>NC_079315.1:81310408-82510408 GCF_029931775.1 Euleptes europaea | reverse complement strand
TTCTAATAGTAACTCTTCAACATTTCAGGAAGAAACTCTTTTTAACCAGGTATATTTAAAATGTATGTATTGTCTAAAATATTTTCTTGTCTACACACAGCTTACTTTCAATCACATAGTGAAGATCTTTGGGCTGCTACCAAAGCAACTTTTTAATAATCTGCACATGCAATCAGCTCAAGCAGAAACCCTGCTGGGTAAAAGCCTACCTGGCCTGGCCCTCTTTCTAAATATACTTGGCAGGTACCAGGAAAGGTTTTGGCAGTCACTCATGGGTGCCACACTGGGGACCCCTGATGCAAAGTATATATGCTACTACTGAGCTAACACCCTCAGCACTGAAGGATGTGTTTCCCATTAACATATGTGAAGTCTAAAAGTTTTGTAATAATGTTAATAAAACCCAGAAGTTAAATTGCTGTGGGAAGAAACATGGCTAGTGGTAGGAATTTCCATATATGCTGCCCTGAGCTCCCTAGAGGGATAAACTGTGCTTGCTGGGCCTTATTCCTGGGTAAATGTGTATAGGGTTGCAGCCTTTATGTAATAATGGGTGCTCTTTGACCTTAGAATTTCAAATCTAAAGTCTCTTCAGACTCCTCGCTCTTAACCATAGGGAGCCAGAAGTCCCATTCCCTTTTGGCCCTGGCAGGCACAGCCTTGCTGTTTTCAATGGGGCTTTTAGCCCCAGTGAAAACAAAAAAAGCCTTTTAAAGGCTTTTTTCATTCTGGCGGCGTGCAGGAAACGGCTTAGGAGGAGGTGCACCTCTTCCCCACCGTCCCTGCATGCCAGCAGCTCAGGAATGGGCTGGAAATCTCACACAGGCACACATGGCTTTTAAATGCCTGCTTCCTGACATGTAAAGCACTATATGCGGAGAAGCACTTGAGGGGGCAATTTAGATGGTTAAATGTCAGGTGGAAACAAAAGTGCTTCATCTCTCCTTTCCTGAGCACTCCCATTGGAACAACATCTACATCTGATTGTTTTGATACACAACCTGTACTCTGGACAAGAGGCTACTGTTAGGACAGAATCCGGATGGGCTGAGAGAAACAGAATGGTTTCTGACTGGCAAAGGTGTCAGACAAGGATGTATTTTATCTCCGTAGCTCTTCAATTTATATGCAGAGCACAGCATAAGGAAAGCTGGATTAGATTTAGAGGAAGGTGGGGTGAAAATTGGTGAAAGGAACATTAACAATTGGAGATATGCAGATGACACCACATTACTGGCCAAAAAAACTGAAGATTTTAAATGATTACTGATAAAAGGTTAAAGCAGAAAGTGACAAAGTAGGATTACAGCTGAACATCAAGAAGAAGAGTTGGTTTTTATACCCCGCTTTTCTCTACCGAAAGGTGTCTCAAAGTGGTATACAATCAGCTACCTTTTCCACCCCCACAATAGGCTCCTTATGAGGTAGGGGAGGCTGAGAGAGTTCTGAGAGAACTGTGAGTGGCCAAGGTCATCCATGAGGCTGCATGTGGAGGAGTGGGGAATCTAATCTGGTTCTCCAGATTAGAGCCTGCTGCTTATGTGGAGGAGTGGGGAATCAACAAGATAGGGCTGTTGATTCGGTTCGGCCCGAACTGAAAATCAGCCGAATATCCCTTGATTCGGTGGTTTTTAGTTCGGGACGAACCGAACTCAAAAATGGCGGGCAACCGGGGGGGCCGAATTCAGCGAGTTCGGGAGTTCACGAATAAATCTGGCAAATTCGGCCGTCAGTAAGCAGCATAACCTTCAGTAAGCAGCATTCTCCTCCCCCGGCCAATCGGTGGCCAAGCTGGGTCTTCTTCTAGCCAATCAGTCAGGATTGAGTACTGGAGGAATCAGCTGATGTGCGGCCCCGCCGGTGAGAGAGAGAGAGGGGGGGAAATCTTCGTGTGTGTGTGCGGGGGTGCTTGCGCACATTTGCTCCTTTCCGTGGCTGCAGGGGGCGCATTTTTTGGGTTACAAACCCCAAACTTTCAGGGGATATTCAGACAAGCCTTCTTAAGAGACCACCCAAGTTTTGTAAACATTGGGTCAGGGGATCCCGAGATATGGGCTCCCCCCCTTTTTCTTTCCATGGCTGCTGGGGGCGCATTTTTGGGTGTGCCGACCCCAAACTTTCAGCGGAGCATCAGACAAGGTTTCTTAAGAGACCCCCCCAAGTTTTGTAAACATTGGGTCAGGGGATCCCGAGATATGGGCTCCATCCCTTTTCCTCTCCCCCCTTTTCCATTTCCGTGGCTGCAGGGGGCGCTTTTTTGGGGGTGCAGCCCCCAAACTTTTATCATAGCTTCAGACAATCCTTCTTAAGAGACCACCCAAGTTTTGTAAAGATGGGTTCAGTGGGGGCAGAAATATCGGCTCCCCCCCTTTTCTCTTTCCGTGGCTGCAGGGGGCGCATTTTTGGGTGTGCCGATCCCAAACTTTCAGCGGAGCTTCAGACAAGGCCTCATAAGAGACCACCCAAGTTTTGTAAACATTGGGTCAGGGCCCCCCGAGTTATGGGCTTTCCCCTTTTCCCTATTGGGATGAATGGATCACCCTCGAGAGATGCATACATATGGATCTCATATTGGATACAAATGGAATCATATTGGATTACCGAGCCTCCCAGCCGCTCCTGATGGAACAGAAGACAGCCACAGTAAGACCCCTTTGGGGGCTTTAATCTGTAATTTTTCTTTTCTCTCTCTGTTTGTGTGGGGGGGAAAGCAGAGTCTGTGTGTGTGTGGGGAGGGAGCAGTTTCTGTGGGTGGGTGGGGGGAAGCCAAAGGGGGCTTTTGCCGGTTCTGCCTGGGGTGTGTGTTCCCCCTCCAGTCTCTCTCTCCCTGGTTTAAGGGGGGCTTCATTTTTATGTCTTCAGGTTTTTCCTCATTCATAAGATCAGTTAGGTTATTTTGATGCTTGCTCAAAACTGGTTTTCAAATGGTGACTTAAAGAATGCATCTGCCTGGTCCCAAGTCCAATGCAAAAGGAGAAATTCCACCCCCTCCTGCTCATTATGCATAGCTAGCTGCCTCTGTCCCTTTCCATGGTATGCAAACTCCCAGGTGTCAGGTGTTGCTTTGCACTGTTGCAAAGGTGCTTGTGTTGCTTTGCACTGTTGCATTGCGTGCTTGTGTTGCTTTGCAGTTGTATTGTGTTGCTTTGCACTGTTGCATTGCGTGCTTGTGTTGCTTTGCAGTTGTATTGTGTTGCTTTGCACTGTTGCATTGCGTGCTTGTGTTTCTTTGCAGTTGTATTGTTTTGCAAAATTCTTCACACCTGCCCCGCCCTTTGCATGTTTGCAAAGGTGTTGCTTTGCAGTTGTATTGCTTTGCAAAGTTCTTAGCACCTGCCCCGCCCTTGCTCTCATCAGCTGTTTGTCGGGGCTGGGAGCTTTGTGCATGGGCGGCAAGCTCGTCCCAGAGATGCACATTAAGGGTGGGGGAGACCCCTTTCGGGGCCCATATCTCAGCCCCCCCGACCCAATCTTTACAAAACTTGGGGGGTCTGGCAAGAAGGGTCCTTTGAAGCTCCTCTGGAAGTTTGGGACCTCTACCCCCAAAAATCCCCCCCAGAGCCGCGGAAAGGCGCGGTTGTGTTTTTAATGGCTTTATTCGGCCGAATTTTTTTCCCGAACTTTGAATTCCCGCCGAATTGCACGGACCCGAAGCGGGGGAGTTCGGACTTCGGCATATCCCGAATCTAAACGGGCCGAATTCAGCCGAATCAGAACTATACCGAATTTTTTTAAAATTCAACAGCCCTACAACAAGACAAAAGTAATGACTACTGGGGAATTACACAACTTTATTGTTAAAGAGTTTCTATTCCTTGGATCTATCATCAACCAAAAGGGAGACTGCAACCAAAAATCAGAAAGAGACCTGGAAGGGCAGCCATGAAGGAGCTCGAAAAGATTCTTAAGTGTAGAGATGTGTCACTGGTGACCAAGATCGATATAATTCATTCCATAGTATTTCCCATTATGATGTATGGGCGTGAAAGCTAGACAATGAAGAAAGCAGACAGGAAGAAAGTTGATTCATTGGAAATATGGTGTTATACCATGGACCACCCAAAAGACAAATTAGTGGGTTCTAGGTGAAATCAAGCCTGAACTCTCCCTAGAAGCTAAAATGATTGAACTGAGGCTATCATACTTTGGCTAAACTGAGGCTATCATACTTTATAAGAAGACAGTCATTGGAAAAGTCAATAATGCTTGGAAAAGTTGGAGGTAGCAGGAAAAAAGGAAGACCCAACATGAGATGGATTGACTCAAACAAGGAAGCCACAGCCCTCGGTTTGCAAAGCCTGAGCAAGGCTGTTAATGCTAGGAGGTCATTAATTCATAGGGTCATCATAAGTTGGAAGTGGCTTGACAGAATTTAGCACACACATACATAGATGTTACGGTGCATTCAATTAGTCTCATGGCCTTTTCTTCTGTCTCCTATTTTCTACAAGAGCCACTATCTTCTTGCCTGACCCCCCAAATCTAGAGTTATGAGCCTCAAGACAAAGGACGTGAAAATGTTGATATTTGTTAGAAATTCACTGGCCTCAAATTGTTAAATTCACCATCAAGAGGAGAAACAGATTAGTATTACTTATTCTTAGTAGGTTAGTATTACTTATTCTTTTTTAAAATGCAGATTCATTAAAAATGTTTTCTTGGCTGATTACAGTTCCTGTAAAAGAAGAGATTCACTCCAGATATTATAATTTGACTTGATTTTAGAATGGCTGTTGTGAAACACTTGTGGTGGAAAAAAATACATTTATACTTGCTGCTCCACTTGGTGAAATTTCTGGTCATTGTGGTGAATTTAGAGAGAGAGCAATCCATATTCATGGGGCCAGCTGCCCGAAATAACTCTCTTTTTTCCTCCATTACTCACTGGTTTCAGAGTTAGGATGACTGACTGTGGCTCTTGAAATTGACTTGGGAAGTTGTGATCCAGATGGGCTGAGAGAACACTGTCTACTGACAGCTGTACTGTACACTAACTGAGAGAGCGCAGAAAACATTGCTCCCCAGTAGGCTCATGCAGCTTAACTGCATGAAGCATCAAAAGCAAAAGCCTAAAATGAACTGAACTGTACATGAAACTAAAACACCAAGCCGAGGGCAAAAAACAGGTTTTAAATTTTTTTGGAAACTTTTTCCCCTCTCAAGTGTCAGTTTGCAATGAATAATGCATCTAAAGAATCCTTCAGTTCTCAATTCTGAATAACAAACAAGTTAATCATATCAGACACGCCACCGCTGAAGCATCGCATTGGTTCTATGCTTGCTGTTTCTCTTGCTCAGTTTATTGTAGGCACAGGTTGGGGGGGGGGATACACAGGAAATACACCTGGGATGGTTCAGTAGTTTGGCTTCCATCTTAAAGCATGGCATGCTGCATGAGGTGCTCTTTGCTTCCATCAGCGGGACACAGAGCAACCCCCCAAGAGCTGACTGAGATGGGGAAAATGTGGGAGGGCTCTAAAGTATCAAATCCCCCTCTCCAGTTAAAAAGAGGTTGGCATGAGGACTCCCTTCTTTTCAAATGTGTCTATTTTGTAGTGCCTTTTCTATCACAACTTGAACTTTCATGCGGTTACCTGGTTTTTAAACTTTTCTCTTTTCTGTTTCTTTTATTATACAGTTATGGCCTGTAGTTTGAAATTAATTACATCAATTAAAATTAAAATGGTTGTGATTGTGAATCACTTTGTGAACCATGATGGAGATAATGTAGTAAATTTTAGGAAATTAACACATGTTAAATCCGCCTTCATCCCATAAACTCCATCAGAATTCCCCTTCCCTGCAGCTTGACTCTTACAGATATGTTACAGGGTCGTATTTGCCATAGATTGTGCTGATGGAATAGTGCATTTTAAATCACTTTTTTTTTATATATCAGCGTTCGTATGAACACATCTTTTATTATCAAAATATTGGCCCATGCTCTTTGGAAATGTATAATGGCACAAAATAGGATCTAAAACTAGTGAAAAGTTTAATCTCTTATTAAAAATTAAAAGAAAAGACAGAGCTGCTCATTGGAGAATTAGAATGAAAGAGAAGGAATAGATGAAAAGTATGTTTATGATTTAGCAGCTTCTATTCAAACAGGAAATTTTCTACAACGAAGAAGTTTCCAATTTCCTTCTATGAGTAGACTAGTGCCCCATATGTGCATGTACAGAAAGTTTCCAGTCAGATAAATGAAAGGGAAGCCCTAAAGTGTGGGTGGGTGGGGGGGACGACTGAATTGTCCCAGGCTTCTTTAACTATCATTTACTAAAAATAACTGATTTACTAGATCCAGGTTTTATTCACAACAATGATTAGCCAGATGCCTCTTGAATTACACAAGCAGGGGCAGAATTTGATGTCCTTTGTTATTAAACTCCAGCACCAGGTATTCACAGCTGAAATGCCTCTGAATGTGGAGGCTTTAATTAATACCCATAACAACTGGTACACTTTGAGCATGTCTAACCCTTTACAAAAGCTACCTAAGTAGGTAGCCATCAGTGCATGTTGTGGGACATACATCTATGTTATATGTTGTATAATTATGGCCACAGGTCAACGATCATTGGGCTTCAATGTACCTAATTCAATGTAGGAGTATAGTTATTAAATCACCCACTATTTTGCTTTTTTTGTTTGTTTCAAATAAGGCAAAATGCTTTCTTATTTTTAAAAAAATTATTTGAAAAGCATTTTTATACACGGCAAAACAAAAGGAAAAAATAAGCATATTATAGATTATTAGGAAGATAAACAGATGCAAAAACAGAAAAAGACTACACATGTCTAACAGATTGGGGGGGGGGGATTGCTAGGTCTTATCCAAAAGAGATGTGTTATTACATTCTTTTAAAACAGTCGGTCTAAAGCCATAAAGGTTTCCTTGCATTTCGTAATCCATTCTGCTGTGGCAGGAGTAACATTGTTGTCATTGCCTTCTCCAGTCATCTACATCTACCCATTTTACTGACCTCAGAAGGATGGAAGGCTGAGTCAACCTTGAGCTAGCTACCTGAAACCAACTTCTGTCGGGATCAAACTCAGGTCGTGAGCAGACCTTGGACTGCAGTACTGCACTTACCGCTCTGTGCCACAGGGCTCCTTTTATATATATAGGGTTTTCAAGAGTAGAGACATTCAGAGGTGGTTTGCCATTGCTTGCCTCTGCGTCACGACCCTGGGATTCCTTGGAGTTCTCCTATTCAAATACTAGCCAGGGCTGACCTTGCTTAGCTTCTGAAATCTGACGGGTTCAGGCTAGCCTGAGGCTATCCAGGTCAGGGCTCTAGTCCTGTTTCCATACATTCCACCACTGATGACCAGCATTTTTTTGCCCTTGAGCAAGACCACCACATGTGCATGTAGTCATCATTATCAAATAAGGCAAAATGCTTTCCTAGTTGCACAGGTAAAGTAGTGATGAGTACAAAGGAGATTTTTGGAAGGTACTATGTTGATTTCATTACAGTCTCTGGGATCTAGAGAGATGTCTTTAGATTCACCCAAAATGAGATGTCACCCACAAGATTTATCTCTTGGGAAGGAATATAGTCCCAAAGGGAGAATACAGAGAACAATGTCGGCATATGGTTTTTTTCATGAATTCCATCTGTTTTCCATGGAACGCTCTTCGATGGCTAGCAATAAACTTGACCTTTGGTATTATTCAGTTGCCATCAACAGTGAATATTCGTTAGATCTGAGTCCAGAGTTGCCATTATCCATATGGCAATGACAGCAGAGAATCTTTAAAATTACTTTTAAAATAAAAATGCTTGCTTACAGTTCGAAACCAGAACTAGACATTCTAATTTTAAAAAGTGCATTTCAGATCTCAGATGCAAAGTAGTTAAATGTTTGGCACATTTCTGCAGAACATACATCATTTGAATGTTGCCTGTCTGAGTAGTGTCTTCAACAGTAGGCACAGCAGCCACACTTTGATAAGTCTGTGACAGCTGCTGAGTCTGTGCATCGCAAGCACTGTATAAATCTTTGGAACAAACACAGGAGGATTCCAGATTGGATGGATTTGTACAGTTCTAGCCATTCCATCTCAGAAGTGACAACACAAAGCTAAAAAGTTCCAAAGAAGTAACTAAAAAAAGGGATATATCAGTTCTTTATGACAGAAGCTTATAGTTGTGCATGTATACACAGAAGTTTTTTCCTCAGTTCTCTTAACTCTAACACAATGACTTTGTCCATTTCAAATCAGTTCAGGAAATATAAAATTATTCACAAGTCAAAGTTACATTACAGAATTCACCAAGAAGATGTAAGCATCAATTTTTTAGATGCTAACTTCCTTTTTAAAAGGATGATTATACAAATTCATGGAGGAGAAGTTTATCAAAGTCTATTAACTACCATAGCTAAATTAGTATAGATCTGGACATCAGGGATGATAGTGGGGTGATAATCTTCCATTTGATTTTGCATTGGATTTGGGGACTCTTCTCAACACACTACTTCTTAGAGTAGGATCCAAATTCAACCCATCTTCTATTGGTGTGTCATCCATTAAGAGATTAAAAACAAGGCCGATGGTGCAAAATAAAGCAAAAATGTATTTTATTACTCAGTTAAAATCCCCAAAATTCCTTATGTGTTTTACCAAAAAACTTCTTCAGGTTAATCTGGGGCAGCCCATTCCTGAGCCTTTGGTGGCTGGAGATGGCGTTGCTGAGCCACCACGGCACTTCCAAAGCCATTTCCCAGCCACTGAAAGGCTTTAAAAAGCCTTTTAAAGTTTTTTTTAAAAAAATGGGGCAGCAACACTGTTCTTTTAGTCAGTGTACCCAGGACACAAGGGGTCAGGAAGCTGCCTGCTGGCAGCTCCGCCCCCTGGCATGCCCCAGGAACTCCCCTTGGATGCAGGGAGGATGGCATCTGGGTCCCCCTGCTGGCGTCTATGCCACCCTGGATGACATAATTGGTACAGTCGTTGGCGCAGGGGCCTCCTAAGGGCTTTTGTCCTTTCGGGTCAGGAATGGGCTGTAAGTCTTGCCGTGATTTTCCAAAGAGAGTATATTTTTATTTTGCACCTTCAGCCTTGGCCTTATTTTTTCCTGTGATTGGTGTGGCCCTTTTATTTCTCTGTGTCATCCATAGGGGTGTGCTCTCATCTCACATATAGGCCATTGGGTGTTGGAGGTCCTCCACTTTTAAGGTGTACATTATACCCACCTCTGGACCACTCGTTAACTCCCTTTCTTTTAGTTCCAGCAGGGTGGTGTAGGGTCTGGTTTATGGGCCACAGTATCGTTCAAAGGGCTGGGATCTACACAACTTCATCTGAATGGGGAATGTTTCTGGAACTAGAGGACTGGCTTTCAATCATGTGGATTGGACTAAGGAGAATGCTCTTGTGACCACTGTCATGTGGAAGGTTGCCAAGTGGGGGGCAGATGCTCTGGTCATCCAGCTGGGCAAAATGACCTCCCTAGTTGGAAAAGGATGGACCTAAGGTTGGCCATGGAGTGCAGGCTTGCATTTCATCTTTTCCTTCCTCCCAGGGACACAGCTGTTCTGGTCTGAGTTACCTGAATGTTGCAGGTGGCAGTGGGCAATTTCCCCAGGCAAGATTGATGTGGTGAGGTGGAAGATGAGTGGGGTGGCCAGCCAAGTCCTTGATGCAGCTGGGGGCTCCATCATTCAGCACCTGGGCATTTCCCACAAGCAGGTGGCTCTCTTTCAGGTGTACGGCATGCACCTTTCTGAATGGGAGTGAAGTCTGTGAGCATCTCCCATATATCCAACCAGCCTTCCAAATCTGCCAGATGCAATGTCTGTATATGTAAAAGGGGAAAGGGGAGAAATAAGACCCTGTTGAACTTTAAGGGTTGATCTCTTTGTCTCTGGTCCTGGAATGGATCATACCATGAGTATTCAACCTGTAGCTTTTCCATCATGTAACAGTCTCCTTACCCCCTGGACAAATACAAATTGCCAAATATTGAAAACAATATATTTTTAAAAGCATAATTTGAATGTTCAGGGATAAATGTTCAACATGGCTAATCTGCTGAAGACCATACTACCTCCAAATATATCCTAAAACATCGTGATAAATTGCTGAAGGAACAAGACAAACACAACCATTATTTTTCCCTCCTCTGTTCCTTTTTGATAATTGAACTTTCATGGTATTTTAACAAAATGAACACACCAAATGAAAAAGAGATAACAGCTGGAATGTTAGGATTTTGTTGCCGGTAACCACAAAAGTCTCATTAGTAATTTTATTTTTAAAATGTGTTTCTTACATAAATTTGCAAATTTGCAAAATTTCTTACATAGATTTAATTTTATGGCGGTCCTATCCTCCTAGTTACTGATCAAAAATCATACACTGGCTAGTTTTGATGTGCTGTTAATACTGAAATATGGCCTCTCTTTTTTTTTGAGTTTAATATGGGTGAGAGTTACCAAAGTAACCCAATTAACCTGAGCAAATTTAACAGTGTTGCTGTCTAGGATAGGGCTGTCAATTCGGTTCGGCCCGAACTGAAAATCAACCGAATTTCCCCTGATTCGGTGCTTTTCTGTTCGGACGGATCCGAACTCAAAACTGGCGGGCAACCGGGGGGGCCGAATTCAGCGCGTTTGGGAGTTCGCGAATAAATTCGGCCAATTCGGCCGTCAGTAAGCAGCATAACCGTCAGTAAGCAGCATTCTCCTCCCCCGGCCAATCGGTGGGCAAGCTGGGTCTTCTTCTGGCCAATCAGTCAGGATTGAGTACTGGAGGAATCAGCTGATGTGCGGCCCGGCCAGGGAGAGAGAGAGAGAGAGCGAAATCCTCGTGTGTGTGGGGGGGGTGCTTGTGCACATTCGCTCCTTTCTGTGGCTGCAGGGGGCGCATTTTTGGGGTACAGACACAAAACTTTCACTGGAACTTCATATGAAGCTTCTTAAGGTACCCCCCAAGTTTTGTAAACATTGGGTCAGGGAGTCCCGAGATATGGGCTCCCCCCTTTTTCTTTCCATGGCTGCAGGGGGCACATTTTTGGGGGTACAGATCCCAAACTTTGAGCGGAGTTTCAGACCAGTGTTCTTAAGATACCCCCCAGGTTTTGTAAACATTGGGTCAGGGGGTCTCGAGATATGGGCTCTCCCCCTTTTCCCTCCCCCCTTTTTCCATTTATGTGGCTGCCGGGGGCGCTTTTTGGGGGATATAGCCCCCAAACCTTTAGCATAGCTTCAGTGAATTATTCTTAAGATACTACCCAAGTTTTGTAAAGATGGGTTCAGTGGGGGCAGAAATATCGCCTCCCCCCCTTTTCTCTTTCCATGGCTGCAGGGGGCGCATTTTTGGGGGTGCAGATCCCAAACTTTGAGCGGAGTTTCAGACCAGTGTTCTTAAGATACCCCCCAAGTTTTGTGAACATTGGGTCAGGGGGTCCCGAGATATGGGCTTTCCCCTTTCCCCTTTCCCCTTTTCCCTATTGGGATGAATGGATCCGATCCTGTGCATCTTCTCCAGAGCAAAACGTTCCGTGCCTAATTGGAATCATCTTGGATTATTTACAAGTCCTCTCTTCAGCCCCTCTTGATGGAACAGAAGACAGCCACAGTAAGACCCCTTTGGGGGCTTTAATCTATAATTTTTCTCCTGTGTATGTGTGTGTGTGTGGGGGGGGGAAAGCAGAGTCTGTGTGTGTGTGGGGAGGGAGCAGTTTCTGTGGGTGGGGGGGAAGCCAAAGGGGGCTTTCGTCGGTTCTGCCTGGGGTGTGTGTTCCCCCTCGAGTCTCTCGCTCCCTGGTTTGAGGGGGGAGGTTTCAGTTGTGTGTTGCAAAGGTGTTGTTTAACAAGGTTGTGTTTGCAGTTGTTTTGCTAATTTCTCCGCTGTTGTCGGGGCTGGGAGCTTTGTGCGTGGGCGGCAAGCTCTGCTGAGAGATGCACATTAAGTGTGGGGGGGACCCCTTTCAGGGCCCATATCTCAGCCCCCCCTGACCCAATCTTTACAAAACTTGGGGAGTCTTTCAATAAACGTCCTTTGAAGTTCTGCCAAAAGTTTGGGACCTCTAAGCCCAAAAATGCCCCCCCAGAGCCGCGGAAAGGCGCGGTTGTGTTTTTAATGGCTTTATTCGGCCGAATTTGTTTCCAAACTTTGAATTCCCGCCGAATTGAACGGATCCGAAGTGGGGGAGTTCGGACTTCGGCACGTACCGAACCCACAAGGGCCAAATTCGGCCGAATCCGAACTGTACCGATTTTTTTTTTTTGACAGCCCTAGTCTAGGAGGGCAGAAAACTGGAATGATGGATTGCTGGCCACATTACTTACTATTTATGCAAAGGTGAACAGGATCCCATCTCAGATAAGCTCAAACCAACCTTCAGGATGGTTTTGTGATTCAAATGGAAGATATTGGAATTATCAGTGTAAAGCAGCTCTTACAATCTCCTGTCTACTATTCACTGGAAGATTTCTTGACTATGATGCTTTGTCCTCATTAATAATCCCTGCGTTGTACATCTATTTCTGTTGGACATGCCTTACCTTGTCACCAATTATGCACTCTGAAAAGACCCATCTCATTAGTGGTCTTGTAAATCTTCTTCCTGAGGGTGATGCCTATAATGTGGCTTTTCCTGTTCATGCCAACTGGAAAATACCTTTGAAGTGAAGTGATGTCAGTCATCAGCCACAAAGGGAAAGAAGGTAGTAGTGCTGAATATGGTATTAGTAACCCTATAGCATAGTGTAAAGAACACTTACAGATAATCTTGACTTTGCTTGACATGGCTACTGTCAGTTTATAGAACCCAAATTCCATTTTCCAGAGACTCTAATTGTATATGTAGTTCACCATTTATCCTCCCTCACAATTCTTTCTTCGAGCAGCCAAGTAAGATCTTTTAAACTTATCAGCAAGAACTGACCAGACTCCTTCCAGGGGTGTATTAGGTAGAAAATCTATAGTTCCTACATTGCCTGAATTAAAAGGTAATAAAGTTACTATAATGCAACAAGTGGGACTACCAACTCTATTCAAGAATACTATGACACAAATTGATCACCCGCGAAACTTGCAGCAGAGGAAAGTTCCATCTGCCACACTGCCTCCCTCTTGCTTTTAATGAGACCTCAGTCAGCATACTCCCACCATCCAATTGTTTTTATTAAGTTTTGGGATTTTTCTGTAAATTGAGTGGTTTCCCAGGTTTGTCCAGGGGGGGGGATATTCCCCATATGTTCATATTTTTTTAATAATTATTTTTATTATTTTCCACAATTCAACAAAATTAAACATATCTCAACAATATATTCAGTTGTAACTACTTATAACAAAAAAACTCATTGCTATTACTAAGAATATGTTATCTATAGTATTCAATGCTATCTACTATATACGACTTCCCCACATCTTCTTCAGTCACTAATTCTACTGGTTAACACTTTTGCATTTCAAATTAATTTCTAATCCTTATTTTCTTTCATACAGACTTGCTTTAAGCTATCTATTCTACTTCTATAAGCAGTTTCAAGTCCTACATAGTTATAATATCATCATCATTGTCTCTATATAACATTTTGTTATGCTATAATGAAGGGATTAGATCAATACATAAACAAATTTTCCCATTTAAAAATTCATCAAAGTAAATCCACCGTGCCTCCCTTACACCCCAAAAATAAGCATCATCTTAGCCATTTTCTTGTTTTGGGAGGGGATCTGCCAGTCCTTCATTTCCCAATCCCCCCCCATTTTTCAGTATAGTAGCTGCAATTCTGGCCTCTGAAAATGTAAAAGAGGATCCCAGTAGTTGCATCCATTGGCTTCTTGTTAAAATTTCCTGCAGCTTCTTGATAAAATCCTTCGTCGTGTCTCCCTCCATTGCTGGCTGCCAGGAAATGTTTTCTTGGGATAATAGTGTTCCTCCTGTCAACAGTAACTCAGACAAGTAGAATGTAGAGGTATTGAATTCTCTGATGTTGCTCTCTCTCATTGCCAGCTGGTCATTTGCAGCTACCTCTTTTAGGATAAATTGTTCTCCAGATTTTATCACTACTTCCACATAGCATTCAGTCGTCATCTTAGTAGAACCTTTTATTTCCATTGGCATATTTGTTGTCATATCTTGGGTCTTCATATCGTGGATTTCAATAATTGTATCCGGTTTTCCATTGATTAAGTTAAATAGGATATTCATCTTCTCAGCTAGTTGAAATACTTGATGTGAGAGCACATGTTGTTTTTCAAAGACTAAATCTTGTTGCACTGCAAGCATGTCCATTTGTTTGAGTAACATATCTTCCATCCTCTTGTTTGACATATCTGCTTGTAATCTTATATAAAAATGGGCTTTGTAATTTTCAAAATATCCTCAATTACGCTTCAAAACGGCACAGATAAAGAAAAGGAAGTAGACAGGAAACTGCAGTATCATAGACCCTGCAT
This sequence comes from Euleptes europaea, assembly GCF_029931775.1. Classification (NCBI taxonomy): domain Eukaryota; kingdom Metazoa; phylum Chordata; class Lepidosauria; order Squamata; family Sphaerodactylidae; genus Euleptes; species Euleptes europaea. Next base: position 82,495,986 of record NC_079315.1, on the reverse strand, counting down.
CGTCTCCTCTCGGTGGTTAAGTGGTAGGAACGATTTGATGGTTACACCGGGGAGATATTCCCCATATGTTCATGGCCCTGTTGTGTGGATTTTTAATCTGTATTCTATAGCCACATTTAGAATTAGAGTGATCATTCTTTAAAAACCTTAGCTGTAATTGGCCCAATGACTGGAAGTTCTGAGATACAGTGGCAATAATAATGAGCACAAGCACACAGACTCAGGACAAGCTTCAGAGTTTTCAATCACACCCAGCCTTAGGAAATACACAAGTGACTTCCGGGTCAGGTGACCCCCCCGTTGCAAGCGCCGTCCGCTGCTACGGGGCACATAATTAGCCCCGGGAAGAGCCTGCAAGCGGCACCCCTCGGGACAAGAGGGGATGCAGTCCTGGGTGCCGGTGGCGGAGCTGCCATGGGAGCGATAGCCGCCGAGAAATCGGCGGCGGTTGCTCTGGCAGATTCCACCAAATAGCCGGCGCCATCTTAAAGAAGACGGCAGGAGAGAGCGAGGTGGGACCTGACTTTTTCTTTTATGGATTATTAATAAAGTTTTTTTTCTGATTTTTAAAAATCACTATTTGGGGTGTGTGGCAGTTTTCTTTCTTGAAGGACAGTTCTGAAACTATCTATAATTCAGTTACGCTTTTTTGTTCTTTTTTTGGCTTTTTGCCAGTTGAGTGACGCACTCACAAAAAAAAAAAAGTTTCTTTTAAAACTAAAGACCATTGAGCTAAGAGAAAAGAATTGGAGGATAATCAAGTGACATGGCATAGAAACTTTATAGTGGTCACAGTGATTGTTTTTTCCAAAGTGGTTTGTTCTGAATGAAATGAAATAAAAGAAACTTTCTGCCCCCCCCTTCCTTCCCTTGGATTATAATGGATTTGTAACTTCAGTCTCCAGTTTTTTTTTTTTGCCTCACCAATGGGTGAGAAAGAGAAACACACTAAGGACATTTTAAAAGACACAAAGTTGGTGGTACAGCCTCCTCTTAGACGGTCCTCTGTGACTCAAATAACTCAAACAACCAAACAGACAACTTCTCCAATTGCAACAACATCTATTGCTGCCAAGATGCCTTTAAAAACTAAACCTGAAGTGACTTTGACTTCTGTTTTTGAATTGCTAACTAAGACCCATCAGGATGTCACTGAAATGAAACAGGAGCTATCTCAGAATACAGCTACTATAGCTCAGAACTCAGCTGCAATAGCTGCCTTGCAGGATACAATCTCATCTTTGGCTGTCAGGCAAGACAGGGTAGAAACCAAGCTCAAAAAAAATTCACAGGATACTAAAGAAACTAAGAAGAAGGTGGATACCCTGGAGATGTCAATAACATCTGTAGCTGACAGACAGGAGACCCAAAATGATCAGATGGCAATGATGGAACTCAAGATAAAAGAATCTTCCCTACGTATTCGTGGATTGCGAGAGAAAATTGAGGAGCGGGATCTGCGCAAATATCTGTCGGTTCTCTTGGCAGATTTTTTGCAAGAATCTGAGGAGGTGATTGCAGGGATGACTGTGACAGCCTACAGAATAAATTCAGCATATGCAACCAAGAATAAAGTACCGAGGGACTGCCTGATTCAACTATTTTCTAGAAGCCACAGAGACTTAATACTTAATACTCATTATAAAACACCACTGAAGGTTGGAGGTGAGTCTCTGAGGCTGATGAAAGAAATACCTGCAAGACTACTGAGGAAGAGGAAGGATTTCATGGAGATTGCCCAGCGCTTAAGACTCAGTGGAATTCAATACAGATGGGAATATCCGCAGGGTGTCTCTTTTATTTTTAAGGAGAAAAGGTTCAAGTACACAGAAGTGGATAAGGCAGACCAGTTTTTAAGAAGATATGATGCAGAACTGGTTAAACCTTTCAAGTCAGCTAAACAAGTTCCAACTAGAGAATCTACAGAAGAAGAAAAGGCATCTGAAGCTTCTGGTGGCGGAGATTTGCCAGTAGCTTCATCAGAGGACTCTCTAAATGATGAACCTGAAGACTGAAGATCGAACAGATGGGGGGTAGAGGGGGGTTGTGGTAGTAGGAGTCAAGTATGTATTTACTGTGAAAATATATGGAATCTAACTGATAATTTGATATGTTACAGGCTATATCTTGGAATGTTAATGGATTGAACTCTCCCAACAAAAGGAGGAAAATATTTCATCATTTACGAAAATCTAATGCTAATATTATTTGCTTACAGGAAACGCATATACTCCCAAAGGATGTTGTGAGGCTGGAACATGCTAGGTTGGGTACTTTATTTACAGCTTGTAATAGCACTAAAAAAACTAATGGTATAGCTATGTATATATCTGTTTTATTACAACCAAAAGTTATTTATCAAGATATAGAGGGAAGAGTTTTGTTGTTGGAGGTAACAATTGGTTTCCAAAAGATATTGCTTGTGGGAATATATGCACCTAATACAAATCAAAAGGTATTTTATGAGAACTTAGCATTATTATTAGCTGAATATGCTACTGAAAAAATGATATGGATGGGGGATTTTAATGGAGTTAAGGTACCTAAGCTAGATAGATCTGGGAAAAAGAAAAAAGTAAGTAATGAAGGAAAGTTACCAGGGATTTTTGATGTTCTTATAGATCAGTGGGATATGTTTGATGTCTGGAGGTTGACACATGGTAATAGGAAGCAATATACTTTTTTTTCACAGAGACATCTCACGTGTTCCAGGATAGATATGATATGGATGTCAGAGGGTCTGGTACAGAAGTTAGAAAAATGTGAGATTCTACCTAGGGTGCTCTCAGACCACAACGCGGTTTCAGTTAAAATTGAAATGGGAAATAGAGGTTACAAACCCTGGAGAATGAATGACTTTCTTTTAAAAAATAAAAAAATTGTAGATAAATTGAAAACTGAAATATCAAATTATTTCATAGAAAATATCGATAAAGGTACCAGTGAAGACATAGTTTGGGATGCCGGTAAAGCAGTAATTAGGGGATTTTTAATTCAACAAAACACAAGATACTATAGGGAAAGGGAGAATAAGAAAAAATGTATATTAGATGAAATAAAGCAAGCGGAGAGATATTTAAGTAGATTGCAAGACAAAGAGGCTAAACAAGAACAACAAAATAAGATTAGAAACTGCCAACTTCAATATGAATTCTTACTTGCTGAGGAAATTGAACGAAAAGTTACGTATACCAAACAAAGATTCTTTGAACATGCTAACAAACCAGGTAAAATGTTAGCTTGGCAAATTAAACAGAAAGATAAAAAAATACCAATAACTCAAATAAGAAGGGAGGGCAAGATAACAAGAACTAAAGAGGAGATAGTAGATACATTTGTGAAATTTTATATAGATTTATATAAAAAAAAGTTAGTTTCAGAGGTAGAAATGGATGCATATCTTGCTAAATGGGATTGGCGGAAAATAACACAAGAAAATAAAGAACTTTTAGATTCTCCAATAACCAAGGATGAATTGGAGCAGGCTATAAAAAAAACCAAACTGAATAAATCTCCTGGACCAGATGGTTTTACAGCATATTATTATAAAACATTTAGAGAACAATTAATCCCCTATCTTTTGGAAGTTATGAATTTAGGGATGACAAAAGGTATTATTCCTCAAACATGGAAGCAAGCAAATATAGCTTTAATACCAAAGGTGAATTCTGATATATTGGAAGTTAAAAACTATAGACCGATTTCATTGTTGAACATTGACTATAAATTATTTGTAGCAATTTTAGCTACTAGACTAAAAGGAGTATTGAATCAATTAATACATGATGATCAAGCTGGATTTTTACCAGGGAGATTGATTAGTCAAAATGTTAGGGTGGTAATAGATCTTTTAGAATATGCGGAACAAGACACAACACCAATTGCTTTTATATTTTTGGATGCTGAAAAAGCTTTTGATAATGTTAATTGGCAGTTTATGATTAAGGTATTAGAATATATGGGTTTTGGTGATAGTTTTAAAACTGCCATAAAAAGTATATATACACATCAAACAGCTAATTTGATTATGAATGGATCTTTATCACCAAAGATTCAAATTCAAAGGGGAACGAGACAGGGTTGTCCTCTTTCCCCTTTACTTTTTATTTTAGTACTAGAGGTTTTATTGAATAATCTTAGAAAATCTAATGATGTAGTAGGGGTAAGAATAGGGAGAAATCATTATAAACTTAAAGCTTATGCGGATGATTTAGTATGTTTTTTGATTGACCCGAATGAACAGTTTGACAAATGGAACAAAATACTGGAGGTTTATGGAAAGCTTTCAGGTTTTAAAATTAACAAGGCAAAAACAAAAATTTTGGTTAAAAATATGACTCTCTCACAGCAACAAACATTGACCAAAAAGTCGGGACTCAATATTGAACATAAAGTTAAATATTTAGGAATATGGTTATCAAATAATAATCTTAATTTATTTCAGGATAATTATGTGAAACAATGGCAACAATTAAAAAAAGATTTGATAAGTTGGGAAAAGATTCCTTTATCACTCTGGGGAAGAATATCAGTAATTAAAATGATGTTATTGCCCAAGATGCTTTTTTTGTTTCAAAATTTACCAATAGTGGCAGGCGTACAGACATTTGAGGAATGGAAAAAAGATATTCTGAGATTTCTTTGGGGTAAAGAGAGACACAGGATTGCATATAATAACTTAATAGAATTAAGGGAGACGGGAGGACTGGGATTACCGGATTTAAAAATGTATTACCAAGCGGCATGTTTCACCTGGATTAAAGATTGGATTCTCTTGGAGAATCCAAAGTTATTAGAATTAGAAGGATATAAGCTACGATTTGGGTGGCATGCTTATTTATGGTATGAGAAGCAGAAAGTGAATAAGGAATTTTATTTTCATATTATTAGGAAAAATTTATTATATGTATGGAATAAATATAAAGATGCTTTAGAAAGTAAAACTCCCGGTTGGATAAATCCTATAGAAGCTTTTATGCGAAGAGGTGCACATTTAAATTTGGACTGTGATATTTATAGAGAATTGATAGACTATAGAGATGGGGTATGGATATTGAAAACACGTGAAGAACTCCAATTAAAAGACTGGTTTATGTATTATAAATTAAATGATGTTTTTATTAAAGATAATAGATTGGGATTTAATCATACCAAATCTAATTTTGAGACAGTATTATTGAAAGGTAATAAAGGATTGATTGGTAGGATTTATAAAGTACTTATAGAATTGAACTTAGAACAAGAAAGGATTAAACCAGTCATGTTGAAATGGATGAGAGATCTAGGATATAATATTGATTTGGAAATTTGGGAAAAGCTTTGGAAAAATGAATTTAGGTTTACTATTTCGAATGAAATAAGGGAAAATTTATATAAAATGTTTTATAGATGGTATATAACCCCAGTTCTATTGAGTAAAATGAAAAAAGATGACAAAGCGTTATGTTGGAAGTGTGGTACTGATATAGGAACGTTTATGCATAGTTGGTGGTTATGTAAAAAAATTAGAAGATTTTGGCAATTAGTTATGAATGAAACTAACAATCTTATTAAAGTAAAAATCAAGCGAGATCCCGCTTTTTGTTTATTGGGCATTCCAAATAGAGAATTGGATAAAGGTGATAGAGTCATATGCCAATATAGTTTTGCAGCAGCTAGAATTATAATTGCAAAAAAGTGGAAGCAAACGATTAAACCTTCAATTAGAGAATGGAGAGAAAAACTATGGTTATATATGCGGATGGCCAAAATTACAGCATCTTTACATGGTAAAGACATGGAGGAATTTAAAATTATGTGGTCAAAGGCCGCTGCATATTGGGATAAATCGGCAAAAACGGATTTTAAAAATTTAATTAACGAATTATAGTATAACGTGATTTTAATTAATGTATAATAATGTGATTTTCTTTTATTAGTCACTACACCCCATCGGAAGTCCATTGGTGATGGGCACTGTGGTGGGTGGTGGATTTTTGAAGTAGGGCGTAATATATATTTCTATATGTATAACAACGTATGTGTAACAGAATTGTACGCTCTATCTATGTTTGTATTATTTTTTCTCTTTTTATTTTACTATTATTTTTTTTTCTTTTTTTTCTTTTTTTTGGATTTATTATAAAAATCAATAAAAAAATTATAAAAAAAAAAAAAAAAAGGAAATACACAAGTGATTCAGGCTTAGGATCATTGCTAGGAGAGGCAAAGGTTGAACATTCCATGAGGAACAGCATCTCAGGATAGTTGCCTATTCAGACGGGTCCAGCGGTAGCAGAGCTCCAGTGCTCGTTTGTGAAGGTGAGCTTTAAGGGTTAGAATGTAATCTGGCCAGATATAAAGATTAGCAAAGGAGAGGGAGAAAAATAAAGCCAAGCCTTTGTTGTTGCTCAATGGTATGGTTTGCCAATTAATAAACAATGTGATGGAAAGATGGCTTGGGAGGAAAGATGAATAGTTCCATCTTGGTTATATTGAGCTGGTGATTTCAATGAGGCAATAAAGTATGCTTCTGTGACAGATGGTTAGGTTCCGCCTCTCCCTAAGAGTGACTAATGGGGGCTGACGGAATGTTGGTGAGGAGGACAGTTGAAAATGGCAGTTAGTTCAGTTAGGAGTGGGGCATTTTTCACGGTAGATTTTGCTTCTGTTTTGCCACAGACTAAAAAAAAACTGTCAGGGTAGCTGTCAGGTATATCTCGGGACCCCGACCCAATCTTTACAAAACTTGGGGGTTCATGCAAGAAGGGTCCCCTCAAGCTACCCTGAAAGTTTGGGACCTCTACCTCCAAAAATGCCCTCCCAGAGCCGCAGAATGCCGCCAATGTGCTTTAAGTGGCTTTATTCCTGTGGGCGGTTTTTGGGGGGGACCCCTTCCGGGCCGAATTTTGCCGAATCCAAATTTTACCGAATTTTTTTCCCAACAGCCCTAGTGATTATTAAAGGGGACTGGGCTACCCTGCCTGGTGGTGTCCCTGTGAATGAGTAGGGTTGCAACCTGCAGGTACTAGCTGGAGATCTGCTAGTACAACTGATCTCCAGTCGATGGAGATCAGTTCACCTGGAGAAAATTGCCACTTTAGAAATTGGATTCTATGGCATTGAAGTCCCTCCCCTCCCCAAACCCCACGCTCCTCTGGCTCCACCCCAAAACTCTCCCATCAGTGGTGAAGAGGGACCTGGCAACCTTATGAGTGAGAGAGAGGACCTGGGATGTGAAATGGTCATGGCCCTCTGTATATTTTTAAAAAGGCAAGACAGGGAGTAAACTGTGACTGCACGACCTACCTGTAACCCCAACCCTGTTGGAGAGAGGTTGTGGAGGGTGTTAGGGACTTTGAGAGAGTGAGAAAGGATGTCACAGCTTCTTTCTCCAGAACACCCTGATCGTGCAACCTCATCTATGTGTGCTGAGCCCCAATTGTGGTCCCAAGTTTCAGCAAGTGTGCAGTCATGAAACCCGTATTTTAAAATGAGATTGTTAAATCATTTTTACTGTGAATTTTAATCCATTGTGTGGCGCCTCTGAAATTATATTGGTAAAGTGTAATATCGCTATGGAGAAATTGTGGTATAGTTTCTTCTCATGACACCCATGAATATCAGAAGTATAGCTAAAGTCACAGGATTTGGTGACATCAGCAGAAGCAGAGGTATATTATGCAGTTATTTTAAAGTACTCTCCCAAAAGGGGGAGCAGTGAAAGGAAATATGTACTACAGTGTTTCAGATAAGCAAATCCTTGATTGTGTTTTCACAGATCGGGTTCTGTATACACAGCTAAGACAGCAACAGAATAAGAAAAGTGCTTCCCAGAAGACAAAAGTAACACTATTACACATGGAAATGTACCATCCCTAACAGCCACAGCAATCAGCCTTTTATACCCAACAGTTTCTGCAACATAAAGGGATAGAACACAAAAGAAGCTGAATCAAATAAATGAATCTCATAAGCAAATGGGGATTCCAGCATATCAGATATATGCATGTGTCAGTTACTTTCTTCCTTGGATTGAATGCCATCAGTGTTTTCCTTTGTAATTCTTGATTTTTTATTGTCAAAATCCCTACAATTAAGCCACATTTATAAATTTAATCCTTCCTTTGCTGGGTGAAAAGCCAATGTTTTACAGTACAATACCAACAGGGCTATAATCAGCTGCAAACAGCGAAAGAAATGTAAGCATTTTTATCCCTGTTAACAGGTGGGAAAAGAGTAGGTGCATAAACATTCCAGTCATTTCTCCCTAGGCCTCACAGCAGCAAGGATACACTATTCAGTGGAATATATCTTGAGACATCATGAGATCTGTTGAAAGGGCAGGGGGAGCAGAGAGGACTAAGTAGGAGGCCCTTCTCTCCAGTAGGCCCAGCTGTCTACCTGGAAACTTCAACTTCCTTCTCTTGTCTTAAGTGGGAATGGGGGAAGGAGGAATGGGACAGGCTTCTTCCTCTCAGATTGTGCATCAGAGACTAGGGTTGCCAACCTCCAGGTACTAGCTGGAAATCTCCTGCTATTACAATTGATCTCCAGCCAATCGAGATCAGTTCATCTGGAGAAAATGGCTGCTTTGGCAATTGGACTCCCTCCAGTTGCCAATTGGCATTGAAGTCCCTCCTCTCCCCAAACCCCACCATCCTCAGGTTCCGCCCGCAAAACCTCCTGCCGATGGCAAAGTGGGACCTGGCAACCCTATCAGAGACACATCAATTGCAGTGGCACTGCAGTCTCTTAATGAGGGGAAGATAGGGTTGCCAACATCATGGTAGGTAAGGCACCTGACAGGGATAAGTAGGGTTGCCAATCTCCAGGTGGTGGCTGGAGATCTCTTGCTATTACAACTGATCTCCAGGCAATAGAAATCAGTTCCCCTGGAGAAAATGGCTGCTTTGGCAATTGGAATCTATGGCATTGAGGTCCCTCCCCTCTCCAAACCATGCCCTCCTCAGACTCCACCCCCAAAATCTCCAGGTAACCCTAGGTGAAGAAAAGGCAGTCTTCAACTTTGTGGATCAGGTAGGACATCTGAAAGCTGGCTTTCATAAAAACAAAAAACTGAGCAATCTGAAAGAAGGGGAGGGAAAAAATCCAAGCCTTGTTTTTAAAAAGCCTTTCTTTTGCTCAGAAAGAGCTCCGAGGTAGAAGGAAGCAGGAAGCGCTTGAATCTCCGCCTCTTTACATACTGCTTCATGATTGGCTGTGAGAGAAGCCAATCTTTTGGGTTTCCCCGTTTAGTCATATGCACGCTGCTTTGAGCAGGACTGACCTCAGGGGAGAGGGAAAAGTCAGATTAACAGAGGAGTGGGAAGACTGGGGTTGGTTTTGCGTTGAAACAGCATCGAGCTACCAAGGAACGGAATATTGTGCATACTGAAAGTTAGATCCTGGCTGAAAAAAGGGAATAAAGGAGGTTACAGCGACCCTGCATAAATGACCATGGAGAGGTTTGATAGAAACCATAAATGCAAAAACATGAAGACTTATCTACATTCAATATTTCTATATAGGTAGCATAGAGGAAACAAAAAGATAGGAATGAATGAAGACTAAAAGCTGAATGCTGCAGTTACCCATGAAATTACAGTATGAAAAGGGGGGGGTTGAAATAACAGCCTAACGTCAATTCCACTTTGGAAACAGAACCAGGTAATTCAGAACTCTAAAATTTGGGGAGAAATTCAGATTAAGAGAATTATAGAAGCAACCCTACACAAAGGCTCACACCTATTTTCTAATGTGGATAGTGTAATCTGTGCTGACTCCAAAAATCCTCAATTCTGATGGTCGGGCAAATGTTGAATCCATCTTCTGGAAATTATTTCCATAAATCAATTTTCCATAAATCAAGCATGCAATATGTGGAGTGCTACTTTTTTTTTGTCTGTCCAGAACCAGCCGCCAAACCACATCATTTGTTGTCCTTGGATTTTTAGCATTATAAACGAGAGAGAGAGATGCCCAACATGTCCAACATCTCATGTAAATGGGCCACTCATGTAAATAGTGCAACCCTATAATATGTGCAATGTTAGTACACTAGTCCAATGCCCACCTGGGTTATGGCATGCTAACACTGTATTTATAGTGGCTAAAATGAGACACAGGTTGCATGCAACATTCCAAAGGTAGGTTATCTCTCTCAAAGGCAGGGCTAGCCCAAGATTGCCAGGATTCAGTTACAGCTGGGGGTCATTTTCAATGGCAGAGTTTAAGGCTGGGATATATGAATTAATCATAATAAACCAAGTGCACCTGGGCATGTGCAGAGCACATTTCTCTCACCACTGAGTACTGAATGACCACTGTCCAGTCCACTCCAAGATATCTAAAATTGTGGCATATGGAATTAGCATGAAAAAAATGTAGACTGTTCAAGCACGAGAATATCTGCTGTTCCAAATTAGCTTCGGCAAGACTGAGATGCTTCGTTTCTGAATCAAAAGCACTGTTTATCTGAATAGAACTGCTTCCATCCTCTAAGCTACTCTAGACATAATATATCAGTCCCAAAGGCCATGTTCACAATATTTCCAGTAAAGTGTGTTTTATTCTTTTTCATAATGATCACCAGAAGCTAATTTATTGCAAACACACTTTCATCTCCCTGGAACAGATACCAAACCCCAAGCAGACATTCACTGGAAGTGCACAATATTGAGCCAGTTGAATTCTGAAAATATATCATGCAGCAGAGACTTCTCAATGTTGACTGGTCCTGTATAATGTGACAACCAGCTAAATTCACTGGTATAATTTAGTGGTTTTTGTTTTGTTTTTTAAATGCAGCCTTGTGTCAACTGCTGCAATCAAAAGCTTCACCACATTTTAGCTGCTACTATCGTTCCTTTGTAGATAAATGCAATACAGATAGCACAACTGCAACAGCGGTACTCGAGGAGAGGACAGACACTCTGACTTATTTCCTAACTCAAATTTCACTTTCTATTTTAAAAAAAAATGACAAACATATGCACAGCAAGTGGTCATTCATAAAGATGTTTGCCAACATGAATGAGAATGCCAACTGAATCATTGTGGGTTTCCAAGAAAAGCTCACAGCCCCATAAAGTGACAAAGAAACCACTGAAAGAGCCTTTATGTGCTGGGTTGGCAGATTCCTCAGTCATATTTACACCAAGGTTCTGCAACTCTGCTTTAACCCCGCCCATTGCATTTCTGGCCTTGGGACACCCCTTGATTTATTACGGTTTTTCTATTTTATAGCTACTAGGAGGATTGTGTTCTTTACACATTAATAATGTGTTCTCAGTGTGAGTGCTACAACTTCAACTGGTTGCATCCAAAGTGACACCCATGTCATATAGCCATATTTCATCCCTAATAGCCATCATATATAATATAGAGGCAGTAATAATTAGGCTTTTTGGGTTAGAAATTACTGCCCCCAATACAAAAAAATCCTAGAGATCAGGCTGGAATCTCTACAGATCCCCAAAATTTAGGGTTGCCAGGTCCCTCCGCCAATGGTGGGAGGTTTTTGGGGTGGATCCTGAGGAGGGGGTGTTTGGGGAGGGGAGGGACTTCAATGCCATAGAGCTCAATTGCTAAAGTGGCCATTTTCTCCAGGGGAACTGATCTCCATCGGCTGGAGATCAGTTGTAATAGTGAGAGATTTCCAGCTAGTACCTGGAGGTTGGCAACCCTAATGCTAGGGTTGCCAGGTCCCTCTTCGCCATCCGTGGGAGGTTTTTGGAGAAGAGCCTGAGGAGGACAGGGTTTGGGGAGGGTAAGGACTTCAATGCCATATAGTTAAATTGCAAAAGCGGCCATTTTCTCCAGTGAACTAATCTCTATCGGCTGGAGATCAGTTGTAATAGCAGGAGTACCTGGAGGTTGGCAACCCCCACCTAATGCAGATGACCAAGCAGTTGGCCTATGAATACTGTGGACTAATAGTGCAACCCTAAGTGGGTCTACTCAGAAACTTGCTGAAGTTTGTTCTTGTAGGTTATCCGGGCTGTGTGACCGTGGTCTTGGTATTTTCTTTCCTGACATTTCACCAGCAGCTGTGACAGGCATCTTCAGAGGACTGCCACAGCTGCTGGCGAAACGTCAGGAAAGAAAATACCAAGACCACGGTCACACAGCCCGGATAACCTACAGGAACTGATGAACTCTGATCGTGAAAGCCTTCGACAATATTTTGCTGAAGTCTGTTCAATGGGGATTATTCCTAGGAAAGCATTCGTAGCATTGCACTATTAAATGCTTCCTTCCTTCCTGCCTTCCTGCCTTCCTTGTCACATGCCTAGGTTCTTGGGGTCCAAATATAGGGTTGCCAGCTCCAGGTTGGGAAATAGCGGGAGATCTCCAGCTAGTACCTGGAGGTTGACAATGCTGTCCACATGTGATTGTTAGCCAAAGGCTAATTTGCAAACTTAGAAATAAATAATACATCATTATAAGCAGACTAGTGCAAGCAGAGTAAAGCTTATGGAGGGAATGTTCCCTGTCTTTCCCATTCCTTCTGATTCCTTGTCCCATGGAAAGAAGCTACTGCAGGTTGGGGAAGGCACTTGGGAACAACGTGGGGTGCATTTCAGGGAGCTGTACTGAGAAAGGGGAATCAGTGGAAATTGTCTGACACCCTTGCAAAAAAGAAGCAGGAATTAGCACAAAACAAGGCAGACAATTTCTGCCAGTTCCACTTTCTCACTGCAGTCCCCTGTGCCATGTTCACTACTGTTCTTGAGGAACAGCTTTTTGTGTGGCACAGGGGACTGAAGAAAGAAGGGACAGGTGGCCAAGTAAGGTTGCCAACCTCCAGGTGGTGGCTGGAGATCTCCTGCTTTTACAACTGATCTCTTACTGATATAGATCAGTCCACCTGGAGAAAATGGCCACTTTTGTAGTTGGACTCTATGGCAGTGAAGATCCCTCCCCTCTCTAAACCCCACCCTACTCAGGCCCCGCCCCCAAAGTCTCCAGGTATTTCCCAACCCGGAGCTGGCAACCCTATGGCCAAGTTCCCTTCTGGGCTCCACTCCTGGATCCCATCCACTATTTTTCTCTCTGAGGTTAGTTTCAGAGGATTATCTAGCAGTGTAGTCCATAAGATCCAGTCTGTCAACATTTTTAATGTTTTAGGGATGGCTGGCCAATGGAAATCTCAAAAAACCATGTAAGACTGATGATGCCAGAAAAGCACAGGAAGTGAGTCCTTCAAACTTATAGCTTTAAAAAAATTATTAACTAGGGTTCATCAGACATAAGCCATTGCACCATGCATGTGCATAATTATGTCTGACTAGACAATTAACAGAATTAGGCAGTACAGACTCTGAATTAGTTCACGAGGAAAAAAAGGAAATCCAAGAGTTTTGTCACTTCTAACATTTTAATGAGTGTAAGAAGACTTCCTGCAAGGAGGCTTGTCTCTTGGGAACTATTACTGCAGGAACTCATTGCTGAGGAACGCTTGCTAGGCTCCAAGGGAGAAAGTGTGCTGTGTAATAGGGCCTGGGAGCTGTTGGTGTGACAAGGGGGGTGGGAGGAGAGAAATCATCATCACTGAAGAAGATAGGAAATGAATCGCCAGGCATTCCTTCCCTGCCCTTCAGAGAAATTGATTAATTACTTATGCAATTCCATGAGGGGCTGTGGATGATGATCACTGAGCCACATAACCTGATAAATACAGTTAGTTCAAAACAAAACTCTTCCAAAGAAAACTTGAAGACAGCATAGGGTTGCCAACCTCCACATGGTGGCTGGAGATCTCCCACTGTTACAACTGATCTCCAGCCGATAGAGATCAGTTCACCTGGAGAAAATGGCCTCTTTGGCAACTGCTCTATGGCACTGAAGTCCCTCCCCTCTCCAAACCCCACCCTCCTCAGGCTCCACCCCCCAAAATCTCCAGGTATTTCACAACCTAGAGATGGCAACCCTAAGACAGCATGTTACGGATCCCTTATAAATATCAGTATCACCCACTATTACCACCAAGCCTCTTAAATGAATTTTAAGATTTAAATTTGCACAGTTCACAGTATGAAGCCATGCTCTGGTCTTTGATTCTAAAGAGAAGAAATGAAGGTGAATGAGGCAGCCATTCCTGAGTACTATGGGATGGTGAGCGGCCTGTCTCCAACAGAGCTTAACGATTACAGTACACAGTTGTGGAACCTGAGGAATGTTCCAGAGGAAAGGGCAGGCGTGTTAACAGCTGGCATCAAGTAAATACCCACGAAAGAAAGAAAGAAAGAAAGAAAGAAAGAAAGAAAGAAAGAAAGAAAGAAAGAAAGAAAGAAAGAAAGAAAGAAAGGAAGGAAGGAAGGAAGGAAGGAAGGAAGGAAGGAAGGAAGGAAGGAAGGAAGGAAGGAAGGAAGGAAGGAAGGAAGGAAGGAAGGAAGAAGCCTTCCATCTATCTGTCTCTCTATATCTGTCATAACTAGCTCCATAAATTAGTAAGGTATTTTCTTAAAATGCACGGCTCTTCTTTGGATGTCACTGTCAAAAGATGTGAGATGCTCAGAAGCAAAGAAAAGAGCCTTTACAGTTGTGGTACCACGTCTTTGCAACACTCCTGCCTAAGAAGTGTGCCTGTTATCTTCTTTGTTGGCATTCCCATGCCAGGCAAAAACTGTTTTGTTGTTGTTGTTTATTTGATTGATTTTTTGTTTAAACCTGTCCATGACTCCTGCGACATCTGCTCCCTACTTAAGGATAAATATGTCTGCTCTGTCTGTGGTTATCTTGCTGCTTTATAAATTGTTGATGTAATATTCAGAAGTCTACTCCATGACTTGTTCTGTCAGAATCTGAAACCAGGTTTTGCTTATGGCGCGCTCTCTGTGTACAGACTAGAGCTAGGCATGCTGCTATGAGGACTTGGGTGGGCTTCATTCACCTTGTTCGTGTAAATGTGTTCCAAATAAAGGGATACGCTGTTTACCTGAAAAGTTCTGCTGCATTTTACCATCCGTGGCTGTTCATAGGTTATTGCTCTTTGAGGGTTTTTTCCCCTAGTCTCTCATTATTAGTCACATTTTGATTTGGTAATTTTTATTCTTTTGGTGATCTACTGTTGTGAGCTGCTTTGAACAGCATTTTGTTGGGAAAACAGGATGTAAATATTTGAGTAAATCAATAATAAAATACAATATATCAGTGTACCCCAGTAAAGAAAGCAACAGCAAAGACAAGCAAGAATGCAGAAGAATGTCAAAACCTGCAAGTGAATTTGAAAAGGCAAACCGGGGAGCTGAAGCTTGTATTGGTAGCTGAATGGCTTTCAGCGTACTGTTCGTAGGCTTGTACCACCTGTCATTGCTTCCTGAGATCTTTCTACTGCTACATAATTTAATCATTCCAGCTGAAGTGTCAGACAGTTAAGTGTATTATTAGTTTAAAAGAGATAGTAGTTTACTCTGAACTAACAGATTTACAATTTGTTTTTCACTATTAAAAGTAAACCCCCAAAAATCAGAATGATCTGTAATAGTGCTTTAAATAATTTCATTTGATTATTGTGCTACTTTAGGGATGGGGGTGAGTTCCCAGAACTACTGGAAAGCTGAAATGTGTGTGTGTGTGCGTTTGTGTGTATGTGTGTGTAAAGTGCCGTCAAGTCGCAGCCGACTTATGGCGACCCCTTTTTGGGGTTTTCATGGCAAGAGACTAACAGAGGTGGTTTGCCCGTGCCTTCCTCTTCACAGCAATCCTGGTATTCCTTGGTGGTCTCCCATCCAAATACTAACCAGGGTTGACCCTGCTTAGCTTCTGAGATCTGACGAGATCAGGCTAGCTTATTGAACAGAACTCACAGAGATTGGTTTTCAAGGAAAAGGCAGAAATTGGAGGGAAAACTCAGAGTCAGATTTAAATACGCAAGATTACTTCGGAGAAATAGCTTAAATGTTTTCTTCACTCAAGTTCCTTTCATTCGTAGTTTCAAGCTTACTCAGATTCCATTCCAAGCTTAGTTCTATCCCTCAGAACTATTATTCAGACACAGACTCTCAGACTCTGTCCCCAGCCTAGCTCTCTCTGACTACCCCACCTTAGTGGCTGTAATCCTCCACACCTCCCTGCTACAGGAATAGCTCAACCTCAGAGACTAATTCCCCTTTGTGACCAGAGAATGGGCCCTCTCTAACCCAATTCACACTCCTGTCACTCCCACAGGCTGTGTGTTTCAATTAGGGCTGTCAAAAAAAAAATTCGGTACAGTTTGGATTCGGCCGAATTTGGCCCTTGTGGGTTCGGTACGTGCCGAAGTCCGAACTCCCCCACTTCGGATCCATTCAATTCAGCGGGAATCAAAGTTCGGAAAAAAAATTCGGCCGAATAAAGCCATTAAAAACACAATTGCGCCTTTCTGCGGCTCTGGGGGGGCATTTTGGGGCTTAGAGGTCCCAAACTTTCAGCAGAGCTTCAAAGGACGTATATTGAAAGACTCCCCAAGTTTTGTAAAGATTGGGTCAGGGGTGGCTGAGATATGGGCCCTGAAAGGGGTCCCCCCCCCACCCTTAATGTGTATCTCTCAGCAGAGCTTGCCGCCCACGCACAAAGCTCCCAGCCCCGACAAACAGCTGATGAGAGCAAGGGCAGGGCAGGTGCTAAGAACTTTGCAAAGCAACACAACTGAAAAGCAACACCTTTGCAAACATGCAAAGGGCGGGGCAGGTGTGAAGAATTTTGCAAAACTATACAACTGCAAAGCAACACAAGCACGCAATGCAACACCTTTGCAACAGTGCAAAGCAACACCTGACACCTGGGAGTTTGCATCCCATGGAAAGGGACAGAGGCAGCTAGCTATGTATAATGAGCAGGAGGGGGTGGAATTTCTCCTTTTGCATTGGACTTGGGACCAGGCAGATGCATTCTTTAAGTCACCATTTGAAAACCAGTTTTGAGCAAGCATCAAAATAACCTAACTGATCTTATGAATGAGGAAAAACCTGAAGAATAAAAATGAAGCCCCCCCCTCAAACCAGGGAGAGAGAGACTGGAGGGGGAACACACACCCCAGGCAGAACCGGCAAAAGCCCCCTTTGGCTTCCCCCCCCACCCACAGAAACTGCTCCCTCCCCACACACACACACAGACTCTGCTTTCCCCCCCACACACACAGAAAAGAAAAATTATAGATTAAAGCCCCCAAAGGGGTCTTACTGTGGCTGTCTTCTGTTCCAGCAGGAGGGGCTGGGAGGCTGGGTAATCCAATATGATTCCATTTGTATCCAATATAAGATCCATATGTATGCATCTCTCGAGGGTGATCCATTCATCCCAATAGGGAAAAGGGGAAAGCCCATATCTCGGGGGGCCCTGACCCAATGTTTACAAAACTTGGGTGGTCTCTTAAAAAGCCTTGACTGAAGCTCCGCTGAAAGTTTGGGGTCGGCACACCCAAAAATGCGCCCCCTGCAGCCACGGAAAGAGAAAAGGGGGGGAGCCAATATTTCAGCCCCCACTGAACCCATCTTTACAAAACTTGGGTGGTCTCTTAAGAGGGATTCTCTGAAGCTATGATAAAAGTTTGGGGGCTGCACCCCAAAAAAAGCGCCCCCTGCAGCCACGAAAATGGAAAAGGGGGGAGAGGAAAAAGGGGTGGAGCCCATATCTTGGGACCCTCTGACCCAATGTTTACAAAACTTGGGGGGTATCTTAAGAAGCCTTGTCTGATGCTCCGCTGAAAGTTTGGGGTCGGCACACCCAAAAATGCGCCCTCTGCAGCCATGGAAAGAAAAAGGGGGGAGCCCATATCTCGGGACCCCCTGACCCAATGTTTACAAAACTTGGGTGGTCTCTTAAGAAAACTTATCCCCTGAAAGTTTGGGGTCTGTACCCCAAAAAATGCGCCCCCTGCAGCCACAGAAAGGAGCGAATGTGCACAAGCACCCCCTCACACACACATGAGGATTTCCCTCTCTTTATCTCTTTCCCCGGCCGGCCGCACATCAGCTGATTCCTCCAGTACTCAATCCTGACTGATTGGCCAGAAGAAGACCCAGCTTGGCCACCGATTGGCCGGGGGAGGAGAATGCTGCTTACTGAAGGTTATGCTGCTTACTGACGGCCCCGAATTGGCCGAATTTATTCGCGAACTCCCGAACTCGCTGAATTCCGCCCCCCCGGCTGCCCGCCAGTTTTGAGTTCGGTTCCTCCCGAACTAAAAACCGCCGAATCAAGGGAAATTCGGCTGATTTTCAGTTTGGGCTGAATCGAATTGACAGCCCTAGTTTCAATAGCTTTGGCTTTAACAGAACCCCTCAGGTTCACAGAGTACAGTCTGCCTTCCGCTTAGTCTCTCTGCCAAGCTTCCAATCTATCACAGCCTTCAATCCAGGCTGGGTCCCAAGCTTCAACTACTTTCACAGCCTTCTACCCAGGCTGGGTCCCAAGCTTCAAATGTTTTCTGTCTCTCAGAGCTCAGAGTGTCAGCTCTTGCTGCAGATTAACCCCTTATCCGTCACAACATACTTGCTGAGTTCCATTTATGATGGGTAGGCTGCTGGAGAGTCTGTAATAGCAGGAGATCTTCAGCTAGCACCTGGCGGTTGGCAACCCTACCTATACCTACCCTAGTCAGACGGGTGGCTCAGCAGTGACTAAAGGAGTATCCTGCATATCTGCCCACTTAACCCGCATCCCTCCTCCTCAAAGTGAGGCTTGTTTGAACAAATCACGAGACTATAAACTCGTTGTTTAAGAAGCAGAGGCACAATAGCTATCATATAATGTCACAACTGGTGCTTTGTTGGATGGGAAATCACAAAGCCCCCACCTGGCAGCTCACAGATTTCGGAAAAGCATCTCAAGAAGAAACTGAGAGCAGAAATACAGAGACCAGCAACAATGAGCGGTCTTGAAATTAACTAACTGATGAGCAGCAAGTAATAGGTACTTTCCATCGTGGGTTAAATAAACAGGTGGCCTTTCTGAAATTAAAGAAGACAATAAGAGCTGCACTTTGAAAGTACCTGATGGTTTCCCTTTGGAAAGAAACTTCAAGGGGCAATTTTTCAAAGTGGTGATTTAGTGATTTATATTAATGGGAGTCGCATGGCTGTACCACTGAGTGACACTTTCAAAGTGCCCCCCTACTACCATTCTCACCCAGCTCCCTTTTTGTCCTAATCTAGCTGTTTTCAGCACTGCGTTGAAGATTAAAAACAATTCTAATTTGCAGAATGAATCCTGTTGTGCCTGTGAAATCACATCAGTCTAATCGCTGATACTAATATTTAATTAAAGGAAACCAAATATACCTAGCCCACGTTTCAAGGGGGGAAAGGGGCTTCCATGCTGGGTAATCCTCTGAATTACTCAATCAGTGGGACAAACCGCTTTTGCCTCTTGAGAAGAAAATCAATTTGTGTCAAAAGATACTAAAGGTCAAAAACGCAGGGTTCAATTCTGACCCGAGTGAAGGCAATTGAAAACCTCCCATAGATTTTAATGAATCAGGAGTGAAACCCTGGGGTTTTTGTCCTGTAGTTCTTCATCAGGCAGGATGGCCATTTTATTAAATGGTTTTATTTTTATAAACAATCCCTAGGGGGAAAAAATGTAAACCTTGCTTTCTTGACCATAAAATGGGCTGGCAAGATCATCAATCTTTTAAAAATACATGACTGCATAGTCTGAAGGTAGAAAAGAGTAAATTCTACCAACCCTGTCTAATATCTATCAAGTATGCAAATAAATAGTTAGCATTGCATCGGTGGATTGGTTTCCTAAACTTTATATTGCAATGATCTGGTTATCTCTATAGCATTTAACATTCCCATTAATCCCAGAAATGAAACTGTTGCTTTACTATACTTGGGGACCAATTCTAAGCAGGTCCACTCACAAGTAAATCCCATGTTATTCGGTTTGCTTGATTTTCAGCTGTTCTGATACTTCACATGCTGCAAATTAGCCCTAGGTCTTCCAATGCAGAGCTAATATTTATGCCATATATCCTCAATAAATATGTGTGAAATAATGGCAAGCAAGAAATAAAGTTTAAATTGAGGGAGAAAACTCTAAAAGGCATTGATTATTGTACATATTACCAAAGGCACCAACATCAAGCAAGCAAGATGCCTCATTAAAGCTGATTTTATAACATCTTCCTCACCTTTGAAAGTCAAGTTCCATAAGAAAGAGAGAGCATATCGAAGCAAAATAAAACATACTGTGCACTTTTTCATTCTGAATGCTTCTGACACTGCACTTACTGAAGAAATGCATTCTATCCAAGAGTTAGTTCATGCAACTATTTTGGGAGGGGTGTGTGGTTAAAGCCTCCAAAAGATGGTGGAGGTGGTGGTGGAAGTTCTTGATTTGGTTCTGGTACTTCTGCAAGGTTCTCTTTCAGGGCATTAGGAACCCTGGGAAACTCAAGACAGATTTGCCCCAACTGACCGGAAATGCCCATCACCTTCATAACTCTGAAGAAACAGAATTGTTTATGTTAGATGCAGGGCTGTTGTAGATACATGTTGAAATCCTGACTCTCAACCTTCAGACAAAATCCACATTACAAAGGTGGTTGGCTGTAATATTGCCACATGCCAGAGCAATCGCAAGATGGATCACCATGCCCAGAAGTCATCGTGTAATGGCTTCTCCCTATAAATCATGGTTGTATAAATCAACCCAGGTTGCTTCTGACTGCCAATGAGGCAAGGATGATGACTAGCTGCAAAAAATGATGGAGAATGGTGAACTAATCAAGAAGGGCACCCCATTATTCATTGTCAGTTTGGGGTGGGGGTTGCTGGCTGGCCCAATTCCTTATAGGCTGTAACCATAGGGCTCTAGCAGAAAGGCTAGGTCTACTCCAGCATTGTCAGTGTCATTGGTCTGAGTTCTATTAGAGCTGCTATTCTTGACAGTCAAAGCAAAATCCACAGTAGGGACACACATAGTATGGAAAACCCAATGCCTAAAAGAGATTCTATTCTTAATCCTTCTGTCTAGACTCCTCAGAATAGGGTGGCTTGGTTTGGTTACAAGAGTAATTAGCAATTTAGCATACATGTGGAGTCAGTTGATAGAAGCCGCTTAACCCAAAACAAATGTGAAAATAAACTCAAATTGTTTTTTAGAAGGCTGATTTACATTAATTACATTTTAAAAGCTCAGAGATGCCTTAATAAAATCATTTGTTCCTTTGTGAAAAATTATAAACAGAGCATTTGCGTGCAATGTTTGTCCTCATAAAACACTTGTATTCCCAAATATTTCCTGTGGCTTATCTGAATACACTTACATTTCGACATGCATGCTTCAGATTTTAGACTCTAATTGTTACTTTCAGACCCAGGCCTCTCAATAAGTAGAAGAAAAAGTCTGTCCTTGTGTCCACATAACTGACTCATGATTTGGACTCATATTGGACAGTTCAGAAGCTGTGCATGAGTATCTGACAGGGATTGACATTACAAAACAAACAAAAACAAAACAACAAGGCACAGAGAAAACCTCAAGTAGGGCTGTTGAATTTTAAAAAATTCGGTATAATTCGGATTCGGGTTTAAATGGCCCTTTTTTTGTGAAATCCCAAATTCCCCTATACCGATGTAGGTAGGAATTTGGGTTTAAATTCGGGATTCCCAAATAATGCTGCCATTTAAAGCCATTTGAACACTTTTGCGGCTTTCTGCTGCTCTGGGGGGGGGGGCATTTTTGCAGGTAGAGGTCCCAAATTTTCAGGGTAGCTTGAAGGGACTCTCCTTGCAGGAACACCCAAGTTTGGTGAAGATAGGGTCAGGGGGTCCGAGGTTATGGGGTCTGGAAGGGGTCACCCCATCCTTCTCCATTGCAATGCATTGGAAAAGTGGCTGTGTGACTCTTTAATCTGATCTAATGTATTTCAATGGGGAAGCCCGGCTTTAAACAGTGGGTGGGAAAGTTCGCCCGGTGCCTCCATAGAGATACTATGGACGAAAATGCATGGTCTCTTTATCCTCCTTTACTTCCCTGTTTCAGCCAGGATTCAGCCTGGATCGAACGCATGCGTTTCGCCTAATGTGCATTCGATCCTGGCTAAAACAAGGATTAAAGGAGGATAAAGCGACCATGCATTTTCACCCTCTGTGATACACTTTGTCTGTATGGAGGTGCAGGGTGAACTTTCTCATGGTTTAAAGCCCAGCTTCCCCATTGAGATACATTGCTAAGATCACATTAAAGAGTCTGAACACAGCCACTTTTCCAATGCATTGCAATGGAGGAGGATGGGGCAACCCCTTCCAGACCCCATAACTCCGGCCCCCTGACCCAATGTTTACCAAACTTGGGGGTTCTTGCAAGGAGAGTCCCTTCTAGCTACCCTGAAAATTTGGGGCCTCTAGGAAAAGTTGAGGGCAGCAGGAAAAGAGGAAGACCCAACAAGAGATGGATTGACTCAATAAAGGAAGCCACAGCCCTCAAGATCTGAGCAAGGCTGTCAAAGATAGGACATTTTGGAGGACTTTCATTCATAGGGTCGCCATGAGTCGGAAGTGACTTGACAGCACTTAACACACACACACACCTGCAAAAATGCCCCCACAGGAGCAGCAGAAAGCCGGATATTCAGGAATGGCAAATTCGGCTTTGCCAACCTCCCGGATTTTGTTGATTTGGTATACCCGAACCAGAAATTTACCGAATTGGCATTTATTTGGTATTAAAAAAAATAGTAGGTCTAAATGAAAGGCATTGTTGAACTTGTTTTATGATGGCCACAGTATAAAACATTATCCTGAGAAACAGGGTAAGAGTTACACACCTATATCTATTTCACGAAAGATTATCAGCAAGTATGTTTTGGCAGCACTCACTGTTCACTTAGGAGAGAAGGTGTTAAAATAAGCCCACCCTCTCCCCATACAACACAAAAAGGGAGCTAGATTTGGTATCCCATCATTTCAAACTGTCAACTATCCAATGCACCATGCACACAGCCCCTATTCAAAGATCCCATGCATACACTGGTGCATTCTTTGGCTCAGGCAGAGCATTGGCGCACATATTATGCTTGCTAGATCAGATCCCATGTCTTTAAAAAACAACTACTCTTAAACATTATTCAAACTGAGCAATTTTTCACAATATAGTAATAGGATAGCATTGCCTTTCTCATCAATACTTGTGATTGCTTATATTAATGTCCTTGGAAAGCCACCTTGGGAGGCTGTGAACTAAGAGATGCAAATATCACAAATAAATGCAAAGCCTCTGATATTTTCTTTGTCACATCCATGCACCTTATCATCAGAGGGAGGAAAGGCTCTGATTAAAAGCTCGCGACAGCTGCCCTGAGTCATCATCAAGCAAAATAAAATCAGGATCTATGTTCCTTGCAGAGCTAGCATTAGGCTACACCTGCTTCAGTACCACAGACACCATTATCAAAGAAGGGACAAGGAATACACCAGAAATTATTACCCTTAGATGTTAGTTTTGGTACAATGCCCACATTTTCAAATGGATACCATGCTATACAGAAATATCACAGGTAGAAAAATTGATCCCAACTCCTTTCTGTTCATTTTTATTATAATCTTTGGTGACAATAATCTCTGTTTGTTGCTTCGGGGACTATCGCTTGGCCTAAGATAGTAGCATTCTTTCCCCTTTTCCACATGCTTTCCTAAGCATGGTGAGAATACCAGCATTCCTGAGCTGAGACATAGGCTAGCAATAACTTGCCCAGAGGAGTTCACTTTTCATTGTTCTTAGTGAACTAGATTTATCAGTCTCTAGATTTTTTGGATGTAAAAAATAGTATGGATAATTCTGAAATTCTCCTACTCCAAATTTCTTTCTGGATTTTTGTGTTCTGATTTAGTTGGTCTTGTTCCAAAGTGGAAACAATGCATTAGGATGCTCCATTGTCTATATTTCATTTCTGAATGTTGTACAATTTGCCATCCCTTCCATATATAATTATTCTTTCTGTATGGTATCTTACGAGCGCACAAGAACACACATATGCATCAGGAAGAACTCTCACACAGCAATTCTTGATGTGGCTATTGCTTTTTTAATAACTTGGCCAATTTTACCATCAGTTTCCAAACAATATTTTTGTATCAGGGATTTCTACTCAATAAATATCAACCACATTTTCTGCCTAGTTCTGAGATCCAACTGGTTTTCCTACAATTTCCTTGTGCTTCTATCAAAAAAGTACCTAAGAGCCACAATATGGAGACCACTCAAAACAGCCTCCACATGCTGTCAGCTCTACTCAGCAGCTGTTAACTGAAAGCTACACCCCACATGGATCATCCCTATTATGTGAGGAATTTCCTTCACCACTAGCAGATATTCAAGATTGAGACAAGCACTGAAAAATAGTTTGTTGACTTATTTATGTCATTTACTCCCTCTTTTCTCCCCAATGGGGACCCAACAGCGGTTGCAACATTCTCCTCTTCTCCATTTTATCCTCACAACAACCTTGGGAGGTAGGTTAGACTTAAAAATTTAAAGGCTCCATTGTGGGGGTGGAGCCCTTTTGTTCTTTGTATCTCCTATGTCTGGGAAAATAGAGAGCTGGGGCACCTTGTTCAGGGGCTTGCAGAATTTGTCCACTTGGCCCAATTTGCTTGAAACTTGAGGGTACTTTATATTCATTCTGTGCCAAATTTAGTGTCATTTGGATGAAAAACAGTCACTCCTGCCCACTAAAAAATCCCCCATAGGGATTAATGAAAGTGCAATTATAATGGCTGTGACAGCTTTTTCAAGAACTCATAGAATTTGCCCCCTTGGCCCAATTTTCTTGAAACTCAGGGGATTCTTTAGAAGACAGGCAGTAGTCACTTGTCTGCAATTTTGGTGACATTTGGTTGAAAAACAGCCACTTCAGCCACCACCCCCAAGCCTCCCATAGGGAATAATGGCAGACAGATAGGGATATATACATTTGCAACCACTCATATACATATTAACATAATCTAATTATTAGCTGAGAGCCTTCATCAAAAAATCAGGAATATGCTGTTGATAAGATTATTATTCTTGCCTGAGAAGATCAATCAGTGCAGTTGCACACATCCAATTTATTTATTCTTCACTTATTCCCCAAACATACCTATTATCTGTATGCTTCAATGGGACTATTTACTTTCAATGCCTCAAATAATTGAAATCCAAACTTTTGGCCCCAGTGCTTTCCAGGCTGAGAAACGCTCTCCCATTCCCACTTTCTGGTTCTAATATCACAATGTCAAATGTTCCACAGATGTTCCCTGGGGAATCAGAAAGGCTAATTAGGGTGAGCTTCACCATAAAGAATACAGTTGTTAAAAGAGCTTTTGTACACACTAGAGTAATGATCATTCTTTACACAGACTGTGATTTGTTGCTGCAATTTGCAGCCATATATCTCTTAGGAACTAATTCCTGTGTTATTTATTGCACGCATGATTATTAATGATAACAACTGTTGGAAGTAACTTATTTCACCTCAATAAGTCAAGTACTTTAGCTCACTGTTTACAGATCTAGAGAGACAGACATTTCTCACAAAAAGGCATTTTCTTTATTTTATCTCTTTGGAAAAAAATCCAATTTAACTAGGAAGGATTAAGGAGGAATGCCTATAATCCTATTGTCAAATCTGCTAAATTTAGCTGGTTTTCTACTAAGGATTTTCCCAATCACGGCCTCTGCTAATTAGTATCTACATAGGTCATCATTTATCATTAGTTGACAAGAGCCATATAGTCATTTGATCCACTTATGTGGTGTTTTTGAAAGTTATATATGTTTGTATGAACAGAATGAGATCATGTGTTGGATCCAGCCAGCTTTTTCATTCCATCTCAGCCATTTCCCATCTTTATTACAACCCCCATTTTATATAACTTCTGTTCATGCAGAGTCCACAATCCCCATCAAAGCATTTTTGGTTGTCGAAGGAGATTCCTTTCTGTCAGCCCTTGGCCCACAGAACCAGAAATCACCACAAAGTCATATAGAGTCCAAACAGATGGCTTTTACTGGTCAAATAGGCATACAGTGCAAACGAATAAAATGACAGCTATGAGAGACTCACTAGCTGGGAGATAATATAAGGCAGAAAAGGCGGGAGATTACAAGCATAGGCTGAATACAGTTTCCCAGGAGCTGAGTTCCCAGGCCTAGGTATGCGACCTTGAGGGCCAGACAGTACAACGCAGAGACAGAGGCAATAACGAAACCGAGATAGCAGCCTGACATTCTGCTCCCCTCAAGGCCCCCTCCCAGTTCGCAAGGGGGCTGGCTTATCCGGGTAAGCAATGTGAAAGGCGTTGACGAGGTCGGGGGCGGAGACATCCCGTGCGCGCACCCATTCGTCATAGGCAGGGGGGAAATGTTTCCAACGGACTAAATACTGCAGGTTGCCATGGTGAACACGGGAGTCAAGGATCTTGGAGACTTCGAAGTGTTCCTCCCCCCCCCACCATGATGGGTTGCGCAGGAGGTGGATCCGGATGCCACTGTGGAGAAGCAACATGGGGTTTGAGGAGGCTAATGTGGAAAACAGGATGCACACGCCTCAAGGATTTGGGGAGAGCCAGTTCCACCGTGACAGGGTTTATGACCCGGGTGATGGGGAAAGGGCCAATGAATTTAGCACTGAGCTTATGGCACGGACGGGTGGAACGGAGATTTTTGGTGGAAAGGTAAACCAAAGCACCCACTTGCAGATCACCCCCGGGGGAGCGATGTTTGTCAGCTTGCGCTTTGTATTTACGCTTGGCCCGGTCGAGGTTGCTAACGAGCCAGGGCCAAGTGGTACGGAGGGCGTGTGCCCAGGAGGCAATGTCGGGGTTCCCCTCCCCCTCTACATCATCTGCAGGAGCAATAGGACTGAAATCTTGTCCATACACAGCGAAAAATGGGCTAAAACCTGTGGATTGATGCATGGCATTATTGTAGGCATATTCTGCTAAAGGTAACAGTTCCACCCAGTCATCCTGGTGGTAGTTAACATAACAGCGTAAATAACATTCAAGTACAGCATTGACACGTTCAGTTTGACCATCAGTTTGAGGATGGTATGCACTAGACAACCCTTGTTCCACTCCCACCAACTTGAGGAAAGCTTTCCAAAACTTAGAAACGAAACCACTTCCGCGGTCACAAATTATCTTACGCGGAAACGAATGTAAACGAAAGATATGCGTCACGAAGAGGCGGGCCAGTTTCTGAGCAGAGGGGATCCCTGCGCATGGAATCAAATGTATTTGTTTAGAAAACAAATCAGTAACAACCCACAACACAGTTTTACCCCCACTGAGAGGGAGATCAGTCATAAAGTCCATAGCAATCACTTCCCAAGGTTTGCTGGGCGTTTCAAGAGGTTGTAGCAGTCCCGGGGGTTTGCCCTGCGATCGTTTCGCAGCGGCACAAACGGGACAGCTGCGGATGAAGGAGTCAATGTCGGAACGCATTCCCCCCCACCAGAACTGTCTGCGCAATAAGTGAAGGGTTTTCAGAAACCCAAAGTGCCCAGCTGTTTTGGCTCCATGAGCTAAATGTAAAACGTCCTTCCGGAGAGCTTTGGGTACATACAATTTCGAGTCCTTGTACCAGGACCCTCCCTGTTCCAAAACACCAGGAGGTAGGGTATGAGCGGAGCGTTCTAAAAGGCACTGGTCCCGAAGGACATTTAAAAAGGACTCGGAGATGGGGATTTTGGAGGGGGCCCCCCCGTCGGCCATGGAGATCTTAGAAACAGTTATGGGGCTAGTGCTTACGTGCGGCGGCGCGCAGACTGCAGGCGGCTGGGCGGCCGGAGGGGTAGGAAGGGCGGGAACGCCGGTCTGTTGCGGTGGCGGCTGGGCAGCCGGTTGGGCTGGCGGAGCTTGTAAGTTGGGTAAGGCGTGCTGATGCTGGGATCGAGTTTGCACAGCCAGCATAGGTAGGGCCCCACGTTGCATAGGGGTGAACAGAGAGTTGGTGGGTCTCTCGAGTTTTACCGGATATTGTGGTAAACGGGAGAGGGCATCCGCGAGAACGTTCTGCTTCCCAGGGACGTGCTTCAGGGTGAAACGGAACTGAGCAAAGAACTCCGCCCACCGTTGTTGTTTCGCCGATAGCTTATGGGACCCCGTGAGGGCAGCTAGATTTTTGTGATCGGTCCAAACCTCAAAGGGGACTTTAGACCCTTCCAAGAATTGTCGCCATAGAGTCAGTGCATGATGAACTGCTGAGGCCTCTTTCTCCCAGATGGGCCAGTTTAATTGAGCGTGCGCAAAATTTTTTGAAAAGTAAGCGCAAGGGTGAAGAAGACCATCCGGTCCTTGCTGGAGGAGAGCCCCTCCCATGGCTACATCGGAAGCATCGACTTGCACAATGAACATTTGATTTGGGTCTGGGTGCCGTAGCACCGGCTCCGAAGTGAAGAGGCGTTTGAGGGCCAGAAAAGCGGCTTGGCATTGCTCAGTCCATAGGATTTTTGCGGAGGGCAAGGCAGCTGAGCTTACTTTTCCCTTAGTTTTCAGTAGGTCCGTAATGGGTAGAGCCACCTGGGCGAAGTTAGGGATGAATCCCCGATAGAAGTTTGCAAATCCCAGAAATTGTTGTACTTGCTTACGGTTGGTGGGGGGAGTCCAATCGAGGACGGCTTGGACTTTGGCGGGGTCCATGCGAAGACCTTGGTGGGAGATGATGTATCCCAAAAACGTGAGTTTGCTTTGATGAAATTCGCACTTAGCTAGTTTTGCGAAAAGTTGATGGTCACGCAGGCGTTGCAGAACTTCCCGGACCAGAGCCACATGCTCGTTCATAGTTTTCGAATAAATGAGAATGTCATCTAAATAGACCACCACCCCACGATATAGAAGGTCATGTAGGATTTCATTGATGAGTTGCATGAAGACCCCCGGGGCCCCTTTTAATCCGAACGGCATCACAAGGAATTCATACATTCCGAAACAGCTAGAGAAGGCAGTGAGGTGCTCATCCCCTTCGCGGATACGGACTCGGTAGTAAGCTTCCACCAAGTCTAATTTAGAGAACACACGGCCTTCCTGTAATTGTCCCAAAATATCCGATATTAATGGGATAGGATAGGCGTTGGTCTGGGTAACCGCATTGAGCTTTCTGAAGTCAATGCACAGGCGAAGGTCGCCCTCTTTTTTCCGGATGAAAAACGCGGGGGCCGAGTTTGGGGCATTCGAAGGGCGAATGAACCCTCTGGCGAGGTTTTTGTCCAAAAAGTCCCGGAGGACAGTGCGCTCGGAAGCGCTCATAGGGTAAATCTTACTCTTGGTTAATGTGCAGTCCTTTACCACTTCAATCGCACAGTCTGAGGCCCGGTGGGGGGGTAAGGCATCACATTCCCTAAGGTCGAAGACATCTTCAAAGTCCCGGTATACAGTAGGTAGAACCGGTGGTGCTGGGGCAGTAGAGGTTAATGTTGGAACGGGCGGATATAGCAGAGCAAAGTTCTGCCGATGCTGGTCGCAGGTGGGACTAGCGAAGGAGATAGTGTTTGTTTCCCAATCAATACTGGGACTATGTCCTTTAATCCAGTTAATTCCCAAGACCACTTCAAATCAGATAGGGGCTATAGTGAAGTCTATTTGTTCCCAGTGGGAACCAATTCCCATTGCCACCCCTATGGTGCGGTGATCAACTGGACCCCCCTGGAAATGGCTTCCGTCCATTTGGGCAAATTGGACGGGGGCGGGTAAAGCCTCAGAGTCGGCTCTGAGTGCAGCAAAAGTGGCTTCGCTTATGAGAGTGCGACAGCAACCGGAGTCAATTAGTGCTTTGACGGGGAGTTGTGGGCCACCGTTAAGGTGTTGTAAAACTGCATCCACGTAGACGGTGGAGTCCACTTCTTTGATTTTGGTAGGAGCATTCGGTTTGATAGGAAGATCCTGAGAGGTCTGTGGAGACGCTCCATTCACCACAGACCGGAGCCGTTTTTTGACAAGTCGAGGGGAGATTCCAGGTTTAAGGCTGGAGAAATCCAAGGGTTTTCCTCATCCGAAGAGGGAAAGTTGTCCCCCAATGGGGCACTTGTAATCCGAGACCCGGCGGGGTCGTTGGTAGTAGGCAGGGAGGCTGGGTCCCCGGCATGGAGTGCAGAGGGTGTGGGTCTTCCCGGAGCTGCGCTGCGGGTGGCCGCGGTGCCTCTGCGTGGTGGACGACCTCGGGCGCGGGTTGTCGTGCTGGGACGAAATAATTCCTGGCGGCGCGGGCAAACGGCTGCAAAGTGGCCCATTTCTCCGCAAGTAAGACAGGCACCCCTCTGAAATCGGGCTTCACGTTCCTGGGGCGGACGTGGGGGATTTCGTGGGACGAGCAGTGGTGCCTTGGGTTGAGGCTTTTGGGTGCCTTTTTCCTTGTGCTTTTGACGGACGAGAGAAATAAAGCGTCGGCGGCTTTCCACCTCCTCGGCTAATAGGATCCAGTCTTCGAGGGTATCGGGATCGCCCCGCATGTAAGACCAGTTCAGAATGTCAGGATGCAAGGCTTCCCTGAAATGATGGATCAGGGTGGTCTCGGGCCAACCTACAATTTTACTTGCCAGTCGTTGAAATTCATCGGCAAATTCTCGAACTGTAGCAGAGCCTTGTTTTAATTGTAAGAGTTCCGTTTTGGCTCTTTCCCCCAGGAAGGGGTCCTCAAACCTCCTTCTCAGGGCAGTCATGAAGTTGTTGAGGGAACGAATAGCACGAGAGCGGGTGTCAAACTGGAGGACCATCCAGTCAGCCGCTTTACCTGTCAGAAGGGAAGCTACGTAACGCACCCGGCTATCTTCCGTGGGGAAAAGTTGTCCTTGTTCTCGCATATAACTGTCCACTTGATGCAAGAAACAAGGCAAAGTCTCGAGAGATCCGTCGTACGTAGTCCTCAATTTGAGTTGCTTCCAAGGGCCGGGCGCAGGTTGGCCCGGTTGCACGGGTGGTCCGGGCGGAGGAACAACAGGAGCTCCAGGAGGCAAGGGTGGAGCAGGCACATTAGCGGGTGGTTGGGGTGGCTGTACGGGTACCCCCTGACCCGGTATCGGAACGGGCTGTCTCTGAGCTATCAGGGTTTGTTGTAATTGCCTGTTCTCCTGAAGCATACGTTCCATTAGTTCCTGGAGTTGATCAACACGGTTGGAGAGCTCCCGATTCTGGGCTCGTAAGAGATGAACCTCCTCACTTGGGCCACCAGTAAGATGAGGTTTACTGGTCCGGAAGCTTGTGGCCCATTGAGAGCTATCCCCATATAGATCCTCGTCTTCAGACTCTCCTGAGTCTCGACGTCGGTCAGCCAAACGGCGTGCGCGTTGGGTCGCGCGCGACGGGACAAACGCCGGGGAAAAAGACAGACCTGATAGCCCTTGTACATTGTCCTTGGGGCGCGTGTCCACGTTCGCCCGATCCCTAATCCTTGCTGCAGCCGCCCTGGCTGCTTCCGCAGCTTCTCTCTCTCTTGCGACCTTAGCCGCTTCGGCGGCTTGCTGATCCGCAAGAACTTTGGCGTTCTCAAGTCTTAGGGCAGCCTCTGCCGTAATGCGCGGCAAAAGTTCTGTCTCCAGGAGTGAGAGTATGGGGTCGGGTTCCCCGCCCAGCAGAGGTTGTACTCGAACCGCCAGTGCGGGTGCCTCGGCTCCAAAAGTCGAGGTCAAAACTTGAGCCAAGGTGGCTACCGGGGTGTCCTTTGTACATTCCACAAGGAGAAGAGCGGTGCTAATAGCGACTCGCTTGGCCTCAGCCTGACAGCTGGCTGCGTCCGGGATCAGGGAAAAACCCTCCGGCGGGGCTCCCGCCATGGTAGAAAGAGTTTCTCGAGAAATAAGATTATCCAAAAGTCCAGTTAATATTTGTAAATCCTCAGTTGCCAACCGGGCATCGTCCAGTAATTGATCCAAGTCTTGAAGATCTAAACGAGTATCAGTATCCTCCGACGTCAACATCCAGAGAGTTCCTTTAAGAGATTGCCACTGTTCCTGTACCAGTCCCCTCAAGCGGCAAACCTCTCGGGTAGTCCGGAAAAGTTCAGCGATTAAGTCTTGTAACAGAGTAGGATCCTCAGAGAAGGGCTCCAGGGTAGTAGAT
Organism: Euleptes europaea; assembly: GCF_029931775.1. Taxonomy (NCBI): domain Eukaryota; kingdom Metazoa; phylum Chordata; class Lepidosauria; order Squamata; family Sphaerodactylidae; genus Euleptes; species Euleptes europaea. The sequence continues at coordinate 82,463,977 of NC_079315.1, read as the reverse complement.
CACCTGGAGAGCTGCACAGCTCCCATCCAAGTGGCAGGCGAACCCCCCTGGGCTCCAGCCTGGCTAGTAGAATGGTGAAGAGATAGCTGTCATAATGTCAGCCCTTGGCCCACAGAACCAGAAATCACCACAAAGTCATATAGAGTCCAAACAGATGGCTTTTACTGGTCAAATAGGCATACAGTGCAAACGAATAAAATGACAGCTATGAGAGACTCACTAGCTGGGAGATAATATAAGGCAGAAAAGGCGGGAGATTACAAGCATAGGCTGAATACAGTTTCCCAGGAGCTGAGTTCCCAGGCCTAGGTATGCGACCTTGAGGGCCAGACAGTACAACGCAGAGACAGAGGCAATAACGAAACCGAGATAGCAGCCTGACACTTTCTCCCTTTTTCACCAATAGAAAAGCTGGTTGTATCCAAACCCATTCATGGTCAGACAAGAAGAGTACATAATTGAGATGTTTGGTTTAATACAATTTTATGACAACGTAGAGTCATAAGGCTGGGAGGGTCCTCCAGGGTCATCTAGTCCAACTCCCTGCACAATGCAGGAAATTCACAACTACCTCCTCCCCATACCCCCAGTAACCCCTACTCCATGCCCCCCCTCCCCTCAAAAAAAAAAACAACCTCTCCACGATCCCTGGCCAATCTGACCTGGAGGAAAACTGCTTCCTGACCCCAGTGGCATTCGGTGTAACCCTGGGCTTGTAAGAAAGGGCCACGAGAAACAAACAAAACATTATATTTTGACATTTCAACATTGTAACTCGGCTATGGATGGCACTCAAATTAAGGAAAGAATCCCAACTATGCACTGATAGTTAGGAATGATTATTTGCAAAACAAAGATTTGAAAACCAATCTTACCATGTGCATAATGCCTGTTCACTGTTCAGTCAAGCACCTCATATGATCACCTAGATGTTTGTTTTTCACACAGTTTCCTAATTCTGAAATCCTAGGCCTATTGCTTTGTTCATTGGAATACTTGTGCTGTATGAGCACATAGTTTTTAAATTAATAAATTGTGACGTGTTATATGTGCGCAGTGATGGTGTTCAGTATGTCAGCTGGCTGAACAGCTGCTGCTGCGTGCACACAGTTTACTGGATTGCATGGATAACATACAGGGTTGCCAGACCAAGCCTAGCAATAGGGTTTCCTGGTGGCTTGGAATGGTGAGCAATTGTCCACCAATCCATTGGGGGGTTCACAGCAAGGATCGCGCACGTGCAGCCATTAGCAGCACGATCCCATCCCTTCCATTTTACTTCCGGAAGCACTGCAGTGTGAAGGGACGATTTAAGCCCCCATCTGAGTGGCAAATCATCCCATTGCGCTGTGGTGCTTCCAGAACTAAACTGGAAAAGATGGGATCACGTCGCTCACAGCCATGTGCATGTGATCCCCACCCCACCGGAGGAGAGGGGGGACATGGCAACCCTACCTGGCAACCAGTGGGAGGATTGGGGGTGGGGAATGGGGGCGTGCAACATTGGCAACATTGCTGACATCACTACATAACTTCTGGGTACAACCTGAAGTGACAATGAGTAGCTCAAGGAATCACTGGAAACACTACCATAGAGTTTCCATCGATTCCTAGAGCTACCCATTGTCACTTCCGGGTTGTAGCCAGAAGTGATGAGCTGGTACAGAGGCCAGTAGCATTTTATTTTTATTTTGCCCCCACTGCTGCAGGTGGCAGTAAACAGCAGCAATCAGCAGGAGGCCTGGCAACCCTAATTGCAGATACCTCAGGGTCATCACTCAGCAGATAATGCTTCATTAAAATTCAGTTATGTTAAAATGTATGTGCTATCTTTCTTCCCGTGCAGTTGGTAGAATTCATTAGTCAGCATCATTCATAATGTTGAGTTGTACTCAGAACTTACTGGATTGAACTACACTTCCTAGGCAGGAGGCATCTTTCAAACTTCAACACAAATCCAACTGCAGCAGCAACGAAAGCAACACAGAGAATTGTGCCATTCAGATGAAGCCACAAAAGCCCTGTCAAAAACTTAACGTCTCACATTATCTTGCTCTTATTGAGTGAGGAGCTTGCATTGGCAAACTCAAGAGTCTTTGCTCTCATCTTTGTGCTTTTCTAGTGTTCTACAGAACATCAGTCATCTCGGGGTTCCTATCCACTAGCACATTCTGTACCTTCTTTCCTCATTCATTTCGCTCCAAACAGCTAAGCCTAGCAAAATACACACTCTTGGAAAAGTGACTTCCTTTGTTTTTATAGATAACTTGGCCCAATAAATTGCCTTATCTCATTTGTTCAGCATTAAGGCTCTGATTCATAAACTAGGATTGCCAGAGAATTCAGCCAAACTCAGATTTTTCACTCAGCTTTCTGGCAGCTTCCTCCTGCCCCTGGGTCTACTTTGGACTGGATCCTGAACAGTCCAGGATCTGGTTCAAAATGAATCAAAATAGGCTCATGGACTTTAGTACAACTTGATGATATCACCCATATGTGCCAGGGCCTAGCAGACTCTGCAGCAGCCTACCCATCATAAATGGAACTCACCCAGCAAGTACTTACATACTTACTAGAAGCAGAAAGATGGCACAGAAGGCTCTGTTTGGTGGTGATGAAGATCACAGGAGGGACTGGGGCCCTAAATGCTGTCATGCAGGTGTGGTGTATCCATAGGGTTGCCAGCTCCGGGTTGGAAAATACCAGGAGATTTTGGGCATGGAGCCTGAGGATGGCAGGGTTTAGGGAGGAAAGGGACTTCAATGGGGTATAATGCCATAGAGTTCACTTTCCAAAGCAGCCATTTTCTTCAGGTGAACTGATCTTTGTCGGCTGGAGATCAGTTATAATTAGGGTTGCCAACCTTCAGGTGGTGGGTGGATATCTCCTGCTATTACAACTGATCTCCAGGTGACAGAGATCAGTTCACCTGGAGAAAATGGCTGCTTTGGAAAGTGAACTCTATGGCATTATACCCCATTGAAGTCCCTCCCCTTCGCCAACCCCGCCTCAAAATCTCCAGGTATTTCCCAACGCGGAGCTGGCAACCCTAGTTGTAATAGCAGGAGATCTCCAGCCATTACCTGGAGGATGGCAACCCTATGTATCTAAGGAAGCTAGGAACCATAAGAAGAGAACTCCTGTTATCCATGCTGACATGTTTTGTGGATTGCATTCAATGACAGCACTTTTGAAGGGAAGCAAATGTATATGTAGTTATAAATCTAACCTCACAGTTTATGAGTGCCAGAAATTCAAGCCTCTGCCTGTTGCGAAGGGCAATTAAAGCAGCACCACGCACACTCTGGGACTCCTGTTGATGGCAGTTACCTGCATTTTGGAAATATCTGCTGTGCCAGCTTCCAAGATCCCCAATTTTGCACCCAATTGTTGTACTGAGAATGCACAAAGTTGCTTCCTATTGTCTCCCTGGTATGCAATGGCTTTTCAAAGGGAGCACATGCCCACTTTTATGCATGTAGAGTTTACCAGTTTGTAAACCAAAAGTGCTGTGTTGCTGAAAAGTCTGTCAAATGCAGAGCTCCCAAATGGCTTCTTCTTCTTCTTTTTGGTTAAGTTCTGGAGGCTGGGGGAGAGAGAAGGGAGAACAACAATAACACATACTATAGTGACAGGATGGTGCCTGGAGGAGCGGCTGTCTTCGTCTGACTGAGGGAGCAAGATGTGGAGGCAACCAATGAAATCTGCATATCTAAGAAGTCTGGAAACATCATCAGATGAAAAAAGGGAAAATCAGGACTGAAAAGGCTGCAGGAGTTTGCAAGCAAATGTCAAGAAACATACAAAAAGATGTCAAGAAAAATATGACAAGTACTTGGCTGCAAAGATTACGGGGCTAAATATATGCATGATGAGCAGCGGCACACAGGCTCGGTTACTCGTAGGGAAATGAGGAGCAGTTTTGTAAGCGAGAAGACAAAAACAATTCGCAAAGTCAATTTTCGAAAGAGAAACTTGGAGCTGAACTGTATACAGCACTCTGAGACTAATCAGATATTGTTTTCCAGGTCCTATATAAAGCAAAATAAAGCTTGATCATTATGGAGACAACATAATCACCACAAAACTGTTTTCTTGCATCCCCTTTTCTCTGTTTTGCATCAGATGGGGTTTCAGCTGGAGGGGACTGACCAGGCAAGAAATCTTTAAGCGTGGTAGATAGCTTGATGAAAAAGGCAAATTCTGTGATAAGCATTATTAGGAAAGAGATGGAAAATAAAACAGACAATATCGCAATATATAAATCAATAGTGCAGTCACTTTGGGAATACTGTGTACTGGCCACCCAATATGAAGAAAGGATATCAAAGAACCAGTATTAAGGCAGGAAAATGCCACCAAAATGATCAAGAGATCACTTCGAGGAAGGGCTAAACCATTGGAGGCTTTGGGGACACTCCGTGAAACTGATGGGCAGTAGATTCAGCACAGACAAACAAACGCAGGGGTGAGTCTGAATTTCCAAAGCTGTTCAATTTGAATATCTCCATTTTGATTTCATTTCTTCCTCGGTCAATCTTTATTTTTGCTCCAGTTTCTCCTTCCCTGACGCTATATTATTCCCATTAAAATTAACATTTTTGCATCCGTTGGTTATCAATGGCATATGTGGCATAAGTGGCATCAAGTTGCATTAGAGAAACAAACAGATCATGAACATAATCAACAGATGACAATGACAACATGTGAGATCAAACAGAAACTACAATAGTCATATCAGCTCATCCCTAAGCATCCCTAAGTATGTATTTTCTGCATACAGTAAATAATCAATTTGTGGAACTAACAGCCATGACATATAGTAATGTCTGTTAGCAAAGGATGCTTTTTAAAGGCTGTAGACAAATGCATAGAGGAAAGGTGCATAAATGACAATTGGCCATTATGGTAAATAGACTTTCTATGTGAGGTAGAATATCTGAATATCAGTTGCTGGAGAGCAACAACATGAGTGGTTTGGGCCTCTGTGCCCCTGTTGTGGGCCTTCCAGACCATCTGATTGTCCATTCTGGAAAACATGATGCTGAACTTGATGAACCACAGGTTTGATACAGCAGGGTTCCTATGTTTTTTTTCGGGTCAATCTTTTTTCTGAGTGGGATTACATATTTACTATGTCAATGAGATCCTTAGAAAGCTAAAGTTCCCTTAGAGTAGGGCTGTCAAAAAAAAAATTCGGTACAGTTCGGATTCGGCCGAATTTGGCCCTTGTGGGTTCGGTACGTGCCAAAGTCCGAACTCCCCCACTTCGGATCCGTTCAATTCGGCGGGAATTCAAAGTTCGGAAACAAATTCGGCCGAATAAAGCCATTAAAAACATAACCGCGCCTTTCCGCGGCTCTGGGGGGGGCATTTTTGGGCTTAGAGGTCCCAAACGTTTGGCAGAGCTTCAAAGGACATTTATTGAAAGACTCCCCAAGTTTTGTAAAGATTGGGTCAGGGGGGGCTGAGATATGGGCCCTGAAAGGGGTCCCCCCCACCCTTAATGTGCTTCTCTCAGCAGAGCTTGCCGCCCACGCACAAAGCTCCCAGCCCCGACAACAGCGGAGAAATTAGCAAAACAACTGCAAACACAACCTTGTTAAACAACACCTTTGCAACACACAACTGAAACCTCCCCCCTCAAACCAGGGAGCGAGAGACTCGAGGGGGAACACACACCCCAGGCAGAACCGACGAAAGCCCCCTTTGGCTTCCCCCCCACCCACAGAAACTGCTCCCTCCCCACACACACACAGACTCTGCTTTCCCACACACACACACACACATACACAGAAGAAAAAGTATAGATTAAAGCCCCCAAAGGGGTCTTACTGTGGCTATCTTCTGTTCCATCAAGAGGGGCTGTAATCCAAGATGATTCCAATTAGGCACGGAACGTTTTGCTCTGGAGAGGAGATGCACACAGGATCGGCTGCTCCATTCATCCCAATAGGGAAAAGGGGAAAGGGGAAAGCCCATATCTCGGGACCCCCTGACCCAATGTTCACAAAACTTGGGGGGTATCTTAAGAACACTGGTCTGAAACTCTGCTCAAAGTTTGGGATCAGCACCCCCAAAAATGCGCCCCCTGCAGCCATGGAAAGAGAAAAGGGGGGAGGCGATATTTCTGCCCCCACTGAACCCATCTTTACAAAACTTGGGTAGTATCTTAAGAATAATTCACTGAAGCTATGCTAAAAGTTTGGGGGCTATATCCCCAAAAAAGCGCCCCCTGCAGCCACATAAATGGAAAAGGGGGGGAGGGAAAAGGGGGAGAGCCCATATCTCGAGACCCCTGACCCAATGTTTACAAAACTTGGGGGGTATCTTAAGAACACTGGTCTGAAACTCCGCTCAAAGTTTGGGATCTGTACCCCCAAAAATGCGCCCCCTGCAGCCATGGAAAGAAAAAGGGGGGAGCCCATATCTCGGGACCCCCTGACCCAATGTTTACAAATCTTGGGGGGTACCTTAAGAAGCTTCATCTGAAGTTCCAGTGAATGTTTTGTGTCTGTACCCCAAAAAATGCGCCCCCTGCAGCCATAGAAAGGAGCGAATGTGCACAAGCACCCCACACACACACACGAGGATTCCGCTCTCGCTCTCTCTCTCTCCCTGGCCGGGCCGCACATCAGCTGATTCCTCCAGTACTCAATCCTGACTGATTGGCCAGAAGAAGACCCAGCTTGCCCACCGATTGGCCGGGGGAGGAGAATGCTGCTTACTGACGGTTATGCTGCTTACTGACGGCCGAATTGGCCGAATTTATTCGCGAACTCCCGAACTCGCTGAATTCGGCCCCCCCGGTTGCCCGCCAGTTTTGAGTTCGGATCCGTCCGAACAGAAAAGCACCGAATCAGGGGAAATTCGGTTGATTTTCAGTTCGGGCCGAACCGAATTGACAGCCCTACCTTAGAGTGAATTCAGATGACTATTTACTAAATGGTAAGTTACCACCACAACTTATTAAACCATGTAGTCCTCTCAGTGTGTAAGGAAAATTATTTTTACCTTCCACATTTGAACAGAACTGCTTGGAAGGAATAATGTTCTCCTTTCCACTATGCAGGAAAATGAAGTTCATCTCCACTTCATAGTAAATTGCCATATGGAAACTAGGCATTCACCATTAGAAAGAATATAAATTCTAGTTCTCAGGAGGTACATGTACATTCAGAAGGCCTATTCCTTGTGTGAAATATATATGGGGAAGCCTCCTTGTGAGATGTTTACCACATCAAAAATTCAACTGAGAATCAAACCACGATTGGGAAGTGGGAGGAAATTCCCAAACAAAAAGAAGTGTGTGATGAGTGTGCTTGGTGTAATTACATCACTTCCAGTTCAACATGGAAGTGATGTCATCACACTGGGTGACACTCTGATATTTGCCCAAAACGGTGTGATTAAACCATAGAATTTTGGGCGAATGCTAGAGCATCACCCCAAATGTGATGACATCACTTCTCGGCTGCCCCAGAAGTGACATCACTGTGCCAGGGACAATGATCCCTGAAAATAACCTGTAAGTGCCCATTTCCTCCATCTCTTACCAGTTGCTAGGCTGTGCTTGGCATCCCTAGGTACCACACCCAAATCTCCATCTATTTCCCAAGGCAGAGCTGTCAATCCTAAACCTATCTGTCTGTATATTATGCATAGCAGACTTCTGTAGGCTTAGGGCGTGGCTAGCTGGTATCAGATGGACCAATATAGCTATCAACATTTTTTCTGTCTGTAATAATATATATGAAACTCTTTGAGCACTTAAGAATGGTGCTGTAAAAATAGCATGTTAGTTAAATTTTTAAAAAAATATCAGTTTCTTCTAATTGTAAGGTACGGGTAAAATCATGATTTATGCTCAGCTCAACATTTGTAAAGCCTCAAGGTATCAGCAGGGGCAGAGTGGCCATTTAACTTGCAGAGAAATCTCCCAGGGGCAATTCCTAGAGGGCTGCTGATGGCCAAGAGCAAACATAGCCAAGCTCCTGCAACCCTGCCAACACCTCAGAGGCTACTTGGCTCAGATGCTTCATCAGCAACAATTGGACTCAGCTCACCAATTGTCTCCTCCTGCATTGCTGCCAGTAAGCAGGAGAATGCACTGGGTGAGCTAACACACATTGCTGGCCCAACTTGGTCGAGTGGCCTTGCAGTGCTGGCTTGAAGCACAGTAGGGGCCGCTCTGCTTGGCTTGCTCCTGGGCTGTTTTCACTTCTCAGTCCGCTCCTGGTTATCAGAGGCAGACTACAGGCATAGAGAGATGTCTTGGGGGGGGATCCTAAATGCTCCGAGATCCCTTCCCAGTAGAGTTGCCAGGTCTCTCTTCACCACCGGTGGGAGGTTTTTGGGGTGGAGCCTGAGGAGGGCAGGGTTAGGGGAGGGGAGGGACTTCAATGCTATAGAGTCCAATGGCCAAAGTGGCCATGTTCTCCGGGTGAACTGATCTCTGTCAGCTGGAGATCAGTTGTAATAGCAGATCTCCAGCTACTGCCTGGAGGTGGCAACCCTACTCCCCAGCCATTTTTCTTTCACTGGGTCTTATTTCCTTTCTTGGAAACGCAGTCCAGAAAAAATTACTTTCACATTTTGGACAGCGATCCTCACACCTGCTCATGAGCTTCCATCATCATTTCCTTAAGTGGGCCTTGGTGTCCCTTGTGTATTAGGACTATACCTGGCCCTAGTCATAAGCTCTCTGTCCGCTGACTTTGGAAATTAGTGTGAAGTGGTAAACGTCTCAGTTTCCGATTTTCTACTTAATTTGTGGTGACTCATCTGTGTTTGTTTATGGCCACTGATGTGTACTCTGACTAATAAGAAATGGATGTCTAATCTTCAGCAGAAAGCTCATGCTTCATTTCAAAGCTGCCATATAATGGTCAGTCTCAGCATGCAATTTTCTGTTTAACTAGTGCACTTGGGCACTGCAGTTGCCAAATGGAAACACCGATTCCCAGTCACCCATATAATGGACTGCACACTATACAGGCAATCTGTGAAATAACTATGGTCTTTATATGCAGCTGTGTTCATTCTTTTCATTAGCTGCATGCCTGGCAGTGAATTTCCCCCCCAGTTCTTTAAAGTCATGAACAAAAACAGACCGCTCTGGAGCAAATTTCAAAATGCAGACACATATTGATTGGCAGAGAAGGGCAGTGAAATTTGCTTAGTGCGTGTAAAATTTGGCCTGCTATTTTATAGCAATCATTTGGGGGCTCCTTGAAATGCATCTTATAATTATTCTTACAATGCCTTTAATGTTAAAAGGGCTAAATTCATTATTCTTATTTCATATTTCCTCCCAGAAAAACTGTGCAAAGCAGATGTATCCTCAATTTTCTCAAAGGGAACTGAGGCTGAAAGTCATCAACTTATATGAGGCCACCAAGTGAGACCGGGTACCTTGCATGCAAATCTAACCCCTAGTAAGGGATCACATTGTTTAGGGCTAGAGCCATTGGTTCCAGCAGAAAATGTCCGCTGACAAAAGAGGGGGCCATTGTTGCCAATTCTCTCCTCCCACTGCTGATCTCCAGCTCTCACCTCATGATGTTAATGAGGGGAGGGCTGTCCTCAGAAAAAAAAATGAGGTTATTTTGGTCCATAATGGGATGGGGATGCCCTGACCTGGATGACCCAGGCTAGCCTGATCTCAACAGATCTCAGAAGCTAAGCAGGGTCAGCCCTGCTTAGTTTTTGGGTGAGAGACCACCAAAGAACTCCAGGGTTGCTACGCAAAGGCAGGCAGTTCCATACCCGCTGACCTTCAGCTGGTCGGTGGGCAGCCAGGTGGATTGGCAGGGGTTTGCCCGCCAACACCTGGCACTTGGCAACCCTACCTCCAAGGAATACCAGGGGCATGATGTGGAGGCAGGAAATGGCAAACCACCCCCGAACGTCTCTTGCTTTGAGAACCCTTTGGGGTCACAAGTCAGCTGTGACTTGATGGCAAAAACAAAGTTTTGCCAACAGAGAGAACAAAGCAGGGAACGTTGAGGATATGGGGGTGGCCAGGAAGAGAAAAGAGGAAATAAGTGTGGAGAGAAAGGTAGGTTCCCCGTCACTGAACTGAGCCCAGCCCAGTGGGTGGCAGTATAAAACTGGGCCATATTTTTCCTAAGTAGATGCTCCTTGGGGAGTGAAGGAGGGAAGGCTGAAGACAGGGGGAAGATGGCTGGTAGAATGGAAGGAGAGAAGGAAGCAGGAAAGAGGGAAATGCTAGGGGGGCTTTCAGGAAAAAGAGAAAGGAAATAGTGGGGAGGGGTAAAATAAATGCCCTACTCCAGTCTTTGCAGCTCCCCCACTTATAATGCTGCCATAATTATGCAGAAAAATATTGAAAAATTGTTTGTATGATGGGGAAAAATTGGTGCTAGGTAACAACAAACCTTGATGGGCAAAATCAAAATCCCTAAAATGTCTGAAGTAGAGATTCTGCTTTTATTCTCTGGAAGACAGGTGTTGCAGACTTGGTGAAGGATAGAGGCACCCATTATACTTTTCCACTCCCCAGTGATAGACAGCATGAGAGAGAGAGAGAGAGAGAGAGAGAGAGAGAGAGAGCCTCCGACGCAAATCAGCATCGAAACAGCATCAAATCTCCGTAAAGAATACCCCAGACTGTCTCTCATTTTCATTGAAAAGGGATTCAAGCTCCCCTCAAAACATACTGGCCAATTATGACAGGTCTGTGAACGTTTTTTGAAGAACAGTCAGAACCGACTAAAGCAATAAACAACTTTAAGAAAAGAGAAACGGCCTCTTTGCAGGGGGAGGGATTAATATATGCCAGGCAGGAGATGGCCATGGCCAATCAATGAAGCAATGCTTGGAATCAAATAATGTTCAAACCCCTATTCAGAATTACATGCAAGAAGTATAACAGTAAAAAAGGGAACTCAAATCAAACAATTACAAATACTTTATTTTAGAGCCAGAGAATGGTTAGAAAAGATCTTAAAAAAAAAAAACAAATCTGAATAACTGTGAGAAGACAATGTAAACCACATGCTGTAGAATGGAGCCCTGCTTCACCAAACAATTGAAGTCCAATACAGATGGATTACACAGTTGGATTTGGGTTACATTTTGTTTGCCTGTTGAACTTTTCTATACGACGTCACACCGAGGACTTCTATTCTGGTTTACTTGTGCTTTGACCATCATCATATTTAATTAGCTTATGGCCCCCAATTGGAAGGATACTTAGATGGTTTCCAAATGCAAACTCAACTCCTTCTGCATTCCAGTGCAGCTGCCCGTTGCATTACAGATACAGTCTTTGGAGCTGCTGTAACCACAGAGAATGTTCAGTTTCATGTATACTACCAGAGCACTCATTATATTTCTCAGGTACTCATCCAATGCAGCCACATGGATAGAAACAGCAAATAGAATGCATGAATGAACCACGGGCCCTCTATGGGCCTGGTGACCATAGAGGGCAATTTTGAGAAGGGAGTCCCAAGCTCGCACCTTCAAAATGACTCACTGGCACAAGACCTGTTCCTTAGAAGTAGGGTTGCCAACCTCCAGGTAATAGCTGGGGATCTCCCACTATTACAACTGATCTCCAGCCAAGAGAGATCAGTTCACCTGGAGAAAATGGCCATTTTGGCAATTGGACTCTATGGCATTGAAGTCCCTCCCCTCCCCAAACCCTGCCCTCCTCAGGCACCACCCCAAAAATCTCTAGGTATTTCCCAACCTGGAGCTGGCAACCCTACTTAGAAGGCATTCCCTCCAAGTCTGCCTTTTCACTACTGAATTAGCAACTAGGAGTCACAGAGTTCTTCTCAGGGAAGCAATTTCATCCCTAAACACCTGTAGTTGCTGATTCCTACTTTAAGGTATCAATTTCATAGTGAAACATTAACTGAGAGAGAGTACAGGGATCACACGGGCACAGTGACTGAAGTCTCTAGAGGTTTTGCAGGCAACTGAAGCTCAAATAATAGGCAATACACCCGCTTTGCAAAGTGTCCCTTGTTATATTAGTTGTGGATTATACATATGCTATTAAGGTGGTCTTTTATTAAGCCTCTGATCTATTATGCAAGTGCATATACGCATATTTTCAGAGCTTTCGCTGCCCTGTCATGATCAGGCAAGAGTGCTTATTCATAAAGAGCTGTATCTTCAGTCTCTAGTCATTAGTGTGAATGGGTCATAAATCATGCCACTGCGTCTGTAACCTAGTTATAGTTCTGACAGCAAAGAGGTTCTGAAATCATGGTTTCATATTAAAAAGTTTTAAAAACTCATTAGCTTTTGATAATTACGCTAATATCTTAAAGCATTCAAAACCATTTCTGTAAAAGATCAGGCTTCGAATGTCTGCAGAAGTTTTGTTTCAACTTCACAGGAACAAAAAAAAAGAAGAGAGCAGGAGAAAGATCAAGAAATGGGGGCCTCAGAATGGCAAACATTTGATCTGATGCAGAAACTTGGCTTATGATAGAGAATGTCATGTATTTAACGTAACTGCAAAGCTAGCCTTTACTTTCTGATGCAGAAATCAGTAACATGGGACCAACCAGATGGCTTTGTGTTTTAGGTAGAGTCCATAGGCTGCTGTAGTATGGGTCAAGCTGAAAGCTGTGGTGGAAAACTGTAAGCGAAAAGGCAGTTGAATTGCTCGAGTTCGCATATAATGAAGGCACATGCTGACCAGGGCAATCCTAAATCATATGAGTAAGCCCACTGAATGTGCCTGAGCAAGATTCTGAGCATTTCTCTCAAGGCTCCAGGTACTAGCTGGAGATCTCCTGCTATTACAAGTGATCTCCAGCCGATAAAGATCAGTTCACCTGGAGAAAATGGCCGCTTTGGCAATTGGACTCTATGGCATTGAAGTCCCTACCCTCCCCAAACCCACCCTCATCAGGCTCTGCCCCTAAAACCTCCCGCTGATGGCAAAGAGGGACCTGGCAACCCTAGATGTGGTGATCAGGTCAACAGTGAACAATTGTCTAACTATATACAGGAAGCCTCGTTAATCCTGTGCTGATCTTCAAACACCCACAGGGGACGTGAGATAGCAGCCGCCGGCTGTGCTTCTTATCTCTGCCCATTCAGTGGAAGGGCTGAATAGAGACCAATGCATGTGCCTCCATAATATTTGCACATGCAATCAGAGACCCTGCTTTTCGCATTCAGCCCGTGCCCAGTCGTTTCATGTACTCTGTATCTTTTTTTAAATTTAATGTGGCAAACATGTTCTTGCAATCGTATCAACTCTTGAACATATCTAGATTCTTCTTACTTCTAGATTCTTAATGAGTTGAAATGGAGGGAGCAGGTCTGTGGGATGCTTTAAGAAACATTTCTTTGAAAGCCTGAGCTCTTATTTGAGCTCCCTTTCTTGAAGCTGCTTTTACTATCAGGCTTTTGGTTTCCTCAGCTTCTTAGATGGACCACTCTAGCCCCACCTCCCTCCATAGAGGTGCAGTTATCTAGTCATTTTCCACTGAAATCTTAGCGCCAATCAGGCTGGCACAACTGAAAAATGACTGCCACAAGGGCTTAAAACAATGATTTCCAGTGTTCAATACCTGCTTTCTGCAAAACTGTCACCCATAAATGTACACAAATAAATACCATTCTTAGAGCTATCAGGAGTACATCTTCACTCACTCAGTGCATGGCCAAGAGATAAAGCTTGATACTTGTTTCTTTTTTCTGTCCTTCAAAGAAGCAGTGAGCTTGTATACTATCTGGTCTTGTCATTTCTTTGCTTTTTTAAAAAGTTTTTAAAGTTTTATTTCAATACAAAAACAAACAAACATTCATACCATTTGTATGGAGCTTACTATTTAAATGTACACTTTTTGAGTTACATTACTCTATCTCTTCAATATATCTTCATATCTAATAACATATTTATTGTGAAGCATATATTACCTAAATCTTTCTTCTTCTGTTTTGATTTAACAATTTCTTTTTTACCCATCCCCAAATCAGCATTATATAAAACAGAACTTCCTCTATAAATGTCTTCTTTGATATTTCATGGGGGGAAACCAACAATCTTGGCAAGTACTTTACCCACAAGTTTTCAATGAAGCAGATAGAGGAAGAGGAAGTGGAGCCTCTCTGTTAGCCTTCTTTTTAAAGCTGTGTTCATTTGAGTGCAATTTATTTTCACCACCGATTTTTGCTTGCATTTTGCCACTACAGCTTACCACTCCTATTCTCCAACATGCAGCTATACTCTACAAAGATCCCTTCCTCCTCCTCCTCTGTCTTTTTTTTTATCAAATGCAGGACCTCTGCCAGCATTCTTCTTGTTCAACAATTTGTCATGATGGAATTAAATAGCATTGAACATTTCAGATTAAATTCTCAGCATGGCCAATCATTTTAATGGTACCTATTGATATCCACTGCACGCTTTCTGTCAAATATTCTTTCCAACTGGCATGGGTACGCCAACACTTTCCTTCCTTTTGTTTTGCCCCATGATATGATAACACTGCAAAAATATTGAACCGCTGACACAATAGGAAACGATGCCAGTTTGGATTTCCAGTATGCAATAAGCTCTGTTGTTACGGCAGCAACCCAGTATCCTCTTTGAAGATCACAGGATCATGGAGAGTGCACTCTGGACTCGAGTGTTTACAAAAGCCACTGCCGTGAAAAACAGAGCACCCAGTTAGCCTTCGAAATGGAGAGCTATCATAGCAGTCGGAGGCTCTTCCGTGGCAGGTCCGAGCCCTCAGCTTGCAGAGCTTTCTGACTGGATTTTTTCTAAAGGCACAATCCATTTCCATCCCTTCACTATGTCATCTATAATTTAAATGTATGTGACAAAGCTTGAGGTTTGTTAGTGGAGCAGCTGGAGCGAACTCGCCCGTTTGCCACTGAGCATGTGGATTTGTTGAAGGTATTGCACCTGACAAGCCCTGTTGAAAGTACCCTACGTCTCCTGACAAGCATCCATCAACATGCAATATTTATTCTTCTGTTTTAGTTTCGCTGCAAGTAATTGGCAGCTCTTCAGCAAGGAGCAGGTTTCCTGCTGAGGCAGCACCACCTGTACAGCTTCATGAGCCCAGAACATACACTCCAAAGTGAGAGTTTTCAGAAGAGGGCGAAGGGGATAAAACGAGCAAAGTACATTTGCTAAAACGACAGAATGTCACACCACTCTGCTTGTCAACATCATTCCTCTCATATAGTTGTCTTTTCTGTACATCACTCTGTAAAAAAAGGAAAATTAAAGCGTTCAGCTATCAAAATTGCCTATTTCTACAACTTACCTATGGAGATTTAGGCATTGATTTTTTTTTATTAAAAAACAAAACCAACCCAACTTTTCCACACACACACACACTTTTGTGTAGCTGTACAATACCCAGTCCAGACACAACCCTACTCCTCATATCCTTTGGACTATTTACTGCCTGGCGATAAACATCCCTGAGCTGTGAAGTGGACCCCTGCCTAGATCTACATGGATAGATAGCTGTTCTCCCTGCTTTACCATCTTGCTCTACCTCTGTGATCTCTTGCCTTTCCTCTTGAGTAGAGTACATTGCATAGGTGTGGATTGTTGGAGTATCTGGCTCTCTTTAGAAGGATTTCTAGTGTTAGATATTATATTGAATGTTTGCTATGAATTGGACTGTGTGAGTATGTTAATGCCCGAACCCAGCTATTTTTATCATTCCTCTCAATGATAATTCAAGAGGTAGGGCTGCCAAATCCAGGTGGGGCCTGGAGATCTCCCAGAATTTCAACTGATCCCCAACTACAGAGATCACTCCCCCTGGAGGAAATGGCAGCTTTGTAGAGCGGATGCTATGGCATCACATCTCTGCTGAGCTCCCTCCACTGCCCCAAACTGCACTATCCCCAGGATCTGTCCCCAAATGTCCAGGAATTCATGAACTCAGAGTTGGCAACCCTATGAGGTTGTCATTTTAGTCTGTTGCACCAAACTGAACAGATGTCCAGTGGTACTTCACAGACAAATGACATTTATTCCAGCATTAGTTTTCATGAGTCAGAGCTCATGAAAGCCATGCTGGAATTAATTTTGATAGCCTTTAAAGTGCCATTGGGTTTTTGTTTAAATTCCCTCAATGAACGTTTTTTCTGGTTTCACTGTATCTCAATTGTCAGCATTCCTAAGGTTGCCAGGTCCCTCTTCACCACCGGCGGGAGTTTTTTGGGGCGGACCCTGAGGAGGGCGGGGTTTGGGGAGGGGAGGGACTTCAATGCCATAGAGTCCAATTGCCAAAGCGGCCATTTTTCTCCAGGTGAACTGATCTCTGTCGGCTGAAGATCAGTTGTAAAAGCAGGAGATCTCCAGCTAGTACCTGGAGGTTGGCAACCCTAAGCATTCCTAACAAGCTTATAGAAGTGCCTTGCCATTCTGTCAAGAATCCCTTATAATCACTGTGTTATGTCATCGTCTAGAGGGTGGGGATGAAGCTAGGAGTAAAACAAGCCAGTGGCAATCAGAGGAGGGTTTCCTTCCTTATGGTCAGGCTATTCTTGTTGAGAGTTGGACCAGTTTAGAAAGTGGGCCACATTCACTCTCTTATAAGTCTAATGTACATGAGTCTCTCTGAGCAAAGTACTCTAAGAAGCATCTGAAAGTAACTGAAGAAAGAGAAATGCTCACTAAACATTAGAAATCTTTAGGGAGTTATCTTTTGAGGTATAGTTATAGCCAGGCAGAGTGATATAAGTAGTGGCAGCTCATTACTGCCCCTCTCTGTTCTCATTGTGTCTTTTGAATTTATAGGTTTGGTTTTCTTTGTGTCAGTAATCACATGCTAATGTTTCTACATCAGAACAAAACAGTACTCTTGTTCTTCACAGCACAACAGCGCAAGTATTGCCAGCACCCTTCCATTTTAATGATTGCTATTAGAAACAATTGAGTGAGTGGTAAAATTTACATGTCTTCACCTTCAGAGGCCTGGCTGGTAGTCAAAGGCTCAGGAATATGTGCTCTGCTTTTTAAAAAAAGGTTAATTTTTAATGAGGTCTTTAATAGAATGCACACATGAAGCCCTCCTTATACTGAGTCAAGCCTTTGGTCTGTAAAGGTCAGCATTGTCCTCTCAGACCAGCAGCCAGCACTCCATGGTTTCATGTAGAGGCTTTTCACATCACCAACAACCAAATCCTTTTCTCTGGAGGAACCAAAGAATGAACCTCAGGCCTTCTGCATGTAAAACAGACACCCTACCACTGAGCCACAACCCCAATCAGAGATGCTCAAAAGATTTATCTAATGCAGTTATGAATTCTTCAGAGTAACCCCACTGATGAAGACAAATTGGAGATTGTTTATTTTAAACTATCAATAATTTTTTTAAAAAAAGCAAATGCACTTGTATGCATATGGAGAAAGGCTGAAGGAACGGGGCATATTTGGACCACAGAAATGCAGATAAAGGCCATTTATGCATGAGAGGTTTTGTCTTGGATTTGCAGCTCTCTAGATGCACATTTTCCCCATCTGAATTCTCAAAACTCTGCATGGGGGGGCTTCTTGTTTAGTTTTGAGGATTCATATGGGGAAAATGTGCATCTAGAGAGTGGCAAATCCAAGGCAAAACCTCCCATGCATCAATGGCCAAAGGAGCCTAACACTGTCAGATACTTCACTCACTCACTTTGGAAAAATGGGCAAATTCTAGCCAAAGGGAAATCCTTTAAAATTCCATAAAGCCCCCATTATCTGAGGTGAACATATGACAAGGCTTTTTCACCAATGACACCAAGACTTCCTCCTCACTTGGGCCCCTTTTCAATGGCTTTTAGGAGATATCTAAAGGCAGGACCTTTCTGGGGAGTATTTTGCTTGTGATTATAGTTGCCTTTCTGATGTTGGAACTTTATTACATTCTGCTGTTCCTTTTGAATGGAGTTGCTCTTGGTTTTTATAGTTTCTTAGTTGCTTTTGGTTGGGCTTTTTGTCTTTCTAGTTAGGGCTGTCAATTCGGTTCGGCCAGAACTGAAAATCAACCGAATTTCCCCTGATTCGGTGCTTTTCTGTTCGGACGGATCCGAACTCAAAACTGGTGGGCAACCGGGGGGGGGGGCGAATTCAGCGAGTTTGGGAGTTCGCGAATAAATTCGGCCAATTCGGCCGTCAGTAAGCAGCATAACCGTCAGTAAGCAGCATTCTCCTCCCCCGGCCAATCGGTGGGCAAGCTGGGTCTTCTTCTGGCCAATCAGTCAGGATTGAGTACTGGAGGAATCAGCTGATGTGCGGCCCGGCAAGGGAGAGAGAGAGAGAGAGCGAAATCCTCGTGTGTGTGGGGGGGGGTGCTTGTGCACATTCGCTCCTTTCTGTGGCTGCAGGGGGCGCATTTTTGGGGGTACAGACACAAAACTTTCACTGGAACTTCAGATGAAGCTTCTTAAAGTACCCCCCACATTTTGTAAACATTGGGTCAGGGGGTCCCGAGATATGGGCTCCCCCCTTTTTCTTTCCATGGCTGCAGGGGGCGCATTTTTTGGGGTACAGATCCCAAACTTTGAGCGGAGTTTCAGACCAGTGTTCTTAAGATACCCCCCAAGTTTTGTAAACATTGGGTCAGGGGGTCTCGAGATATGGGCTCTCCCCCTTTTCCCTCCCCCCCTTTTCCCATTTATGTGGCTGCAGGGGGCGCTTTTTCAGGGATATAGCCCCCAAACTTTTAGCATAGCTTCAGTGAATTATTCTTAAGATACTACCCAGGTTTTGTAAAGATGGGGTTCAGTGGGGGCAGAAATATCGCCTCCCCCCTTTTCTTTTTCCATGGCTGCAGGGGGCGCATTTTTGGGGGTGCAGATCCCAAACTTTGAGCAGAGTTTCAGACCAGTGTTCTTAAGATACCCCCCAAGTTTTGTGAACATTGGGTCAGGGGGTCCCGAGATATGGGCTCCCCCCTTTTTCTTTCCATGGCTGCAGGGGGCGCATTTTTGGGGGTACAGATCCCAAACTTTGAGCGGAGTTTCAGACCAGTGTTCTTAAGATACCCCCCAAGATTTGTAAACATTGAGTCAGGGGGTCTCGAGATATGGGCTCTCCCCCTTTTCCCTCCCCCCTTTTTCCATTTATGTGGCTGCAGGGGGCGCTTTTGGGGGGATATAGCCCCCAAACCTTTAGCATAGCTTCAGTGAATTATTCTTAAGATACTACCCAAGTTTTGTAAAGATGGGTTCAGTGGGGGCAGAAATATCACCTCCCCCCCTTTTCTCTTTCCATGGCTGCAGGAAGCGCATTTTTGGGGGTGCAGATCCCAAACTTTGAGCGGAGTTTCAGACCAGTGTTCTTAAGATACCTCCCAAGTTTTGTGAACATTGGGTCAGGGGGTCCCGAGATATGGGCTTTCCCCTTTCCCCTATTGGGATGAATGGATCCGATCCTGTGCATCTTCTCCAGAGCAAAACGTTCCGTGCCTTATTGGAATCATCTTGGATTATTTACAAGTCCTCTCTTCAGCCCCTCTTGATTGAACAGAAGACAGCCACAGTAAGACCCCTTTGGGGGCTTTAATATATAATTTTTCTCCTGTGTATGTGTGTGTGTGGGGGGGGAAGCAGAGTCTGTGTGTGTGTGGGGAGGGAGCAGTTTCTGTGGGTGGGGGGGAAGCCAAAGGGGGCTTTCGTCGGTTCTGCCTGGGGTGTGTGTTCCCCCTCGAGTCTCTCGCTCCCTGGTTTGAGGGGGGAGGTTTCAGTTGTGTGTTGCAAAGGTGTTGTTTAACAAGGTTGTGTTTGCAGTTGTTTTGCTAATTTCTCCGCTGTTGTCGGGGCTGGGAGCTTTGTGCGTGGGCGGCAAGCTCTGCTGAGAGATGCACATTAAGAGTGGGGGGGACCCCTTTCAGGGCCCATATCTCAGCCCCCCCGACCCAATCTTTACAAAACTTGGGGAGTCTTTCAATAAACGTCCTTTGAAGCTCTGCCAAAGGTTTGGGACCTCTAAGCCCAAAAATGCCCCCCCGAGAGCCGCAGAAAGGCGCTGTTGTGTTTTTAATGGCTTTATTCGGCCGAATTTGTTTCCGAACTTTGAATTCCCGCCGAATTGAACGGATCCGAAGTGGGGGAGTTCAGACTTCGGCACGTACCGAACCCACAAGGGCCAAATTCGGCTGAATCCGAACTGTACCGAATTTTTTTTTGACAGCCCTATTTCTAGTGATATTTTAAGTATTTGGCAAAGTAAATGTACTTCACTTGTGGGAGATAAATTCTTGCCATTAAAACTTGTAGGATTTGCAGTGCAATTCTATCCATGTTTACTCCGATATAACATCCTGTAATTTTCAAAAGTTTGAATCCAAGCTTTGTCTTTTGCTGGCAGGACATTTCTACTGGAAGATGGGAGGGGTGACTTTTTGCCAATTGTTATCAATGTGAAGAGCCCCACATCACCCCATGATTATTTCTGGAAGTTCCCTGACTCCTAGAGGCAGTGGTTTAGGAAGCAACATGTGCTACAGTAAGAAAAGGCAGTAGAAAAGTTCCATTCCTGTCACTGAACCTTGTTTGGGTTTCTTTGAATTCAAGCCAAAGAGGTTGCCAACCTTCAGGTGGTGGCTGGAGATCTCCCACTAGTACAACTGATCTCTAGGTGATAGAAATCAGTTTCCCTAAAGAAAATGGCCACTTTGGCAAGTGGACTCTATGGCATTGAAGTCCCTCCCCTCTCCAAACCCCACCCTTCTCAGACTCCACCCAAAAAATCTCCAGGTATTTCCCAACCCAGAGCTGGCAATCTTACTCCCAGGTAATGTGCCTTTAAATTGCTTAAAGTTGGTAGCATCATGCTCAGAAAAGCTGTGGAAGAGAGGCTCATGACTCAAAATTAGATTGAATCAGACCCTTGATCCATCAGTATCAGTACTGTCTATGCATACTAGCAGCAGCTGTCCAGTGTCTCAGGCAGAGATATTTCACATCACCAGCTCCCTGGGTTTTTTTTAGGGCCGGCGTGGTATAGTGGTTAAAAGCGGTGGTTTGGAAAGGTGGACTCTAATCTGGAGAGCCGAGTTTGATTCCCCACTCCTCCACATGAGCGGCGGACTCTAATCTGATGAACCAGGTTGGTTTCCCTACTCCTTCACATGAAGCCAGCTGGGTGACCTTGGGGTAGTCACAGCTGTCTTAAAGCTCTCTCAGCCTCACCTACCTCACAGGGTGTCTGATGTGGGGAGGGGAAGGGAAGGTGATTGTAAGCTGGTTTGATTCTTCCTTAAGTGGCAGAGAAAGCCAGCATATAAAACCCAACTCTTCTTCTTCTTTTTAAACTGGAGATGCCAGGGACTGAAACTGGCACCTTCTGTGTGCAAAGCAGAGGCTCTCCCATAGAGCCACAAATCTCCCCTTAAGAGGCAGCAGCATAAATTTATCTTCAGAACTATTTAGATTAGGGAACCTCTGCCATTTGGGAACACTATAATTATTCTTATGGAACTGCCTTTCTACTTGGTGGGTCTTTGATTCTACTTTTTACTGGAGCAAATTGGTAAAAGATGAAAAGTATTCAGAAAAAAGAGCATGGTAAAGACCAAAGATTGGCAGTCTAACAATCTGTAAGAATGACTTACAGAAGCCACTCCTTTACACAGTAGGAAAAAAAAGATTTTACAGAAAGGTAAGCTGCACTGTTCCCCATCCATAGAATCAGACAACTGAATGGTATGAAATTATTTCACTAATTAATTATACATATTCTGACATGATAGCCTGGTGCTATTCTTGACGTTCCAAAGTTAATATAACATCAGACTATTGTACTGAAATGTTGATTATACTTAACAACATGTGGCTTGCTGCCCAAGTCTGCGTGCTAACATCTGATTTGTTTTTCCCTTTCTACTTTTTTTAATTAGTACTGGCAGCAAAAAAGTTTTCAAAGGCAGACTTCAGAATCATACAAGAAATGGAGACAATGTGCAGTGCAATCCAAAGTAGAGTTATATCCTTCTGAACCCACTGACTTCAACAAAAGGTTTAGGACTTTGCTGATAACCTACTAACCAGGCTTGGATATTTGCTTCATTTTACTGGCAGAAGAAAGAGGAAAAGCCAACTGAGGAAGAGCCAACTTTCTGAGAACATCCAGAAGAACTCAATACTCCATCCGTAGACAAAGTACCCAGCAATCAACTAAATAGTCCATGTGCACTGGGAATATGTGACATGTTTGATAATGTCAATAATTTCCCTTGACTTTTAAAAACAAAGCTAAAAGAAAGATATAAAGACTTTTTAGGAGCAGTGGAAGAAGAAGAGATGAATGAAGAAAATTGTGCTACACATCATCATGTCTTATAACTGTAAATGCCAGCAGTCATAATCAAGAGTTTATTGTACAGGGCAATCTGGATGATTAGAAATTGGATTCAAGTTCATAAAAAAACAGCTTGACATAAAACTCATCCCATTTCCTTACTAACATCAAGAGCCAAATTCATCCCTTCTGTAACTCTACTTAATTCTTTGGGAGCAAGAACAGGGCTTCTTTGGGCAAGTAAACTCCAGTTTCAAAAGAGTGTATGCATTTGCAGATTTGTTGAAACACATGAAGTCATAATACTGTCAAAGGCTTTCACGATCAGAGTTCATCGGTTCTTGTAGGTTATCCGGGCTGTGTGACCGTGGTCTTGGTATTTTCTTTCCTGACATTTCGCCCGCAGCTGTGGCAGGCATCTTCAGAGTAACACTGAAGGACAGTGTCACTTGACACGGAGAGACACTGTCCTTCAGTGTTACACCTGTGAAGATGCCTGCCGCAGCTGCTGGCGAAATGTCAGGAAAGAAAATACCAAGACCACAGTCACACAGCCCGGATAACCTACAAGAACATGAAGTCATAAACCTACAAGAACATGAAGTCATGTTGACAGGTTCTGAGAGATGATTATTCGAATGCTAACAATTCTAAGATAGTCATGATCCAAAATAAAGGCAGACTAAGCCAAGTGAATAATTGATTCACGCAACTATATCTGAAGTGCAAACCTCCTCACAAAGTGACTGCTTCCTTAGACTTCATATAGTGAAATTAAATTGTGGAAGCATCCTCAATGCCAGGACCATCTTAGAATATTGGGCACCACCATGTGAAAACAGGAGGAACAATACAGCTTTAGTTACAACTTGTTACATACATCTAATCATCCAGTTGGGGGAAAACTCAGCCCCATCCTCAACAGCTGAGCACTAGAAAATGTATATTTCCATGTGGGAATCTCTGTTGCTGGATCACAGGACCATGTGGTAGCAGAGTTTCCTCAAATTTAGGACATCCTTCAAAATTTTATTTACTTTGTTTTCTAACCCAACCCATCACCAATAATCAGTGAAAGCATGCAGTTGCAAGCCCCTTAGTGCTGCATGTGAGGATCTATAGATTGGGGGGAAGGAGAAGAAGGAGAAGAAGAAGAGTTGGTTTTTATATGCCGACTTTCTCTACCACTTAAGGCAGAATCAAACCGGCTTACAATTGTCTTCCCCTCCCCACAACAGACATCCTGTGAGGTGGGTGAGGCTGAGAGAGCATGACTTGCCCAAGGTCACCCAGCTGGCTTCATGTGTAGGAGTGGGGAAACAAATCCAGTTCACCAGATTAGCCTCCACTGCTCATGTGGAGGAGTGGGGGATCAAACCCGGTTCTCCAGATCATACTCCACCGCTCCAAACCACCGCTCTTAACAGCTACACCATGCTGGATCTCTTAGAAGATGACTACAGCAAGGCATCTTTGATCTCCTCCTAAAATTATCATAACAAAGTAAAAGCTTCTCCTGAATGTTTTCCCCAAATATAGATAGGATGATGAAGGAGTGGGAAATGTAATCATCTCCTCAAATTCAGTTTGGACTGTTGCCGGGGGGGGGGGGGATGATCTCCCTCTATAGCTGTAGTGGGAGATCTCCCGTGCATTTCCCCTGCCCCCACCAGTGCTTCATAAGCCCGTGTGGGAAAATTGGGGGAGGTGGTACACTGGCATCACACTGGCATGCAACATCACTTCCAGCAAAAAAGGAAGTGACATCATGATGGTAGCAAAGGGCTGTGGCTCAGTGGTAGAGCATCTGTTTTGCATGCAGCAGGTCCCATGTTCAATCCCTGGCATCTCCAGTTAAAAGGATCAGGTAGAAGATATTAAAGACCTCTGCCTGAGACCCTAGAGAGTCACTGTCAGTCTGAGTAGATAATACTGACATTGATGGACCAATGGTCTGATTCAGTATAAGGCAGCTCAATGTGATATTGTGGATGATGCTCTAGGATTCATCAAAATCCTACAGTGTCTTCCCTGTCAGCATGAGGTCACTTCCAGTTTTTCACTGAAAGTGGCACCTCATGCTGGCACAACCCAAGTATGCTGTCCCTTGTGTCAGTTGAGGGCCTGGAGATCAGTACCCTCCACTACCCATAAGGGTATAAGGGTACCCATACCCCAGTATGATGTCCCTGCCCCCAAAATTCTCCCAGCAGGTTGCCAACTGAGGCTGGAAACCACAGACTATTGTGAAGAGGAAGGTTCCTAGTACAATCCTAAGCAAAGTTACACCCATCTAAATCCACTGACCTCAATGGGCTTGGAAGGGTGTAAATCTGCTCAGGATTGCACCATCTACCTTCCTTGGGATTCTGTGCTTCCCCATGCATCTCACATCTCCAAAAGAGATCCTGCCACACAGTTTGAGAACCATCATGGGAACATTTCCACATATAAAAATAAGCACAAGTTTCAGACCCTATTCTCAGCTACATAGGCCAGATACTATATTTTCCAATTTCTTTCACCATTGCAGATTTGATAAAACAGAATCTCTCTGAACCATGTTCACTTGGTTTAGAGAATACACATAACCGGTGAACTGCCTTTTTGTTGAATCCCAAGAGTACACAGTGATATTGCAGTCTTATTAATAGTCCAACTTCTCAGATCAAATTATATGTACCTTTGAATCTCTCTCTCTCCATCTTACTTATCCATTATCAATACCCTCTTGCCTAGCGAAAGAGGCCATAATCAAAACGTTTCCTTCTGCCTATATATACCTCCTCCATGATATCATCTACTGATGTAAAATATTGCATTACCTGTTGAATGGCCTCTTGAAGTGTCCATGCTTAGTGTTAATGTGAATAGCAGCTGTGTGCTATCTATACGGAATGACCCAGTAAAACCAAACCTATCTTCTTTATCTTTCTTAGCAGGAAGGGGAATTAAGGGAAGAAGGCTGCCAGCTATTACCATCTAGGCTGAGTATTTTTCTGTCTCTTCTGCTGCAGGCATTTAAAACCTGACTGTAGCCAGGGGGCATGAGCCTAAATACCCTCGACTCTAGGGCTATCAACTCCAGGTAATTCCTGGAGATTTGGGGTGGAGCCTGTGGAAAGCAGGGTTTGGGAGGGACCTCAACAGGGTAAAGTACCATAGAGCCCACCCTCCAAAATAGCCATTTTCTCCTGGACAACTGATTGCCCTGTTGTCTGGATTTCAGTTATAAGTTTGAGAGATCTCCAGGACCTTCCTGGAGGTTGGCAACTCTACTTGGCTCACAGCCCATGACCTCAAGCATCAAGCCAGGATGTGTTCTATACATTCGTTTTTTGGTTTTTTATACTTTATTTTATTGACATATGTTTAAATTGTATTATTTGTAAGCTCCTTTAGGTTCCCACTGGAGGGAAATGCAGGATAAAAATACACTAAACAAATAAATATATATGACTATGTTTAAGCACTCACTGTGCTTAACTGACCTGCCTCTTATACATGCCATACCTATCAAAACTATTCATACATCCAAATACAGTCTCTCCTTCAAAGAAATCAGCAGCACATAAACACATCACAGTTTTATCACAAATTGGGGGCTCAACCTTCAAACACTTGAAAGAGTATATTCATTTTTACTGAATAGTCAGAATTGTCCTAAATAGTATTGTACCAGTACCCCCAAAGAAGGATGCAAAACACCAGTATGCAGTTGACTACCTTATTAATTGATCTACATCAGTTAAACATCCCTGAATTTGTGAAAATTGCCGCTAACAAGAAGCCTAGTGTTTTGAGCAAGCCCACCCTGGCTCCAAAGTTAGCCAGCATTACCACTGGTTTCATTTATTCTTACCTGAACATAAAACAATACCAACAAGCATTAAGTCTCATCTCTCTCTCCCTCCTCGTGCCACTTGAGTAACTGAGGGTTCAGTTGATGCTGCTCAACCAACCACCGAAAACATTCCCTCCCCTCCCCATCCCTCCAGGCCTCTTGAACCAAGGATGGGTTAGCTTGGGAACAGTCCCCACCCTTAGATGGCTATGGGTGCTTGTCAATTATCCCTACCTATTCTGTAGCAACTTTTAGTATTCCTGAAAAAAATTTATGGCTTAACCAATCAAAAGATATGGCTTCCAGAGTCTGGATGGGCAAGGACATGAGCGGCACCATTATGTAGCAGTGTGACATCATGTCCGGGGGAACCCTGGAAGTGACATCATGCCTGTCTAGGAATTACAGGAAACTCCATGGGAAAACCAGAGTGGCAGTAGGAAACAGGAGCTGTGGGCAGGGAGAAAACTGAGAATTGTGAGAAAGCTAATTACTAACAAAGTGAGTTTGATTTGGGAAAACTGGATCTTCTCTAGTAACACTGTCACTTGCATCATAATTCACTGATACTTTTGAACACATGAAGTTATCTTTATACTGAATAAGACCATTGGTCAATCAAGGTCTGTCTGCTCAGGCTGACAGTAGCTCTCTGTGGTCTCAGGAAAAAGTCTTTCACATCACGACTTGATCCTTTTAAGTGGAGATGCCAGGGATTGAACCTGGAATCTTTTGCATGCAAAGCAGACAATTTACCTCTGAACCACATCCCTTCCCTATATTTTGAAGGAAATGGTTCTATTCATGTATTCCCTATGGTTTTTGCTACTCTTTCTTTGAAAGATTGTTTTACAACCATGATTATGTGATATTTAAATCTGTTTTATGAGCCACCATTGTGGTTCTTTTGTTCTGTGCTTTCAAGAAAAGTCTTCTTATTGATACCAGTACTTTTTAAAATGAGCCCAATAAAGATCAGCAATGTTAATCTGTTGTCAAACCTTGCGCATAGGAAATGTGAATCAGACCCAAAACGATTTGATTGACACTGCATGAAGCAATGTGTGCAGCTGGAATTTAACAATGAGATAATTTTGTAAGATGGTTGGGTTGATGTCAGCACATGTGCCCAACAGTTCCACATTATTAAGCACTTTTTGGGGGGAGGCATTCTTACAGTTTTGAAGTATCCTTTAGTTTAAACTGGCTGGGCCTGGCAAATGATAAAAGCATTCTGCGTCGGCATTCCCGGTCTCCAGCATATTTATTTCCACAGATAAACTTCCAGCATATGAACAGTAGTTACCAACACCACAGATGGAAATTTGAATGTGTTGTGATACAGCACATCAGGAGCCAGTTAAGGTAACTGCTTTGCAATCTGCAAGTTAGTCTTGTGAAAAGATCCCATGGCATTTTATGCAAGCACAGGGGGTGTTAGCCCCAGTCTCCTGGACATATTCCAAATTCTGCTCTATGCATCTGGAACAGTTTCTTTAATTCCCATTGGATAAAATATGCTTTATTTTCCATTCTGACTTTTGCATTGTTTCTCATAAAATGTCTACAAGACATTGTAAGGCTATATAGTCAGCATGTCATTTACTTTGGGTTTCAAGGGGACAACTCCAAATGAGTGGGTTGAGGAACATAATGTCTTCAGGAGCTGGGACTTCTACTACCTCTTAAGATTGATGGTCTACATTTGACAAAAAAGCAAAAGTAGGAATTCATATGTTACAATCTAGACAGGTACTGACAATCATTATACTAATGTGTTCAAATCAATGTTAAATGTTACCCCTCCCTCCTTCCCACAAAAGAATACACACAACCCTCCTTCCATATGCCCCAGGCGAGCAGTTAGTGTAGCTTACCATTTTCCTTGGCCTGTCTTTATTAAGCTCTCTGCTCTTCTTTCCATCAGGCCTCTCCTTTACTCATCCTCTCCTTACATTGATTGCAGATGTTCTTTCAGTCATGCCCTTAAGGCCTCCTCCACTCATCTTTTTTAGCTCTCATCTATTTGGCCCTCCCTGCACGCCTGCTTCCATTCTCTTCCTGCCAATACCACATTCATCTTATGCTATCAGTTTCTCCCCTCAATAAATACAATATATTTGTTGTTGTTCCAGGCTGCCTCTAACAAATGGAGAAGTGGAATAAATATTTTAAATAGCTAAAAATTGGCCTTTTACTTCCCTTACATGAGCTATACTATTTATTGACATTCAGCTGCTGGTAATTTCCTACCATGGTGAGGAGTCAGAAACTTCATGAACACCACAGCCAGAGATAGTTGGTTTAGCCAATAAAATACATAACATGAATGATTACATAGAATTCTGCAGCTCTCGGTGACTCAGTGCGTATGTAACTGGATATTTCACTGTGGAGCTTGGAGCTGTTTCAAGCAGCCAAATGAAAACACACATTTGAGCAGGTGTGATGGCCCATTAATAGAAGATCAATGGTAATAACTTACTAACAAACAGAAGTGTCTCCTAGCCAATGTTAGCCACTATGAAGAATTAAATAATCGGTGTTACTAGTCTTGGGCATGATCCAGCCAAAATTAAGCACTCCTAGCCTTTTGATCTCAATGACAGAGTTAGTCACATGCTTAATTTATTCCCACTGAAACCGAAGTCCCTGATGTGTGCTTATTTTGGCTGGAATATGCTTGGTAGGTTGCGCTGAGTTAAATCTAGCTCAATCCTTGCCATAACTCAAAGCACATTTACACTGAAGTACTCTCAATTCAATGGAATTACAACAGAGCAAGAAGATTTGTATTTCAGCAAAAACAATAGCAACTCTGTGCTGAAAAGGAAATGTTACCAATATTTCTAATGGTTCTGCTTCTGTACCTATAACCAAAAGTTAGCAAAGAGAAATTTTGAGGGTGAAGCTTTTTCAGTATGCAGTGATGGGCAAGATTCACTTGCTAATTTGCTGTCTGGCTGTTTTTAAAGGTACAGTAGCATAGTCAGTAACAGTTTCGGCAATCCTGAAAAGGGACGGGGGTGGGGGGGAGAGTTCCTGGGACTGCTGGGTGATTGCAGTTGTTGAACATGATATGTTTGCCTTCTGAACATGGTCGCCACAAAGTTCACAGCCTCCCTTCTGACAATTCTTCCACAGTCTTTAAAGAAAATTAGATAAACGTCATAGCACAAATAACTTACTTTAAGATTGCCAAAACTGTTACTGACTACGCTACTGTAACAGCCTTTAAAAACAGCTAGACAGCAAATTAGCAAGTGGCTCTTGCCCTTCATTGTATACTGGAAAAACTTCACCCTCAAAATTTCTTTGTGTTAACTTTTGATTATAGTAAGTTATTTGTGCTATCACTCAGCAGTCCCAGGAGCTCTCCCCCACCCCATGACTTTTCAAGTATAGAAACAGTTCAGAACTTGAAGAGACGTGGGGAGGGGGAGCTTAGGGTTGCCAACCTCCAGTTACTAGCTGGAGATCTCCTGCTATTACAACTGATCTCCAGCCGATAGAGATCACTTCACCTGAAGAAAATGGCTGCTTTGGCAATTGGACTCTGTGGCATTGAAGTCCCTCCCCTCCCCAAATCCCACTCTCCTCAGGCTCTACCCCAAAAACCTCCCGCTGGTGGCGAAGAGGGACCAGGCAATCCTAGGAGAGCTTCTGGGGCCACTGCATGCCCAATCCAGATTCTCCAACTGCTTTTAAATTGGCATCAAATGGCTGAGGTCCTTCACAACGCCTACAACCTGATCCTTTTAACTGGAGATGAACTTGGGACCTTCAGCATGCCAAGCACATGCTTTCCCACTGAGCCACCGCCCCTCCCCAGCTGTTCACTGAAGGTGACTGTTTGATGAAGGTAAGCAAGAAATCTTTCAGCCAACATGCAAAGAGCAACCAGGCAAGACAACTTGAGGAAGTTGCCTCTTTATTGTGTAGGTCTCCCAAATACTCACCAGTTGCTCAGGGCTGCTTTTGGGAGCAAATGGGAGCCATCCATCTGTTGCCAAAAGAGGAGCAAGCAGAGTGGGAGGACTTTGAGGACATCCATATCCTTGGAGCTCAATTCCACACATTCATTCACACAGACACACCTTTCACCAATGAAGGGAGACCCAACTCTACTTCACTGCTAAAAAAAATCCAGGGCAGAGGACTGGCCTACATCCTTGGTAACCAGTTCCTCCTGACTATACCCTTGCAACAGTGGAGGTTCAATTTCTCTCCTCCACTATTAACTACTTTCTCAGTATACTGTGAAAGTGAAGAAGGCTGTTGCCTATTAAAAACTTATGCCACTGTAAACTATTTAGTTTCTGAGGTGCTACACAGACTTTTTTATTATCACTTTTCATCATTTGGCAATCCAGTGAGGAGAATGAAGAACATATGGCAGTGGATGCATTGCTTCTCAATTTTGCTTCAGTGCAGATGTGCACTGTATGACTCCAGAACAAATGGCTTTGTTGGAAAGACTGCTCAAGTGTTGAGCTTTTTCTCCCATTTGCAGAAAGATGTTTCTACACACCATCCTTTACTGATGCTTTGAGGCTTCCGTCTCTGCCAGGTGCAATGGCATTTCAGATGGGCCAGCAGTCTGCTTCCCCCTTTGAGTTCCTACGCTGTGGTTTCGAAGGGGGATTTTTTAATGTTTTTTTCTTCTTTAAGAGCTTAGCAATGATTTCCTCTTTTAGCATCACTGTTTCAGATTTGGGGACACATTTGGGGATTTACAGAAGATGTCTAAGGCAGCAACTGCTGTTCTGAAAGTTCATGAACATCATAGCAACAGCCGGTTGTGAAAGTTCCTGCAGGTTTCAGATTTCATCAGAAACTTCTCTAGTCCCCCTCTCCCCACACCAAAAAAGCTCATACCTTGAAAAAAAGACAACATAAAAGTGAGCGAGGCTATATGGGACTACTTTGGTGGATAAACATATTAACACATTTGGCCTAGAGACTCAAATACTAGGAGCTATACCCTTGGGAGCTGTAAATTATGACACCTTGATCAAAGATCATTTTTGTTTAATCTTGGGATGTGTTTAAGCAACTGTCGTTACAAGAAACATCTTTATTTATTTAAAACATTGGCCATTAACACATGGCTAGGATGTCATTGGTTTGTCCCTCTCATGTCTCACACTTTTCTATCCCGAGAGCCAAAAATTGAAAGCATGGTGAACTCCACCCTGCATCAATCCCGCAAAAGATCAGGGAAGAATGTTCCCATGAGCAGTTCCGCAGGATAGTAGGGGAGTGGTCATCATTTTCGTCTCCGCTTTGTGATTGGCTGATGACGGTTAAGGGCTGACCTAACAACGAGGTTTTGTGTGTGTGTGTGTGTGTGTGTGTGTGTGTGTGTGTTACTGATACCGTGGACTGGCAAAAAAACAAATCAGTGGGTTATAGATCAAATCAAACCTGAACTGACCCTAGAAGCTAAAATGACTAAACTGAGGCTATCGTATTTTGGTCACATTATGAGAAGACAAGAGCCACTAGAAAAGACAGTCATGCTAGGAAAAGTTGACGGCAGCAGGAAAAGAGGAAGACCCAACAAGAGATGGATTGACTCAAAAAAAAGGAAGCCACAGCCCTCAATTTGCAAGATCTGAGCAAGGCTGTCAAAGATAGGACATTTTGGAGGACATTGATTCATAGGGTTGCCATGAGTAGGAAGCAACCACACACACACACACAGATATATCACAGTGGGTATGTTGGATTCTGAGGTTATTACTGATACCATTCAGAGGGATAGGATCGTTGGTTATGGCTTATTGAAAGTAAAGTTGAGTCACTCACACTCACAATAACAGACAAAGTCGTTTGTCTTAGTAAAACAATCTTTACTAGATTAACTCAAGGGCAGGGTTCACTGGGAGTAAAACAAATAATCCTTCTACATTGCTCAGTTTCCTAACCTTGCCAGATGCTTCTGGAAAGTACTAAGCTTACTCTCGAGTAGGCATTCTTGGAAGACAAGATTGCTTCTCCATCTTTTCAGGTTGGTATCAAAACTCGAACAGAATACTGCTTTCGCTTCTACACAAAGGAAAGCAGTAAACATGCAGATTACTTGTGTACGTGACTAACAAACACGTCTGCAGTGGATACTCGCTGACCACTTGGTTAATTAACACATTACATCATTTCCTTGAACTGGTCAGCATCTATACATTCAATATTAACCCTTGACTGTCTGACATGCAACAAAACTCGCTACTTAATCCCCAACAGGGTAGCCGTTTTAGAAAAGGACAAGAGTCCAGTAGCACCTTAAAGTAACAAAAATATTTTCTGGTAGGGTATGAGCTTTCGTGAGCCGCAGCTCACTTCTTCAGATATCTGAAGAAGTGAGCTGCGGCTCACGAAAGCTCATACCCTACCAGAAAATATTTTTGTTAGTCTTTAAGGTGCTACTGGACTCTTGCCCTTTTCTACACATATAGATATAGATATAATACCAGCATGCTGGTAAAACATCATATCAGCATTAAACTTTCTGGGTTTTAGACCTCCCCCTCCTCTTGGATTTGTCTTTACTCTCTGGCTTTGCAAAATAAAAACAGTGAGGCGGGTGGGCACTGGTTCCCCTGGGCAGTGAAAGAGCTCTGTTGGCAGGGGGGAGGCTTCCTGCAGACCTTGGAGGAGGGCTGCCTCTTCATTCTAGGTGGGGGGGGGGAACCCTACTCTCGTTCCTACCCGCATTGCGTGCCTCTTCACAGCAGCAACTGCTGCAGCAGAGGGGGGGGGGGTGAAAGTGTATAGGGGAGCAATGGCAAAGCATCCAGCCACACCACTCCACTTCTGTGTTTCTTGTTACTGCTATGTTTTCTCAAAAACTGAAGCACCACCCGCCCACCAATCCAATTAGTGGGTATACCAACATACCGTCAATTAAAACATTCTTTTTAAAAAAATTAACAATGAAGGAGCACTTGTGAGATGTACAGGCATTCCAGGCAATGGCGGACATGTTCCAGAGTTTTCCTAAGAGGGAAATGGAAGGAGTGGGAGGGGAAAGTGGAATGGGGGAGTGTCGGGAGGAAGTGGAGTTGACCCGTGCTACATGCACTCTCTACAAGTTCCTGGTGCCTTAGAGAATGGAGGTATATGGAATAGGGCCTCAGAACACAATGTTAACCAGCAGGCAGGCTGATGGGGGAGGAGGGAATTGATCCTTTGGGTAACTTGGTACCAGACTGCAGAGTGCTTTCTAGGTATCGATATATTTTGTTTTATTTAGAATATTGTAGGCCACCTTTCCAGAAACCTAATCCAGGTGGTTTACAAGTAAAACAATATAAAAACACCAACAGATAGAATTACTTTTAAATTAATCAAGTATTAACCCAGGATTTTAAAAAAAATCACCATTAAAACCCAGCATTAAAAAACCAAGCCAGAGTGTAAATACAAGCCCCAAAGGTTTAACAAAGGCAACACATTTCTTGCCAGATTAGCTTAACATAACAAAAGACACTATCACCCTTTCCAGAACTCATGACTGGTCAGTGTGAACACATGAACATATGAAAATGCCTTATACTGAATCAGAACTTTGGTCCATCAAAGTCAGTATTGTCTACTCAGACCGGCAGTGGCTCTTCAGGGTCTCAGGCAGGGGTCTTTCACATCACCTATTTGCCTAGTCCCTTTAACTGAAGATGCCGGGGATTGAACCTGGGACCTTCTGCATGCCAAGCAGATGCTGTACCACTGAGCCACAGCCCCTCCTTTGTAATGTCTGTGCACCAACTGCCCTTCTTGCATTTCAGGGCCTTTCAATCACACCCTTCACAAATCTTCCTCTCAGTATCCATTTGTGCAGCTAGATATGCTGACAGAGGATTCTCTTCATGCATCTGATACAGTTGCCAGGTCCCTCTTCACCACTGGTGGGGAGGTTTTGGGGGTGAAGCCTGATAAGGGTGGGGTTTTGGTGGGGGAGGGACTTCAATGCCATTGAGTCCAATTGTCAAGGCGGCCATTTTCTCCAGGTAAACTGATATCTATTGGCTGGAGATCAGTTGTAATAGCAGGAGATCTCCAGCTAGTACCTGGAGGTTGGCAATCCTACATCTGATGATATAGGCTCTGTCCATGAAGATGGCGCAAGACAGCTTTTTGGTTTTGCTACAACACACTAACATAGCTGTTCCTTTGGAATTAATTACTTAACTTGTTCCAAGAGATCACCACGCCTTAGGCCAAGAGCTTGTTTTTAACACTACATCCTGGAAGAAAGATACATCTAAACATACACAGAGTACCTTTCCCTCACCGCAGCCTCTTGCCTCCTTAAACCCTTAATGCAGGGGTGGGGAACGTCAGGCCCGGGGGCCGTATAAGGCCCTCAAAATCATTTGGTCTGGCCCTTCATGGGTCCTGGTAGATTTCTAGCTCAGAAGGATGCTGCCCTGCCTGAATCTCTTGGGCCCAGCTGGGGACAGCAGAGCTCAAAAGTGAGTCGCTCTATGTGGCAGACCCTCAGAGCCGTCTCCGGTCGCGCCTCCTGGCTAAATGTTTGACCAAATATAGCAGGCTAATTTTTAAGTTGATAATTTTGTATGGCCCCCGAATGATATTATAAATATCCAAATGGCCCTTGGCAGAAAAAAGGTTCCCCACCCCTGCCTTAATGATTCAGGGGCATGTTGCCTCTGGGCCACACGGGATTTTCATGTTTAGTGCTGAGCGCATAACCCCTTTTTTCAGGAAGAAAAAAACCCCTATACTCCTGATTTTATTCGCTCCTCTTTTCCCAGCTCCCAGTCACTTAAAGCAAAGATTATTTTTAAATGACTCAGCAGAATAAAACAATTTCATTTATAAATGTTGATTTTTATTCATTATCAATTAATCAAAATTTGAGTAAAGGTTTTGAGCGGGTGTGGGGGGAGTCCTTTCCTCACTCAAACTTCTATTCTCCTCCATTTTCCATCCCTAGAAATTTCCATTGCTAGCCGAGCTACCTTTTTCATTCTGAAGAGGCTAGAGAATAGAATAGCCAGTGGTAATTGCTCTAATTTGCATTTAACATTACACTTCTGGGAGGAAAGTTTAGAGTGGGGAAAACTGCAGTTTTATTTAAAATAATGTATTTTATGGCAGTTTCTTTGCATGCTTGAGAAACGACAAATAATATTTGTTGCCACTATAGCCAATCTTTTAACATGAGCAGTTTGCCCCTTTTTAACATGAGCAGCTTGCTGGAGGTAAAGTGTAGATGACTGGGGAAGGCAATGGCAAACATCCCCATAAACATAGTCTGCCCAGTAAACGTAGGGAAGTGACATTACCCCATGGGTCAGTAATGACCCAGTGCTTGCACAGGGGACTAACTTTACCTTTTAGTTTGCACTGACCAAGTTAATCGCTGGTCAAACCAAACTCCTAAATATTTAAAGTAGGGGATCTCTTTGATATCATTACCATAAATTTGCTACTTTTGTTTGAGCAAACAAAAGCAGTGGGAGATGCTGCTGGAATACATGGAGCAGGGGTCACCCCAAATGACACCTTTCCTGTCAAAAGGGGATGGGGCCAGGCAGGGCTTTTGCCTAGCAGGGCACCTGATTGGCCAGTAGAAAGCTCAGGTTCCCGGCTCGGCGGGAGCCTTGATTGCTGGCCGGGTCGGAGGAAGGTCAGGAAGCACGAGGAGGCAGGCACGTGTTTCCGGCCATGTGCCGGTTGACTGTGCCCCGCGCTTGCTTACCTCCTGCAGCCTGACCAATAAGGAAGCCTCCTGGTGGCTCAAACGAGCCAATAGGAATCCGGGTTTTGGCTGGTGGGCAGGGCGGGGCAAGAAGGTTCGGAGGGAGGAGGTTTCCCTCTGGTCCTCCTTGGGAGGATAAAAAGGGACGAGGCTTTGCCTTCAAACCAGTCAGTCTCTGACTTTGTGCAGAGACAGTGGGCAGAGGAGAATTACTGGAACCGGAGAGAAGGTGGCGAGGAGAACTCTGGAGCGGAGGTGAGTCGGCAGAGGACAGCCGGCGAATGCACGCTTCTCCAGGGGGAAGATCCACAGGTCCTTTGCCCGTTAGCCCTCCATAGCCGGCGGTTGGGAAGGAGCTGAAGTTCGGCTCTGGTGCCGCAGGAGAGCTGGAATCACTACCCTCCTTGAGAGGGCACAGGCTCCCTACTTGCGTATAGGGGTCTGTATCCCCTAAAGCTAGGGGTGAGAGATGAATCACTGGGTTGAGGGCCCTACTTGTGTGTAGGGTTCCCATTTTTTCCTCTTTGGGGGAAAATCTTGTGTGGCTGCCCGGCCGGGCGGGGCCAGGCTTGAGGGACCTTGGCTCAAGGGTCCCCAGCGGTGGGGAGGATGCCACCGAAAAAGCATAGCCTCCCGCCGAAGAGTGGGTCAGCCCCTCGTACCAGGGGTCATTCGGGGTGGTAAGGAGGTCCTGGGTCAGCTTAGCCCCGGGTAGGAGAGCCGGGGGAATGGGATCAGGCAGAGCCAGCGGCCACGCAATGGTAGAGGTGGGGCTGCAGGGCCTTGGTACTCTTACTCCCTCTGAGGTACCCAGACAGCATGTGGGTGGATGCTCAGGCGAAGCAAGGACCCAGCGGATACTTAGGGGAGAGAGGCAGCTTGGGGAGGGACACTCAAGTGGGGCTGCCCCCAGGCTGCGCCAGCCGGGCCGCAGGATGTTATCCTACAGGGCCTGTCTGAGGCGGTGGCCCAGCTCTTCAACAAAATGGACCAGATCAGCTCACAGCGGCAGGATGCAGCCGAGGAGAGGCCCGGCCCCAGTGGAGTCTCTACAGCCCAGGGCCGGTGGGCCACTGCCCGGAGAAGGAGGAGAGGGTCCCCTCCTTCCAGCTCATCTGATTCAGAGCGGAGACCAGCTTGAAAGAGGGACCGGAAAAGGGCTTGTGGAAAAAGGTCTGCTGTGGTGTCCAACAGCTCCAGCTCAGATGGTGAGAGATCATTGGGTGAATCCTCTGTGGGTATGGGGGAGGACTATTGGCTGGCAGCAGCAAAGGTCCCTGGCTTACCATCATGGGCCCTTCACTGCCGGGCACTGCAGATCCCAAAAGGGGGCACTAGGGGTGCAAGAGTCATTTGGGAACTGGGGCAGGAAGATAGCTGTTTTTCCCTCCCACCCACATTCGGGTACGATGAGGATCCCCCAGGAATTCACCTTCCTTAGAGGGTCAGGGAGGATATCCTCAATGGTTATTATATAGACATCCTCACTCTCAGTAGACCAGAAGTGAAGGAAGGTCGCAGGTCCAGGTCCGCACCCAGGGAGAAAAAGAAGGATAAGCTCGGGGTTGGGGAAAGAACATTTGAAAAGTGGCTTGCAGGTTACACCATCTTCATGGGAGTAGTGTCATCTGCTTACCCAGAAGGGGTTGGCACTTGTCCAAACACTTGGGCAACGTTTTACGGGCCTGCTCATTGGCAGGAGATTTAGCAGCCATTGAGTATGATGAGGCCTTTAGAAAGCGTGCCTCTCAGAATGAGAGGACACGTTGGGATTTAATTAATGACCAGCTTTGGCTGGTCAATGTTGGC
This sequence comes from Euleptes europaea, assembly GCF_029931775.1. Taxonomy (NCBI): domain Eukaryota; kingdom Metazoa; phylum Chordata; class Lepidosauria; order Squamata; family Sphaerodactylidae; genus Euleptes; species Euleptes europaea. The sequence goes on along the minus strand of NC_079315.1, from coordinate 82,426,342 downwards.
CCCAACATTAAAGGGAAAAGTGATAGTGGAAAATCTACCCATTGGAGCTGGGCTCGAAGGGATGCTAGCCGACGAATCTGCTGGGATTATGGGCAGGGGAAATGCCAGTGTAAAGTTTGCAGGTTTGAGCATTGCTGCGAGACCTGTTTTGGGCCCCAGCCTCGTTCCAGTTGCCCCCGGGGCAGTTCAAGTCAGCCGCCCTTTCGAGGGGGCAGGACTGGATCCTCCAGCAGAAAAAAGGACGGGGGGCACCCACCTCCAATTCAGCAGGCAAATGAGGCAGTGGCTCTGGGACATTTGGCCCGAGCCCCTGTAAAGCGGGAAGCTTTAATCCTACTGTTGGTCAGTTACCTGGACAAAGCGGCCAAATATTTGTTGGATGGTTTTACTGTTGGTTTCCGCATACCATATTTTGAGTCACAGGTGCCCATGCAAGCAGGCAATCTAAAATCAGCCAGGGAAATGCCTGAGGTAGTAGCTAAGAAAATCAAGAAGGAACTCGAGGCTGGTAGGATAGCAGGACCATTTTGCTCCCCTCCCATCTCTAACTTACGGGTTTCCCCCCTGGGTGTGGTGCCAAAAAAGGCTTCAGGGTAGCTCAGGTTGATCCACCACTTATCATATCCCAAGGGGGCCTCGGTCAATGATGCTATCCCAGCGGAACTCACTACAGTCAAGTATGCATCCTTTGACCAAGCTGTGGGCATCGTACGTTCTTGTGACCCTGGAGCATTACTTGCTAAATGCGATGTTCAGTCTGCTTTCAGGCTTTTGCCGATTCACCCAGATGATTTTTGCCTGTTGGGCTTTCAATTTCAGGGCTCCTGGTTTGTGGACAAGGCGATGCCAATAGGCTGCTTCATGTCATGCGCTGCATTTGAGGCTTTCAGTTCATTTTTGGACTGGGCCATCCGTGATAGGACAGGAATGGTTAATGTTACCCATTACCTAGATGATTTTCTGTTTGTGAGACCAGCCAGAAGCTTGGCTTGCGCCAACCTGTTGGCCGCTTTCATGGGGCTGGCAAGTGAATTGGGGATGCCACTGGCCTCCGAAAAGACAGAAGGTCCCTCTACTAACCTAGTCTTTTTGGGGAGCCGGCACCTCTTGCCTGCCATTGCGGGCCTTATTATCCAAGTTGCTGAATAGAAGCAAATGCACTCTGCGTGAGATGCAGTCGGTTATAGGGCACTTAAATTTTGCCTGCCGAGTGGTCTCACCAGGAAGGGCATTTTGTGCCCATTTAGCAAGGTCAACCACAGGCATGAGGGCCCCGCATCATCGCCTCTGGCTCACCAAGGGCATCAGAGAGGATCTAAAAATTTGGTTGCAGTTTTTGGAAAGTTATAATGGGGTTTCACTTTGGCAGCACTACCTCACGCTGGGGAAGGATTTACAGGTCTTATCCAACGCTGCTGGGAGTGTGGGATTTGGCATCTACTTTGAGGGCAAGTAGTGTACCCAGTGGTGGCCTGATCACTGGGTGGGGGCAGGGATCAGCCGGGATCTAACCTTTCCCGAATTATTTCCCATAGTAGTGGCTGTGGTTATATGGAAAGATGATTTTGTTAACAAAAAGGTTCGCTTTTGGTGCGACAACCTGGCGTAGTACGTGTGGTGAACAGGCAATCATCAAGATCCGAACGAGTGATGTGCCTGGTGAGGCACCTCGTTTTGACATGCCTGTCAGCAAATATCACATTTACCGCACAGCATGTGCCTTGTTCGGACAATTGTTTAGCCGACGCGTAGTCTCGATTGCAGTTGGACCAGTTTCATTGCCTGGCACCAGAAGCAGATCGCCTGCCCATCCCTTGTCCAGAGGAGTTATGGGCTCTTGAGGACACGCCATAATGCAAGGAATCTGTGATTCAATTTCCCCGGCTACGTTTCATGCATACTCAGTGGCGGCTTTGAACTTTTTGAACTTCTCCAGGGAGGTGGGTGGCCCTGGGATGTGGGCAACTTCGGAGGTGTTGGTCCTTCAGTATTTAGCCCATTTAAAGGACAGCGGGTATGCAGCCAGGACCATCGGTGTCCACATGGCGGCCATATTCTTCTGCAAGGCACAAGGTTTCCCTGACCCTTGTTTGTCATTCAGGGCCCGAAGGGCATTAATTGGCTGGCAGTGGGCAAACCAGGCCATGCCAGACAGCCGGAGGCCGGTGAGCTTGGTACTTCTGACAGAGTTGATATCAGGACTCCAAGGGTTATGCTGGACCCCATTTGAAGCTCGTTTATTTGAAGCAGCATACTCCATAGCCTTTTTGGGGGCCCTTTGGGTGGGTGAATTGGTAGCTCAATCCAGGCATGATCGGTCGGGGAGGGCTTTGGCCCTCGGGGACATGGTTATTTCTGAAACTCTGTTAACAATGAAAATAAAGTCAAAGACTGACCAGAAGGGGAAAAGAGATTTGATCCGGCTCCACACTGCCCAGGGGCCAGGGCCTTGCCCAGTCGGGGCGTTAAGGCATTTCATGGGGGCACACACCCCTCAAGATGGGTGTTTGTTTATCCATGAGGATGGGTCCTACTTGACCCATTATCAATTTATTAGAGTGTTCCGGGAGGGCGTTGATGGCCTGGGGCTTCCTGCCTCTGAATTCGGAGGGAATTCTTTCCGGATTGGGGCTGCTATGGTAGCAGCAGGCATTGGGCTCTCGACTGAGTGGATTCAGGCCATCGGCCGTTGGCTATCATCTACATACAAAAAGTACATCAGACCTAACCATGTTTTTATTTAATTCTGCATTTGAGTTACAGGACACCTGCGAAAAGTTTGGATTATAGGACAAAGCATCATGTTTTGGGCAAGACGATATGCTATGGCATCAGGATGGGGAAGGCACTTGGGCCTTGACCAGGCGGTCCGGATTTATTGGACGGGAGAATGTGGTATGCGTTGGAGTTCATTTATGCCACTGGTGATGCGGATGTTGGGAAAGTATGGGGCTCCACATGCTCTTGTCCTCCAGCTGGGAGAGAACAACTTATGCAGCAGGAGGAGCAAGGCTTTGACCGTGGAAGCTTGCCAGGATTTGTCAACACTGGCAGTGGCGTGACCGGGCATGGTGATATGCTGGTCGGATATGCTTGAGAGGAGATGCTGGAGAGGCGCTTGGAATGCAAGGAGAGTGGATGTGGCAAGGAGAAAGGTCACCAATGCCATTGGAAAGACGGTGGTTGGGCTTGGCGGTGCGATTATCCGACACTGAGACATTTCATTTCAGCTGGAGGCCTTGTTTCGCCAGGATGGTGTGCACCTCTCCAGCTGGGGAATGGATGTATGACTTCAGGACATCCGGGGAGGCCTGTGCAATTGGCTTCATCTGTGAAGCTTTGGTGGGAGCAGCATGGTACCTAGGTAAGGGACTTAGTGCTGCTCTTTGGTGGGTGAGCATGGAGATGTCAGTTTGGGGGGAAAGCGGCTTGCATGCCCCTTTCCCCTAAATTGGGGACCCTAATAAGGGGTTTCAGGGAGAGGTGTCAAAGGACAGCCCCGGGTATGGGCAGGCAGCCTCTTCCCCGAGTGGTGGGGGAGGACACCTAGTGGCCAACGTTCTGGTACCTCCCTGCACCGCTATCCCAGGATGCCCACAGCGGGACAGCTGTGGATGGGCACGTACATTGGGCCGCATTGGGGTCGGCCCCTTGTACCTGGCACATCTCCCATGATGCGCCAAGGCTACTGCAGCTGTCGCCAATCAAGTTGTGGCCTAATAAATTCCATTAAGATATAATCCTCATATCCTTTAATAAAATTATTAAGATTTAATCCTTTAATAAAGTTGTTGTTGTAAACTTTGAAAAATTGATGTTATAATAAAGTTAATGTTCAAAGTTATTATTGTTTGGGTTGGATGTTTAAGCGCTGACTTAACCCCTCCAAATAGCCCCTGGCCCTGCAATCTGATTTGCTGTGTAGATTTTTTTAAAAGAGTTGTTCCTGTATCAGTTGCCACCATAGTGTTGGTTTTATTTTGCCTCTCACTCCTCTTTCTCAGTGTATTTTTTTTTAATTGCCCTTCTTCTTCCCTACACTTGGGCTTTCTCTATGGGTGTATGCATAGTTCTGCCTTCTGCCGTAGCCTTTTGGGGGTTGCCCCTACCACCTTGTGTCAGAATTCCACAATTGCCCACAGGCTCAAAAAGGTTGGGGACACTGGCATACAGCATGGGACTTCCTTTGGAAGAGTAGGAAGCTATGGACAGAGCAGTCCTCCAAAGCTAGCCAGAGAGAAGCTCCCAATGAGAAGTCTGGAGGAGTCAGAAGCAACAATGGAAAAGGCCAGGATAGCCTAGTGCTCCAGGAAACATGCCCCTATGTGGACACTTGTGTGGCTTATGCAGGCAACTGGCCCTGATCTCCAGTGAACATGTGAGTGATTTGCCCCACAACCCCCAGCATTCTATCATACAACCAGCAAATACGATAACTGACTTCTGTTAGTTACATAAACCACTCACAGTTGAATAGCTGGCAAATCAATGGAACTTATAGGATGTATACTAGGCAATTTTGTTTAGATTGCCCAGTTTGCTCACTTATTAGTATACTGATGATCTATAAATGTTTTACAGTATCACCCTGCTCCAAAGACGCTATCCAGTTTATTGCTAACTTCATAGATTAAAGCACTATAAACTAAACAAAGTCTGATTGATGTCCAGAAGCTATTCTTTAAATATTTGCTTTTGGCTTTCCATTGATTTAAAATAATTCTTCTGTTGAGATGGGATTTGGTGTTTAATTTTGCTTGAGAGTATTTCTTTTTTTTAAAAATTGACCTGTTCTCTCTCATAGGATTTTGTTGTTCAGATTTAGGGATCTAGCTTCCTTTTAATTTCATATTACTGCAAAAACATGTTTTCTTTGGAAGAACAATCTTATTAAAACAAGGAGAATTTTGGGGCGGATTGTCCACAAAACCATACCTCTTATGCACCATAACTAACATACATCAATGTTCACATTAAATACTCTTGTGTATTTTTCACCGCATGAACACATGATGGGAAGTGATGGCAAATAACAAATCTTAGCATGCTACACTTTTCAAAATAGGTAATGCAAGTATAGTCATATGTGGTCAGCACAGTGCAGTGGTTAATCAGACTAAGAACTGGGACAACTAGGTTGAAATTCCCCTTCTGTCATGAAGAAGAAGAGCTGGTTTTTATATGCTGATTTCTCTACCTTTTAAAGAGAATCAAACCGGCTTACAATCTCTTTCCCTTCCTCTCCCCACAACAGACACCTTGTGAGGTAGATGAGGTTGAGAGAGCTCGAAGAGAACTAGGACTAGCCCAACATCACCCAGATGGCTTCATGTGTAGGAGTGGGGAAACCAACCCAGTTCGCCCAATTAGAGTCCGCTGCTCATGTGAAGGAGTGGGGAATCAAACCCGGTTCTCCAGATTAGAGTCCACCACTCTTAACCACTACAATACACTGGGTTGACATCTGGCCAGTTACTCTCTCTCAGCCTAACCTACCTCACAGAGTTTTTGCTGTGAGGATCAAATGGAGGAGGAGGGATGACACAGAAATGTAGAGCTGGAAGGAACTCCCTGCACCACACAAGAAATTAACAACTATCTCCCCCACAACTACCCCAGTGACCCCCTGCTGTTGCCCAGAGGAAGGCAAAAAACCTCCAGGATCCCTGGCCTGGAGGGAAATTCCTTCCTGACCCCAAAGCGGTGATCAGCATTACCCTGAGCATGTAAGAAAGGGCCATGAGAGCCGAGCATTGGTTCATCCCTTCCCACCCTCCCTCGTGTGATCTGCCTAAGTTCACAGAATCAGCATTTCTGTCACATGGCCATCTAGTCTCCGCTTAAAAACCTCCAAAAAAGACCCCCCCTCCCCCGAGGAAGCCTGTTCCACTAAGGAACCACTCTAACTATCAGCTCTTTCTAATGTTTTTGATTTAATTTGATCCTGTTGGTTCTGGTCTGATCTGCTGGGGGAAAAGAAGAAGGAAATAACTTTACCTAAAATGAATTGAATTAAGAACCAAAAAGGTTAAGATTTTATCTATATACATAATACAATATTGCAATATATATATTACAATATGTCTTAAAACGCATCTCCTGGCCCAAATAATATCCTCACAAAAGTGTAAAAATACAAAGGACCATTACTGACCATTACCAAACACATTTCAGCCTATTGGCTTTCTTCAGTGGTCAAAAAATATTGATGTTAATCATACAGAAGGATCCCAGACATTAAAATAGTACATTCATAATCTCAAAAATAGACTAAAAAAAATGTAATAATAATAATAATGTGACCAAAAGCAGAGATATAAATCAGAGGCCTCTTGCTTATTTTTGTCCTAGTAAAGGAGTATTTCAGCTTTATTTTTGGTTTACAGAAAAATTCAGGTCCATTGTAGTCTTTGGATATATTTTTTTTAAGTTCCTATGGGAGCATTTTTGGAGGTAGAGTCACCAAATTTGCAGCGTGGTTGCAAGTGACTCTCCTTAGATAGTCACCAAAGTTTGGTGAATTTTGGGACAGGGAGTCCAATTTTATGGGCCAGCAAAGGGGTTGCCCCATCCTCCAGGCATTTGTGAGCTGGGCTGTCCATTGGTTTTCAGATTCAGAAGTTCAGCGTGGCCAAGGACTGGTGGAAAGAGCCGGTTGGCAGGCTGGCACTTCAAAGTCTGGGGGCTCCCTTCATATCTGGGGCACATAGCATGATGTCCATGCAAATCATCTTCCAAACTGAGGGAAACGGCTTAAATGCCAGAAAAATAAGGCATGGAAAACATTTCTTTTGGTGGCCACAAATCTGCTGTACTGATTTCAGCTTTTACTAGTCAGGATTCTTTTGTAGTGCCTGCTTTTCATTACTTGGGTTTATTAACACATCTGCCAGAGATGAATTTATTTGTGCATTAAGGGTGTTATGGTTTAAATTATGAAGATATTTTAAGATCATAAGAGTGAATTATGTTTTAATGAAGTGGGTTGCATTTTTTGTTTTATTATAATTCTTATTTTCTTTAACACATTTTCTTGTCCTTGCTTCTATTATGTTCTCAGTTGGATGATTTTTTAAATTCTTATTTTAATAGCATATAGGGCTAAATATATTCCCCAAAGAGAAGAAAGTAGCCTGCAACACACTAATGAAATGGATACGATCTATAGAGAAATTAAGTAGTCTTGTGGCTCTTTCCATTTTCAAAAATCTCTTATATTTCTCATACCTTTTTTTAAAAAAAATGCTGCAGTATATGCAAAACGAACAAGTGTATGTAAGGTTTAAGTCTAATAATTTCCATCAAGGACTCTATTTCAGCAGATGAGCCTTGGCCCCAAAAGATCACCAGTTCGCCTTTGTATCCCACTGCAAAGACATCTAGCAGTATTGTTTTATGTACTATAAGCAGCTACATTAAACAAAACAGAAATAAGACAAAACAATGAATGGGGAATGAAATTGTCTTAGAAATCAAGGAAGGGTGAATAATACATCGACTGTAAGATTCTTATCCCACAGCGGCCTTGAAGCTTGCATTGTCCTCATTGAAACTGTACAATACAGGATAATTTGTTGCAGAATTCTTGGCTCCCAAACCAAATTCTGGGTTTTCAATCTTTTTTAAAAAAGTAACAGGACCTCTCTGAAAACCGATTACTTTTAATGCTGGAATAACTTTTGTAAGGTGTTGCCGGACTCCTGTGTAATTTTGCTACCACAGATTTAACAACTACTCCTCTGGAATTATTAACAAAATGACAGGTTTTTCTGAGATAGAATACACATTTCCAGTATGTTTTAAACAACACTTTTATAACAGTAAATAAAATAAATCACATTTAGTGTTGTATATTAAAGGCAGGTGATTCTTACATGTACACAACTCCCTCACCTACTGATCTTCTCATAAATTGTCCTGTTTAAGGATGGAAAACGACCAAAGCCTCTCAAACTGAAGCTTTTCTCCAACCATTGTGTTACTGCTATTTTGCTGTTCTAAGCAGTATACCACTTCAACAAAATTAGCCTGCAATTACACTTGTAATAAAATGTAAATTTGGGGTGGAAAAATATTAAGCGCTCCTGAAATGAGAGCACTTAATTTTCACTTTAGATTCCCACAGAGTGAAGGGTTAATTTAGTAAGAGAGATAAGAAGAATGCAGTAATTATTTCCTCCTTGTTACTTCATGTGAGAGAATAACTTCTAAGCCTTTGAATTCCAAAGCCTAAATCAAGTGCTCATATTACCTAGATAGAAATCCCTTGGAACACTAGAAGGTACAATTAGCATAGATGTACCTGAATATCTTCCTCTACGCTTAATGTATAAGAAGTGTGTACTTACTTCTTACTGCTTTGAAAATGTGTCCCTGTGAGAATAAAAGAAAGACTTTGGTATTCTCAATTTTAGTCAAAGAGAAGAGTTTCATGTATTTATCTTTTGCTTAGTGATGATAGCTGTACTTCTCTGCAGGAGATTTGCATATGCTACCCTGTAAGCTGTTCAACAGGAGATGGAAACCCTGAAGCCAGAAAGTATCCTCTTTCCACTCAGAAAAGCAAGGAAACACAACCCTGACACTACTGGAGTGGCCAAGAATCCCTGCTGGGTTTCAGTTCAAGAATCCCTGCTGGGTTCTCCTTACTCCTAATGAAACTGAAGTAACTTTTTCTCCCCCTTGTCATACAAACAAAATGTAAAGGAAATATTACCATTAAAATGTATACCTACCTTGACAGCAATTCCACATAAATGCCATGCAAGTATAATCAAAGAGCTGTAGCTCCCTGTCCAGTATACCACCCACAACAAAACCAGCCATCTTTCTGTGAAATGTAGGAAAGCATAACAATTGTAATTTTATTTGAAACATGGTGGCTTAATCATTACCAAAGAGAAGGGCCAGGTACTTTTCCTGTCTCAGACCTAGAGAAGAGAGAATTTGGGGGGATGGGGTCTCTGTGTATTTTGCCTGACAGACTAATGTCTTCACTGTAGCAAATGTGACAGCCAATTACTGTTGGAAACTTGAAGGTTGATTTACTCTGATGAGAGAATTCTAGGCCTTTTGCATCTTTGGAGCCCAGTGACTCATATTGGACTTAAATGCATTATATAGGGTTGTACATATTGATAAACCTGAACCGAAAATAAACCCGAAATTAGCCGGTTTGGTAATTTTCGGGTTTACCATATACCAAAACCTGGGGATAAAGCCGAATAGGCAATTCTCAAAAAAGCTGAATAGGTATTTGGCTTTTCAGGTTCTGCTATTTGCCGTTGCTCAGAGGCACAGCTCTGTTAGTTTCTGTCAGCTGCTCATGGGCCTTCTGAAGAAGACTCACCCACATGGAAGAGCAATCTCCTTAATATGAGCTGCCTTGGTCATGACTTCAGCTGGCTCCAATATCATTTCCACGCACCATGACCATCTCTTGGAATCAGATTTTTCATGACCGCAATAAGGGACTGCTCACAGAATGTCATTTGCCACCAAAATAAATGTTTTCTGTGCCTTATTTCTCTTGCATTTAAGTCATTTTTCCTCCATTTGGAAGCTCATTTGCATAGACATCATGCAAAGCAACCCAGAAATGAAGGCAGCCCACAGACTTTGAGGCACCAGCCTGGAATCAGCTCTTTCCACCAGTCCTCGGCAATGCTGAACTTTTGAAGCTGAAAACTGATGTACCGCTTGGCTCGCAAATGCCTGGAGGATGGGGGCAACCCTTTTGCGGGCCCATAAAATTGGACCCCCTGTCCCAAAGTTCACCAAACTGCAAATTTGGGGACTCTGCCTCCAAAAATGCCCCACACCCAGGAGCTTTGAAAAAAATCCCCATATACGATAATGGGCCCAAATTATTCGGTAAACCCGAAAATAATCTGAATACCCATATTTACAGGTATGGGTATGCGGCATAGTTTGGGTTTACCAGAAAAAATCTGGACCAATAAACCCGAACCCAAAATTTACCAAAATAATTTTTTGCACAACCCTAGCACTCTAGTAAACTGATATATTCCAACAGAGTTTTGTAGCCTCCTAAAAACACTGCTGTAGAATCAACGCAGGCTGCCATTACAGCTGCAGGAGAACAGCTCCGTGCAGAAACTGAGCTGAAGCAGCCAGATATGTTCTCCTGGCTGCTTCTGCCCTGCCCTCATGCCAGTCACTTCCATCCCTTCCTTACTTAAGGCCCCTCGCCCAGCTGCATGACCTTGCATGCTGGCACAGCGGTCCCTCCCTCCCACCCTATGTTCAATGTGTTGTTGCTGGGGGGTTTTGTCACAGCTTTAGGTGGTTTTTGGCATTGGTCCGGATCCATTTAGGGGGAGGCTGTGCCTGCCTTCCCCATTTGGGGACCCCCATAAGGGGTCCTGGGGTAGAGTCCTACTGCGGATGCCCAGCTCAGGGGCTGTCATTGACTCCACTCCCAGGTGGCAAAGGTACCACTTAGAGGTCTGTGCCCTAGTGGAGCCACCATTGTGTTATTGTATTGTTTACCTGTCCTGTTTTCACTACAGTGTTGTTCCTGGGGAAAGCGACTTCTGGTGCTGACGCTGGGCTGATTGCCACGTCCTCCCAGGGGCTCCTGGGGAGAATCCAAGTTTGCGTGTAATTTGGGGTGTTTTACCGCACCCCAATCCAGCCCTTGCAAGTGGGCTGAGAAGCAGGAATTCCCTGCAGCCATATATGCGGTTTGATCTCCTGAATACTCCGAGGAAGCTTCATTAAGTCCCCCGGAGTTTCAGACGTTTGATCCCGTGGGCACGAAGGGATTGAAATCGCCAGCGCGCAACTTCGGCTTTAGAATCTACCCTCCAGCACCTTATAAACATCATAAGGACTACATCAAGATTAAAACCTCACCTCCAGACGCCCAAGTGAGTAGATAAGAATCATTCACTTTTCACTGGCGTTATCGAATAACAGGGGGTTGAAGAAAACATTCCTGGTAACCGTTTCCCTCCCTTAATTGAACTGGATGATTTTGCTGCATGAGATCCATCAGACAAAGCAGCAGGAGCCTTATCCAACTGATCAACTTAAACTAAAACAACGAGCTTGAATGATGGACGTAAGATCTGCCAATCCGACGCGTTCTTAAAGGAAGGGGAGGGAGAAACCTTTGAGAATTTGCTTGGGGTAAAAAAGGTCCTCCAGCCACGTTTTACAACAAAGAGGATTTCTTGACCGGAAGAGTCTGTGCTTCATTCAATATCCCTCTCTATTGTTCTACAAGCAAATCAACAGGAAGAAGGTCGTAGGACCGAAAATTCGTCTTACTCGTGCTACCCAAAACCATCCCTGAAGGTAACAACCATAGAGAAGAGACGATAGAAGGTCCGCGATGAGGCAACTCCTGGAATACTTCCTGGTTCTGCCAATCTAGAGCGTCTGGTAAAACTCGTTGGTATTTTCAACTTTAAAAAGTTATTTTAAGCTTAAATACTCACTTCTTCAACCCGAAAAAGATATTAAGCTGGTCAATGAAATATTCTCTATCAACTACATGTAATGGACTCCTGCTAGATGACCATCAATTTTTTAACTAAGTTACATATGTAAATGTCTGGAACCTCTCCCTGATCTGGCTAAATTTATAGCCCTGCCCTTATGAAATTAAAGGAAACTTTACAGAATTTAACCATGGAAAAAAAAGTACAGGACATGCTTGCTAAACATTCTGAGGCGACAATTAAACCATTAAAACAGATATCAACACAGATGGCTCAACTGATTTCAATGATGATGACTCTTGACCAATCATCACAGGTATGTAATCAGAAGTTGGATCTGGTTACAGAAGACATAAAAGTCATGAAAACTCAAATGATGGCCACAAATACAGACATACAAGTAATGGATTCTTCTGTCCAAAAAGTCATGGAAGAATACAAGGATACAAAGAAGAAGACAGAAGTCCAAGAAGGTAACCAGCTGGTGACAAAGAGATCAGACATAAAAGAAATGGACTTTTCATCTAAAAAAGTCATGGAAGGACGTGTGGATATAAGGAAGAAGAGAGCAGGTCAAGGAACACAGATTGAAGCCATGATGGAAATGAAGCCCAGAAAGAATTATTTTTGGATACGCACCCTGTCTGAGGAAATGAGAGAGAATAAAGAAATCCTGTTCCCATACCTGACTGACTTATTTCAGTTGCAGAAGGAAGTATTAGACCATGGTTAAAGGACTGATTTAAATATGATTGCTGGATTGGAAGGCTTTGACAGTGTGGATGGGTGGCATGGCTATTAACGATGTAGTGGAATTAAGATTTAGACATCATTTTGGGATTATGTAAACAAGTCCTCCTTATATAGACTATCAATTGATATAAAGGTATACTGGAATATGTGATTATTACTTTAAGGAAAATGTTGGAATGTACTAAGGATATTGGTTTTTTCTCCTTTTTTTTATAAGGGGTCGACTTATGATATGGATGGCTGCAATCTTATGCAGCCAAATGGAAAGGGACAAAGGTTTCAGAATAAAGGGATTAAATCATTTAAATGTTAGAACTGGTGGAGTTGGAGAAACTAGGGAAAAGGGGAGAATTGAAGGAATCATTGTGATAATGTATAAGATCTGGGAAAAATGGAAGGCTACTTTTTACTCTGATCCAGAATGTAAAATTTTATATAACATGAAACTTTAGAATGAGATTAATACTAGGATCAGAATATGTTAACGAAGGATAATAACACTTTATTAAGAGGTAGATGGAGGTGATGGGGAAGTCGATTTATTTTTTATGTTTAATAGTAATCAAGACAACAATTAATGTAATTGATTGTGATATTATTTTTACATTGTTGTTAAAATTATGAAGAATTTATAGTTTTAAAAAACCAATAAAAATTTATTTAAAAAAATTGTTACAGGGGAAAGCTACCCTACAGTCCTGCTATGATGGTGGTTTGCTGATGCCAGTTTAACATTACACAGGTGTCATTGTAGAGATGCCACTGGAGAGTCCCTGACACTGGCATATCTTCAACTCATGCCACTGTGAGCCTCCCAGCTGGCACAAGTTGACCATAGTATTGGGTGGTTAATAGTTTCCTGGCTTTTCAATAAACCCATTTTATTCTCCACCGAAAAGCATCAGCACATAAAGTGCAAAACATGATTCTGTTTCTGAGACAGGCTGTGTGAAAAGATGTTGCAAAGCTGACACAGAAATGTGCTTTATCTTCTGATCTTTCACCCAGCATATTATTTCGAAACCTTATCCAGAAAGAATTAGCTCTTGCTGTTTATTATGCACCACCAGAGCATGCATCTCAGAGAGGGGTAAACTCAGCAGGAAGAAAGGGAGTGATTGATAATTGTACAAGGAAAAAAATAGAAACAGTAAAAAAAAAAAACTTTACAGCAGCAGCAGATCTGCTGTTACTTACGAATTACTAACAACTTTTGTAAGTTTAACATGCTTATTCCATCTGCTATTCATTAAATAAAAGTTGCCATGGCAACTGCCACATGACATGGTACTTATGCTACATCTGATGTACAAAGCATAGTTTGTGTAGGAGTCTGTGTATGTATATGATGTGGCAGCTGGCCTCTCTGCCATTTTGTTGCTGCTCTGAGGGAAAATGTTCATGGTGGCTAAATACTCATTTGAGTACTGACATTAGTGCTCTTTTGACTAGAGCCTTCCACCCTTACTCCCCCCGCCCCATCCCTATCAAACTCTGAGTAACTGGCCATGGGGCTGTCTAAGCCAAATATTGTAAGAACTTAGCACAAGGGATTGGCATTTAGCAGAAAATAAATAACACCTGGGCCTTATAGGTGAGCCCTTTCTACTAATTCCTTTATGTCTGTAAGGCTCACGAAGTAGCAGTGAACCCAGTAGCTATTGGAGGCTTCACAATACTCAGATTTTCAGTCAGCAAAAGACCTGGAATACCCAGAGGCACAAGCCAGATCTGTGGGTCACATAGGGTTGCCAAGCTACAACCTGCAACCCCTAGGAATATTTGGGGGCAGAGCACACTGGCATCATGCTGGCACACTGACATCACTTTCATTTATCCAACTACGAAAACAAAGCCTGGTTTTCCATTTCTTTCAGGGCATCTCCCTAAATTTTTGTCTATGCCTAGTTAAAGCTAGCTAATGACCTATGTAGCCTATTTATTGAACAATCGTTCACCCCATATATTGGAGACGGTGGCACCGTTTTTAAAGTTTGTTTTAAAAGCCCGCAAAAGGTTAATTAGATGGCAGTATCAACAAACAGCGCTATTTGATGTAACTGTCTTTTAACTATGCCATAAAGAGCACTTTTTAATATCTCCATTCCTTTTGTACCCTTTTTGTATTATGTTTTATGCCAATAAAGGGATGATGATGATGATGATGATGATGATGATGATGATGATGACGACGAAGATGACCTATGTAGCTTTATTAATGTTTATATGTAAGTGGGTTGCACATTTGTAAGTTGCACATTTCCATCCATTTTGGCTATGTGTTCTTATGGTCTCACGTAAGGTAAAAAAAAATTAAAAATAAGATAAGTTTGAAAAATTAGCCTGGCGCATGTAAAGTAACATGGAAATTTGAATTCACTTTGTTTTAAATTATTAAATCATTCTATTTAATAGGGTTTTTTTTTTTTAAAAAAAGAGGTAAATTCTTTAAAATTGGAAGCTAGCCATATTAGAAAGCCAATATTATTGTCATTCCCATTAGTTTCAATTGGAAACAATTTTCTAGGTATAACTCCCCTATTCCTCCCAAGATATGAGGAAATTCTCAGGGATTGTATATTTCAAACAAGGGATTTTCCTCTCAAATTCCAGGCATATCCCATTATATAGGCAATTAATATGCATAGTGACAGAGCAGAAATTGTCTTGGATCCAGCAGTAGTGTAGCTGATAGAATTGCCATCAGTGGAACTGGACTTTCTCATCTCCCCCATCCTGATATAGCCTGAAATGCTCCATCAAATGCTTTTCTTGCTTTATGAGAAACTCCCAGAAATAGCATGGGGGACACCAGAGGTCAGCAGTTAAACACATGCACATTAAGCTGTCTTATACTGAATCATATCATTGGTCTAGCAATGTCAAACTGGAAGCAGATTTCTAATAGAGGCTAAAGTTCCTATTAGTTCAGTATAGGTGAAAGCTCCCACTCTCATGGTAAAGGTAAAGGGGTGGCATCACATCACAACATTTACTGTCAGACTATGATTATGGGGGGGGGGGTTCCATTTCCTTCTCCAGTCATGTACACTACCCCTCAGCAACCTGGGTACATATTTTACCAACCTCAGAAGGATGGAAGGCTGAGTCAACATTGAGTCGGCTACCTGAAACCAACTTCAGTCGGAAACAAACTCAGGTTGTGACCAGAGCTTTTGACTGCAGTACTACAGCTTACCACTCTGTGCCACGGGGCTCTTCCCACTCTCATGGCTTTCCACAAACTATGCAAAACTGAACTATTCAAAAGGGCTTTTCTGTGCAGGTGATAGGGTTGCACTAAACAAAATGGCTCACAAACCTACATGGATAATATGATTAGGGACTGTCATCTATACTGCCGTATATAGATTATCCTAAGTAGGATCCTATTGTGTAAATCTTGTGCTGCTTAATGTGTCATGTTAATACATATGCTACAGTTCAGTTCTTTCTGGGGGTTCCAGACTTCCAAAATCCTCATGCACTAGTTATTGAATATCCCATGTTGTTGATTGTACTGTCTCAATATGTATAATCTGTCTTGAAACCCAGTGAGAAAGGTGGACTATAAATAAATAAATAAATCTACTATTTGATCCTTTTAACTGTTGATGCCAGTGATTGAACCCAGACCTTCTACATGGAAAGCAGAAGCTCTTCCACTGGACCACAGACACTTCCTAATATGGGAATCAGCAAAAAAATCCCCCCTCTTCTCTTACTCGAAATCTACTGTTGGATGCAACCTACAGGGAAAGTGAGTGAACCTTTCCCTTCTTTGCCAGGATCCATTATATAAAAATGAAACATGCAAGTGAGAGAAGCTAACCTTTGCCCTTTCTTGTGGTTCACTCTGTTGTGCTCCCATTATGTCACCTGTACCTTTTCCTAACGTAATCTTTGTACGAGGCCTTCCCATTCCATTAAAACTAGATCTGCTAGAACATACCTTCTCCATCTTTTATATAACATCTACTTGACCATGCAAGGAGCAAAACTCCTTCAACAACACTGGATCTCATCTTCTTTGCTGTGCTTTTCATGCCAAACTCTATAAATCATACATGCACTCATTAGAATAAAAGACTTATCCCTAGCCATTTGGAAGTTCCCTTCATTCTACATGATGCAAGATGGTGCTGAGAATAACCTAACTACTGAGCATTATGTACAGCAAGGTCTTTCAGGCTAAGCAATCATATTTTTAGGAAGTGTTGGGCAGAACCACAAATGCCCTCAACATGATAGCAATAAAAAAGTCCACCTGTGGTGGACAAATCAGATGGCCCATCTACTCCATCAGCACAGAAAATATAGCAGGTGTCAGGAAAAGGGCATTTATAATCATCAGCTCACACTAAATCACATTCAGTTGAACAACAAACACTTTCCAGCAAATTAGAGCTGTCAATGTATTAAAGATCTTTTTCGCCAAATTAATTGTCTGACTTACTTTCAACCAATTAATTAACCATTACATTTACATACTGCAAAACCTCAGGAAAGGTGCTCTTTGAGGATCCATTCCTGAATGACTGTGACAGTTTAAATTAAGTATGAAATTGCTTAAATTAAAAAAATAAAATCAACAAAAGCTACCACTCCTGGTTTAGAGAAAGGAAAGCTACATTGTTCACTATTTTCATCACATCG
Organism: Euleptes europaea; assembly: GCF_029931775.1. Taxonomy (NCBI): domain Eukaryota; kingdom Metazoa; phylum Chordata; class Lepidosauria; order Squamata; family Sphaerodactylidae; genus Euleptes; species Euleptes europaea. Next base: position 82,409,465 of record NC_079315.1, on the reverse strand, counting down.
GAAGAAGACAATGTTCTGACTCTCAAAGATCTGAGACCTTAACATAGGGCTTTTCAGACAACTGAAGCTGACAATATCATCATCTTCCTCTTCTCCCAGTTTCTTGGTTGTATGTACAACATTTTATTAAAAGTTGCATAGTGAAGCATATTATGTCGCTTATTTACATGTCAGTAATGATGGACGTCATTGCAGAAGACACTGATGTGTCTGGAGTGCATTGTTTTCTTTCTCTGAGCCAGTGTGACATAGTAGTTAAGAGCAGCAGATTCTAATCTGGAGAATCGGGTTTGATTCCCCACTCCTCCACATGAAGCCTGATGGGTGACCTTGGGCTAGTCACAGTTCTCTCCGAACTCTCTCAGCCCCACCTACCTTACAAGGTGCCTGTTGTGAAGGGGGGAGGGGGCAATTGTAAGCGGCTTTGAGACTCATGATAGAGAAAATCAGGGTTTAAAAACCAACTCTTCTTTTTTCAAACAGAGATGCTTAGACACAGGAGTATACTGAAGAAGGCTACCACCTTTTCCATTTAATGGCTGTACTTCCTAAAATCAGAGCTTTTTTTAAAAAAAGGAATATGGATAGTTAAAGAAATGATCCACCTCTCTGCCCTCCTGGGAACATGCAAAGGTATATAATTTCATCTCACAGCAGTAATCTCTTTTGCACAGCTGTTTGTTCCTTCCAAAGAACCAAAGGAGCAGAAAGACAGATGCTGAAACAGAAAGAACTTCATAAAGAGGTCCTTCTTTTGTGGGGTTTTGAACCACCTGTTCTGGAAAGATAACGTGTCCTCCTCTACACACAATTGACTCTGGATCCAGGTGGACCAGCAACAACTGAATGGGGATTGCTTGTTTACCTCTGAATGTGAGGTTTAAAGCACATGTTGCTGATTCAGAATGATAGTCACCCACAAATTATGAGGTCTGTGTGGTGAGCCAAGACATTTTCCTTCTCCTCTTACCTCTCTTCTGGAATAGAGTAGGCTGATCTTGTCAGATCTCAAATGTAAGCAGGGTCAGCCCTGGTTAATACTTGATTGGGAGACCACTGAGGAAGTCTAGGTTTGCTACACAGAAGCAGGCAAGGGCAAACCACCTCTGAACACCTCTTGCCTTGAAAGCCCTATGGGGTTGCCATAGGTCGCCTATTACTTTTCTTTAAAAAATAAAAATCCTAGATTAGATATCCTAGAACTTCCGTAGATGCTTCTTTGGTATAAGTTCCCTTATTTTTGCATTGGCCATCGTAATAAATTAACCAGATCATAACTATTACTTCTGCTAGCTACCCAGAAACTGGAATGAGAAATGCCTTTGATGCCACAGAAGTCATTCTCAAAAAGCCAGTCAATGCAGCCTTAGAATAGTTTTAAAGCTGCCATAGTAATATAACATGAGGATCAGAAGCTTTGTCTGGTTTTTGTTTTCAAAATAAGGAAATGAATTGAATTGACCAGGGCTCCCAGAATTGGCTTAGGTCACATTCTTCTTGCTCCACCTTTTCAAATCCTAAACTAATCATGATGACCCAAGTAATACACAGCATGCATGTTTGCCCTCTTCTCATGCAACTGGTGCATCAAGCTAGCAGAATCTCTCTCAGCCTCCTCAGATCACACTTGTGAACCTTTCTTGTATTCCTTTCAGTTCAGATTTGAGCGTAATCACTAAGCAGGTGTGAGCAGGTGAGCAGGGGTCATCTTTCTAAACTCCTTTCACCTGTTAGGATTCTTGCTCCAGTTACTAATTCCAGAAATACCTTGAGGTTCAACAGACCTCTTTCACCTGTTTTGTTCATTATAACCTCAAAGTGTTACAACATTTCACCTCCACCACCGACATCTTCCCGTTTGCGATTCCAGCGATTATTATGTTGACTTTCTTGATGGTTCCTCAGGTAGCCATGATTGTTGTGCAACAGGGAGCAAGGGAAACATCTCCAGTTTTACAAGCTGTTAAATCTTTTTGCAGGTGTGTTTGAGACTAGCGCAGCAGAAATTAAGTTATCTACTGCAAAAGTTAGACAATATGGGCTGCGTACCCAGAGGGGCAATTAGCACAGGCGAGGGAATAATCCAACATATCTGGAAAATAAACAGAGCTCGTTCACACTGAACTTCAAATCCCAGCTACCTTGCTGAACACAGATGTTAATCCCTGAAAAGAAACTGGCATGTTTAAATCATGCACGTGCCGCATGAGCATGTCATTTTCCTTATCTCATTGTTTTATCCTTTGCTTAGGAAATGCACCTTGAACCCAAAGCTCACATGGTTAATATTTAGTGCTTCTACTAAATCACTGTCATGACAATGACTATAAAAGTTTCATTCCGTTCCAAAACCACATGTTCCACTCATACAAATAATTGACAATATCAGTATCCACTACAAGATGTCTCCAATGGGCACTTGTCTTTCCTGCCCTGGGCTGTACTAGTTGAAGAAATCTGAACTCTAGTTGTTCTTCAGAATGTGACTTATTCTTTTCCTACAACTCCCTGCCAAGCCTCCATACAGCAGCTGTTTCTTGCAAAGTCTCAAAAGTGCTTTGCAAAACTTATTTATCCAGGGGTGCTATTCAGTGCCCCTTCATGGGTGGTTGTGAAATGTTTTTTTCCCAGTACTTCTAAAACAAAAGTATTTCTGCTTTGACATTTTTCTTGCAGATGGTGCAACATGTTATTTCTTGATTACTTTCCAAAATCTTGAGACACATATGAAAGAAGCTAAACAGCATACCTAAAGGAAACATGCTATTTCTAAATCTGGGTCTTTCTTATTTAATTACAAATGTTTCGAACAAAAATGGTAACCCATCTTACACAATAACATTCTCTCTTAAGCAGCAGCTGTGAGGTTTGGGGGTGCTTTTAAATCCAGAGCGACAAATGGAGATGCAGATCTCCTCTGTGGCACACAGCACCTTTAGCCAGCCTTGGCTGGTTCTCCAACAACAACAGGTCACGAGAGGGAGGAAGAGGGAACGGCTAAACAAAGCACAGCAGAAATTTTCAAACGTTGCCTGGTCCAGGAGTTTTAATGCAGTTGAAGAAGTTTAAAAGTAACTAGAAGGGTCCAGGTGGGAGGAGGGGATCAAACTGTTCAGTCTCTATGTAACTTCTGGGGTTACAGCACTTGTATTTACAGCGATGTATTAAGAGTTTGAAAATGTTATAAAAAATACTGTTCGCACTTTCTATGTATTCCCACCGATGTATTAAGAGTTTGAAAACATTATAAAAAATACCGTTCGCACTTAGTTATTTCTACTTAACAAGCAATGGGGGGGAACTTCATATTAGATAGTATTCCATAACCATCCATATTTGGGGGTAATTACTTTTCTGAAATGGGGGACAATGTGTAACTTGAAGTAGGCAAAGTTACTGTTACCTGGAGCTAAATTGAATAGTTGTTGTTTTTATTTAACTGTATCTAGTCATATAATCCAGTGGTGTCTTCAGCCATTCTACCAAAAAAGGACACAAATGCATTTCAGACCTGCATCGTTCTTGATCGGCCCCTCCTTCCTACGACTCCGTCCTATCCCCTGCCAGGGCAGTGATTTGATCTAACAGCAATTCCAAGTATGACTGCCTCAAGTACACTGTTCCTCATGGCCTGAGTCTGAGAGTCACTGTTTAGGTCAAGAATTACAGCTGCTGTTGCAGGGATTTCCCCAGCTCTCAGAGTATCAGGTGTCAGCTGATGCTTCAGGACCTGTCATCTCATTGATAGGATGTGACATAAGGGGATGTTACACGAAGCAATGAGGCAGAAACATAAAAGGAACCTTGAAGCACAGATTCTGCCTTATACTTTGAATTGTTCCAAGAGGTAGATATACTGCTACAAAGAAAAAAGCACTCCTCGTGCCTTTTTCATTTGCACTACTCTAGACAGTCTACCTATTTGTACCATGGCCTTCCTCAAAGGAGCTCAGGATGTGTGGTGGCTGCGGAGGCATATAAGGACTGCTTCAGATATTGAGTGATACATGGGCCTAGGGTTGGATGGGAAGGCACATGATCCAGCAATGTTGCTGAAGTTAAGCAGCTAGTGGTCTGGTTAATGCTTGCATGGGGAACTTCCTGGGAATGCTTTGTATGCCTTCCATAAAAGCAGAGAAAAGCAGGTGTAATAGACAGCTGCATTCTAAAGAGTTGTCCCAGTCATAGAACCCCCCATGATTGACAGGGAGTTCAAACAGAATGGCATTTGGAGAGTACTGACAGTTAAGAACTGACAGTTGACTGAGAGAGTAGTTAATAGACAGAGTTTGGAGACAGAGATGTGAGCTGCAAGCTATCTGGTGGAGGATTCTCCTCTGGAGTGAAGAGGAACACATTTGGGTTTTGGATCAGGAAGCTATCTGGTGGAGGATTCTCCTCTGGAGTGAAGAGGAACACATTTGGGTTTTGGATCAGGAAGGATCCATAACCAGTTATCTAGGGACATAGCTCTAAGATCGATAGAGTGATCCCTAAGAGTTTAATGGGAAATAGCTCTGGTGAAAGGAGTGATCCCAGGCCAGTTTAAAGGAGAAACTGGGGAAGTGTGTTAATGTTCCTAACTCCTCCAACGAAAGAACGACTGTGTAAAAGAAGCTTAAGTTTAAGAAACAAACCAGTGACTGCCAATTGAAATAACTCTCAGTGGGGGGGGGGAGTTTAAGCACCTGTAGGTGAACCACCTTGATACATTTGGAATTACAATATATCGCTTGAACATAACCACCCCAAGTTCCTCAGTTCTGTCATTTTGTTACAAACCACATTCCTGTTATGAATCTTTGCTAACTTGACTTTTAAATCCCCCCAGAAGAGACAAATAAAACCATTTTTAAGTTGTACTTCAAAAAACCTCTCAAGTGCCATATAGTGACCTTTTAAAGAAAATAAGGGATCTGTCATAATTGGTGGCAATGGTGTCATAGCAAGTTATGTCTCACCTGAGATAGTGAAGGTTAGTGTGTTTGAGAATAAAATGAAAATATTATTAAAACAAGAGGAGTTCCATTATAGCAAGATATAAAGTAATAAGTAAATAACAATGGGTGCCCCTTAGGAAAGTTGGGGACATCTTTGCACCTGGGCTGAGCATCTGTCCTTCTTCTGCTGCAGGTATTTAGCCTGGGTTTGACCAGAAGTGCCCTGAATAAGCTGGCCCAGGGGATACAGAACAAGCTCAAGAGCTGGAGGTTGTATATTTTTCTCTCTGTTTTGTCAAAATTATAGGTTGTTTTCTGTTTCTTTTTAAGGTGCTTTGAGAGCCCAATGGGAAGAAAAGCAGGATATAAATTAATTATTTAAATAAATAAATAAATAAATAGTAAAACAAGAAACACAGCTTGTTTTATTCTAGGAACATGGTTCTGTATACATTAAAAAATTAAAATGACGTTCATGTTTTTCAATTTGTGATTCTATACATGACAGAAAACACATTATTATATCTAGTTCCTCTTCCTAATGGACATCCAACCAATTTCCCTATAAGTATTTTTATAATCCCATGAGATTCCCCCCCCCCCATATCTTCTAACAGTAATTCAATTGTATTTATTTATTTACCGGTACTTAATGCTATCCTGTCCTCTATCCCAGCCTAAGCCAGGCTCAGGGTGGCTAACATCAATAAAATATCACAAATAGTATAAAAACATTAAATTCAATACAATACTAATTTAGAACCCAGCAATTCCAAATCAAATCAGAACAAATGGCGCTCAGTTTTGACACACGGGGCCCGAGCCAGCCTGGGAAGAGCAGTCAGGTTCTTTTATTTGAATTGTAAAGAAAAAATAGAGGGAGGCAGGTAGGGAGGCCAGCTCCGATGGAAACCATCGCTGCCTTCAACCATAGGCCTGGCGGAACATCTCAGTCTTACAGGCCCTGCAGAACTGGGTTAAACAACACAGGGCCCTGGTCTCATCCAAGAGAGAGTTCCACCAGGCCGGGGCCGGGGCCAAAGAAGCCCTGGCCCTCTTTGAGGATAGCTGGACACTTCTCGGGCTGGGGACATCTGAGTAGATTGGCATCTGCTGAGTGTAATGCACTCCAGGGAGCATACCAGGCTTCCCCTAGTAGTTCAGTGGTTTCATTTCCAAATCTTGGGTTAAATATAGCCCAAGTTAAAATTAGGCATTGGGGAAAGGTAACGTGGGCTGTAGAATTGAAGAACTGAGGCTGATGAAGCAAGCAGTCACACAAACCCTGCCCACATAACATACTGCTGTTCAAGGCAAACATATATAGAAGAAGAATGGCAGCAAACACACTACTTCCACAGTGACCTATGTTTTTTTCCACATCTGGGCACAGTGCCTATTAGGGTTGCCAGCTCCGACTTGGGAAATACCTGGAGATAGAGCCGATAGAGATCAGTTCACCTGGATAAAATGGCAGCCTTGGCAATTGGAATCTATGGCATTGAAGTCCCTCCCCTCTCCAAAACCCACCCTCCTCAAGGTCTGCCCCCAGAATCTCCAGGTATTTCCCAACCCGGAGCTGGCAACCCTAGGTGCATCCTTTGTTAGAACTGACAGTAAAATTAGGACATGGATTGCATCTAGTGAAAGTACCAAGGTAATTAAGCCCATTCACATGACTCAAACCTGGGTATGTCACTGTATGCTCAGTAGGAAGTTTCAGCCACTCCTGAACCTCTGATCAGTCTGCCTGCACAATAAACACATTTTTCAATGTTGGTGAAAAATTGTACACTTAGAAAACTAGCCAGTGTACCTAAACTGTTAATATATGAAGGAGCGTAAGAAGTGGAACCAGGCAGGCTTCCTTCTGAAGAACTGCCAAGCTTCCTGAAACAGCAAAAAATGAGAAAAGGTGCATGCTAAGCCCACAAATGTCTCTTCCTCCCAACTCTGCCTGGAATTCTCGGAAGCCATTTTATTCACTGCCTGTTTTTCAAGGCAATGTATCAAGGTAGACAACTGCTCATGCCATGGCATACTTTAAACAACAGAACATGAAAAAATGCCTTCAGGATTTAACTGAATCTCTCAGAGTTTTCTACAGAGGGATTATACACAAGATGTTAAGATCATTAGTTGTTCTGTATTTAGCTGTGAAATCCTATGGACTTCAATACACATTTGCCTGGAATAAAGGGTAAGTAAAATGTAAGCAGGACCTCAAGGTTATTTCCCTGCAGTTAGTGAACGTCATGCACCATCTAACATTCTGACCTACAGCAGCTGCAGTGCTGTGGCAATGATAGATCTGAAAGAACCATTAAAAAAATCAACTTCAATAGCTCTTCTTCAGGGAGCTGAAAAAATATACCTCCCAACAAACTGGGCACTGAGAACCAAGACTATTACTGTGATATCCATATTTTACGAGGGCAGACATGAAAATTATGCTGCCTGTCTAGAAGCATGTTAGCCAGGTCCTGAATGAGGAAGCATGCAACACCTTACGCCAGAACATGAGAGCTTTGCCAGATTTTTGCCTCTGGCACACTTACGAAATGCGCAGATGATCTTCTGTAGCACTAAGTCATTCTTCTCACTTCATAAATTTTTAAAAGGCCATAATCAGAGGCCTCCCAGAAGCAAAGTTCATCTGCTGGTTATAGAGTCTTGAAAGCTCAAACGCCCAGCGTCCATTGGTTCTCCGACAGGCTTAAAATGCCAAGTGGCCACCAAGAAGAGTGCCAGTTCTTAAGGTCACTGGTCTCTGCAGAAGTTTGGCGGACTTTCCATTTCATTCTGGAATCATCACTAAGCAAGTGATGGACTTATGGACTCCAAAAGGTCCCTTAACCAGTTGAACCTATTATTGGTATACATATCTACATCAAATACAGCCCTCCAGAACCTTGACATTCCATCATAATAAACACTTTGGTTTCATAAATCTTGGATACCAAATAAGGATGTGTAAAAATGCCCTCTTCCAGGGTTTTTTTTTTGGGGGGGGGGCGGTCATATGTCATCATTGTGATTGGGGGACTAGAGCAACTGTCCTAAGGGGAGCGGTTAAGATGCATAGGGCTGTTTAGCTTGGAAAGAAGGCGGCTAAGGGGAGACATAATAGAGGTCTATAAAATTATGATGATTTGGAGAGAGTGGACAGGGAGATGTTTTTCTCCCTCTCCTATAATACTAGAACGCGGGGTCATCTGCTGAAGCTGGAGGGTGAGAGATTCAAAGCAGATAAAAGGAAGTATTTTTTCACACAACGCACAGTTAAATTGTGGAACTCCCTGCCCCAGATTGTGGTGATGGCTGCCAGCTTGGAAGGCTTTAAGAGGGGAGTGGACACATTCACGGAGGAAAGGGGTATTCATGGCTATTAGTTAGAATGGATACTAGTCATGCTGCATACCTATTCTCTCTAGTATCAGAGGAGCATGCCTGTTATATTAGGTGCTGTGGAACACAGGCAGGATGGTGCTGCTGCACTCGTCTTGTTTGTGGCTTCCTAGAGACACCTGGTTAGCCACTGTGTGAGCAGACTGCTGGACTTGATGGACCTTGGTCTGATCCAGCAGGGCCTTTCTTATGTTTTTATGTTCACTGTGACCTTTTTCATCCCTGCTGTTTTCATTGCTGGTATTCCCATTTTTTTAATATACCATTCAGACATCATTTGTATCTTATATGTCACTTCAATATCATGTGTCTACAATTAACACAAAAATGTTGAAAACATGTTCTGGGTTTGATTTACACTAGAGGAAAACAGCACCGAGTCAACCCAGCTGGGATGAGAAATTAAATAGCGCCCTTAACACAGAGGTGCTAATCCCCTGGAAGAGAGCAGTGCTATGTCCCATTATTCATGTTCCAGGTCACATGGCATGCCTTCACTCGGTCTCAGGCAGGAATGCTTCCAAATTCAAATTTATTCCAGGATTTCCCTGCTCAAAAATACTTGGCCTTCTTTTCCAAGTGAAATTGATATGTGGAGATTCTCCATTGTTCAGTGTTTATGATTATGACTGAACTGTGTACATAGTAAGTTTACACAAGCTTTCACTTTGTGTGTATCTCCATGTTACCCATGATCTGAAGAAGTGAGCTCACATACGCTCATACCCTGCCAGAAATTTTGTTAGTCTTTAAGGTACCACTGGACTTCTACTCTTTTCTACTGCATGTCACCCATGTTACTGATCAGCCTTTGTGCATTAACAAAACACTGCAAAGAAGCAAGCCTGATTTGACTTGATGCATGTTACTCTGAGCTCCATGGAAGAAAGGTGATGTATTGATAAATGATCTCATGTACACTTGTATAACAAAACATTAGTTTGGAATTTATCAATATGCAGAAGAATATATTTTTAAAAAAAAAAAAAAAAACACTGTTCCAAAGGAAGGCTGATGTCATTACATGAAGGATTACATCAAGTTTGCAGTCTTTTAGCATTGCAAACATGTGCAAGATAATGTAAAGGGTGGGAAAGATGCAAATGAACTGAAGGAGTTAAAAGCTGTAACAAATTGTGTTTATAAGGTATTTCCAGAGTACTGGGGCCTCATTCTGGACTTTTGCCCAGGGCCCCAGAATCACTAAAACCTCTCCTGGGGCTTCTCTCATACCACAGGCAGAGCCTTTCTGTTCTACAGAAGAGGGATTCAAAATCTGATGTTTCCAGGCAGGACTGAGCACTGTCACTCTTTCTGTTTGGAAATGAACTAGGAGGCAAGTTTAACTTGGGCACTTTCTTGTCTGTTGTGATTTTTTAAGCAAATGAGCCATAATCACACTTTATTAACAACTAATGGCAAAAGTGTGTGTGTGGTTTTTTTTTTTTTAACTTTTAAAATGTACTGAGAGGCTGTCACTGTAGCGTTTTTGAATATATTAACTATTCTGACGGAACAATGCTGAGCATTTGTGTTCTGTTTTGAAAAGCCTTTCCAACACCCCTTGATTGACTTGAACATGATAGCGATTAGAATGTCTGTTGATTCTCCAAATTTACTTGTTTCTTGTGGGGGCTTTATTAAGGCAAAAAAGATTTTAAGCCCATTTATATTCAATATTTACCGTGTGCTCAAACTAGAATTGAGGGGGATTGTGCGCTCGCATCTGTTGAGAGGCAAGAAGAGCTGACTTTTTTTTTATTGCTTAGGGTGAAATGTGTGAAATTAGCAAGGAGAAGAATCCACAAAGAAAGAATGTGTGACATTGATTGTCATGTGGATTTGTATGCAGCAGTGTGGGAGAGATAACTGCAAGGATTTACTATCATTATGTTATGACGTTATTAGAATACTGAACTTGGCAGTGGCGGGGAGGGGGAGATGACTCAAAAGCAACAAAAAGCAAAAACAGGCCATGTAGTTTCTCTTCAGTTCAATTGTGGGGTGCCAGATATCCTGTCCTCAAAGGATAGCCACCTCTATATCTGGACCTTGCCATCAAGTTGTCAGCAGAAACAAGACAAAAGACAGTGACTATTTTGTCATAGCGCTCTTCTCTCTCGTTCTCTCAGTCTCTGCACATTTCCCATCCCTGCTGAAAGGGGCAGAAAAGCAGGTGCACTGCACATCGGGTGACAGCGGGGGTGGGGGCAAATGTCAAGAACATGGAGGGAAGGGGCACAGAGAGCTAGAGAGGAGCCATGGCTGCCATTTCAAGAGAGAGATTTAAAGGGAAATATCGGATCCAAGGGCTGACAATCCTTGCGGTAAGGAGATCATGGTCATTTATGCATGGGAGTTTTACCGGAGGTTCGTTGCTGGCTGGACTCAGATCAAGTCCCACCCATTTAAATGCTGCTTTGTAATTGGCTTACTTTGCAGTGCTCACTGTAAGAGAAAATTCCCCCCCAAAACTCAATTACCACATAAAAAAGGATTTTAAGAACAAAACTCATGCACAACTCCAAGGAACAACCGAGTCAGACAGGGGGCGAACGTGAGTCCAAGTAACCATGCACAAATGACCCACCAGGGCCATCCTAAGCAGAGTTACACCATTCTAAGCCCATTAACCTCAATTATGCTCTCCACATTTCCTCTGGAAAAAAGTACACTCTCTAAATGAAAGGAACATGTAAAGACTGGGGAGAGGAGCTCAGCTACACTCCTCAGCTACACACAGAGGAAATCAGTCAGAAAGGTGGACTCCAGTCTGTGAAAGAATTTAAAAGTAAGAACTAGCACCTTGAATGGAGTTTCAGCATTTTATGTGTCATCCAGTGAAATTGAAAAAGAGGCACTTACAAAGTACATGCTGGGTAAATGAGCGTCTGAATTATCTTTTGTTTGTTTGTTTGTTTGTTTGTTTTGGAATCCATGATGTTTTTGTTCTCTGGTACAGATAGTATACAGATAGTCAATGCCTTGGACAAGGAAGGGAAGCTAGAAGATTTCTCTCACAAAGCCTGCATCAGTGACAACTGGTGTAACATGTATTATGGATAAACAGAATTATGCAGCACTTCATTGCTGTTGTGATTAGACCCCAGAGTCCAACTTCATAATCCAAGTATAGAAAATCTGGTAGAAAATGCATCAACATTCATCAAATCCATTCAATGAAGCTATAAATATTTACTACAATCCCAACAAGACAACAGTTGGCCATATTGCCAAAGAGTTTCACTGAAGTTGCTGTAAATAAATATATAAGAGTATGTAGGGGAAGGCTTGGGTTTTCTTAGGGGAAGGCTATAATTTTTTCATCGGGTTTATTCAAGACCATGTTGAAAGAAGTTTTCAGAAACAAAAGTGGAAAGCTATGATAGAACAGGGGAAATGGAGAACAAAAGAGGTTTTGAAAAAACGGGATCAACAATTATAACCATGCAAATGTTTACACCAGAGAGTTAAAAGTCCTTAATTATGACTGATGAGCAAAAAAGGCTTCTTTATATCACTTCAGACTCAATAAGGTCATAATACAAAAGGAGGAGCTGTGGCTCAGTGGTAGAGCATCTGCTTGGCATGCAGAAGGTCCCAGGTTCAATCCCCGGCATCTCCAGTTAAAGGGACTAGGCAAGTAGGTGATGTGAAAGACCTCTCTGCCTGAGACCCTGGAGAGCCGCTGCCGGTCACAGTAGACAATACTTACTTTGATGGACCAAGGGTCTGATTCAGTATGAGGCAGCTTCATGTGTTCAGTTTCTGTGAAAAAAATCAAGAATGCAATCCCCAAGTAACTTGGTGCTTATAATAATAGCACGTATATATCTTTTACTAAAACAAAGAAGAGCAAAAGAATCTGATGATGCAGTAGGAAAGTAAGTAGTTTATTGGTAATACAACAACCCCTATGCATTTTGCATGTTGCATTGTCAGGGGATCTGAAAGTATAATATTCTCCAAAGCTTTCCCTAGAGCAGCATGTTTTACCCCACTGTACCATAGCTTCATTTGCTCACCTTTGTTTTGGTGACTGGTGTGGTCCTCTTTGGGGGATTATCTGTTTTTTTCTAAATAGGTACAAAGTGAAACATGTGTATGCAAACATCACATGACAAGTTGTTCTTCAGTGGCATGCTTTTCCTTGTTTTCTTTTACATGGTGGCAACAGCCTTCAACTTGATGAGAACTGTGCACTTACTGTTACTAACATGCTTTTTTTAATATTTCAGTCTGTATAGCACCATTTATGCATGTAGTATTTTGAAGAACAACATCAGCAGTATACCAGTCCCTGCCCCAAAGATAGGGTTGCCAAAATCCAGGTGGTAGCTGGAGATCTCCTGCTATTGTAACTAATCTCCAGCCGATAGAGATCAGTTCACCTGAAGAAAATGGCCACTTTGTCAGTTGGACTCTATGGCATTGAAATCCCACCCCTTTCCAAACCCCGTCCTCCTCAGGCTCCACCCCCATAATCTCCAGGTATTTCCAAACCTGGAGCTGGCAACCCTACCCAAAGAGCATACAATGTAAATACTGCTATGGAAGGGTACCACAAGGAGAGGGAGTTAACGGCAAGAGTTAACAGGTGGTGGACAAGCACAAATGCGTTTGATTTCTGTTGTGGATAAGAATAGGGGGTTAAGATAAAACTAATACAGTGGGAAGAGAAAAGAAAATGATCATCACGAAGGCTGAAATGGTTTCTGTGGAGCAGACACAGGCCTATCATGAAGACTTTGAACATCACCACCAGTTTTCTATCCTAGCAGCTCCCTCAGGGAAGATAATTTACACAATGGTTTGTGTAAAACCATTGGTTTGTGTAAAACCAATAGCTTCCTGCCACACAGTTCACTCAGATAACACAGCATGAGAAAAAACATGATCCTAGGCATGCTTGGCTGATGCATCTGGAAATCAGCAGAAGACAGAATTGTCTCATGGCTGACTTTTGCTAAACTAGTTGTTAAAAACAGATCCTGAATGTTAACAGTACACTGAAAAGACTGAGAAGGCAGAAAGTGGCTTGCAAGTGGTCAAAAAAAGGGGGTATTAAGAACTCTAACATGTACAGAACAGAGAAATAAGTGACTTTGGAATTCTTCAGCGCTGTGTTCTCTCACTAGCATATCTTATTTATTTTACTTTATTTAAATTGCTTATTTTCTCCCTTGAGAACAAAACATTATGAAAACACACAATAAAAACTACTATTATAAAACCCATAAATAAAACCCAATAATAAAAAGTAAATCAATCAAAATGCAGACCTAAATAAAACTGTCTTCAACTGCCTCCTGGAGATTGATGACGAGGGGGCCAGGCGCAACTCCCTGGGGAGGTGGTTCCATAATTGGGGGCTGCCGTGGGAAAAGCCCTGATTTGGTACCCACCAAGCAAGAATCTTTAATTGGTTGGTACCGCCAGGAGGGCATCTCTCCGGAACCTTAATTCATATAGGAGAAGATGGTCCTTCAGATACCCCAGTCCCAAGCCACATAGGGCCACGTGGCTTGAATTTATATCTTTCCTCTGAAGTGCCAGCAGTTGCCATGGTGGGAGATGTCACAGGCTGTGGAGAAAAATTCAATAGCTTTTTTCAATGGGAAGACACAGAAGACAAACTTTGCTCCAGCTCACAGTTTGATTGGTTGCTACGTTTGTGGTCAGGAATGTTTGCTGTGGCAAATTGACTGGTAGGCTGCCTTCAGCTGAGCATATAAGTTTTGTTTGTTTTCTTGAGTTATCTGAAGCTATTCTGTTATTTATTGGTTTAATCTTTCTATGAAAATTGTCACAAGACCACTGTTGGAAGGCAGATTACAATTGTTTTAAAAATCAATCTATATTTAGTTTTTTCTATAATAAATCTGTAGGATTGTGATCACTGGAGAAAAGTAAAAATGCTGCCAGCCTCTGTGCCAGTAAATCATTTCTGAGTACAACCCGGAACTGACAATGGGTAGCTTTATGGTTTTACCATAGAGTTTCTGGCAATTCCTTGAGCTACCCATTGTCACTTCCTGGTTGTACCCCAAAGTGACTTAGTGATATTGGCAACGTCACATACCCTCCCATGTCCCTGCCAGCATGGCGTAATGGTTAAGAGCAGCAGACTCTAATCTGGAGAACCAGGCTTGATTCCCCACTCCTCCACATGAGCGGTGGACTCTAATCTGATGAACTGGGCTTGTTTCCTCACTCCTCCACATGAAGCCAGCTGGGGGACCTTGTGCCAGTCACAGTTCTTTCTGAACTCTCTGAGCCTCACCTACCTCACAAAGTTGGGGGAATGGAAAACAGAATTGGTAAGGAGTATATATTCATGTTTATATTATTTTGATGGTGTTTTAATATTCTGTGATGATACTGTTTCCGCCATTTGACACTTTGATTGTCACTTTCAGGCTGGGGGGCATAAATATTCTAATAAATAGATAAGGTTGGTGGACAACCTTGTCATCTCTCCCAAGTCTGCTTTTATGATTCATTGTTCTTTAAATCCTGCCTTATCCATCTTCCCAACAGCAATATTGGAAATCTTTTAGCATCATTTCTTTATGTAGGGTTCCCACAGGAAAGTGTCCCTCAGGTCATTCATTTAAAGGTGTCTGGGACAAGACTAGCAGAAGGGCAAGAGGAACAGCTCTTCTATTTTCCTTCCAGTCTAGGTTCACTTGAGGTAAATGCTGGTGACTTGAATAGACATTTATGAGCAATGGGATATCTGGAAAATCATTTTGGAAAACTGGACCGAGTTGCTGGTTCAAACAGATCAATAATTTTGGTCAGCAGTTATTAAAGCACACCACAGGAACTGTTTTAAATCACCGGGTGAAGTATTCATGCCTTCCAGCCTGTTTAATGCTGTTTAACAGCCAAACATTTCACTTTTCTTAAATGTGAATTAAAGCAGGATTCCTAAAACCCAGGGATGCCTTTTCTGAAACTGGCTTAACCATTTTTAAGGTACTTTCCTTCAAACAGTGTGGAAAGTGTTGGACAGCACTGCAAAAGAACACTTCAGCGTTCCAACTACCTTTCCAAGGATGTTATTAAGCTTCATGAAGCTTATAAAATCTAGTTCCAATGATCCAGAAAAGGTTGGTTTAAAAAAAAAATCAGCGTAATTACCTTGGTGGTGGAAAGGCTAAAACGTCTGGGAGGCAAAATCAGAATGGAACTAAAAATTTAATCTGGCTCATACATTTTTATCTCACCCTTCCTTTAAGGAGCTCAGGGTAGCACACATGGCTGTCCATTCCTCCATTTTATCCTCACAACCATTCTGTGAGGTAGATTAGGCTGAAAGATAGAGAGTGACTGGCATCACAGATGGAATATGAATCTGGGTCCTATCACTCCTAGACTTATACTGTAACCACTCTACCATACTAGCCCTGTTCTGTGTGGATCATTGACAGTTCAAAATCAGGTACACAAGAGGTTGAATGAAACCATCCTCTACTATTACCACTCACAGGTTTTTTGCCACCTGGTTCACACAAGAGCTATAAATTGTTTTAAAAAATCATTTTCTTTTCTTCACTTTTTTACAAAGTTGATGTGAGTAATGCTGTCAGTCTCCACTCTTGCACCTTGTAGGTAAAAGAAAATATGGTAGTATCAAGAGACTGTGATCATTTGGGTAGGTAAGCAGGGCAAACACATTGCCTCATTTGTGATCTTCTCAGTTTTGCTGCCCTGAAAACAGAAATGATGTGTGTATGTCAGTGTGTGTGAGAGAGAGAGGGGGGGATGACGGGATTGAGAGAAAGCACATTTCATCTCACCACTTGTCAAAATGAACTTTCAAGCCAGTAAACCCATTGGGCAAACATTATTCTATGATACTTTAGAGCACGAAGTACTTATTTTACCTTGTAAAACTGAAAATAGCTCATCAATACTGCAGCCTGAGACAACAACTTCTTGTAGACCTCCTGAGGAGTGCCATATGTCTTGAAGGAAAATTGGTACCTCTAAAGGCAAAAAGACAAAAAAATGCAAATAGGAAAATCTTTTCTCATCTGGAATGTCTGTAGGATTCAATGAGACATTCATTAAGTAGACTTTGAAATATTCATTTCAACAGATGTATTTTCTTTTAGCCCTAAAGGCAGAGTTGCTTTTGCTAAATCATTGGAAACTTCAACTAGCCCAGATCATGGTGTCCAGTTTGCTTACAGGGACTGATTATTTATTAAATGCACTAGCCAAGAACATCATGGCCAGGTTGCTAATAGGGAGCTATAGTGAGCTGCAGTGCACACATTTATCCAGTGAGCTGCAGTGAGTATATTTCTCCAGTGCTAAAAAATCTTCACCTGTTTCCAGTCTGTTTCTGGGCACTGTTCGAAGTGCTGGTGCTGACCAAGGTATTTCAAGGATCACCTTCTCACATATATAAGGATCACCTTCCTATTATCCTTTCTACATTAGAGCACTACAGAGGTGGAAGGACCCTCCCTGCAGATCCTTAGAATGGATTAGCTTATATCATTATCTCATTTCACTCAGTAAAGTTGATAACACTATAGGTAGGATTTATAGGGTCAGAAATTTGGGCATGTCACAGGAAGACTTAACCTCTTTCCATGTCCCTGAGCTTACTTGGTTTAGGCATCCTGATAATCAATCAGTCACCCATCAGAGATATGGCCCACACAGAAGGCAAAACATTGGACCAAAGAGAGAAAAGTGACTAGCAGACTCCGGTGTTCAGAACATGTTTTTATCTAATGTCAGTGGTCGATTAGGTACATTAATACCTAGCCAATTTATACTCTCAGATACTGCCATGCTATTGCAGACACTCTACATGATTATATAGAGAAAGGCTAGCAGAAAGGCTTTGCACAAGGAAGCTGGCAGCCATCTGTGTGGGGAAAATGCAGTTGGACAGCCCAGTATGCACAAGTCTTTCTTCTCACAGTTACATACCTACATACATAACCATAGGGAAGAATGTGACAGTGAAAACCAGGCACTAAACTATGTCTATTTATAGAATGTTGATACAATCAGAATGTTCTCTAATGTACCACTTACAAGTGCAGGACACAAGCAATGACAAGAGCTACGCTATCTTGGCAAGCATTCATTCACCTGTTAGGATCTTAATTCACTGTCGGCAGACATATATTGTATTTAACATTCTTATCGCCAAGAACCATAAATAAAAAAGGGGCTAAAATAGCCTTGTGTGGCTGACAGTGGCCAAAAAATTAAGTTAAAGCTTTTTATCTGCCATGAACTCATATCCATTATGCGTAGCTATCGTATATCAATAAACAGAGCATGAGCTCACGTTGCGGCCTGAGTTAAGGACAAGTGGCTTGAACCAAAATATTAGGCAGCCGATAAAAAAACAAAACACTGTCATTGATTTCAGAGGATGGAGTGGGGAGAAATTCAGTTCTCCCAATACAGAAGATTCTGATTATTGAAGCAATGTCACCCAGCAAGCTTCCATGACAGAGAGGGGATTCAAACTTGGATCCACAGAATTCTAGTCCAACACTTTAATGGCTATACCACACTGGCTATTCAAGTTATAAGTCCACAGTGTAAGAGGAAACTTGGCCCTGGTACTCCTGTTCGAGATGAGAATAATTTTCTCCACTCTTGCATTGGGCTGGGAATTATAACCCACACCAGTGATTATGAGGAGGAATTAGGCAGAGTAACTCCAAATTATTTAAAATTATTACAATATAAAAGGGAGGGATCTTGCAAAAGTGTCTGTGTGTGCCTTTATACACATAGAGAAAGTTTTAGAACAAGTTCTCTCTGCAACTGTTTTTTCATCAATGTAGGCAAAGCGCATGAAGAAACATACTGTTAATATTCTTTGTGCGTTATTATAAAGGCCTCAAAGGAGCTCTGTGAAAGTACAGAAAATTTCCACCACTGAATCTATACAGTTTTCCACAGATGCCACACAATTTAAACAGAATTGTTTCTTTGAAAGCCATTATCGACATAAATGAGACTTTCCCATTATCTTCAGCTCACTGAAACAATAGATGACAGTGGCTGCTTATGAGGCACAGTGTATGAGAATCAGAACTGGAGGAAGTTAAACAGTGGAGCTTTTTGATTCTGAAAGAAAAGCCGATAAAACTCCCAATGAAAATGGTGCATGTAGAACTGTGGTGCTCTAACTGGGGGCGGGAGGGAGTGCACACAACAGTTCTTTTATATTACATGTAGGGCTGTTGAAAAAAATAAATTCTGTAAAATTTGGATTCGGCAAAATTTGGCCCATTTTTATTCGGGAAATGCCAAAGTCCAAACTCCCCCTATTCGGATCCGTGGAATTCGGCATGAATAAAGCCATTTAAAGCACATTCGCGGCTTTCCGCGGCTCTGAAGGGCATTTTTTGAGGCAGAGGTCCCAAACTTTCAGGGTAACTTGGAGGGACCCTACTTGCAAGAACCGCCAGGTTTGGTGAAGATTGGGTCAGGGGGTCCCAAGTTATGGGGTCTGGAAGGGGTCCCCCCCATCCGTCCATTGGAATGAATGGAAGCAGGGAATCCTTAATGTGCATCTAGAGAGCGGCAAATCCAAGGCAAAACCTCCCATTGTTGTGGACTGATAAAAGGTGGCATTGCTTACAATTCGCTCCCCTTTACCTTGGGAGCAAAGCCTCACCACAGCTCTTACTTCCGAGTAAGCAGGCCGGAAGATCAGGACTGCCCGCCATTTTCCTCTACATTTTGCTTCCTCCTGCCTCCACTTCCTCAGCCCCGGGGGCACCCAAAAACAATGAAGACCGGGGTGGGGGGAGTTGAGGGAGGAGACAACGTGGCTGTCACTGTCAGGGGAAAGGAGAAATCCTGAGCAGGGACACCCGCAGGGGGCCGGGGAGGGGGGAATAAGCAGGACGCTGCATTCTACGGTACAGGACACCACTGGCGCATACACACATGCACATCTGCTACACGCCATTCCCTCCCCCATCGCGCAAAAGAAGGCAAAAGCTCGGATTCTACGGACACGGCCCACAGAGACAATCAACCAAGCAGAACAGCCCCCCGCAACAAGAAGATGCAAATTCCAAATGAAGGAGAACAATGGGGCAGCCAGAGAGAGGGACTCACCAACCCACACTGACCTCCAGGCGAAGGTGGCAACTAGTGAAAACAGCAAAAAAAAAAAACCACTAGCGCAGAGGCAATCAAAACCTCCCATGCATAAATAACCTCTCCCCCCCCCCCCGGGCCGCACAGCAACCCAGGACCACGTACACGCACCCCCGCACACGGGGATCTCTCTCTCACACACACACACACACACACACACACATGCACTTTCTCCCCCCCCCCAGGCTGCGCAGCAATCCGGGACCATGCACACGCACCCCCACACACACGGGGATCTCTCTCTCACACACACAGACACTCTCTCTTTCTCTCCCCAGGCCGCGCAGCAGCCGGGCTCACACACTCATCCGCAACTGATTGGCCAGAAGAAGACCCAGCTTGGCCACCTATTGGCCGCGGGAGAACAGTGATTCGGGGGTGCCGAATTTGTACGAATTTATCCAGCGTCCGCTCACCAGTTCGGCTCGTCGTTTTCCCACCTTTTTTTACTTTGGTTCTATCCAAACTAGAAACCGCCAAATCGGGGCAAATTCGGCTGCTTTTCAGTTCGGATGGAACCGAATCAACAGTCCTAATCACATGTGCGCCCTGCTCTTCTTTCATGCTGCTTAAAACAGTGGCATAAATGTGGCATATAAATGGTATTTAACATATGAATGGTATGAAAATGGTGTAAAGGGAACAAAAGGGGCAAAATGGACAGGCTGACACTGACAACAACCAAAAAGAAAAAGGAACAACATCCTTGCATATCTAAGTGAGACCCAAAGGGTGGTGGAGGAATCCCATCTTCTAATTTTTAAATTGAATGAACACTAGAGTCAGCCCACAAAGACAAAAGAAACATAAACTTCCCTACAACTGTTTTTGGAAACCCTGTCGTATTATCCTCTCTCTACATCTTTTTCTTTAACCAGAGTTTGTATTCTGCAGTGGTTAATTTCTAACCAGGAAAATGCTAGGAGGCTGCTTGGAAGCCAGAGCCTGTGAAGGAAGGCCAGGACTCCAACTGGACACGTACCAAGTAAGGGGAATGTATTTTGCACATGTTCAGAGATGCCTTTTGAGGGGGGTATCACTTTCCATGCCTCTGGGCCAAGTCTAAGCTCTGTACCTAAAGGCTGCCACACTATCATGCCAAGGACTGTTTCTGATTTAAGTCACAGGGTACTACAGACCACTTGGTAGCTGAATAATAAGTTGCTGAATAATAAGTAAGAACAAGAACAAGAAATACTGGGACCCCAAGTCAGGATACTTGCTGACCATTGCAGCTGTGCAGCGCTATTGGGAGTCAAGTTCCTTGCAATAAATTAGCAACTCCCCTCTCTCCCAAAGTCCTGGCTTAGCTCATATTCCAAACAGCTTCCGTCTGGGGGTTTTTCTTTCCATGTTTCATCCTGATTTCATTCCTATTGCCAAGGGAAAGACTGACTTTAAATGGTTTGCTTTGGCTTAAGGAAGGTTTGTTCAGCCAGATCTCTAGTCAGAAATGGTTTATGTTGGTGACTCAAGCCAGGGCATTCACATCACATGCCTTCATTCTCTTTTTAATATACTATACATTTTAAAAAAAAAATTGCAATGACATTTTCCTATTTCGCAGCAGGATAATATCTTCTTTGCTACTGATGAGTTGAAATCTTTTTGTATACCACATCTGCTAACTCTTTGGTTTTAAGTCCTAACACTGACAACCAATCATTTTACCACCGGGTAGCTGCCACAAGTATCTCAGACTCAGGGAGCACCTGCTTCTTTACAGTTGAGGCTGCATAATTCCATACAATATAAATTTCTATCATTTTTATTTTAAGTGTTCATTTGCTCACTTGGTGAGAATTTGCGGGCTGCCTGCTGTGATTGTTTTTTTTTAAAAAAAAATATGTTCATAGGGTTTTTATTTTGCAGAGAGATCTAATGAATGACTATTTCTTCTTGCCCAGTTAGTCAGGAGTTTGGGGCGGATGACACCCAGCTGTACCTGTTGATGGACGACTAGTTGGGATTGGTGGCAATGGACCTGACTAGTTGCCTGGAGGTGGTGGTAAAGTGGTTGAGACTGAGCTGGCTGAAACTTAATCCATCTAAAATGGAGGTCCTATGGCTGAGCTGGACTGGACTAGAACGAGGGCTACAGTTACCAGCTATAGACAGGACACAGTTAGAGCCAACAGTGTCTGTCAGGAGTTTGGTTGTCATCCTGGATGCATCACTGACCATGAAACAGCAGGTCTTGACTATTACCAGGACGGCTTTTTATCACCTTTGCCATGTTTGGCAATCAGCCCCCTACCTATCTTGCTCCGACTTGGCCACAGTGATCTATGCAACTGTCTTCTCCAGGCTGGATTACTGCAACTTGCTCTGTGTAGGGCTGCCCTTGAGACTACTCCAGAAGCTTCAATTGGTACAGAATGCAGCTGCGAGGGTTCTAAGAAGGTTGTCGATATGCTTCCAGATCGGGTTCAAGGTGCTGGTTTTAACCTTTAAAGCCCTTAACTGTCCATATAAGATATGGAGAGCAAGAGTCCAGTAGCACCTTAAAGACTTCCAAAATTTCTGGCAAGGTATGAGCTTTCTGAAGAAGTGAGCTGTGACTCATAAAAGCTCATGTCCTGCCAGAAATGTTGTTAGTCTTTAAGGTGCTACTGGACTCTTGCTACAGACAGACTAACATGGCCACCCATCATGATATGGACTAGGATCAACACCTTTTCTTTCCTTCAACTCATTATTAGCTCATTACTGAATATTAACAGAAGCTGTGTGTATACTTTTTAAAAAACATCTCATGATTCTTAAGGATAGGGATGATTTGCACATCCAGTACCAGAACTCATTTTCCATTTAAGCTGACTAGATAATGTGGCTAAGGTGAAGCACTTGTCCTAGTACTTTCCCCTCCATCCAGACATTGATTGACCACAGTTACCCTTTGCATTTACTGTGATGTAGCAATAATCTTTCTATCTCAAACAATCTGAGAAAAAACACACAACCCCTGTTGTCTCTTTTGACCCTCTTTAATTATTCAGAGCTTATTGCACCCTTTCCTACCACCTTCATAATGCAGATCTGAAATCATGCCCTGCAGAAAAATCATTTTCAGTGGGAAAGCCATAATTATATTACAGTGAAATCCTGGGCCCATCATGCTCAGTGTCTGTGGATGAATAAAAGCGCTCTCAAAATCCACAGTGCTGATTGACCGTGGTAATGTGTTTAGGACAAAATGTATCCTGCTCTCCTTTAAGATCAGGACTGAACTAAAACTGCTGAGGTTCTGGGGCTAGGCATGATATTCCTCACTGAAATGGTCTCAGACCCATGCCAAGTCTATAGTATGTTATAGCAGTACATGAAAAAAGTTTTAACAGAAAAGTCTTAATTCCACCCAGCAAATTATATGGGGGGGGGGAGGAGGAGGAGGAGGAGAAGAAGAGTTGGTATTTGCACCTGATTCTCTCCACCTTTAAGGAGTATCAAATCAGCTTACAAACACCTTCCTTTCCTCTCTCCACAACAGACATCTTGTGAGGTAGGTGGAGCTGAGAGAGTTCTGAGAGATCTGTGACTAGCCCAAGGTCACCCAGCAGGTTTCATGTGGAGGAATGGGGAATCAGACCCAGTTCTCCAGGTTAGAGTCCTTAACCACTACACCATGCTGGCTCGCCGCAGCTGAACACAGCAGAACAACAACACATACAGCTGTTAATAATAATTTTCAGGCCATTCATTTTAAGCATATGAGTGAATTATATCTTTATTGTTCTAGGAACAATGTACAGTAAGACTTGTCTCCCTGAAGATGGCCTGAAATAGGTTCTTTAGTTCAAACATCCTTTAATTTTTAACCTTTAGTTAAAAATTCAAAGGCATATTTCCCAGTCAATGCAATATGCATTTGAGAGCCAGTGTAGTATAGTGGTTAAGAGTGTTGAACTAATATCTGGGAGATCCGAGTTGGAATTCCCACTGGTGCCACAGAGGTTCACTGGGTGACCTCTGTCATACTCTCTCAGCCTAACCTACCTCCCAGAGTTGCTATGAGGATAAAACGGAGAAGAGAAGAATGGTGAAAGCTGCTTTAGTTGCCCACTGTTCTCTATTATTACAGCCCACGACCAGTATATAAATAAAGGAAATATTAATTACAAAAAGGATAAAAGTAATATACAAAAATTCATTAATAAACACAGGATAGTCCTAATGGATACCAGCTAAAACGACACATGTCTGACAACAAATTGGCACTTGGACACTCTCCTGGGCAAATAATTTATAACCATATAATTTTTCCCTCAGTTAGAAGAACATAACTGAACATATCAGTAAACAAAAAGCTGGTCATCTTGAAATCATGTCAACTGGATTCCTATTTATAAAAATGGTGAAATCAGATACTGTGCGAGCACTCTGAGGTTTGCAACATTTGACAAATTGTAATTTTGTTCTTTACGAACTCCCTGCTAAGTGACAACAAGCCTCAGCAAGTTTCCACAAACCTTCTGCAGCTTCTTCATTTTAGTATAAAGAACAGATGCCATTTTGGTGCAGCAGTGAGCTTTTCTGCTCTCTTTGCACATGTAAAAGAAGGCGCTCCCATCACAAGGAAATGTGATGCTGCGGCCTTTCCAAAAGCTTTCTGTTTGGTAGTGCAGGAGAGGTCAACAGCTGGCTCAATGCTACAGCCCGATGCTTGTCTTGACGTTTTTTATATTCAAAACTCCTACATCCAAATTGGGCAACTATGCAAATTCTGTGGGGAAAAGCTATGCAGATTGGTCAAAATTCTTTAAAGTTTCTTTATTTGCATGTTTTACAAAATTTGCATTGTTGGTTTTTCTTCTTTTCAGAGTGTCTTTTGTCAGAATCAGCTATTATAATCTGATGGAGGGGGTAGGGAGAAGAGTAAGGAAAACCAGGGGAATATAGATTTCAATCTAGCAAGAGTATTTTGCAAATGAAAAGATTTGCACTGTTGTATAATGGAGCTTCTCTTTTCAAATGCAGCAGTTTTACCCATATACTGTTTTTTTAAAATTCTTGGGTGTATAAAAATCGACTTGTGATGCAGATCAGAGGAGAGGGGAAGTTAGGGCTGCTAGATAATGAAAGGCCTAGGGTTCAATACAAGTAGCTTTTTCCCTCTAACCCAGTTCTCCTCTATACTATAGACCTCAACCCACATGGCTTTTGTACATGAAGGTCCCATGAGCTCCAGACAAGCTGTTTTGGTTGGTCAAAAGGGACACCACCTTCCTTTTGCACCAGCAAAAAAGCTGGTCAGAGCCAACCTCTGATGTGCAAGTAAGTCTCCCTTATGAATTGAGGTCATAGATTACGGGGTTTTGGGTGCAGGGGTGGTATTACCTTAAGGGGTATCCTGTGCAAAAGCCCGGGTGATGCACTAGAGGGGGACAAATGAATGACAGATGGAAATAAAATAGGTAAACCTTTTCATGGCATGGATTACCATGCAGGAATGGGGAAAGTTTAGTGTGGCAAGCAAAATCCCACAGTTTAATGTAAATAGCAAAGCTCCACATTGATTCCCAAGTAGCATTTGTGGCCACAGTCCTAAGCACTACTATATGGGTAGGATTCTCTGTACAAAGAGGAGGAGGAGGAGAGGAGGAGGAGAGTTGGAATTTATACCTGATTTTCTCCAACTTTAAGGAGTCTCAAATCAGCTTACAAACACCTTCCTTTCCTCTCTCTTGTGAGGTAGATGGAGCTGAGAGAGCTCTGAGAGAACTGTGACTAGCCCAAGGTCACCCAGCAGGCTTCATGTGGGAAAGTGGGGAATCAGACCCAGTTCTCCAGGTCTTTTTCCTTGGGATTATTTATCTAAATATTTCTTTGCCCCCAGAACAGCCATCTTCCACACAACATAAAGAAGTTTCTTCTCGATTACTGAGTAAAGGATATGGAAAGTGGCAGTGGTTTTAATAGTGAAAGGATTAAAGAACTAGAAGCCAACGAGGCTTGAGAGCACCACCAGGGGATGGTGTAACCTAACGAGGGTTGAGCCTGGAAAAGAAAAAAAAAACCCCTCAGGATGCATAAAAAAACCTGAAGTGCCTCTAAGTGAGGTCTAGGAAGGGGAGATTAGGACAATCATTGGAGGGGGGTGATAGTGTCCAGTACCTCATAAGGGACAGATTATACAGTGGCAGATGATGGTCAGCTGGAGTGAGAACTTTCTTTAAAAAGGACCCGCTTTAGCCATATAGGTTGGTGGAGGAGGAAGTCATCATTCTTAGCTGTGAATGAGGAATGATTTCACCACAGCGGTACAGATCGAACTAAACCATTTTCAGAATGGGGTCTCATCCCTATTCTTTCCCCCCAGAACAACCAAATTCCACACAGCATCACAAACTACTTTCCCCCAAAGTGACATATCTAGTTTGCAGTAACTGTGAATACACAAACAAATTGTTCAGTTTTCATTCAAAAGAGCCACCTCATCAACTGAACTTGAGGTAAATCCAGCTGGATGCTACCATAGCATCACCACAACAGCAAAACAAGTCATTATTCGGGGGCTTATTCTTTCTGAGGCACTGTCATCGTTTCTTACCCCGCTACCCTGTTTGGAGTAGTATCATATGACTAATTTCCAGCTCTGTTGCCAAGCAGCACAGATGAAATGAAGAGAAATGGTGTGCTTTCAAGATACTTTAAGTCATCTAGACGAGCAGAGGCCAGAAAGAATCTTCTTATGATTCTCGTTAAGCATCTTTCATTTTGTTTTAATTAGAAGGCATTTTAAAACTGTTTAAAACATGAAGAAGGCATAACAAATCAGAATGCTATTCAGTAGTTAAGCAGTTTGAAGGAGATTGGTTTATATGGCAGAAACAACAGCAGGAGAGCTTCACTGGCTCCTTATTACATGTAAATTTAATTTTTGATGCTGCTGGTCATCTCAGCAATGAAAGTTATAGGTCTTTTCCAGGAACTTTCAGAGGCTCACAGCAAATGTGCATGCATGCATGCTTACATTCTGCCTCCAATGGTGCAATCCTGTGCAGTTACTCCAGTCTAAGCCAGTCAAAATCAATTGGCTTAGACTGGAGCAAATATGCATTGCACTGCAAATCACTGAAGTGTATGAAATTAATGATATAAAATATGCCATGTGAAACTATGAAGCTCTTCATCTATACCCCTTTATAAAGAATGGAAATTGACTATTATAAGTAAACTTTTATTGTTGATTGGTGAGATTGCATACTGCCCATATATGTGTGAATGTATAAAGTGCCGTCAAGCTGCAGCCAATTTATGGCAACCCCTAATGGGGTTTTCAAGGCAAGAGACTAACATAGGTGGTTTGCTAGTGCCTTCATCTGCACAGCAACCCTGGTATTCTTTGATGGTCTCCCATCCAAGTTCTAGCCAGGGCTGACCCTGCTTAGCTTCCAAGATCTGACGAGATCGGGATATACCATACGGCCTTCTCACTTACTGACCATATATAGAGGGGATTATTTATTTGTTTGTTTATTGGCGACTTATAAAGACAATTGAGAGTGGTGGTAACAGTGTGATAGAAATATGATGTGCAAAATCTGATTTTGTTTTTAAATTCCCTGGAAGATTGAATTTTGCACTTGAGTTACCATATTACAAGTAAACATTTGATCTGCAAATGTGATTTAGCTCATGTCTTTGAGGGGGGAAATTACAAAAACCAGAAATGAACTCCCCAGTTCCACCAGTCAATTTGTTCATTCTTGAAATTAAATTCACCCTTGTTATTAATCAATACACATTCACCATTTCTTATTTGCTTTCTGCAGAACTGGAAGACTTTTGTTTGCTGACACAATAGATTTCTCTAGGAATGAAAGACAAAGAAAGATATGACATAGTGGCAACTCACCTAAAACAACCACCTTATTTGACTTCCATCCAAATTTTTCTTCATCTCTCATGCTTTCAGGGTGTTTTTATAAAAGACACTGAAAGACTTCACTAAGGTTCTCCACATTGCATGTTAAAATGCAACAGGAATTCAGAAAGCTGCTTTAAAACTGAATATACATTCCAGCCAAAATATGTTGCAGCTTTTGTACAACTACAATGCAGAAATGGAAAATGCAAAAAACAAAACAAAAAGGACTTCTAGCATCATGCATAAGAACTTCCAGGTGACAAATCTATAACACTTCTAGCCATGAACCTATAGACTGATATCTAAGGTAAAGGTAAAGGTTTCCTGTGCAAGCACCGGGTCATTCCTGACCCATGGGGTCACGTCACATCCCGAAGTTTCCAAGGCAGACTTTGTTTGTGGGGTGGTTTGCCAGTGCCTTCCCCAGTCATCTTCCATTTACCCCCAGCAAGCTGGGTACTCATTTCACTGACCTCAGAAGGATGGAAGGCTGAATCAACCTTGAGCCGGCTACCTGAAACAGACTTCCGTCGGGATCAAATTCAGGTCATGAGCAGAGCTTTTGACTGCAGTACTGCAGCTTAACACTCTGAACCACGGCGCTCTAGCAGGTTAATATATGCTTGTATCACAAGAGGTTAATTTAGTAACCATAATGTTCACATGTTCAATTCCAGAGGGGTAGCTATGTGAGTGTGCTGCAGCCAAAACAATGAAGTCTTGTGGCACATGACTAACAAATTGCTTTGCGATTTCAAGTGGACCATTTCACAAAGAACTCATAAAATAAAATGACAACAGGCAAGATGCATGATTTCCCGCCCCTCTCACATCCCCTGGCTAGGGTAAAGCCTGCTGGGAACGAAAGTACCTATCTTCAAGAACTGCAGCTGTGAAACCATAGGCCAGTTGGTCTGAGGTCTCATGGACCCCAAATTCTTGAGAGACTTGTATTAAGAAGCAGGAAGAGGTTCCTAGCTTTCTCAGGTATCAGGCAGGGAGTGAAGATTTGAAGGAGGAAATGCCTTGGTGTCAGAGGGTCAAACTGGATATGAAGGTGTCTTCATGGCCACCATGAGGACCACACCACTGTTTTAAAGTCATTTAAAAATGCTGCCATTGTAGGGTTGCCAGGTCCCTCTTCACTAACGGCGGGAGGTTTTTGGGGCAGAGCCTGAGGAGGGCAGGGTTTGGGGAGGGGAATATCATAGAGTCCAATGGCCACAGCGGCCATTTTCTCCAGGTGAACTTATCTCTATTGGCTGGAGATCAGTTGTAACAGCAGAAGATCTCCAGCTAGTACCTGGAGGTTGGCAACCCTATGCCAAGGCTTAGTGGTGCTGTTGTTTCCCTCCCCCCCATTGCCTTATCAAATGCCAAAATAGCTGCACCCTGTGCTGTTTCGGCAAGAGTGTTGTGCTGCAGGCCTCATCAGGATCATGCCCTTGAGGTATTTAAAATTACTTTAAAATGGTGGCAGCATCCTCATAGCAGCCACAAGGACACCATCACATCTAGTTTGGTCCTCACTAGTTGCTAGTTGGAAGACAGTCATGCTAGGAAAAGTTGAGGGCAGCAGTAAAAGAGGAAGACCCAACAAGAGGTTGATTGATTCAATAAAGGAAGCCACAGCCCTCAATTTGCAAGACCTGAGCAAGGCTGTCAAAGATAAGACATTCTGGAGGACTTTGATTCATAGGGTCACCATGAGTTGGAAGCGACTTGATGGCACTTAACACACACACAGTTGCTATTTATTGAGCAATGAGTTGATGGGGGGGGGGTTGACATTCTTTTGGTTGCCTCTTGTATGGTGGGCTTTATTTATTAATTAAACATATCCCATCCTTCTAAAAGTACTTGTAATAAATTAGGGTTCAATCATACGAGGGACACACCAAGGTAAAAGTAAACGTTAATAGTCTATTGCCAAACAAAGTCAGTATTATCCTAGTTTCCTTGAATGCTCTTGAAGTGCCCACTAGGGGTGTTGGGAATTTTTTTTGGTAAAATTCGAATTCGGCAAAATTTGGCCTGTTTTTATTTGGGAAATGTTGATCTGAACTCCCCCTATTCGGATCCGTGGAATTCGGCATGAAATTCGTCATTCGCGAATAAATTCAGCCAAATAATGCCATTTAAGCACATTCGTGGCTTTACGTTGCTCCGGGGGGGCATTTTTGGAGTTAGAGGTCCCAAACTTTCAGTGTAGCTTGCAAGGACTCCCAATTTTGGTGCAGATTGGGTTAAGGGGTCCTGAATTATGGGGTCTGGAAGGGTTCCCCCCTCCCCCCCATTGGAATGAAGAGGAGCCAGCAATCCTTAATGTGCACCAGAGAGCGGCAAATCCAAGGCAAAATCTCCCATTGTTTCTGGGGCAGCCAGAGAGAGATTCACCGACCCACACTGACCTCCAGGCGAAGGTGGCAACCAGTGAAAACAGCAACAGTCACACTCACAAAGAGGAGATCAAGCTTCCCCCTCACAAGGACAAGCCACCCCCCTTTGGCTTCCCCCACACACACACACAGTAGAAGCCAGTCCGTGGCTTCTAAGAGCCAATGTAACTACGCCGAAAGTGCATCCAACAACGCTCAAAGTGTAAGTAAACAGCGTAACTAGCATGGGTAACGTATCTTTTCATTTCAACACAGCCAAAGTGCATCTTATAATGCTACTAGCGTAAGTGCGACCTGCGCAAATTATGTATCTTCGGGATTGATAGATTTCATGCTGCTGGATTCAAATCTTCCACAGCAACAATCACACTCGCAAAAAGGAGATCAAGCCCCCCCCACCAGGACAGGTAACCCCCCCTTTGGTTTCCCCACACACAAACACACAGTAGAAGCCAGTCCGTGGCTTCTAAGAGCCGATGTAACTCTACGCCGAAAGTGCAACCCGCTCAAAGCGTAAGTAAACAGCGTAACTAGCATGGGTAATTGTCAGCGAGGGCATGCAATCGAACCCTGGATAGCGAGGTGACTTTCGTTTCATCTCTCCTTCCCGTGGGAAGGAAGAGGCAACAGCCAAAAGGCTCGAGAGATCTCCACTTCAAAGTGACTTCCTGATTGTAATCCTGCTCTGATCTTAAGGTGTGAATTCTCTCTCTTGGTATTGGGGAACCTCTGATGTTTTGCATTTCAAAGATGTTACTTGTAAACATGCTAGCTTGTGTACTCTATAAGAATACCCTCCAAATGATTTGGCGCCATTGTAACGTTGTGTTTCTTAGGTTACTGTACCCTTCCTTTCAAATAAATTCTACTTTAAACTCTCTGCTAACGTCTGGAGTAAAGTTGATGATTCCTGAGAGGCAACGGAGTCCTAGAACCTGACAGTAATGTATGTATCTCTTCAGTTCAACACAGCCAAAGTGCATCTTATAACGCTACTAGCGTAAGTGTGACCTGCACAAATTCCATATCTTCAGGATTGATAGATTTCACTTTCAAAGAGGCAATCAGCCTCCCCCCAGGACAAGTAACCCCCCCCAAATCACATTCCACAGAGGCAATCAAGCCTCCCCCAGCAGAACAACCCCCCTCAAACCAGTACGGCTTAGCTCAACCCCAAACAAACAAACCAAGGAGGAGGCGAGGGTGCCGAGCGGAGGGAGACTCATGCCGCACCACCACACTAACTCAATTCCAGGCAAGGATGGCAACAGGCAGAAAAAGGTAGAATGCACACTCCCACAGAGGCGAGCGGGCACACACATACCCCCGGCAGAACAGGCAAAGCCCCCCCTCAAACTAGTACAGCTCTCGGCTCAACTGCAAACAAATGATCCAAGGAAGAGGAAGAGGCACAGGTGCCAAGCGGAGGGACATTCACGCCACACCGCAGCACTGACTCAACTCCAGGCGAGGGTGGCAATGGGCAGAAAAAGGCAGAACGCACACTCCCGCAGAGGCGAGCAGGCACACACACACACGGCAGAACAGGCAACAGCCCTCCTTTGGCTCCCCCCAACCACAGAAACTGCTTTCCCCACACACACACACACACACACACAGAATCTGCTTTCCCCCCCCACACACACACACACACAGGAGAAAAGGTATAGAGAAAAACCCAAAAAATCAAACTGTGTGGATGTCTTCCAGCAGGAGCAGGGAGGAGAAGTAAATCCAATCCTATTCCAGTAAGCAGCTCAGCTCAAGATCTCTCAGGAGCAGCAGCACCAAAATGGAAGGAAATGAATTCGGGACGGGACGGGAGGGACTCGGGAGTTTTTATACTCTTCTCCTGGCCAATTCAAAAGGGAGAATCCCTGCTCTGATTGGCCAGAAGAAGATCCAGCTTGGGCCACCGATTGGCAGTGGGGAGAATGCTGATTTGGGGGCGCCGAAGTTGTACGAATTTATCCGGCGTCCGCCCGAACTCGCCGAGTTCGGCTCATCGTTTTCCCACCTTTTTTTACTTCAGCTTTATCTGAACAGGAAACCGCCGAATCGGGGGAAATCTGGCTGTTTTCCATGTCGTATGAAACCGAATAGACAGCCCTAGTGCCCACAGCACCTCCCCCCTAGCCAGCAGGGATCCTCTGTAAACTCCCATCCTCTATGTTCCTATAAGGATGTGTCTCTAAATTACAACAATCACTACAGTTCTCAGGACAGCTTACAACAGGAAAAAAATAGGCAATAAAACAGTACAGAATAAATCATATAACAATAATTATTTTTAAAAATCCGAAGAAATAAAACAGAAAGGAACATAAATCGGAACTCAAAAACATGAGAACATTTAAATAATAACAATACCCCAATAAATTTTAAAAGATTCCACTGCTCTGAACACAAAGCTAATGATGTCACAAAATAAAAACAACTTATTGGGATTTAACCCCCCTCAAAGGCCCACTAGAAGAGAACACTATTGGCAGATTTCCACTTCATTTACTTGCTCTTTTCTTTTGTCACAAGTTTTTCACAGAAAAACTAGCACAGATATGAGAAACATGAGTTGTATGGTGAATATGGAAAGCTACCTTAAAGGGAATCTTAGTTGAGGCTGCATGAATGGGAATGCTTTCTACACTATCAAACACATAGTACAACCAACTAGGGGTGTGCATTTGGATATGCAGAGCCGGGGGTGGGGTGGGGACAGCTATCCAGATGAAGCTGAAAAGCCAAAAAATACCAGAAAAAAATGGTGCACACCACTACAAGCGTAAGCCCTATGCTGGCGTCCATGCCATTTGAGCCGTGCTAATGGGATGGGATCTTGGATCTCCCACATACTTGCATCTGACCCTAGTAAGTCCAAGTTAATTCAAATGTTGGCCAAGCTAGTTTGTATATCACATCTAGAAGAAACATGGTGGTCCCAAGATTCATGGAAGATCTTTACTTACTCATTTGAAAATCTTTTTTTTTCTCCAACAAAAAAAAGTAGTATAAATTTATAACACTCTGTTCCGGAGTGAAGTGTTAAGTCTTGCTCCTGAAACATTGAAAGATATTTTTGAAAGGGGGAGGGGTTGAGCTCCATGGCCACATGCACGACAAAAATTCAAGCTACAGCTTCTCACTAAGAAATGCTGTCACAGCACCATTGACTTGTTTAAACATTTATTAAATCACTTCACAACAAATAGTAACACATCAAGTGCTATCCTCACATTTCACAGCAGTCTCACTTGTAAGGAAAGCGCTAGCCAAAGTGGGTGATCGTTGCTTTTTAAAATGAAATAAAAAAATCTAATGAGATATTAGTTGAGTTAATATTGAGGAGCTGAATTGCTTGAGTGTCTTATTTACAAATATTTGTTGAGGTATCTGGATGCAAAAGAACAAAGGGACGTTATGGTTTACAAGTGTCTATTTGCAACTTTGAAAAAGTAGAAAACGTGAAAAAAGTGCATGCAATGAACTTAGTCTTTGCATCAATATTTATGGGAAATCAGGATGCTCAGACACAAGAGGAGGCCCACCCTCATAAGACAGGCAGCATTGTGTCATTTTTGTACTACTGGAGACCTCTTGAAACATGACATGAAAGGCAGGTTGCCTATGATGCCTTCCTTCATTCACACTTATCCCAAACAGACTGCTTAGAACCTTTCATTCTCTTGTCTAGTCTCTTACTACAGATTATATGCAATTTCCATACACATGATGCTACTAAGAACTATAAGAACTGTAGAGCCTGTTATTAACAGGAAGGGCCCATTTCCTTTATAATAGGTATTATAGCCCATGAATGCTCTGTTCCATCCATGTCCCTAAAAACAGTACTTTGCTAGGCATTCTACATGTTAAGTATCAAATTCTTCTCAAAATATCCAACCAGTGGACTTGTGCTTAAAGCTCAGTGTAGGAGAGATGTCAAAGTTCTGAGATGTTTACCAAGTTTCTACATTTACCAACAGCGGATTACAGATATAAATATTGTTGTGAGCATTTACACTAGGCTTACCTTAAGAAAAAAAAGCTCTGGATAAAATGGCAAGGAATGCAAGGAAGACATTTTGAACTTTACATTTGCTGAAGGGGTTGGGGGTACAAAAGCAGCTGGGGGGAAAAAGAAGGCAAGAATGAAAAGGCTGCACTTTTCAGAAATGATGGATTGTAAAGTGAAAGAGAGCAAAGTCAGATGATGGAAAGGGAGCAAAGATAGAAGATTCAATAATGTACATGCTCAGTTTGAAATGCAGGCAAATCATCAAGGCAGAAATACACAAATAGTTGGAGATTTGGACTTAGATGGAGAGGTAAAATCAGAATTAAATATATAACTGGGTATTATCAGCATAAAGCTACTATTGTAAGTCATAGGATTTCATGAGGTACATATTGGGATCAGAATAAGAGAGACCTAAGAATAGAGTTAAAAAAAACTCTGACAGACAGATAGCGCTTTCACACATCCTGAATAATGCACTTTCAATCCACTTTAATGATTGTTTGCAAGTGGATTTTGCCATTTCACACAGTAAAATCCAGCTGCAAAGTGCATTGAAAATGGATTGAATGGGCATTATTCAGGATGTGTGAAAGCACCCAGACAGTGCAGAGGAGACTTTTTTGATGGACACATGAAACATGATACTATTTTAAATAGAGGAAGAGGACTGATCAATGTGGAATCTCAAGGAATGGAATCATCCATATACATGGCAAGACAGTTGTCAAGGAGGAAAAGGACAGCACTGAGGTCTTTACATCAGGTGACACAACAACAATTTCAGTAGTATGGCTGGTTCAATGGGCACGTTCATCAGTTCAAAAGTAAGTTGAGAACACTACCAAAGTCAGAACAGTAGGAGGACGCAGTATGTTTAGGAGGGTTCAGGGACAGAAAGGAGGGAAATAGAGTAGTACTGTTCACTGTTTTCATCTAAGATAAGAGAGGTCAAGAACCGGTTTCCAGATTATGAAAGAAAACCAAAGAAGGTGCAAATAGAAGCATACCCAAGTCAGCAAACATTCTGTTTTTGTATTCATGTTACATTTAACCAGAATGGCTTGCATGTTGGATTTCAATATTGAACCAGGACCTGGGAGGCCCAGATAAAGATCCTCATTCAGCCATGAAGCTCTCTGAACCAGTAACTTTCTCTTAGTGTAACCTAACTCACAGGAGTATTGTGGAGGTAAAAAGGAACGGAGGCCACCTATGGCACCCTGAGCTCCTAGGAGGAAGGATGAGATTAAAATGCAACAGACAGAACTTGCATGCACCTACACCATTTTTGAAAGCTGGTGTTCCCATTTCATGGAACCTGACTTCTGGGGTACAATAAACGCTCTTCATGATAAGTAAAGTAAATTAGACTGTTTTAAGATTAGCATTCATATTAGACTATAATGAGCTTCAATCAGTGCCATGCCATCTAAGGTAATCCAATTTTCTTATATTTTAGACATGCTCTTGATAAGCAGGATAGGGAAGGGATGATTGATTCATGACATTTTTGAGGCTCTGTAGGGAAGAATTGTTTGAATGACTGCTTGGCATTTTATGTCTGTCATTCAAGAACAACTTTATGAAAGAGAAATTTTGAAGTATTGGCTTAAATCTTAAACAGCACCCTGTACATTCGCGGGGCTATATATGGAATGAAGAAGTTGCTGCTTAGAGTACAGATTAGATGGAAACCATATAGAAATGTTCATTTTTTTAAAGGATTCTAAGCAATCTAAACACTTCCTTGTTTGTCTGCTTAAAACTTTAATTAAACACATTTCTCCAGCTACAGAACCCTTCTTCAATTACACTGCCTAAATTCTATGGAACTTGTAGTTGTTTCCACATTAGTGTGGAAATAGATTTCTCACACCTCTTCTAAAGAATGTGGCTGCAAGTCATAGACTGTTGCTTAAAGAACTTGGGAGATTCAGATCAGGTGACAACACTGATCCACAGACAGTTCTCTGAGCCCTCCTACTCAGACTGCAGCGTGGCTGCTTTGACACTTAACTAAGGATTAATAATCTAATTAGAGCAAACTTGTTATAAATGGATTTGAAACAATGGGACACTGGAGCAAGAAAGATAAAGGAGACACAGAGGACATAGATAGTACTTGAACCAAGGCCTGCTTAGTTCCATGGGGAAACATTTCTATTGCTTTCACAAGGCATCGGAGGAAGCATTCAAATAAGTTAAAGCTACTCCCCCATGGCTGACAAATATTGATTTTAGACAGGGTGCCATGCCAGCCGGATCTCGATTTCATTCCCTTTCTGCATACCGATCAGTAAGGAGAAGAAGAGTTGGTTTTCTCTGCCTTTAAGGAGTCTTAAAGCAGCTTACAATCACTTTCCCTTCCCCTCCCCACAACAGACACCTTGTGAGGTAGGTGGGGCTGAGAGAGTTCTGAGAGAACCTTTTTCCTGCCAAGGGCCATTTGCACACTTATAACATTGTTCAGGGGCCATACCAGGTGTAGATCTCCCGGCGTGGGGTGGGGAGAGGCTAGGGTTGCCAGGTCTCTAGCCTCCACCTGGAGGTTTAGTATTCAAAAGAAAACCTCGTGCTTAAATAGTTGGAATTAAGCAACAAAGCAAGCACTGATGGCACACAATCTGATCATGTTGAAACAAATCACCATGTATTCTAAGCCAAACACTACACAATATATACACAATATGCTTAAGCTAAATAAAAAGTCCCAATTGAACAAAATAAACACTGGGCGAACTTGCTTCAGTGAGTGAAATCCAAGCTGGGAAAAGCATCATCCCCGCCAGCAGTCGCCCCGCCGAAGAACGCACACTTCCAGCACTGACAAAACTGGTATACAAAAGACCCGGAAAAAGGGTTCCGGAGGCTGAAGTGCAGTCGGGAGAATTGCAGGCGAGTGGAGCCTAAAAAACCTGACGGTTTTGGGCGAAGTAAGCCTGCTCGACCGGCAGTATGTGGACCAAACCAAACTGCTTATGTGGCTTCACAGGCAGGAAAAACCTGCTTATCCCGAGATAAGTATATAACTTGCAATTCAGTTGGATAGCGAAGGAAGGAAAAAAAGGAAGGAAGGAAAAAAAGGAAGGAAGGAAGGAAGGAAGGAAGGAAGGAAGGAAGGAAGGAAGGAAGGAAGGAAGGAAGAAAGAAAGAAAGAAAGAAAGAAAGAAAGAAAGAAAGAAAGAAAGAAAGAAAGAAAGAAAGAAAGAAAGAAAGAAAGAAAGAAAGAAAGAAAGAAAGAAAGAAAAGGAAAAAAGAAGGACGGAAAGAGAGGGAGGGAGTCTTCCCCACACACACACACACACGCACTCACTGGGCTGCACAACAGCCCGGGGATCTCTCTCGTGCAAACACGCACTCACCGGGCTTCACAGCGGCCCGGGGATCTCTCTTGCGCATGCATTCACACACACGCACTCACCAGATCACCTTGCTGCATGGGTCAGAGGCAAGCGGGGGGGGGGGAGGAAAGTTTGAGGCTGGCATGGTTGGAGAGCCCGCTTTACCTTTTGTCCTCGGCCCGGGGGAGAGTGAGGGGAGGGCCGCATAGGAGTCCACCAAGCCGGCAGAGGGAGTGGCCAGTGGCAGGCAGGTGAGGGGGGAGATGGTGGCATAAACTCCGGGCGCCCAAGCAACTTCAAGCCAGAGAGCAAAGGGAGGGCAGCATAGAGGCCCACTGAGCTGGAGGAGCAGGGCACGCCACCCCCTCACCTGGAAATTGCCGGTGAGACAAAGGGGAGGGGGGCTTCCGGCCAGGTGCACTTTTTGGGAAGATGTTGTGAGTCTCTCCAGGAAGCGAGGAGTGTTGGGAGAAATGGCCCAAAGCCTTCTGCAGGTGCCACCTTACAACTGGGTTAAAATGGAAGTTGTCTGTTCATGCACATTCTCTGTAGTGGCTCCTACGTTATGGAACAGTCATAGAATAGGGTTGAGCATATCAATAAACCCAAACCAAAAATAAACCCCAAATTAGCTGTTTCAGCAATATTTGGGTTTCGGTTTTTCTGAATACCAAAACCTGGGAATAAAGCTGAAGCTGAGTAGCCGATCGCTGAATCAGCCAAATACGCATTCGGCTTTTTTCGGCTTCAGCTTTCCCCAGGCTTTTCCCTAATGGGAAATTTTTTTAATGAGCTTCGGGGGAGGCATTTTTGGAGGTAGAGTCCCCAAATTTTCAAGGTATTTTCAAGGGACTCTGTGCATGAACCCCAAAGTTTGGTGATGATTGGGTCAGAGGGTCCAATTTTATGGGGTCCACAAGGGGTCAACCCCCTCCTCCATAAAGTAGCATTGGAAATATTGTCGAAGGCTTTCACGGTCAGAGTTCATTGGTTCTTGTAGGTTATCCGGGCTGTGTAACCGTGGTCTTGGAATTTTCTTTCCTGACGTTTCGCCAGCAACTGTGGCAGGCATCTTCAGAGTAGTAACACTGAAGGACAGTGTCTCTCAGTGTCAAGTGTGTAGGAAGATATAGTCAGAAAGGGGTTGGGTTTGAGCTGAGTCATTGTCCTGCAAAAGTAATGTGCTAATCATTGTCCTGTAAGTATCAAGATAATGTGCTAATGACGGTGTGGTATGTTAATATGGAACCATTGTATCCTGAAGTGATCTGTTAATGTGTGAAGTCCAAAGCTAATCTCCATGGCTATTGTTGACTATAGTCTTTGTTAGTCTGGAGGTTTTTAGGACAGGAAGCCAAGCCTTATTCATTCTTAAACTCTCTTCTTTTCTGTTAAAGTTGTGCTGATGCTTATGAATTTCAATGGCTTCTCTGTGCAATCTGACAAAATAGTTGGTAGAATTGTCCAGTCTTTCAGTGTCTTGGAATAAGACCCTGTGTCCTGTTTGTGTCAGTCCATGTTCAGCCACTGCTGATTTCTCAGGTTGGCCAAGTCTGCAGTATCTTTCATGTTCTTTTATCCTTGTTTGTATGCTGCGTTTTGTGGTCCCGATGTAAACTTCTTCACAGCTGCAAGGTATACGATATACTCCTGCAGAGGTGAGGGGGTCTCTTTTGTCTTTTGCTGATCGTAGCATTTGTTGTATTTTCTTGGTGGGTTTAAACACTGTTTGTAGGTTATGTTTTTTCAAAAGTTTCTCCATCCTATCAGTGACTCCTTTAATAAATGGCATGAATACCTTTCCTATGGGAGACTGTTTTTCCTGAGTTTTCTGATTTTTGTTTGGTTTAATGGCCCTTCTGATTTCATTCTTGGAATAGCCGTTTGCTATTCCAAACCAAACAAAAATCAGAAAACTCAGGAAAAACAGTCTCCCATAGGAAAGGTATTCTTGCCATTTATTAAAGGAGTCACTGATAGGATGGAGAAACCTTTGAAAAAACATAACCTACAAACAGTGTTTAAACCCACCAAAAAAATACAACAAATGCTACGATCAGCAAAAGACAAAAGAGACCCCCTCACCTCTTCAGGAGTATATCGTATACCTTGCAGCTGTGGAGAAGTTTACATCGGGACCACAAAACGCAGCATACAAACAAGGATAAAAGAACATGAAAGATACTGCAGACTTGGCCAACCTGAGAAATCAGCAGTGGCTGAACATGGACTGACACAAACAGGACACAGGGTCTTATTCCAAGACACTGAAAGACTGGACAATTCTACCAACTATTTTGTCAGATTGCACAGTGAAGCCATTGAAATTCATAAGCATCAGCACAATTTTAACAGAAAAGAAGAGAGTTTAAGAATGAATAAGGCTTGGCTTCCTGTCCTAAAAACCTCCAGACTAACAAAGACTATAGTCAACAATAGCCATGGAGATTAGCTTTGGACTTCACACATTAACAGATCACTTCAGGATACAATGGTTCCATATTAACATACCACACCGTCATTAGCACATTATCTTGATACTTACAGGACAATGATTAGCACATTACTTTTGCAGGACAATGACTCAGCTCAAACCCAACCCCTTTCTGACTATATCTTCCTACACACTTGACACTGAGAGACACTGTCCTTCAGTGTTACTACTCTGAAGATGCCTGCCACAGTTGCTGGCGAAACGTCAGGAAAGAAAATTCCAAGACCACGGTTACACAGCCCGGATAACCTACAAGAACCAATAGCATTGGAAACTTTACCATACTTCTCTATGGAGGAGGGGGGCAACCCCTTCCAGACTCCATAAAATAGGACCCCCTGTCCCAAACTTTACCAAACTTTCAGGTTCATACAAGGAGAGTTTTAAAAGTCCTTACTTTTCACAGTCCGTAATGGCAGCATCCGTCCTAAGAGTTGCGGGAAAACTCAGTTTCCCATGAATACTTGTAATGGACCATTGTAAGCATTCATAGGAAACTGAGTTTTCCCATGATTCTTGGGTGAGAAAGCAGGCGGCCATTACAAACTATGAAAAGTTAGTACCTTTCAAATTTTCCCGGGGGGGGGCACTTTTCGAGGTAGAGTGATGTCTTGGCTCACAATGAGAAAGGTGTACTATAAATTAAAATAACCAGGGCTTTTTTGTGCCAAAATGTACCAGTACAGCTATGGCACCTCTTTCTGGCTGGCCTCTTTGCAAAGAGGCTGGCAAAGAAGGCAGCAGTGAGACTGCAGAGAAGGGATAACTGAGTATATCATCTGCCCTGCCACCTTCTCCGAAGTCCCACCTCCCCTTATCTGGCAGAGAAAGCAGTGGTGGAGCAGCAGAGAAGGTGGTTTGCAAAGAAACCAACAGAGAAGGTGGCAGTGGGACTGCAGAGAAGGTGGCAGGGCAGACCATATATTCTGTCATGCCCAGTGATGACATCGTCTGTGGGTGCGACAGAGTATATTGGCTGTCCTATTGTGAGTACCAGAACCCTTTTTTTTCTTTAAAAAAAAGAACTGAAAATTACAACTTTTCACAAAGTATTATGAGCCACTTTCCCATGTTTACCTTTCTTCCAAGGAGCTCAGGATGGCATTCATACTTCTCTCCTTCTCATTTTATCCACACAACAACTCTGTGAGGAAGGCCAGGCTATGAGACAATAAGTAACCCCCAAGGTGAATGCAGGTCTTCCAGTCTTTTCCTGACACTCTAACTATGAGGAGATGGAGAGATTGTTGTAATTTGCTTTGCTGTTTTTGTAACTGAGGAAAAATCCAAATAAAGCTTGTTAAAGAATTAAAAGGTTAAAATATGTTTCTGAGCATAGACATGGCATTAAGCTCTTATTTTTAAATTGATTCTGGCTTACTTACTCATAATGAGGTGATTTGTTTTGTATAAGAAGAAATAAGTGGTGGCTCAGGGCTTGAATTGGGATAAGGTAACATTACATCAGGAGCTAGTGCTACGCTATGTATAATTGATGGTATGGGAGACCTTTTATGCAAGGCACTCTAATTTCTAAATTTGACCTTTCTTCTAAATCAAAATTATGTCTCATCGTCTGTTCTCTCTCTTTATTAAAATTCATTTCTCCAGTTATCCTTTTGATATCTCCAGAAAGTTTTCAGAAATCTCAAAGTCTAGAGCTGAGCCCTCTGCTACAAGACCCATGCTACAAGTCCCAGACAACCTGCATCGCTTTCATTGTAGGCTCAGTGGAAGAACACATACTTTCAATGCAAAAGGCCCCACGTTCAATCCCTTCCATCTCCAATTAAAGGATATAAGGTAATGGGGCTTGAAACTACCTTTCTCTGCTGGATTGCTGTTACCACTCAGAATAAATAATACCGAGCCGAATGAACCAATGGTCTGGCTCAGTAAAAGGCACATGGATACATCTGGGTATTCTTCCAATTGTTTTTCTTTTGTGAATCAGGAACAACAACCTCTCAGATCAATCCCATAGCAATAGCAATTGACTTCTATGGATCAATTGACTTCTATGAGTAATCTGCCTCTTCATTCACACATAACAGTAATACGTGTGCAGTAAATAAATAAATACTATCTGTTCTCTGGAGTCTTGCCAATCTGGCTATTATATCTGGCTATATTTAATCAATTATGTCCTCCTAGAGATCCAGAAGAAATTAGATCCTATTGATTTTCAGTTATTAATATCAAGATTTCAGGTATGAGTATGAATTTTGTAGGACTGCCTGAATGTCACCCAGCATGGTGTAGTGGTTAAGAGCCAGCATGGTGTAGTGGTTAAGAGCAGTGGTTTGGAGCGGTGGAGTCTGATCTGGAGAACCGGGTTTGATTCCCCACTCCTCCACATGAGCAGCGGAGGCTAATCTGGTGAACTGGATTTGTTTCCCCACTCCTACACACGAAGCCAGCTGGGTGACCTTGGGCAAGTCACATTCTCTCAGCTTTACCTACCTCACAGGGTGTCTGTTGTGAGGAGGGGAAGGTGATTGTAAGCTGCTTTGAGTCTCCCTTAAGTGGTAGAGAAAGTCGGCATATAAAAATCAACTCTTCTTCTTCTACCTTTTTCCAAACAGGAAGAAGTCAACAGGTTATAGCAGAAACCTGCTTGCCATTCTTCATTCTTTTTTTTCTAGCCTTATCGTTCAACATGTATACAATGTGCAGAGATTTAAAGGTTCCAAGGTGCTGATGATATCCAGTTTCTTTTCATTAACATTTGAAGTAGGGATGTGATATGGATGAGCCAACAAACTCTTTCCTGTTAACACTGAAGCACTAATGGTCTGAAAGTCTCTTGACCTAGGAATGCCTGTCAGTGAAGGGTCCAGCTTTTTCCACATTCACCCTGCTGCAAGTTTGTGGTGCTTCTGGATCCACTGCTGTGTACATGAATTTATATTTGAAGTGAAACATTCTTCTCACCACCACCAGCTCTAGCTGGTAAGAAGAGAAGATGATGACTCTATCATCCAAAGTTAGACTGACATCAGCCATTCTGTGAGGGTAAAATACAGAAACACAGTACTTAGTTTATCATTACTTGAAAGCTCCTATGGGATCCTTGGAATCAGACCAAACCATGGTTTGGTGGGACAGGAACAAATCATGTGATTCAGACAAAAGAAGAAACTGTTATATGCAATTATGGTGGAAGTGTCCTATTGGAGATGGGGTGGTATAGTGGTATGGTGGTTAAGAGTGACGGACTCTAATCTGGAAAACCGAGTTCAATTCCCCACTTCTCCACATGAAGCCTGCTGGGTGACCTTGGACTAGTCAGAGTTTTCTCAGAACTCTCTCAGCCCCACCTACCTCACAAGGTGCCTGTTGTGGAGGGGAGGTGAGGTGATTATAAGCCACTTTGAGGCTCCTTATGGTAGAGAAAAGCGGGGTATAAAAACCAACTCTTCTTTTTCATGTAACAAAAAGCCATGGTTTGTCATTTATGTCTGAATCAAGCCATGATGTAAGTGATATTGTCCTTGAAGGCTCTTTGTAGTCTGCAGAGACTACAGCACTTGCAGGATATGGAGGATCATCTACTAATTGTGGAGGCCAAGGTTCAAGAAGCAGATTACTCCAGTGCTTCATAGCCTTCATACACTTCTTAT
The DNA here is from genome assembly GCF_029931775.1 of Euleptes europaea. Lineage (NCBI taxonomy): Eukaryota > Metazoa > Chordata > Lepidosauria > Squamata > Sphaerodactylidae > Euleptes > Euleptes europaea. The sequence goes on along the minus strand of NC_079315.1, from coordinate 82,366,212 downwards.
ACTTTTTGAGACTGCATATTTTGATCAAAGAAGCCATATTGATCAGCTTAGACCTTGCGTATTTCCAGGTCCATTCCTCCCATATTTTGCCATCATGAAGAGCAAACATGTACTCTTTTCATTATGCCTTCTATGCACCAAACTCACAAAAAAAATAGGATATAAATAGGACTTTAATGTCTGGACCACAGTTGGAGAACATCTGCTGTTGGAAGGCTTCCTAAAACCTAAGCATCCTCCAGAAGTGTGGTAAAGATAGGTTCACACATGCATGCTCCCTTACTCAATGACGAAAGCATAGTTCTTCTGAATAGCAGATAAGACAAAGAACTTTTATTTATATAAACTGCTGGGCAACACAATCCAAAGGGGGATAGTTTCGCCAGGGAGGACACATCCACGGTGTCGCCACACCAGCTCCTGAGCAAGCAAGCTGCACAGGAAAACCCCCCAAAGCCCATGAAACTGCATAGCCCAGGAAACTACTGTATGCAGTTTCATGGGCTACACCACCATTTTTGCTGTGATAAGTTCACGCTGGCAAAAGGGGGTTCCCGGGGTGAAAGGGCTTAGGGAGCTGACTAAAGTCAGCCTTGCCCCTGGGAACGCCCCCTTTGGTGCTGGCACAAGCCCATGCACCAAAGAAACGCTGCTGCTGCTGCTGTACCAGCGTCCTTGCATAGTGCTGCTCCGCCGCTCCCCAGCACCAGCGTAAGTGGCCTGGCGCCAGCATTAGTGCCCATTTGGATGGTGCAATTGTCACTTACATAACTGGCACTTTGAAGGCACCCTGTGCACATGTTCTCTTTGACCAGCCTCTGACTGTTCCAAAGGTTTGACAGAATACTTCTGTTCTATATCGCACTGGAAAGCCAGGAGCATAGAAACCCCACTGACCTCTTCCAGGAGGTTGTTGTACAGACATGGGGAAACCACTGAAAAGTCCCTAGCCTGGGCTGTTAGAGAGGGGCCCAGGAGACACAACCAGTATTCCCTGCTGAAAACTGCAAAGCTGTTGCATGGGAATATACAGGAAGAAGGGTCCTTCAGGTATGCGGGCCCCGTATTTTATTTATTATTCGAATAAGTGCATAAATAGAAAGGTTCCTGGGCCTTACCATTTTGGACAGAAGGTGTGGAGTCACATAACTAACACCTCCTCCAAAAAAAGAGAAGTCCTTCGGACAGAAAAATAGATGTCGAAGAGAAAGAATTCTAGCCTAGACTATTTTCAAAGTATAGAAGATATCACTAAGAAATTGTTTAGTATACAGGATCTTTCAACTTTCAAGTGCCATAGTCAGAGCTTTCAGCAATATTATTTCAGATCACTTCACTTTTCAATTAAGCACTTCATATTGTTGAGTGATGTCATCCAGCAAGGTACTTAAGCACATGTAAATCAGTCCTAAGACTTCCTCTTCATATATTTACCTTTTATTTTGCTGACTCAATATGTCACTTACTAGGCTAGTTTATGAAATTAAAAGAAGGATGATTTAGCTGGTGTTTGGTTTTGTTCTGATATTTATATAAGTTCTTCTCAACAGCTTGTTCTATCATTTTCTTTTGAAGATGTTATAACCATTCCTGAACCCTTCAAGAGGGCAGGCTAAAAACCTAACTAAATGAACTACAAATAACATATCCATCTTGTATCTATCCTGGCTGCATGACATGGCTATCAGAGTCTTAACACCTTAGGTTACCAAGGAGAAAGACCTTTTCCTGATCACATATGGTCACATATGGTCAAGCAGAACCAATTCAGCACTTAGAGAGCACATAATAATGGCAACTCACATGGCTCAAAATGCAGCACACAAAAATACCATTATATGAAGATGTCAGACCACATAGGTTTTCACTTGTCCACTGTGCAGTTTTTTCCATTACACACAAATGTAATAATTATAGAGATTTGGCCACAATATCCCCAGGAAAATTCCCCCAAGAATGTCTCCTGTACAAGTCTGTTCACTATGACTGAACCTATGCAATACAACTCCCAAGTGACTGTAGGGTTGCCAGAAGAGCACCAGCAACCACTATGAGCTATTGGGAAAAAGGGAGCAACATTGCACAGTGATGAACAATGTTGTGATGTCACTTCGTTTTTTTTTATCATAGAGACAGATGAACTCCTAGAGCATTGTGACATCACTTCCAGGTACAACCCAGAAGTGAGCTCACAACATTGTGCATCTATGGGCGAAAACGCATGGTCGCTTTAGCCTCCTTTATTCTCTGTTTCAGCCAGGATTCAGCCAGGATCGAACGCAAGTTCGGAGAGACGCATGCGTTCGATCCTGGCTGAATCCTGGCTGAAACAGGGGATAAAGGAGGCTAAAGCAACCATGCTTTTTCACCCATTGTGTTATGTCATTTCCTGCCCCTGCCCCCACCTCTTGCTCCTGCTGGAGAGAAGAGGAACAGTGGGGCCTGGACCTGCCATCAGGAGAATGGTAATCCTAAGTAATTGTGTTCTTATTAGAGGTTGGTAGGGCAATCGTAGATGGTGCCACTGCTATCCAATGATCATATATACAGATGTTCAAAGTGTATATGTATCTCTGTGTGAATAAAATGCCATCAAGTTGTAGCCAACTTTCAAGGCAAGAGACATTCAGTGGTGGTTTGCAATTGCCTACCTCTGTATAGCAACGAAGAAGAAGAAAAGAAGAAGAAGAAGAAGAAGTTGGTTTTTATATGCCGACTTTCTCTACCACTTAAGGAAGAATCAAACTGGCTTACAATCACCTTCCCTTCCCCTCCCCACAACATCACCATGTGAGGTAGGTGGGGCTGAGAGAGTATGACTAGCCCAAGGTCACCCAGCTGGCTTTGTATGTTGGAGTAAGAAAATAAATCCAGTTCACCAGATTAGTATCCACCACTCATGTGGAGGAGTGGGGAATCAAACCTGGTTCTCCAGATCAGAGTCCTGCTCCAAACCACCGCTCTTAGCCACAACACCACGCTGGCTTTCCTACACCATGCTGGCTCATGTGACTGACCCAAGGTCACCCAGCAAGCATCCATGACAGAGTATGGATTCAAACTTGGGTCTCCCATATCATAGTCTGACATTGTAACCATGAAACCATAATGGCTGGTGAGGGACCAGGATCATGTCTCCTCCTCGCTGCATCCACTCACCAGATAAATTCATACCTGTGCCAATGCCATTTGTGAAAGTCACAGATCACATGCTCATTTGCTGCAGCCTCCACATAAAAGACCCTGTGCAGATGTGGCATCATGTGATTGGAAAGAACAGCAGGCAGATCTCTTGATCACTCTCTCTTTTATTTTTTGTAAAAATCTTTATTGAGGGATTAAGACAAAATCCATTTCTAGTTAGCCAGGAAAGCTGGCTCAGATACTTTAAAAATCCAACCAAGGGATCTCCTACATTCTTTGATACCAACATTTCAATCTATGTAAGCAAATAAACAGCATTTGAGCAGGCAGAATCTCTTGATCTCTTCCTGTATATGTATGTTTTTCCCTACACATGAAGAACTTCTGGGCAGGACAATGAAGAGACCATGGGGGTTACAGCACTTTGTATTCCCATCGATGTATTAAGAGTTTGAAAATGCTATAAAAAACATCACTTTAAAAGGGTTTTTGGATACCCCGGCTTATAAATGGTTGGAAGACGTCTTCACAGCTAAAGGGGCCAAACAAAGTGCAAACAGTATTTTTTATAACGTTTTCAAACTCTTGATACATCGTTGGGAATACAAGTGCAGTAACCCCCCATGTTGGAGTCTTTTCTTGGAGCAGCTTTCACCACCGTCAGTCTCAATATTCAAAAACTGAATTAGAGACCCGAGCACAGTAAATCAATTAAGATCCAGGTGGCATAACTGGACGAGGTACAAAAAAAGAGGGTTTTATGGAAGCCAAATAAATTGTCATGTGTTTATCAGAAAAGTTTATCAGCTATTGACTCTTAAAACTCTCATTACTTCTGGAGTTTCACAAGCCAAAGAAACTTCATCTCTCAACTAGAAATTGCACTCTTGTTTATATGTCACAGATGCCACTTAAGTTAGCAAGCTCTTCCAGGAGGGAGTAACTAGATTCAGACACTTCCTACAATTTAGCAGGAATTGTGGAAACAAAACCAAAATATCAATCACATTTCTCATTCTTAGCTAATACTGGAAAAATGCTCCCCATGTTCATTTTAGAAAACATATTGGCAAGAAAACATTCCTTTTGTTTCAACCAAAGCAACAAAGAGTCTGGTGGTGATGAATAATACATTTACTACGACATAAGCTTCTGTGAGCCAAAGCTCACTTTGTCAGATACTTTAAATGTGGTAGAAAGAGAAGGGGGGAGGTAAGGCAAGAAAGACAAGAAGGGAGTAGGCAAGGAAAGAAGGTCAAGAAGGTGAGGCAAGAAAGTCAAGAAATCATGAGACAGGTGCTCACATGTTTGTTTGTTTGTTTGTTTACCATATAGTCCACCAGGAGGGAAGGAAGTATGGTATAGCCTGATCTTATCAGATCTTGGAAGCTAAGCAGGGTCAGCCCTGGTTAGTATTTGGATGGAAGACCACCAAGGAATACCAGGGTTGCTATGTAGAGGAAGGCACTGGCAAATCGCCTCTGTTAATCTCTTGCCTTGAAAACCCCATAAGGGGTCACCATAAGTCAGCTATGATTTGACAGCACTTTATACACGCAGAGACAAGTACCTTTCTTACTGAGACTCAAAGTAGAAAAGATGAATCAAAGATTAATCAGTCAAAAGAGTAAATGATTCCCAGATAGGATGTGGACAACTCCAACAGGTAAATAATGGGCAAGGAAACTTGAACAAGGTATATAAACATCTGAGTTGTGGACATAAACCAAAGTTCAGCTAATTTAATTCCCTTTGATTTCAATGGGAGAAAGTAAAGCATGTTCTTAACTCTCTCTTTGAAATTATTCAGACTTAAACATACATAAACTGAGCTAAATTTGCCCTTTATTAGCAAAGATTCAGAAAACATTCTTTCACATCAGCAAGCCTGACTTAAATATAACATCCAAATTGGCCCTGACACACTACTGCTCTAGAATTAGACATTTTACATATCAGGATATTCGCCACACTAATTTGAAACAGTGCCTGTGTTCAGTGTACTACACCAGCTAATAAAGTACTTTCAAACAGAGCTAATCTTTTTTAACAAATTAAAGTTAGCATAGTTTTCATACCATGTGCAATTATTCTTCAAGTGTTGCCTCTCTGTTTATTCTAGCAAAGCCGAAAGTCAATGAATTGCACTCTGCTGAATATGTATTTCAGAGATAACAAGTGGATGTCTTTCTATAAGATTCACTGCCCATAAAAGGCCTATTATTGAGTGGAATGGTTTCTCTAGCAAAATTGATCTATTCTGAGTATTTTCCAGCTTGAAATTGAATAATGTATAGTAGAACGGGCATTTGAGCATGCAGAAGACAGGAGGAAGAGTTGGCTCTGTTTTTAAGAGAAAAAAATGGCCTTTCTTGGAGAGTTTTCATTTCATATATCATTTCTTCCTAACTTCTTGCAAACTGCAGGATGATTTTGAAGACCCAGGACCACAGTTATGTCTAGGGATGCTGCACATTTCAACAGCTGAACTTGCCATGTTCGAAGGTGTCAACTGGACATGACCTGATCACCCTGCAGCTGATCAGGCGCATACCAGACAGCCATAAACCTCTGCCAAAAACGTTGGGTTTTTTTTGCAAAACTGTGCCTAAACAAAGACACTGCCAGTTCAAACCAATCATTATCCATTACTTTCACTAGGGACTACTTAGACAAATCCTGAAGGACAGAATTGGATTGAAATACAACATTTATGACTGACTTATATGATTCATAACTAATTTAATTGACTATTCAAACCCTTGTATGCTTAGTAGAACAGTCATGCAGTGAGGAGAGGGTGGAGAGGAACACAGTGAGACTGTACTGCATGGTTAGGAAGGAAGGGATGAAAAGGTAAAGGTAGTCCCCTGCGCATGCACTAGGTCTTTACTGGCCCATGGGGTGACGTCACATCGTACAGTGCAACAAACTGCTGAATAGCCACAAACAGCTGAAAGAATAGTTAAACTGGTCATCGAAAAATTGGCCTTTTGTTTGCAACCAGGGAACAGGACATGAGCTTAACCAACAGGCATTGAGAATATTTATTTATTTCAAATATCTATAAACTTGCCTTATTCCTGAGTATCTCAGGACTCTGACCATTCCAACTCCTGAGAGCCAGGGTGGTATAGTGGTTAAGAGTGGTGGACTCTAATCTGGAGAACTGGGTTTGATTCCCCACTCCTACACATGAAGCCAGCTGGGTGACCTTGGTCTAGTCACAGCTTTCTTAGAGCTCTCTCGGCCCCTCCTACCTCACAAGGTTTCTGTTGTGGGGAGAGGAAGGGAAGTAGATTGTAAGCCGGGTTGATTCTCCTTAAAAGGTAGACTCTTCTTCTTCTAGTTATGTCCATGACACCTTTCCTCTCAAGAGTTGTTACCATAAAGCATTCTGCTTGGAAGCAAGCATGTTGAGAAAAGTCATCTCCTAAGTGAGTTGTGTCCCCTAGCAAACTGATAACACTCAATTTCAAAGGGATGTTCTATTTTTATGGCAACATTTAAAATGAAATCAACAATAATTTTAAAAAAACAGGACTCTCGTATCTTTAAGAGTAACATATCTTCATTTGAACAGGAAAATGTTCCAGATATTTTCACCACCTGTTGTTGCTGAACACTGCATTTTACCTACCAAATGAGTGCTTTTAAAGCTATAAACCTGTCCCTGGTGAGGCATGAAACAGAAGTTGCTATAATGAGGGGTGCAATCTCCTGACCTGGAGACAGTGCCTGTTGCAATAACTGCTGCTGAAGAGCAAGGCAAAAGAGGCAGAGGAAGACCAAAAATGGACATCTGCATTGTTGAGGCAAGAGTCTTACAGCCCTGGCCCTGTTCAAATGGAACGCTGACTCTAGGACCAAAGTTGGCACTGCAAGATAGAGTTAGACTTGTTATGGAATGTTTTTTATCTATGTATCGCTGTTGGCTTTTTTTCTCTCTCCCAGTAATTCATAGGATAGAAGTGAGAAACATGTTTATGTAGAACATGCTTCACTTTGGTCATGATATGAGTATATATGTGTAAAGCCAGTAGGCAGAGATTGTTCTTTTTTCCTCCACAGGAAATGGAACATACACCCATAAACCCTGCTCCTCACAGGAAATGGGACATACACCCATAAAACCTGCTCCTCCCTCTTCTATCTCACTACATTTTTCTCTCAGTCTGGCTCCTATTATGGAAATGAGCCCACTCAGATGGATGAAGAATACTAACAGAATCTTCTTCACTCCCATAAAGTCCTCTCATTTCACCTTCCTACCTTTAGTCCATCACATCTGTCAGAAATGGTCTTATGATATTTTATTTCTCTTTTCTGGCAAAGAGAATTCATTGTGAAGTTTTCCTCTATCTTTCAGTTACTTTTTTAAAAATGCCTCATTTCCTCCAAGTAGTTCGGGGTGGAATACATGGTCCTTTCCTCCTCCATTTATCCAAATGAAATGGGTTAAGAAAGAGTGAAATGGGTTAAGAAAGACAGCAAAGGTGGTGATTTGAACTCAGATCTCCCCACCCTAGTCCAATTTGATTAATGCAACACATTGGCTCTCATCACAGCACTCCTATCTTGATGTTATTTTATAATAAATGACCCCTATGATATTAGCATTCAAAACAGAGTTAACCTTTTTTCCTGAGTGGCATACATAACAGTAAACACTTCCAGCCTTTCAAAACATGGACATCATTCAGCTATAAAAGGGATAATTGTCAATAAGGCCGTTTATGCAGGGACGTTTCCTTGTGGTCACCCCCACTGTTTCAGGGCTTCCTTTGATCATGCATGCCTTTTCCATCCATCAGAGGTCGCCTCTCTCTCCCCGCACGTTTTGCCCACATTTTCCAGATTCTGGCTAAAACAGAATCTGGAAAATGTGGGCAAAGCATGCAGGGAGAGAGAGGTGACCTCTGAAAGGCAGAAAAGGCATGCATGATCAAAAGGAAGACCTGAAGCAGTGGGGGTGACCGCAAGGGAACGTCCCTGCATAAAAGGCCAAAGAAAGGGCAGCCAGTGCTACCTTCTATATGAAATTAAGGGAAGGGAGTTTAGAAGGATTCTTTTCATTTCTTGGACAGGGTAGCACATATCAAAAATTAGCTAAAATGGGTTGTATCTAAGCATGTTCACAAAAGCACAACCTTCTTCTCCCCCCAGCGGACCCTGTGTCCACCAAAAGCTTTTGCCAATAGTCAAGAGGACCACCTATAGCAGTGGTGGCAAACCTATGGCACGCGTGCCAGAGAGGGCACTCAGAGCCCTCTCTGTGGGCATGCGTGCCGTCGACCCAGCACAGAGTTCGCCTGAGTTTGTTACTAGAAAGCCAGAGGGACGCGGGGCCGGGCTGCTCCCCTCCCCCTCTCCACGTGCGCCTGAGGGCATTTCCATCACCCGCCCCTCTGCCCAGCAGCCCAATGGGAGCGCTTCCTCCCTCCCCTGTCTGGGGTAAGTGTTGGAATATGGACTATAGATGGTGTCACTTGAGATCTTACTAAACAGTCAGATAGATAGACAGGACAGAGAGAGGCATCTGCTGTTTACACCTCACCCTCATTTCCTGTCTCCTTTGATGTTTAGAGTTATATTGTCAGGGAACATCCCTTCTCACTCTCTCTTCCCTTTGCCCCTCATCCAAGCAAGACGGTAGAGCCGTTGCACAGGTCTTCCCCCTCCATGGGTGGAAGGGAGATGGAAGCAGGATAGATTAGGATAGCGGACTTGTCTGTCCTTTCCTATCAGTATTGTATTTAACAATAAATGAATTTAGTTTGATTAGAAACAAAAGCTGCTTCCCTTTTGATTTCTAACTTGCACGCACGCAATCTTCCGTTGTTTGCTAAACTTAACGCATTCTGACTAACGGAGTGGAAAATATCAGAACCAATAGATATTTTCCAACAGGTCATGGTGCCCAGATATTATCATGACGACAGGTCATGCTGTGCCCAGATGTTTTTTCCCTGCGAGGAATTTCTAACGACGAGCTGAGGAGCCACCTTTCCCAAAAGGTTTGAAGCTGCGACTTTCCTGAACCTCGAAGGGTTAAGAGATTCGTTTTTCCTGCCGCTGCGCCCAGAGAAGACAATCACACGAAGGAGCAGGAACAGCTCTTTGAAAACCGCTACGGAAAACAGGAAGTGAGGGTGTTGAGTCTGTGGCGAAGGTGATTCCTGAGGTGGGGTTGGAGAGGAGCTAGGTTGGAGGGGAGCATAGCTCACAGCGTGGCAAAGCTGGAGGGGAGCAGAGCACTTGGGCCACAGTGCGGGCTTTGCAGCACCAGTCCTGCATGTGCCACTGGCCCTGCTTTGTCGCCCGCTGGAGGCTTATCTGTAAGAATGTCACAAAAAACTAATTTCTATATGATCTTAAAGGTAAACCATAGAATTGCTCCTCCAATCCTATTGGAAAAGAAGTGCATGCAGAATTTCACATAGCTGTGAGTGTTTATGAAATACAGCATGATGAAGCCATCCAACTAGGATACTGCTGGCTTAATAAAAAAATAAATGCAATCTTGCACAGTATTACTATTATTGACAGTATTTATATTTCACTTTTCTAACTGCTCCCTGTCCCTAAGGGGCTCACAATGTAAAAAGAAGCAAAAGAACACCAGCAGACAACCACCAGAAAAGACATTGCTGGGGTGCGGAGGACCAGTTACTCTCCCTCTGCTCAATAAAAGAGGAACACCCACTTACCCAGCATGTAATTACCCTGTGGAACTCCTTGCCACAGGATGTGATGATGGCATCTAGCCTAGATGCCTTTAAGAAGGGATTGGACTAATTTCTGGAGGAAAAGTCCATCACGGGTTACTAGCCCTGATGGGTATGTGCTACCTCCTTATTATAGATGTGGGCCACTGTGAGATACAGGAGCTGGGCTAGATTGTTCAAAAGCACGCCAAATGCAAACTTTTACCTTTCCATAAAAAGTTGTTTGTATCATTGAGAGCTCTGTTATTGTGTTGTTGTTTTTAAGACAAAAGATGTTGATGTATGAGTTGTTTTTTTCTAAACTAAAACCTCAGTATTCAGGTTAAATTGCCATGTTGGCACTCGGGTCTCTAAAAGGTTCGCCATCACTGATCTATAGTAACAACTCTTGGGATACAAGGGGCTACAGAGGGAAGGGAGAATCAGCCCATCCACCTAGGGCTGTTGAATTTTAAAAAATTCGGTATAGTTCGGATTCGGCCGAATTTGGCCCGTTTAGATTCGGTATATGCCGAAGTCCGAACTCCCCCACTTCGGATCCGTTCAATTCGGCGGGAATTCAAAGTTCGGAAAAAAAATTCGGCTGAATAAAGCCATTAAAAACACAATCGCGCCTTTCCCCGGCTCTGGGGGGGGGCATTTTTGGGGTTAGAGGTCCCAAACTTTCAGCAGAGCTTCAAAGGACGTTTATTGAAAGACTTCCCAAGTTTTGTAAAGATTGGGTCGGGGGGGCTGAGATATGGGCCCTGAAAGGGGTCCCCCCCACCCTTAATGTGCATCTCTCAGCAGAGCTTGCCGCCCACGCACAAAGCTCCCAGCCCCAACAACAGTTTGCAAAGCAACACAACCTTGTAAAACAACACCTTTGCAACAGGGAAAACCAGAAGACACACAACTGAAACCTCCCCCCTCAAACCAGGGAGCGAGAGACTCGAGGGGGAACACACACCCCAGGCAGAACCGACGAAAGCCCCCTTTGGCTTCCCCCCCACCCACAGAAACTGCTCCCTCCCCACACAGACACATACTCTGCTTTCCCCACACACACACACATACACAGGAGAAAAATTATAGATTAAAGCCCCCAAAGGGGTCTTACTGTGGCTGTCTTCTGTTCCATCAGGAGGGGAGGACTTGTAATCCAAGATGATTCCAATTAGGCACGGGACGTTTTGCTCTGGAGAAGATGCACACAGGATCGGCTGATCCATTCATCCCAATAGGGAAAAGGGGAAAGGGGAAAGGGGAAAGCCCATATCTCGGGACCCCCTGACCCAATGTTCACAAAACTTGGGTGGTCTCTTAAGAACACTGGTCTGAAACTCCGCTCAAAGTTTGGGATCTGCACCCCCAAAAATGCGCCCCCTGCAGCCACGGAAAGAGAAAAGGGGAGAGGCGATATTTCTGCCCCCACTGAACCCATCTTTACAAAACTTGGGTGGTATCTTAAGAATAATTGACTGAAGCTATGCTAAAAGTTTGGGGGCTATATCCCCAAAAAAGCGCCCCCTGCAGCCACATAAATGGAAAAGGGGGAGGGAAAAGGGGGAGAGCCCATATCTCGAGACCCCCTGACCCAATGTTTACAAAACTTGGGGGGTATCTTAAGAAGCTTCATCTGAAGCGCCACTGAAAGTTTGGGGTCTGTACCCCAAAAAATGCGCCCCCTGCAGCCATGGAAAGAAAAAGGGGGGAGCCCATATCTCGGGACCCCCTGGCCCAATGTTTACAAAACTTGGGGGGTATTTTAAGAAGCTTCATCTGAAGCTCCAGTGAAAGTTTTGTGTCTGTACCCCAAAAAATATGCCCCCTGCAGCCACAGAAAGGAGCAAATGTGCACAAGCACCCCCACACACACACACGAGGATTTCGCTCGCTCTCTCTCTCTCCCTGGCCGGGCCGCACATCAGCTGATTCCTCCAGTACTCAATCCTGACTGATTGGCCAGAAGAAGACCCAGCTTGGCCACCGATTGGCCGGGGGAGGAGAATGCTGCTTACTGACGGTTATGCTGCTTACTGACGGCCCCGAATTTGCCGGATTTATTTGCGAACTCCCGAACTCGCTGAATTCGGCCCCCCCGGTTGCCCGCCAGTTTTGAGTTCGGTTCCTCCCGAACTAAAAACCACTGAATCAGGGGAAATTCGGCTGATTTTCAGTTCGGGCCGAACCGAATCAACAGCCCTACATCCACCCCCTTTTCACACTTTTATGAGAAGAGCAAGCTCTGAGAACAGAACAAAAGCTGGTACAAGACTGAGAGGGGATGATTTCTGTCAATTCCCCCTTCTCACTGCAGCCCTTCATGCTACTGGATGGACCCCAACCCTCAACAAGACCTCTTCTGCTACAGCGCTCACTTCTGTGATCAAATTTGCATTACCCCATCACTAAGCCTGCATTTCCTTTTTAAAAAAATAAGCTGATTGATCAATCATTGCTTTCCTACTGCCATGTGGGGAGCGGCCCTCTTTAGGTCTCCTTCCTAGGAAGGTATCGTCTACTCAGCTTCCATTTGTCTGACATCACATCTGGCAATTTGTTTTACAAACTGACTGGGCTTTGTGTTTCAAGGTTATAAATGAAAGGTAAGTACAGCTGACAAGAACATGTGGCAAAAATAGGGAGCTGGGTTGTTGGAAATGATTATTCTTATAATCCCAGATGTTTAGAAATGATATATTTGACCATTCAAGCAGTCTGCTACTTTGTGCAAATAAACACATCCCTCCCCCCCCCCCCCGATCATTCAAGTCTTATTGGCCTACAAAAGGCTGTTGAAATTTCATGGGGGCAAGTAACACAAATAAAAATGTTCCTGTTAATTTTGAGTTTAGGAACAAGTGTATTTGCTATATACATATACACAATTCCGCAGGGCCTGTAAGACAGAGCCAGGCCTTGCCTCTCCCAAAATAAGGGTAGGGTAGTGCCCCAAAACACTTTTTTTTTTTGGTAAATTTCAGGTTCAGGTTTATTGGGCCGGATTTTTTCAGGAAACCTAGAATAAGCCAAATACCCATGCTAGTAAATATTGATATTCGGCTTATTTCCAGGTTTACCAAAAAATTCAGGCCCATTATAGTCTATGGGGATTTTTTTTTTTTGAAGCTCCTGTGAGGGCATTTTTGGAGGAAGAGTCCCCAAATTTGCAGTGTGGCTGCAATGGACTCTCCTTAGATAGTCACCAAAGTTTGGGACAGGGGGTCCAATTTTATGGCCCTGCAAAGGCCAGCAAACATATCAGAAGTTCAGCATTGCCAAGGAGTGGCAGAAAGAACTGATTGGCAGGCTGGCTCCTCAAAGTCTGGGGGCTCCCTTCATATTTGGGGCACATAGTATGATGTCCATGCAAATTAGCTTCCAAACTGAGGGAAAAGGCTTAAATTCAAGAAAAATAAGGCTCAGAAAACATTTCTTTTGGTGGCAAATGACATCCTGTGAACAGTCCTTTATAATGGTCATCAAAAATCTGATGTCAAGAGATGGTCACCGTGTGGGGAAATGAAGCCTCTATTCGAGGCCACCTTCAGTTCAACAGCAGGTTTGCTTGGGGGGGGGGGTGATATCAGAACCAGCCGAAGTCTCAACTACAGGGACTGTCTGAAGGAGATTGCTCATCCGCACGGGTGAGAGAGACTCCTTTGGAAGCCTGGTGGTGTGAGCAGCTGTTGAAGCCAGTTCTTTTTAGATGGAGGGTATTTTCCTCTGGATGGGACTTGGTGAGCCCTGTCTTTTAAAAGTCCCTTATGCATGAACTATATCAACCCACTGAATAGTTGGTCCAACCAAGTTGGCTCCAATTACATGACCTATCCTCAAAAGGGCCCCAACCAAGGAATACGAGGGTTGCTGTACAGAGGAAGGCACTGGCAAACCACCTCTGTTAGTCTCTTGCTTTGAAAACCCCATAAGGGGTCACCATGAGTCGGGTGCAACTTGAAGGCACTTTATACACACACACATTGGACCCTACTGACTGACTGATATTGATACTGAGGTTGGTCAGCCCATGCCCCCCATCCTCTTTTCCTGGGCCTCTCTGTACCACCTCCCCCTGGACCGACTACACCTTGTAATGTTGTGGCTCCTTTCCTTAATTATTGAAATAATAGATAGGTTTTGTAAGGTGGGAGCCTAGACTTGGAGAACCACTTTTATAGCAAATGATTGGAAGCATTTTATTAGGACTACATGATTTTACTATAATGAGTAAAATGTTGTTTTAATTTTCATAATTTATGATGGTATAGAGTACATTAATTATTTGTTGGAAGCCGCCCTGAGCCTGGCTTTTCCCAGGAAAGGGCAGGATGCAAATCAAATCAAATAAAAAAAAAGTGAGGAACAACCTGATTTTATCACTGGAAAAACACAGCATGAGATAATTTGTCTCCACTAACAATCTCTCAGCTAGGCATGTGTAGACTCAAAAACAATCCAATAACTGCTTTGTTGGACTGATGGGAGATCTTAATAGAACAGCTGACATTCTCCCTCAGAGAGAAAATGAACAGGCCTGGTACACATCATGACTAAACTGAGGAGTCCATAATGTTCTTAAAATCTGATGAATTCTGCATCTCATCTGTTTAAATACATGTACATAAATAATTTTCCTTTACTTTTCTTTGGTTCTTGACACAAAACAGAATTGGTATATTGAGCATTCAGTCAGTTGAGAGTTGAAGCATGTGAATGCTTTAGCCCATGCTGATCTTACAGGAGAGCATAAAATTTCTATGCATGAGGAAGGGTAGATCTATGTATTATGAGAAATGCAGGGCTGCCACTGTTTTTCTCACACTGTGTGCTTTCACCTTAAGGTTGCTGGAAATACAAGAGGAGTGACAATTTATGTATGCTGTGGAACAATATCATAACTGATTCAGCATGTTCCCGTCTACTCAGACCACATTCTTTGCCATGAACCAATTCACTGGCATGAAATGGATTCTTAGACCCTGATTCAAAGGAATCAATTGAATGAGAACTCAGTGACAGTTTATACCTGCTCCAAGGCACATTTTGAAGTGATGGTTCTTACTTATAAGGAGGGATGTGCATTAGGATATTTCTGGTTTAAATATATACCCAAAAATACTTTATCTGTATTTTTCAGGCATATTCATGTATCCATAGTGGTATTCAAGATTATTGGAATACTGGCATTTGGATCTTGAATATTTCCAGAAATATTTGGGAATATCTGGGGTTGGCATTTTAAGGCTCCTGGGCCTGTTTTTCCCCTATTTAACAGGTTTCCTGGGCAACAGGAGGGAAGGAGGGTAGCAGGCCCCCCAGGTAATGGGGTCACATGTTAAAGGATCACACATTAGAACTATCTACCCAATCACAACAAAAACAGCCACTCCAGCCCCCCCCCCCAAAAAAAACAGTCCCCCTATAAGTAATAACAGACTACACAATTTTGGGAATTAAAGAAACATAATTCTGAAATGGTATGAGGGAACCCAAACACTCTAGAATACTGGTGTAGAATACATTCCCAAAATCAGAATTGAAGAATACCTTTTTTTTTTCAGAAGCATACCTCTACAGATAAGGCCCTAAATGGCTTGGTGGCAGGGTACTTGAAGGACCACATCCTTCCATGTTGTCAAGCCTCCCCCACCCCCAGTTGAGATCCTCTTCCCAAGACCTGCTCTCTGTGTCCCTACCTGTAGAGAGTACTTTTTTGGCCAAAATATTTCTTTTAACAAAGGGGTTCTGTCTTCTGAGATACTTCATGCTTTGCTTCTAATCTGACTGTTTAATCAATGTGATTTGAGGCTGCTTTATTTTATGTGCCATTATGCCCTGGATTTTTTTGATTGGCCTGGTTTTTTTTTTAATTGATTTGGTTTTATTAATAGTATCTAGAGGGGCTTGTTTGTTTTTACTGTTTGATTTCTGTTTTTGTTGTGAGTCCCTTCAAGCAGGTCTGGAGAGGTCACACACCACTTTTCATAATAAACAAACACAGCCCATAGATTTCAGCAAGACTGGTTGTGAGTAACTTGCTTTCCATCGGGGACCCCAGTTTTGATTGATCCCCATCAGTCACATAGCTTTCCTTCTATTTTCCATTCGATTCTACTCTGGTTTCAAGTGTGAGTGCTCACAGATGGTGACTCTCAAGTCTGAGTTCTGACAATGACACATGCAAACCTAACATTCACTTTCCTAAACAAGCTGGGATAGTAAAACAAAGTTTTGTAAATGTGATGGCAGTTGCAAAAGGAGTGCTTCTGTGCCCAACGGACAACAATTTTAGACTGGGAATGAATAGTTGAGGAGGAAGGCAAATCTTCCCTGTTATTGGTTCTTGTAGGTTATCCGGGCTGTGTAACCGTGGTCTTGGAATTTTCTTTCCTGACGTTTCGCCAGCAACTGTGGCAGGCATCTTCAGAGTAGTAACACTGAAGGACAGTGTCTCTCAGTGTCAAGGGTGTAGGAAGAGTAATATATAGTCAGAAAGGGGTTGGGTTTGAGCTGAGTATTGTCCTGCAAAAGTATTGTCCTGTAAGTATCAAGATAATGTGCTAATGAGGGTATGGTATGTTAATAACATACCATACCCTCATTAGCACATTATCTTGATACTTACAGGACAATACTTTTGCAGGACAATACTCAGCTCAAACCCAACCCCTTTCTGACTATATATTACTCTTCCTACACCCTTGACACTGAGAGACACTGTCCTTCAGTGTTACTACTCTGAAGATGCCTGCCACAGTTGCTGGCGAAACGTCAGGAAAGAAAATTCCAAGACCACGGTTACACAGCCCGGATAACCTACAAGAACCAATGAACTCTGACCGTGAAAGCCTTCGACAATACTTCCCTGTTATTCTTTATGTAAGAGACCATTCCTGAGAGCTACAGCGGCTGGGGACCACTGTAGAGCCTCCAAAGAGGATTTGTGGCTGTTGCGAGGTAAAAAAAGGGGGGGTGTTTTGAAAAACTTGAAAATGGGGGGAAAGCCCCATAGAAAACATTTAGCATTTATTCTTTGGGATGAAGGACAATGACTTGAGTGAAACCTTGGATAGGAACATAAGTATGTGGACCTCCTTTTTGAGTTATCCAGCATTTTCCCCAGCCAAACTTTCCATCCACATTTTGGGAGAAAAACAACAGTGGAGGGAGTATTGTTTTCTAATGAGACAGTAAGCTCACATTATATACTGAGATCTAATCTTTATAGATGATTTTTTATTTAGAAATGCCACCACGAAATGAGCATTTCATTGCCCTGTGCCTGGGCATGGTGAAATCTGAGCCATTTCCCCCTGAGAAAGTTCCATTGAAAACAAATCTTGGGTGATGCCAGATTGCACAGTGTCAAAGCTCGCTTGAATGAAATGCTAACAGCATGAGCATTTTTGAGGATGCATCTTTTTTTCTTTTAGTTCTCTATCACCAATGCAAGGTTGTTTCCCGTGTATCATTTTCTAGTGTTTTGCTTAGTGTAATACAATCAAGATGAGTAACTAAGATGCCTAATTAGAGAAACCTTACATGATGCTGATTGCGAGTAAAAGGCTCGATTCTCCTCTCATCAACCAGTCTAACTTTAAAGTAGACCCACGGTAGTCAATGACTGTGTAAATAGCCAGCCATAGGCATTAGTGAGATAGCTACTGGTATGAAAAAATATGATTAGCCAGGGAAGTTGTTTTTCTGTCAGCTAAGTAGTGAGTATTTGAGACAGCTCTCCCCAAGACACAAGACAGGAAAAAAAACCCACATGGAAAATACTGCTCATTGTCATCTCCGACATATCTTTACAGGATTATGGATTCTGAAGCTTATTGCTCATATTTGTGTCTTGGTTCACTATTTTTTTTAAACCATTCTCCACAATTGTTTCGCTGAACAGATGCACTGCCATTTCAAGGCAGCAACTTCTGTGAGCCATAATTGGATGTCAATATGCTTTCATATAATGCCATTGTGAATTCGATACATTTTTAGTTTCTTGGACATTAATTAGGATCAAATGCTGGATTATAACATCTTTTCCGTCCCAGTTTGGAGAAAATATTTTAGTTTACTTCTATGTTATAAAACATGCATATAAAAATTACTAGTTGCTGTACTGCAAGATTTCTTTTTCAGAAGAATGCATGTATGTGTTTTTATACTGAGCTTAGTCCTGACATGTACTAGTTCTGAAATCCTATAACTCTTACCAGGGAATGAGTTCCACTGAGTTTGGTGGGATTTACTATCAAGTAAAAACAACTTGTTTTTACAACATAAAAATAATCTGTATTTTCCTTAAATTCCCATGGACTTTACTGGAACCACCTGAGCTTTCAAAACCAGTCTTGCATTTTCCTAGGCTGGGGAACCTAATGTTCATTGTCCCATCAAATCTTCTTTTATACATTTTGTGCATATTTTATTCTTATTAGGAAACCTAAGCACCATTTCCTTGGAATTTGCTTTTGGGAGAACATTAAACAAGGTCACAGTAGGAATGTGCATTCAGATATATCAGGTCTGAATATATAGCCAAAAAACACCTTATTGGTATTTTCTGGATACATTTGGGTGTCCAAGTGATATCTAGGATTTTCCAGGATACCAGGAAATGGGTCCCAAAAAGCTTCAGAAACATTTGGGATTAGTTGTGAATATCAAGAACAAGCATTTGAAGGTCCCCAGAAGTGTTTTTTCTCTATTTTTTCAGTGTGTCTTTGTCTTCCCAAACTTGGGATGAGCTTGCTATGTTGGTTTCACTTTGATTATGTCCTTTTAAATTGGTTTTGTTGGTGGGACAACATTGTATTCTTCGCACAATTTGGTTTGTGTCAGGTTTGTAATGGATTCTTGGGTTTCATATTGCCTTTAATTCTCAGGTTGTGCATTGGCTCAGATTTTATATTTGTTGAGCTTGCAACAGCTTTTGTATTTGGGTTGGCTTGGATGAGTCTCTGGTTTGACATTGGGTTAGAGTCTTGGGTTGTACATTTGTTGTGTTAGGTTTCCAACATTGCCTCACACTTCTGCTGGGATTCCCTGGTTCTGACTTGGTTATTTGGGCTTTTGGTTCTGGCTGCTTTGAGAGGCTTTTGGCCAGGGTTTGCTTTGCTTCCTCTTTTGACTTTGGTTATTCTTTGCCCTGGAGAAAGCATGGAATCCCCCCACCCCCACCCCAATAGCAAGCAATGGAAAATGGCTGAGAGCACGTTGTTCAGGGGCCCATAGAATTGGACCTCTTGGTCTAATTCACTTGAAATTTGGGGTTTGTTTAAAAGATAAGCACAAGCAACTGTGGCAATTTGTTGCAACTTGATTAAAAAAAAAAAAAAAAAGCCCCTCCAGCCCTCCTGAAAGATTTCCCATATGGAATAATTAAGCCAAATAATATTGAAATCTTGAAAAAAAAACTGATCTGAATACCAAACTGGTATTTGTAACCTGGAAAACAAGGAATACCTTTATTTTTTCAGGTCTCTGATATCTGGATCAAAAAAATACTGAATTTTCCTAGGTACATATCCCTAGGCCACGTAGCTAAGATCTACCTGACGTGCATCCACAACTAATTTACTCCATGTTGTGTAATAAAAAGCTTGTTCCAGAGTAAGTGGATTTGTGGCCTTATACACCAATACTAAACATGATTGTTTCTTTTAACTAAATCAGTTGAAACTAACAGAACTTACCTCAATTTGTACCATCCGTGACCTCTCAAGTGCATCTCTGAAGTGCCTTCAGTTGAAAAATATCTGGGAGGATGGCAGGTGATATGAAATGTCTGTTGAGTTGGGTCATCTGTTATGATTGTTTCACACATGCAGGTCACTACTTGATGGAACAGTCACTAAGTAGTGAATAAGTATGTGTGAACTCCTCCTTACTTCCAAATATATTATTTAGGATTGCAATTCAATTTAAGAGCCTTGGAAATCACAGTTGAGAGTAATTTACACTATGACTGAGGTATCAATTTATTCATGCAAATGATCCTGACACCCTGATTCTCCACGCATTGTTTAAAAAAAATATTCTTTTGATTTCATTTAAGGCCAAATAATGTGTTTAGAATAAGGCAGCTTGATGTAAAAAGTAGAGCCATGCATGATTTCCATGGCCCAGCTATGCCTCTTTTTCCCACTACCCCCACACATACTTGATATCATCCCACATGTACGATCTCAAAAGGAAAAAAACAAACATTTTATTTCTGAAATGAATGTATATAAACCATACCATGGTTATCATTTGCAGTTCGGGTCAGACCGCCTAGACCTCAGTAAAAAGAACTAGTCCTCCACTCCCCACGTGGCTATGGAAAGTAGACAACGCTTTTGTGCCTTTAATGTAAAATATTTGTGAGATATTTTCTGCAGGAACAGTTCTTTTTCTCTTCTACAGCATTATAAGACTGAGTCTGCATCTGGTTACCTTCTGTGCCTCTGTGCCCTCAACAGCTGTGTGACAACAGACATTCAGCAGGTGAAGTTTTTTTTCAGCATGTGGGAGCAGTGATGGTGAAAGTTTCCCCTGTTTCATTTTTTACCTTTTAGACTCTATTTCATGCAAGAACCCTGGCAGGGGAGAAAGCTAACAATTTGTTAAGTGTCATATATATACATGTAAATGTATGGAAAGCAACAAAATGGCTGTTCAAAGACGTTACCTAGAGTATGATCATTTCAAACATAATGATTCCCTCAAATGTAAAAGAGATTGGTGTATCACCAATACATTAATCAATGCTGTAAAGATCTTGTCAGACTGTATGCTGAGTAGTATACTTGTCAGAAAGTATACCTGTCAGAAACTATTGCAGGTATTTACAGCAAGGCAGATATTCAGAATAAATGATGGTATGCTGAGGTCAAATGGTCTGAGATATATCAAGATCAAAGTGTGCCACCCAAAGAAAGAAAGCATACATCACTGATTATAAATATCCAACTGCAGCCATCCCCCACAGGCGAGGGAAGGGACACTAACACCAAGTCTACAAAACAGAGATAAAAAGAAAAAAAAAGATTTAAAAAAAAAACTGATAAAGTAGAACAGAAAGCAAAGGGCTAGAGCTAAATTAAACGAGATTAAAAGAAAAACAAAGATAATTTGAGATAAAAAAGGAAGCCTCAGCCCTCAGATACAGAGAAATGCCTCGTAGCGTCCTGCAATAATGCTTTGGAACCGACAACCTCACAACCCGCCACCATCTGTTGGCTGATTATAAATATCACATAGGTATTACTGATGGATGCAAAACAGACTGGAAAATTATTTTACATTTAAAAAAATTAAAAGTTTGCATCCCACTACCAGGTATTTACTGTTTGCAAGTCTCAAATACAAGAGCTATGAGTGCTAGTTTAAAGAGAAATCAATAGATCGAGGATAAAAAGTTTTCTAGAATACATCAAACGTCTTCTAGCATCTCCCAAGGTTCTGCTGATTAACCCAGTAGGATATTAATTAACAACACATCTGCCATCCATTCTCAGCATTCCCCTTTACCAATTAGAGATCTGGGAAACTCAGATTTTTGAAGCACATAAGAAATTATTTTTTGTAGGCTGAAATTTATAGGACCTCTCTGATGGAAACATGCTACAAAATATGAAAACCTGATTTGAAAATACTTTGTTTTTAACATATATATTATAATAACAGTGCTATCCTAAGCAGACTTTCACCATGTCAATGGGCTTAGAAGAGTGTGATTCTGTTTAGGATGGCAGTGCTGATCAAGCTTCAAAAATTAGCAACCTTTGGAAATAATTAGGAAATAAATCAGTACTCTGGTAACTTAAGGATGCTGTTTCAGATCAATGAAGGCACAGACACAGCAGATAATATAAGTTTCAATAACATTGATCAACCATCAGAGTTTATCTTGGCCAGGCCACCACCCAAAAACATTGTGTTGATTGCCAGAATGCAGTTCATAGAAATCGTTCACTGCATTGACAGAAGGGGCTGTTTGAAAATGGAAACAGTGCTGCTATTTCTCTGCCCATATTCTTGTATTCCTGGTAGAGTTGCCAAATAGCTCTGTGTGCCAATTCTGATACCACAAATGTTATTTGCTCACAAAAATGGGGACCCTTTCTCTTATCCATCTGAAATTTAGCAGGGAGGATCCCTTGGTGATGAATATAATTCCTGAGAATTTCATCCCAAATACATAGACAAATAACAACAGCTCAAAGAGGGCAGTGCCTTTAATTGCTTTTAAAGTGTAGGTTCTGTCTCCTATCTGTTTAAAATTTGGCATGCACTTGTATAGTAACTTTATTGCAAGGACTTGTGTTTTAAAAAAAGAAAATGAATAACATTATCAAATAATCAAACAAATCCAAAATGGATATAATAAAATGTTGGTGTATACCCTTGAATCAGAACGACGATACATTTTTTGAACGAAATTTGCCTTTTATGAAGAAAACTACACCACTGTGTTTTCTTATTTTAAAAAGTGTGCTCTTTGAAACAATAGTGCTGCCTTAATGGGAGATGTGTAGTTAAAAATCACACACACACAATTCACCTTTAAATATACATAAAAACCCTAACTGGGCAAGAAAGTAGCAACTGACATAATTAGATCATGTTTTGATTGAGCCATTTTGTCTTCTTATAACTGGTGGATGACACCAAATGATTACGGCTTTTGCAGGCATCCAAATTTGGTATCAAGCAGAACATTTTTTCCATTTTCCATGAAATAAAGCCAGAATGTTGAAATGCGCCATTTTTGTCATTGGTTCTGCTTCACAGGCACACTGTTTGTTCATTCAAGGAGCATAATTGATTGCTGCAAAGTCTACCTTTGCTGTGAACTTTCCCCCCCCTCCTGTCAGAACACTGAATCCCCTAGCAGTGGATGATGTATTAGGTTTTGTTGCTTAATTCTTAATTACTGCGGTGGAGCAATATGTGTAGAACCATAGATTAGCTCTCAGACAAAGAGAACTCAAGTGTGCCAGAGAGGCAATAATAATAATACTGATCATACCAGAAAGTGTAAATGCCTGCTGCTGGTTCCTGAAGGGCCTTGATGTTTCCACTTTGACTTCCACTTGCAAAATGATATTTATGATTGCTGCTTAGGGTTGCAAACCTCCAGGTGGTAGCTGGAGAACTCCTGCTATTACAACTGAACTTCAGCCGATAGAGATCAGTTCACCTGGAGAAAATGAACGCTTTGGTAATTGGACTCTATGGCATTGAAGTCCCTCCCCTCTCCAAACCCCACCCTCCTCAGGCTCTGCCCCCCAAATCTCCAGGTATTTCCCAGAGCTGGCAACCCTATTGCTGTTGCTGCCTGAAAAAGAAACTGGACATTACCCAAGTGGGCCAAGGTGAAGTGATTTCAATGTATTTCCCTGGAACAGACTGGGAAGAAATCTTTAAAGTCATCAGTAGGGCTGTTGGAAAAAAAAAATCGGTAAAATTCGGATTCGGCAAAATTCAGCCCGTTTTGATTCAGGAAATGCCGAAGTCCAAACTCCCCCGATTTGGATCCGTGGAATTTGGCACGCAATTCGAAGTTCGGGGGGAAATTAGGCTGTTTAAAGCCATTAAAAACACATTCGGACCTTTCCGCAGCTCCGGGGGGGGGCATTTTTGGAGGTAGAGGTCCCAACATTTCAGCATAGCTTGAGGGGACCCTTCTTGCAAGAACCCCCAAGTTTTGTAAGGATTGGGTCAGGGGGTCCCAAGCTATGGGGCCCGGAAGGGGTCCCCCCCAAAATCGCCAATTGGAATGAAGACATTAAAAACACATTTGTGCCTTTCCGCAGCTCTGGGGGGGCATGTTTAGAGGTAGAGGAACCAAAATCTCAGTGTACCTTGAGGGGACCCTTCTTGCAAGAACCCTCAAGTTTTGTGAAGATTGGGTCAGGGCCCCCCGAGATATGGGGCCTGGAAGGAGTCCCCCCCATCTGCCCATTAGAATAAAGCCATTAAAAGGGATGTACTAAAATGAATGACAAGTCAGCCCATTGGAAGCAATGGGAGAGGCTTCCCAACCCATTGAAGATAATGGGAGAGGGGAATGTCAGTTGACTTGCATTGACTCCACTGAAATACATTACAGGGGATGTACTAAAACGAATAACAGGCTAGCCCATTCGAAACAACAGGAGCGGCTGCACAGCCCATTGGAAACAGTAGGAACCAGCTAGTGAGAGACTCACTGACCCAGTTAACTCCACACGAAGTTGGCAACTGGTGAAAACAGTAGAAAGCACAGTCCCACGCAGAGGCAATCAAGCCCACCCCCCAGCAGAACAGGTAAACCCACCCCCGTTTGGCTTCCCCCTCTCTCTCTCTCTCTCTCACACACACACACACAGAATCTCCCCCCCCCCACATACACATACACAGGAAAAATTATAAAGAATTATAGAGAAAAGCCCCCAAATGGGTCTTACTGTGGATGTCTTCTTCTCTTCTATCAGGAGCAGGGACTGGGAGTCAGGACTCAGGAGTAATCCAATCCGATTCTAGCAGACTCACACACACATACTCTGGCATGGGAGGTTTTGCCTTGGATTTGCCGCTCTCTAGATGCACATTAAGGATTGCCCTCTCCCATTCATTCCAATGGGTGGATGGGGGGACCCCATAACTCAGGATTAATTGCCTTTTAGTCAGACCCCCGGGCTGGGGTAATGGTACGGCCCAACTGTCAAGGCAACCAGACCCCCAGGCCGGGGTAATGGTATGGCCCAACTGTCGAGGCAACCAGACCCCCTGTCCGGGCTAATGGTACGGCCCAACGCGAATATGTTTTAAAAGGCTGTAATGGGTAGATGGGTGGGGGGACCCCTTCTGGGCCCCATAACTTGGGACCCCCTCCCCCAATCGTCACCAAACTTGGGGGTTCTTGCAAGAAGGGTCACCTAAAGCTACGCTGAAAGTCCGCCCCAGAGCCGTGGAAAAATGTGTTTTAATGCCTTTATTCCAATTGGCAATTTGGGGGGGACCCCTTCCGGGCCCCATATCTTGGGACCCTCTGACCCAATCTTCACAAAACTTGGGAGTTCTTGCAAGAAGGGTCCCCTCAAGCTACGCTGAACGTTTGGGACATCTACCTCCAAAAATGCTCCCCCGGAGCCACGGAAAGGCGCAAATGTGTTTTTAATGGCTTTAAACAGCCGAATGCTGTTAGTTGCTTACTAACTGACTGTTATGCCAATGATTCGGAGCCCCGGAATTTGCTGAATTTATTCAGTGATCACCCCGAACTCACTGAATTCGGCTCGTTGTTTTCCCGCCTTTTTTGAATTCAGTTCCATCCAAACTAGAAATTTGGCTGTTTTTCAGTTTGGGACGAACCGAATAGACAGACCTAGTCATCAGTTCCAGTCGTGTACTGAGTCATGGTCCAAACAAATATCTTCAAAAGTACAGCAGTATTTGATTTGCAAGTGGTGACATACAGGTTAGGTTCTGCCTCACCCTAGGAGTGACCACTGGGAGCTGATGGAATGTTGTTGAGAGGCTGAAAACAGGTCTATTGAGTGAGAGGAAGATCTGGCCGAGTGAAGGTTCTGTCAGCTCAAAACCAGGCTGTGGCAGAAGAGCAGCTTTACCCTGATAGGTAGGGTTGCCAGGTCCCTCTTCGCCATCGGTGAGAGGTTTTTGGGGTGGAGCCTGAGGAGGGTGGGGTTTGGGGAGGGACTTCAATGCCATAGAGTCCAATTGCCAAAGCAGCCATTTTCTCCAGGGAAACTGATCTCTATTGGCTGGAGATCAGTTGTAATAGCAGGAGATCTCCAGTTAGTACCTGGAGGTTGGTAACCCTACTGATAGGGGGAAAGTCAGCTTGTAACAAAGACTCCCAGATGTCTGAATATAGCTATGGTTCAAAAGTTCAAGTGAGGAGAAACTTTCTATTCAGCTACCTGATTCTCTCCTATGTTGTGTTTAAGCCAAAAATAAGAGTTAACTCCTTGTTTGTTTGACCTTGTGGCTGGATGTGTATAGTCTCAGGGAAAGAAGAGAGAAACGAAAACAATAGAGCATAATACCTGCAAGCCTTTAATTCTTCACACAAAGGTGAGCACACTGTAATAATTCTATTTAAATGTCTTAAACTAGATGGTAAAAGAGGGACCTGTGTCTCCCATTAGAGTCCCAAGATGACTCACACCAGTAAACTTCATTCTTTAAGCAAACTGATTGCCATATATTAGCCACAACCCATTCAGTGAGCTTCACCAAGGGAGAAGCTTCAAGAAGTCCAGGAGACACTGCCAAATGATCTCATGCAGGAGAGTCGCTTTACTTCCCTGCAACCGGCCGCCTGGTTCCTTCACCTAGTCATGCACTTTCAGGTTCTGCCTAGACTGCTCAAGGTACCTTGCATCCTTAATACCCTCTGCCCAACTCCTCACCACAGCTGTCTTGAAATCTGCTCCAAAGAACTTTCTTCATTCTGGAAGCCAGGGAAGGAGTCCAACCTGATGCCTCCCTCCTCACCTCCGACAACCCAAGGGAACTCCTTCCCCAGATAGGGCCGCCCCCGAGCCTAGCAGCCAGCCCTGACTCAATGGATGTCCTTCCAACTAGATTCATGCAACTGGCTTGGACCTGCCTATCCGGTCACACCATCCCAAGGTTGGACTGCCCCGGCCAGCTACCTAAGCCACAAAAAGTGTCAGGGCTCTTCAAATGTTTTAAAAGAGGCAAGACAGGTGGTGAATTGTTAAAGCCTGTAACCCTGAACTTGTGTGACAGAGGTTGTGCGTGGTTGGGTCTCTGAGTAAGGCAGAATGGGCTTACATAAACTGGAAAATGGTAGCATTCATGCTTGCCTGACCAGGAGTCCTCCAATGTAGTGCAGCATTAAACGGACTTTGTACATGCATGGAAGCTTGATTGTCTTTACTACCTCTTCATATACTCCTTCAAGGAGTAATCCTGGCACTAAAAGATTTCTATGGCAATTTCCAAGTAAGCTTATTATGAGCCTGAAGTTGGGCTTCCAGCATCATGCCCATGACTGAAAATTAGAATTTCCTTAGCTGTGGCAAACTAGAGACAAAGAAGCCCAACAATACACTGATTCTTTTCACAACCCATCCATAAGTCACAAATGTAGCTTAATTAACAAGGCATAACCTGTCTGTGATCATGTACCATGCAGAGAAACGTATGCAGGAAAGCCTATAGAAGCAACCACATCGACAGCTGGCAGGCTAAATAACACAATGTCCAATTCAAACTTCAAAGTAGCAGCATAGTCTGATTAGGGGTTTGACCCACACGTAAATGAGCAGTTCAACTGTGGTAAATTGACTGTCAATTCTCGCTTCTTGTGAAATTCACAGCATAACTAACAGAGATAGGTGGGTAGGTCAGGATGAGTCAAGAAAACAGTTATTTGGTGGTGTAGGCATTATCTTAGTTCATATGAGGAAATGACCAAAACCTCCATGTGTTCATACTCTCAGAGTGGTCTACATAATACTTACCACAAGGAAACTATTTGAAACAACTATTACATGTTATGATTCTGACATGTTTCTTGCTGCCACAAACATGGTGGTCAGTACTCCTACAAACCCAAATTATTCTAGATTAACAGTATTCTGAGAATGGCACAACTCTCATATTAGGATTGCCAGGTAATGCCTGGCAACAGGAAGGAGCGCTATGAGCAGGGTTAGGGGAGGGGGCTGTGCTGACACCTATGGCACCCACCACTTCCAGAAAAAACTAGAAGTGACACAGGTAGCTCTAGGAATCACCAGAAATTCTATGGTAAAGCTGGTGATAAACTACCTTATGCCCGTTACTTTTTCTTTCTTTTTTTTTTACCAAAAATGACACATGACACTGCCATTTTTTTAAAAAAAAATTATCCCTCTGCTGCTTAGAGCAAGAGTGGGCAATAGGAGCTTCTTCCCCCCCCACACACACACACACACTGGGGGAATTGGACCCCTAGGTTAGAGGAAACCGACTGGCTGAACCAGCCTTTAGACTCCGGTTAACAATAACAAGTATAATCTATCAGTGATGCCATAGCTTAGTAACAGAATATAAGTTTTACATGCACACATGTCCCAAGTCCAGTCCCTCCCATTTCCATTTAAAGTATATCAGATAGCAGGGTGAGAAAAGACTTTGGCCTAAGGGTCCCTGCCAGCTGGAGCAGACAGCATTGGGCAAAATGGACCAGTCAACTGAGTTAGCAGAGTACATAAGAACATAAGAAAGGCCCTGCTGGATCAGACCAAGGCCCATCAAGTCCAGCAGTCTGTTCACACAGTGGCCAACCAGGTGCCTTTAGGAAGCCACAAACAAGACGACTGCAGCAGCACCATCCTGCCTGTGTTCCACCGCACTCAAAATAATAGGCATGCTCCTCTGATACTAGAGAGAATAGGTATGCAGCATGACCAGTATCCATTCTAACTAATAGCCATGAATACCCCTCTCCTCCATGAATATGTCCACTCCCCTCTTAAAGCCCTCCAAGCTGGCAGCCATCACCACATCCTGGGGCAGGGAGTTCCACAATTTAACTATGCGTTGTGTGAAAAAATATTTCCTTTTATCTGTTTTGAATCTCTCGCTCTCCAGCTTTAGCAGATGACCCCATGTTCTAGTATTATGGGAGAGGGAGAAAAACTTCTCCCTGTCCACTCTCTCCAAACCATGCATAATTTTATAGACCTCTATCGTGTCTCCCCTCAGCCACCTTCTTTCCAAGCTAAACAGCCCTAAGAGTAACTTCCTCTCAGGAGACGTTCCTTTTAATAATATCCCAGCCATTTTATCAGACAAACAATTTGGATCTAAATGCTATGTTAAATTTTAAGATCTCATTATAGGGAGTAGCGGGGGAACCTGTTACTTTCATTAAAGATTTGTCTGCCAAAAATCTTTAAGTGACATCTGCATATCTAATATTAGTCAATACCATCCAACCACTAGCTGCAGTCTCCCAAAGTGCTCTTGTGGGGGAAACAGTTCCTTCTCCCCAGGATATGACATGGCAGCTTCTACCACACATTAGGATATCAACATGTCTACCAGAGCTAAGGTCAAAGGCTGCATGCTTTAGCCATCCAAGTATTACTATTATCTCAGCAATATACCCTAAAATATCTTGCTGTGGCATTAAAACCGACCCCTGATGTGGAATGAAAAAATAGTACCCTGTAGATTTGGAGTTGTGATAAAGGGAAACAGAAAACAGTTCCACATGAAAAGCAATGGAAGCTAGAGTTAAGAGGTGGGGGGGGGGAATAATCTAAGTTTAATTGCCACCCCACCAATATTTTTCTTTACTTTTGTTGCTTTAAGTTTTCACTGCGCGCACACCCTCCTGCTTTTCCCCACTCTAAACTCTCACCGCCTCCTCCTCCAATCTGGCTTCTCTGCCTCCTTGACAGGCTTTTTAGCCTCGAGTTGATAGTTGCTAAATCAAAAGTAAAATGAAACCAAAGTTTCTTTTAAACTAGAGACAGAGCAGAGGATGATGCCCGCCATTGCCAAAGCAGCTGGGCAGCCCGATCCAGGCCTCTGCTGTGGAACAGGGCAAGGCTGAAGAACATAAGAACTTAAGAAAAGCCCTGCTGGATCAGACCAAGGCCCATCAGGTCCAGCAGTCTGTTCACACAGTGGCCAACCAGGTGCCTCTAGGAAACCCACAAACAAGACGACTGCAGAAGCATTCTCCTTCCTGTCTTCCACAGCACCTCATGTAATAGGCATGCTCTCTGATCCTGGAGAGAACAGGTATGCATCATGGCTTGCGCTTCAAAGGCTAAGGGTAGGGTTGCCAGCTCTGGGTTGAGAAATACCTGGAGATTTTGGGGTGCAGTCTAAGGAGGGCAGGGTTTGGGGAGGGGAGGGACTTCAATAGGGTATAATGCCATAGAGCCCATATTTAGGGTTGCCAACCTCCAGCTATTAGCTGGAGATCTCCTGCTATTTCAGCTGATCTCCAGCTGATAGAGATCAGTTCACCTGGAGAAAATGGCCGCTTTGGCAATTGGACTCTATGGCATTGAAGTCCTTCCCCTCCCCAAACCCACAGGCTCCGCCCCCCAAAATCTCCAGCTATTTCCTAACTCGGAGCTGGCAACCCTATCCATATTCCAAAGTAGCCCTTTTCTCCAGGTGATCTCTGTCATCTGGAGATCAGTTGTAATAGTGGGAGATCTCCAGCCACCACCCGGAGGTTGGCAACCCTAGCTAAGGGACAGCCACCAGCAAGACCAGTTAAGCAGCGGTGTGCAATTCCATCATTCTGGCCTTTTTAAAAAAGCCCCCAAATCTCTTGATGGTCTTACAATCCCTAATGGCTGCATGCAGGGTGATTGAGCTGCGGCTCAACTATTAGGAAGGAGAAGTGATGTTTTACTCTCTCTCCATTCCAGTTACACTGAGCAGTGTGGTCCTTAGCTAGTTTGACCATATCAGTTCATTTGGATAGCATCAACACAATTAAATTCAGGAAGTGACTTGCCTTGCTGTATCTAACAGTCTGGCCAGGCATCAGCTGGAGTCACATATGCACTTTTGGTAACCATTTTTTAGATATTCTTGCCACCCACTAACAGCATGGTGGTGGAAAATGTTGTCAAGTCATAGCCAGCTTATGGTGAGGCTGTAGAGTTTTCAAAGCAAGAGACGAACAAAGGTGGTTTGCTGTTGCCTGCCTCTGTGTAGCAACCCTGGATATCCCTTAAGTGAGTCTCCCTTGAGTGGTAGAGAAAGTCGGCCAACTCTTCTTCTTCTTCTTTTTGGTCTCCCATCCAAGTACTAACCTGGGCTGACTCTTTTTACCTTCCAAGATTCTGATGTGATAGGGCTTGCCTGAGCCATCCAGGTCATGGCATTAACAGCTTAATGTAGCCCTTTTCGGACATTACACCCAATTGAGCGTATACTCAATCAATCAACTACCAGGACTGGGATGAGTAGCAAAGAGAAGAGTGCACTAGGAAAGGAGAAGGAATGAGCTTTAAAAAGAATGAAGTCATGAATCATAAGCAGTGGGAAACAAATCAGTTTCAACATGAATGGGATCATGATATGAGATAAACTTATGTGATCCGAATGAGATGGGATCGCACTTTCTCTGGAGGAGCAAATTCTCTAAATGGGCAATTTATTTCTGGATGCACAGGTATCATCTATGACCAGGAATACTTTTTAGCAGTTTCATCAGATATACCAGCTGTGCCCTGGTACTACAGGACAAGGACACTGTATCTGTCATTCATAATCCATTCATGGGCTACCTATTGCAATGTACTGTACATGGAGGCTTTGAGGAAAACCCCTTCAGACACTGCTATTAACTTGCATAACTTATGACCCACAAACTGAATACAGCCCATAGCTATGTACAATGATCTACCAAGAATTCAATAAGCGACCTGATTTTGCTGGTTTGGTGGATTATAAAGGTGAGCTATATCAGCTGCTCCAAGCTCTGCTCACGACTTGAGTTCGATCACGACGGAAATCGGTTTCAGGTAGCCGGCTCAAGGTTGACTCAGCCTTCCATCCTTCTGAGGTCAGTCAAATGAGTACCCAGCTTGCTGAGGGTAAAGGGAAGATGACTGGGGAAGGCACTGGCAAACCACCCCATAAACAAAGTCTGCCTAGTAAACATCGGGATGTGACATCACCCCATGGGTCAGGAATGACCTGGTGCTTTCACAGGGGACCTTTAACTTTACCTTTTTTATCTCAGTTGCACTGACTTCTTGTTTGCTTCAGAGCAGAATTACAAACAGATAACCACAAAGATCAATGCTGCAATGTACTGTACATGGGGGCTTAGGGGAGACCCTCTTCAGACACTGCAATTACCTGCTGACTTGTGATCCACAGGCTGAATACAGCCCATAGCTATGTACAGGGATTCACCAAGTGTTCCATAAATGACCTAAGTTTGCTGGTTTGCGGATTATAAACATGCACAGACCAGTGTGCTATCTCAGCTGCACTAGCTGCTTGTTAGCTTCAGAGCAGAACTCAAGGTGGAGATAACCACAAAGCCCTAAACAACCTTGGCCCTCTGAGTTTTAGATCAGGGATGCCAGCTATATTTTCTAGTCAGTAGTCAAAGCCCAAAAGTGCACTTTACCCACAGCCTATTTCATATGTGGGCAGACTCCAAAATTAAATCAGCATGACCTAGTAGTGATAGATTCTCAGTTGTGCTGTGTGGTTCATGGTCAACCAACTAGCCATCTTTCTCTGAGAAAATGCCTTCTCCTGTATGACCCTTGCCCATTGAGTTCCAATGGTTGACCAAGGGTGAAACAGGCTGCTCTGTAACCCAATTCAACAATGACGAAGGCTTCCTTATGCTTTTTCTAAAGGCATCTTGCAACAGTTGCAGGCTGCCCTTGTTGGTAAAGTGAAGACCATTGCTTTAAATTAAAAATGGGTATGTGTGATTAATTAGATATAACAGGGAAAGAAGGGACACATATGTCTAGATTTTTAATGTAATGAATTGAACACTTTAAAAAGAATACCATCCTGCCATGAGCAGACAATGCTACACAGCAATCGGCATATCTTTGTTCAGTACTGAGGGACTGTTTTCTACATTTATTGTGTTAAATGGAGCCATAATCAATTCAGAGATCAAGTAAAGAAACAAAGAAAGAAAACCTGAAGAAAATACCAAAATATGTTGCAAACCTATCAACAAGAAAAGCTGAGATGGGGTGACCAGCAGCAGATACATCTTTGCAAAGTATATCACAAAGAAAGAAAAAAAGCTTCTTTTGTTTAAAATCAGGATCTAAAATTCCACTAGATTTCACTAGGTTTCCCCAGCTGGCTGTTTTGTTATATAATTCCAGCTAATTCAAAGTGTCTCATAAAAGAAGTGTGAAAGATGCAGAGGTGATCATATAGATGAATGAGGTTTGTGTTATTCAATTCAGGACTTTTTACAGAGTAGCACACTGCATGTGTTTGTCAGTCAAGTCTTCTTTTTTCCCCAGGGCCACTTCCCTCCTTTGTTCAATTCCGACCCTTGCTGTGCTCAGTCTGATACAGATTATAGAGCACCTTAGGATGCAGGCAGACCACTGTTATTTGTCTGTAAAATTCCTTGCCCATCTCTGATGCTGTATAATGAATTGATGACAATAATTAATTGTAATTATACCATTCCAAAAGGCCCTGCTATGTTATCAGCAAAGTTGTAATTAAACCACATGTCCAAGGAGATCTTAAGCATTTCTTGCCCTTTTATCTGCCTTCGCCAAAATCTAATCGCAGGAAACTACGATCATCAGCTGCTGATGCAAGAAAATTTTCTTAACTTTTTGTAGTAGTAAAACTTTGACAATAATCTTCTGAGAACTGCTCTGGGAACAAAGAAACTCAATCAGTTCAGAGCCAAGCAAGACACATCAATGAAAGTTTTAAATCTTGTTTCCGTAGTATTTTACTGAGGTAGAAACTTATCTATTTATTTATTTATTTCATGTCTGTCTGCTGTTCTCGCTAACAGCCCATTCCTGAGCTGCTGGTGGCTGGTGGCGGCAGGGAGGAGGCGCCACTGTGGCGCTTCCTAAGCCATTCCACAGCCGCCAGCTGCTGGAAAAATGCCTTTGAAAGGCTTTTTTCTCTTAAAATGGGGCTTTTGCCCCATTGAAAAACCAGGCGCAGCCTCACTCTTCTTGTCACCTGTGTACCCGGGGCAAAAGAGGACAGGAGACCATCTAGTACAGTGGTGGCGAACCTATGGCACGTGTGCCAGAGGGGGCACTAGGGCTGTCAAAAAAAAAATTCGGTACAGTTCGGATTCGGCCGAATTTGACCCTTGTGGGTTTGGTACGTGCCGAAGTCCGAACTCCCCCGCTTCGGATCCCCGGTAATTCGGGGGGATCCGGAGTTCGGGGGAAAATTCGGCCCCAGCGCGCCTTCAGAGGGATTCCCTGAAGGCGCGCGGGGGCCCTTTAAACTGATCTGAGCCTCCCAGCTGGGAGGCGCAGATCAGTTTAAAGGGCAGCCCGCCCCCCTTCAGCGGGCTCCGCTGGAGAGGCTCGGGCTATCCTTTAAACTGATCTGTGCCTCCCGGCCGGGAGGCGCAAATCAGTTTAAAGGGCAGCCCGCCCCCCTTCAGCGGGCTCCGCTGGAGAGGCTCCGGCTGTCATTTAAACTGATCTGCGCCTCCCGGCCGGGAGGCACAGATCAATTTAAAGGGCAGCCCGCCCCCCTTCAGCGGGCTCCGCTGGAGAGGCTCGGGCTGTCTTTTAAACTGATCTGCGCCTCCCGGCCGGGAGGCACACATCAGTTTAAAGGGAAGCCCGTGCCTCTCCAGCGGAGCCCGCTGAAGGGGGGCGGGCTGCCCTTTAAACTGATGTGCGCCGGAGGCCGCTGAAGGGGGGCGGGCTGTCCTTTAAACTGATCTGCGCCTCCCGGCCGGGAGGCACAGGTCAGTTTAAAGGGCAGCCTCTCCAGCAGAGCCCGCTGAAAGGTGCGGGCTGCCCTTTAAACTGACCTGCGCCTCCCAGCTGGGAGGCTCAGATCAGTTTAAAGGGCAGCCCGTGCCTTTCAGCGGGCTCCCCTGAAGGGGGGCCGAATTTGCCGGATTTATTCGCGAACTCCCGAACTCGCTGAATTCGGCCCCCCGGTTGCCCGCCAGTTTTGAGTTCGGATCCGTCCGAACAGAAAATCACCGAATCAGGGGAAATTCGGTTGATTTTCAGTTCGGACAGAACCGAATTGACAGTCCTAGGGGGCACCCAGAGCCCTCTCTGTGGGCAAGCGCACCGTCGCCCCAGCACAGAGTTCACCTGAGTTCGTTACTACAAAGCCAGAGGGATGCGGGGCCGGGCTGCTCCCCTCCCCCTCTCCACGTGCGCCTCAGGGCATTTCTCACATCACCCGCCCCTCTGCCCAGCATCCCAGAGGGAGCGCTTCCTCCCTCCCCTGTCACATGCGGCAGGGCAGCTCACATGCCGGGTGGCTCACATGCGGCATGAGGGTGCGGCGTGGACGGCAGCCTGTTGAGTCTGTGGCGAAAGTGATTCCCGTGGTGGGGTTGGAGAGGAGCTAGGTTGGAGGGGAGCATAGCTCACAGCGTGGCATAGCTGGAGGGGAGCAGAACACTCGGGCACAGCACAGGCTTTGCGGCGCCTCTCACCTTAAAGTGAAATCCCCTACTAAAAGAGGAACACCCACTTACCCAGCATGTAATTAACCTGTGGAACTCCTTGCCACAGGATGTGGTGATGGCATCTAGCCTAGATGCCTTTAAGAGGGGATTGGACAAATTTCTGGAGGAAAAGTCCATCACGGGTTACTAGCTTTTTTCTAAACTAAAACCTCAGTATTCAGGTTAAATCGCCATGTTGGCACTTTGCAATAAATAAGTGGGTTTTGGGTTGCAGTTTGGGCACTCGGTCTCTAAAAGGTTCGCCATCACTGATCTAGTACCATCTAGTTTAAGACATTTTTTAAAAAATTATTACAGTGTGCTCACCTTTTGTGTGAAGTATTAAAGGCCTGCTGGTATTATGCTCTATTGTTTTGGTTTCTCTTACTATGGCAAACTAGAAGAAGAAATGTTAATCTTCCCCTTGGAAATCAATGGGATTGAAAAAGAATACTTCATTAGTTATAGTTGCGAGTAGGCATTAATGCAAACTAGCTCTCCATTGTTACTCAGAATGCATGTATTTCATGCCATGCTTCTTTTTTCTTTTTTAAAAATGTACTATATGCTGCCTCTCCACAGGCTTACTTGAGATTGCTCACAAAGTAAAAAAAGCCATAAAATCATAAAGAACTGATCAAATGATCAATATTAAAACAAGCTACAAAAATTAGCCATAGAAACAACTTTAAGCAATTCAGAATGACATCTATAAAACAACCCCTCAGCTAGAAGCAGAGCATCAAAACCAGTTTTTAAAAAGATGAAATACTTTAATTAAAAGTCTAGGTTAAATGAAATGTCTTGGCCTGACAGTTAAAGGACATTGAAGTAGGTGCCAGGCAAGCCTCAAGAGTATTCCAAATGTGAGGGGGGGGGGGTGTTAAGTGCCGTCAAGATGCTTCCGACTCATGGCGACCCTATGAATGAAAGTCCTCCAAAATGTGCTATCTTTGACAGCCTTGCTCAGATCTTGCAAATTAAAGGCTGTGGCTTCCTTTATTGAGTCAAAATAAAGACCCCTTCTGGATGCGCACCTTAATGTGGTGAGGGGTTTGTGTGTGTCAGGGAAGCTGAGAGCAATACCGTAAGGGGTCTAGACTCTATCAAGAGACTAAACTCCTAGCAGAGGCACTCAAGACAGAATGGTCACAGCTGAGACACCAGACGAGAATGCATCCACCCCCTTAAGGGATCAATGACCACATCCGCTGAAGAGAACAGGCAGTTCCAATGGGGATGGGTGCAGAGGAATCCCTGAAGGTTAGCTACTGGGCAGCAGAAGTAGTGGAAGGTGACACTAGCGGAGGATCTTTCGTAGACAACGGCAGTGCCACTACGGCTAACCCTGGTTAGTACTGCGCAGAAGAAGGCACTGGTAAACCACTTCTGACCAACCTTTACCTTGAAAACCCTATGATGAGACAATCCAAAATGAAAATGTGAGGGGCCAGCGCTGAAAAAGCCCTATCTGTAATTGCCACCCACATCACCTCTGCAGGTAGAGGAACAGAGAGTAGAACTTGAGAAGAGGAACTTAGCTGGTAGGCTGGACAGTACATGAGGAGGCAGTCCTTCAGAAATCAACCCATGTATTTTTAGACACCAGTGGTTTTATACTGACAGGTAAGACCTTCACTCTTTATTGCTCTATCTTTACCTACACACATAAACAGGCACCTCCTCCACCTTTCAATTGTGAGGGGGGGTACCTGCTCCAAATTCCCATGTAGCAGAACCACCAGGGGCTCTGTCTGAACAATTAGGGTCTGTTAAGGAAATACCAGCCACCATTTTGAGCCATTAACCTAAACAAGTAATGGTCAGCCAATGTTCACAGTAATACTATAATCTAGGGTTATAGCTAGGGTTGTCAGCTCTGGGTTGGGAAATACCTGGAGATTTGAGGGGTAGAGCCTGAAGGGGGCAGGGTTTGGGGAGGGTAAGGGAAGGACTTCAATGTCATAGAGTCCAATTGCCAAATCCCATTTTATCCAGGGGAACTGATCTCTATTGGCTGGAGATTAGTTGTAGTAGCAGGAGATCTTCAGCTAGTACCTGGAGGTTGGCAACCATAGTTATAGCTCACTCCCGTCAGGGAAGCGTAATGGCAACCCAGTAACAAAAGGAAGAAAAATAATGTTTAAAAAACAATAGGAAAAAATGGACCACGGAACTGCAACTGGAGTGGGGGGTCTAACATGAGACAAATACTTTTCCATTCCACAACATAAAAGAACCCACTCAAAATATCCTGGTTGAAATTGAATGTGAGAATTTCCTTCACATCTTTAGTTAAGAGAAGAGCCTTAACTTACTTTTCATTTGTAAAAAAAACCAACCCTACTTCTTCTCTTTAACTGTTTTGACTCCATAGCAAAATCAACCATCATCTTGTTCATAAATGAATACTTCCCACTTTCTCATTTCCACAGTTGTTTTCACTTTGATATCTGAAAACCACCCCTGTCTTCCAAAAGAATCCTGCAGGAGAAAAACACAGGTTTGGGTTCAATAGATCTAACAATAGAGCTTTCCATAGGTGCAAAGAGTCTCTGTAAGTGGCAAAGGCTCTTGAGTTGGCAGAAGGTGCCTTGTACTGAAGAAAAATTTCACTGTTGCTGGAACAGAGCAATAGGATCCAACATGTGTTGCTTAGCAGATATCTCCTTCTCTCCAAGCTAGTTCGCTTGTAGCTACCAGAAAAAATTGAATTCAACTCAGTCAACAGAAAAGTATACATTTTTCCTAACTGCACTCCCATTGACTCTCTGTTTTGTATCTGCCTTTCAAAGAGTTGGTATCTGACAATAACAGAAAAGCTGGTAAATTCCTTCAAATAAAGCATCGTTGCAGCCACTGGTTTAAAATTCTCCCATAAGACCTAACCTTTCCTACGTTTATCACAGAATTCTCTTTCTAACGGAGAGCACTGGGGTCATAACCTTTACCTCTTAAACAGCATAATTAACACAGAGTATGACTTTTAGCCTCAACTCTCTCATAAATTCAATGTATCAAGATATGTTTCCACCATTTTCCAAGAGGTATTTCACAATCAAATTCCCCATGAACTGTCCTGACAAATGTTTCACAAACTTGCATGCCCACAATGACATTAAATGTATGAAAGTAAGATAACCTACACAAAAATGTCTGTAGCATTTAATTCACTTTAAATATTTTCAAAGGCTTCATAAATTGTGTTCAGAGGAAGACAAATTTCACTACAATACTGAAAACATAAAATATGTAGGAAAGGGGAAAAACTACATAGAAAGGAAAAATTCCTTCCTGATTATAAAACTCTTCCCAGACTTCAAAATCCTTCAAGAGCCTTTCAGTAAATTTCTGATTTCCGTTACTCTAGTAAACCTCTATGTCAAAAAGAAAAGGGAAATTAGTACATATAACTTTTTACTTCAATAGAAGAGATTTTAAATACAGAAGAATATTATAAACACATTACTTTTTAATACCAGTCTATATTTAATCAACTTAAATCTGTAATCTCTAACAAATGATCAGTAGAAGTTCTATCCTTAGTTAAAGATATACAGTATTAACATTTCTGAAACATAGTGGGTTGGGTCCTAAAAAGCTCATTTGCCATCAGTATTCCTCAGTCTCATCGAAAAACCCCTCTCAACTTACCCCTTATACAGTTCCTGAGGATCTCATGGCCCCCAGAAGAAGCATTTCTGGGAACTCACCGGGATGTAGCAGGTGAGGGGAGAAAGGAAATTTCCATTCTGCTGGAAGTTGTGCTTTTCATCACTGGAAAAAGACCTTTGGAATAAACCCAACAATTTCTTTGAAACAATGAAAAGTAGACTACACCTCTAGAAAATAAAAGTTTTAACTTTTGTTTCCCCATGGAATAAAAATGGCTGAAACAGTTACTCCTATCAATATATTGAATTCTTATCATGGCCAAATCAGTGGATACTTAAATCCAGAGTCTGGAACTATGATAAGATTCCCCCATTCCAACAATAAACGAAGTAACTAGCTTTAAGAAATGGATGCCCTTGGCCATTGCTAAGCAACCACAACAGTTTTGCCAGCATTACAGGCTTGGTTTCTGACAATAAAAGAAAGGAGTAGAGGGCAGGGCCCTTTCCAGGTCTGTTTTAGCCTCTGAGAAGGAACTCATTGGGGCAAGGCCCACCAGCAATCACCAGGGAACTTGTTACCATGTGACTTGCGTGATTCACCTAGGACCAGTTTCTTGCTACTAGTCATCAGCAACCACCCCCAAAAGCCAGTGTTGTATAGTGGTTAGAGTTTCAGATTAGGACCTAGGAAACCAAGGTTCAAATCACCACTCTGCCATGGAAGTTCTCTGGGTTAACTTGGGCCAGTCACACATTCTCAGCCTAACTTACCACACAGTGTAGAAGTCTGGCTAAAATGAAGAAGAGGAGAATGATGTACGCTGGTTTGAGTCCCCATTGTGGAGAAAGGCAGGGAGTAAATGAAGTAACTAAATAATAAATATAGCCAAAATGGCAGCAAATAAAAGCAGTTTGATTGGTGCATGAGAAGGCAGAGGAAGGCTGTTCATATTGGCAGGGAGCAAAAGAACAGAGAAGCCTATCACCTCCAGAATTGCCCCGGCCAGTTGACCAGCAAAGATTAAAGTTTCGGCTCAACCTACAGGAAAGGTGACGAAGTGCGCAATTGGCAGCCCAGGGTCGTGTTTACAAAAACTGACACCAGCGAGTGATGCAAAACAATTAACCCTGGAAGAGAGCTCAGATGAAGGGCAATAAAGGCTGGTCTGAAAACTAGGTCCTTTGTGGGAACAACTCTGTTGCTATCCACCAGCTCTGCTACTCGTGCTGAGATTCCTCGTGACAACACGCTACTGGGACGCTCTGTGCGTAGTATTTTCCTGGTTAGATGCCAGATGCCAGATTCCAGCTCCTGCATCTGCACTCCTGAGGGACCTGGGAGGCCCTAGCCAAGACCTTGGAGATAAGGAACTCATGCTGGTGAATGACCTTGTTCCTTTGTCTGGAGTGCTGACCTTGCATCTGCATTCGTACAGCCCTGCACTACCAGGAAGAGTAAAACCAGCGACAGGCTCTGCTTCACCCAGTACCTCCCTTGCTGGGAGTGGGGTCAGAGGCCAAGCACCACAGCCTGGTCCCTGCCTGTATGCAACAGCTTGGCTCAAGCCACTGGTGATCACCTGCTAGTGAACCCAAGTAATGTGGGATCAGGAGCTAGCAGGAAATGAGATTTTTCCTCTCCTGTGAACCCCTAAGGGGCCAACACTCATGACTCTAAAATATACAAGAGTTTGGGTTGTTTTGATTTACAGTAATAAGTATATAGCTATGTTTTTACAAGATATACTTGATGATGTAGGCAAAGGATTTTAACAGTTGCTTAGCGGGCAAAAGAGGGCCAGGCAGAGGGGAAAATGTGCATGTGACCTATGAGACGTGCCGACGTTGCTTCCGGGTTTACCTGGAGTCAACATGGAGTCAACTCTATGGAAACCATAGAGTTGTGGCAGAGATTACTAGAGCATCTGAGTCACTTCCGGGTAAACCCAGAAGTTACGTCAGTGTGTCGTGCGCATCATGCGCCCCAGCCATACCCCCACAAAGTTCCCACCAGTGGAGCAGAGGGACCTAGCAACCCTACATAGGAGTCAGATAGGTATGGAGAAAAACAGAACATGGTGTAGGGATGAAGGGTGCAAACTGTTGATCCCAGAGAATCTGATGCAGAGCTTGAGGTTGCACCCAAACGCCGCAACAGTAAAGAAAAAGATTTAATAATTATGATTCTCCAGTTCTCTCTAACCCAAAATCATTAGTGTTGTCCTCGGACTTCTGTGTGTGTGTGTGTGCACGCGCGAGCAAGTACCTTCAATTTGTTTTGTTGTGAATGCTTGCAGTGAGATTTGAGATTTGTTTTCTTTCTGACAAGATTTGTGCGTTGGTGTTAGGCAGATTTTCCAGTTTTCAACAAACCAGATGGCCATCCAAAAATGTGATGTGACAATTTTTTTATAGAGACTTAAGAACTGAATCCATCAAAGGAATAACAAGTGGAAATTCTTTTTTTTTCTTTCAGAGATTTTGAACTATTAAAAATAAATATTTTTCCTGTCTGCTTTTGATCTATAATAAATAGCTGTAGGGATATCTACCTAACTTCTATCTTTAGAAAAATCAAAATCTGTGTACAATAAAAAAAACCCTCATTGGGATATTAATGAAATGCAAGTTTTCTCTAATTGGAGGCATCCAGTAGTTATCACCAGAGCTGAAATGTGTAAAGCTTCTGGTAATATTTAATAGGCATATTGCTTAATTAATAGGATACCAGCTTTCAGCTCGATGTACACTTTTGTCAAAGTGAATTCAAATGATAATTATGTAAAAGGGTGCAGCAGGAATTTATCTTGTGGATCTCTTTAGTTTAGGTCCCTTGAGAGAAAATAAGGACCCCAGGAAATGAATGTTCAAAGCATCCATGGCTAAGCCAATGTCACCATGGGTAGAAATCAGTACTTGCTAACTAAAGAAGGAAAAGCTCACCAAAAGAACCTCGTTTGCTGGCCTGTGCCTGGGGGTTGCAACAGAGCTGGCAAAGGCTGGGGAGGTGAGCGTGGGGTCGGTTGGCTCCCCAGGTTCAGCTGGCTGGCTGCGCTGAAATGGCGGCTACATACAGCTGGCAAGGGAAAAACATGCTACGTTCCAGCAGCCGGGAGGTGCACGGCTGCAGTCTACCCAGCCTCTAAATTTAAACAGGCCAATCAGGGCCCTTGATGGGAGGGGCAGGCTTTGCTGGGAAGTCAGACCTGGGTGTTTCCACCAAAGTCCAGCTCCCCAGCATATAAAGGGCCTTGCTCAGCCCAGGGCTTCAGTCAGCTTCAGGTTGTTCCACCATCCCACGGTAAAAAAAAATACTGATTTGCACAGCTGTGATGAGCAAAGAACACAAGCCTTGTGGCCCAAAACTCTTCTTTTATTAGTGGAACAACTTTTTAACATAAGATATTGGTGAACATGGGGAAACTACAATTCCCATGAGCCAGTTTGTGTTGTATGAATTCATCCACATCTCAACAGTTTGCCTGACTTTAGCATTAACAAACACCATGTCAGACAGCCATAAGGAACACACAGACACTTCACATCTGCAAGTCACTTTGGAAATACTGTGATTTTTTTAACATTAAGAATGTGATGAACTGCTGGAAATAAAACTCATTGGCAGCCAGGGAGAATCTGTGGGAAAGCAATGTGAGATTGTGAATAAGCAACCAGCCTTTTAGTACATCAGCAAACAGTTTGTCAAATGTTCACCTATGCTGCCCACAACTGGTGAGCAACCCTAGAATAAACATAAATTGTCCTTAAAAGAACAGGTTTACTTTCCTAAAATCTCCCCTTTCATACAAATGATTTGTTGCTATTTTATGCAATCATCTACTTGGTACCATGCCTCTAATGTCATGGCTGACTAACATGGGCTTTTTCAATTGCCTAAGCTTTTACTTTTGGTATGAGCTACATTTTCTTACTATTTGCTTATCTTAGGCCAGTTTCCCTTTTTACTTTTTTAAGTGCCAGATTACCCCCTCCCCCATGTTCTCTGAAACATGCCCCCTTGCAATGCTTTGGGCAATACTTAACTATGGCCTAAAAATAATATTCCTTGAATTACAGATAGCTGGTTTTAAACTGAAAATAGGATATAGATAGGGCTGTTAGCTCTGGATTGGGAAGTTCCTGGAGATTTTGTGGGTGGAGCCTGAGGAGGGCAGGGTTTGGGGAGGGGAGGGACTTCAATGGAGCATAATGCCATAGAGTCCACCTTCTCCAGGTGAACTTATCTTTGTTGCCTGAGATCAGTTGTAATAGCGGGAGATCTCCAGTCATCACCTGGAGGATGGCAACCCTAGATATATAGTAATCTGGGAAGACTCTGGTTGTTTGTGTACAGTAACAGGCATGTTGTTATAGCTTCTACAAATTCCTGCTACTATTTATCTGATACATAGGGTTGCCAGGTCCCTCTTCGCCACCGGCGGGAGGTTTTTGGGGCGGAGCCTGAGGAGGGTGGCATTTGGGGAGGGGAGGGACTTCCATGCCATAGAATCCAATTGCCTAAGCAGCCATTTTCTCCAGGTGAACTTATCTCTGTCGGCTGGAGAGCAGTTGTAATAGTAGGAGATCGCCAGCTAGTGCCTAAAGGTTGGCCACCCTACAGATACAGTGTGGCATTTTGCAATTTTACATGGATAATAGAAAATTCATTCTGGGATTTCTGGATAGAAAACAGGTATTCTATCACTGGTCAAAAGTATTTCTTATTATTACTGTATGCATAATAATCTTGCAGCTATCCTATGCAGGATAACTGACAACTATTTGTACAGACAACCTATGTGAACCCACTAGAAACAAAGGATATTTCAAAGCTCATTCACATAGTTATATTAATCTGAATCTTCCCATATACTTAGTTTACAAGGAAAAAAATCTAACATGGATTAATGTTTTTATCATAGGATCACAGTTCCTAAATATTGAAATGTATTTGATAACTAGGTTTGCCAACTCTGGGTTGGGAAATACCTGGAGATTTTGAGGGTGGAGCCTGAGGAGGGCGGGGTTTGGGGAGGGGAGGGATTTCAATGCAGTACAATGCCATGGATTCCACAGTCCAGAGCAGCCATGATCTCTGTTGCCTGGAGATCAGTTGTAATAGCAGGAGATCTCCAGCTCCTGTTGGCAACAGAAGTTGGCAACCCTATAACTAAGCAGCTGGGAAGCAGCAGGAGACTTACTGGGGGGGGGGGGGGCTTGCCTGTGACATAATGACATTGCTGCAGACATGCTGACATCACTGCCCATGTGCCTGAAAGTAAGGTCAGCACTTTGTCAGGGACACCGTGGCATTTGGGCAAAAACACTATGGTTTTACCATAGAGGTTTTGCAGAATGCTAGAGCATCCTGTGTCACTTCTGGTTTAAACTGGAGGTGACATAGGCTCACCAGCATGCCACTGGTATGTCAGGCATTTCCTCCCCCACAATTCCTCCTGCCAGTGTCCAAGGCACCCGCTAGGGTTGCCAACCTCCAAGTACTAGCTGGAGATCTCCTGCTATTACAACTGATCTCCAGCTGATAGAGATCAGTTAATAGGGTTGCCAGGTCCCTCTTCACCACTGGTGGGAGGTTTTTGGGGTGAAGCCTGAGGAGGGCAGGCTTTGGGGAGCAGAGGGACTTCTATGCCATAGAGTCCAATTGCCAAAGTGGCCATTTTCTCCAGGTGAAATTATCTCTATTGGCTGGAGATCAGTTTTAATAGCAGGAGATCCCCAACTACTACCTGGAAGTTGGCAACTCTAGCTACTACCTAGAGGTTTGCAACCCTATCAGTTCACCTGGAAAAAATGGCTGCTTTGGCAATTGGGCTCTATGGCATTGAATAGGCTTACCAGGTCCCCCTTCTTCTTCAGCAGGAGGTTTTTGGAGTGGAGGGGGGGGTCGCACACTCCCAGAAGTGCTTCAGCTCTTCCGGTTTACACCCGGAAGTGCTGCATTGCAAAGGGACGGTTTCCACTCAAACTCCCAGTTTGAGTGGTAAAGGCCTGTTGCAATGCAGCACATCCGGGTGTAAAATGCGCCACAAGGGGCCGTTTTCCACTCAAACTGCCCCTTGTGATGTGTTGAGTGGAAACCGGCCCTTTGCAATGCAGCACTTTTGGATGTGAACCGGAAGTGACCTGTCCCTGCCTGCACAGATTGCCCACCGACCCTCAGCTGGTCAGCAGGCAGCCAGGTGGACTGGCGGGGGTTTGCCCGCCACCACCTGGCACTTGGCAACCCTAGCATTGAAGTCCCTCCCCT
The DNA here is from genome assembly GCF_029931775.1 of Euleptes europaea. Lineage (NCBI taxonomy): Eukaryota > Metazoa > Chordata > Lepidosauria > Squamata > Sphaerodactylidae > Euleptes > Euleptes europaea. Next base: position 82,321,305 of record NC_079315.1, on the reverse strand, counting down.
CCCTAACCCCACGCCAAAAACCTCCCACCAATGGCAAAAAGGGACCAGGCAACTCTAGCATCTGAGGTCATCAAAGGGAATTGCTAGGAGGCCTCCAGCTTTAGTGGAGGTATGGGCATATAGTGGAGGCCCCTAGGCATAGGCCTATTTCCACAGTTCCTAAGAGCCATGTAGATGAGCGGACAGAAAAAGTTTGTGCACTGGGGTTTTCACTACACCATGCTTCATGTCTACCGCAGTAAAATCACTTAAGTGCCCAGTTTAAAAACTGAGACGTTGCATCAGAACTAATAGAGGAAGTCCTGGCCTTGTGAGGTTCCTGTTCATGCTCAGATATAAGTACCGAATTTTTCGCTCTATAAGACGCACTTTTTTCCTCAAAAGTGAGGGGAAATGTCAGTGCGTCTTATGGAGCGAATGCAGCGCCGGCCGCCCTGGGAGCCGGCTGGGACGCCGCCAGCTGGGGCCGGGAGGCCCCTCCCAGCCACCCAGCGCAGGGCAAAGCAGTTTAACCTTCCCCCCACACACCGCTTCCCGGTCCCGAGGCTCAGCTGCTGGGCGGGTCCTCGGAATGGGAAGTGGGGGGGGGTCTTTAAACTGCTCTGTGCTGCCTGCCCAGGCAGCGCAGAGCAGTTTAACCTCCCCCGCTTCCTGGTCCAAGACTCAGCTGAGCCTCGGGACCGGGAAGCTGGGGGGCGGGGGTTTCAGAGGAGCAGTTTAAAGACCCACCGCCCCTCCTGATCGGGCTTGCCTGACTGGTCCCGATCGGGCTTGCAGTCTGGAAAGGGAGGCTGGAGCCTTCCCCCAAGCCCCGCTGTGCGCACGCTCTGATCTCTCAGCGCGTGTACACAGTGGGGCTTTGAAGGCTTCAGCCTCCCTTTCCAGGCTGCAAGCCTGACTGGTCCCAATCTGGCTTGCAGTCTGGAAAGGGAGGCTGGAGCCTTCCCCCAAGCCCCGCTGTGCGCACGCTCTGATCTCTCAGCGCGTGTACACAGTGGGGCTTTGAAGGCTTCAGCCTCCCTTTCCTGGCTGCAAGCCTGACTGGTCCCAATCCGGCTTGCAGCCTGGAAAGGGAGGCTGGAGCCTTCCTCCTAGCCCTGCTGTGTGCACACTCCACAGAGCAGGACTAGGAAACTGGAAGTGGAGTGCAGTAATCCCTCCACCCAGCCCTGGCCATAATAACCTCTCAGCTGTTGGTCGGGAAGCGGTGTGTGTGTGTGTGCGGAGGTTAAACTGCTCTGCGCTGCCTGGGCAGGCAGCGCAGAGCAGTTTAAACCACCACCGCTCCCCTTCCCGGGAGTCCCGGGAAGGGGGGCGGTGGGGAAAGAGAAGGAAAAAGGAGGAAAAAGAAGAGAAATATATTTTCTTAAAGACCCAGCGGGTCTTTAAAAAAAATTTTTTTTCTTCTTTTTCCTCCTTTAAAAACTAGGTGCGTCTTATGGTCAGGTGCGTCTTATAGAGTGAAAAATACGGTACTTCTGATCACAGCTCATTTATTTTCAGGTTTTCTCCCATCAAACCATGAGAGCTAGAAGCTCCCCCACCCCTAAAATATTGAGCTCCTTACCATTCTGCCCACCCAAATTACCATATCTTCAGCTACAGTGCCAGAAGATACATTGAATGAAGTGTCTTATGGCTGCAGGAACTTGTGATACTAACCACATTGATACTGCCTTTCAGATTTTTCCTACCTCATTTTCTTTAACGTGTGCATTCAATATTTATATGAAAGAAGGATTCTGCTTTTCTGTGGCTGCATTCCGCATGGGAAGAGGTGTTAGTTCCATACAGGATGAGACATATTGGTTACTTGGAGCATCTGATGACAGTCCCTAGCATTCTTGAGTCAAAAACAAGTCCAGGGTGAGGGGGTAGCTGGAAATAAAAACATTTTGTTGATATTTTGGGAAAGGCTTCATTAAAAATGGATTTGGTGACTATAAATCAACTTTGGTTCAGGAGTTCAACATAAGAGTTAGGTCGTGTGTACTTTACTAAATTCATATGGTAAACAGTACATGGCCTAAGATTGCTCAAGTGGGTTTTGCGGTTAAGTCGCATGGGATGGGACAAGAACACAAGAAAATCAATTATGGTCAGGAACAAGCGCATCCTTTTTATGCCGTTGTATAAGACCAGGACGCGTGTTCATGGCAAGCAATTCACAGAACTATATTTATTAAGACTTTTTTAAAAAGTGGACTACAGCCCCTGGCAAAGCTACAACATTACCACAGTGGAGAGGAACTCAAACACTCTCACCTCACTTGCCCTTTCCTCTAGCACAAGCCCAAGATAACCTTGCTTCCCTCTAACAATTAAATAATGGGAGGGAGGAGGAAAAGAAAAGAAAAGAAAAGTAGGACATATTTTTGATACTATGGCTTTAAAAATAAACTGTGTAGTAAAAGTGAAAAAAATCCTGGTGAAACCGTGAGGGGAAAATAAAACACATTACCCAGACTCTCCGAATCAGGTTCCTTACAGAGGCTTTTTGGATGAAATATATAAATAAATCAGAACTCCTTTTCTTTTTACAGCGGTGATACAATTATTCTGCCTTCTGTAACCCTACAAAAGGCTTTTATCTGCTGTGGAACGCATTAGAGTAACAGGAACAGAAATGCTTTATAAATGTCATATTGGCATCATATAGAATTACGGTGCAGTATGAGGGATCCTACCTCCCCCCTCATCTTATCCCCACTGGACCTTACAGAAGGTCACCAACTGGTAGAGAACAGGCATGCATTTTCAGGAAAAATAAAAAATGACAATATTGTATTATATGTTTCCTTTGAAAAGTATCTGTGGTGCTACACCCTTGGGGTGTCCTCCATTTTCCACCTTACTGGACTGGGTCTTCACGTGCATATTAGGGTTCCATGGATCTTAACCTGTAAACAGAAAGATAAAAGCAAGAAAGTAAAACAGACGAATGGGAAATGTAGCAAAATGCACCAAATTTGGGGAATGTACCAGAAGCCAATAAATAACTTAGAGAGCCAGTGTGGTGTAGTGGTTAAGAATGGTGGTTTGGAATGGCGGACTCTAATGGAGAACCAGGTTTGATTCCCCACTCCTCCACATGAGCGGTGGACTCTAATCTGGTGAACAGGATGGGTGACCTTGGGCTAGTCACAGCTCTCTTAGAGCTCTCTCAGCCTCACCTACCTCACAGGGTGTCTGTTGTGGGGAGGGGAAGATGATTGTAAGCCGGTTTGATTGTTCCTTAAGTGGCAGAGAAAGTTGGCATATAAAAAACAACTCCTCTTCTTCTTCTAAACACAGATCACACAACTGGGGAACAAGCAATTGAAGCTACTCTGCTTAAACTGGCAAGATGATAAGGAGCCCCATCTGGAGTGGGAGTTGGGGGTGTCCACTAGAGACAGAAAGAGGGGAAGAGAGATAAGGAGATGGGGATATTGCAGGGAAGGGAAGAAGAGGTGAGGTATGGAGTTCAGGTTTGGGTAAGAGACTCTGGAGAAGGAAGGGGGTGGTAACAATTGGGAAGGGATTAGAGGAGGGAGGAAGAATGGCTCAGACACTGCCTGATTGGGTAGTATGAGTGTGGAGTCAGAGTTCTGGGCAGAATGAAGCCTTCTCTTATAGCAATGGGAGGATAGCCTGGAGTATGATTGAACCTAGAATGCTGGCCCAATGAGGGTCCTTTTACTCAAAGTTCACCCCCTTTTTTACTGCGAAACATGGGTACTCTGGGGAGGATGCTAATGAGGCTGAAGATGAGGTTATCCGGATGATTAATGGCTTGATTAGGTTACTGTGTGGGTCTGTAAGGGATACTCTTGAGGGAAGTTGAATATATTCCTGCATACACCAGTCATTCATTTTGGCTTGGGTGTGAGGAAATCCGAAAAAGTCAGAGGACAATTCTTTGATTGTGGGTATGTGTGACAGCATTCTCATGGGAAATTCCTTGCCTCCTCAGCAGATGTATTTGGTTGCACCTAGGCCTGATCATGATTCTTTGATCTGATGCCAGGAGCTCTCCCTAGCTCTCTGGCTTCACAGGATCCTAGGATCCAAAGGATCTCCGGGGGCGGCATGGTTTTCACTAGCAAAGAGTTCATGAGTAATACTTAAATCTATCCAACTCTCCATCCACATTATTTGCCCTTATTCTATCTCAGTAGATTGCAATAATGCACTAAACTGCAGTTACATCATCTCTTTCCTAATCATTCAAAACACACATATATATAGCGGCATTATTTGGAACTTTGTATACTTCTGAAAGCTGAGGTGTTCTTTTGTAGATAATACAAAAATTATACTGTAGTTCTTTCTTCAAGTTGCCACTGTGGAGACACCTCTGCCCAAATGTGGTTAAAATGTTTTAATAAGCAATATTTTTTAAAAAAAATCTACACATACATATTAAGGATATTTTCAGGGACAATTAATATACTGGTCACCAGTAACAATCAAGGAGCCTTCTTTGACTAGTTGTTTGTTTCTTCAAGACATTTCAGCACAAACAGGAAAATATTTCTTTTTCCCAGCCTAAAGGGCCTAAATCTTTCTCCAGATTCAGAGAAGCTGCTCTTTCTCCTATCAGATGCCAATCCTGATGTTACCTACAAAGTGTCCCTCTGTGCTTTAGCAGCTAAGAAAATCCGAGCTAAAGCTATTTCTAATCAGGGAACGTAACATATTTAAATACTAGTTTCTTATGGGTCAGACTGTTTTAAAGTTATTTTAATGTTATTTTATGATATTTTATGTTATTTTAATGTTTTGTTTGGTGGATTGTGATGGCCTTCGGCCGCAGACAATAAACTTTATCAGACTTATCAGCCTTGGAGATGTGCAGGGAGAAGCTTTTTGGGGAAAGAGAAGCCAATGCCCACCTGATCAGTCTCCCCTCTCAGCTTCTCCCTGAGTCCTGGCCTTGTGGGGAGAAGAGAAAACAGCTTAGGGCGGGGAGAAAAGATTTAATTGCTTCTGTTCTCCCAGTAGCTGCCAAGGAAGATTATTGGAAATCAGCGGCTTATCTCCCCACTTGGTAGGGTTGCCAACCCCCAGGTGGTCAGCAAACTAGAAACAGCACTTCACAAGCTAGACACAATGATTATAAAGTAGTGGTATTTAATAACATATCCACCACTGATAGTATATAGGCAAAAACATGTGTTGTTAATTATTGCCTTAAAAGTAACACCAAAGAGAGGACTTTGCCTTGTTACAAACAAATAACAGTATTATAGGTAAGTCCATGAAAGGGGGTGCCAACCTCCCTTTCTTCCACAGATATGCTTCTTGAGAGTAGCAATTCAGTAGTGCAGTTGTTCTCAACAGAAGCCCGGTGATCTTTCTGTTTCAGCGATTAATGCCTTCTTCAGGGACCAACGCTGGCTGTTATTAACATTCTCTGCGTTGGCCAGGGATTAAAACTGATCTCCAAGCAACAGAGATCACCTGTAGAAAATGGCTGCTTTGGAAGGTGGACACTATTGCATTATATCGCATTGAAGCCCCTCCCCTCTCCAAACCCTCCCCTCCTCAGACTCCACCCCCAAAATCTCCAGGTATTTCCCAACCCGGAGCTAGCAAACCTACCACTTGGGGTGGAAGATGACAAGCTGATCATTCTTGTTCCCGCCCTATCAAACTGGGGGGGGGGGGTAATTGTCTTCTTGCCTTCTCATTCCAAGCAAGAAGATGAAAAGCAAATTACTTCTGCTTCAAGCTGGGGGGAGGGGTCAGAAGCAATGTGCTTCTTGTCTCCCCATTGCAAGTGGGCAGAAAAGAAGCTCATCACTTCTTTCCTCCCCACCTCCAACCAGAGACACAATGGTTTTTTGGGGGGAGGGTGGATAAGAAACCTACTCTCAGCTCAGCTAGTAGCAGGCGTCTGATCCAAACACCCACCCCCCACCTCAAATCACTATGTCTCAGGCTGGATAGGATACAGTAAAGTTCAATAGCAAAAACCACTCATGTCCCACTCATATTCTCAACAAGAATAGGGGAACAATAAATATTATTTACTTTATTTAAAACATTTAAATCCAACTTCCCATTTAAAAAAAGAAACCACAGTGATTTTTAATAAGAGAATACAATCGAATACAAAACAATAACAGCAAAAGTCAAAGCAGTCAGCAAAGCAACCGCACAGCTGTCTTATCAAATTCCAGTCCCCATGCAAGTTCAAATGCAGCATTACCATAATACTTCAAAAAAAATCAGCTAATCCAAACTAAAGACTACTTAAAGTTAATAGCATTTACTAGCTTTCTGAAAGCTGAAGCGGGTAGGGTGAAACATCCATCACAATGCAATGCTGCCACCAAGAAGGCCCTATCTCATGTGACTACCCACTGACCCTCCAATTGTGGAGAAGCACAGATCAAGGTTTCTCCTAATGATATTACTATACAGATAGGTTCACATGGGGAAAGGAAATGCTTGAAAGTCAAACTCATGGCTGTGAATCGAGTGCAGAAACACATTCGATATGAGCTGTCTCAAGGACTACTTTCTTTCTTTCAACAGAAACAGTTTTCACAAGTTATCCCTTACAAAGGCTGTTGCTATGGCGACTCAGATGAAAGAGACCACAGATGAAGAAAACAATAATACTTTTCACTACTTATATGAGAATGACTTTTAATAAAACCAATATTATTGTATGTGATAATTATACAGCAGCACCACTATTCTTCTAATCCTAATTTTCTCATATACATTTCCAAATTTTGCCCAGCCTGAACAATGAAGAGGCATTGGTTGCTCCGTGAGATGCCTCCTCTCCAGCAAGTGGCTGAGCATCTGTGAAGTCATAAAATGACCACAAACATTCTCATTTCTGAGTGAGAAATAGTAAACCATAAAAGCGCTTGTAAACAATGCAGCTTTTGGAGACATTAGTTTTTCCATGAAAACCTCATTCAGGGACTGTTTGAATAAGCTGACGGAATAAAGCAGGGAAATTGAAGACAGGGAAGCTGAATGGATTAAGGGTAAGAAAGTTAAATGTCAGGGACCCAAGAGACAAGGTGGTGATATAAATGGACAAAGATAGTGATCTAATGGGTTAAGGTACTAGGGCTGCCCATCCATACTGTTGGGATGGGGAAGATGCCTTCCCCAATTATAGTCCAATAAACTTTCCAGTAAGTTTAAGTTTGAAAACTATACCATATAATTTGCACCATATTCTGTATCTTCTTTGCCCTCTGACTTTCTTATCAAATTTCCACTTGTGATTGTTTACACTGAAAGTGAGTTATTTAATTAGGGGTGGACATTCTGAAATTCCCAAACTGAAAATATACACAAAAAGATACACTATTCTCTGTAATGGTAACACAAAACTGGAATTCTTAGGCATTATGAAATCAGTCCCCCAAAAATTCATGTTATTTTTTATGTTTAGGTGCTTAGTGAATATTTATTATTATTTTTATTTACAAAATTTATATCCCGTCTTTCTGCCCTCACAAGGGCCACCAAGATGGCTAATGATTTAAAACATGCCTGATAAAAGCACATGTTGGAATCATTAAAATCAACCCCCCCCCCAACTCACATCATTAAAACAATTAAAAATAGAATTAGAATATGTACAAAGAGTTGTGGTGGAAAGGGCCATCAAGTCCAGTCAAGACACTCCAGTCTGTGCAAAACACCATGGCTTGGCTATTATCGGGACCGAGATGAAACATGCATATTACTCCCATTCTATAGTCACTCCACTTCTATGGTCACCCCACTTCTATAGTCACTCCACAGGCACAGTTTAAGTATTTGCTATTCCATACAAAGTCTTTCATGGGCTTTGACCCTCATATTTGCAAGACCGCCTCTCCCCTATACACTGCCATGACAGCTTTGCTCATTGGAGCAATGTTTTCTGCAGGTGCCAACTTGCAAATGGGCAAAATCAACAACTGCCCATACACGTGCCTTCTCCATTGTGGCCCCCATCTTACGGAATGGTCTGCCTGAGGAAATCAGGATGGCTTCAATTCTCCTGGCTTTCCACAAACTATGCAAAAGTTAATTCTTCAAGAGAGCTTTTTTTTGCAGGCAACAGAGTTGCACTATACTAAATTATTCACAAAATTATTTAGATACGCTATTAGGGACTGTGGTCTATGTTGTTGTGTTTAGCTTACTGAAACTAGGATCCTGCTATATAATTTTGTGTTATTTAATGTGCCTTGTTAAGACTTATGCTTATGCTTTACTTCAGTTGTTTTTAGATTTCTGATTGGTTCTACAATCCTGTTCCTATTGTATTGTTTATTGAATACCTCACCCTGTCCAACTGAGAAAGGCAGACTATAAATAACATAAAGAAAGAATAAAAATCAAATAAAATAAGTTTTATCTGACTTATGGTGACCCCATAAAGTTTTCAAGGCAAGAGATTTTCAGAGGCAGTTTGCCATTGCTTGCCTCTGTTTAGCAACCTTGGACTTCTCTGGTAATCTCCCATCCAAGTACAAACAAAGTCTGACCCTGCTTAGCTTCCAAGAGCTGATGATATCGGGCTAGCCTGGGCCAGCCAAGTCAGGGCACAAAGATATAAAAACAGCAATTAAAACATTGGTCAGAAAGGAGGGATCATTGAGGAAATGCCAAAGTCTTCACCCACAGGTGGAAGATGGCAACAGAAGGGGACAGACTAATCTCCCTGGTGTGAGAGTTACAGAGGTTCGGCGCCATAAATACTATCAGCAGCAGGTGTCTCATTTTTCTTTGATTCTTCTGATTTCCCAGCCAATGGCATTTGTCCCTTACAATCAGATCTTTCCAAGGGATAAGGAGGTGAGTGCTCCCAGCCTTTGGAGACAGAGAAGGAATTTCGATAAAAGAGTCTGTGTTGAGCTGTAAGTGTTTGGGCAACTCCACATGCTGCTCCAAATTTATGCAAATAACTTCCCACTGGGGGTTCTTCTAATGGGAAAAAACTGGGGGGAAAGCAAGAGGCCCCTTCTCCACCTGTACCACACTTTGCCAAAATCAGCTTCTACGAATTTTAAAGTGATGTCCTTGGAGCTGACATGTGACTCTGATCAAAGTGGTGAACCCTGAGACAACTTGTAAAGAAAAATGTAATGTAGCTTAGCACTCAGATTCCCATACCCCAACCTTTTGGGGCCATCGCTGCCTCATCATCCAAGAATTCCTCAAATATTAGTAGTACTAAGATATTCTTACAGTGGACACCAAGCATGAAGACTCGTTTTATAGCAATTGGATGATTGAGTCATCACATTCACTCACACACATGCACTATTTTTTTAATTCAAACGATTTTCAAAGATTTCAAGGACTGTGGCGGGGAAGGTTTGCAAAAGATGCCTCCCTTACTTTGTAAAAGGAAATAACAGACCACAACAAGGAAGGATGGTGAGTGCAGAGTTTCAGTGGAAAGGTAAAAATACTTTTATTATCAGCCAGTCATTGGAAGATTACATTTAAACAAAGGGATGCAGACAGGATTTTTTTTAAAGGCTTTGTCCGTTCTGCTTGAAACTTGGGGGCTCTTTAGAACAGAGGGAGGACAAATTCTAGGCAAATTTGGTGCTGTTATCTTAAAAAAACTGTCCCAGGCCCTTGAATTGGTTAAAATAATGGTCCCAAGGTTCCAGATCCCTCCCCCAAACAAACACAGATTTGAATTTCAAACTGTAATGTTCTACCCAAAAATGGTTGTCACCTTCACCCTTGGCCTCAACTTGGCCTCAACCAGTGATGCTCCTTAGCCTTCCATTATGAGCTTCACTCACCTTCCTCCAGTCCTCTGGCGCTCCCTTCACACCACTGTGCCTGCTGGGTGACTGATCCAGCATCCCAGCTTCATCCTGGCTCCACCCTCTGCACACCATGCCCACTTCTTCTTGGGCTGAAACCAGCATCTCCTCTGTGGACACTTTTCCATGCTCCCTTACTTCAGGTGCCTTCCTCCAGGCCCACTGCTGGCTGCAGAGTCCGTTGCTGTGGCTTCCAGCCTCTCCACTTCCTCTGCTTCCCCAGCTGTGCTTCTCCCCCTGTGCCTCTCTGGGCTTGGAGACTTGCCTCCTCTCCCCCTGCCTCCTCTCCTCCTTGCAACCTCTTCTTCACTATCTTTTAATACCACACCTTGCCCTAGAGGGCTGCACTCTCTCAGCAGCGTCCCAGCACTCCCTCCAGCCCATCCATCTCGTTCTCTGGATGAGCCAGTTGGAATACCCCAACACCCCTCGGGCTCCATGGTCTCCTCTAGATGGCCTCAACAGCAAAGTCCCCCCCCCATCCAACATTATACCATTTTTCTTCTTGGATCACACCTCTATTTTCAATTGCTTCTAAAACAGGATCCTTGACATTTGGCAGGGAAGATCCCTGGGTGAGAAGTATATCTCTTGCAATTGGAGACAGTGCAGGGGGGAAATTAAGATAGGGAATGTGTTTTCCATTTAAATTAATGGAAATTAATAGCAACTATAATAAATAAAAGAATCAAAAGTATAACTGTAATAAAGAAAACATTAAGGGTGATATATCAACTTAAAAAGCCTATTTCCCTAATTACAAGTACAGACTTCGCAATGCCATGAGAGAATACTGACAAAAACAGATGCATGGGAAATAGTCCGACTCCCAGTAGCTCTAGTGGTGTGTCTCTTAAAGTCCATTTTCCTGTCTCTGGCTCCCTCTTGTAAATACATACACTCAGCACATTAATTGCAATGCTTTTATGGCCAGTATCAACTCAATCTCTTTCATGCTTTGCTGTGCATTGCCACAGGCTCTCCTTTTTACTGGGATAATAGTGGAAATCAATCACCCAGAAGGGTTTATCTCGATGTCACAGTTAGATCTCTGGAGTTACATAATTATCTTCGTCATAAGAAAACATTGCTCTTATTGAAGTAGCATTTCCACTCCCAGCTGACAGTAGCCCTGTTGGCAACTGTTGATTACAATCAAAGCTGTAAAGATGATCACCAAAACCATCTCTTATAACTCAGCTACTGTAGACTGCACAAGCAGTCTCCAGAACAGAGTCAAAACATCAGTGATCGTAAACAACTGGGGATAGAAACAGCATGCGTAAAGCATCGATAGATTGGGTTCCTACTGCTATATATTCCTGCTAATTAATTTCATCTCGCCATTTTTATGCCGAGAAAATCATCCCTGTCCCTACAAGAACATAAAGCTGTTTGACTGTAATACCACCGATATTAGTACTGTCTGTTCTTTTACACTGCAAGTGTACATTTGTATACGAACACGATCTCCTGTAACTGTGATGTATCCGTCATATGGACAGCATCACAGCAGGATGAGTTTGAGCTGTTATTGGGCAGGAAAATGTAACAACAGGCTGAGAAATTTTTGTGACTTCCTGTAGTCACGTTACTATAAATACCCCCATAACATGGTGGTGTGGGATAAAAACCACATGAGACTTTCATTTATCTTTAACAGTCCCTTATGCACGACTGTGTTTCGTCACGTAGGTACATAATTCTGCAATGCACCATTCTGAATATTCGTTTTAGAACTTGATAGGCCAAAATGTAATCTCGAGTTTATCAAAAGCTCAGCAAAAACACTATTTCCAAATATTACAACACTGCAGTAGCCATGTAAACAGGCTGTGGATGACAGGTGTCATCCAACAGCAATAATTCCAGTGGGGCAGCTGCGTTACATTACAAGTCAGTTACGTTACAAGATTTTATTCCAGCATAACCTTTCATGGACCAGAGCTCACTTTGTCAGATGCAAATAAGTGGCTGATCTGCTGCGATATAGATCTTGACAGGCAAAAATATCATGGCCCTTCAGGCAAAAATATCATGGCCCATTGGCATAGCTACTCTGATGTCACACAGGACCTGGGGCAGCGTTGTGCTAGGCAGCTAGTTGCTTAGGAGGACTCGGGAATCTCTAGAATTTGAATTCCAAGTTCAATGAGCCACTACTGATATATGAAACCATTTGACTACTGCCTGTACAACATGGGCTTTGAAATGACACTATGTGGGCGTCAATTGGAGCCTCGCAGTGGAAACAGGCAGTCAGACTGGCAGGCGGCACTTGCTGCTTGTGGAATGTGGTTACAGACATGGCATGCCAGTGACACAGGCAGACACACCAGCACAAATGTTTAGGATTGTGTTTCATGGATATTTAAAGAAGATCTACTCTGCTTATTTACATTTGTTTATCATTTACCTCTCAAGCTATCATTGCTCAAAGAAGCAAGTTGAATCAACTTCTGTTCAAGAAATCCATTTATTATGAACCAAGAGTGGGACCTGTTGCTTATCAGAAAGGAAGTAATCATCCTTGGGATTCCAACTTTGCTCAAACTGTAGGATCACGCCCTAGGCTGCCCCACTGCAAACTTCAAGTTCATGGGAATGACCAACACAAAATGATCCCTGAACTGTTCCCACAGCCAAGGGACAGCTGTTTTTCTTCCCCTGTAAGCTGACTCGGCAGTAAATTTATGGCACTTCCTCAGTAGTGTCCCAGGCTGGGTTTGGGCATTCTCTAAATGGGCCAATCATTGAAGAAGAGTCATAGCCATTATTCACAAGGCAAGTCTTAGGAAGCAGAAGAAAACAGGTGAACATCTAAAAAGATATTTTTAAGTCAATGATTGAGAGAGGTTATTTTTAAAATGTTGTCATGTTGTATTGCTTATTGAAATGAGGAAGCCTCACATTAAAAGAGAATAACGGCGCTTAAGACCTTGCTTGTTATACTTGAGTTATGGAATCTGTGGTCCATTAAAATGGCAAATGAGATTCAATGTGAGTAAGTGTAAAGGTAAAGGTCCCCTGTGCAAGCACCGGGTCATGACCCATGGGGAAGTGTAAAGTGATGCATATTGGGGCAAAAAATCCCAACTCCACATATACCCTGATGGGATCTGAGCTGGCAGCGACAGACCAAGAAAGGGATCTTGGGGTGGTAGTGGATAGCTCAATGAAGATGTCAGCCCAATGTGCGGCTGCTGTAAAAAAGGCAAATTCCATGCTGGCCATAATTAGACGAGGAATATAAATAAAACTGTTGATATCATACTGCCCTTGTACAAATCTATGGTGAGACCACACTTGGAATACTGTGTACAGTTCTGGTCACCACACCTAAAAAAGGATATTACAGAGCTTGAGAAGGTGCAGAAAAGAGTAACCAAAATGGTTAGGGGTCTAGAGCAACTGTCCTATGGGGAACGGTTAAGACGCTTAGGGCTGTTTAGCTTGGAAAGAAGGTGGCTAAGGGGAGACATGATAGAGGTCTATAAAATTATGCATGGTTTGGAGAGAGTGGACAGGGAGAAGTTTTTCTCCCTCTCCCATAATACTAGATCATGGCGTCATCTGCTAAAGCTGGAGGGTGAGAGAGTCAAAACAGATAAAAGGAAGTATTTTTTCACACAACGCATAGTTAAATTGTGGAATTCCCTGCCCCAGGATGTGGTGATGGCTGCCAGCTTGGAGGGCTTTAAGAGGGGAGTGGACATATTCAAGGAGGAAAGGGCTATTAATTCATGGCTATTAGTTAGAATGGTTACTAGTCATGCTGCATACCTATTCTCTTTATCAGAGGAGCATGCCTATTATTTTGGGTGCGATGGAACACAGGCAGGATGGTGCTGCTGCAGTCGTCTTGTTTGTGGCTTCCTAGAGGCACCTGGTTGGCCACTGTGTGAACAGACTGCTGGACTTGATGGGCCTTGGTCTGATCCAGCAGGGCCTTTCTTGTGTTCTTATGTCGGCTTTCGATCCTTGGTACAAGAGCCAGATTTCTTCAGTGGTTAGACTATGTGGACTATTCCAGGAAACACTTGAGTTCAACCCCCACCCCTTGCCATGAAACTGATTGGGCGACCTTGGGACAGTCACTTTCTCTCAATCTAACACACATCACAGGGCTGTTGTGAGAATAAAACAGAGGAAAAACCATCTCCACCACTCTTGCTCCTTAGAGGAAGGATGGAGTAAAAATGTATTGAATAAATAATTAATGGTATGGGAGAAGGCAGTCTGGAAATAATATAATGTCAAGGGCTGTTGTATTTCTGTCTGCAAGAAGGCTCCTTAGAAATGGCACCCTAAAAATGCTTTCAGGAATACAATGGCAGATGAACAGACTGTTTATACAAAGCATAAGTGCGATTCATTTCACCCACCCGAACATTTGTTTTATGTAGAGTTGACAATGTTTGCTGCCTGGTTCAGTGGCGTCCTATGGGGGGGGTACTTTTTGATCACTTTAGTACTCCAGAAAAGGAAGTACTTACAGATCTTGAAAAATTCGCAGAGCATATAGGCAACTAAAGCAGAAAGAGTCTATTAAGAAAAATCATAGTGGTTGACAAAAGGTGGAATGCTACTGAGGGGGCTAAGTAGGTGGATAATCTAAAGGTGTGACCTAGGAAACAATGTGTAGTGGAGACATGAAAAGAAGGGACCAAGAGGAAAGTATGCCTTTGGCAAGAGGAAGGGCTGCATTTTACTGGCAAGATAGAAGAAGCCAGGCAATTGAGGATTAGAGGGCCGAGGACTGTAGGCCAGGGAGCCATAATAGAATAAGGTTTCTAGGTCTTCATCTAGACCCCAACATGGCCTCAGTTCTTTTAGAATTACATAGAAAGGAAATGTTAACAACACTAGCTTCTACTGACTGTGCAGAATATCTCTCAGAGGTAGGGTTGCCAGGTCCCTCTTTGCAATCGGTGGGAGGTTTTTGGGACAGAGCCTGAGGAGGGTGGGGTTTGGGGAGGGGAGGGACTTCAATGCCATAGAGTCCAGTTGGCAAAACAGCCATTTTCTCCAGGTGAACTGATCTCTTTCGGCTGGAGATCAGTTGTAATAGCAGGAGATCTCCAGCTAGTACCTGGAGGTTGGCAACCCTACTCAGAGGGCAGCAATGGATGAAACATAAGGGGAAAGGGGGAGTGGTGGAAGTGCAGTTTCACTTAAGGTTGTCACTCTGTGTTGGGAAATTCCTGGAGATTTGGTGGTTGAGTCTGGGGAGGGCAGATTTTGGTAAGAGGATGTGATTCCACAGAAGAGAATGTGATTCACCCTTCGAAGCTGCCATTTCCTCCAGAGGAACTGATCTCTGTATAGGGTTACCAGCTCCAGGTTGGGAAATACCTGGAGATTTTTGCGGGGGTGGAGCCTGAGGAGGGCAGGGTTTGGAGAGGGAAGAAACTTCAGCGCCATGGATTCCAATTGCCAAAGTGGCGATTTTCTCCGGGGGAACTGACCTCGGTCTCCTGGAGATCAGTTGTGATAGCGGGAAATCTCCAGCCACCACCTGGAGGTTGGCAACTGTATTCTACACATTGACTTACTTAACCTGCAATACATTGGCTGCAGGTTTCTCATATTCCATGTGGAGTATTAAATAGTCAACAAGAGAAGGGGACCTGGTATATTATTGGTCTCTATGTTTGTGATTGTAAAAGAGTCCTGGATGAATTCAGGTTACTAAACCCCACTTCTTTGATGGTGTGACACTGTTGGGCTCCAATCATTATTTAAATATGCTTCACTGTAATTACAGTGATTGCGTATGGGTTTCATGGAAATATCCCTTAAATGTAGTTACCGTGTTTACATTTTTGTCATAAATTGGTTAAAAATATAGCACGTACACCACAGCTTAAGAGACCCTGTATGAAAACTGCAAAAGGGGATATGGGATTTAAAATGTATTGAAATTTCCACGTTCTTTACTTGTAGCAATTTCAGCTATTCAGATAACAATAGTCCCTCTTTCTGTAAAATGGAGGTGATTGGTATAGCAAAGCAAACTGACACTTTTGGACACTTAATGCAGTTTTTGGGAAGACCATGTGAAATTAGTAATGGCGTCAGTCTTTTATCAGGTATAGGGTTGCCAAGGTTAACACTGCAGTGCTGGCACTGTAAGGAAATTAATCCACTGGGCATATCCAAAGAGAATCTTCCATACCCACAAAACTAGGACAGAATTTTGGATCCCAGAGTCATAATTTCCTATGCACTTAGAAGTGTTGGATGTGTGGTTTTGGCTCAACCAATCATAAGGCCTTCATGCCAGGTTTTTATGAATTAATTTCCACATTCAGAAATAGATCTCATGCCTGCTGCGTCCCCAGAAAGCCTAATCGGGGGATGGGGGAAGCAAGGATCCCATTTAAATACAATTCTTCTTTTTTAAAAAGTCTGCAGAAAGAGAGAGATGCACTTTCAATTTCCCAATTCATTTTCAAAAGTGACAGCAGAATGCAATGGGCTGGCGGAGAGCTGTGCGTCGTGCCACCATGCCAGCAGAGCGGTGCACTCTTGATCTTTCCATCTGAGCTGTTATACAGAGAGCAGGTTTTGGAGCAAGTTCCGCAGCACCGAGACATCAGGATGCAAAAATAATGCTTCAAACAGTCAGACACATTCGCACTTCTCTAGCAGCCTCACTAAATGTAAATGAAGGATTGGGCATGGGTGCAGGAGGTTAGAAACACCTCCTCTGCTATTTGGAGTTTTTTTTAGGAAGAACTCAGAACTCTTGGAGTTGAATTCTGAACTTTATTAAACAAGGACAAATTGGAAATACCTGGCCTTGAAGCTGTGCTATGGTCTCGAGCTATCACTTTAGTATCTCACCTTTCCTCCAAGGAATTCAGACTGACGTACTTAGGGTCCCCTTTCTTCATTTTTATCCTAACAACCCACTGTGGTAGGTCAGGCCAAATTTTTGAGACTGGCTAAAGGCCAGTCAGTAAGCTTCATGCTTGCACGTAATCCCAACCCATGACCAATGCTCTATTATATCACACTGTATTTTATCTTGAATGCTCCCCCGTCCCTAAGATTGCCAACCTTCAGGTACATGCTGGAGATCTCCTGCTATTATAATTGATCTCCAGCCGACAGAGATCAGTTCACCTGGAGAAAATGGCCGCTTTGCCAATTGGACTCTATGGCATTGAAGTCCCGCCCCTCCCCAAACCCCACCCTCCTCAGGCTCTACCCCAAAAACCTCCTGCCAGTGGCGAAGAGAGACCTGGCAACCCTACCCATCCCAACCAGTTCTCCAAACACTTCAGTGTAAATTGATGCATAGCTGTCAGGTCAATACCCCCCCCACACACACACACACACACACCATCCATTCACCATCATGCTCATAACAGTAATGTCAACTTCTGTTCATGACTGCACTACTAATGCTGTGTTAGCTCTTTTCTTGCTTCTGACTTCACTGCAAGTTAGCCTGGAATTCAAACTATGCACTGATATTATGAAACTCAGAACTAATGTTTCATTTGAATGTATATTCTACGTTCTGGACTTAATTAGAGAGAGAGGATTCAGCTCAGTCATTTGCTTCTTGGACTACAGAAAATGTTGATATTCAGTTAGGGCTGTTGAAAAAAAAATTTGGTATAGTTCGGATTCGGCAGAATTCAGCCCGTCTCGATTCGGGATATGCTGAAGTCCGAACTCCCCTAATTTGGATCCGTGGAATTCGGAGCCTAGTTTGAGTTCGGGGGAAAATTCGGCCGAATAAAGTCATTAAAAATGCACTCGTGCCTTTCTATGCCTCCGGGGGGGCATTTTTGGGGGTAGAGGTCTCAAACTTTCAGAGTAGCTTGAGGGGACGCTTCTTGCAAGAACCACCAAGTTTTGTAAAGATTGGATCAGGGGGTCCCGAGATATGGGGCCCGGAAGAGGTTGCCCCCCCAAAAAAATCGCCCACAGTGACAGGAATAAAGCCACTTAAAGCACATTGGCGCTTTTCCGCGGCTCCAGGAGGCGCATTTTGGGGGTGCAGCCCCTAAACTTTCAGCGTAGCTGCAGATGAGGCTTCTTGGAAGAACCCCCAAGTTTTGTAAAGATGGAATCATGGGGTCCAGAGATATGGGTTCCCCCCCCTTTTCCCTATTGGGATGAATGGGATCAGCCAATCCTATGCATCTAGAGAGCGGCAAATCCAAGGCAAAACCTCCCGTGCTAACCATTGCAATGCAAAGCAACACGCGAGCGACCATGGAAAGGAACAGAGGCGCACTAGGCTAGCTATAGCAAAAAGGAAAAAAGGAGCAGGTGACTTGGACCGTGAAAATGTATTGTGAAAGTCAGATTTTGCAAAAACATTTTTGAGTGAGCAGCAAAGCAGACCGTGCCCAAAAAAACACCCAGAGTTTGTATTTTCTGCCCTGCTCTTTCTTCTCATGGTAGAGGGACGCTCCCCCCTTATGCAAATGACCCCACCAAACTCAAGCAAGTCTCACCAGCACCCCCCCCACCTCTCCAACCAATACGGCGCCGCGGTGCACTCCCCAAACGGGGAAAAAATCCAAGACGCAGGGGATCTCACGCAAGCCGCCCCGTTGCACTCAACCCCAGGCTAGAGGCAAAAACAGTGAAAAACACCAAGGAGGAGGCTCGACACCAAGGGTGCCCAGCGGAGAGAGACTTGCTAGCCGCCTCACAGACTCAACTTTAAACTTAACTTTATAAGCAGTACACACACTCCCACAGAGGTGAGCGGTCACACACCCCTCGGCAGAATGGGCGAAAGCCTCCTTTGGCTTCCCCCCCCCCCACAGAAACTGCCCCCCCACAGACTCTGCTTTCCCCCCCCCCACATACACACGGAAAAAAATTATAGATTAAAGCCCCAAAAGGGGTCTTACTGTGGATGTCTTCTGTTCCATCAGGAGGGACTGGGTAATCCAATACGATTCCATTTAAGCACGGGAGGTTTTGCCTTGGATTTGCCGCTCTCTAGATGCATAGGATCGGCTGATCCCATTCATCCAAATAGGGAAAAGGGGGGACCCATATCTCTGGACCCCCTGATCCCATCTTTACAAAACATGGGGGTTCTTCCAAGAAGCCTCATCTGAAGCTACGCTGAAAGTTTGGGGGCTGCACCCCAAAAAATGCATCCCCTGCAGCCATGGAAAGGAGCGAATGTGCACACGCACAACCACCCCACGGGGATTTCTCTCTCACACAAACAGATACTCTCTCTTTCTCTCCCCAGGCCACACAGCAGCTGGGCTCACGTGCTCAATCATGACTGATTGGCCAGAAGAAGACCCTGCTTGGCCACCGATTGGCCGCGGGAGAATGCTGCTTACTAACTCACGGTTATGCTGCTGTGCCGAACCCCGAATTTGCCGAATTTATTCACCGAACACCCTGAACTCGCCGAATTCGGCTCTCCGGTTTCCAGCCTTTTTTGAGTTTGGTTCCATCCGAACTAAAAACCGCCGAATCGGGGGAAATTCGGCTGTTTTTCGGTTTGGGCCGAACCAAATCGACAGCCCTATATTCAGTATTTAAATGTAAATACTAAAAATCTACTATGTACCTGTTAGCACCTTTCTAGATAATGCTGTCTTGTTCTCTAGGAAACAATCTATTTTTCAACCTTTTAACATTGTTCACCACTTTTCCTTTGAACCTAGGGTTGCCAGCTCTGGGTTGGGAAATACCTGGAGGTTTCTGAGGCAGAGCCAGAGTAGTGTGGGGTTTGGGGAGAGGAGGGACATCAATGTCATAGAGTCAATTGCCAAAGCAGCCATTTTCTTCAGGGGAACTGAATTCTATCACCTGGAGATCAGTTGTAATAGCAGGAGATCTCCAGACACTACCTGGAGGTTGGCAACCATATTTGCACCACTACAGAAGCAATTGTTAAGTACAGCTGTGTTGTGATTTCAGGCCTAGACAGAGTTGCCAACTCTGAGTTGGGAAATACCTGGAGATTTGAGGGCAAGGCCTGAGGAGGGTGGGGTTTGGAGATGGGAGGGACTTCAATGCCATTGAGTCCACCTTCCAAAGCAGCCATTTTCTCCAGGGGAACTGACCTCTATCAGCTGGAGATCAGTTGTAATAGCGGGAGATCTCTAGCCACCACCTGAAGGTTGGCAACCCTAGGCCTAGGATTTAGGGTTATGAACCGACTGGAGAAAAATGCCCTGCCCCTTTAATAGAGGATCAATTTTATTATTTACCAGGTGATGTTATTTACCTCAATGCCATGAAAAGCTTCAACTTCCCATTTCTAACCAGTAAGCCTCTATCAACAAGACAAGCCTTTTTTTCCCCTCCAGGCTGTTGGCAACCCTACTAGATCCAAAATGCAGGAGCTAGGACTACTGTCGGTTGGAGTAGAGGGATCAGATCAAATAATTTCCATGACTAAATTCAAATATTGACAAAACAATGTCACACACAACATTTCTTCATTTTTATCAAGAATATGCCATTTCTGAAATGACACATCAGTGAGTAAGGACTACATTCCGACAGATTTTCATATGAAGTCAACATTTCTGGCTTCATCTGTGCATGTGAATCAGTTCTAGGCAAGGATACAAGGACCTGCAGGGTCTAAACAGAGGAGCACCCATCTAGCTGAATAAAACGCAAGCCAAGTATCAATAGGACAAACATTCTGATGCAAACAAGCAGTGAATCATTGGCTAAGTATGCTGACAATATGATTATTTTGGTTCTACTAAAACACACACACACAATATTCCCAGTGAAGTCACTACAATCGGGGAATGGACTTAATAGTAATAAACTGTATACATGTTTCTTTTTTCCTTTCAAAAGGTACAAGGAAAATAATCCTGTCAAGTGCAATTTGCTGAGAAAAGCAGAAAACAAGGGCATAAAATACTTTCAGCTAGGAAAAAAATCTAAATCAAATTCACCTGGCTCATTGTCAGCCTCTTGTAACGGTTAAGGCAGATTCCGGAACAAAGGATGTGTCAGCTTTGCTTCCACTCAAATAGTTCCTCTCTTATCACTCTGCAATTCCTCTGTGTAACCAGTTTTCTGTGACTTGCATCTTTACTGTCTGCCAGGTAAACATATTACAAGATTACCCTGCCATTTAATTCAGTGTAATTGTTGCCCTACAAGCATCAGGCCACTCTCGGCCAAATCTCTCTGGCTAAAACAAAGCCATGTGCCTCAGCATCTTCATTAACAAGGAGTCATGTAGCTAACTTGTTTAAGCCTAAATCTTCTGCCCAACTGAAGAAGGTGTCACTGAATTTATTTCCTGTCATAGGTCAATGGTTTTCAAGTTTTTTCCCTTCATCCTATATCAACTTATCTTCTGAGAAACCTCAGCAAGTTAGAAGCTTCTGAGTGTGAGGGAAGTTTTAGGATACTAGCCACTATGATCCATGCTCTCGTTACATCTAACTTAGATTACTCCACACAGGGCTGCCTTTGAAAACTGTCTGGAAACCAGCTAGTCCAAACTGCAGCAGCCAGGCTATGGTCAGAGATGGATAGAGGGATCATGTCAGTTCAGAGCTGAAGGAGCTGCACTGGCTGCCCATCTATGTTTGGGCACAATTCAGATTGCAGGAGCTTGCCTATAAGTTTCTATATCACTTTGGTGCAGAGTACTTCCTTCCTCCCATACTTTTCAGCCTGCCAGGTAAGATCTTTTTCACAAGTTTTTCTCTCTGCTCAGAGGTGAGGCAGGGCTTTTTCAGTGGTTGCACCTTGCCTGAGAAATGTCCTTTTCGCTGATGCTCACTTTGCTGCCTACACTACTCTCTTTCAGGCATCAGTCTTTTAATTAGGGGGTTCGTTTTAAATGCTATTGTTAATAATCTGCTTTTTAGTCTTAAAACTAAGACAGGGTTTTAAATTCTGGGTTTTAATGAACAAATTTTAACGTATGGTATGTTTTTATTATGTTTTGTTTGTAAGTTGCCTCAGGCAGCATGGAAATTCACAATATACATACTTACCATACCTACAAGGTGACACCCAGATCTATTGGGCTTCACACTGTGACTCTGGATGAACAGGCAACATGTCCTAGAACAGTGATGGTGAACCTTTTAGAGACCGAGTGCCCAAACTGCAACCCAAAACCCACTTATTTATCGCCAAGTGCAAATACAGCAATTTAACCTGAATACTGAGGTTTTAGTTTAGAAAAAACAACTCATATATTCACATATTTTGATTGATATTCCCTTCTTGTGGAATTTGCATAAATAAGAGGCTTAAAGCTGGGCTGGATAAGGGCAAGGAAGACTCCTCTATGATAATAGAATCATAGAGTTGGAAATTTCTTCTAGAAATGAGGCTTGGGGGAAGCTAGGTAGACAGACAGAGATACATCCTGGCATGACAGGAGGGTCAAAGATATGGCCCACATCTGAGAACAAAGCCACTGTAGTACCAGCCACATGGGACACCTGAAGCTTCATGGACCTTTGTCTATCAAGGTCAGTACTGTCTACTCACTGCAAAGCAAGTGTTCTACCGTTGAACCATGTCCCCCACCCCCAGCTCCTCAAGTACTTCTGAATTCCATAGATTTCAAGGGGAGAAAAGTATTTTCTTCTATTTAGCTCTCAGACTGAAACCAAGAGGACTAAGGACCAAACTACACATTAGGTTGAAGATCCATTACTAGATCTCCACATGGTTTTTTCACCCTAAAATGCAGCCATAGGGACAGACCACACTGGGCTGGGAGGATATTAACTTTCTTCATTTTCCCAATTAAAAATGTCCTCCCCAACTGGGTGGCTATTGTTCCTGGTAGACAAATCTTTTTCTGTCTTCTTTCCTTGCTAGGAGATAATTGTACCTGGTGTGGAGGGGAGGGTTCAGCTGAGAAGTTAGTATCTTGTTGTCTCTGTAAAGGGCCTTTTTAAAACAGCTGCACCCTCGGAGGAGTTCAGAATTAGATATATAGGTGAGTGAACACGGCGCTTAACATTCTGTAAGGGGAAAAAAACCAATGTTGATGTTTGAAAAGGCAGTTGGAATGGGGTGAAGAGAGTAAGTTGGATGGTAAGGGATGATGAGAAGCTGACAGATAAAAAGAAAAAAGGCAGAGCAATCAATGTGGTAATACCTACCTAGGAAAGCAGAATGGAAGAAACTGAAGACGGGCGGGGGCCCCAAACAGGCGGGGCCCCGACAAACAGCTGAGCTCCCAGTCCAAACTGAAGACTGGCAGAGAGGGAGGGGCTTGCCCCCGTGCAAGGACAGGGAGGGCGCCAGCACAGGCTTGGGGAGCATGGGCTTGGGGAGAAGGAGAACCGCAACACGGCACAGCCCTAGACAGATGCGAGGGCTCCGCCCGTGCCCACAGAGAGGGCTCGGAGTGCCGCTTGCGGCACACATGCTATAGGTTCACCAACACAGCCCTAGAACCATGCCAATTCTTTCCTGCAGTTGCACATGGCTGGGGGAGATCAATGGGGAGGGGCTGTGGCTCAGAGGTAGAGCATCTGCTTGACATGCAGAAGGTCCCAGGTTCAATCCCCGGCATCTCCAGTTAAAGGGACCAGGCATGTAGATGATGCCTGAGACCCTGGAGAGCCGCTGCCGGTCTGAGTAGACAATACTGACTTTGATGGACCAGGGGTCTGATTCAGTATAAGATAGCTTCATGTGTTCAATGATGATGGCTGGAATTTAAACTGAGGTCTTTTATGCAGGGACGTTTCCCTGTGGTCATCCTGCCGACTACTTCCCTTTGATTATTTGGGCCTTTTCCACCCCTCAGAGGTCACCTCGCTCTCCCCGCGCATTTTGCCTGCATTTTCCAGATGCTGTTTTAGCCTGAATCTGGAAAATGCGGGCAAAAGGCATGAGGAGAGCAAGGCGACCTCTAACAGGCAGAAAGGGCATGAATAATCAAAGGAAAGTCCCGAAGCAGTCGGCAGGGTGACCACAGGGGAAAGTCCCTATATAAAAGGCCTGAGTGTGCTCAGCAAAGAGAAAAATGAGATTTCAGAAAAGAGCAAAACCGATACTGAACACACTGTATAAAGGCAGCCAGTCAAATGAAAGCAATACAAGATTGCCTAACATATCGGTAACTGAACTGGTTCCTAGACACTTACCGGTGTCCTGGATCCAGGACTTGGATTCAACCTCCTGGCTTGCACACGATGTGTGAGGGCATCACTTCCTTGGCCAGCAGCCCACTGCTGCTAAGCCATCATGCAAAATGCACACCTGACTTCCTGGGACAAGAGATTTATGGATTTTCCAGAGCCCCTTTTTCCCTTGAGTGAAACTGTGTGCATGTTGTCATCTGGATGGGCTAAGAGCCAAGGCTAAGACTTGAATTTTGCATGAGGAGATTGAGGGCAGGAAGAGAAGGATCAGCACCCCTCTTGAGAGACAGAAAATCTCTTGGCTAGGAATCAAAATGCCAAAGAGGAAGGTCATTTCATCAACAAAAGGTCACATGAACCCAGGAAATTTAACAGAAGGTTAGGAAAACTAGTAAATCCATGGCCTTCATGGCCAAATCCATGACAGTAGTGCACAGCCTCCAAGCGGGTTTAAGAACATTCCAACTTTGTATTTTAATGTAGGGGGACGTTTTGTGTGGAGGATCTTGTTTCAGTGCAGGGTCTTGAAAATAATTGCCTGTGATGTCTTGCTAGCCATGCAGTCTATGGAATCCAATGTTCAGAAATGTCAGCTATTGTCAGCCTTTGTGAATGAAGAAAATAGTAAATTTGTCTTAAGTGGTTGTCATAAAATCTCATGGACACAGGATGCATTAGGAGTTTTCATAAGTGACATCTATCGGCTGATCTAAACCAGGGGTAGTTAACCCCTGGCACGCATGCTGAATGGTGCTCCCCGAAACTATATGGCTCATCAGTTCAATTGCTGCAACCAAAAGAAATACAGTTGAGCTGGGAGAGATTCCAATCGCAGCTGAAAGGTGGAAAGGCAGGCTGTAAGTCATCAAGACCTTCAGAAGGGGTCACTTCTTGTAGATTAGCCGTTGTTTGAAAATACAGTGAAGTGTCATAGTTCTGAAAATGAAAGTCTGAGTATAAACTCTCCCAGTGATTCCCTCATGCCCCAATAGCACCCTCCTCACAAAACATATTTTTGGATGAGTCAATACATAGGTATTCTTTTCATCTACTATGACCGCATTCCTAAGCCACCATTGTCCTTACTAGTCCTGTTTAGGGTTGTGCAAAAAAATTTTTGGTAAATTTCAGGTTCGGGTTTATTGTGCCTGATTTTTTTTTGGTAAACGCAGAATAAGCCGAATACCCATACCCATAAATTTCCCTAGCAGCTATGCTGCAAATTTGGTGACTCTACCTCAAAAAATGTTGTCGCAGTCTTTGACATATCATAGTATGAGAACTGTGATATTATGTTGTACATGTGCAGAGACATTCAGTGTAAGCAACAAACTACACACACTAAACAGCAAACAGCAGAAGTTAAATGCCTTTTTTAAATGAATGGAATAAAAGCCTGTACTTTCATTCAAGAATTAGTGCTGGTAGCAACTCCTAGGGCAGAGTTGACTCACTTCCCCAGCCAC
The DNA here is from genome assembly GCF_029931775.1 of Euleptes europaea. Taxonomy (NCBI): domain Eukaryota; kingdom Metazoa; phylum Chordata; class Lepidosauria; order Squamata; family Sphaerodactylidae; genus Euleptes; species Euleptes europaea. Next base: position 82,295,946 of record NC_079315.1, on the reverse strand, counting down.
GTCAAGAAAGAGGAGCTCTTACTTTCTCATTCTATCAGCTATTAGCAAGGTGTTGCTTAGCTGTCCTTCCTGACCTTCAAAGAGCAGAAAGGTTTTACAATCTTACCTGTCCATTCAGAGTATGCATTGTTATCAAGAATAGGGAATTTCTATCCTCTATTTCAAGGTTACACAATGATGACTAATGATAAAGAGGGCTCAACTACCTTATATGAGCTCATAGCTAAGAGTTGCAATTGACTGAAACCTGACATAATGCAATCTAAGCAATATTTGTTTTTTATGATTTAAACATGTATATGTGAAGCTATTGTTTCATAAATAGATTTAATCAATGCAAATTGTGCTCAGTTTCCCATGAATCCTGGCAATGTTTTTGCACAACTGCATATGCCCATGGGAAACTGAGTTTTCAAGCAGGCGGCCATTACCAACTATGAAAAGGTAATTTTAAAATTCTCCTAGGAGGGGCATTTTTTGAGGTAGAGTCATCAAATTTACAGCGTAGCCCCAAAGTCTTGTAAAGTTTGGGACAGAGGGTCTGATTTTATGGGGTCCGGAAGGGGTAGACCCCCTCCTCCATACAGATGAACGGTAAAGTTTACAATGCTTCTCTATGAAGGAAGGGGCGACCCCTTCGGGACCCCACAAAATCAGACCCCCTGAACCAATCTTCACCAAACTTCAAGGTTCATGCAAGGAGAGTCCCTTGAAAATGTGGGAAATCTTCTCTCCAAAAATGCCACCCCCAGAAATTTAAAAATTTCCCAAGGGAAAAAGCCTGGGGAAAGCCAAAGCCAAAAAAAAAAAGCCAAATACCTATTTGGCTGATTCAGCCATCGGCTGTTTGGCTTTGGCTTTATTCCCAGGTTTTGCTATCCGGTAAAACTGAAACCCAAATATTGACGAAACGGCTAATTTCGGGTTTATTTTCGGTTCAGGTTTATCAATATGCACAATCCTAGTCCTATTCACAGGTTACAATGAGTGCACATACAGTTTGTGCTGTAGGGGGACCAGGTCTCCCACTATAACAGCAGACATCCTGCTCTCCACCTCCAGTCCCCTGCTTCTGCCCATTACAGCTGCATGAGAAATTTGGAGGGGAAAGCCATCGCCACAACTTCTTGTCTTTGCCAGAATGCTGTGTCATCACTTCCAGTTGGGCAGCCAAAAGTGACATTGTGGCATCACATAGAGTTGGCCCTACCAGCAAAGGCACCCAGCTAGTAACCCTAGTGTATAGTGTACACTTGATTTTTCTTAATACTTGTGCTGAATAATTCTCATGTTACATTCAGTGCAGATACAGCTGAACATTTGATTTAGCTTGTTTATGCATCGGAATTTTATCTGGGGCTCAATGCTCACCTGTCCCACACTTTTCTGTTGTGAATAATAAAAATGCTACGCACCAGCACAATCACCAGCTCAAGTCTTGAAGCGTGAGTCCCTGCCCATTGAAAACGCTGCTTAGTAATTGGCTGTAGTGCTTACTGTGAGAAAAATGTCCAGTTCCCCTATCCCCCCCCCCCCGCCCATAACCCAAGTGCTGTGTTAAAAAGCATTTCACAAAAAAGAGCTCTTTTACAGGAATGGAATGCGGGAGAACCCAAGCATTGTTTAAAACCCATTTTTATGTGACAAAGGTCTACGCAGAAATAACTCTGGCTGGGAGATAAAAAATGAGAAAGCATTTGAATCCCTGCCCCTTGAGACACTGCTTTGTAATTGGCTGTAGTGCTTACTGTAAAAAAAAGCTTTCTTTCACTTATGGTTTTGTATTTGCTTATCATTAGCCAACCCTCCCAAAATAGCCCTGCACCAGCAAGTTAAGGGTTCCAGGTTCAACTGGAGCCTACTTTGCTGGAGCTGGGAGGGAGGGAAGCGCGAGTAGTGGGGTGCACGTGGCAGGGCAGTTGAGGGAGCTTGCCGCTGCCCAGCTGGGTCGGGCTTCATGCCAAGTGGGTGGCTCGGAGGGCTGTCACCCGGCAGCCAATCAGCTCTCTCTCTCTCCCCAAGTTTAAAGGTGCCAAGGAGGGCTGATGGCCGTTGGGACAAGTGGGAGGAAACGGACTGGGGGGGAATTTTAACTCCGGTCCGTCTGCTGGACATTTAAAGAGGAGCCGGCAAGGGAAGGCTCCAGTCCGTTGCTGGCTTTCATCCCTCCCTCCCTAAGTTCGAATTTGTTAATTACCATGTATATGCTATGTATTGTTTGTTGTCACAACTTATGCAGGGTAAGCATCGGGCAGGATCCATTTCAGGAGGAAAGCGGTCTGCAATCCCCTTTCCTCTGCTAAGGGGAATCCCAATAGGGGATTTCTGGGAGAGGCATGGTGGTAAGGCATGCCAGTTCTGGGGCCGCCAGAGTGGTCTCTCCCTAGGTGGCAGTGGGATGTTACCGAGTGGCTCACACCCAGGTATGTCCCGTTACTGCCATCCCCAGCTACTTCAGTGGGACCGCTGAGGTAGGAACATCAGTCTGCATCGGGGTCGGCAGATGTTTGGGATCCTGCCCCAGATGCTGTGCCAATCCTCACAGCTGTTTCAGATTTGAAATAAATAAGTTGTGGCCAGTTACCACCACAATTCTTCTTCTTATCAATAAGTTGTTGTGTTTTCTTTGACTTATGGTTTTGTATTTGCTTATCATTAGCTGACCCTCCTGAAATAACTCTGCACCAGCAAAAAGCTCTTTTACAGGAATGGAACATGGGAGAACCCAAGCATCATTTTAAAACCCATTTTTATGTGACAAAGGTCTACGCAGAAATAACTCTGGCTGGGAGATGAAAAATCAGGGAGCATTTGAGTCCCCACCCCTTGAAACGCTGCTTTGTAATTGGCTGTAGCCCTTACTGTATAAAAAAAAAAAGCCCCCCCCAGCCCCCCTATCCTGCGAATTGGCTTATGCATGGAGAGGAGGAGGATTTGATTCAGGCTGATCTCAGGAGAGATCAAAGAATCGAGATTTAACAGCATCAGGAAGACTGGGGATTTGTGAGGGCTGGGCACAAAGTCATATCTGAGGGACAGAAAACTCATGCATAACTCCAAAAAACAACCAAGTCAGTCCGGGGGCAAACGTGAGTCCAAATACCCATGCGTAAAGGACCTTAAACTGCATATTTATCCAGTTCCCTGCTTTCATCTGTAAAGTGAACAAACATTGGCTTTGTTACATGCACATGTACACATGTACACACCAGATATATGTGTGTTCATTGGAATATGAATAGGGCTAAAGTATAAATCCTTTATTCCCATACATTAAGAACATAAGAAAGGCCCTGCTGGATCAGACCAAGGCCCATCAAGTCCAGCAGTCTGTTCACACAGTGGCCAACCAGGTGCCTCTAGGAAGCCACAAACAAGACAACTGCAGCAGCACCATCCTGCCTGTGTTCCACCGCACCCAAAATAATAGGCATGCTCCTCTGATACTAGAGAGAATAGGTATGCAGCATGACTAGTATCCATTCTAACTAACACATTCCCATATGTGCGTGGTTAAGAGCGGTGGACTCTAATCTCGAGAATCAGGTTTGATTTCCCCACTCCTCCACATGAGCAGCAGTCTCTAATCTGGTGAACCAGGTTGGTTTCCCCACTCCTATACATAAAGCCAGCTGGGTAGGGTTGCCAAGTCACTCTTCACCACCGGCGGGATATTTTTGAGGCGGAGCCTGAGGAGGGCGGGGTTTGGGGAGGAGAGGGACTTCAATGCCATAGAGTTCAATTGCCAAAGCGGCCATTTTTCTTCAGGTGATCTGATCTGTATAGGCTGGAGATCAGCTGAATTAGCAGGAGATCTCCTGCTTCAACCTGGCAGTCGGCAACCCTACAGCTGGGTGACCTTGGGCTAGTCACAGATCTCTTAGAGCTTCCATCAGAGAATTTTTGCCCAAATACCAGAGCGTCTCTCACATCATCAGCAACATGATGATTGCCCGGCTTGGAAGTTTGAGTGGTAAAAGGCCCATTGTGATGTGACACTTCCAGGTGTAAACCAGAAGTGATGCCATCGCGTCAGCATGGCTGCACACATGCAATCCCTGCCTCAGATCTGCTCCCATAACCTCCTGCCAGAGGAGAAGGGGGACCTGGCAACTCTAATGATGTTACTTCCAGAAGTGATGTCGATGCGCCAATGGCAACAAGGCCTAGGCCTCAATTTGTGGCTGGTAAGATACCACCCCACCCCCACCAGTTGCCATGGGGTATCTGATAACTCTAGTTGATATTTACCCAGTAATGGTGGGGTATCTCCTAGTGATGCTCCCTGAGCGTGGAGTGGCAGGGTGGGATGGGGCGGGGGGAACAGCACGTAGAAATCACTTCATGTTTCAGAACAGGAAGAGATGTCATGACATTACAGGAATTTCAAAATTTCTATTTTAAAACCGTAGAGTTTTTTTTTCAATTCCTTTCCATTTTGAAACAGGAAGTGATATGACATTCTAGGAATTTCAAAAGTCTCTATGGTTTTACTATGGAGATTTTTGATGTTAAGTGTCATGATGTAACTTCCCATTTCAAAGCAAGAAGTGACTTTCAAGAAGACATCAGACCCCTGGGTGGTAATGGCAGCTTCCTGTGGTGGCTTCTATGGCATCATATCCTTGCTGAGCTCCCTCCCATCCCAAAACTCTGCACTCCCCAGGCACCACCCTCAAATCCCCAGGAATTTCCCAAGCCACATTTGTTAATCCTTTCCGTGTGTGGCATGGGCATGAAGGATTTTTGCCCAATGAGGCCACTCTGCACAGATTGCAACTGCCATGTGGATAGGGTTGCCAACTGCCAGGTAGTAGCAGGAGATCTCCTGCTAATTCAACTGATCTCTAGTCGATAGACATCAGATCACCTAGAGAAAAATGGCCACTGTGGCAATTGAACTCTATGGCATTGAAGTCCCTCTCCAAACTCCACGCTCTTCAGGCTCCGCCCCCCAAATCTCCCGCCGGTTGAGAATAGGGACCTGGCAACCCTACATGTGGAACCCCTGCTGGAGGAAGCAGTTTGGGGCTACAACCATATGCTTACACATTGTGTGAACCAAGCCTCAGCTTAATAATTATCCTTTTCATCAGCATTTATATATTCTTGAATTCTTCCAAAGCCAAGGCATAATGTAGAGTAAGATAATCATGTAGAACTCAACAGAGTCATGGCTTTATGGTTATTAGCATGTTGCTTTTCTGTGCTGGCACTGCAGGCCCATCCTAGCAAAGATTGAGACTAATTTCGGGTTTGTCTTTGGGGCACCATGAACTCTTCATGTCTGTGCTGGGTCCCTGGTGCCATCCTGCCATCGCTTGCCTGGTTTCACACAGAGTGACAACATTTACTGTACTAATCTTACGTTCTGTACGTTAAAAAAAAAAACTTTGGTCACCCCATGTGTTTTTAATTGGTTTCTCAAGCACCCGCAGCAATACAGCTGCTCTGTTTGGCAGCTACAAGTGCCCACAAACCCCAGCGCCTTCCTCTGTCTGCTGTTTAGGTATTGCTTTTGGCATACAAATGGAAACAGTTGTAATCTGATGTGAGGTGTAAAAAGGCAGATGGAAATCTTGTGGCCACCTTGGTGCCAAAGAAATAGAGGGTCTTACTACTGAAGCTTAAGCACTCCACTGTTCTGAAATCAGACATTTTCTGTGAGTGTCTGGCAATGGATATTATTAATAATTAGGCTGATGACCAGAAATGACCATGAATCATTTGTGTGAACCATTCAACTCAGGAGGCCTTAGATTCTCTTTCCATGTCACATACAATCTTGCTGTAGCAGATTGCATGGTCAACATCCCACATTCAGTCCCCGGCAGCTCTCCTTATAGGATCTCAGGTGGCAGAACTGGGCAAGTTTTCCGGTAGGCATGGTTAGGGTTGCCCATCTCGAGGGACTAGCTGGAGATCTCCTGCCATTACAATTGATCTCCAGCTGATAGATATCAGTTCCCCTGGAGAAAATGACTGCTTTGCCAATTGGACTCTGTGGCGTTGAAGTCCCTCCCCTCCCCAAACCCTGCCCTCCTCATGCTCCACCCCAAAAACCACCCACCAGTGGCAACCCTAGGCATGGTAGAGAGTTTTTGACTACTAAAGAGGATGTTGTATAGGAGATGGGTCAATGGGTACTAAAGGTATTAGCTAGGAATGGAACTTCCATGTTAGCCTGCATGTTTCTGATAGCAGCAACAACAACATCAGCAACAGGCTCTTTCTTGTCACACCTGTTTGTGGGCCTTACAGAAGCACTGGTGACAGTTTCCAACAAGGCTAGCCTTTGGGTGCAATCTAACAAGGCAATTCTGCTGTTCTTAACTCAGGCTGGGAGTCAACCACAAAGCACCTCTACTTAATGGTACGGTTTTCTACATGCAAAAGCTCTACTCCATCACAGAACTATGGCAGCTCACTGTGGAAAACCAAAACAGAAGTCTAGTGCCACCTTAAATAATAACATTTGTTCCAGTATGAATGTCTGTGGGACAGACATCACTTCTTTCTTTCTCCTGCTGTATCAGACTATATGATCTGTGTCTCATAAAGGCTCATACTGGAGTAGCTGTTGTTGTTAGCTTTTGAGGAGACACTGGACTTCCATTGTGTTTTGCTAGAGTAGATTAACATGGCTACCCCACTGGCACACCCTGAGGTGCAATTGTTATGGGAGCAGAATCCATGCCTCCTAAACATCAGGTTTGGGGGACTTTTTAGGGCATAATCTGAGTCAGGGCTCACCAGATATTAGATCCTATTTCCATAGTGAAGCCTTATCTACTAACAAAAATGATTGGCGAGATAATAACAAATGTACAATATGTGAGCATGCACAGAGTATCTTTCCCTCCCTGTCAAGTAATCACAGCCATCCGCCTTAGTCAATTTTATGTATTAACCTAAGCCTCAACAAATGTATACCAAATCTGAAGGTCAAATAAATTCTGTACATTTGGGAGAGGGGCTTCTCCTGTGACAAACAAAATCTCACATTTTCACATGCTTTCTGGAGATTTTGCATCTTTAGTTGAGTATACCAGCTGTACGTGGAAAATTCCTCTGACATTTGTGCAGAATGTTATAGGGAGGTAAGGAAGAAAATATGCTGTTGCATTAATTATCAGTTTTCCATTTGACAGTTTAATTAAGAAAAGGAGTGTGTGTGTTTGTGTGTGTGTGTGTGTGTGTGTGTGTGTGTGTTTAAGGCTTCCAGGATTCATGATGAATCACATACGTTCTTTCCAACATAATAGTCACATTTCAATTATACACATTGTGAACTGATGAACAGGAATCTAGCATTTTCTATTAAATAAATGTGATATCTGTTGGAATGGATAACATTAGTTCAGTAATTACTGAGCTGTTGTTTTCAGGCATCGGGGGGAAATGGGGGGAGATATCCTGGAAGGCTGCCATCATTTTTTTCCCTGGCAGGCTCCTGTGCCTTTAACAGATGTGTGGTGGCAGGAATTAAACAGGTAAACATTTTTTCCAGCTTGGAGTCTTGAGGAGGTGTCACCTCTTGAATTTCGGTCATGCAGCTCTTTAGACACAGGAGTTCCACCAGAACAAAAGTTGGCAACACTAACTTCCTAGTTACCACATTTCAGTATTAGTTAGGGTTTCCAGGTTCCTCTTTGCCATCGGCGGGAGGTTTTTGGGGTGGAGCCTGAGAAGGGTGGGGTTTGGGGAGGGACTTCAATGCCATAGAGTCCCATAGCCAAAGTCACCATTTTCTCCAGGTAAACTGATCTCTATTGGCTGGAGATCAGTTGTAATAGCAGAAGATCTCCAGCTACTACCTGGAGGTCTAGGTAAACCAAAATTAGCGTGCTGTGGGTAGTTAGCAAACTAAAGAACAGCAACAACTGCAAGTAATAAACAAAACAGCAACTCTTTATGCTGCAATAAACACATAAGAAAACAACCAGTATCTGGTAAAGTGATGGACAATGCCAAAACTTCTTAATTGGCCACAAGAAAAAGTCCCAGAAAGTAGCTAGGAATGTTTTCTTTCTCTTCCAAGAGGTAAGGTGATGGAATAGTCCAACAGAAGCCCGGTTCTCTTTCTGTTTCGGCTTGAAACATAGCCTTCCTCAGGGGCCACTACATGAATAAATTAAGCATAATGCAGTACATCGGCATGAAGAATAATCACAAAGAATTAAAGAAAAAGACAATGTTACAAATACTCACACGCTAGCTGTAAATTACAATGCTTCCGCGTTGGCAAAGTTGCCTTGTTACCGCCCCACTTAAGTATACAAAAATCACATGAAAAGGTGTGACTCAGCTAGAATGATTTAAAGTGACAACGCACCAATATGTTAGAGCAAGCATACATTGATGCAAAGGTACATTGATACAAAATATGCAAAGAAACAACAATGCATGTCAACAGATAATGACAAATGATTACAAATAACAAGATAAGTCTAGCGCAGTATTTAGACCTTTAGGAGATAGAGTGTCAAAAAATTGGATGTATTTAGATTCTTGTCGTTTTAAGACAAGATCAAGATCAGTTCTGTCATAGTTGTGTGCGCTCACAAAGCGCCATAAAACAAAAAAAGAAAGATCTTCATCAGAATGGTTATGCTCCATAAAATGTGATGTCAGGGGTGCCTCAACCACGTGATTTCTTAATCTAGATCTGTGCTCGCTGATGCAGTATTTAATAGGTCTCAATGTTTTTCCAATGAACCAAAGTTGGCACGTACAAACCACGCAATAGATCAGACAGCGGGAGTCACAATTGTTAAAGCTACGTATGGAAAAGACTTTCCCTGTGGTTGGATTGGTGATCTCTTTCACCGTTAGCATATATTTGCAGCTTAAACAAGAGCCGCATTTGTAGTTGCCTGCTGGTAAATTTGAGCTGGCACTGCTTGATTGTGAGGTGTGTACTAACATATCTCTAAGCGATCTAGTTCGTTTATATGCCATTTGAGGTGGTAAAGAGCATCCTGGCAAATGCTGTACTAAATGCCAATGTTTGTAAATTATTCGGCGAATCAGAGGGGACATAGATGTGTATTGCAATACACAGGTGAGCCGCGATTCCTTTTGTGTGCAGGAGTCTGTAAGTAATTCTGTTCTAGATTTCTGGTGAGCTCTAATCTTTGCACGTTCTATCACGTGATTTGGGTAACCCCGATGTTGAAGAGCCTGTGTGAACGCACTCATAGAGACCTTGTAATCTGCCCCATCAGATGAATTTCTTTTAAGCCTGAGAAGCTGGCTATAAGGAAGGTTATCCTTTAGATGAAGGGGATGGAAGGAGTCATAGTGTAACAACGAGTTACATGCCATGGGTTTGGAGTAAGGGCGAATGCCCAAAGTGCCGTCTGGTCTCTTAAATACACTGACATCCAAAAAAGGGATGGCTGTATCATCATGTGCACCACTAAGAGTAACACTAGGGTCCTGTGAATTAATCCATTGCTGAAAAGCATGGAAATTATTTACATCAGATATGATACAAAATAAATCATCTATATACCTAACGTAAAAAATCATGTTATTATTGAATGGATTATTGTTTAGAATGTGCGCATGCTCAAATGCTATCATGTATATGTTAGCAATAGATGGCGCGCATGCGCTGCCCATGGCGACTCCGTGAGTCTGCATGTAAAACGTATTGTCATGTACAAAATAATTCTTTTCAGTCACTATATCTAACAAATTTAGTAAGAATTGAGTAGGAGGTTGTAGAGATGGATGGGTGTCAAGGAGTGTCGCAACAATGGTGCGAACCTCGTCCGTCGGAACATTTGTGTAAAGAGCATTGACATCTAGGGTGCATAATACAGAATTTAAAGGGACCTGCACCTGTTCAATTTTTGTAATAAAATGTCTGGTGTCTTTAATATAGGAGCTCGTATTGATGCTGAAAGCATGCAGAAAGGACTCTAAGTATTGGGCTAGTGGTTCCAAAACAGAAGCCACGCCTGCTACTATAGGTCTCCCAGGTGGTGGACGCGTGGGTTTGTGGATTTTAGGAAGGACATAGAATCTTGGAATTTTAGGAAACTCATTGTATAGGAAGTCTGCTGTTGATTTAGATATTTGGTCACATGCCAAAGCTCCATTAATAACTGTCCGGATGATGAATTGAATTTCATCCGTAGGGTCATGAGATAGTTTCTTGTAGAAGTGTGTATTGTCAAGCTGTCTGCGGATTTCATTGTTATAATCTTCAGCAGATAAGATGACAATGGCCCCACCCTTATCAGCCTGTTTCACCACTATGTCAGATTGAGATGCCAATTTGGCAATAATATCAACATCACATTTAGGTAGGTTATGCCTCCTGTGTAGTTGATGTTGTTCCATCTTGAGGATATCCCTACTCACCACGTCACTGAAGGTGGCGATGTGGTGATCATAGGATGATGGAATGTACTTGGATTTGGGATTAAATTTGTTAATAGTATCTACAGGATCATTGCCAAATTTTTCTTTTAACTTTAATAGCCTAGTTAATCTAAATAGGTCAATCTTGGTTTGTAAGGGTGAATACACCGGGGTAGGGACGAAGCCTAAGCCATATTGCAGAACACGGATTTCATCAGCATTAAGTTGGTGATGGGACAAATTAACCACTACCTGTTGTTCCTTCCGCCCCTGCGTCTCTGAAAAGGGCGTGAATTTCCCTGTCCTCTAACATACCTAGAACGTAAATTGTAATCTCTGTCTGATGCGCGGCTCGACAGGCTAGAAGATTTACTGTCGTAGTCGCGTTGCCGATTTCTGGAGGTATTTCTATAGAAGGAGGATGTAGTAGTTCCTACTTCATTATACCATGGATAAACAACATCTTGGCTATAATCATTAGTGTCTATCAAAAAATTTTGATTTGTATGTCCTAACATTTTCTTTAAAGGCATGTAAGTCCGACTCCAACTGTTTAATTTTATTATCAAAGCTAGTTGGAGACATCGCAGGTTTTAATTCTTCCTTAAGTTTATCAATATTCCCCTTGAGAGTTTCAATTTCTTCATTAGCCTGGCTAATTATCAAAAGCATGAGATCATAAGCACACTTATTAAGAATAGCAACCCACTTGTTCTTAAAATTGACATTGTCCTTAAATAAAGTGGGGGCTTTTTGCATACGAAGACCTCGCGGAATCATGCTGTTGGTCCACATACTGCGCTAAAGAAGATGCATGCATTGAATATTTGATTTGTTTCTTACATAAATTCAACAATTTGTTAAAATCAGGAGTGGGTTCGGTCTCAGACATAGAAAAAGGTAGGGCAAGACCTAATATCTTGTCCCTCTCCTCCACAGAAAAAGCAAAAGATTCTTTCCATTTTGCCATGCTAAGCAGAAATATAGGTAAAGTGGTTGGATTGGTGATCTCTTTCACCGTTAGCATATATTTGCAGCTTAAACAAGACTATTCCATCACCTTACCTCTTGGAAGAGAAAGAAAACATTCCTAGCTACTTTCTGGGACTTTTTCTTGTGGCCAATTAAGAAGTTTTGGCATTGTCCATCACTTTACCAGATACTGGTTGTTTTCTTATGTGTTTATTGCAGCATAAAGAGTACCTGGAGGTCGGCAACCCTAATGATAGTGAAGGGCAAAGAGCTCAGCACTGAAGATTGGCTTCCTCTGGCTTTGGAATATTCAGCACACAACCTCACAACTGCAGCCTTAAGGACCGCAAACTTTTTTTTTCAGTTGAAGAATTTAGCACTATACTACTTTGGAGTCCCCTTGAGCCACAAAGAAAGGCAGGATATAAATATTTTAATAAATAAACAAATATTCTCTGGGCCTGGGTGATGTAGTCACAGAAAGCACACTGCCCCAGGCCAAAAGGGACAGGAAGCACTAAGCAGGAACCACTATTGCTCTGTCTTCTTGATAATGGCACTCTGCCCTTTGGGGTGGGGGCACACATTAAAGGACATTAGAATCCCCACGGTTAGTCCCATGTGGAACCTGCTATGGGCATCTAGTTTTGCACCTTCGTTGCCCATTGGCAACTGCCTAGTAGACCTAACAGGACTTCTGCTCCTTACTGGGTGGAAAAGAAAAGAAATTCAGTGCTCACTTTCAATTGTAAGACGTAGAGCGGGGGGGAAAACCCCTCATTGCCTCAACATCTACCGCCAAGCCTTTTAATGTAGGCAATATGGGGCTACAATCTGGCTTCAGAGCCCTGGGGAGAAAAATACAGAAAGGTTGGGTTTGGCTGTTGGAGCCGGGGCTCTTTTTGGATTGTTTAATAGTTCCACTTTGCCAAGTCGAATGCATATGCTTGTTTCCTCTGTGACTGAGGCAAGTTGAATCAAATGATTATAAACAACTGCTTATGCTTGAAGAGAAGGTTTCGGCTATAATTACCTTTGAATTTATTCATAATTATCTTTCAGGAAATTACTGATCTCAATTCCTGCCAAAGGGAACAATTGGAAATGGCTCATTTTTCCCATTTCTAAGGCAGTGGGGCTTCTTTCATTTTATATGCTCACATTTGGATCTGAGAGAAATTAGACACTTGACTTCCATTCCAGAAATATTTTTTTCATTCTTTTTTTCCCCCTTCTCCAACAAAATTACAGCATAGTTTATACCAAATGAATAGTTCTGTTTTGGTCAGGTGGAAATACAAGAGCTAGATTTGCACCTTTTAGATATCCCTTCACGGACGCTGAAAATGTCTTGGCTGAGGTTTTGCTCTATAAACTAGTGCCAAAAAAAAAAAAAAACAGATCTTGGGGAAGGAAATATATGTCTATACACATTTGGAAGCTGCAAGACCACATTACCTCACTGAATTTACATAGTAGGCATCTAAATTCATGGAAATAAGAAATGTAATCCTAGGGGAACTGAGATTTAAATGGTTCATTGCCTAATTGAAATAATACAAGAGGCACACAGCCAGGGATTTGGCTGGCTACTTCAAATGAATGTGTGAAATTTTGCCTTCTTCCATCCCTGTCTCCTTGGCCACTCATCAACAGCACACAGCCCTTTGTTTCCCTCTGCCCAACCAACCTCTATGATCCCTCCATCCTGTAGTGTTTTCTCTCTCTGAGCCTTCACATTGCAATCTCAGTGTCCTCATGTCCATCCACTCCTCATCCAAATAGTCTTACTTGTATCCTAATTACGACACAACATATTTAGGAAACAATACCCACATTTCATTTGTACACACACCACTAATACAACAGTTTATTAGTCACCGTTCTGTGGTTCCAATAGGGTTGCCAGCTCTGGGTTGGAAAATACCTGGGGAGGGTGGAGATTGGGGAGAGGAGGAAGTTGAGAAAGGTACAATGCAATAAACATCACCTTCTAAAGCAGCCATTTTCTCCAGGGGAACTGAAACTCTGGAGAGCCACTGCCAGTCTGAGTAGACAATACTGATTTTGATGGACCAAGGGTCTGATTCAGTATAAGGCAGCTTCATGTGTCCATGTGTTCATCTCTGTCACATGGAGACCAGTTGTAATTACAAGAGATCTCCAGCCACTACCTGGAGAGTTAAAGAAACAGCACTATGACCTTACTAATAAATATACAATCCTGCTAAACTACAATATACATAACACAATAAGTACAGTACACAATTTAATGTTTTACTATAGCAAAAGTTTCAGGCTGCGAACGCTCAACTCCAAGATACTATTCAGATACCACAAGTTTACGGAATTATTTTAAGACTGGAAGCTACTGTAATAGTGCAGTGCCGATCCTTATAAATAGTTAAATGCGACTGAAGAAAAACCAACTTTGAAATAGGCTTGTTTGGATCCCAACCTAGCTCACATTTATTTATCTTTCCATCTATACACAGTTTGATGGATCATTGGTCTGAAAAGCCGCACTCCGGTCGAAAAACTGTGCGTGTCTCGTCTCTTTAAATGCTCGGAAGAAGTGGCAGTAAGAACCGGACATTCACAACATTTTTTATAAGACTACAATTATGAACACGTTTGGAGATGTAATTCCCCACAACTATACAGGATGGCAATCTAACCATTTTATATTGCTCCAGTTAAAGCAAGGACTGATATTTGACAAGCGGAACGCGACTGTTACTGGGCGCCGTATATGTAGCCAAAGTGGACAGGTTATATTTTGATATTGTGGATTGCCATGCAATGTGGCAACATAGTGGTGTCATTGTATTAGTATTGTATTGTGGTTTATAGTTAGATAAGTTGGTTTATATGCTTACGCTTTTGCTATAGTAAAACATTAAATTGCATACTGTACTTATTGTGTTATGTATATCGTAGTTTAGCAGGATTGTGTATTTATTAGTAAGGTCATAGTGCTGTTTCTTTAATTTAGTACACATTTACAGCACGATTGCAACATTTGCGCTTTTGTCTAACTACCTGGAGAGTGACAACCCTAGGTTCTAACAAAGCTACCTCTTAGTCTGGAGTCAAGCCGCGATGGGCAAATGAGAGGTCTCAAAGCTCAATGTATTACTGACCAATGCGCTGCTCAAGCTAACAAGCCAGTGGAATATCAGCAGCTTTGTAGAATTAGGTGTCACCCAGACTGAACTGGTAATGAACTGGTAGCTGCAACATCACCTTCTGGTTTTCAGTGCCAGTGCTGAGGCAAAATCAAGAATGCCAGCAGCTCACTCCTCTAGCAAGCCATCATGGAGGCTAGACTCCTTGGTGCCTTAATATTGTGGGGGGGGGGGACCTTATACCTTGCACAACATCACATTGAAGACCCACTAAGAAGCCCTAGGGCAGAGGAGCAGGCATGGACAGATCGTCATGGACATTAACCCCTGAAGGCCTGTGATGAGGTACGCTGAGGTGCTTGTGAATCGAGCAGGTCATATGTGTAGGGCAGGGGGCTATGCCCTCTGAGTCCAAGAGAATGCAAAGACATTACACAATGTTTGTCCTATATTAACCGCAATCAGACCAAGAAGATATGCACTGTGGATGCTGGATGCATTTGTTTCAGTACATCTACATAGTGTGCACGTTATACCCAACAACTTATTATTTATGCTGAGTATATTCAGTCTAATCAATGTGGCACATACAGATTTCTGAAATGGTAGGCAGGCAAGGGCGGCTTAGCCCATTTCATATGTGATAATTCTTCATTACAAATGCTTCCTCAGATTAATGTACTCCAGCATAGATGTTTCCAGTCTTATTGAGAAACAGTGGAGGGGGAAAGTGTAGAAAACACTATAAAAACACCACACTGGGGGTTGGGACTACTAATGCCCCCTGAATTAGCACTGCATGGCAACTCTGCCTTGCCTCATAACAAATAGAAGAGCCTTCTTCAAGCACAAAGTTGTGGAGGCACAAAAACATGAAACAACAACAGGCAGTGAGTTGCAAAAAAGCTGCAGAATTAGGCTTTCCATAAGACCCATTTTTGTGGGTGTGTTAACAAATGCAAGCACCGGGTCATTCCTGACCCATGGGGTGATGTCACATCCCAATGTTTACTAGGCAGACTTTGTTTTACGGGGTGGTTTGCCAGTCCTTCCCCAGTCATCTTCCCTTTACCCCCAGCAAGCTGGGTACTAATTTTACCGACCTTGGAAGGAGCCCCGTGGCACAGAGTGGTAAGCTGCAGTACTGCAGTCCAAGCTCTGTTCACGACCTGAGTTCGATCCCGACGGAAGTGGGTTTCAGGTAGCCAGCTCAAGGTTGACTCAGCCTTCCATCCTTCCAAGGTCGGTCAAATGAGTACCCAGCTTGCGGGGGGTAAAGGGAAGATGACTGGGGAAGGCACTGGCAAACCACCCCGCAAACAAAAGTCTGCCTAGTAAACGTCGGGATGTGACGTCACCCCATGGGTCAGGAATGACCCGGTGCTTGCACAGGGGACCTAACAAAAGAAGAGCTGCTTGATACCAAAAGGATACTTTGCCTGTCTTATCTTTCAGTTCAGCATTGTGTTCTAGTTAAGATGGCTGAGTGACAACATACACAAGAGCGTGGAATGGGAACTGCCCCCATTTATTTTGCTTTACTTTCCTGAGAGACAGACTAGTGAACTTTAAACTCCCCAATAAGCTGTAATGTGGGAAAGTTCCATTTTTAGGTTTACATGAAGGAACTACCTCTGAGAATAGCCTTTTGGCCTGGTGGAAAAAAACTACAACCATCCCAGGAAGTCACTGAAACCTTGTAAGACTGTGAGAATTTGAATAAAAATAAACACTGGATTATTTCAGGCGTACTCCCTTGAGAAAACAAAGGAGGCACACTCAGAACCATTTGTCTAATCTTGACAGAACAAGAAAAATTAGCAACCGATTCCAGGTTTGGGGGGAGCTGATAGTGTAATGTCATGACTGTAGGAAATCTTTGAGAGAAGGAAATAAAAGGCAAGTCAAATGATACCAAAGCTGAGAGTAGAATGCTGAGAAAATGCAGAGTCAGGGTGAATGATTTTGAGGTGTTAGCTGGAATTCTCAGAAGCTTGAGAGCTTGGAAACTACACTAATAAACACTGTCAAGAAGGAGACAAGTAGCAAACGTTTTCTCAGGAGAATTAACGTTTCAAAAAGCAGGAGGAGCTGAACAAGTTCACAAGAATCTGTGAGAACATGGCTTTCCCTAAATGGCAAAAATAATGCAGCAGCATGCTGTCTTCCCTCACAGTACAATGGTTGGTATAAGGAAAAACACAGCCTTCTTTTACAAAGTTAAAATACAAAAATAAAACCTGGATGAGCACGAATAAAGGAGAGATGGGTTACACGGATCATCCCTTTCTTGGGCACAAGCTCTGGTATGGTTCTCACTTCTTCTGGCATGCCCATGGGTCTTTCTCACTTGTTTCACATGCAGAAAAGTTGCAGGTGAGGTTAAGGATGACATATTCACCTGCTACATTTTGTATGCTAGGCAAGTAGCTTTGGAAGACAAAGGCGTCATGGCATCATGGAATGGGGGTAAGCTTAGGTTAAAGTGGAGCTGCTATAGATCTGGAAAATATACCTTCCAAAATTTTGCAACTGATAAAACACTGATACATAGCAGTTCTGCATCTCTGGCAGATTTTGCAACCCCTAACTCACATATTGGCTACATTCCAGAGGATACACAATCTGATAATGCCAAGTTTCCTGATAGAATTTGCTCTAGGAGCGAGTACCCATCCCTGGTAAACAGAATGCTAAATGAGGGAGATGCCCTGACAGAACTTAAGATAGTACTTCTCATTTTGGTTAAGGAGATACAGAATGTCATGGGAGCAAATCATCTGGTGGAATTTATAACCTTTATATCAGTGGTGTTGAACTAATTTATTACGAGGGCCGGATATGACATAAATGTCACTTGGTCAGACTGGGCCATGCCTCACCAGCCCAGATTAGGAGCAGGAGGAGGGTGCCTCAGCTGGCAAGCCCACAGAGAGCTCACCAACCCAGATCGAGAGTGGGGGACGACTACCTTGGCTGGCAAGCCCACGACTGGGGGATGGGTGGCTGCGTCTGCTGGCTCATGAGCAGGATAAAGCTCTCAAGGAGGCGGATCTGGCCCATGTGGCATTTGTCTGACACCCTTCCAGCTGCATGATACTTGGTTTCATTAAAGTAGCCCACAATTCCCATCTTCCCAGCAATGATTCATAGGAGGGAAGGTTACATTATAATAATTACCACAACAGAACTGATGGGGTTCTGATCACATTAAGTTTAGAAACATTTATGTTGTTTAAGAACTACTGAGATTACTGGAATGCCAAATTTTTGCACCAAACAGCAGAGCCTGGCTTTTATAATTTAGAAGCAGATCTGAGGGACACACATAGTGCTGCATGTAAATACCAGGTTGCTTCACATTCAAATAGCAATACTGTTTACCTAAATTTATGTGGTAATGGAAAACCACAAAGAAAGCCCAACAGCTGTTCTAATAACCTTGCAGTAGCACAACATTACATGGGATTCAAACAGAACATTTCACCTGAGTTCTTATCTTTGGGAGCAGAGGAGGAAATGGGTAGAGATGTGTGGTAAAAGCAATCCCCTTTTTTTTCAGTTTGGCAGCATCTCTTGTCAAAACAGAGTAGTAACACTTGAGGTGTACAGAAGGACCAGATTCAAACTGTCCAATGGCAATTTGTTATTCAGAGCTGTATGCACGCATGCACACACACACACACACACTCAAGAATATATGAAAAGAAGTTGCTTCTTAGCAAAAAAAAAAAAAAAAAACCCTAGCAAAAAAAAGGACATTGCATTTTTATATCTATTTAGTGTCTAATCAAACTTGCCCTAAATTGTTGGAAAAAATTAAAAATCCTTCTATTCCATTATAATATATCTACAATATAATATCTGCTGCCATTAACATCATTAATAACAAATGTCTGTTTAATTACTCCTACTAAGATTAAAAAGCCCATTATGCTGCAACTAGAGAAATTCATTAGCACAAAAGCTGTGCTTTTGCCAAATGCACTCTCCTTAAAGACACAGCGTTCAGTATTTGAAGGTATGCCTCCAGGATAGCCATAAACATTTGGATGCCCCAGGAGAAGTATTACACTGCTCTCTCTTTCTTTCTCTCTTGGGAAAGTTTCTACGCAGGGTTTCCTTCCCATTCCCACAGCTAGCCAGGCAATCATTCCCACTCAGCTGGGGTCTTTATCTTCCTGTCCCCACCATGTCCCTAAGGACATGTTCACTCACCCACGATTGTCACTAAAAACTCCTTAGCTGTGCTCGTGACCCAGCCATGGGAGACAGATTGAATGATTTGAATCTGGCCCTTCAGTCAACACCCTACATCTCTTTTCAAATGGCCAACAGCAAATTATTTCTGTAAGAGTTGGGGCGTTTTGAGGTGGGGTGTGGGTTTTTTTAGGAACAAATATATATTTTTCATGTGAACTGTCTGTACAGAGCGACATGCTCCATTTTTTCATCACAACAAGAAGAATATTTTATGATGTTATGTGACAGTCTCAAACTTTTCAGTTTTGAAATAAAGTGGTACAGAAAGGCACCCTGGTATGGAGAGCATTTTAGCACTGGCAATTTTCACAAACAATTCAGAAGTAGAAAACAATGTATTCATCTCCTTGCCGACCTTAACTAAATAGCATCCCTCCTTATTTTAATTTCTCTCCATCAAATAAAACAAACTAAAATAACATAATTTTGTATGCCTGTAATTTCATCCTTCTGTCTGTTTCACAGATAGTAGCCATGTTGCTCTGCTGCAGAAAAAATTAGAGAGGACCTTTTGGTGACTTAATGTCACGTGGTGGCACGTACTTCATGAGCTAGAAAATTCATCTGGTTCAGGCTTCATGTGTAGGGTTGCCAACCTCAGGGTACTAACTGGAGATCTCCTGCTATTACAACTGATCTCCAGCTGATAGAGATCAGTTCATCTGTAGAAAATAGCCACTTTGGCAGTTGGACTCTATGACTTTGAAGTCCCTCCCCTCCCCAAACCCTTCCCTCCTCCGCCCCAAAAA
This sequence comes from Euleptes europaea, assembly GCF_029931775.1. NCBI lineage: Eukaryota > Metazoa > Chordata > Lepidosauria > Squamata > Sphaerodactylidae > Euleptes > Euleptes europaea. Next base: position 82,276,460 of record NC_079315.1, on the reverse strand, counting down.
ACTCCCACCAGTGGCAAAGAGGGACCTGGCAACCCTATTCATGTGTCTGATGAAATGGGCTGTATGAAAACATGTCACCGTTTTATTTATTTATGTACTTACTTACTTGATTTATAGCCCACTATTCTCTCCAATATGAGCCCCGTGGAGCAAAGTGGTAAGCGGCAGTACTGCAGTCCAAGCTCTGCTCACGACCTGAGTTAGGTCCAAACAGAAGTTGGTCTCAGGTAGCCAACTCAAGGTTTAAGGCTGTCAATTCAGTTCATCCCGAACTGAAAAACAGCCAAATTTCCCCTGATTCGGCGGTTTTCAGTTTGGATGGAACCAAAATCAAAAAAAGGCAGGAAAATGACAAGCCGAATTCAGCAAATTCGGGGGCTCTGAATCAGCAGCATAACCGTCTGTTAGTAAGCAACTAGCAGCATTCTCCTGCGGCCAATGGTGGCCAAGCCGGGTATTCTTCTGGCCAATCAGTTGCGGTTGAGTGCTTGAACCCAGCTGCTGCGCGGCTCGGGGAAAGAAAGAGAGAGTGTTTGTGTGAGAGAGAGATCCCCATAGGGGGGTGCAAGTGTACATTTGTGACTTTCCGCTGCTCTGGGGAGGCATGTTTGGAGGTAGAGGTAAGAAACTTTCAGTGTAGCTTGAGGGGACCCTTCTTGCAAGAACCCCCAAGTTTTGTTAAGATTGGGTCAGGGGACCCCGAGTTATGGGGCCTGGAAGGGGTCCCCCATCTGCCCATTGCAATAAAGCCATTACAAACACATTCACGGCTTTCTGAGGCTCCGGGGGGCATTTTTGGAGGTAGAGGTCCCACACTTTCATGTAGCTTGAGGGGACCCTTCTTGCAAGAACCCCCAAGTTTTGTTAAGATTGGGTCAGGGGGTCCCGAATTATGGGGCCCAGAAGGGGTCCCCCCATCTGCCCATTGCAATAAAGCCATTACAATCACATTTGCTGCTTTCTGTGGCTCCGGGGGGGCATTTTTGGAGGTAGAGGTCCCACACTTTCAGTGTAGCTTGAGGGGACCCTTCTTGCAAGAACCCCCAAGCTTTGTGAAGATTGGGTCAGGGGGTCCCAAATTATGGGGCCCGGAAGGGGTCCCCTCACCCATCTGCCCATTGGAATACAGCCTTTAAAAACACATTCGCGTTGGGCCGTACCATTACCCCGGCCCGGGGGTCTGGTTGCCTCAGCAGTTGGGCTGTACCATTACCCTGGCCAGGGGGTCTGGTTGCCTCAGCAGTTGGGCCGTACCATTACCCCAGCCCGGGGGTCTGGTTGCCTCAGCAGTTGGGCTGTACCATTACCCTGGCCAGGGGGTCTGGTTGCCTCAGCAGTTGGGCAGTACCATTACCCTGGCCCGGGGGTCTGACTAAAAGGCAATTAATCCCGAGTTATGGGGTCCCCCCATCCACCCATTGGAATGAATGGGAGCATGCAATCCTTAATGTGCATCTAGAGAGCGGCAAATCCAAGGCAAAACCTCCTGTGCCAGAGAGTATGTGTGTGTGAGTTGGCTAGAATCGGATTGGATTACTCCTGAGTTCTGACTCCCAGTCCCTGCTCCTGATGGAAGAGAAGAAGACATCCACAGTAAGACCCATTTGGGGGCTTTTCTCTATAATTCTCTATAATGTTTTTCCTGTGTGTGTGTATGTGGGGGGGGGGAGATTCTCTGTATGTGTGTGTGTGAGGGGGGAAGCCAAAGGGGGTGGGTTTACTGTTCTGCTGGGGGGTGGGCTTGATTGCCTCTGCGTGGGACTGTGCTTTTTACTGTTTTCACCAGTTGCCAACTTCGTGTGGAGTTAACTGTGGGTCAGTGAGTCTCTCGCTGGCTGGTTCCAATGGGCTGTGCAGCTGCTCCTGTTGTTTCGAATGGGCTAGCCTGTCATTCGTTTTAGTACATCCCCTGTAATGTATTTCAGTGGAGTCAATGCAAGTCAACCGCCATTCCCCACTCCCATTATCTTCAATGGGCTGGGCAGCCTCTCCCATTGCTTCCAAAGGGATGACTTGTCATTCATTTTAGTACATCCCTTTTAATGGCTTTATTCCAATGGGCAGATGGGGGGACCCATTCCGGGCCCCATAACTCGGGGGGCCTTGACCCAATCTTCACAAAACTTGGGGGTACTTGCAAGAAGGGTCCCCTCAAGGTACGCTGAGATTTTGGGACCTCTACCTCCAAACATGCCCCCCCGGAACCGCAGAAAGTCGCGAATGTGTTTTTAATGTCTTTATTCGGCCGAATTTTTTTCCCGAACTCCGAACTTAGTGCCGAATTCCATGGATCCAAATCGGGGGAGTTCGGACTTCGGCATTTCCCAAATCAAAACGGGCTGAATTTTACCTAATTTTTTTTTTCAACAGCCCTGTCAAGGTTGACTCAGCCTTCCATCCTTCCGAGGTCGGTAAAATGAGTACCCAGTTTGCTGGGGGTAAAGGGAAGATGACTGGGGAAGGCACTGGCGAACCACCCCATAAACAAAGTCTGCCTGGTAAACGTCGGGATGTGACATCACCCCATGGGTCAGGAATGACTCGGTGCTTGCACAGGGGTCCTTTACCTTATTCTCTCCAATGGGAACCCAAAGTGGCTAACAAGTTTCTCCCCTTCTCTATTTTATTCTTATGACATCCCACTGAGATGTGCTTGGGTATAAAGTGCCATCAAGTCACAGACAATTTGATGGTGACCCCATAGGGTTTTCAAGGCATGTGATCAAGCACTTCCTCTGCATTCCTCTGCAAAGTCTTTCTTGGTGGTCTCCCATTCAAGTACTGACTCTGCTTAGCTTCCGATGCTTATCTGATGGGATTGGGCTACATTATACCATGTTACATCCCACCTCTGAGACTCTTGCTGTGTCTAGAGACTTCCGTGGAGTCTCCACACAACTAGAGGCCAAACTAGATGATACTTCACCCCCAAGTCAGCCAATGGGATGTGACACCATTTTAGAGCCTTTTCTTTTAATCGGCATGGGAGCCAAATTCCTCTGGGGCCCACACCACAGGAGGATAAGGGGCTTCTTTCTCCCCTCCACATGTTGTTTTCAAGAGCTGAAACAGTCATACCATTTGGGCTCTTGAAAAGAGGCAGGAGGGGAGATGGGAGCTCTTGGCCCTCCTACACTGAGGTCCCCAAGAGAATCAGCTCCCCAGAGCAATTTTAAAAGTAAAAAAAAAACCTAAAATGGAGCTGCGTCCCCTTGGTGGATTCAGGGATGCAGTATTATCTAGTTTGTCTCTAATATTGTCTTGGAATTTGGTGCTAGTGATACCCTGGCTGGTATCTGACAAGCCTTGATAGTTCTTTCTAATGCCCAGCCACTAGGGATGCCAGGCCTCCTGCTATAGTGCGAGACCTCCCAGAATCCTGGCTCCTTGCCCATTGGTGCTTCTGGCACTGGTGGGAGGAAAAGGAGGAGGAATTGAGCACACACTGGTGGACCTAGCTTTGCCAGGTCGCTTAGATTGGCTGGCAATTGCCCACCAATCCATTGCCTGGCTTGGAAGTGGGGATCGCTTGCACACGCAGCTGCACAAACACGATCACATCACTTCCCGTTTACACCTGGAAGTGCCACATCATACCCAGTTTGAGTGGTAAAAGGCCCATTGAGATGAGGCACTTCCGGATGTCAACAGGTAGTGATGCAATCGCGTCAGCACAGCTGCACGCATGTGATCCCTGCCTCAGCTCAGCCCCAAAAACCTCCCACCGGAGGAGGGGGGGACCTGGCAACCTTAGGTTGACCCTCTCCTCCCCAAACTCTGCACTCTCTAAGATCCATGCCCAAATGTCCAGGAATTTGTCAACCTGGAGTTGGCATCCCTAGGCATAGTGGACAGTCCAGCAATATAGTGGATGCTGTAGCATTGACAAAAACTCTGTGGTAAAACTACATGCTAGAGCATGTAAGGACGTCATTTCTGGGGGTTTTATCCAGAAGTGAGAAGAAAATAAGGCCACAACAATAAATGGGGGGTAGGGGGGAAGGGGGAACAGGTGCAAGGGAGATTAGTTTATTTGACCTTTTAGACCTTGGGATCTGAAAGGTCAAATAAATTTATCTCCCTTGCACCTTGTTCCTTTTTCTTCTTTTGCCAGAAGTGACATCAGCATGCCACTGTGCTTGGGTTGCCAGATCCCTCTTGGCAACCGGTGGGAGGTTTAAGGGGTGAAGCCTGAGGAGGGCGGGGTTTGGGGAGGGGAGGGACTTCAGTGCTATAGAGTCCAAATGCCAAAGCAGCCACTTTCTCCAGGTGAACTGATCTCTGTCGGCTGAAGATCAATTGTAATAACCGGAGATCTCCAGCTACTACTTGGAGGTTGGCAACTCTATGCTGTGCTAGGCCCCACTCCACCCCAATTTCTCCTGAAGGTTGCATTATTCTTAACAGTTCATTTGTTTCCTTTTCAAAATTTAATTTTTAACAAAGAGAAAACCTTTTATTATTTTATTATTTGTTAAATTTGTCAGGAAATGTATGTTAAGGGCCCATTTCTGAAAAATGGGTCCAAAGCTGTTAGGAGGCCGACGACGGCCTCCGCCGGCACAGGGGCCCACACCGCCGGTGCCCAGAAGGCGCATGCCAGCCTGAGTGGCCCCAGCGCTGGCATGCAGGGCTGGGCGCCACTCCCCGACCGCCACTGCCTCCTGCCAGCCTCTGGCCACCGGTACAGGGTGTGGTGGCGAGCCGGGAGGCGTTCCCGGGGCATAATGGCATCAGCCGCGGGGCGGGGGCAATGTTAGTCGGCCTCCCGAGCACTTTCAGCTAGGGAACGCCCCTTTTTATATTTGTTAAGATACGCCAGCTTTTAGCTGATGTATCTCCCGTGCAACCCTGGTTTTTGGCGCTGGGCAGAGGTTTCGGCAGTGCCGAAACCTCTTTACGAGGCAACGCCGCTAGTTTGCCTCCTAAGCCCGGCGCAGGCATTCCTTCCAGGAATGCGCTGTAAATGGTGGGGTCCATTTCAAATTTATTGAGGATGTGCCATTTAGCAGAGGTATACCGGCACCTCAGAAGCATAGTTCCCTGTTGTCCCAAACACTGGGGGCAGAATTGCCTCACCGGACATAACTAAAATAACACTCTGAGGTGAGCATGTATAATGGACTTAATTTCTCACAAAGAACAAAGAAAAATATTCTGTATGCACTACAAGCCCTGCAAGTTACCCCATCTCATCAATTGACTGCTGGAGAACCTGTCCCCATCTGCGGTTTCTCTTGTCCATCTTTCTCTGATCCACCTTTGTCACCTGTACCTGCCCAATTTCAGTTTAGTGGCAGGGAGCCCCACACAGAAAAACAGTGGTCTCTGTAGAGCTTTTTGCTTGGCTAGATTGAATGCTAACCTTTCTATGGTAATGCAGGGCAGAGTTCTGAATATACCATACTCAGACAGGATCTGCCCTTGCTCTTCGGGCTCTATTGACTCATTAGCCCATGCCCTTTTGGAATGCCGCTTTTACGAGGAACTTCGATCGCACTATATTTCCCCCCTTTTAATATACAAATCCAATGCCTCTGTGACTGACATAATGCTTTTTTTACTAAGCGACAGGGACCCCAAGGCTACATTGTCAGTGGCAAGATTTGTTTCAGTCCTTATATCCCTCCAACACTAGATATATGCTGCTCAAGATCAATTGATCAAGGAGCTTCTAAGGGATAAAAGGAAAGGAAAGAAAAACAGTGGGGAGGGTCCTACCTGTTTCCATTAACCTGGAAACCTAAATCAAACTATCCATGGTGATGGCCTGTATTCAGCTACCCATGCACAGGTTCCCCCACCCCACTCCACCCCCGTATTCTGCCCTGTTACTGCCCATCCTTCTGCTCCTCAGAAAGACTCACACGGAGGAATATCCATACAGGTCAGGGTGCTGGCATAAAGAGGGACAAGTGGTAAAATGCTCCCTCTTCCTCAAGCACCTTTTTCATTCGTGGGGGAGTGATTTAATCCCCTCGTCCCTCCTCACTTCAGCCCCTCCCCCCTCAAACACACAGCTGTTTCTCAGCATAGGTCCCACAGTCATGCAAATGGTTCTTCCAAGAGCTGGGAGGCACTACAGAGACAGGACTGCAGGACTTTGTACCTTCCATGAGTACATGGCTAGATACAAATCAATGTGTGAAGTGTAGTTCATTTAATTCCCTCACACACACAAAGACAGAACATAATCTGGGTTTGCATGGATTGTGGAAGAGACCTATGTTCACATATTCTTAGAGAACAAGGTGGAGGACAGAGGCTAGTCTCACCTGAACTGCCAACATACAAAGCAAGCTACAAACCTACACATGAAGCCAGCTGGGTTTCCTTGGGCTAGTAACACACTCTCAGCCCCACCTATCTCACAGGGTGTCTGTTGTGGGGAGGGGGAGGGAAGGTGATTGTAAGCCGGTTTGAGTGGTAGAGAAAGTCAGCATATGAAAACCAACTCTTCTTCTTCTTCTTCGTCTGTTTCAGAGGATAGCCATGTTAGTCTGCAGTAGAACATTTAGATTTGAGTCCAATAGCACCTTAGAGAACAACAAGATTTGGGGGGTATGAGCTTTCAAGAGTATCTGACCCTTTGGTATCTGATGAAGGGAGCATTGACTCTTAAAAGCTCATACCCCGAAAATCTTGCTAGTCTCTAAGGTGCTCCTGGACTTGAATCTAGATGTATGTATGAAATCCATGTATGCATGTGAATACAAACTCCAGTTATTCTGGAATGTGGGCAAATTTTCACCGCCCAATTGGTAACATGCTACCAGAAGCTCAGCTATGGAAAAAAGAAAACATTTTAAACTGTATGTTAATGATGAACTTTGATGCTTACATTTAGGGAACAAATTTGAAAGTGCTTTATAATTTGCCTTCTACTGCCATGCAGAGGTCTCAGTCAAGTTGCACTGGCATCCTATAAACATCTGTTTCTTGTTTTGAGATCTTTTTGAGGATGTGTGCTGCCTTCTTGCATCCTTCTATAAGACACATTGATTTAGTCTTTCAGAAGCGCTACGAGCCAGTGAATGTGCAAGAACCAGGTAATGATACATGCTTCTGTTAGTGATTCTGTTTAGAGCTAATTTTACACTAAAATGCATTGCTTTTTATTTAGCTGAAGTACATGGCTATAATTTTGGTCACTGTGGTTTACCCAATTGGTAGGGGAAAGAACTAACTGTAAACAGAGGACTACGTGCCATTTTATTTTCTGTTCATGCACCTTAGTCCATTCACCAAGTATCTGGTTACCCAGTTTCTCCATGGTATCATTTGGAAAGCTGCAGCTGCTAAACAGAATTAATGAACACAGTAAACAATACCTCTTTTTCCACCCTCAGAAACTGGGACACCCACAAGCCTTAAAAATCTATCACAGACAAGACAACCTGTACTTGGCGTGAGGCTTGAGCCTCGGTGAGTGGGAAAGAACAGCCATATTGTCAAATTCATTTTGCTGTGAATATACTGTGTGGCCCATTGTGAGCCTTTAAATAAATCCAAATCCAGAGTTAGTGTTGCTCCTGAACAGCCAGCTGGTATGTTAAAACTTTGTGTGTAAAGTTGCCCGGCGTTTCAAGGTTGCTTTCCCCCTGCAAAATAGGAAGTCATTCTCAAGCAAGGCTGTTGTTAACATTTAGCTAACCAGATGTTTGATTAAAAAACAATTAGCTGGAGACCAAGGGGGCTGGAGACCAAGCCCTATGAGGAAAGGCTGAGGGACTTGGAAATGTTCAGTCTGGAGAAGAGGAGGTTGAGGAGGGACATGATTGCTCTCTTTAAGTATTTGAAGGGCTGTCACTTAGAAGAGGGCAGAGAGCTGTTCCTGTTGGCAGCAGAGGATAGGGCTCATAATAATGGGTTTTAATTACAGGCAGGAATATTAGGAAAACAAATTTACAGTAAGAGTAGTTCAATAGTGGAATTGGCTGCCTAGAGAGGTAGTAAGCTCCCCCTCACTGGCTGTCTTCAAGAAGCAGCTGGACAAATACTTGTCAGGGATGCTCTAGGCTGATCCAGCATTGAGCAGGGGGTCGGACTAAATGTCCTGTATGGCCCCTTCCAACTCTATGATTCTATGATTACTAGCAGTAATACTAAAAGACTTTTAAAAGAGGAGGAGCCAATCAATTCCTTTGCATGGTCTCTGTTTCAATGGAGGCAGTTGCCTAGATCTGACAGAGGTGGGAGTGACCATATCTTCTGGGCAACCAAGAACAAATTTTAGAAGAAACGACTGAAATTCACTACATGAGAGCCAAACCATCATTTCTGCAGGGTATGACAGGTCCCCACTTTGATCAACCATACAAAACTGGTACTGCTAGTTCACACTTTAGTGCAGATACCAGCTCACCAATGCCCATTTTATATTTACTATTAAAAAAAAAAAAACCCCTACTTACCCAAGTGACATTTCACATCCCTCTTCTAAACTGGGGTTGCTTTGCCTAACAAGTGAGCTGTGGAGATATGCAAATAATAATATTTTATTTGCATCATTAAACCAAATAAAACACAGATAGTAATACAAACGTTGAATTATGCAAATATATATTTGTGTCTTTTAAAAAATTTTCCATGGTTGGAAAAATCATAATTGCCCTGCCCATTTTCTTTGCCAAATTTCCCGTTTTTACCCAACTGACACAAAACAATCATAAATTTTACAAGCAATATTTCTGTCAAATTTTGCGAATAGAAAAATGTTGGCAGGTTTTTGTTTTTGATACTTTGGGGCAGAGGCTACACAAAGAAGCATGCGCACTGATGATGCTACATATTAAATTATAGGCCAATGTCATCACACCACACTCCAGAAGTGATGGGAGACATCTCTAGCAGAGCTGTGCTATGGATAAGTACGCCATCCTGCAAGACAGACTCACTACATGATGCTTTCATACATAATGAAGCAAAATTTATCTATGATATTATAGCTGTCTATGTTTGTTTACACAATCAAGATTCAGCACACCGAGAGCTGATTGCTTTCAAGAAAGAGGGGCTGTCAGTTGCAAGGTGAATTAGTCCCTCAGAGTTTTCTAGCTTCCGGAAGACAATGAATCCTTACTATTTCCATTTACCTGTCCCACTCTTGTGTATTTGGCAGTGTGTGTCTGTGCATGTATGCATGTACAGAGCTTTCCTTAGAGTTGCCAGGTGCCTGGTGGTGGTGGGTAAAATCCTGCCAATCCACCGGGTTGCCTGCTGGCCCGCTGAGGACCAGTGGAAACAGCGGGCACACATGCATCACTTCCGGGTTTACCCAGAAGCGACATGGACGCTCTGGCAACCTCGGCTGAAACTCTGTGGAAACCATAGAGTTTTGGCTGGGATCGCTAGAGCGTCTGCGTCTAGACCCGGAAGTGACGTAGGCGAGTTGCGCGGGGTGTGTGCACGTGCTGTGCCAGGCATGTGCGCGCACCGCACACATCCACTGCAGCCCCACAAAGCTCCCACCAATGGAGCTGCGGGGCCTGGCAAGCCTAACTTTCCCTAATATAGACATGACCAGAGCAGCCTGTGCTTCAGAGCTCACAAATAAGGAGAGTGATGGGTAGGTGGTCTGAGAACATTGGCTCAGTAATGTTGGATTAAAACACAATTTTCATGCATAGGGTGAAATGAACTATGCTTCAAATATGGATTGAGAGCAGTTTAAGAGCTTTAAAAATGTCTTCTGTGGTTCTGTATTGTTGGCCCCCAATCTGTCCCAGCAACCTGGTATGCCATGAGGGCATGTAGGACCAAAGCTGCCAGGAAAAACAGGGCACTGCTTTGCCAAGGTGAACAAAAGATTCAAGGACTCTGGACTCCATCTTGGTGATCTGTGCAAACTTTGGGCACTGTCAAGCAGAGATGGGTTGTTTGCATTTTTCTGCCCTCAAGGTGGAAAGGTTGAAAACAATAGGGAGTAAAGGACCCTCCCTCACATCCTTAATGAAGCACTCCAAGCAGACCCCTAGAACTAGGGTTGCCAGGTCCCTCTTCGCAACCGGCGGGAGATTTTTGGGGTGGAGCTGAAAAGGGTGGGGTTTGTGGAGGGGAGGGACTTCAATGCCATGGAGTTCAATTGCCAAAGCGGCCATTTTTCTCCAGATGATCTGATCTCTATCGGCTGGAGATCAGTTGAATTAACAGGAGATTTCCTGTTACTACCTGGAAGTTGGCAACCCTACCTAGAATTGATAGCCAGTACCTTAATCCCATCAGCAATCCAGGAACTATTTAGCTAATTCTAACTAGTCCTTTGGTATATCTGAATCATCCTCCAGCTTCATCTGGCATGCCAAGTAGATTAAGCCAAGACATCTCCTGTCCCTCCCTTCCTGGGAGAACTTTGAAGATAATTTCGTATCTCTAAAACTCTATGCAAAAGTCATTGCCAGTACTTAATCAGGCAAACTAAGGTATTCTTCCATGTTGCCATTACCTCGTGACCTTTCATACTTTAATATCTCAGCCACTTGAGAAGTAACTAAACCTTTTGTCTGTGGCAAAGTCCATTGTTTTGCCACATCCGTGTAAGTCTCTTTTCCTTCCAAGAGACTCTGGTCTGTTTCTCTGCCACTCAGCACTGCTATCATTTGAACGTCGCATTCTACTGGATAGATAAATATCACCCTCAATCCCTCATATCCTTGTGTCAACCCCCTCTTCCCTTTTATTTCTTAGACTCTTGTGTGTATTGGGTGTGTGATTTTGTTACTGTGTGTTTGCTTCAACTATTTTCAATAAAAACCATAAAGCTTAGAAACAACACTTCTTTATTTAAGAGTTTTCCAAGAAGGCTTATTTCCGTAAAAGCTGGCTAAAAGGTCCTGTACTCCTCCCTCTCACTAAACTTAATCTCCAGAATGCTAATTCCCCCATCTAAAAATGGAGACTGTTTACTAGGGGTAACAGTATTAAATAGCTCAACATTGAGGTCCAAAATACTACATAAAATATTGTTATATGTGTTCCATCCTCCAAGCAATGAGAATTTCCACTGGCTAGTGCTTACTGAGGTCAGTTACCATTGGAGGAAAGAACTCTGGAGGCTTTTCGTATCTTCATAGTAACTGCTTTATTTAGAAATACAGAGGTAGGGTTGCCAACCTCCAGAGAGAGAGTGATCATGTACCCAGGTGATTCAGCAATCTCACAGCAAAATCTGTCTGCTCCTCTTCCACACACACACCCATGCCAATTATTGTGGTTCCTTTTTCACACTGACTCCCATCTTCTCCTTCCCTCCATCAATGGAAGAACCTCTTCCAGCTGGAACACTCAAGGCCAATCCACAGTCATTAGGACATATAACCATTCCCTTTGCTATGTAGTATCTATTAAGACACTGATCAGAATCCAAGCCCACATTCACCCAGCTTTCAATAAAATAAATCAAGGCTAATGTACATAACTCAGATCTAAGCTTAAATGTGTACAAAATAATATACTTCAAGAAGTCATATAGAAAGCAATTTCATAAGTTAGTCAAACTTTTAAATTCCTTACCTTTTAAAAGTCATACACATTTTTGCAGCAACATTCATATTTTGAATTTTCTTGTCAACCCTCAATAATCTGAGAATTATAGAGAAACATTAGTATTGGAGAAATACTAATAGCACTGGTCAGTCACTGTCCATATAAAATATTAAAATTAGTGAGGAAGTATTGTCTGGTGTTTTTTTACAAATGACACTATAAATGCCCTTTAGCCTATCCAGTTACAACAGAGCATGATTGTGTTGTCCCTATTTTCTCTTCCCCACTCCCATTTATGTCCTGTGATACACAAACATATGTAATGCTCAGGAAGAAAATCAACCCCACTCCCAGTTTCACTGATAATCAGATGAACATCTGTTTATTACAAGCCATACTACAATAAAAATTCTTTTTTACACCATCCCTTCCCAGATTTTAATCCTCTCCTTTCCTATTCATACAAAAATGACATGTGGTATCACTTTTACTAAATAATGTATCAAAATGAAACTGTCATACTAGAACTGCAAGAAGGGGAGGAAGAGAAAGAGATTCAACTAGTGACAACAGATTTAGCCAGGAATTCATTTCTCCAGCAATTTTCCCCATCCTTAAGTGAAACCAATGGTTCAGAAACTCTTCATCTCAGCTAAATACTTCACCATGTAGTCAAGAAATCTTGTGGGCTGAAAAAAAAAGTCAAGTATGACTGTTTCTTCTTTTCTTCAGTTAAGAAAGAAAACAAGTCTTATTTTCCATTTTCTTGGTTGTTGAGTATCCAGGTAACAAACCACTTAAAATCGAGCAAACAAACTTGATAATTGGCCCCATCCCCATCTGAGCCACAGAAGAATGTAACCATGGCAACCTGTAGACCAACTCATGTACCTCCAGGATTTAGGCTTTTCAGAATCTGTCCAACACCAAGTAAAATTACATTTCAGGGAACATTTTGTTCTTTACTTCAAGGATGGGTGAAACTTGGCCCATAAATAGTTTCCAACAATGGAGGGGGGGTGCAGCTGACATTCTGGTACCTATTTTAAAAAACGACAAGTTGAAGTTCCTCTGAGCAAAGGCACAAACAAGTACGGACCCTGCAAAAGACAATAATTAAGACTAGGATGACTCAAGCCCAGCAGGTTGTCAGAAAGCTCAGCTGCAAATGTGAACTTCCTCTGAAGCTGGATGCAAAACGAGTCATTTAGCAGCCAAAGGGCCTAACCTATCTATTCTCTTCTTAGCAGCTGTGAATGTAAAGTCTGCACTTCCTTGTACAGTGCAAAAAGAAGAAAAAATGGCCAGCAGTGTGAAGTTGTGGTTTATATTCACTTTCCTGCTCATTCAGAAACCTGGACCATCACATCAGATTTCTAGTGGCTGTTAACAAATTGAACAAGCCATTTAAAGAGACTGCTGATCCAGTTACAGATCTCCGACCCCTCACCTAGCCGCATCTCAAGAATTCCAAACTACCAGTCCCCTGAGATATATCCTATATGCATTTTCTCAACAGTCAGCAACCTGGATTCCTCAGACACCAAGCAAGAGGATACTGTCCCCCTACTTGTTGTTTCATCCCCAACAAAAAGCTTTTCAGGTCCAATATAGAGGTATCACTGAGAGATCTATGAACAGATCTCCCTTTTATCTTCTTTTTTTGCTTTTGTCAATAGTGTTCACAAGAGGCCCAGTAAAGATCACACAGCATGGGTAAAGGAAGATGGATTTAAAAGTTTTCCCTCAATGATATTTCTGCAATGGAACTCCCTTCAGTACTCAACCTCAGCCCATGCTTTCACACCGGGGAAAACATATAGAAACCATATATTTGTTTTGGTCTTCACCAAGACCACCCTCACCATGAACAGCCTTGATACTTTGTGCAGGTGAGCCAAGGCAAAAAAACTCATTTAAAAACAATCTTTGCCTGGCTTCTTGGGCCTTGATATCCTTAATAATGTACTGCAATACTGAGGAAGGCTGAGCTAAAGATACTCAGTAATATGTAGGGGCATCAGTTCATCACAGACCCACTAGTGTGAACCCTTTCATGATGATTGCCTTCAGGTCTTATGCCAGATTTAATTAAGGTGCTCTAGACTCTTTGGTTGGTTCCCACCCATTGTGGAAGTCCTCCCAGATCTTTTCACAGCCCAATCTTTCTGTGTCTTCATCGTTTCAAGGATTCTCCACAAGGAAACCGTTCATTCACTGGATCATTCCTGATGGCAGAATTAAGTAAAGTTACCTTGCCACCTGCAGATGGGTTCAGAAATTACCATACGGTGTCCTTCAGCTTTCTACAAAATGAACTTTGAATAAAACCATGGAGATTGTCCTGTGTTGTGTCCGTGGAGTGCTAATGGATCCAGAGAATGTAAATAGTTGCTAATGGTTATGGTATAGGCCCGTGTTGGCGAACCTATGGCACGCGTGCCACTTCCGGCACCCGTAGCCCTCTTTGCTGGCACGCGTGGGTGAGCTCCAAAAGAACTCCTGGGTCGTCTGTGCCCCTCCCTCTCTCAGCTGAGCTCCCCCCCCCCCACCGTGCGTGCGTCGGCGGGTCAGCTTCCTGCCTCGCACGCACGCGACTGGCTTCTTCCTCTTCCCCCCCTCTTGCCCCGCAACAGCTGAGAGGCCAGCAGCAACGAGGCGGGGCCTCCTCCTCTAGGCTCCAGCAGCAGCTCCTCCTCACCGCCTTCCTCCTCCTCGTCCCCCTCAGGCGGCTCCCAGCAGTCCAGCTCCAGTCCAGCCGCCGCCATCGTCCTCCTCCTCAGGCGCCTCTCCCCCTGCCGTTTTCGCCCACCTCCTCCTCCTCCTCCGGGCGATCGTGGAGGGCCATGCGGCCCCTCAACAGCCGCGCGTCCGCTGGAGAAAGGCCTGCCATTTCCCGCCGTCCTCCCCCTCTCCCCCGTTCGCGCTCGTCCCTGACTCCGCGGTAAGCTTGGGGGGTAGCGGGAGCCACCCTCGAGTCCTCCGGCTTGGGCGTGGCTGCGTGGCCTCTGCCTTCTCCCTCCCCGCCCCCTAAGGTCGCCCGCAGGCTGGCGGGGTCACGAGTGTTGGCGTGCTCACCCTCGCTCTCGCCGCCTCCTCCTCCCCTGCCCCCGACAGCAGGTGCCCTATGCCGCTGCGCCGGGGCCCAACGTCTCCGCCGTCCCGCGCCGTTGCCTCGCCGCCTCCCCAGAGCTGCTGGTGGGGGGGGAGAACTTCGGGTGTGCATCCTGGAGCAAGTCCTGGGTGGGGCTTGAGGCCCAACCCAGGACACTTCCTTCCTTCCTTACATCCTTTCTTCCCCAGTTCCTTCCTTCTCTTTCCTTTTCCAGTTCCCTCCTACCTACCTACCTTCCTCTTTCTTTCTTTCTTTCTTTCTTTCTTTCTTTCTTTCTTTCTTTCTTTCTTTCTTTCTTTCTTACTTTCTTTCTTTCTTTCTTTCTTTTTCTTTCTTTCTCTTTCTTTCTTTCTTTCTTTCTTTTTCTCTGTCCCTCCCCCCTTTCTTTCTTCCTTCCTTCCCCAGTTCCTTCACTCTCTTTCCTCTCCCAGTTCCTTCCTTTCTCCATCCCTCCCCCTTCCCCTACTAGGGCTGCCAACCTCCAGGCGGTGGCTGGAGACCTGGCAACCCTAGCAATAATGTCCAGTATTCAGGTTAAATTGCTGTATTGGCACTTGGCTATAAATAAGTGGGTTTTGGGTTGCAGTTTGGGCACTCGGTCTCTAAAAGGTTTGCCATCACTGGTATAGGCCCAGTGGCTTCTACACCACCATTATTATTAGCACTGGTGTAATATTTTTCAGGTTTTTTCCCTGGCAATTAAAGATTCCTTGCTGCTTAACTTTACCCTTAGAGAGTTTTATATCTCACACGTTTTGATAGAAGTATAAGCTCATTAACAGAAAAAAAATTAGCCAGACCATTACGACTTCATTTTGAATCACAGCTCATTAAAACAATTATAATCAAATGTTTCATTTTCTTTTTCCCTTGTGAGGAACAGCTGAAAAGGTTATGTTTGTTTTTCTTTATCAGAATCTCTAGAGCTATATAAACAGACTACTTGGACTTGTTTGTGCTGTTTTTCCTTTATATTTTAGAATGTTCTCGGGGACACGCATTTAAACTTTTAGTGCTCCTCTTTCTGTTAGTTTGAAAGAGTTATAAAGGTGGGGTATGAAGATCAGGTTGTAGTCCTTATAACTATTCTCTAGTTGATCCTAGCCAGGAACCCAAAGTGGAAGAGATTGTGCATTCATACCTCTGCACAGTATTCTTGGACAAGGTTGCATGGTACCTTCTCATATACAAACTCTTCAGATCTTTGTGGGATCAAGGTCTCCAACAGGAACATGGTAACTGTAAGCTACACAATTCAACTGAGGGAGAATAGAGGGAGAGCTGGAAGGTGGGGGGACAGCCCAGCAGTGAGGAATCGAGAATGGATAAATCAGTAAAGTAGATCAGAACAAACAGTAAAATGGAGAAGCCTGGCCTGTTCAACATGTATGTGTATTCACTTATATCTCATCACTTGATTGTGCAGAGAGAGTTCAAAAACAAACAAGTAGGATTGCCAACCTCCAGGTACTAACTGGACATCTCTTGCTATTACAACTGATCTCCAGCCAATAGAGATGAGTTTACCTGGAGAAAATGGCCGCTTTGGCCATTGGACTCTATGGCATTGAAGTCCCTCCCCTCTCCAAACCCCTCCCTCCTCAGGGTCCACCCCAAAAATCTCCCGCCAGTGGGGAAGAGGGACCTGGCAACCCTACAAACAAGCCTGATATGAAAAAGGATCAACTTAACTAGGAACCTGAAGCCTACAAGGAACAGTGTTGGTGTCTCTTGATAGGAAGGCTGGGTGCTACTACTAAAAATGTTCTGCCCTGCACAACTAGGGTTGGCAGCTGCCTGGAGAAAACAGTCCTGTACAAGCTTAAGGAGGCTGTTGCTTACCTCCATACTATAAAAGTTTCAACTGCCCATTTTAAGCCTCCATTAATGCAGCAAGATGTTTTTCTACAGACCTTTTGGCAACCTGATCAGTCATCATACCTTTGACAGTGGAATAATTTGAAAATAATGGCAGAAGATGCTAGACAGATCCTGGAGAGCTGCTGCCAGTCTGAGTAGACAACACTGATCTTGGTGGACCAATGGTCTGGTTCAGTATAAGGAGGCTTGCCAACTTCCAGGTGGTTAGTACAGGAGCGAACCAGTATAATGAAGTGCAAAAAATATATTTATGAGCTACTGTGTCTAACAATTACGCACAAACAATTACACATACATATTAACAAGACATTTGCTAAGGTTACCCTTCGTGGGATCTGTTATGCATGCAGCACTTTGAAATTGATTACTAAGGATGTGCAATAACAGAGGAATATGCTTGAAAGACTGATGAAGAATCCAAAGAATTTGAAACGGCCGTATCTTCCTTGAAGCAAATCCTCCTTGAACCTATTATTATTGTCAGAACTACTCATTTACCTGTATGATACTTATACAGAAGATTGATGTACATACAGTGAGAGACATTGCACTCTTGTTCAGATATATTCCTGTCTTATCCTCCATGAGATGGGTTGTACAGTTGATGTATAAGATTTCTTGTTAATATGTATGTGTAATTGTTTGTGCGTAATTGTTAGACACAGTAGCTCATAAATATATTTTTTGCACTTCATTATACTGGTTCGCTCCTGTACTAGTTTCTCATCGGTTGATAATAGTACAGTGGTGTCTATTTTCTCCCCCAACTTCCAGGTGGTGGCTGGAGATCTCCTGGTATTACAACTGATCTCCAGGCAACAGAGATCAGTTCGCCTGGAGAAAATGGCCGCTTTGGAAGGTAGAGTCTGTGGTATTGTACCTAGCGTACAGCTCCGGGTTGGGAAATACCTGAAGATTTTGGGGATGGAGCCTGAGGAGGGCAGGGTTTGGAGAGGGAAGGGACTTCAATGCCATAGAATTCAATGGCCAAAGTGGCCATTTTCTCCAGGCGAACTGATTCCTAATGCCTAATCATTTGTAATAGTGGGAGATCTCCAGCCACTACCTGGAGGCTGGCAACCCCAATTGTACCCCACTGAAGTCCCTCCCCTCCTCAAACCCCACCCTCTTCCGGCTCCACTCCCAAAATCTCCAGGTATTTCCCAACCTGGAGCTGGCAACCCTAAGGTAGTGTCATGTGTTCAAGATCTCAGTAAAATGGTGCCGATTACAGAAAATATTATTATTAAAGAGCCCTGGCTATAAATGTATTAGAGCCCAGAAACCAAACAATAACTAATGCATCTGTTTCAGTCAGGATTATTTGCATTACCACACCACACAATCCATTGCATCAAGTGCATTAACCGTCAAGGTACATCTTCTTGAACTCAAAGTATCTTGAATTTACTGAGACAAAGAAATTGGTATAAAATTGAATTTTATTATGCATTTGCTGACTTTCCCCTCAATGAACTACTTTCCCCAAGAGTCTTAATGTTAAATTTAAATTAGATTATTTTGGTATTGGCTAGTTCCTGCCATCAGAACCCACCCAGTGCTGAAGAATGGGACTTGGGACAGGAGAAAAGGGTTTTCTTTGGCCTCACTTTTTCATTTATTGATATACCTGCAAGACAAATATTTAAAGCATATGCTTTCTTCCATTTTGTAGGTAAGTTTTCTTTGTAAAAAAAAAGTCTTTTTTAATTCTGGCAGGAAGAAAATAGCGGGGCAGAGGGAGGGCAATTCAGCCAGCCAGCTATGAGTGTAGAAGAGGATTGTAGACTCAGACCTAGTCTGTAATTTTATGCACAACTTACTCATGAATTCTAAACAGGGTTGCCAACTTTCTGGAGAATAAAAATGGCCTGTCTCTTTAACAGAGGCTTTGTGGGATGTTATGTAGCAAGTGATTTATTTACTTCTATGTCATGAAAAGTTTCAGCTGCTCATTGCCACACCTGTATTAAAGGAACAGGACATTGTTCTTCAGTCCTGATGACATCTTTGGGGAGGCATCAGTTACTCAGGAATGAAGTAAAGGCACTCTGCATATTCTCAGAAGTTCCATCCACTTCTTTTCTCATCTCTGCTATTGAAAACAGACTAAACCCTGGTGAGGTCTTGGCACAAAATATATCAGGATGGTGAAGTAAATATTTTCACTGGAAAAGACAGTCATGCTAGGAAAAGTTGAGGGCAGCTGGAAAAGAGGAAGACCCAGCAAGAGATGGGTGGACTCAATAAAAGAAGCCACAGCCTTCAATTTGCAAGATCTGAGCAAGGCTGTCAAAGATAGGACATTTTGGAGGACTTTCATTCATAGGGTCGCCATGAGTCGGAAGCGACTTGACGGCACTTAACACACACACACACACACACGCACAAAGTAAATAAGGAGAGCTTACCTATAACAATTGGTGGGGAGAGAAGAACTATAGAAATGTGTTTCTGTGAAGAGTGAAGAAGGGGGTGGACTTTGAAGAAAAAGTATATATATGCTTTCTACTTGCAGCAGTGCTAGGGTTGTAGTATGCGGGAGTTATGCCATTGCTCTGTCAACTTTATTTATTAATTCTAATTGTGCGGCGGGAGCAGTGCCGGATTTACGTATAAGCTAAACAAGCTATAGCTTAGGGGCCCACTCTCTTGGGGGGCCCCAAAAATTTAAAGGAAAAAAACTGGATGTACATTTCCAAAATATAAGATAAAAAACAAATAAAATAAAACCTACATACAGCAACAGTGTTTTGTGTTGTGTAGGCTCCATATTAGGTCCATAAATTACCATACAGCATATATTCAACACAAAAAACAGCGACAATTTGTTGTTGACAAAGGTCAGCTGGACATATAAAGGGCCCCATTACCTTCAATAGCTTAGGGCCTCATCAAACCTAAATCCGGCCCTGGGAGGGAGGAGATTGGAGTCATTTAGTGGTGTGA
Source organism: Euleptes europaea (assembly GCF_029931775.1). Lineage (NCBI taxonomy): Eukaryota > Metazoa > Chordata > Lepidosauria > Squamata > Sphaerodactylidae > Euleptes > Euleptes europaea. The sequence continues at coordinate 82,257,031 of NC_079315.1, read as the reverse complement.
GAAAAGCATTTGATACATACTCAGAGGTACTTTCCTTATTATTTCTGCTGAAGAATTTTGAACCACAGATGTACCAACTGTTGTTGGGCTTATTGCTGTGCCTCAGCATTCCTTAGCAGCTATAAATGGAAAACTGTCTTCTAATGGTACATATGCAACAGAGTGTGTATAAAGGTTTGCAGAAGAAACTAGATTTGAAGCAAGGAATTCCTCGTTCTCAATTCAGTCTCTTAGGCTGAATTCAGATGAGCCACTTAAAGCACTATCAGTGTGTAGTTCAGGTATACCCTTGGAGTTTTCAAATATGTTATTATACGCTAACTCAGTAATTCTCAGAACAGACTTGTAAGGTAGACCAATATTATAATTTCAGAAAATGGCTGAGGCTGAAAGAGTACACACTTGACTAAGGCCATTACACTAGCTCTAGAGATCGCCTGTTTGCACCAATTTTCCATGATGTTCAATCATTCACCACAACTAATTTTGTGAAATTCACTGTGTTTTCCTATGAAAAGCTGCAGTCTTTGGTCTTTTCAAGGTTTATTTCTTGAACGAGTAAGCAAAAGAAAGGGTTGAATAAATGACTGTGTAAGAGTGTTTCCTAGCTTGCTAGCAGGCCTTGGTTCAAAATCAATACTGAATCAAGTTTTAAATTTTCTGAGCATACACTTAGCTGTTGCCTTAAATTGTGGGACCCCAGTGATCTACAAGGCTGGCTTATTAAAGGAATTTTGTGTGTGTCACTTTGCTATCAAGTCACAACTGACTTATGGTGACCCAGTAAAGTTTTCAAGGCAAGAGGCATTCAGAGGTGGTTTGCCATTTCCTGCCTCTGCATCACACCCCTGGTATTCCTTGGAGGTCTCCCATCCAAATACTTGCCAGGATCAAGGCTGCTAAGAGTGTGTTACTGGCCTAAGGTCACCCAGCAAGTTTATGTGGCACAAGTGGGGATTTGAACCTGGGTTTCCCAGGTCCTAGCCCAGCACCTTAACCACTAGACCACGCTGAGTCTCAAAGGATTTTTACTTTCACAAATATCATCAGCATTGTGATGATTTTATACCCCGAATATCTGGACAACCTCAACTAGCAGGGTTTGGGTTTGGGTTTTTTTTTTTTTTTTTTTTTTTTTTTTTTTTTTGGAGTTAAACAGTATGAGAGATGAGATAGAACCTTGAAAGCCATGGGAAAGATCAATATTCTCCTAACATCAGCTTCCAAGACCTACTGTCTAGGGCAGATCAGAACTACTGCAAAATATGGTCCCATAATCCCAGCAAAAGAGGGCTCTCCAGCAGGCTGCTATTATCAATGGTATCATAAGCCACTGGGAGATGAGCGTCCTAGCGGGACACACATCCCTGTATGTCTCCTGACAAATGTAATATATACGGTGGCCAAAGCTGCCAAAATATGAGCAAGACATTTTAAAAAAAAACAAAGACTGTTATCTCACTTTCATATCAGTAATATCATGGTTTGCCTACAAACAAACAAGTATGATCTCAACCCCAGCAACAGAGAACAAGAAATTTATTTGCAACCAGAAAATGCATTTTTGAAAAGGGTCTTTATTTTGCAAGCTAAAACCATCATGAAGGACAGGCAGATTTCCCTTGGGAAGACATCCCAAAACATCTGTACCACCACTGAACTCTTCACTGTGTATCTTAACATCTTATTTTGGCCAAAGGGGGGGAAAGGCCTCTGTACTAACATGGACCAGCTTTGGATACCTGTGACTGCATTTTGTCTCAATTTGCTATAAATCCATGTTGCCTGCTGTTTCTCAAGTCTGTAAGGTTAAAGTTATTCAAGAGTCTGAAGCACACCATAATGTTATTTTCTGTGGAGCACACCCCAAGGTATTCCACTTCAGAGTAAGAATTCCATTAAAACTGAATCCATTTTTACAAACACCAGAAACAACTCAGTGTTTGATAACCAATAACCATAAATCTGCTTCACAAATAAATAAGGTATTTGCCAGTCCAGCATGTTTTGCCCTCACTGCCCTTGACCTCTCTTTGGAGTTGGTGTGTATGTGTGTTAAGTGCCGTCAACTCGCTTTCGACTCATGGTGACCATATGAATCAATGTCCTCCAAAACATTCTATCCTTGGCACTAACTTGGTGCTATATTCCCTTCCTTGGGGCCATTAACACTAACTATGATTGGGCATTGTTATTGAGCCATGAATTGTATAACCAGTGTCTATAATAACTAGCTACCCTCTGCATTGCCTCTATAATCATATCACTGTTTGAAATATCTCATTTGCTTCCAGACATGAAATCATGTTAAAAGCTGAGCATTTCATCTGTACCAGAATCCATGAGCAACATTGCTCCTTCTGTTCAGCCTGAACACAGAATTTGCTCAGCACCCAAATACTCAGGCATTGATAAATTCAAAGTTCACCACAAGGATGATTACAAAGTTAAATATTCTTTGAAATGCCACAGATAAATTATGGATCAGAGGGCTTAAGGAAATTTACAGGAAGTGGATATGTGTGTGTGTGTGTGTGTGTGATGTGCAGTCATACAGTGCAATCTTATACAATGAAAATTCTCTTCCCCCCCTACCCCTACTCCAAGGTTAATGAGACCAGTGAGGGTGTAGTGGAGTGGGCCTGAGGAGCCCCCAGGTCAAATCTTTACTTGCCGTGAAACATGGTCTCTTAACCGATCCTCACAGGGTTTTTTTGAAGATAAAATAGAGGAATGGATATTATCAGCCTAATATTTACAAGTTCTGTCAGCAAGCATTCAGATGAAGCACATCCTTTTTCTGAGAATTCTTCAGATTGTAACGTTGCTACATATATGTACCCCACCCACGATGGGTACTACTACATATACATGTCTTATCCCATTTCATGCCAGGAAATACAGTTCCCAGCATCAGCTGTGACTGACAGAATTTGGTACTGCCCATACTTCCAAAACAAACTCTCTCAAAAATAAAGGACGGTTTTTAGAGCTGGTTTGGGGGGAGGGAAAACAGGAACCATATAACACATCTATAGGAGGCCAATACCAGAAATGACTCAGACAGAGAAGATTCTCACCAACCTGCCTGGCTGGGTGGGGGTCATCACACAGTTTACAGCAATCAGAGTTTCACTGAAAGTGAGGGATCCTCATTAGAAACCTTTGCCAATGCACACACCAAACAGGTGGCTTATCTGCTGAACCATAACTGCACATGTGTAGAGTTTAGTTTTATATTCCAAGCCAGAAAATGTCTAGGGAAAATTATGTTCAGTTACTAATGCATCCAAGCATCAGGAGCTGGACACAACTGTATTCCAAACAAGACTGGAGCATTACAAATTTCAGCATCAATACCAGGTTGGTAGCTTTTAAAACAATTAAATGCAATTTAAAAGTTGTGAGTTTTGAGACCCCCCCACCAGAAGGAAAAACCAACCTTTTGGGGCTTCTGCTAGCAGCAGTATTTTTAGATGGGGAAAGGGTAAGGTATCATAATTAGAATACAGGTCTCCAGCAATACCCTGAATGCACAGTCATAGGAACAGACATATGAAAGGATGTTTGCCATTCCCCTTCCCTCTCCCAGCCACTTGCATCACATACAGCCATCTGATCTTTTGCTGAAGGGAGTCCATATGGAGCTTTAATCGAGCAGAAAAGAGGTTATACCAAGAGGTTCCAAATTCGATCTCTAGTACAGGAATCCAGGAGAAAAGGCAGTGAAAGCTCACACACTTACAAGAGTGCACTATAGTACACAATCACACTGACTGGTGCACGGACCATGGGTAAAGGTAAAGGTCTCCTGTGCAAGCACCGGGTCATTCCTGACCAATGGGGTGATGTCACATCTCGACATTTAGTAGGCAGACTTTGTTTACGGGGTGGTTTGCCAGTGCCTTCCCCAGCCATCTTTCCCTTTACCCCCAGCAAGCTGGATACTCATTTTACCGACCTCAGAAGGATGGAGGGCTGTGTCAACTTTGAGCCGGCTACCTGAAACCGACTTCTGTCGGAATTGAAGTCAGGTCGTGAGCAGAGCTTGGACTGCAGTACTGCAGCTTACCACTCTGTGCCATGGGTAGCTCTCATGTAATTGTTTGGCTTGTCCATGTCCCAAATTTTCATGGGTACATAATATATCTATCAAGGAACAACTAGTATGCAGTGAGGAAACAATAGCCAACCATCAGTCTAATAAAGAAATGGTTAACAAGAATCTGCAGTGTTGAATTTTTTTTAAAACAGAGCTCATTAGAATTGACATGTAAATTCATAACACAATTATCACTACATGTAGATTATGACATGTAGATTTTTATTCCAAGAGTAGAGAAACCAAGAGTAGAGCCAGTGTGCTGTAGTGGTTAAGAGCAGTGGTTTGGAGTGGTGGACTCTGATCTGGAGAACTGGGTTTGATTGCCCTCTCCTCCACATGAGCAGTGGACTCTATTCTGGTGAACCAGGTTGGTTTCCCAACTCCTACACATGAAGCCAGCTGAGTGACCTTGAGCTAGTCAGTTTTCTTTGAACTCTCTCAGTCCCACCTATCTCACAAGGTGTCTATTGTGGGGAGAGGAAGGGAAGGTGATGGTAAGCCAGTTTGAGACTCCTTAAAGGTAGAAAAAAATCGGGGTGTAAAAAACCAACTCTTCTTCTAAATTTTCAAACAGTTATCAGAAGTGTAAAAAAATTCAATTGCCTGTCCAAAACCAACATTTGTGGCTGTGATCTGAACACACAGGAAGTATATTTTTCCTAATAATAATCCACCCAATTTGTTATTAGTAAAAAGAGAGAGAGAAAACCCTTCAAGTATTAGTAGGGCCACCACTGAAATGGACAGAGGTGGAGTTTTTTTTTGCGGGGGGGTTGCTTTGAAGTTTCAGCTGACTTATGGCAACCCTATGTGGTTTTCAAGACAAGAGATATTCAGAGCTGGTTTACTATTGCCTGCTTCTGCATAGCAACGATGGCACTCCTTGGTGGTCTCCCATCCAAGTACTAACTAGGGCCGAATCTGTTTACCAGCTGAGATCCGACAAGATCGGACTAGCCTGGGCTATCCAGGTCAGGGCTGAATGGGGAGTGCCAGTTTGCAATTAGAATGAATTTTTACTGACGCTTTCTAACAGCAAAGCTGTGAACCCATGGACACAAGATCTCAATTGCTGTAACTGTCTGGCTAGCGCTGTCAGTTGAGCTGTCAGCCATGCTTGCAAGACTGTCAGGAATTATGAGGAAACATACCCTGAGAGCGAAAGAGAAGGGAAGCTCCTTGAGGGAAAGTATTACTGTACTGGGTATGTCCTTTTGGTTCTGCAGAGTAGATTAAAAATCCATCGACCTATAAAGAATTCAGTGCTGACCTTTTGGAGCACTGAGAATATCGTGCCCTGCCTGATGCATGGCCCTGTGGCATCGCCCCAGTGAGACAACTACAGACTGTCTATATGCAGAAGCTCAGCTCCACCAGGCTGTGATTAAGACATACATTTGGTCATATAGTGGGCACATTCCTTTTCATTTCCAGTATAAAATGTTTCTATCATGGTACAACAGAAAACAAAACATTCCCTCCCCACAGACATTCCACCTGGCGCCTGATCTTCTCAGCCTTCAGAACCAAGTTCAGACTTTTTTCATATTTGCATGAGCTTTGGGTTAACGTTGGTTTCCCTCCCTACTTGTGCTAAGCTGTGCTAGTTTTTTACTTTGTGCCTGTTTGCTGATTTTGGTCTGGTCACTTTATGGTTTTTTGATCAGGGGCTATCTTAGCCAATGGTCAACAAGGGCAGCTGCCCCTGGGCCCAAGCTTTAGGGAGCTCTCCCCAACAGAGGGGAGAAAGAAAGAAAAACTGCAGGCTCCCACCACCACTACTCACCCATCCTGTCCAGGGTTCAGGCTGCTTGTTCACAGGAATGGCCATTCAAGTTCACCCCACCTGGAACTCGGGCAGCCAGTTCAGCAGCATCCACTTGTGCCTGCTCCATCAGTAGGGTTGCCAAGTCCCTCTTCGCTACCGGCGGGAGGTTTTTGGGGCAGAGCCTGAGGAGGCCGAGGTTTGGGGAGGGGAGGAGCTTCAATGCCCTAGAGTCCAATTGCCAAAGTGGCCATTTTCTCCAGGGGAACTGATCTCTGTCACCTGGAGATCAGTTGTAATAGCAGGTGATCTCCAGCCACCACCTGGAGGTTGGCAACCCTATCCATCAGAGGCTCAGGCAGTAGGCTTCAGTGACAGGTCCCACCCACCTCACATGGTATGGGGGCTATTGTTGCTTCACCCTGGCAGGGAGTACCGGTGAGGGGTGGCTGTGAGGTTGGTGCCCCATCCTGGACTTCTGCCAAGGGCCCAGAATCATAAGGCCACCCCTGGTTTGGATGTTGGTGTGTGTGTGTGTGTGTGTGTGTGTGTGTGTGTGTGTGTGTGTGTGTGTTGGAAGCCTGTCCTGGAAGTCTTTGGCTGAGGAGCAAGTTAGAAATATTTTAAAGCAATCAAAATTCAGGGGTGGCTGGATTACCAGGCTTTAAAATCAAGCAGGGCCCCAAGTCCATACAAAGCTCTCTCTCTCTCTCCTTGTCGTTTAGACAATGAAATCTTTTGTTCCTCCTACATAAATTTTTATAAGTACATTTCTCATTTTAACATTTCTTCATTAAAAACAATCTTCTAGGTCTAACTCAACTAGCTCTAAACAGAAGAAGACATTTTAGCCACCTGACGGAGTTATACTGGTGAGCGTAAATATGATCATAATAAAGATACTTCTGCACAAATTATTACTGGGAAAATGGGGCTTCCAAAGTGAGCACTCTATTAATAAGCACAGAAATGACTTTGATATCTTTATTAAGACCACATTGGAGACTATGTGCATCTTTAGAAGCACACCATAATGATAAATTATTCTTATTTCTCAGGAAAAGCTGATTCTGATCTAAGCTGTTGGAGCTCTGTGTTTCTAGTGCATTTGTAAATGCTCTGAAGCTAACGAATCATTCATATAGATTAAACTGCAGTCAAATGCTAACACACGAACTCTATTCCTGTTGAACTCAATTGTGTGGCATTTCTTCTTTTTATCTAGAATCCTTAATAATGCATTAGATGACCAAATTTTCGAGAGCCTGTGCTTGAGCTTTCCTCTTTGGCTTCATCTGTGGTTCCTGATGAGCAATGCATCATCCAAACACATTACAGAAATTAGGCCTTGCGTTTCATTATGCATTCAGACATTTATAGCAGTATGATAAACCTGTCTGAACCTCTGGGAGTTGGCTTTATAAATCAATGCTCCCTGTAACAAGATTACATTCCCATCTGATATCATCGGAGTTCTACGGCTTTCTTCTCGGTGGCCTTTGAAAAAGTTCCATCGGCAGGAGAAAGTTCAAGTGTTTTAATGAGGAAGGGTGGAGCTGCAAGCGGGCCCCAGAGAAAGGGAAACCTGAAAAAGGAGAGAAGGGCACTGGGTGAAAGTTTCCTCTTCCAGCCATTTGCCTGATTCCCTCGAGGCAAGTGAGAGTTTTAGGTGAGGGATACAAACTGTGCTGCATTTGCACATTCTGAAGGGAACCACATCCAAGAAGACATAAGAGAGGAAAGGGAGAATTTCCCTCTTCCCCTACCACTCACTCTGACCAAAACACTTCTCCCACTCCAGATATTTTTACTACTGCGGTACTTCAGAACTCCATTTGTGAGTACAGACATATGGAACAATGATAGGGCTGCCAGCTCCAGGTTGGGAAATACCTGGAGATTGTGGGGGTGGAGCCTGAGGAGGGTGGGGTTTGGAGAGGGGAGGGACTTCAATGCCCTAGAGTCCAATTGCCAAAGTGGCCATTTTCTCCTGGGAAACTGATCTCTGTCACTTGGAGATCAGTTGAAATAGCAGTAATCTCCAGCCACCACCTGGAGGTTGGCAACCCTAAACACTTTTGGGGAGAGAGCTATCAAGAGCCACCACTGTGCGCCTCCCATTATTGCGACCCAACCCAAATAGCATATGAATACTTATCACATGTCTCACCCAACATCATGGGTCCCAGAGTGGCCACGGTCCTTCTAGTTCCTCCTCTCAGCAGTCCTTCTAAGGCAGGGGTCGGCAAACTCATTTGTCAAAAGAGCCAAATATCAACAGTACAACGATTGAGATTTCTTTTGAGAGCCAAATTTCTTAAACTTAAACTATATAGGTAGGTACACTGTTTATTAACTTAATAAACTTTAATTAAAGTTTTAAGTCTTAATTAAACTATAGGTACACTGAATAAAACTTGATATCATACTTAATAGTGATCTTATTTATTGATAAAAAATTAAATTGTAAGTCCCTGCCATTTCCCCCTCCCCGCCTGGAGTCCTCGTCTGGAGTCCTGGTCTACCGCCATAAAAGCCTATTGGTAGACCTGGCCTCCGGCTGAGTCCCATTGGGAGCCCAGGTCTACCCACTGGCTTTCTTGGCAGTAGACCTGGCCTCCGGAGGCCCATAGAAGCCAATTGGTAGACCTGGCCTCTGAAGGGGGACTTTTTCCCCTCCTCGGAGTCTACCAAAGGAAGCCCGCCCCCCCAACAGCTGATAGGTGGGCGGGGGGGCAGGAACCCCCGAGCCCCCCACCCAGCAATCGCGTGGCTAGAGGGGAGGGGAGGGGAGGCTTTAGCCTCCCAACCATTGAGGGCAAGGGAAAGATGGACCTGGCCATTCTCCACGGCGAGGGGGGAGAGAGACAGCACGCCCACTCGCCTGCTCTCTCGCGCTCGCTTGCTCTCTCTCTCTCTCTCAGGCACGCCAGCTCCGCAGCCTGGCTGCTGGCGCGAGCGGGCGCGAGAGCAGGGGCTCGAACCAAGTTCGGAGAGCCGCACTCAATGGGCCAAAGAGCCACATGCGGCTCGGGAGCCGCAGTTTGCAGACCCCTGTTCTAAGGGAGCTGAATTTTAGGGGAGAATGAATGGCGGGGGAAGAGACAAGCACACCCTTTTCTCCCACCCATTCTCCGGTGTGAATTGCCATCAGAGCTTTGTTACACTCAGCTACAGTGTAATATGTAGGTTGCCCTTGAGACTAGCTTTCTGCTAGAAAATGCATCAGCCCTTTGATTCAAAAGGGTTGGGGTAATAGACAAAAAGAAAACCTGACACTTGGTGAGAGACCAGGGGAGGTTTATGTCATTGCATCTTCCTAGCTGTGAAATTCTTTTCCCCTAAATGTTTAGAAAAAGCTACATATAATTCTATTCTGTCCTGAGACAGGACATTTGGTAGCAGCATCACTTGATAAGTTCTTCATTCTGCCTCACTATTAGTACTTTTGCATCCAGATCTTTCCCCATTATTAATCTTAATTTCACTTCTTGAATAACGGTGGCTATTTTTTTCCTCCTTTTAACAATGGAATGATCCCACCACCTAAATCTGCTAAGTGAATTTTATCAAAAGGGTTTCTGTATTCACCTAATCTTAGATATAAACTTATGAACAGCATTCAATAAAACCCATAATATATGTTTGAAAGTCAACATTTTTTACTCTTCACAGTGAAAAGCAGCACAATACAGATAACAACTCCGGAGATTTAACATCCCTGGTATCAATCCTCTTTGGGGCCTATGTTCATCTGTTTTTGAATTTTAAAATATTCCCCAAAGACACACGCTTATACTAAAAACTGGATTCTATGCAAGCTCAACTATGTTAAAGCATACTGGCACAGCACTCAAATGTAAAGTGCCAGAGCCCTGGTTGAGGAGCAGAAGTGAATTCCCCCAAGAACTAACGGAGTTATTTCAATGCAAAGCAGGAGCTTCATTTAAGTGATTCAGACCCTGTGCTTAGTTGATTACAGGTATTAATTGTCAGCTGTCTGGAGACCATTAACATTAAAGACGCATCTCAAGTAACAGAACATCATAATGCTTCTGTTAAACAATAACCTACATATCATAACAAGAGCTTGTTGCATTGTTTAGAGGTCACGTGAGACCAACTCCTGTTGCCCTGATTGTCTATGGTATTCCCTGACAAACAAACGGGTAGCCATCCCTTCTTAACCTGAGTGCTTGCTAACAGTCGGAGCTGACTGGCTGGTGCTTCCTGAACAGGCAGTAATGACTGGAGATATTTTCCTGTATGGGTAATTTACTTGCAAGATAGTATTTGAAAAAGGATTGTCAACTCCAGGTTGGAAAATTCCTGGAGATTTGGGGATGGGGCCGGGGATGTTGAGGTTTGGGGAGGGGAGGGACCTCAGTGCAGTATAATGCCATAGAATCCTCTTTCCAAACCAGCCATTTTCTCCAAGGGAACCGAACTCTAGATATCAGTTGTAATTCCAGGAGATCTCCAGGTCCCACCTGGAGATGGGCAACCCCAACCTGAAACCATTATGCATAAGACAAAAGAGAAGGCAGTTGGCAACTTTGAATTAGGAGAATGAAAAAGTTGGGAGTTTTTACCTAAACTTGGCTACAACTTTGGCATGCTGACATTCTTTAGAAGTTTGATACAGGGTTAGCAGTATTGCTGCATGATTTAGGGGCCATTTTGCTTCCAGTACACTCTGTATTTTTGTAAATCAAAAGAAGTAATAAAAGGCTCCATGATTCTCAGTGTTCTTTTATGCAAAGGAAACTATAGTCTGGGATTCTCACTGCTCAGTGAACTGGGTTTCGTTTAATATAATAGACAGGTGTTCTACAGGATTCACAACAGCATTGGTTTGGTTTTTCAAAAAGTTAAGCTGTCTCTAGCCCATAACTGAGGGTGGGGGCAAGTTGGGAGATGAATAAATTGTCTGAGAAGTCAGAAGGTAACTGTACCATGACTGTGACCAAATGTGTTACTTCAAGGTTGGTTCTCACAAAACGTTTCCTATTTGTTGTCTTGGGTAAACAGACATTAACATTAGGGGTGTGTATTGGATAAAGCTGAACTGGAAAAAACCCAAACAATTCCATTTTTGTATCTTTTTTTGGGGGGGGGGTTGTACTGAAAAATAGCAGAAATTAAAGGGAGCTGAAAAGCAGATCTGCAAATAGTGCTGAATTTATTGTCTGGGTCTACCCACATGGGCACACATCAGAGGCAGTGGTGATGCAGAACTAAAGGGTGGGCTCACTCCGAGCCCACCCTTCAGCTTTGCACCATGTATTTTTTGAGTTCAGGTTTAATAAACACAAACATTTTTAAAAATTCAGGAAAAGCCAATATGGCAATTCAGCATTTTTCAGTTTTTTTGAAAATTACTTGATCTCTTAAACCTGAACCTGAAAAATACCAGGGGAGGGGAGGAAATGGTACACAGCCTTAACATACACCTTACAAGTACAGCATTCAGGCTACAGTGTCTGTACAAAAGTGTATACGCTACAGACTCATATTCAGAGATATGTTTAAAACAATGTGCTCAGTCCCCAAATACATATGTCAAGAGGGAGCATAGTTTCTTTGTCTGAAACCTGCTGGAAGGATGCACGAAGCTGAAGCATCATTTTAAAGGCAAGTTTGTATTCTGTTCTCATGTTTGCCTCCTGTTGACAAGATTGTGGGTTGCATACACACATTCAAGGGCCTCTCCTGGACCTTTGTCAAGCCACTGTCAACACAGCAACATTCAAAATTTCTTTCCATTAAGTACATAAATTAGAAAAGCAAAACATCGAGGTACAACACGTGCATATGAAATATGATAAGCCATGATTAGTTTCTACAATGCGCAACCAAAACAACAGATGAATGATATAAAGTGGCATGTTAGAAAAACAAGCATCAGTTTCATGCATGGACCAGTTTGGCTGAATAAAAGGCAATATGAATTGCTTATTCTGTTCGGTAGCATCATGATCTAAAAATCTTCTGAAAATGACTGACAGTGAAGTAGAAGGGAAGAAATACTAAAAATGAAAAACAACTTCCTGAAGTACAGAGGATGGACTGTAAGGACCTAAAGTTCAAAGGTAATTGTGATTTGGCATTTTACAAACTATGTAATGTAAACAAATACAGCATTTTCCAACCCTGGTGACATGGGAGAGATTTGCTCATCTCTTAATGAATTATTTCCCCACTTAAATCACTAACAGCATACTGGGGGAATAGTTAAGAGTTAGGGACTGCCTTGGGTAAAGTTCAAATTACTTATTTGAATCCGTAGCAATGTAGCTTTCTCCTTGTATACACCACTCTGTACACCACTATAAGGTAATAAGTGGGTTTATTTTTATTTGACAGTTTGATTCTTCCTAGTATGAGGACAGATGATTAAAAACGATACATAGTGGGAACAGGGCCATGGTTAATATCTGTGAAATTTTAGGTTGCTCTAATTCTCTTGTTCGCTGTATGTACCACATTGTTGTGTGGTTTCCCAAATTTTGTCATCACGTTTTCCCCCCACCATTTGTTGTATTATTATAAGTTATATTGTATACTGTTTAGTGCAGTACCCTATGTTTGTAATCCCATTTGTAAGCAGTTTTGGTTGTATATCTACTGCTCTGGTTACATTGATTTTAATTGTGTAATCCACCTTGAGTCTTGGTGAGAAAGGCAAACTATAAATGAAGTAAATAAATAAATGACTTTCATGGTCCTTAAAATACCACACTATCTTCTCTACCACTGGCCCCCAACTCTGCAAAACCTCTTGTTTAGTCTTTCTGCAATGTGTAATCTATTTACCTCAGGTAGGGTTGCCAACCTCCAAGTACTAGCTGGAGATCTCCTGCTATTACAACTGATCTCCAGCCGATAGAGATCAGTTCACCTGGAGGAAATACCCACTTTGGCCATTGGACTCTATGGCATTGAAGTCCCTCTTCTCCCCAAACCCTGCCCTCCTCAGGCTCCACCCCAAAAATCTCCACATAATTCCCAACTGAGAGCTAGTAACCCTAACTTCAGGCCTAGGGCAGTAGGGTAAATACCTCCTGCTGCCCTAGGGCTGAGCTCCTAGCAGTTAATGGAAGGAAGATATTGAGGAACCTGGGATAAGGTTGCCCTGACCTGGATGGCCCAGGCTAGCCTGATCTCGTCAGATCTCAGAAGCTAAGCAGGGTCAGCCCTGGTTAGTATTTGGATGGGAGACCACCAAGGAATACCAGGGTTGCTGTGCAGAGGAAGGCACTGGCAAACCACCTCTGTTAGTCTCTTGCCATGAAACCCCAAAAGGGGTAGCCATAAGTCTGCTGCGATTTGACGGCACTTTACACACACACACACACACACACACACACACACACAGGATAAGGTTAGTCATTAATGGCAGGTGCTGGCAAAGTGGGGCTACAACGAATATTCAAATCTCAAAGGTTTTATTCCTGTCCCAAGTTGGCCTCAGGTGATACATGCCAATGATTCGTTCATATTGCTAGGTTGTATTTATTTAGTAGCAAAATGCTGTACAGAACCTAAAGAGTTTTTATTCTACTATTTCAACTTCCATCTCTGTTATTTTGATTCCTCTTTATGTTTTTTTCAAGTAGACTAGCTCTGAAACTAACCCTGACCTAGCCCAGGCTAGCCCAATCTCATCACATCTTGGAAGCTAACCAGGGTCAGCCCAAATTAGTATTTGGATGGGAGACCACCAAGGAAATCCAGGGTCTTTAGACAGAGGCAGGCAATGGCAGCTCATCTTTGAACATCACTTGCCTTGAAAACCCCAAGGGGTTACTATAAGTCAGCCATAACTTGACAACACTTTACACACACACAGCTTTGAAACTAGGAGAGAGTCTGCCTGCTTTCTCTTTCCATTCTCAGAGCAAGATCTCTGTTTGATTCTCCTGGAAGCCAAATATTTACATGGGTTTTCTATAGTTAATTCAAAGCCTGTTTCATAGAACAAAAAGGAGTTATTTGGGTGGAAGGATTGCATTAATAAGGCATGCACCAACTGTTTGCATTCGAGATTTGTCACGTGCACAGCTTTATTGGTATCTGGATACAGCCCGTTTATTCTTTTAAAATGTTATATCTCTTTATCAGGAGCTTGTTGGGGGGCTGTTTAATGTAACATGCTGCATTTCCCTCCGCTGGCATAAAAGAAAGATATTCTTTTCATCACTGTGTTCTTTTCCACAGGTAATCAGCTCTGCTTGAGCATGTCACAGTTAGCAATTACCGATGCCTTTAGTATTAGCCTAATCAGGCTTCAGTTTGCAGTTGCGTAATCATCACTTCTGCTTTGTACATTCAGGAAGAGCCTGACTTTGGTGTACTTCACTTAGCTGTATTTGCATGCAAGAGATAAGGTGTCACAAAAGGCAAGTTCCGCTCTCTGTGTTTACATTTTCTCCATCCCAAATTGTGCAACCAAATAATAATAATAATAATAATGACGTTCAAATCATGTCCATACTTTGTCAACACCTAGATCTTTCTTCACACTATACTGAATGGTGGTTTGGGCACCAGCTTTGAAAATGTTGTTCTGCTCCTGGTATCAGTTGGCATGGTATTTGCATACTGTTCCTGTCTCCTCAGCTGCTCATGATGGGATTGGGAATACACTTTAACTGGAAAAACGATCAAGCTCATACTGTTGACTGGGAAAGGAGAAAGATAGAGCTCACAGGGACCTGGAACTTCTTTGTAATATCAAGGCTCAACCCTCAAACATGCAGAATATTACAAAAAAAAAAACATGCCAGTATATTAGGAAAACGCCCTCCTATTGTAGCTAAGCAATCACGTCTCATTTTCACAGCCATTGGATGAGGCAAAATGTTTCCAGGTCACAGGGTACGAGCTGCGGGACATCTCTTTCTATAAATTAAACCTTGGTGAAAAGCCATGAAGAATAAAAGCTATCCATCAAGTAGTCTTGACTGAGTTGTTACAGAAATTGTACATATTCCTCTGAATCTAGGATGAAGCAGAGCTATGATCTGGAATAACTAACTAATTGAGAGACATGGGTGACAATGATATTACTAGAGTTGCCAAGTTCCAGGTGGTGGCAGGCAAACCCCCACTAATCCACCTGGCTGCCCATCGACCAACTGAGGGTTGTCGGGCAACACGTGCACGCACGCCTGCCTGAGGCGCCACAACACTTCCGGTTGTAAACTGGAAGCGCCACATCAAATGCATCGCAAGGGGCCCTTTACCACTCAAACTGGGAGTTTGAGTGGTAAAGGGCCCATGGCGATGCGTTTTACACCTGGAAGTGCCGCATTGCAACGGGCCGTTTACCACTCAAACTCCTAGTTTGATCTCGCTCACCACCAGAAAAACCTCCTGCCGGAGCAAAGGACGGACCTAGTAAGCCTAGATATTTCAGAAAAGCTCATATAAAAAAAGATCAGAGCTCTTATGTCAGAATGATTAACTACACTGTAGCTGCCAATAAGAAATGGGAAAACAGGCTATCATCAGGCAAAGATCAGAAATCCAGGGTTTTATTCAGCCCAATAGTATTTCAAAAAAACTCCTCAGGAAAGTGTTATTCAGTATTAAAGCACATGCTTCGGGTCTAGAAGGCCCAGTTTTGATCTGTAGTAACTCCAATTAAAGGATATGAAGCATCAATAGTTAGAAGAGACCTTTCTGTAACTGAGACTCCTGGAGAGCATGCAAATACCAGAACCACCAATACTGAACTAGATGGATCAATAATATGACTCAGCATAAGGCCTGCTACTCTACCATTCCACTCAGCAAAGTTGGATGCCTTCTGCCAGTCTAAGGTCTTTCTCCAACATAAGTGAGACACTTAAGAGAGCCAGCGTGGTATAGTGGTAAGGGCGGTGGTTTGGAGCAGTGGACTCTGATCTGGAGAACCAGGTTTGATTCCCCACTCCTCCACATGAGCGGCGGAGGCTAATCTGGTGAACTGGATTTGTTTCCCACGAAGCCAGCTGCGTGACTTTGGGCAAGTTATAGCTCTGTTAGAGCTCTCTCAGCCCCACCCACCTCACAGGATGTCTGTTGTGGGGATGGGAAAGGAAGGTGATTGTAAGCCAGTTTGAGTCTCCCTTAAGTGGTAAAGAAAGTCGGCATACAAAACCAACTCTTCTTCTTCTTCTTAAATTAGAGGAAAGTTTCCAACTTTGCTGAGTGGTATGGTTCACAACTCTGAGTTGGGAAAACCCTCAATATTTGGTGGTAGAGCTTGGAAAGAGTGGAATTTGAGGTTTGGAGGGAGCTGAGCAGGGATGTGATGCCATACAGTCCACCTTCAGAAGCTGCCATTTTATCCAAGGAAACTGATCTCTGTAATTTGGAAGTCAGTTGTAATTCTGGGAGAACTTCAGGCTCCACCTGGAGATTGACAGCCCTACTGAGTGGACAATGAAAATTGCTGACAGGAAGAAAGTTGATTAATTTGAAATGTGGTCTTGAAGGAGAGTTTTGCAGATACCATGGATTGCCAAAAAGACAAACAAGTGGGTTCTAGGTGAAATCAAGCCTGAACTCTCTCTAGAAGCTAAAATGGCTAAACTGAAGCGATCACACTTTGGTCACTTTATGAGAAGACAAGTTTCACTGGAAAAGACAATAATGCTAGGAAAAGTTGAAGGAAGCAGGAAAGGAGGAAAACTGAACATGAGATGATTGACTCTACAAAGGAAGCCATAGCCCTCAGTTTGCAAGAACTGAGTAAGGCTATTAATAATAGGACACTTTAGAGGACATTAATTCATAGGATCACTATAAGTTGGAAGTGACTTGATGGCACTTAACACACATACACACTGACTGGACTAATAGGATACGTTGTGAAAGGAAAAGTAAAGTAAAAGGCCTGTCCTGAAAATAATGTTTTTCATTATTTTCAGACTAAGTTGTAAAGAAGAAAATTGTAAAGAAAAACTGTAAAATGTTACAGATGTAACACAAATCCCATTTTAAATAAGTTATATATATTGGGGTACACTGTAACTTTTTAACCCTCCATTACAGAATCCGACATCTTCAGTTCCACAGATAACGAGACAATGCTTTGAAATATCCTAAATTCTATTTCTTTCTTGATACTATTCCCTTTCCCCCGCACACGTAATATTTAGAGCACTGTTGACCTGATTTTGTAAATAATTAGACGTCAGCATTATTATTCTGCTGAAACAATGCCTTGAAGGTGAGACGGGAGAAATTCTGAGGGACACATGTCACTCCCAGTGTTTTCAGTAATGAAAGATTACATAGCTCTACATACTTAAAATGATACATATATGGCAGGTGCTTCATGTACATATAGTGCAGGCTTGCCAGTTTCCCGAAGGGGCAAGGACCCCGGATCTCATTTCTTGCCACCACTCCTGAAGCCAGTGAGAAAAAAATTATGTAAAAATATCCCTGTCAAGTGATGGCATGGCATCACATCTGAGGAAAATCTGGAAGTGAGGTCAGTCCACTCTAGGAATTGCTGGAAACTCCACCAAATCCTAGAGAGGGGTGATGTCACCCACGCACCCAAGTATCCCTCCCCCCAGACTTCAGCTGGCAACCCTAACATAGTAAGCATGCAAGACGCTCATGACTCCCTCATCTCAAAAGGAAGCTAATGCAGATGAAGTTGTTGGTATACATATAAAAAGAAGGTTGTCAGCTTCCAGGCCTGGAGTTCTTCAAGAATTACAACTGATCACCAGATCACAGTGGTTAGTTCACCTGGAAGAAATGACAGTTTCAGAAGGCATCTTCTATGGTATGACATCAGCACTGTGCTCCCTACCCAAACTTTGCCTTCCCCAGGTACCACCCTCAAATTTCCAAGAAATTTTGCAAGCCAGAGTTGGTAACCCTTAACCACTGGGTAGACTTGTATAAACAACATGTGTACTTGTACAAAAGAAATGCTATAATACATTGTAGAAATTTGCATTGGCAGCCATGGCTGTTTTAGCATGGCAGCAAACAATGGCATCTGCCAAGAGACTGCCAAGAGTACCTCTATGCTTCTGTATCAAGCTCCTTCAGAAAGAGCAGCTCTACATAGTCAAAGGAATTAGAGCACGCAGAGTCACCTTCCACAGAAGTTCATTCATGCCAGAGCATAGCGTGTACTTTGAAGTACACATGGGACTCTAGACCAAGAGCCCATTTTTATTACTGGATCTGTAAAATTCGCAGACACAACTAGGAATCTGGCAAATGTGTATTACATTATTTTTGCATCAGGAGAGCTGTGGTTTATAAACTTTGTGTTGACCCAGTGGGAATTGTATACTAGCAACTTAATCTTATTAACTTGCAAAGTAGAAGTGTATATTTTATCATTTTTCTGCAAGTATATTTTGAAATCTTTAAACTGAAGTTTGACCTAGTGGAAGCAGCACACAATAATTTGCAATGTCCCCGGGGCACGGGGGGGGGGGGTAAATATTGTGCTGAATACATTTTGTCTATAAGATTATGTACCCTACCTATACAGCAGATATTTTTGATTATTTACTGATGTATTTTCTCTCTCTCTAGAATGCAATAAAACACACTGGACACCAATAATGCTTGTTAAAAAAAATAGTTCCAAATAAATAAAATCCACAGCTTATATTATGCTATTGGAAGCTCTTGCTTCAACAAGTTGCCTGTCTGATTGTAAATGTATGGTTGAGATAGCTAGATATTTTGATGGTCTCGTTTTTAAACTGTCTCAATCTTTCCCCCTTTTTAACTTATGTCTGCATACCGCAATAAGCTGTTTAGTTGGACAGGCAGTGTCCGTTCTTGGTTTTATAGAAGGATGGAGGAGAGGCAGCCTGACCAGTAAAGGGGCTGGCACATAAAGTATCTTCCTCCAAAACAATTTAGCCCTCTCTAAAAAGTGATGTGATGAAAACGTAGGCAACAATAAATCTGTCACCAAGGTGCCATTGAATATGGCTGTGGTGAAAGAATGTGCTATATACCAACATTCCATTTAGACTTAATAGTGGTAAGGAATTGGTCATTTGTGGACTTGCCTCGGGATCACATGACCTTAGCTTGGTCTACAGCAAGACTTACCCGAGTCTCCCGTACATGCTATTTTAGCTGTTGTTCATGTTAAAGGTTGTATTAAGCCATTCCTCATTCAATTAGTCCTTATCTGTGGACACCAATATTACAATTGTGATATAGTCATCATTTACCTCCTGGGTTTTCCTACCCAGAGCAGAAAATCCCAGAGGCAAATGATGACAGTAGCATAATATCCAATAACATGGGTATCCGGTCCATGTCTTTAAGGTGCTACTAGTCTCCTCTTTTTTTTCCATTCTTGATAATGAATCACACCACAGGATATTATAGTGTGCATGAAATCATTAATTTAAGTAGGAAGATTCATAGAGAAAATTACTGTTTAACACTACTAGCACCAAGAAATATTTATCAGAGGTTTCTTAACACCCCCCCCCCCCCAGTTCTTATACAATTCTTGTCAGTTGACTGTCGATGGATAGATCATCTGGATTGGCAAAATCTGATATTTTATTTTCCTTATTTTAGGTGCAACTGCCATTTATAGGATGAAAATGGTAGAGTAAGAAGTTCAAAGGCATTCCATCACTGTCCCACCTGACTTAAACTACATTGGGAAAGTTCACTGACCTGCCAACATTGTGGCTTTGCATAAGTTCAAATGTTTCCTTTCCACACTTTCTTCTGAAACAATGCTTTGATTCAGTCAGCCCCAGGCCTGACACACTGAGCTTGGCTTAAACAGGAAGGACCATACCCAATCCACCTAAGGATAGCTGAGGGAGGAATGAGAGAAAATAGCTTTTTTATATTAATGAAAAAAATATGTGTGTTTGAGTTGCAAAAGGAAATTTAAAACCAATAGTGTGAGTTTGGATCAGGAGGAAAGGCTTGTTTGCTATGTAAAGCCTAAGGTTTGTGAGTTGTTTGGCTACAGTTTCAGGGACAGTTTGAACAAAACTGGTTGTTGTTTTTTTCAATACATGTTTTAATTTGGAGAGGGGGCTTTCCCTCGCTTTGACAGCATACAGATATGAAAGAGGAGGAATATATATAAGCAGGACAGTGGCATGAGATAAATTCTAGCAGTGCAGTCCTGGACAGAATTATACCCTTCTAAGCCCATTGATAGAGTCTAGACCCCCTTCTGGATGCATACCTTAACGTGGTGAGGGGGTTTGTGTGTGTCAGGGAAGCTGAGAGCAATACCGTAAGGGGTCTAGACTCTATCAAGCGACTAAACTCCTAGCAGAGTCACTCAAGACGGAATGGTCACACCTGAGACACCAGACAAAGATGCATCCACCCCCCTAAGGGATCAATGGCCACATCCGTAGAAGAGAACAGGCAGTTCCAATGGGGATGGGGGCAGAGGAATCCCTGAAGGTTAGCTACTGGGCAGCAGCATTAGTGGAATGTGACACTGGCGGAAGATCTTTCGTAGACAACAGCAGTGCCACTATGGCTAACGCTGGTTAGTACTGCACAGAAGGAGGCACTGGTAAACCACTTATGACCAACCTTTACCTTGAAAACCCTATGATGAGACAATCCAAAATGAAAAAAGATATAGTGCTGGAAGATGGGACCCCCAGGTCGGATGGCACTCAATCTGCTACTGGGGTACAGCAGAGGACAAGTACGAGTAGCGCTGTTCTTAATGAAGCGATTGGACTAAAGCCGAAAGGATGTTCAGTGGTTGACATGAATAGATGCAAAAGGAAAGTCCGAAGCTGTTTGACGCATATAATAGGAACATGGAATGTGAGGAGCATGAATCAGGGTAAGCTTGAAATTGTTAAACAAGAAATGGAACGTATGGACATTTCAGTCCTGGGAGTAAGTGAATTAAAGTGGACTGGATTAGGACATTTTAAATCAGAAAATTACAAAGTGTTTTATTTAGGGAATGACAAAAAGAGAAGAAACGGAGTTGCTTTAATAGCGAGGCAAGATGTAGCAAAGGCAGTCAGGAGCTATAATGCAAAGTCTGACCGAATAATATCAATCTGACTTCAGGGAAAGCCTATCAACATAAGTATCATTCATGTTTATGCCCCAACTACAGATGCTGATGAGGAAGAAATTGAAAGTTTTTATGCCAGTGTTCAGGAAGAAATTGATCAGACACCTAAACAAGATATGCTGATAATCATAGGTGATTGGAACGCAAAAGTAGGAAACAAAGCAGAATCAAATGTTATTGGCAGATTTGGGCTAGGAGCACGGAATGAAGCAGGAGAACGCCTCGTAGAATTCTTTGAAGACAACAATCTGTTCATTGCAAACACATATTTCAGGCAACCAAATAGACGATTGTATACATGGACATCACCAGACGGCCAGTATAGAAATCAAACAGATTATATAATTGGAAGCAGAAGATGGAGAAGCTCTATTCTCTCAGCCAAAACAAGACCAGGAGCCGACTGCGGTACAGATCATGAATTGTTAAAATCGAAAATCCAGATAAAGCTTAAGAAAAATAGCAAAACATTCATAGCACCGAAATACAATCTAAGCAATATTCCGGAAGAGTTTAAAGACCATGTAAGTAACAGATTTGCTTTACTGAGTTCAAGTGAATGTAAACCTGAAGAACTATGGGTGGTAACTAGAGATATTATCAAGGAAGGATGTGCAAAGACTATTCCTGTAGCCAAAAGAAAAGAAAAACCTCGATGGATGTCTGAGGAAATTCTTAAAATTGCCAGAGATAGACGAGAAGCAAAAGTAGAAGGTGACAGAAATAGAATCAAAAGTCTAAGTGCAATGTTCCAGCGACTCGCACGTAGAGACAAAGAGACCTATTATAATAACCAGTGTAAAGAAATAGAACAGAACAACAAAAAAGGAAGAACAAGAGATCTGTTCCACAAGATCCAAGAAATCAAAGGGAAATTTAAAGCAAGGTTAGGCATGCTGAAAGATCAGCATGGAAATACATTAACTGAACAGGACAAAATAAAGAAAAGGTGGGAACAATACACCGAAGAACTATACAAAAGAGATGAAAGGATAAAAGATTCTTTCCAAGAATAATCTTTTGAAGAAGAACCTACAGTTTTAGAAAGTGAAGTGAAAGCTGCATTGAGAGCAATCGGGAGAAACAAATCACCAGGAGCAGATGGGATATCAATAGAGCTATTCCAAGCCACAGAAAGAAACGGAGTCCATCAAAATCTTGACAAGAATATGCCAACAGATATGGAAAACAAAACAATGGCCCACAGACTGGAAACGATCCATTTACATTCCAATTCCCAAGAAAGGAGACATCAAAGATTGCAGCAACTATCGGACCATCGCATTAATTTCTCATGCAAGTAAAGTGATGCTCAAAATCTTACAGCAAAGGCTGTTACCATATATGGAACAAGAAATGCCTGATGTTCAAGCTGGTTTCAGAAAAGGAAGAGGCACTAGAGATCATATAGCAAATATACGCTGGTTACTGGAGGATACGAGAGAATTTCAGAAGAAAATCAGCTTGTGTTTCATAGATTACAGCAAAGCTTTTGACTGTGTGGATCATGAAAAGTTATGGCTGGTTTTAAAGGAAATGGGTGTGCCACTACATCTGATCGTTTTAATGCGCAACCTGTACTCTGGACAAGAGGCCACAGTTAAAACAGAATATGGAGAAACAGAATGGTTTCCAATTGGCAAAGGGGTCAGACAAGGATGTATTTTATCTCCCTATCTCTTCAATCTATATGCAGAACATATAATTATGAAAGCAGGATTAGATTTAGATGAAGGTGGGGTGAAAATTGGAGGGAGGAACATTAATAATTTGAGATATGCTGATGACACTACATTATTGGCAGAAAATAGTGAAGATTTGAAACGACTACTGCTAAAAGTTAAAAGAGAAAGTGCCCAAGCAGGACTACAGCTGAACATCAAGAAGACAAAAGTAATGACTACAGGAGAATTACACAACTTTAAGGTTGACAATAAGGAAATTGTTCAAGACTTTCTATTCCTTGGCTCCACCATCAACCAAAAGGGAGACTGCAGCCAAGAAATCAGAAGGAGATTGAGACTGAGAAGGGCAGCTATGAAGGAACTAGAAAAGATTTTGAAGTGTAAGTGTCACTGGCCACCAAGACTAGATTAATTCATGCCATCGTATTCCCTATTACTATGTATGGGTGTGAAAGTTGGACAGTGAAGAAAGCTCATAGGAAGAAAATAGATTCCTTTGAAATGTGGTGTTGGAGGAGTGTGTTACAGATTCCGTGGACTGCCAAAAAAACAAATCAGTGGGTTATAGATCAAATCAAGCCTGAACTGACCCTTGAAGCTAAAATGACTAAACTGAGGCTGTCGTATTTTGGTCACATCATGAGACGACAAGAGTCACTGGAAAAGACAGTCACGCTAGGAAAAGTTGAGGGCAGCCAGAAAAGAGGAAGACCCAACAAAAGATGGATTGACTCAATAAAGGAAGCCACGGCCTTCAATTTGCAGGATCTGAGCAGGGCTGTCAAAGATAGGACGTTTTGGAGGACTTTCATTCATAGGGTTGCCATGAGTCGGAAGCGACTTGACGGCACTTAACACACACACAAGCCCATTACCTTCAATAGGCTTAGAAGGGTGTAACTCTGCTTAGGAGTACACTGTAAATCTTACTCATTTTTAGAACTTCTTTTTAGGTTATTGGCGCTTTCATCAAGCTTCTTGCACCAAAGCCTCCTTAGGCTGTTGGAAACCACCACTGTGATGGACAGAAGGCTGTCCTGCCCCTGAGAGGTCAAACAGCTACTCAACTTATTGTCGAAGGCTTTCACGGTCAGAGTTCATTGGTTCTTGTAGGTTATCCGGGCTGTGTAACCGTGGTCTTGGAATTTTCTTTCCTGACGTTTCGCCAGCAACTGTGGCAGGCATCTTCAGAGTAGTAACACTGAAGGACAGTGTCTCTCAGTGTCAAGGGTGTAGGAAGAGTAATATATAGTCAGAAAGGGGTTGGGTTTGAGCTGAGTATTGTCCTGTAAGTATCAAGATAATGTGCTAATGAGGGTATGGTATGTTAATATGGAACCATTGTATCCTGAAGTGATCTGTTAATGTGTGTAATCCAAAGCTAATCTGTATGGCTATTGTTGAATGTTGTCTTTGTCTGGAGGTTTTTCAGGGCAGGAAGCCAAGCCTTATTCATTCTTAAACTCTCCTCTTTTCTGTTAAAGTTGTGCTGATGTTTATGAATTTCAATGGCTTCTCTGTGCAATCTGACAAAATAGTTGGTAGAATTGTCCAGTCTTTCAGTGTCTTGGAATAAGACCCTGTGTCCTGTTTGTGTCAGTCCATGTTCAGCCACTGCTGATTTCTCAGGTTGGCCAAGTCTGCAGTATCTTTCATGTTCTTTTATCCTTGTTTGTATGCTGCGTTTTGTGGTCCCGATGTAAACTTCTCCACAGCTGCAAGGTATACGATATACCCTGCAGAGGTGAGGGGGTCTCTTTTGTCTTTTGCTGATCGTAGCATTTGTTGTATTTTCTTGGTGGGTTTAAACACTGTTTGTAGGTTATGTTTTTTCAAAAGTTTCTCCATCCTATCAGTGACTCCTTTAATAAATGGCAAGAATACCTTTCCTATGGGAGACTGTTTTTCTTGAGTTTTCTGATTTTTGTTTGGTTTAATGGCCCTTCTGATTTCATTCTTGGAGTAGCCGTTTGCTAGCAGTGCGTGATTTAGATGATTAGTTTCTTCCTTGAGAAACTGTGGTTCACAGATCCGTCTTGCACGGTCCATTAATGTTTTGATTATTCCTCTTTTCTGTCGGGGGTGGTGGTTGGAGTTTTTGTGTAAGTAGCGATCTGTGTGAGTTGGTTTCCGGTAGACCTTGTGACCTAACTGAAGGTTTGTTTTACGGATGACAAGGGTATCAAGAAATGGGAGTTTACCCTCAATTTCCTTTTCCATGGTAAACTGAATGTTTGGATGGATATTATTAAGATGGTTTAGAAAGTCCATTAATTTTTCTTCACCATGGCTCCAAATGGTAAATGTATCATCTACGAACCTGAACCAGACTGTAGGTTTGTAAGGTGCTGATTCTAATGCTGTCTTTTCAAAATATTCCATGTAAAAGTTTGCTATTACTGGACTGAGTGGACTTCCCATAGCTACTCCATCAATCTGTTCATAAAATTCTTGATCCCATAGGAAATAACTTGTTGTCAAACAATGGTGAAATAAGGCTGTTATATCTTTTGGAAAAATCTGGTTAATCAATGAGATTGTGTCTTTTACTGGAACCTTGGTAAAGAGGGATACAACATCAAAACTGATTAATATATCCTTTGGATTGAGTCTTAACGGACTGATTTTGTTGATGAAGTGAGTTGAATCTTTGATGTAAGAAGTGGTTTTTCCAATGTGGTCCTGTAGGAGGGTGGTCAAATATTTAGCTAATTCATATGTTGGGGAACCAATGGCACTCACGATGGGTCGGAGTGGAACGGAATCCTTATGAATTTTAGGTAGTCCATATAATCGTGGTGGTTGTGCTTCAGTCTTGCATAGTTTTCTGTGTGTGTCGGGATGAAGAGTGGAATTCTTGATCAGAATGCTAGTTTTCCTGGTAATTTTGCAAGTTGGATCTCGTTTTAGTT
This sequence comes from Euleptes europaea, assembly GCF_029931775.1. Lineage (NCBI taxonomy): Eukaryota > Metazoa > Chordata > Lepidosauria > Squamata > Sphaerodactylidae > Euleptes > Euleptes europaea. The sequence goes on along the minus strand of NC_079315.1, from coordinate 82,231,491 downwards.
TTTTGTATGTGGCAGGGTCCAGAAGTTCCTCAATCTTCTTTTTGTATTCTTCTGTTTTCATGATCACTGTGGCATTGCCTTTGTCAGCTGGTAGAATAATGATTTCTGGATCTGCATTGAGGGTCTTGATGGCGTTTCTCTCCTTGCGTGTTATATTGCTAGCAGGGGGCTTTGCTTTTCGTAGAATTCTTGCTGTCTCTCCTCTTATTTCCTCAGCATCTTCTTCAGGTAGATTACGAATGGCAGATTCAACATTTGCAATGATGTCTTCCACTGGAATTTGGGTGGGAGTGACTGCAAAGTTTCCTCCCTTAGCTAAGATGGAAGTTTCTTCAGGTGAGAGTTGTCGGTCTGTCAGATTGAAGATAATCCGTTTGTTGTCAAGTTTTGGACTATTCTACCAGCTGACAAAGGCAATGCCACAGTGATCATGAAAACAGAAGAATACAAAAAGAAGATTGAGGAACTTCTGGACCCTGCCACATACAAAAAACTAAAACGAGATCCAACTTGCAAAATTACCAGGAAAACTAGCATTCTGATCAAGAATTCCACTCTTCATCCCGACACACACAGAAAACTATGCAAGACTGAAGCACAACCACCACGATTATATGGACTACCTAAAATTCATAAGGATTCCGTTCCACTCCGACCCATCGTGAGTGCCATTGGTTCCCCAACATATGAATTAGCTAAATATTTGACCACCCTCCTACAGGACCACATTGGAAAAACCACTTCTTACATCAAAGATTCAACTCACTTCATCAACAAAATCAGTCCGTTAAGACTCAATCCAAAGGATATATTAATCAGTTTTGATGTTGTATCCCTCTTTACCAAGGTTCCAGTAAAAGACACAATCTCATTGATTAACCAGATTTTTCCAAAAGATATAACAGCCTTATTTCACCATTGTTTGACAACAAGTTATTTCCTATGGGATCAAGGATTTTATGAACAGATTGATGGAGTAGCTATGGGAAGTCCACTCAGTCCAGTAATAGCAAACTTTTACATGGAATATTTTGAAAAGACAGCATTAGAATCAGCACCTTACAAACCTACAGTCTGGTTCAGGTTCGTAGATGATACATTTACCATTTGGAGCCATGGTGAAGAAAAATTAATGGACTTTCTAAACCATCTTAATAATATCCATTCAAACATTCAGTTTACCATGGAAAAGGAAATTGAGGGTAAACTCCCATTTCTTGATACCCTTGTCATCCGTAAAACAAACCTTCAGTTAGGTCACAAGGTCTACCGGAAACCAACTCACACAGATCGCTACTTACACAAAAACTCCAACCACCACCCCCGACAGAAAAGAGGAATAATCAAAACATTAATGGACCGTGCAAGACGGATCTGTGAACCACAGTTTCTCAAGGAAGAAACTAATCATCTAAATCACGCACTGCTAGCAAACGGCTACTCCAAGAATGAAATCAGAAGGGCCATTAAACCAAACAAAAATCAGAAAACTCAAGAAAAACAGTCTCCCATAGGAAAGGTATTCTTGCCATTTATTAAAGGAGTCACTGATAGGATGGAGAAACTTTTGAAAAAACATAACCTACAAACAGTGTTTAAACCCACCAAGAAAATACAACAAATGCTACGATCAGCAAAAGACAAAAGAGACCCCCTCACCTCTGCAGGAGTATATCGTATACCTTGCAGCTGTGGAGAAGTTTACATCGGGACCACAAAACGCAGCATACAAACAAGGATAAAAGAACATGAAAGATACTGCAGACTTGGCCAACCTGAGAAATCAGCAGTGGCTGAACATGGACTGACACAAACAGGACACAGGGTCTTATTCCAAGACACTGAAAGACTGGACAATTCTACCAACTATTTTGTCAGATTGCACAGAAAAGCCATTGAAATTCATAAACATCAGCACAACTTTAACAGAAAAGAGGAGAGTTTAAGAATGAATAAGGCTTGGCTTCCTGCCCTGAAAAACCTCCAGACAAAGACAACATTCAACAATAGCCATACAGATTAGCTTTGGATTACACACATTAACAGATCACTTCAGGATACAATGGTTCCATATTAACATACCATACCCTCATTAGCACATTATCTTGATACTTACAGGACAATACTCAGCTCAAACCCAACCCCTTTCTGACTATATATTACTCTTCCTACACCCTTGACACTGAGAGACACTGTCCTTCAGTGTTACTACTCTGAAGATGCCTGCCACAGTTGCTGGCGAAACGTCAGGAAAGAAAATTCCAAGACCACGGTTACACAGCCCGGATAACCTACAAGAACCAAGCTACTCAACTGTTTTCCTACCTGAGCCTATGCAAGTGCAGCTCCAGCATCCAATCTCCCTCCAGAGGGGACTTCTGGGTTGGCTGAGGGAGAGTACCTACAGAAAACGGGAATTGTCTCAGCGAGGGAGCATTTTCATGCGTAGCTCTGCCTGATAGTGTGGCAGAGTGGTTTAACTCTTCCTCTGGGAGAGGATACTGTTGTGAGGCCTGTCTCTGGTGATGAGCAGGCATGGTAACTACAAGCTTTAAAGAGAATTCACCACATAACCTGTACATCAATAAATCTTCTTTGTTACATCTCCTGCTTTCCCGATCTCTGTATACTTCCTGCTGAATACAAAACTTATCTCACAGCAGCGACCCAAAGCCTTTACACTTGCTACCATAAGAACATTTTGCAACTGAGGGAAAGACTTCTATCATAAAACCAAGCAGTTCCCCCAATTTCATCAGAGAGGCAGTGTGGGTCCCCTTGGTTTCAGAAAGGGCCTGCCACAACCACGCTCAATGGAGCACAGTGGTTAGGACACCACTCCTTGTCTTGTGGGTGGGGGGCTATAAGCAGAAAAAAAGTAGAAAGAGAGGGGGGAAACATGATGGATATAATCACTATATTCAATTTTGAATGGCACCTTTCTTTGCCCTCTTTCTGATTGCAATGGCTCAGAGTCCACCACAAATATCTTCTACACAGGCTTCATTGAAATGAGTAAGGCATGTGCACAGAAGTGGTTCCCAGCAGATTGTGTGCACCGCCCTTTGTGTAATGAAAGGAAATACACCATGAAAGACAACTGGATGTACCAATGATATGGAAACTATTGGTGCCTTATGTCTTGATCACTGAGGTCCGTATATCTGGCAGCTTGCCATAAACAGCACCTGTTTTCCATCAAGGAGAACAGACTGCATCTGTCCCAGTCTACAAGACAGAAACGTTGTCCATTGAGGCTGGCAGCTTTGGAAAATAGCAGTTCTAGGGTGAAGATGAGAGTGACCACAGAATTCTGTTTAGAAGCTGATGGGTGGTATTTGGACATCCTGTGGCAATTGTTAATAGACGTTTTGAAATTCAGCAAAGCAGGTCTGTGTTAAGCCAGCTGGAGAGATCTCCAGGCCTTCTCAATTTCATATAGACATGAAACCACAAAGTCCTATTTGGTCAACCTCATTTTTGAGGCTAGGAAATCAAATTTCGGCCAAATGAGTCTTGCCCATACCTATAAGAAAGGAAATGAAGGTGTGACCTCTGCAAAAAACTACTTCAAAACAAAGCTATGGGGAGACCAAAGAAATTAACCAAATAGTTGAGGATTTCTTCATGGCGCAAGATGATTTAGACCCATGGATTTTAATTGGCATTTCTGGGGAATTTTAGGATCCCTTGCAAGTGTACCTGAATACCCCAACGAGAAGACCAGGAGTTGCAGATACACTGTGCCATCCTAAATGGAGTTAATGCCCTTCTGAGCCTATTAAATGGACTCAGAAGGGCGTAACTCTGCTTAGGATTGTATTGAAAGCTCCTCAGAAAGATATAATGCCCACACAGGGATTAGCCAATCTGTGCTCAATTCCCTTGCTTTCTAACCACTGGGTAAATGCACTAGAGACAAATTCACCGCCTCTGTCAGATTGTATACTGGATACCTTGAGGTCTAGCTGCCTTTCCACCCTTTTAATCCAATACTTGATGGTTTGACATGCCTCACTTTTCTGCTTCAGCAGATACACCCAGCCATAACGAGTAAAATCATCCACAATACATAAAGCGTACCGGTTCTTAGACACACTCTCAGGAAATGGACCACAGAGATCTAAATGAGCAATTTGTAGAGGTCTGGTTGCCACCCTTTGGCTTACCTTAGCCACTGGACTACGTCTGCTTTTAACAGATTTGCAGACAGTGCAATCTAGGAAAGAATTACACCCATTCAACTTAATGTCATCCTTCCCTAACACACTCAGGGTCTTCTTTAGAATGGAAAAGGAGGCGTGGCCAAAACGCCTATGTAGAAGGTGTATGCACTCATTATGTGGATTTTTATTCACAGACTCCACTACCATAGAAGTTTCTCCTATCCTTCTATGCACCACATAGACATCCTTTTGCAAGTGCCCTTCTAACATTACAACCTCCCCCTGGCTTATCTGGCAGGTGTTTCCTTCAAACTGCACCTTAAAACCAGTCTTAGCCAGCACAGAAACACTTAGCAAACTATGCTGTAACTCAGGCACACAAAGTACATTTTGAAACTTATGCTTTAACTCTGGGAAAAACACCTCCCCTTCAGAGTGTACCTTTAAGTGTCTCCCATCTGCCAGACTTACATTAGACTTAGCAGACTGCTTTTGGTTAACCAACATGGAAGCTTTGTTAACAAAACATGTACTTGCCCCACTGTCCAAGAGCCAAATGTTTTCTTTGTCTCCAGCCTCTGCCAGCACAACAGCAGTGTAAGTTCCATTCACTGACTGTCTCTTTGGTTGCTTATTCCTGGCCAACTGGGGACAATGTCTTTTCAAATGTTGTGAGGACCCACAAAGAAAACACTTTCTGACAAACATCACGCATTCCTCATCTTGCTTGTAGCTCCTACTCTGCCTTCCGTCGCCTCCCCTCTGCTGCTGCCACTGGCTCTGCGCTGAGTAGACCTCTTGCCCGTCTCGGGGTTGTCTAAACAGCTCGGCTGCAGTCCTCGGCGTAGACTCTATCCAGTCTCTCTGCCTGGGATGAAAAACGCGCTGGGGGGCTGAGGTCTCGGCAGATGGGCGATTCGTTGATTTAACCTCGGGGGTGTATCTCAGTTGGGCTGCTGTCTTCTGCTTACGTCCTTCCTCCCGTCGTTCCTCTTCTTCCAGAATTCGTCCAGTCAAGTATTCATAGGTTAATTGCCCTGCTGCCAGGCTCTCCAGCGAGGTTACTAAAACATCAAAGCTCGCATCCAGAGAACTCAAAAGCAAATACACCCGGTCCTCCGCAGATATAACTTTTCCCCTCAACTCCAGCTGTCTAAACAACTCTACTAGGGTCTTCAAGTGGGCTGCGGCCGGCGTGTGCAGTGATTTATGGCATCTATAAAGCCGCCTCATTAGTGCTAGCAGCATGCCAGCTGAGTCCCGGAGATACACTGCTCGCAGACTATCCCATGCCAACTTTGCATGCTCTTTGCCAACAACATAAATAAGCTGGTCATCTCCCACCGTCAAGGTGATATTGGCAAGGGCCTTTATGTCCTTGGCAATCTCGGCTGCTGTAGTAGGGAGTCTTTCCACAGCATTCCATAAATCCTCCCTTTTCAGATACTGCTCCAACCTCACAGACCAAACGTGGTAATTCTCTGAGGTGAGTTTATCCACTGGGATAAAAGATTGTGCCATTGTTACTCACACACAGCCGTCACTTCTCCAGTGGCCTCTGAAAATCCTGGACTCTGCTTATCTACCACCACACATAAAACCTGCGCAGTGTAGCAGAAACAATCCTGTAACGTAGAGGAGCTGGGTCCATAACCCTGACGCGGAAGCCAAGCGGATTAGCAGTCTTGTCCAGGATACCCATCAGAAAGTCCACGGCCACATAGAAAAAGTGTAGTTTATTTGTACAGTGCAGAAATATATACAGATACTCCTTTCACACTCTCCGCTCATAACATCCCGCATAGAACTGCGGTTTCACTTCATTATATACACCTGGTGGACGCAGCCACCAATCACAGTAGATATCCAATTATCCTGGTATTGCTACTGCATTGCATCAGCCACCTGGCTCTAACTGGATCAGGCCAGCTTTCTCTAGCTCCCCAGGTACTTTCCAGGCTGATTACATCAGATCTCACTGATCTATCCTGCACCTGTCAAACTATCTGACAGACTTGTAATCTTGACACAGGAGAGTCTGTGGTGTTTTCTAGAGACATTCTCATTTCATTCAGAGCAACAGCAAGGACCAGCAGGCCTCCCTATGCAAACTGTATATGTACCTTGTTCTGCTCTTCTCAAAAGTTCTGTGGCAAACCAAATCAATGCAAAAAGGACTGCTAGAAGGTAGGGATTTTGATAAATATTGATGTGCACCTTTGCCTAAGGAAGCACATGCCACAGTAAATCAATGAGGCTCAAAGAATGCAGTTGGGCACATTAAGCAGCCAAGTGCAGTCAAGGATGCCGAGCGTACTTAATACTTTTGCTACTATTAGCTAATGACACCTCCAAGCTTTTGAGCTGTAAAAGTAGCATCATTCACAGGGCCAAATCTGTGGATACTTAAATCCTGATACTGGAGCCATGAACAAACAAGACAGATCTTTCTTCAAACCTGCAAAAAGGCCCAGATTTTGCAGAAAATCTGAAATCTAAAAAACAGAACAAGACAAATACGTTGGGGGTGGGGTTAAAACCTCCAAAAATTATAGAAGCATTTCCCTAACCTTTAAGAAATGAAGGTCCTTTGCACTGGCCCTGGCGGGGTTGCTAAACAACCACAACAGTATTGCCAGTCTTGGTTTGTGTCAGTAAAAGGCAAAGATACCAGGCAACTTGCATGACTCACCCAGGACTCACTGCTCCATATTGTTCAAAAGCAGCCACAGAAAACAGTGTGGTTTAGCATTTCAGACAAGGATCTGGAAGATCCACGTCTGAATCACCACTCTGCCATGGAAGCTCATTGAGTTGCCCCCACAAGTCATTTCAATTCCCTACCGCACAATTGGGTCTGGCCCAGCAGTCTGCACCACATAATCGGGCTATAGTTTTCCCTTGTAGAGGCTGCCAGGAGGTAGGGAGGCGGGCCCCAGATAAAAGTAGGTTGGCTGATGGCTAAGAAGAGAAGAAGGAAGCAAGGAAAGAGGAGAGGCTATGGGGGCTTTCAAGGAAGGGAAAGAGGAAATAATAGGGGGAGGGAAAATGAGATGCCCCCCCTCAAGTCCTTGCAGGTCCTGCACTAGTGATTCTCTAAAGTAGTAGTAGAAGAAGAGCTGGGTTTTGTAGCCTGCTTTTCTCTACCATAAGGAGTCTCAAAGCGGCTTACAATCACCTTCCCTTCCCCCCCCCCACAACAGGCATCTTGTGAGGTAGGTGGGGCTGAGAGAGTTCTGAGAGAACTGTCACTTGCCCAAGGTCACCCAGCAGGCTTCAAGTGAAGGAGTAGGAATCAAACCTTTCTAGCTTAGAGTCCACCGCTCATGCAGTGTACATGCACAGTTAGGATTACCAACTCAGGGTTGGGAAATACCTGGAAATTTGGGGGGTGGAGGCTAGGGAGGGAGGGTTTTGTAGAGAGGTGAGACCTCAGTGGAATATAATTTCATAGAGTTCCCCCTCCAAACTGGCCATTTTCTTCAGGGGAACTGATCTTTGTTGTCTGGAAATTAGTTCTAATTTTGGGAGATCTCCATCCCCGCCTGGAGTTTGGCAGCCCTATGCAGTCCTTACATACTTTTACTTTTTAAGATTTTTCCAGATTTCCACATGCTGTACCTGTGAAAGTCTGCACAGCTGCAGAACAATGTTGTCATAACACTAGTATCACTATACGTTGTGAGCGCAATTTTCAGTCCCCCCTCCCATTTCTAAACCCTACAATTTATTCAGTCTTCCTTATCCATCAGCCAGTGTCGAGTTAATATTTATAGTTATTGGGAATCGGAACAAGGCTACCAACTGTATAAAGATGAGCTTTTCTTTTCCTTCCTGTCTGCAGGTATAAAGCCTGGGTATGGCCAGATATGTGAACCTTTGGATCTTAGATCATGGTTTGCAGCCCTCTGAACAAATCGGCTCACTAAATTCATAACCTGCCTGGGATGTGGTTTGTGCTTTTTTACTCTTTCTTCATCTGAACCATGTTTTATTTGTTTAGATTGTTTATTCAAATGACACTTAGGTGACAGCAAAAAAAAAGTTGGTAAGCCACATTGTGTTCTCCTCAGGAAAAAAAGTGCGGTAATAAATTGCCTAGATAAATAAATATTGGTTGGCCACTGGGTACATAACCCATATGGTAGTGCGAGTGCATAATATGGTAGTGCGGGTGCATTACTTCAGATGTTCTTTAAAAGATGACATTGAACTAGTAATGAATAAATATAGACTTAGAAAAACAAGAAATCATGGAGAGTTTTACAGAAGGGTAAAAAAAGCTGTTAAACAAAGCCTTCCAGTTTTGTACAACACAACATAAACCAGAATACTTGTGGCCAGCGTAGTTAATAATGCTGTTGAAGCAGTTTTTAAAAGACACGTGGACTTTTTTGTCTGAATGTGTAAATAAATTTCTAAGAGGAAAATACTAAATAGTTAAAATTAGATAAAAACAATCCTTTCCATAAAATCACTTGCTGTTTGTGAAAGATTACGTAGGAGAATGCCAGTCTATCTGCAGAAGACATCTCCAAGAGACATGACTATCCATGTGGAGGGGCTGTGGCTCAGTGGTAGAGCATCTGCTTGGCATGCAGAAGGTCCCAGGTTAAATCCCCGGCATCTCCAGTTAAAGGGACTAGGCAAGTAGGCGATGTGAAAGACCTCAGCCTGAGACCCTGGAGAACTGCTGCCAGTCTGAGTAGACAATACTGACTTAGATGGACCAAGGGTCTGATTCAGTATAAGGCAGCTTCATGTGTTCATATGGTCCTGTGGGCATCATCTTCATCCCAACACAAAGTATTTATTTTGTACTTTCCAGAGCTGCTGCTTCTTTTTTCTTTTGTCATCAAGTCACAGTTGACACTTGGTGACCCTGTAGGGTTTTCAAAGCAAGAGAGGTCGTTCAGAGGTGGTTTGCCATTGCCTGCGTCCACGTCACGACCCTGGTATTCCTTGGAGGTCTCCCATCCAAATACTAGCCAGGGTCAGGGGTGAGAGTGTGTGATTGGCCCAAGGTCACCCAGCCAGCTTCCGTGGCATGATTGGGGATTTGAACCTGGGTTTCCCAGGTCCTAGTCCAATACCTTAACCACTACACCACACTGGCTCTCTAGAGCTACCAAACTGCAAAGCTTTATTTGGGGCCACTGTTCCAAAGCATTTAAAACTGCTATCCCTCCAGTTCTAGTTGGTTATTATTTCACCATTTCAAAACAAAGCAGTGTCGTTCTGAAAGCAGTGGGTGATCCCTTTCAAAAATGATTTTAATATGACAAAATCAATCTGAACTCCGGACTAGGCAGGCGAGTGGCAGGGGGATAACATGAGCAAAGGGGATAAAGAGATCTCTGAAGAGCCCATACCAGTTGCTAATACTTAATCTCTTTAAATAATGAATTAGCTGCTCATATCTACTGTCGCTGCTAAGAGAAAGCACTTTCTTTGTGGAGTGAAGTAAAGCTTGAATACCCATGAATTATTCAATATAAAGTGTGCCACTTAAAATGCCTTGATATTGGAAGTCAAGTGTAAGATTATCTTTTGTCTGTCAGAAAGCATTGCTCCCAAGACTTGAGAGGGTGGGGAAAAGGAGCCAAGACGCATCAGGAAAATTCAAGGTGTTGTTGCAGCAGGGCAAAGAGCTTCTTTCACTTAAGCTGACCTTCACTCAAATGCACGGCGAATACTTCAGAGCCCAATTCCCTTTACTCCTGCCCAGCCATCTCTTTTTACTTCCAGTCTGGCTTGGGTTATATATTTCCAGCAAAATTGCCAAACGATACAGTGATGCAACAGAGCAGTTCTGAGGTTTTCTTTCTTCTTCTCCCCCACCCCCCATCCCAAGCACAGAGTACCAGCTATTGATTTGTCAGTCTTGCTTACACAGAGAAATATATTTCCTTGCTCAGGTTTCTAACAGCTTCCAGACCTGAGTGGTGACCTTTCTGATGCATCAGAATTTGTAATACACACACACACGCACATGCACACACAAGCAGAAACATGTCGAAGGTTGCTAGCAAAATGAAGTGGGCCCAGCTTTCCTTACAATTTAGGAAATCAAACCAGGAGCAGAAAGACCCACTTGCAATAGTGTCTGCTATCACTTCTGCAGCAGAAGTCCTAGGAAAATCAATGGAACTTGCTTACACATAAGAGGGTGCAGGATTTCGATTTATGCTGAGTTGATAGGGTTGCTAGGTCCCTCTTCCCCACCAGCAGGATGTTTTTGGGGCGGAGCCTGAAAAGGGTGGGGTTTGGGGAGGGGAGGGACTTCAATGCCATAGAGTTCAATTGCCAAAGCGGCCATTTTCTTCAGGGGAACTGATCTCTATCGGCTGGAGATTAGTTGTAATAGCAGGAGATCTCCAGCTAGTGTCTGGAGGTTGGCAACCCTATGAGTTGTACATTAGCTTGTAGATCTTTCAGGAAAGGGGCCACCCAAGAGCTTTTTTCAAAGCCCGCTTAGGGTATGGACACTAGGGTTGCCAGCTCCGGCTTCGGAAATGCCTGGAGATTTTGGGGTGGAGCCTGGGGAGGCAGAGTTTTGGGGAGGGGAGGGACTTCAATACAGTAGGGTCCAATTGCCAAAACAGCCATTTTCTCCAGGTGAACTGATCTCAGTTGCCTGGAGATCAGTTGTAATAGCAGATCTCCAGCCACCACCTGGAGGTTGTCAACCCTAATGGACATACATGGCAATTGTTGCACAATTTCCCCCCACCCACACCACAAATGCATACAGGTGACTGGTTGCACCTAATGCCATGTTCGGTTATTGTCTTTTAATCTTTTTAGAATAGAAAATTTGTCGTTCTCTGGTACACATTGCTGTATCTGAGATTGCCAAACTTCAGGTGGTGGCTGGAGATCTCCTGCTCTTACAACTGATCTCCAGCTGATAGAGATCAGTTCACCTGGAGAAAAGGGCCACTTTGGTAATTAGACTCTATGGCATTGAAGTCCCTCCCCTCTCCAAACCCCGCCTTCCTCAGGCTTCAACCCATAAGTCTCTGAGTATTTCCCAATTCGGAGTTGGCAACCCTAGCTGTAACTCATATTCAAGGCTGTAAAATTCTGGAGAGGGCATGCACTTGGCCCAGTTTGGCACCCCTCAGTGGCCCCAGTGGTGGTCCTATTTTGGGGGTGAAGAACCAAGACTAAGCAATAGGGATCTGTCTATTGGTAAACAGATGAGGCTGCAGATAGAGCACTTCTCAGTTTTAACTCCAACCTGCCGTCCACACTCCTTTTCTGGTCCTCTGAACAGCCTGACAGGCTTGCGTAGAAAATAAAGATTTTAATTGAAATATGTTTTACAGAAAACATTCAGACCTTTTGAGCATTAAGCCTCCTTACATTTCCATGTAGTTAAACAAATACAGGCAACACTTTATTTCTTTTCCAGAAGAAACTGTTTGCATAATTATGGAGCATATGAAAAATAGTTCACAGCAGAAGGATAAGATAAAAAAGTATGGACTTCTGTTATAAACACCTTTCCTGCCTTTAAAAAAGTACACTTATTGCTAATTAATTTTTGTTAATTAGTCTTTTTTCCCCTTTTTAAATAATGATCTTCTTCTATCCAATATGTGACTATATTTTCAGTCTGCTTCAAGTCATATATATTAATTTTTAATACAGTGAAAACAACACATTTCCCATTTTGTTGTTCGATTTAAAACTGTGCTAATAACAGCTACAAGAGGATGAAAGGCTGAAAGATAAGAGGGCATTTCCAATCGGATGGACTCCCCCCTTCCCCTTCTTCTTCAGCACTTTCACAATTAATTCACATAAAATGTAATGACATGATCAGGTATGTACTCATAGCATGCTCGCACTATTGTGTTGCCCCAGACAAAGTACACCCATTGCTTCCTCCCATTCCACTGCAGCAGCTCCAGGGGGCAATGCCTGTTCCCTGGTGGTGGCGGAAAGTGACATCATGTCGCAGCCCCGCAAGGTTTTCAAGGCAAGAGTTGTACAGAGGTGGTTTTCCATTGCCTGTCTCTTGTGTACCAGCCCTGGACTTTCGTGGTGGTCTCCCACCAAAGTACTAACCAGGGCCAACCCTGCTTATCTTCTGAGATCTGATGAGATCAGGCTAGCATGGGCCATCCAGGTCAGGGCGGCTGTTGCTTACCACACTGCTATTAGCCAAGAGCAAGCTGAGCTTCTGCAGCCCACCATTGCCTTTCTTCCTGTGCCCCTCCAAGCACTCTCATGATGGATGGATTGCCAGCCAGGACAAGAACTTGTTTGTGCTGAAGGGACAAGACATGGACAAGGAAGCCCAGCACTTCATGGAAAGTTTAAACAGACTATTGAGACATAACTGTAATCACTCCATAAATTCATAAGGTCATGTGAATTCACCTTCTTTCCCTTACTTCAGCTTTTTTCTCTTTTTCATTTATTTTATCTTACAATGGGGGTTACCACACTATGTATTCCCAGCGATGTATTAAGAGTTTGAAAATGTTATAAAAAATACTGTTTGCACTTTCTATGTATTCCCACCGATGTATTAAGAGTTTGAAAATGTTATAAAAAATACTGTTTGCACTTTGTTTGGCCCCTTTAGCTGTGAAGGCGTCTTCCAACCATTTATTAGCCGTGGCATCCAAAAACTCTTTTAAAGCGATGTTTTTTATAACATTTTCAGACTCTTAATACATCGCTTGGAATACATAATGCGGTAACCCCCATTGTTTTGGCTATCAACAATAGAAGTAATTACCTTTGGGATAACTGCAAGTGGCACTGAGTCACTTCAGTCTAAAGACTAATTCTGAACTCAGGGTTCCTCTATGATCAAAAGGTGCCAGGCTAATCACTCTAGTCTCTCTTATTTCCGTGCATCCCTGTCCTTTTGTATAAAGGTTTACTTTTCCATCCTTTGTGAACAGCAGAAAGGCATACTTGGCAGGTGATACCAAATAGCATGCTGGATGATGCAAAGATGAATGGGCCTCCTGTCAGACAGCCCTCTATCACATATGTTGTTATTAGTGAATAGTCCCTTCATGTCACGGGCTGTTGATAAGGGGAGACAGACATACTGACCAAGTCCTAGGGCCTAACAGAGATGCAAGCCCAGTTACTAGGTCCTACTATAAACCCCAATGCCAATTCCATCCTCATACCTACTCAATACCTTTTTTTTTTCTGTCAAGTCACATCTGATTTAGGGCGACCCCTGATGGGGTTTTCAAGGCAACAGACCTTCAGAGGTGGTTTGCCATTGCCTGCCTGGTATTCCTTGGAGAGCACCCATCCAAATACTAGCCAGGGTCAATACCATTACAGGACAAAATAACATCAGCCATGTTATCAGCGTCTCATTCATTTGCTCAGTATCCAATATGTCTTCATCTGCCAATAATGATCTTCTATGTTGGAGAAGCAGTATCAATGGTTTTAATTCCAATATCAAAAATATATTGATTTGAGCTTTCAACACCTCTACATTTTTTTTCTGTAGATTTTGGAGGGATTGGAACAAGAAGAACATCTTTTAAGAAACCAGAAAAAATAATAAAGAAAAGGTGATTTTCTCTTTGTGGTATCCTCAGAATTCAGTTGCATAGAGCATCTGGAATGTGGATAAACTGACGCAGAATACTGGACTGAATGGATGGCCTTTTGGCCCCTTCCAGCAGGCTGGTGCTATGAAATATCTCACACAAATTATCCTTCACTGTTTTATCTTATTCCAGTTCATCTTTTAAATAAGGACAGCACTCAGCTACTGTTTTTCCACATTTTCACACAAGTGATGCAAAGAAACCTCCAATGTGGAAAAACCCAAGAAACTAGTTTTCAAACGGGATTTCTGAGACGGCAAATTTAGGGGCATTTTTTAAAGGGGGGGCTTTATCATCTCATGTAAAAATGAGATGATAAAGTCATTGCGCAAAAGCTCTGTTATCATCTCAGTAATGTTCAGCTTTTGCCTGCTTTGGAGACCATAAACAAAGAGAGATTTTGCAAAGTGTAATGATGGTTCAATAAGGACACCTAAGAGAGCACAGGGCAGAAAAGTTCTTGTGGGACTACATCTTCTATATTTCACTTTCCAGCTCTCATCGACAATGGTTTCCATGTGTGCTGACTTGGACTAGTTAGGAAAGTGGCTGGTGATTATGATTAAGGTATTTTCCCATTTCCAAAACCATCCTGGTTTGACCAAACATCGAGAAACCCTGGGAACAAATTCATGCCACATGTATCTTACAAATAAGCAACAACGAAATGGGGTGAAATGCAGTGAAATGGCCGTTGGGCAGATATACATTTACTTCCTTTACTTCATTTGTACTCTGCCCAAAGGGAACCCATTCTCCTCCCCTCCATTTTATCCTCACAACAACCCTGTGAGGTAAGTTAGGCTGAGAGTATGGGACTGGCACAAAGTTACCCAGCAACCTTCCATGGCAGAGTGGTGATTCAAAAGGGGACTCCTGGTCATTATGAGAGGAGATGCTGCATCCAGGAGTGAAAGGCTCTTTTTGCTTGGTGGATTTGGATGACTCATCTCTCTCCCACCCTCTCGCTCTCTTCTCCCGACATACTTTTCTGCACCCTTTTCTTCTTAGCTGCTGATGGATCTTTCCCCATCTTTATTTTGTGACTTGTAGTGGGGATGGGCCATGACCTGGATGGCCCAGGCTGGCCTGATCTCATCAGATCTCAGAAGCTAAGCAGAGTCAGTCCTGGTTAGTACTTGGAACGGAGACCACCAAGGAATACCAGCGTGGCTATGTGGACGAAGGCAATTGCAAACCACTTCTGTTAGTCTCTTGCCTTGAAAATGCTACTGAGTTGCCATAAATTGGCTGCAACTTGATGAAGCTTTACACACACACACAGTGGGGCTGGTGGTGAACCTCCCCCGTTTCCTGCTAACAGGTCACACCAGTGGGATGATTAGGGTTGCCAACCTCCAGGTGGTGGCTGGAGATCTCCTATTTTAACTGATCTCCAGCTGATAGAGATCAGTTCCCCTGGAGAAAATGGCCACGGCAATTGGACTCTATGGCATTGAAGTCCATCCCCTTCCCAAACCCCGCCCTCCTCAGGTTCCACCCAAAAAAACGTCCGCTGGTGGTGAAGAGGGACCTGCCAACCCTAGGGATGATACATTGCTCTGACTCCCAGTGGCCAAATTTAAAAGATGGAGATGTAAATATTTATTTACTTATTGACTTACTTACTTACTTACTTACTTATTTCATTTATACCCCATATTTTTTCCCAGTGGGGGCCCAATGCAACTTACATCATTCTCCAGGTGTAAAGTTAAGAGTAGTGGTTTGGAGAGGTAGACTAATCTGGAGAATTGGGTTTGATTCCCCACTCCTCCACATGAGCAGTGGAGGCTTATCTGGTAAACTGGATTTGTTTCCCCACTCCTACACATGAAGCCAATTGGGTGACCTTGGGATAGTCACAGCTCTTAGAGCTCTCTCAGCCCCACCTACCTCACAGGGTGTCTGTTGTGGGGAGGGGAAGCGAAGGTACGCTGGTTTGATTCTTCCTTAAGTGGTAGAGAACGTTGGCATAAAAAAACCATCTCCTGCTCGTCATTGTCTTCTTCATCTTCTTTTTCTTCTTCTCCTCCTCCTCCTCCATTTGATTCTCACAACAACCCTGTTAGGTAGTTTCGGCTGTGAGAGTCTGACTGGTCCAACGTCACCCAGCAAGCTTCCATGGCAAAAATGGGGATTCATACATGGGTCTCCCAGATACTAGTCTGATACTCTTAACCACTACAACACAATTGCTCTATATGGACCCATTTGCAAATCCAAATGTTAGTTTTAATAATAAGAGCATCCGTTCAGGAAGCAATTTCCAAATTTAGGGGAATAACAATAACTAGGGGGAGGAGCAGAGGATGCACATGTAAACACTACAACCTTTTTAAAAAAAATGGGTAGATAATGGAGACTGTTCAGGAGACAAGGGGAAGGGAGGATGGTCAGTAAAAGGGATGGTGCTATGTGGGCAGGATAGGGTTGCCAACCTCCAGGTACTAGCTGGAGATCTCCTGCTATTACAACTGATCTCCAGCCTATCAAGATCAGTTCATCTGGAGAAAATGGCCACTTTGGAAATTGGACTCTATGGCATTGAAGTCCCTCCCCTCCCCAAACCCCACCCTCCTCAGGCTCCACCCCAAAAACCTCCCACCAGTGGCAACCCTAGGGCAGGACTTTAAGAAACAAAGCAAATTGCAGGAATCTGGATGCATTTTTTAAGGGTTGGCACAAAGGGGGTCTAAGAAAACATGGAGGAAAGCAGGCTTGAAACTGACCCTGTAATGACAGCACATGATGCTGTGAGTAGTGTTGGGGAAAACCAAGGTGTTGAAGAAGCCAAGCTGGAACAATAAATTTATATAGAAATGTCCCTAATCTTTTTTTCCCCCTCTACAGAGGAAATAGCAGCTCAGGAGGGGGGGAGGATGATTTTGCCCTATTGCTGTAGCCCATGAAACAGAGCTTAGTCTCTTGCAATTGCAAAAACCACACGCTTCTTGCAGGGGGGGGAGAATGCCTTCTTCTAAAGGAAGAGCTTTCTTTTCCATGGAGTTCAGGAGCCACTTGAATTGCTTTCAAGGTTTTGAGTAATGACTTGCTCTCGTTATTCCTACAATGTGCAGAATGTATGCTTTTTAGAGTGACCTACTTCTGGAAGTACCATGCCAGATGTCCCATGTTTGAAAATACCCATGCTGACATTACCCACTGCAACCACTATTTGTTTATGTAGTAATCAGCTGCCACGTTGTCTGTTCTCATTTACTTGTGACCTCACTCTGGAAGAGTCTGTACAAGGAAAGAAGCAGAGAAGAAACGTGCACATAACACCTTACTTAAGGCAGAGAAATCTTTGTGACAGTCTTCCAAGGAAGAGACTGCTTGATCTCTATACAGCACTGTTTTGAGGAAGCAGAATGCACTTCGTCTTTGAGAATTCTCACAGATCACACTTTCGGCTTCAGGTTAGAAGAAATGTCAGTTCTCCTTGGTAAAATAAGGGGATTAGAGCAATCTCCCCCACCCTTCCTTCCCCTTTGGGCAATTCTAACAAACAAACTGCATGTCCACCTCTAAGGAATCTGGATTCTTTTAGTTCTGTGAACATTATTCAGACTTCTCAGAATTTCCGACAGGACTGGCTGATTGACCTTTGTCTGTACTGCCACCTGATCCCAGAACTCAGCCACTTTCAAAGAAACATAGGCTGCTTATTCTGGGATGATGCTCTCTTTTATCAGAGTTTATCACATTTATGGAGTTTTTTAAAAAAAAGGAAAAAAAGAATGCAGCCTGAAATTATAAACAATCCCCCAAAGTAGAATTTTCAAACCAAGCTTTTCTGTTAGCAACCAGCATCTGTCCAACAGATAGAATAAGGGGGTTGTGGGAGGGGGGTGCATTTGAAGATAGCAGTCGAGGGTCCTTTATGTGAGGCTCAAAGCCCAAGAGTTAGAAGAGACTGTAATGATCTCTCAGATTTTTAAGCTATTGATCTTTAATAGCTCTGAAGGAGCTCTTACCAGGAATGCTGGTTGCATCAGAAAGAAGGTCTAACTCAAGAGACCCTTCATTCCTTTCAGCGATGAAGGAGATAGTAAAATCCTTACCATTTCAAAAGAAAACATCAGTGGTATACTCTGAATACTCTCTAGATGAGTTTCCTCTGTCCACAAATCACGGAGATGCTGTTATCTCTTGCTGTTAATCTTAGTTGCTTCCAGCAGTACATTTCTGTAATCTTATCAAGGTATTAAATAGGAACAGGCAGAAGAAATATCCAAAGCACAATTTTTTAAAAAATGTTGAGAGTAACAACAACAATAATTAATAATATTACAGTATGATTTGAATCCAGTAGCACCTTTAAGACCAACAAGATTTTCTAGGGTATAAGCTTTCAAGAGTCAAACCTCCCTGACCAGAACATCTACCCACCTAAAAATATTTAAGTATATTTCTGTTCAAGAAAACCAAAACTATACACAATACAAGCAATAAAGTGAAAAGCTATGAAATCCAATGTAAAGAGATTACACACACAAGAATATTAACAACAATATAAGAAGAACATAAGAAGAACACTGCTGGTTTAGAACTAGGGTTGCCAACCTCCAGGAAGTTGAAGCTGGACATCTCCTGCTATTACAACTGATCTCCAGCTAATACAGATCAGTTCACATGGAGAAAATGGCAGCTTTAGCAATTGGACTTTATGGCATTGAAGTTCCTCCCCTCCTCAAACCTCGCCCTCCTCAGGCTCCTCCCCAAAACCTCCTGCCAGTGGCAAAGAGGGATCTGGCAACCCTATTTAGAAGAATGGTCCACTTAGTCCAGCATCCTGTTTCCCACAGTGGCCAACCACATGCCTTTGGAACACCCAAAACAGAATGGAGGCCAAAGCTTACCCCCATTGCTGCCCAGATTTGATTAACTAAACCAAATCATATACTGGAGTGAAAAAAACAGGCAGAAATAACCATTACATCCAAGACAACCAACAACAAGATCTTGTAGCAGAAGTAAAATAAGACTGTAACAAGCAGAATTAAAATGTTATAGCAGAAAAAGAAACAGCAATCCAATCAGCAAAATTTAAAAAAAATGTTGAGATTTTTTGCATTTGCACTGTCTGCAAGCTAAATCTTCTTGAATACCACAAATAAGGCAATATCCCCTGGGGTCATGGTCATTAAATGAGCCTAACTTGTCAACTACCAAATCACTTGCACTTCTTGTTCTCTTTCCACCTGCACAGTTGAATGCATCCTTTCAATAAGCAGCACTGGATAATACATTACCTGATTCGGTGCCTGTGCAGTCAGAAGCATCTCCAGACTACAGAGATAGTTCCCCTGGAGAAAATGGATTCCTTGGAGGGTGGCCTCGATGGCATTGTACCTCACTGAGGTTCCTGTCCTCTTGAGGCTCCATCCCAAATCTCCAGGAGTTTCCCAACCTGGATCTGGCAACCTTACCCCCCACCCCACCAGTGGCTGGAGGGACCTGGCAACCCCATCTGCAAAGTATGAACTGAACCATGCCAGCAGAGTACTGGCCACCCCTGACAAAGTCAGATAGTCCAGCAAGACACCATAGTTATGATATCAATATCAGTAAGAGGTCCAAGAGAGTCAATGAGGTCCCAATATCTCTACCTCCCACCATGTGTCATCATCGTAAGTAATGACCATGTCCATTTGTGTCCCAAAACCAGATAGAAATTGGGTCAACCAGTTTCCTCCAAAATAAAACAGGAGTCCAGTGGCACCTTAAAGATTAATAAAATTTATTCCAGCATAAGCTTTCATGGGCCAAAGTTCACTTCACCCCAAACTCAAGAACCGCCCCCCCAAAGGTAATTAGAAACTGACCTATAATTTCCTAAACCTGTAGTATCAAAGGAGGGCAAGGTCCTTTTGCTGGCAATGGAGGGAGGAGACCCAACGTAGCCATCAGCAGCAGAATGACTCCATGCGTCAACTCATACAAGTACCATCAGCTTCATATACATCACATTGGAGAGCTTACAAGGAGTATTGTAAGAACAAAATGAAAGAAAAGTATTCTGCCCACATTCAAAGACCCTTGATTACTACTTCACATAGTTAATAGCTTAGCTCTGGAACTAAAAACAGGCTCTGAAGCTGAGCCGTAATGAGCTTTAGGCCCAAAGCAGTCAGTCCAGAAACCTGAATCATCGTCAACATATTATTCCAATATCTGCTTTTTTCTCCCGTATAATTATCTACCTTTTAGTTTTCCCCCTTTCTAGGTTTTTTTCCACCTTAAAAATACTTTCCTCCCACCATGATCTCAAACAGGAAATTAGAATAAGAACACCCAGAGAAATTGGAATGAAACCATCTTCCTCACCCACCTTCACCCTGCACACCTATTTTGACTAGCCAGATGTTGACAGCTCCCAAATCTGAGACAGCTGGTTAAGCAACCCCCAGGGCTAACTGCTCCAAAAAGCATTTCTTCACAGCACACATCCAGAATCTCTGAGCTAATTATCATGGTTGGGATTCTCAACTTAATCATTGCTACTAAGTCTCTAGAGTGTGAGAATCAAAGAACTAACTCCTGCCTTGCTGAATTGTGCATGAAGAGCAAAAGTCCAGTGCAATTATCAGATGAGCAATCTTCTACATACGATACAACATAACAACTGAGGGCTCAAACTAACTAGCATAAACTAGCTTAAACTAAAACACAAACCATTTTTTAAAAACTGGTCATTTATAAAAAGTGAAGTCTTTAGTCTTCAAAGGTGTCACAGAAGACAGAAATCACATGTTGTTGTTTTTTAAATCAATTTGTCCAGAACTCTCTCCATGATGACATTGTTTCTCGTATTGTACATGAACTGGAAGAGGAAGGCAGTTATTTCCCCAGATGACAATAATTCTGTTCAGAGCACACAGACTCTGGTTAAATTAAAAATGAAGTCAGGTGGAATACATACAGTAATTTCTCTCCATCATCCTCATTAGCTTTCAGTTTGACAGGAAATAGTGTCAGTGTTATTTTAGCTCTCTATTACGCATTTATTTTTGCATTTGACACACGCTTTTGCCAATAAGCTTGTGTATGCAAATTTAGAAGCACAGAAGAGCATGCATCACTATGCTGCCAAAATATTCAGGGGTTAATTAGTTTGCTGTTATTCTGAGGGAATCTTTTCTTCAGAACAAACTGCCCACATGTTTGCAGAGCAAATTTCTGTGTGAGTGCTTCATCACCAGCTAAAAATTGGCTTGGATGGTAGAAGCATTAAGCTGGATATAAATATTAGATTTTTAAGAAATCAAGCAGCAAGTTGAAAGTATATCCTTCTTGGATCGTTTCAGCATTAAATTGCATTTCTTGTAGAAATTCAGGTTATCTGAATGGAAAATCTTTTCTGGGGTATGTGCAATAAATTACTGGTGTCTTTAGGAGAATGCTGTTTGCTACATCCATTTGCAGATGTTCACCCAATGTGATTTTGTTTTTCTTTATGAAGCAAATCAGTATGTGCTTACTTATTACCGCCAACCTTTAATTGGCAAGGCTTAGGCAGGAAAAAAATTAATCAATTCCAATATAGAGTAAGCGTGACAGAAAGAGAGAGACTGATGGGAACATCAAAATTATTATGGTACTTCCACAACAGATAGAAATCTAACATGGGATTCTGTGCAGTCCACCCCGTCCCAATTAGTTGTCTGAAAAATGAACATTCCCACCTCTCTGCAGCAGGCCCAGGATACGAAGTCTGCCTGACAAGAGCACTCAGCAAGCCAAGGCACAGAGAAGAATGGAATGCTCCACAAACCTGAAGAAACATCAATTTAGGCGAGGGGTTTTTGCTGTGGTATCCAGGGACATCAGTCTGAAAATGAGAAACACTATACACATATGTGGAACTCCCTTGTTCCTCCCCAGGTTTCTCATCTCAGAGTCCTTTGATAATCTGTATCTTCTTGACAAGTTGTGAGGAGAATTTGACTCCATACCAGGGGCACATATGAGGTAAAATGTATGGCAACACACGAGGTAAAATGGCTGTCATCCATTCATACTTAAGCATGAAAGGATTTCGGTGTATCGAGTTCCAAATAAAAAAAGAAGTCAAAAGTTAAGCTAGAAAGATGCAAACGTATTTGTTCAAATAAACTGTACTGTTAATTACATTCATATGCTGCCTTTGCTCCATCTAGGAAGCTTACATGATGCTCCCAGGAGGTCTCCCACCTAGACACTGGCCAGACCTGTTTAGCTTCAAAATGTTGGCTCCATTGTGTATCCCTAGAACCACTCCCTGGGCCTGTAGCATAAAGCACTACATGGCTTGAATTCAGCTACTATATATCCCTCATTGCCTCTAACGGCTTGTAATAACGAAGGAAACAACGTCTCTGCATGGCTTCTTTGTTCATCAGGAGCTGAGATTGGTTTTTTATCCTGGGGACCCAGCTTCTGTGGGCTCCAAGCGCAAAGTTTCTGTTGGGTATTCAGCTCTGTATTTCTTGTTGCAGTTTGTGCTCAGCTGTTTGCCTGCTTAGCACAGTCTCTTGGAGGCTAATGGCATCTAGAAAATTGCTCTGAAAGGAGTTGCCCTTATAATGGGATGCCTCATCAATATAAATGAATACAAAGTAAGATGCTGGGGATAAGATGCAAATTAGTACAGAATGAGATTCACTTAGTTGTTCACCAGAGTCAGACTTTGGTTGAGAAGCCTCTGCAGAGCTGCCAAACAAAAAATAGACTTATGTTCCTGCTCCCTAGCTGCTCCTGAATAGGGACCACAACCTGCCATAGAACACTAATTGAACAGGATGCTTCTAGAAGGAAATATGTGTCAGCACCAGACTCCCAGTGGAAAGCCATAAAGGACATTCAAGGAATAACAGGATTAAAAGAGCACCTTGGGCCAAAAAATATAGATCTTAGAGCAAAAAAAAAAGCCAGGGAGATAAGCATCCAAGAGCAACATGGCTACAAAAATCGCTCTCTCTTTTAAAAAATCCCCCAAAGATTTAAACAGCATTTACATGAGAAGAAGCAGGAGGACTGCCAAGGGGTTTAAACTATTGTCATGGGAAGTAGTAATTCATTGTAATACAACTGTATTTCAAATATCATCTTTTAAATACACTGGATCCCAGAGCACTTTGTAAATGCAACAAGAAAGCAAAGTGTATTGGGATAAACTGCAGAGAGCGGTGCAGTAAAGATTAAAAGACACAGTGGTGAATATACAAGAAGCAAACCAAACATGCAGTGTGACCATGCAGAAAGCAGGCAAAGGGTCCAGACCAGATGTTGCCATATTAAATAATAATAGCTAAAGAGACATTGTGGCTCTTTTTGCAACCACTTTCTCATTGTACATGTGTGCGTGAAACAGCCGGTGTGTCTATGTTTCATTGTGAAAAAACACTAACCACTCATCAAAAAGGGATTACCATAAGCAAGGTATTTCTGTTTTTACAAGTATTCAACAAGCTGAGAAAAATATGGGAACTGTTGCTTTAGTAAGAAAGGAAGACAATTGAAAATGGGAAGCCAATCAGGGGGAATAATATATGAGATGAAAAGAGTTAAGCTATGGATAGAAAGAATCTTTTTGGCATTGCAAATGGTTATGCAGCTAGAATGTTATTATCTCTCAAATAAGTGGATGAGAAGAGATAAAGGAAATAGAGAAACTGTAGATGTAAGAATGGAAATCATGAGCACAAGATGTGGGCCTGGGAAAATCCAGAATAATTGTGTGGGGGTCAAGACGCTATGAGAACAACATTGAACAATGATAAAATGTTTTGAGAAGTGGCATAATCAATTGAAAATGTCTCCTTCCAAAGCCTTATGGGCATGAATAGAAGCCGTGCAAGAATTATTGCTTCATACTGGTATATTTCAGGGAGACTTGGACTTCCCAGTTGTGCCCAGGGTGAGGGTTGTGCCCAGGGTGAGGGAGAGAAACAAAGGTACTGTGTACAGGATGAAAGAGGCTGGAGAGCATTAGCAAGTAATGAGGAGTTTACATATGGTAGAGAAGTTTATACTGGTTTATCTGAGTAGGGGGCTGCTTCTTCACAAGGAATTTGTTGCCTGGTAGTAGGGTTGCCAGCTCCCGGTTGGGAAATACCTAGAGATTTTGGGGGTGGACAGAGGAAGGTATGAAATTAGCTATTAAAATCACTGTGGAGGGAAACTTATGCCTGCGGCACTACTACCAGGCACCAGCCAAAATGTTCCTGCGGTACAACTCAGCTAACTCAGAAGTTGAGCATAACAGCTTATATATTCCTCTGGTGAGAAGTATGAGAAGAAGATTACCTAATGGTGCCACCTGATACCCCTCCTGACTAAGATGCCTCTTCTTAGTGCTTGGAAAGGAAAGGCAAGCCCAGGCCTGTGCTTCTAAAAATAGAGGTTACGTTTTCCAACTGACCTGGAAAAAATGTTATTACCTTTTAGCAAAGGTTTAATGGGCTGTTATTCACCAGGTGATGTTATTTACCTCCACGCCATGCAAAGTTTATAAAATGTTTTAGGAAAATAGATACTAGTGGTTTTCACTCTTTCTGCATGGGGAATTTCTGGTTCCTTTAGCATATTCAAGCTATGTTTATAGCAGCCAAATTAATACTGAATCTACTATTTCTCCTTAAATTAAAAGTACTGTACAACTTATACTTAGGGTTGCCAACTCTGGGTTGGGAAATACCTGTAGGTTTTGGGGGTCGAGCCTGAGGAGGGTGAGGTTTGGGAGGGGAGGGACTTCAGTGGTGAATAATGCCATAGATAGGGTTGCCAACCTCTAGGTACTAGCTGGAGATCCCCTGCTATTACAACTGATCTCCAGCAGATAGATATCAGTTCACCTGGAGAAAATGGCCGCTTTTCCGATTGGACTCTATGGCACTGAAGTCCCTCCTCTCCCCAAACCCCACCCTCCTTGGGCTCTGCCCCAAAAACCTCCTGCCGGTGGTGGCAAACCTAGCCATAGAGTCTACCTTCCAAAGCAGCCATTTTCTCCAGGTGCACTGATCTCTGTCGCCTGAAGATCAGATGTAATAGCGAGAAATCCCCAGTCACCACCTGGAGGATGGCAACCCTACTGATAGTTTTTACCCCTGCTTGAAGAGAAAACAAATTAATGGCTTGAAATGCTAACTCTCACCCATGTATGATGTGAAGCTGAATTTCAAGAGGAGTGATCTTGCAGCATAAAGTGACTAAGATATGCTTGATTCAGCCAGAGAGTTTCACTTGAAAAGCTTTACTTCATGGCCTTGGCAGAATCCCAGATATTCTCCTATACAGGCTGCTATTTTTCCTTGAGTTCACCCAAAATAGCTATGCATGGATTTACTGTCCTCAAATTACTAATGTTTACAGGCAAGCATGTTGTCAACATTCTGCTGGGCAACCTAAGCCTTCTGCATGTTGACAAAGAATAAAAATTAAAGTCAAGGCTGCATAGGAATCTGCACACTAAAAACTAGCAATTTGGAAGGTTTTCACACTCTTTGTCCCACTATTACAACTGACCTCCAGGCGGCAGAGATCAGTTCCCCTGGAGAAAATGGCCGCTTTGGCAATTGGACTCTATGGCATTGAAGCCTCCCCCCTCCAAACCCTGCCTTCCCCAGGCTCCACCCCCAAATCTCCAGGTATTTCCCAACCTGGAGCTGACAATCCTACTGATAATAGAAGTGCCAGCCCTGAAGTACCTTCAGCCCTTGCCTCAAAGCTTATCATCAAAGGCACACTACTAATCTGTATCGGTATTACACTGTAGTCAAACAGAGGTAATTCATATTCTGGTTGCTTTGGTGGCAGGGGCAAGATGAAATTCAGCATCTTTATAGAAGCTAAAAGCTGAATTAACTCTCCAGTTAAGACTAAGTTTTATGGTGAACTGACATCTCAGAATCACAAAGAAGCATAATGAGTGTATTAAACAAATACCAAGCACCTGCTCGAAAGGAAACAAAAAAAATAAGTTTTTCCATAAATGCCTAAATATGACATCTGAACATGCTATCTTCCTATTTTATATATATCTGCATCATCTGCTATCCATGATTTAACCTGTGATACCACTACATCTGTTCTGTACACATGGCCAAAAATACCGCTGCGCCAACTAGCTGACTATTGCTGTTAATTACTCAGAATGGTTAGCTGATGTTTCATCAATGGGCGCTAATTGTTAAGAGAGAGTCCCCTTATGGCTCTGTTGAGTGCCCAAATAAAGGGAGGGGCAGACGTGCACGTGTGAGTGTGAGAAGAAACAACAAGCTTGAGTTTGTGGCAGAGAGAAACTGAATTAGCGGTGGAAACACCTTGGGGTACGGGATCGCTCTGTCTGTGGAACTGCTGTTGGATCTGCTGTCCAGTTCTTTATTAGTATGGGAAATGCCAGCATGGTACAGTGGTTAAAGTGTCGGACTAGGATATGGGAAACCCAGGTTCGAATCCTCACTCTGCCATAGAAAATTGCTGGGTGACCTTGGGCCAGTCACACACTCTCAGCCTTGACCCTGGCAAGTATTTGGATGGGAGACCTCCAAGGAAAACCAGAGGTATGACATTCAGGCAGGCAATGGCAAACCACCTCCAAACATCTCTTGCCTTGAAAACCCCACCGGGTCACCATAAGTCAGATATGACTTGACGCCCCTCACCAAAAAAAAAAAAAAAAAAAACCATAAGCCTCCAGTGATCACTTGCTCAGCTCCAATGGGAACCAACCTAGGAAGTGGTTTCCCTGAAGCTTCTTACCACTAAGAGAAGTGAAGAGTGGATAAAACTTGCATAACAATACTACAAGCAGAATACTCATAGGATTTCCTGAAGGGAAACTATTGAAATACAGCCGATGAAGCCAATTGACATGATAGACTGGCAAAGTCAAATCTCTTCAGAAGGAAAAATTAAGCATGATTACTCGATGCAAGATATCACTCAAGCCAATCAAATTGTTATTTTGGGAAATCATAAATTTGTATTTAGTGTCAGTGTGTCACTCATTAAAACCTTATAAGAATGATTAGAAAATTGTCTTAATAAGGAAAATGTTAACTTAGTTTAATTGCTTAAAATATATGATTACATCACTTGTTTGACTCTCAGGAGGCCACTGATCAGTTCTTTGTCATTGATCACTAATACATCCTTGCTTCCATATATTAGGATCAAGCAGATCTCTTTCATGGTCTTGCATGAAAAAGCTTTAGGGATGCCAGTCTCCAGGTGGGACCTAAGAATCCCCTGGAATTGCAGCATATCTCCAGACTACAGAGATCCTGGAGAAAATAAATGCTTTGGAGGGTGGACTCTATGGCATTTTATTCCACTGAGGTCCCCAGGCTCCATCCTCAAATCTCCAGGAGTTTCCCAACCTGGATCTGGCTACTTTACCCCCTTCCCATCCCTTGCCAGTGGCCAGGAGGAACCTGCAACCCTAACTGGGATTCATTAAGAACTCTGATGCTACATCTCCCCAGCCAGGTTGAGCAAAGACTTGAAATTGCTTTCTCTTTACAAATGTTTAGCTGGAATGAACAGATGCCCTTTTACTGTCTAGCTGTAAGAAAGTCTAACGTAAGGATCTGAGCTGACCAAAATACCAGGCCACACATAAACCTCCAGGATTTGACATGTAGGATAACTAAATAGCCTGACAATTACTTCATCAAGAGAAGACAATGGAAAACCCATTTACACTTGATGGCTGATTTCAGAGTTATTCCCGCCGCCACCACCCCCATGATATGTCTGGTGCACCTGGACCAAATCACCTTTGCAACCCATCTGCTACTTTTGTACCCTGCTTAAACCTCTGTACGCAACACCAAAAGTGATCTGTGATCCTGGGGGAAACTGTTTGTTGGTCTGCATTTGGAGACAATGTCTGTAGAGGCCACTCACCTTCTGATTGATCAAATGTGAAACCCTTTCTTCCTTTGGAATCCCTGAAATAAAGATTAGCAAGAAGGAGACCCTCCATCAGTGTCATAAGAAGTTAAGCCCTCCCTCAATCATGGCACTTGTACCAAAAAGGAGAGGGTGCAAAGATACTGGGGGTGACGCTTAAAGCCTCTTTAAATGAATGCAGCACCACAGCAACACTATAGAAGAACCAGCCCCCTTTACAGCCAGTGTGGTGTTGTGGTTAAGAGCAGAGGACTCTAATCTGGAGAACCGGATTCGATTCCCCACTCCTCCATATGAAGCCTGCTGGATGACCTTGGGCTAGTCACCATTCTCTCAGAACTCTCTCATCCCCACCTACCTCACAAGATGCCCATTTTGGGGTGGGATTATAAACCACTTTGAGACTCTTTAAAAGGTAGAAAAAAGTGGCGTATAAAAACCAATTCTTTTTCTTCTTCTGCATTAACTGTCTTTGCAAAACCCATCCATTACAAGCATTAGTTTAGAATAACTGGCAGGTGGCCTGTGTAGTTTTCTTGACTAAAGTTTGACATAATTACATTTCACCCTGCACTTCTTTGTATTTCGTGCTCTCTTGACCCTGCTGTTTATTTTGTTCTCATACCCTACATAAAATGATTGCCTAGTGAAGATTCACTCACTGCATCCGAAGAAGCAGGCTCTAGATCACAAAAGCTTATGCTAGAATAACATTTTGTTATTCTTTTAGACTCCTGTTTATTTATGGTCCAGAGGGTGGATTCTAAAAAGGACAAAGAACAACAGGTAAGGATCACTAAATCACCCATGACTGGTGGTACTAGCAATTAGGGTGACAATGAGATGGAGATGTGATAACAGACTTACAGAGTTGTACAGGATGTGGAGCAAGACTGGAAAAAACACACAAAAACAATTCCTAAGTGAAACCCACTGGCAGTCTAGTGTGATAGAATCCTAGTGGTGTCATTCTAGGCCAACAAAGCCAAAAACAAGAACAAAATCCATATAGAACAATTTATTAGGAGGAACGAAATTGACACACAACCTTGTACAAGCTTTTGAGCTCACCAAAGTTCTTCATTGGACTTAGGGTTGCCAGGTCCCTCTTCGCCACTGGCGGGAGGTTTTTGGGGCAGAGCCTGGGGAGGACGGGGTTTGGGGAAGGAAGGGACTTCAATGTCATAGAGTCCAATTGCCCAAGTGGCCATTTTCTCCTGGTGAACTCATCTCTATCAGCTGGAGATCAGTTGTAATAGCAGGAGATCTCCAGCTAGTACCTGGAGGTTTGCAACTCTAATTTGACTGGATGTTAAAAATGTTAAAGACAGGGGGCACAAAACAAATTTTTCAGGCCACCTCTGAAAAGGGGTATTACATGAATTTTGTTCTTGGTTTTTGGATTTTTGCATGGACCCATATGGCTGCCTACAACTTTCCTCCAGGCCAACCCCCTGATCAACACAAGAAATCCAAAGCTAGAGCATCTCCAGAGGATTGCTGTCTGACCTCTGTGTGATGTCCCAGGGCAGTCCAATGCCCCTCTGAGATAACTGGTTCCATTGTCAAAGTGCACCTAATGTTAGGATGATTCTCCCGATGTTAATAGTGATTAGCCACAAGGAGAGAGAAATGAAATACTCTTTCTAAGTATGACATTGCATTACTAAGCCCTATAAGTACTCACGAGTAAGGTACCTAAGAATCCCAGTCAGTACTGATGCCTCTGACATGGCTAAATGTGGTTGAAACATCCTGATGCCTTCGTTTGTATGATGGGATGACTTGCAGGTTCATTCTCATGAAAGAGAAATGGTAAGATCAGAAGCAATCCTTGATTCTGAAAGAAGGCATTTTAAAACATTTTCAGACTCTTGCAGAATGCGCAAGGGTGTCTCAAGGGATTTGGTAAGAGAACTGAAGAGGCCGTTGTAGGGTAATGGGAGGTGAGTCGCAGCTGAAGAGATTTCAGAACAAAGCCCATTTTCAAAGATACTAGCAAACTCCCTGCTCTAATGTGACGCAGTTTTATTCCTTGCATGCATATAATGCTGTGGGGAAAATGTTTTAACTTTGGTATTATTTCACGGACTCCAGTCCTTTAAGTGTGAACTGTATTTTTTCCCTTATGTAGCCCTTCAGAAGACCAAAACTCTGTTGAATTCTGCACATCTGTGCAGTAGTCTAACTCCAGGATGCTCAAGGGATACAAATGCCTAGCAGGTTAAGTACAGTTTTATTTCTGACAGTGTTGCTCCAGTGAAAGAATGCTGATCTCGGCAAGGAGCAGGACTTTCTGATTTGCCTCTCCCCCTCATCCCTGTGTCCTCATTCTATCTTCTGTTTCTTTCTCTCCACACAGCTAGCATAAAATGAACACCAGTAGGATATATATTAAGGAAGTAAGAAAGCAAGTCTAGAATCTGTCAGGACTTAATGAAGCATTTCAAATCTATTTTATTATCGGGATTATTTGACTAATACATATATGGGTTTGACATATTAAGCGCTTTGTTTTTTTCCCCAATAATCTGGTCAGCAAAAGTCCTAGAATGTAGGTCAGTTTAACCATTCCTTTTCCTTTTCACTTGAGTAGGTGTTTTCCTTATTCCTTGCTGCAAGAACCAAGCAATCCTGAAGAGGGCAGAGCTTCTCAGGAGCTGGTGGGACCCTTAAGTGCTTCTTGCACCGTTCAGAGTGCTTGGCACAGACGCTGGCGCAGGGCCACTTACACCGGCGCTGGGGAGCCATGCAGTAGCACGAGGCTCAAGTGCCGGCACTGCCTTCCCAGTCATGATTTTCTGGTGCAAGTGCTCGCTCCAACTTCCGGGGCAGCATTCCTGTTCCCGGGGGTGTAGATGACTGTAAACTCCCTAAGCCCTTTTGGCCTGAGAACACCCCTTTTTGCCCATGCAGAGTTACTCCTGCAAATCCCCTGGTGTAGCCTGTGAAACTCTATGGGCAAGTTTCATGGGGCTTGGGGGGAAATTGCTACTGCAAACTGCTCAGGAGGCGGTGCGGCTACACCGTCCCTGAGCACTCCCTAACTACTCCCCCTTCAGGATTGCTCTGCCTCATTCAGTAAGCAGATTCGTTCAGTAAACTCAATTATAAACTATTATAACTATTATAAACTATTGTCGAAGGCTTTCACAGTCAGAGTTCATTGGTTCTTGTGGGTTATCCGGGCTGTGTAACCGTGGTCTTGGTATTTTCTTTCCTGATGTTTCGCCAGCAGCTGTGGCAGGCATCTTCAGAGGAGTAACACTGAGGGACAGTGTCTCTCAGTGTCAAGTGTAGGAAGAGTAATATATAGTCAGAAAGGGGTTGGCTGAATCATTGTCCTGCAAAAAGGAAAATACCAAGACCACGGTTACACAGCCCAGATAACCCACAAGAACCAATCAATTATAAACATTCCAACTTCTTCAATATCTGGATGATGTTTTAAAATTATTTTTGTTGTTGTTGTGTTAAAATAGGTCAGCTATGCATGAGTACTTTCACTCACGTTCGCCCCCAGTCTATCTCGGTTGTTCCTTGGAGTTATGCATGAGTTTTCCATCCATTAGAGATGACCTCGCTGCCAGCCTTCACAAATCCCAGGACTTCCCATCCCTCTATTACCCTGATTTTTCCATCTCCTCTGAGCTGAGCCTGCTTGAAATCCTCATGCATAAGGCAAAGAGCGGGACATGGAAGCTTGGGGAAAGGACGTTCCTCTCACAGAAAGAACTACAGCCAATTACAAAGTGTTTCAAGAGGCAGGGATTCAAATGCTTCTTGCTTCCTGGGAGTTCTTTCTGAGCAGAACAGGGGCATTTAGAAATGAGGCTTGGGTTTCTTCCCCACCCCCACCCCCATTCCTTTTAAGGAGCTTCATTTTGGTTTTGGTTCTTAAAATGCTTTTTGACCCGGCACTTGGGTTTCTAGGGCGAGGACTTCATAGCACTACCACCAATTACAAAGCGGTATTTCAAGGGGCGGGGACTCACAAGCTTCTTGTTTTGGGCTTGGAGACTGCTGGTGCATAGTTTAGTGAGAAGAAAGTGTGGGTCCACTGAGCAATGAACCTCAGGTAAAACCTGCATGCATAAGCGACCATATTCTATTCCATCTTCCCCTCAGCAGTCTTTGAAATACAATGATTATTAATCAATACAATAATGACGAAAAGTACCTCTGAACATGTGGAAAGTGCTCCCTTCCCACCCTCAAGCAGATGGCATGGCTTCCAAACAGTAGCAAGCATTTTAGAAACGAGCGAACAAATAGGTTGTAGCGCATCCCTTTGAAGGATAAGATCTGTGCTATCGAAGTCAAAATACCTTCATGTTATTTTGACACTCTGTGCGTTTTTTCTGCCCCCAAACCTTTCTGTAGTCTGCAGAGCAGCACAGAATCTAAGGAGTGCATCTTTAGCATAGAACACAGCTGCTTCAACCCTGATCAAACAGAGTCGGCATTGCCTGATTAGCGCCACAGTTTGCTGCTAGTCTCAAAAATAATAAAAGCAGCAGATGCTTCGATTGCCTGGTGCCTTTATTTTCCATGAGAAAATCTGAAGTTTTAAATTGGAATAGTACTATTAGCTTATTATTCCAGCATGAATATTTTAACCTAAACCAGAAATACGTGCTTATTCAAACAAATGTTGATCTTATGGGGACAAAAATAGAGCCTGAAAACTTAGCTTAATGGTTTAGCGAAGCTGCTCTACTCTGCCATCCTTACAGCTTGCTCATATTTGACAGATGTAGGCAGCTTGCATAGGGTTGCCAACCTCCAGGTACTAGCTGGAGACCTCCTGCTATTACAACTGATCCCCAGCCGATAGAGATCAGTTCAACTGGAGAAAATGGCCGCTTTGGTGATTGGACACTTTGGCAAATGGCACTGACGTCCCTCCCCTCCCTCTTCAGGCTCTGCCCCCAAAACCTCCCGCCGGTTGCAAAGAGGGACCTGGCAACCCTAAGCTTGCAACAGTTCAAGGCTTGGGTCCCAAAAGCCTATTGTGCCTGGGGAAGACCTTTCTGCTGGCACAAGGGGGAGCAGTTCCCATTCTGCCTGCAACCTCTGCAGCAGCCACCATTTTCCCAGGACAAGGGCTTCTGAATAACTAAACAGCACCAGAGATGGACATACAGTAGAAGAAGAAGAGTTGGTTTTTATATGCTGACTTTCTCACATTTTTGAGGAGAATCAAACAGGCTTACAATCTCCTTCCCTTTATCTCACCACAACAGACACCTTGTGAGTTAGGAGGAGGTGAGAGAGTCCAGAGAGAACTGTGACTATCCCAAGGTCACCCAGCTGGCTTCATGTGGAGGTGTGGGGAAACCAACTCAGTTCACCAGATTAGAGTCTGCCACTCATGTGGAAGAGTGGGGAATCAATAGGGTTGCCAACCTCCAGGTACTAGCTGGAGATCTCCTGCTATTACAACTGATCTCCAACTGACAGAGGTCAGTTCACCAGGAGAAAATGGCTGCTTTGGCAATTGGACTCTATGGTATTGAAGTTCCTCCCCTTCCCAAACCGCACCCTCCTCAGGCTCTGCCCCAAAAAAACCCGCCGGTGGTGAAGAGGGACCTGACTACCCTAGGAATCAAACCCGGTTCCCCAGATCACAGTCCACCGCTCTTAACCAATACACCATTCCCCAGATTACAGCCCCACACAATTCACCCTGTCCCAGTGTGTGTAATATTCACATACCACCATCCGGCATGGGAGCACAAGGAACCAGAGGAGGCAAGTAAAAGAATTACTGTGTTCTAGTAACTTCAGGCCATTCCCAACTCCCCAGAACATTGCATCATAATATTTATTGCTCTCTGTCGTATACCAAGCAACCAAACAAAACAGAAAGCTGTCATATTTCAGTTTCATATTAAAATGTAGAATTTTGTGTCTCTGGGCCCGTTAATTATCTCGCTACATTATGAAAAACAGAGTTTTGCAAAATCATACAAGGATCCAATACAGAATGTTTACTTCTGCAAGAATTTCAGTTGTACAATATTGGCAAAAACCCAGCTATACCCTCAATCATACAACAGTTATTTAAAAAACTAGAGTCCGTCACCCCAGTCCAGCTGTATGCTCTGTTTACGCAGAAGTGGGCTACGACATGCGTATTCCCAGCTACATAGAGGTTTCAGAAACTAGGCTATGTGTACACTTCCCCTCTCTGGAGGGGAAAGAGGGGATTTCTCATTTCTTCCCTTCTCTCCTGTCGCCACCAAATTGCTCATCCATAGGCATCCTTCTTTGCATTAGGATATGTAAGTACCAAATAACAGGGGCAATCAGATTGGGAAAAATAGTATTACAATGCAAAACCTTTCAAAGCAGTGGTTCCCATTTCTAAACTACTAGAAAAATAGTGGGGCAATAAATTTAATTTTAACATCTGTGGATAAATATGTAGAAGAAGAAGAATTGGTTTTTATATCCTGCCTTTCTCGACCTTTAAAGAGTCTCAAAGCAGCTTACAATCGCCTTCCCTTCCCCTCCCCACAAAAGACACCGTGTGAGGTTGGTGGGGCTGAGAGAACTGTGACTAGCCCAAGGTCACCCAGCAGGCTTCATGTGGAGGAGTGGGGAAACCAACCCAGTTCACCAGATTAGAGAGGAGGAGTGGGGAATCAAACCCTGTTCCCCAGAGTAGAGTCCGCCACTCAACCACTACACCACACTGGCTCTTATTTAACTAGCTGTAGCTGGCTCTGGTTTGAGTCCTCTCCCACTTTTCTGGTTTTCTCGCTTTTAAGATGAATAAAATGAATTGGTATTAGGACAAGTTCAGCTTTCTGTGGTGAGAATATGCTGTTGGTTTCGGTATAGATTTGTTTTTATTATCATTTAGAAAAATTGTGATAGAGACATGTACATTTTAAAAATGAGAGCTTGACGGAAATCCCAGCTTTACAAATGGTTTTCTTTTAAAGCAGACACTTAAGTGTCTTGCTGAAAAAATAATAAGGGGGCATTTTTTAAATGCTGTTGGTTTTCCTTTCTGGTCTCATCAGTTCCCTGTAATTTGCCTTCTGCATGGATTGCAGCATTTACTACAAGTAGAAATGTATACTACCAAAAAAGCTGAAAACTGCATCAGTTTGAAATAGGGAATGTTTCCTTCACCGGAGACTTTGATGTAATTAAAATGAAACAAGACACAGATGGGAACTTTCCCCCTCTTTAATCTTCCCTGCAAACAGCTTTTATTTTTTTTCATGTAAGAAACAAAAAAAATGAATCTCATTTCTGAAACAGCAAATACTGCCTCATGGAAGACCTCAAAGATTCTGTTTTCCATTGTGTGACTGCAGTGGGGGAAAAAGGACATGAGAATAAATTGTATGTTGAACACAAATGTGCTGCTGTTCGGGGCCAAACTCTCCTCAATTAGTAGAGCACCACTGCACCGTCAGGTTTTGCCAACTACCACAGTCCATGTTGTTACGACGCAGGATATAATGGCTAAAAAAACCCAGTGCCAAATCCTCAGTAAGTATGGGAAACCATAATCTCCAACATGTCACAGATGAAAACCTGAACACTCTTGTGTATTTGTGAAACCTCTATTCACAGAACAGGTCAAACTGGCTGCGCATCAGTCCCACAAGACAAAGAAAGTGGAGCTTCTTCACCTGCTGTACATGTCGTACTCGTTTACTTTGCAGCAGCCTGCCTGGCCATGATTTCAAGCAAATACGTGTTGTTTCTCTGTTCACTAGCACACTCGAGAAATTACTGGCACCAAACTCTCTTCTTGTCCCCCTCCTTTTCGGTGGCACATTCTGCCTCTGTCCGTTCCCAGGCTTTTTCATTCGCTGCCCTTGTATTCAAGAAACGCTGCCCTTGTATTCAAGAAATGTACTACTAGAGGCAGCTCAGAAAGCACCAACAGAATAGCCTCTCCTAAGAATAATTCCTTTTCAGTGAAGGGGGGTATAAATTTTTTTTTAAGTTGAATGTGAAGTCACTTATTTTTTGGCAGGCAATCAGTTTGACTTTGCTTTCCTTGGAACCTCTATGGGTGTTTTTTTTTAATGTAATTTTGTACTATTTTAACAGCGTTGCCTTACCTGTGGTCATATTTTAAGCCACCTTGGACTAAATACAGTAAAAAAGCGCAAGAGTCTAGTAGCACCTTAAAGACTAACAAAACTTCTGGCAGGGTATGAGCTTTCGTGAGTCACAGCTCACTTTTTCAAGCTCATACCCAGCCAGAAATTTTGTTAGTCTTTAAGGTGCTCTGAGACTTTTGATCTTTTCTACTGCTACAGACAGACTAACACGGCTACCCATCATTGGACTAAATAAGTAGGGTGGATATAAATGTTTCACTTAATTAATTCAATGGGGTTTAACGCATGGCCAATTTGTCTCGCCTTTGTGCCTTAAAAGTAGCCAATTCCCGTGGTCTAAACGCATGACCGTCCAAGGGCAGCGCATTGGACCCACCTTAGGTGCGATTTAAGCAAAAAAAAAAAAAAACCGGATTAAGCAATCCCTGGTTTCTAGCGATCTTTTCGGTGCTAAACTGCTACTTTTAAAATTTTGCTATATTACCGGAACGCCTGCGTGTGTGTAATCACACGACTAGCCCACTACTAACCTCCTTTTGTTCAAGCTCCCAGCCCCGACAAACAGCTGAGCTGCGGGTGAGCAAGGGCGGGGCAGGTGCGAGCTGCGCTGCTGGCTAGGAAGGGAAGTGACACGAAGGGGAAGGAGAACTCCTTTTATGGATTTCCGGGGGGAGGGCAGAGGGTGGAAGGGGCGGAGCTTCTCTGGCCTGAAGAGTAGCCAGGGAGGAAGCAGGTTGTGATCCAGGCTGGCTGATCACAGAGCCACTCGGGTAGCCTCCGAGGGAGAGGAAAGCTCAGACTCTCCCTCGGACTGGTCTGAGGCTGAAGAGGCACCTCAAGCCCCAAGCCTCTCCAGGCCAGACAGACGCCCCCCGACCAGCCCTGTAGGGGGGGTGCTTCACACTGTCACGATGGTATACCGGAACGCTGGTGTCCCAAGGAAAAAAAAGGGGGAGAATCGGCCTTTGATTGGATAACCCCTCAGCCAATCCTTGGGCAATGACACGGCGGTCACTCCACTACTATCCCACATTATATGGGTGGCTCAAATGCACGGGGAGCCTCCAGCAGCTACTTGCTTCGACTTATAGTGGGATGGACTAGCGTCATGCATTTGACTATCCTGTCTCGGAATAAAATATTGTGAGATAAGGGAGGAGCGAACCAAGAACATTCTGCCCATGCGTTAATCCCCAATGATTATATTGCTATTTTAAACAAGCAACATATGCAGAATGGTCTCTGAACCCACACAGGCAAACAGCAAAGTACTTCCAGTGGCCTATTCCCTGAATACCTTCTATGCCACTAGTCTCTATGCTTCATATATCCCTATTTACCAAGAGAGGTCCCTATTTTCTGGCCCTATCCCTGTTAAATTGCTGTTCTTATTTTTTCTGTGTTTTTGCCTCAGAAGGATGGAAGGCTGAATCACCTTGAGCCGGCTACCCAAAACCAACTTCCATTAGGATCGAACTCAGGTCGTGAAGAGAGCTTGGACTGCAGGACTACAGCTTACCACTCTGAGCCACGGGGCTCTTAATGATATCCTAGTGCCAGTTTTTTTAAAAAGAGCCCTGCCAGTGGCGAGAGAGGAAATTACTGCCATGGGGACAGGGTTAGGGGAAATGTCTGACATGGGAGTGAGACAATCCAGATTCTCACAAAGCAGCTATCCAGGCTTTACCACGATCTTTACCAAAACTTTAAAGCAAAGCAGAGAATGTTTGAAGAAAAGCTGGAGAAACCCTGGGGGGTACACAAATGCACCATGACGGGGAAGCATGAAACAAATGCTTCCAACTCAGGTATGATAACCTGTGAGGAAATGGCCAAGGTCTTGGTCAACTTTTCGAATGGAGAAATGCCCCA
The DNA here is from genome assembly GCF_029931775.1 of Euleptes europaea. Taxonomy (NCBI): domain Eukaryota; kingdom Metazoa; phylum Chordata; class Lepidosauria; order Squamata; family Sphaerodactylidae; genus Euleptes; species Euleptes europaea. The sequence continues at coordinate 82,193,853 of NC_079315.1, read as the reverse complement.
GGAAATTATTTATTTAGGATATTTCTGTGCTGCCTCTTCAGAGGCCTGCTTAAGGTGGCTTATAATTAAAACAATGTAACAATATAAAAACAAGCCATTAAAGGCATGGACATAAACATAAACAGCAAAAACACTATCCATAAAACAGAAGCAGAACATTAAAATGCTGATAAACCCTAATTAAAAGCCTAAGTGAAAAGATGTGTTTTGGCTTGGCACCTAAACTAACGTAAAAGAGGCAGTAGGTGATCCTCAAGGGGGAGGGCATTCCAAAGGCACTACCACAGAAAATGTTTTGTCTCTAGTCAACACCCACCTCACCTCTGAGGATGGGGGCACAGATAGCAGGGCGCGAGAAGAGGATTTTACAAAACAGGCTAGATAGTACAGGAGGAAATGTTAACACAACAGTGCTTAACAGAGGCTGACTAGGTTTGCTGTATAAATACCCATGTACAGGTGTAGGGTTGCCAACCTCCAGATAGTAGTTAAAGAAAAGAAAAGCACTTATGGCAAAAATTCCAAGAGTACTCAGAAATTATCAATATATTCCATTCCAATCCAATATACAAACACCATATCAAGCAATTGCAAAGAAAAAATTTCCTGCAAAGCTGAATAAACTCCAAGGATGCCAAGAGTAACAACAAATAGGTATCCGGTAATTAATCCGTGTCCGCTTTTTCAATTCTGGCAGTCCCGCAATGATCAGTATATGAACTTCAGAACGTCAGTTCCAAAATCAAGGCTCATAGCCACATCTTTGCTAGCAGGTGGCAATTCTGCGTTATCTGATAATGTTAGAGCCCCTCTCACATTTAAAGTGGCAAATCCAAATTGCGAACAGCTGTTCTATGTGTATAAACAATTACCATATAGTAAGTTACAATATTCACCAAGTTACAAAAAGCACAGAACATGTGAACAGTCTAAACAAGTAAATTATAATGATGTTACAAGAAACTGGACAACTCAAAATGCGCATATAACCCATTTGGATGTAAAGAATTAAAAAGAAAAATGAAGCAAGCCTCTTGGGCTAATATGCGATCCATATTTTGTATATGGTATGATCTATTGCGATAGAGCCAAACCACAAAAAATTGCATTTCATGATCTGCATGCTTCATTTCCTTATAATGTGCTGTGAGTGGAACCTCCAAATTATTATTGCGTACCCTGGACCTATGTTCACCTATTCTTAATTTAATCGGGCGTTTTGTTTTGCCCACGTAAAGCAAACCACGTGGACATCTAATTATGTAAATAACCCCTTTACTGCTGCAAATACTAAAATGATTTAGCTTAAATTTGAAACCTGTGCGAGTGTCCTGGAACTCTTTTACGGGTAGCACTTGCGCACAAGCTATGCATTCCCCACACTGGAAATGATCAGCCGGTTGGTTGCTAGGCAAAAAACGGGATGCATCAGAGCGTACAAGGCGATCCTTAAAGGAATATGTTCTCCTTAGACCAAATTGTGGCGGTAGTGTACAGCCTGGTAAATCGCGTACAAGATGCCAGTGTTTCAGTATGATGTTCTGAACATCTCTTGACATGGGAGAATATTGCAACGCCACGGATAGATTGTTCCAAGTGTGGTCTCTAGTTCTAACTGCTAATAGTTCCTGCCTGTGAGCATTATCTGTTTTTTGTTTAGCGTGATCTATGATGCCTGTCGGGAAACCTCTAGCCTTTAAAATACTACTAAAAGTGCCAGATTCACATTGATAGTCTTCTATTTTGGTAGAATTACGCTTTAAATGTAAAAATTGTCCAAAAGGTAGGTTTCGTTTCAGATGCTCAGGATGGAACAATTGAAAATGCAATAAAGCACCTTTATCGGTGGCTTTCCTAAAAGGTTTGAATGCTAACTGTTGTTTCTCATTCACGTAAACCGTGACGTCTAGAAAATTCACTTCCTTGATACTATCAGTGCCTGTCAGTTTTATATGCTCATTCTGTAAATTAATCCAAGTTAAAAATTCAGCCAAATTATCTACAGGGTAATAAATTAGAAAAATATCATCAATAAAACGTTTCCAAGTGATGATGTGCTGAAAAAAGGGTTGTTATTATATATATGTAGTTCTTCATATTTAGTCAGATAGATGTTCGTTAGCGAAGGTGCACATGCGCAGCCCATCGCTAGGCCTGTTGTTGCAGGTACAATTGATCCAAAAAACAAAAAAAGTTGTTCTCAAAAATTAAATCCAACAGATCAAGTAAGAAATGGGACGGGGGATTCTGATTGCTTCGTTTATTTAGTAATTCCTCTATTATGCCACGCGTGTCCTCTAACGGCACATTCGTATATAATGCTGTGACATCAAGAGTCATCAAAACCGCATGTTGTGGGATTTGAAAACCTTCCATATCTTTAGTGAATTGTTTGGTGTCCAATATGTAGGAAGGTGTTTGTGTGGCAAACTCATGCAAATGATATTCTAAAAATTGTGCAATCGGGTCTAACACCGAGTTGCTTCCTGCTACAATAGGACGTCCTGGTGGTGGATACCCTTATGTATCTTCGGTAAGGTGTAAAACACCAGTATCCGAGGAGGATGATTAATAAGAAAATCAGCCTCCTGTTTATTAATAAAATCCAAAGATAAACCTTCCTGTACAACTGTCTTAATGGATGTCCTAATGTGACTAGTGGGGTCACCATTGAGCTTTTTATACACCTGTGTGTCTCCTAACTGACTCAAATTAGAGGACACGTGACATCATAGAGGAATTACTAAATAAACAGAGCAATCAGAATCCCCCGTCCCATTTCTTACTTGATATGTTGGATTTAATTTTTGAGAACAACTTTTTTTGTTTTTTGGATCAATTGTACCTGCAACAACAGGGCGTAGCAATGGGCTGTGCGTGTGCACCTTTGCTAGCGAACATCTACAGTGAGGGGAAAAAGTATTTGATACCCTGCTGAATTTGCCCATTTGCCCTCTGACGAAGAAATGACCAGTCCATAATTTTAATGGTAGGTCTATTGTAGCTGTGAGAGACAGAATAACAGGAAAACCCCCAGAAACCCAGAAGACAAAAGTCAGAGATTGATGTGCATTATAATGAGTGAAATAAGTATTTGATCCCTTTGCAAAAGATGACTTAGTACTTGGTGGCAAAACCCTTGTTGGCAATTACAGAGGTCAGACGTTTCTTGTAGGTGGCCACCAGGTTTGCACACATCTCAGGAGGTATTTTGTCCCACTCCTCTTTGCAGATCTTCTCCAAGTCAGTAAGATTTCGAAGCTGATGTGTAGCTACTTGAACCTTCAGCTCCCTCCACAGATTTTCGATGGGATTAAGGTCTGGAGACTGGCTAGGCCACTCCAGGACCTTAATGTGCTTCTTCTTGAGCCACTCCTTTGCCTTGGCCGTGTGTTTTGGGTCATTGTCATGCTAGAATACCCATCCTCGACCCATTTTCAATGCCCTGGCTGAGGGAAGGAGGTGCTCACCCAAGATTTGACGATACATGGTCCCGTCCATCGTCCCTTCGATGCGGTGAAGGTGTCCTGTCCCCTTAGCAGAAAAACACCCCCAAAGCATAATATGTCCCCCTCCATGTTTGACGGTGGGGATGGTGTTCTTGGGGTCGTAGGCAGCATTCCTCCTCCTCCAAACACGGCGAGTTGAGTTGATGCCAAAGAGCTCGATTTTGGTCTCATCTGACCACAACACTTTCACCCAGTTCTCTTCTGGGTCATTCAGATGTGCATTGGCAAACTGCAGATGGGCCTGTGCATGTGCTGTCTTGAGCAAGGGGACCTTGCGGGCTCTGCAAGATCTCAGTCCTTCACGGTGTAGTGTGTTACCAACTGTTTTCATGGTGACTATGGTCCCAGCTGCCCTGAGATCATTGACAAGTTCCCCCCGTGTAGTTCTGGGCTGCTTCATCACCGTTCTCATGATTATTGCAACTCCACGAGATGAGATCTTGCATGGAGCCCCCGACCGAGGGAGGTTGACAGTTAGGGTTAGGGTTAGGGTTGTCACCTTCTCACCAAGCTGCTTGGCAATAGTCTTGTAGCCCAGTCCAGCCTTGTGCAGGTCTACAATCTTGTCCCTGACATCCTTGGACAGCTCTTTGGTCTTGGTCATGGTGGCTAGTTTGGAATCTGATGGATTGATTGCTTCTGTCGACAGCAGAACCCTAACCCTAACCCTAACCTTAACCCTAATCTGGCTGGTTGATAGGGGATCAAATACTTATTTCACTCATTATAATTCACATCAATCTCTGACTTTTGTCTTCTGGGTTTCTGGGGGTTTTCCTGTTGTTATTCTGTCTCTCACAGCTACAATAAACCTACCATTAAAATTATGGACTGGTCATTTCTTCGTCAGAGGGCAAACGGGCAAATTCAGCAGGGTATCAAATACTTTTTTCCCCTCACTGTATATCACTAAATATGAAAACCTCCCACCAGTGGCGAAGAGGGACCTGGCAACCCTATACAGGTGGCACAATGGCAGGGAAGATGGCAAGAGCAATGGTGGAAAAAAATGAAAGGCAAATGAGACCGGACATCAATGGTGGTAAAGTGGATTTCACCACTAACACAGTATCTGCATAATGCTATCTAGCAGATTGAACTGCCAGCCTGCAGGTGGGGCCTCCAAATCTCCCAGCATTTCAACTTATCCCCAGGCAACTGAGATCAGTTCCCCAGGAGAAAATGACTGCCTTGGAGGCTGGACTCTATGGCATTATACCCCACTGAGGTCCATTCTCTTTTCAAACTCTGCCTTCTCCAGGCTCTACTCCACTCCCAAATATCCAGGAATTTCCCAACCCAGAGTTGGCAAACCCTACCAGCAAAGCTTTTTCAAAAGGCTGAAGGATTGTTACAGCTGGCCTCACAAAAGGAGTTGGAGGAATTATACTTTGGGGGTTTGATGTAACCAATTTGCAAAGCTTTTTTTGCTGATAACTAGAGGTGTGCAAAAAAAAAAAAACAGTAAAATTCGGATTCGGATCTAATGGACCTCAATTTTTTCCGGGATCTTGGATTTCTGTATCCCCAAAACAGAAAATCCAAGATTCCCAAAAAAAATCAGGTCGATTAGACCCAAATCCAAATTTTACACCACTATCTCTGCCTCCCCTCACTTACCTAAACTTCAGCAGTGGGGGTGGCTGCCTCCAAGGCAGTTCTGCCCCAGCCACGGTCTCCGAGTAGGGTTGCTAGGTCCCTCTTCACCACCAGTGGGAGGTTTTGGGGGCGAAGCCTGAGGAGGGCAGGGTTTGGGGAGGGAAGGGACTTCAATGCCATAGAGTCCAATTGCCAAAGTGGCCATTTTCTCCAGGTGAACTGATCTCTATTGTCTGGAGATCAGTTGTAATAGCAGGAGATCTACAGCTAGTACCTGGAGGTTGGCAGCCCTACCTCTGAATCCCACATGGAACCTGGAGGCTGCAGCATCAGATCAGCAGGTAAATGAGAGGAGAGGGGGGCAGAAGGGATTCTGTTTTAAAAAAAATTGCGGTGGGGCCAAAGTGGCCCAAAATATTGCTGGAAAAATTCAGCATGATTCAGGATCTGCTTTTTGGCTCCCTTTAAATTGCTGCCTTTTTCAGGTGAACCCCCACCCCAAAAATGCTGAAACTTACAAAAATTACTTACTTGACCCTTCACCCTCCTGCAGGGTTGCCAGGCCCCTCTTTGCCACTGGTGGGAGGTTTTTGGGGTGGAGCCTGAGGAGGGCGGGGTTTGGGGAGGGGAGGGACTTCAATGCCATAGAGTCCAATGGCCAAAGCAGCCATTTTCTCCAGGTGAACTGATCTCTATCAGCTGGAGATCAGTTGTAATGGCAGGAGGTTTCCAGCTAGTACCTGGAGGTTGGCAACACTACCTTCCTAGCTGGTTAGAGCTGCCAGAGTAAGACTGGACTAATTGCTGGAAAAGGACATAAATACCTCACTGAAGGAGAGGGTGGTCTCCACAACTTTGGAAAAAAACTGTAGTGAAGTCACTTCTGAAGACATCTTTGTTGATTTAAAAAATATATATTTTATATAAATATTATTTATTAAAACACCTCAAAATATCTCACGTCAGAGAACAATTACAGAAATCAATAGTTAAGCCAAAGTAATAAGGAAAACAAGGGGGCAGTTCAGTACAGAGAAACTGTGTCAGTAATACTTGCTGCTGCCTCACTCCAAATCACACCCCCAAACCATTTCCTCCCCACACGTTTACAGGGTTTTAAACATGTGTACATTTAGTTAGGCCTTTTGCCCTTGGCAACACCATCTCGAGTACTGCCATCACACTTTGCACTACCATTCTCTTTCTCTTAGCACATCAGGAGAAATGTTTACTTTCTCACCTCCCTCTCTTTATATCCTCTCATGCACTCCAAGCAAGGGAGCAAGTAAGCACTGCTTGGAAAAAATGAGGCAGGTCTGAGAATGCAAATCCAGAAATGATAACTGGGGGACAGCATAAGAGGTGAGAAGGAGACCTATTTTTAAATTCATGTTTCCTGGGAATTATTTTTCCTCCCCTTCAGATTAAGCCTACTGGAAGTCAATTTACACCCAAAGAGAATAAACACCCCAAGTTTGCTCCTTTTTACGGTTTCACCCAGTCCACATATTGTATGTGGGCTTGAGGTTAACTAATCTTTAGAACAGGTAAAGGTATCTTGAAAAGTAAAGTTCATAGAAGAACATTTTTGTAGCCTGTACAGTTATCCAGTATTCTGTCAAGATGTCCCCACCCTAAAAAGTCCCACCTGTTTGTCCTTTCAATTTCTGCTGCTTACAGCACAATCCTAATATGTTTACTCAGCAGTAAATCCTGTTGAGCTCAATGAGATTTACTCCCTTGTAAATGTAGTAAGATTGTATTACCTTTTTTTTTTTTTTTGCCATGGCTCCTGTGCCTTTAAATGCCACAGGAAGAAATTCAATAGCTCTCACTTTTCAGATCATCTGCCTGTAGGGTTGGTTGCCATTCTCCAAGTGGGCCTGGATATCTGCAGGAACTACAGCAGATCTCTAGACTACAAAAATCAGTTCCTCTGGAGAAAATGGCTGTTTTTGAGGGTGGATTCTATGGCATTATAACTAACTGAGGTCCCTCCCCACCCCAAACCCTAACGTTCTCAGGCTTCACCTCCACATTTCAAGAAATTTCCCAGTCTGGAGTTTGCAACCCTACCTACTTAACTGTCATGCAAGAATTAAAGGCACTAAAACTGTGCCAGAAAGTTGAAACAATAGGAACCCTTTTGCCTTGACTTTTTGTTGATAATTTTTCGTTGGTGAGGTTGACTTCACATTCCTGCCACAGAAGGTAGGGTTGCCAGGTCTCTCTTCGCCACTGGCAGGAGGTTTTTGGGGCAGAGCCTGAGAAGGGCGGTGTTTGGGAAGGGGAGGGACTTCAATGCCATAGAGTCCAGTTGCCAAAGCGGCCATTTTCACTAGGTGAACTGATCTCTATTGGCTGGAGATCAGCTGTAATAGCAGAAGATCTCCAGCTAATACCTGAAGGTTGGCAACCGTAGGTATACTGTTTTATTATATATGACAAACCCGCTCTCCTAAATAGATGTAATGTTCATGAACATTCCATGACCATCACTGTGTTAGACAATCCTTGTGACAAAAATGAAGGACTTTGTAAAATGGGCACTGGCGCAGTCCTTTCTCCAGACAAAAATTCTTATCTTAAGAGCCTCAAGAACAGGGAAGAGGAAACCCCCCAAACCCCGCCCTCCTCAGGCTCTGCCCCAAAAATCTCCAAGTATTTCCCAACCTGGAGCTGGCAAACCTATGTCTGAGGTCTGAAGCTTAGAGGACCAATATAAGCAGAAGAATTTTATGTCTCAGAACAGATCGTGTACATCCAGTCAAGCCATTCATTAGTTCTGCTCAAAGTTCCGCTCTTCATTATAAAACTTGTAATGAACTAACCTGCAGTTAGTTCAGGTACTTTAGAATACTAGCTAGAATCAGTTATTGGATCTGTTATAAACAGTACACAGGAATGAGCCAATTTTACACTAAGAAAAAAAGGAACCACACTTCTTGCTAATCTTGCAGATACAATCAGACTCCAACATTAAGGAGCAGATTGAATACCTGCGGATGCAGGTAAAAAGCAGATGGAGTACCTGCTGAAATGTTCAAGTTAAGGAAGCCAGAAAACTCCACCTATTAAAATACAAGTATTTCTTGTTGGTTACAATTCTTGAATTTCAAATGTGGTTGAGAAAATCTAATCCAGCTCGTTTGCTCAAATCATTGCTCTAGCGCCCAGAACAATACTTACAATAATGTATACGATCAGTCTAGTAATATGGGAGCAATGTAACTCATAACAGCTTTTGTGAGTGAGGATTTCATTATCCTGTGAATATAGTCATTCTTTGATCTTAAAGAACAAAATATTATTTATTCAACTTTGGGAAAGGTTGGGCTATGGTTGCCATCCTCCAGGTAGAGCGTGGAGTTTCCCCACAACTGATCTCCAGGCCACAAAGTAGATCAGTTCACCCTGGAGGACGTAGCATCTTCCTGTGGAATCACACTCCCACTGAGCTCCTTCCCATCCACACACCACCCTTCCCAGGCACCACCTCAAATGTCCAGGAATTAGCAATCTTAGATTGGCAACTTTAGGTTAGGCCTAAACTATCATGGTCTTCTGAACTATGCCAGGAAATACTACAGGAACTCAGGAATGTCAATACGAAAGCTAGCAAGGCACAACCATACCCACAACAGCTGCTTGCACACGTTTCAAGGTCCTCGATGCATGGAGCTCAGGGAGGCATACATAGTTCTCTCCTCCCCCGTTTTATCCTCACAACAATCCTGAGAGGTAGGATAAGCTGAGGGAGCATGGTTGGCCCAGAACTGATCCTCACATAGGGTTACCAGGTCCCTCTTTGCCACCTGCAGGAGGTTTGGGGGGCAGACCCTGAGGAGGGCAGGGTTTGGGGGGGAGGGACTTCAATGCCATAGAGTCCAATTGCCAAAGCTGCCATTCTCTCCAGGTGAACTGATCTCTATTGGCTGGAAATCAGTTGTAATAGCAGGAGACCTCCAGCTAGTACCTGGAGGTTGGCAACCCTACCCTCACACCCAAAAAGGGATTTGAACCTGAGTCTCCCCAGTCCTTTGTGTGTAAAGTGCCATCAAGTCACAGCTGACTTATAGCAACCCAGTAGGGTTTGCAAGGCAAGAGGCTAACAGCGGCAGTTTGCCATTGCCTTCCTCTGCAAAGCGACCCTGGTATTCGTTGGTGGTCTCCCATCCAAGAACTAGCCAGGACCAATAAGATTTGACAAAATCAGGCTAGCTTGGGCCATCCAGGTCAGGGCCTCCCCAGTCCTAGACCAACACTAATAGATATACTGCAACATGCTGACTCTTTAGGTGTCTTGGGACTACAGTGAGCATCCCTATCAGATGATCCAATACAAGTAGGCCGCTCACATGAGTAGTTACTTGTATAACTGAAACTGTGCTTACTAGATAGGGATGCCAGGTCCCTCTTCACCACCGGTGGGAGGTTTTTTGGGTGGAGCCTGAGGAGGGTGGGGTTTGGGGAGGGGAGGGACTTCAATGCCATAGAGTCCAATTGCCAAAGCAGCCATTTTCTCCAGGTGAACTGATCTCTATGGGCTGGAGATCAGTTGAAATAGCAGGAGATCTCCAGCTAGTTCCTGAAGGTTGGCAACCCTATTATTAGACCTTTTTAACTGGCTCTCAACAGCTTTGATGTACATTATTTTTATCCTCTTCTCTATATTCTATGTTGGAAAAGCCTGTTATGGGCTCTAATAAAAGTCTGCATCCTGTCTTCCTTTTTCTTTCACATACATGCAAGTGCACAGACAAAGAGTCGTAACTTTTAAACAGCTTTAACAAAATACAAATGATAGTTAGAAACATGTGACCCAAGGAAAAGCCACACAGAAACAAAAAGGTCATCTTTTTTCCCAGTGACCTAATTAGAAAAGCCTGGAGTGTTGGCTTCAGTATAATGGTTTTACACATCCTTTAACACAGACTTCCTGTTTGAAATCAGTTCAGTTTAGCATGACTGCAAAGAAACATGAATTGGCATTTCATGCCAGCACAATTAGGCCTCCCAACAACACCTTCCTCAAGTAATTTCCAACATGTTAGATCCAGTGACTATTTCTGATTTACCATCCCATTATATGGCCATTAGTTCCTCTGGAAGGCCAACAACAGGGCATAGAGGCTGAGGCCTTCCCCTGATGTTGCCTGCTGGCGCTGGGAGAGGGTCGTGGTGGTCACTGGAGACAGCAGTGGAAAGTACTCTGCCCTGTGTGAGTGCCTTCTTCAGGAAGATACCAGCCTCCATCTGTGCCTAGCCTGCAGGAACATGGAGAAGGCCAACAACACCCGCAATAAACTGTTGTCCTACTTTCCCCATACAGACATCAGCATCATTCAAGTAGACACTGGCAACATGAAATAGGTCCTAAATGCAGTCAAAGAAATCAAAAAGAAGTTTCAGCATGTGGATTATCTCTTCTTGAATGCTGGGATCATGGTAAATCCATGTATCAGCTTCTCAGCTTTTGTGCATGGCCTCTTCTCCAGGAGAGCAGTTCAGATTCTAACCACAGCAGAAGGCCTGATGAGCCAAAAGGACTGCATCACTCCACATAGCCTGCAGGAAGTCTTTGAAACCAACCTTTTTGGGCATTTCATTCTGATCCAACAGCTGGAATCTTTGCTTACCTGTCTTGAAAGGCCCAGCCAGCTCATTTGGACCTCCTTGATCCATGCGCACAGGTCTAACTTCAATCTTGACGACTACCAGCACAACCTGAAAATATGCCACTTACCTTGCAAGCGTGGCTCTGAACAGCCATTTCAACAACTAGGGTCTGTATTCCACTATTGTGGACCAGGAGTTGTGATGACCAACATGATATATGAAATCCTGCCTTCTTTCATCTGGAAGTTATTTCTCCTCATCATGTGGCTGATCCACCTTTTCACCCATACTGTACGCTGACACCCTACAATGGAGCAGAAGCACACATTTGACTGTTCAAGCAGAAGCCAGAGGTGCTGGACCTACAGATGAAATTTCACAGCTGTACCACATTCTTTGGGAAGAACTACATTGACATCCACAAGATGGATATCAACAAAGACCTGGCTGGAAAGTTTTACCAGAAGCTATTGGAACCTGAGAAGGAACATTTGGTGAAATGTGGCAGCCCAGCACATAAGCAATAACTAATCAGTGTCTCCTGTTGACTATCTTCATGGCAGTGGGACATTTTTGTTCTTGTTTGCAGAACAAACCCCACTAAAAAGAGGGTTGCATTTGGGGAGGGGAGGGACTTCAAAGGGGTATAATGCCATACAGTCCACCTTCCAAAGCAGCCATATTCTCCAGGCGAATTGATTTTTGATGCCTGGAGATCAGTTGTGATCCCAGTTCTTCAGCCACCACCTGGAGGTTGGCACCCCTAAATGTTCTGCCCTCCTAGCTGCTTTTGCACTAGCAAGATAAAGATATGATGGCCCATATTTTTCCAAGCAGCTGGAGAAGAGGGTTTGTTTTTAAAATATGGCCATAGAGGAAAAGGTTTAGCAGACTCTCTTCATATGTCATATCTCCACTCAGATGGCAACCTGCTGAAGTTGCCTTTTGTTTAAAGGGGTGGGGGAGTAGGAAAGCAACACAGAACTTTATGTGACATCTCTTTGAGTCCTGAGGGAAAGAAAGCTGCAAAGGAGACTGGGGAGGTTCAAATATTTTTCCCCGTGAATTAGGGAGGCTGATCATGGAAAGTCCGGGATCCCGTCTTTCAGACTCAGAATGTTATGGAGCCATATTAGATTTTACAGGTGTTTTTAAAAAAAAATCCCTGTGTGCAGCCCTCAGAGGACATCCCATAACTTTCGAACCTCAGGGTTTTTCCAGTATAAATTCTCTCAGTGTGGACAAAAACAGATTCTGTTAAAACATCTGCACCTGCACAAGGCTGGGTGTGTTTATTAAGAAAGAATTGGGTCACTAAGATATAACACAGCTTTAAATAGTGAAAGGTACAAATTTTACACGCCAGTAAATCCATCTGTTCAACACAAAAATGCATTTATCTTGAAAATGACAAGCATTAATAATGCTACCAATAAAACCTCGTGTAGATAGCTTGATGGTTTAAGGATTTTTACCTCTTCAGGATGAATGTTCGTGTAATTAGAAAGTGTCCGTTTCAAAATAATTGGCAATTGCAGCAAAGGGGCATGACGATTAAAGGTCTCCTCTTATAGCAGGAAACCTTTGGTCCGAAAAAAAGTTGAATGGAGCACAGAAAGAGGGAAAATAAAAGCTTAAACTAAACGGTCACGAAAAAACCTTGTACTCTTTTACTGTGGGATTGCTGTTATGATTCCCTCAGAATACTCAGTGCCTTTTCAACAACGACGAAAAGGAAGAATAATGCCATTCTGGAGCTACAATATTTCACCTCTGCTCATAATAGGGAGCATGATATTGAAAAGCACTCCTCATTGACCTGAGAACCAAATGAAACACTTGTGCATAGGATTGCCAGACCCCCACCGGGAGCAGGGAGGGGATCCCCTGCTTTGAGCCTCCTTCCCCCCAGCTGTAATGTATTTAGTTGGTGAAAGGACTATGCTGAACTATTGAACTGCTGAACTCAGCTGTGCTGAACTGTGTTGAGCTTGAGGCTCTGCTCTAGGCTCTGCCTCCGTTGTCTGTTTCTTCTATTGGACGATGGACTTTGGCCGTCCAACCACAGACTAGGGTGGGTGGCTCCGGGTGGTTGGGAACTGTATATAAGTTGGGGTGTTTTGCAGTTAAGTTAGTTCTCTCTTTCCTGTTAACTGAATAAAGATGTAGCTGTTGGAACTCTGTCTCTGGCCTTGAGTGTAGGGTTGCCAGGTCCCTCTTTGCCACCAGCGGGAGGTTTTTGGGGCGGAGCCGGAGGAGGGTGTAGTTTGGGGAGGGGAGGGACTTCAATGCCATAGAGTCCAATTGCCAAAGTGGCCATTTTCTCCAGGGGAACTGATCTCTATCGGCTGGAGATCAGTTGAAATAGCAGATCTCCTGCTACTACCTGGAGGTTGGCAACCCTACTTGTGTGTAAGCTACTCATATATAATACCAGTGCTGTCTAGTTGGCTGGTGGGGGTCTTCCCAGGCTTAAAATGAGGCCTAGGCCTTGACACTGCTGGTGTGATGACATCACTTCTGAAAGTGATGTCATCACACAGGCGATGATAGCGGAGACTATCTGGTATCTACCATAGGGTTTGTGCCCAAATACCAGAGTGTTTCCCTCATTGTCGTCGATGTGATAACATCACTTCCAGAAGTGATGTCATCACTCAGGCACCGTGGAGGTCTAGGCCTCATTTTAAGCCTCATGAGATCCCACCCACCCACTCCTCCCTCGACGATGGCCAGGGAGACCTGGCAATCCTACTTGTGCAAGGCTGTTGGGAAGCTCCTTGGCCATGACCAGCCAGTTGTGTGCAGCCACCATGTGTAAAATCAAGAGTTTTGCATGCTACCCACAAATTATTTACATTGTGCATTGCTGATATTTGTGTGTGGCAGTAGCCATTTCAAGGGTATAAATGCTCATACGAGGAGAACACACTACCTATGACCACCATTTTGTCTGAAAGGGGCAACACACATATATTCCAGCTTTGGAACATAATGTACCAGAGTTCTGGTATCTTGTACCAACGTTGAAAATATGTCTGCTGCTCCTTGCAGACCAAATGTCGATTGTGCATATTGGGGGACTGCATGTAGTGCACTCTTCCTGTATGTGTGGTCAAACCTAATGCCTGAAAAGGGCTAGGATTTATGTACATTTGCCTGACCATGACCAAGGCACGTGCTCAGAAGTCAGGCCTTGTTCCCTGCCCCAAAGACTGCTGTAATTTTAATTGAATTGGGTATATAGCAGCCGCAATAACAATTCAATTCAAAAACCTTTAATGGCATAACAATTAATATAAATTTCACTCAGATATCAAACAACCATAGAAACATAGTTAAATACATCAGATTTCCCCCAGTTCTCTTTTTGGCGAATCTTTAGGACGTTATTAAGAAATTTGGCCACCTCCACAGTGATGTCGGGAAACACATCTTTCAATACATGTAGTTCTTTAGCTTGATCAGTCAAGCCTATTAGGTTAATAAAATGGGGTCAATGTATTTAAGCCGAAGGTGCGTATAAAAGGGGCAATAGAAAAGAATATGACCAATTGATTCTACGCTTCCTAATGCACATGTTCAAAGTCTATCATCATAAGCCACTTTTTGAAATCTGCCATATAAGACCACAGAGGGCATTACATTGAACCTGGCCAGGGAAAAGGCTCTACGCAAATGTCGATCTTTTAAAGAGTTAAGATATGATGCTGTTCCACCTTTCATCAGTGAGGACCCTAGCCTTAGCGGAGAGCAAATTTTGTCAGCAGCGCTACTGAGGTCTTGTAGTTGTATGTCCAAAATTCTACCCTTGATTGTTTGGAGTGCTTCCCTTTGTGAGAGCATAAGCAGCTCATCAAGGGATGAACCCAATGTATTTATTTTTTCTCTACAATTGTCAGCCAGTTGGAGGAGCTAGATTCCAAGAGCATTTGGTGCAAGAGACTGTTACTGTTTGTATTGTAGTGGATACGTAACCAATACTTGAGAGTCAGCAGCCAAGCCCTGGTCTCCACTAGATCCTGACCCAGTTCTAAGCATAAAGCTGCATAAGTGATGCAGTAAGACATTCCAAGTAATTTCCTAAAAAATTCAACTTGGAGGCAGTCCAGGGAGTGGTCAAAAGAGCCAATCCATATCAGTATGCCGTATAGTAATTGTGCAACTGTTTTAGCCTTGAAGACTTTCAAAGCCACAGGGATGAACTGGTTGCCATTGGTATCGAATAATGGCTTGCATACTCGCCTTGGCTATATTGGCTGCTGATTTCCTCTGCATTGTCCAGTTCGTGTTCTATTGGAAATGGACACCAAGATATTTAAAATGTTTGAGCTGCTCTACTTTTGTTCCCTTGAACACCCACCCACGGGGTTTCCATGCTCTTGAGAAAACCAGAATCTTGGTTTTTTCATAATTTAATTGGAGTCTATTAGTAGTAAAGTAATCCAGGGAGCAATTCATAAGACGCTTCAGGCCCACTCTCGAGCATGAAATTAGTACAGCGTCATCCGCATAGAGTAGTAAGGGTACGTGTGTGATACCAAGTCGAGGTGCATGTCCATCCACTTTGGCGAGCTCTGATGCATAATCATTCAAGAAGAGGTTAAACAGGGAAGGGGCCAGGATACAACCCTGTTTATCCCCCTTATTAATATGAATAACAATGTAAGGAGCATTCGCCAACTGGGAGCCCACCACAGAGATAAACTGTTTCCGTTTCCCTTTAAGTTGGCTGATTGTGCACTGGAGCCAGTCAGAAGATTCGCTGTAGACTTTTTCCAGCAGATCCCCCATTGATCCAGCCACATATACACTGATCACTTTCCTCAGCTGCAGATTTTATTCTACAAGATGTGAGGTAAAACTGAAGGTGTTCACCAAGGTGTTTTTTAATTGACTGGCCAACAGTGTAATGTTGTGCAGAGTTATTCCGGTCTAAATCCATGGTTTTAGACTAGATAAACTCAGCATAGGATTACACGGCACATTTCCCACAATTGAGAGGCTTCAATAGTTAAACCTGGGGGGTGAGGGTGGGAAGAGAACTCTGCTTTCCAGTTCTCAGGTTGTTATGTTCAGTATAAGCATCTCTGGGGCTGAGCAGTAGGGAATAGGGTCAAGCTATTCAGAGAACATTTCTGTATCAGAGCTCTACAGGTAGTTAAAAAATGATACTTTCTTCTCACGTTACCACCTAGTTATATAATACAGGAACTGAATCTTTGCTAAAACGTGGCAGCATTTAAGAACAGTGAAGAGAAAGCAGAAAAGGTTGGGTTTGTATAGCATGAATCACACCATCCATCCACCTGCTTCGCTTTAAGAACCCACAAAAAGAAAATGATCCAGGTGAACAATCAGATTTATTTACTGACGTTCCTCTGCCTTGAATTCCTGTTGAACTATAATGCATTTCAGTCTGCCACCATTCAGCGAGCACAGATTCTATAACAACAGCTACTCACTGCTTGTCCTAAAGGTTATTTTAAAATGATCACAGCTGAGCAGATCTATAGAAAAGCAGCAGGAGATTTCCATTCAGGGCCTGTAATTCTGGTTACCCTGCAGACCTATGCTGTAACAGCTTCCCACCTGGACTGGAAAGAAACGCCAAGGAGGTTTTCATTATCATTAGCTATAATGGACAGCTATCGAAACAGACAGCTAGCACTGCATCCATTTCTCTGTTTCCATTTTTCCTGTCATATGCCACACCATTGGTGCAAGTTCTATTTTTTTTCCAAAGCAGAGGTTTATGTACTGCACAGTCCAACCTGGAAAGACTTCTGCTTTGCTTTGCAAGGGAAAGACATTTTATAGGCTTTGTCTTTATGTTTCTCAAGTTGGCTGCATGTAGGGTTGCCAACCTCCAGGTACTAGCTGGAGATCTGCTATTACAACTGATCTCCAGCCAATAGAGAACAGTTCCCCTGGTGAAAATAGCCACGTTGGCAATTGGACTTATGGCATTGAGGTCCCTCCCCTCCCCAAACCCCCACTGGTGGCGAAGCAGGACCTGGCAACCCTAGCTGCATGGCTTGATAAGTGCAATATGAGCAAAAAAAAAAACCCCAATGAAATTGCCCCAATCTAGTAAAGCAAATAGGCTTCCTTTCCTATAGCCTTGCAGCATTTGGTTTCTTGCTTAAACATCTGATCCAAAGTCTTTGTAGTACATGTAAGTCCTGCCTATTAAACAATTAATGTTTTCCTTATGTTCTTTAAAAAAACTTTTATATGCCATTAATTGAGCTGAGTAAAAATACATTGCAATGTCTGCTGCTGCTCCTTGCTGATGAGTATACAGGAGGCAAGGGGGGGAAGGTTACCAAGAGGAAATAATTTGTTGCTGCCCACACATCAGTCTGCGAAAACATTTCCCATCATAATAAATATGCTTGTAATATTAAGTATTCATTGCAAAGAGTTAAACTACACACTCACACAGGCCTCCCTTCTGCTGACACCTCCCCACCCCCTCACGTTCATGGAATCTCATAATAGGCCCTCAGGGTTTTTTTGCAAAACTGAAAGCTGAGACTTATTTTTGAGTTAGGAGGTGTATTATGAATGTTGCCAAAATGCTAAATAAAAGAATCAAGGTCTGACTGGGTTTTCAACAGTATAGATGGAAAACCTGGTTTGCAACATTCTCAATTGTGAAACAAAATGTATGTTATGTAGATATAAAACTGACACCCCTATTTTTTTAAAAAAATTCATTTTTAGGATTTTTAAAGAATATCACGATCTAGTAGATACAGGGTTGGTCTCATATCACGATTAAATCCTTGTTCAGCCATGAAACGTACTGGGAGACTGTAGGCCCATTTGTGCTATCTCTCAGCCTAACATACCCAAAAGGGTTATTGAGAGGATAGGAGACATGCTGAGGTTCTGGGAAAGGAAACAGTAGTATTTGACCATCACTTCATTTATTTTTGCAACAAAGAAATTTATGTAAGGAAAAAAACCCTGTGGCACACAAACCTTACCTGACACTAAAACTTCAATTCCACTAGAACCAACTAGAGCATCAGAAGCCTTATAGGTAGGGTTGCCAGGTCTCTCTTCGCCACCGGTCTGAGGAGGGTGGTGTTTGGGGAAGGGAGGGATTGAATGCCATAGAACCCAATTGCCAAAATGACCATTTTCTCCAGGTGAATTGATCTCTATCAGCTGGAGATCTCCAGCTAGTACCTAGAGGTTGGCAAGCCTACTTATAGGACCCTAGGTCATGTTTTCCAAAGTGGGGTTCCAAAAAAGCCCTGATTTTCACTGAAGAACAAGTGAGTAGGACTCAGAGGAGGTTCTTTTCTACTTGAAAGTGACCTTTTCATTAGGTCTTGGGGAGGAGTCAACATCAGTGTTGTCACAGTGGCACCTGCTGGTACTTTTTTGAAGTTGAACATGCAGCCAACTTCACCAACCCTGTTTCTTTACCTTTATGGTTACAGATTGTTCCCAAGGCTGTTGACACAAAAATTGAAGGGAATTTATTTTCTGGCATCCATTCCAATTATAAAAGGGCTTGTGCCTTTTGTAGCAGTCACAAGGGGGGCTAAAGGGTGGGAAAATGAGTTTTTCACACACAAAAAAGCAATATTAATGAAGCCCACCATACGAATACTTACAAGCTAGCAAAAATTACCTATACATTTAAAAGCTAGCAGGAATGATCTATACATTTAAGTTGCCCAAATCAAGTCTAATTTTACATTTAAATTGTCTGGCTATATTTTGGGTCTTATCTAGAAGGGGGGAGTATGCCACAGGTTAGACAGACCCAATAGTGATGGTTATTGTGTGGAAAAGCCAAAGAATGTTGTGTTCAGTAAAACACAAGAATTTAGACCACTGCCCAGACTATGACTAACATGATATTGAGTGGTTAAGACTATTCTCCCTGCCGGTTAATTATAAACAAGATTGTGGTATGAGATTTTTGAACTATATGCTTGTGGAGGAAGAGGGAAGAAAAGATGTCCCCAAATTCGGAGATTCTTGATTAGGCACAAGGTCTTAAAGGAAAGGCCCCCTGTGCAGAGAAGAATGAGCTACACAAACAGCACAGGGAAACTGAATTGATATTTTTAAAAGGTTTTCTCAAACAGGGTTTTTACTCAGATGTATTCTGAAATGGGATCCCATGCATTGAGTCTACCCAAGGAAAATATCCTTTGCACTTTGAAGTTTTTCTTCCTCTCCCATAATACTAGAATGCGGGGTCATTTGCTGAAGCTGGAGGGTGAGAGATTCAAAACAGATAAAAGGAAGTATTTCTTCACACAACGCATAGTTAAATTGTGGAACTCCCTGCCACAAAATGTGGTGATGGCTGCCAACTTGGAAGGCTTTAAGAGGGGAGTGGACATGTTCATGGAGGAAAGGGGTATTCAAGGCTACTAGTTAAAATGGATACTAGTCGTGATGCATACCTATTCTCTCCAGGATCAGAGGAGCATGCCTATTATCTTGGGTGCTGTGGAACACAGGCACTATGGTGCTGCTGCAGTCGTCTTGTTTGTGGCTTCCTAGAGGCACCTGGTTGGCCACTGTGTGAATAGACTGCTGAACTTGATGGGCCTTGGTCTGATCCAGCATGGCCTTTCTTATGTTCTATAGCATAACGTGTATTCCATCCTATTTAATCTCTAATTCCAGGTGCCTAATGCTCCGGGAGCAGGAAATAGCAACCACACTGTTAAAGGAAAACAATGCATCCTTGACCCCATTGTCCTGTATACTTGAAGGACCACCTTTTCCATTATGCACCCATGCAACAACTTCAGTCAGTGCAGCAAACCCTGAGAGGGTGTGTTCCACTGCTTCCCACTCACAAGCTTTCTCTGTAGCCACGCCAAGGAGGCTGAGCTTTTAAATTATCCTCAATATCATTCAGGAACTAGGAGATGTGAATAAGGAACTGGGAGCGAATTGGGAACTGAGAACCAACTTCAGCCTCCTGTGGAACAGCCTCCCAGAAGAAATTCGGAAGGTCCCATCTCTCCTGCAATTTCATGAGGACTATATAAACTGAAACTTTTTAAAAAGATTCTTTTGATGGCTTCTGAAGTCTGTTGGTTCTTAGGGCCAGGGAAGTCTTATGAATATTATTAATAAGGTCACTGCTGGCTGTTTTAATAGTATAGTGTTTTAAATTTTCTGTGATTTAGACGGATACCAGGCAGGATACCAACCGTCATGGGAGGGGAAAGAGTTAACCCCCCTTCTCCCTGCTTTTATAGCCTTGATCCTACAGGGACCCCCATCAGCATTTTAAGAACACTATGACAATCTGATCTTGTATCTCTAAGATTATTTTCTAGTTTTACTCTGAACTTCATAAGTGAGCAGTAATTTAACCTGAGTTTCTCACATCCAGACCCCAGAGACTTGCCACTTTTACTGGTTTTGGTAATAAAACTGGTGCAGTTGAGACTAGAACAGGGCTCTCTTCATCCAAGCCAGCAAAGTGGATATATTGGGCTTCCTGGATGCCCTTGGTGAGGTCTTCTCCCATTCATCTCGAAGTAAAAATGTGGAGTTTAATAGTCAGCAGAAGCTCACACAGGATGTGAGGGATTTGCATGATCATAATCATACTTTATTGACGTTAGTAACAATTTACTAATTATCAGCAATAGGTTTCTGAAAAAACATTTTTCTTTCCATTAAGTTTGTTTCCTAGTGCTCCTCAGAGGCACAACTGAATATTCATGTGTACATCAAATCACAGTTAATTTATCTTGTAGCTTTTTTCCCCTGATAGACTGCAAATCCATCCCTTCATTTCTGCTGTACATTTACAGCATTTGTTCCATGTACGGAATCTTTACTGGTTTGTTTCATTATCTAGAGATGTTTGCCTTAACAAAGGACTCAACAACTTTTGTGGCATGTAGGGTCCATGTTTGCTGTTAGAGTAATATGCTAAAATAATGCTTCCCCACAGGTCTGTTTGCCTAATCTTGCTTTGAACCACTTTGAGCCAGCATGAAGTATCATCTAAAGTGAGAAGCATGAGAAGATAATTGTTTTGAGAATGAGCAACCTTTTGGCTGGGAAAGAACCCTTCCTGTTAACTGCTTTCCCCTGATCTGGAGAGACATTACTGCTTTTATGACATCAGTATAGCAATCCCCCCCCCCAAACACACACACACAATGCAAAATAAACTTGGAGGCTATAGTTGAGAGCCAGCAAAGCAGAGAGGAATGGCTGATTAACCCTTTTTGTTCCAGCCATTTTTCTGTTCAAAATTATCCTCTCTCAGCTGCTTCCCACCTGAGGAGAAAATATATGGCTTTTTAAATGTTGAAATGTCCATCAAAAATGTTCGTACGTGCAATGAAATAGACTAATGAGAACTCCATCAATTAAAAAAAATATTCCATAAATTTAGCCACTGCAATAAAGATGTCATTAAAATGATAGGTTAATGATCCAATTGAAAAATAGTAAACAGCCCAGAGAACAGCCAATCTGCACTTGAATATATAGTTCAGGTTTATGATGAGAAATAGCATGAACGATGGGAAAATGTTGTTTTTTTTAAATCTGAGGGGGAAATGTAATGGAAAGAAAAATATTATTCAGAACCCCATTGCTGATAGATATTATCAACTTCAGTGTGAGAATATATCCCACATAAAAGCTATTTCTATTGCTTATAAGCTACAGCTTAACAACTATGGCATTTTTTACCTCTATGGATGCCCTTTAAAAAAAATCACTCTGACTTTGGAAAATGATTCTGTTTACTTTCAAAAACTGCCTTAGGATGTCATTAATAAAACATAAGCATTTTGAGCTCCCAAAGACGATCTTCACTCGTTTTGAGGAGTAAACAAGTTGGTAATTCTTTCAATGTTATTTTGAGTGCCGTGGTATTCCATATAACTTATCTCACCTGTGGCAGAACAACCCCCACAGACACCTCATTCTACCAAGGGGGATGTGGAATTTAACACACTGGTCCATGCCCTAAACTACTAGAACCTAAGGTGTTCACTTCAGCAGCCTTATGCCATCATACCACAACAGATCCTTCCGTGCATTAAGGGTGTGTTATCATGGCTAAACATTGAACTATACAGCTTGCATTTTGGGGTGGGGAAGGAATTAATTCACTTCTCACATGTAGAACTATTCGGGCTCTTTCCCTTTTGTTATGTTAGGAAGTGCTTTAGGAAGAGTACTCAAGCTGCTTCCCTATGGTCAGTTTGGGAAATGCTGTGCTGGAGGCCCATCTGAATTCTACTGAAATGTGGGTGTTCCCTTAGGGATGTCTATACTGTCTGGTATCAGTGTCCAGGTGACAGCTATGGCCAGGAATGCTTCTAGAAGTTAAACCTTGTGTGCCAGCTGTGTCCCTTCCTTGACTTGAGAGATCTTGTCACAGCCACCAGTTCAGAGTAGATTGCTGTAGCGTGCACAGCAGGAACAGCAGAATGCAGCCATCAGGTAATCCATGGAGGGAAATGCAGAATGGATAACTCCAATTCTGTACCATGTTCCCATTGCTGTCCAGTCCCACTTCATTGTACTAAGTTTGACCTTTACCATCTGGGATCAGAATCCCAAGAAACAGCTTTCTTCTGCATGAACCTGCACCGACACTCAACTCATCTTCAAGGGCCCTTGTTCATGTGCCCCAATGATCTGAAGTATGGCAGATGAATACACAAGTAGGACCTTCATTCCAGTGGTACTGACTGTGGAACACTTTGCCTGTGGAGGTCTATGCCCTCATTAGTGATAGGTTTTCTGGCAGTAGAAAAGAGCAAGAGTCCAGTAGCACCTTAAAGACTATCAAAAATTACAAAATGTGTTGGGGTGAGGTTCTGTTCTGAGAGAATATGGAATGGAGCCCTGACCTGGATAGCCCCAGGCTAGCCTGATCTTGGCAGATCTCAGAAGCTAACAGGTTCGGCCCTGGTTAGCACTTGGATGGGAGACCACCAAGGAAGTCCAGGGTCACAATGCAGAGGCAGGCAGCGGTAAGAATATCTCTTGCCCTCAAAACCCTGTGGGGTTGCCGTAAGTTATGTGTGACTTGATGGTGAAAACTGTAGGGGTGATGTCGTTAGGGCCTAAAAAAAGCTACGGGGAGGGGGCGTGGCTCAGTGGTCGAGCATCTGCTTGGCATGCAAAAGGTCCCAGGTTCAATCCCTGGCATCTCCAGTTAAAGGGACTAGGCAACTAGGTCTCTGCCTGAGACCTTGGAGAGCCACTGCCAGTCTCAGTAGACAGTTCTGACTTCAATGGACCAAGGGTCTGATTCAGAATAAGGTAGCTTCATGTGTACAAAAAATTTCTGGCAGGGTATGAGCTTTTGTGAGTCACAGCTCACTAGCTGTGCCTCATGAAAGCTCATACCCTTCCAGAAATTTTGTTAGTCTTTAAGGCGCTACTGGACTCTTGCTCTTTTCTACTGCTACAGACAGACTAACACGGATACCCATCATGACTTTTCTGGCAAGAACTTGTTTTGTTTCAAAGGGCCTTTGATGGGTAATCTTTTTTATTTTATCTGCTGACTAGCATGTGCTTAAATTAGATAATAGATTATTAGATTATGAGAATACAGTACTCACTGGAAAAGACAATAATGCTAGGAAAAGCTGATGGCAGCAGGAAAAGAGGAAGTCCCAACATGAGATGGATTGACTCAGTCAAGGAAACCACGGCCCTCAGTTTGCAAGACCTGAGCAAGGCTGTTAACAATAGGATGTTTTGGAGGTAATTAACTCATAGGGTTGCTTGCACTTGCCATGAATTGGAAGTGACTCAAAAGCATTTAACACACAAAAGTTAGCTTGTGTAATATCAAAGGTTTAAATTTGCTACCCTAAGGATTTATCACGATACCAACCACAGCAACCACATCTACCACTCACAGCATATAGGCAATACTTCTGTAGCTTAATTTTATGCAGATTATCAGGGTCTCTATAATTTTCTGTTACCCTTAAGGACCATGAAATAAAAGCAGTCTTTGGGCATCAGCTGAGACTGATGTCAGTCAGAAGGGCTGGGACAAATATGACTGCCTAGAACCACTATGACAT
This sequence comes from Euleptes europaea, assembly GCF_029931775.1. NCBI lineage: Eukaryota > Metazoa > Chordata > Lepidosauria > Squamata > Sphaerodactylidae > Euleptes > Euleptes europaea. Next base: position 82,170,053 of record NC_079315.1, on the reverse strand, counting down.
CAGTGCAGATCAAAAGGAAGGAAGCCTTAAAAAGTGAGAAAATAAAATGCAATATGAAAATTTAAAACCAAATATATTATAATATGTATTTAACACATAGTCAAATCCATTGTAGGACTCAGTAATAATGTTAGCATGAAGAAAAATGGCAATACACAAAGAAGTAAAATGTTTTCTGTAGAATCCTTGCTGTTGGCAATAATAGTCTGTCCTTACTGGAATTCTCATTAAAATTTCCGGGACAAGTACGGCTCATAGAAGACTCAGTGGGATTCTGGTCCTACTGCCCATTTCAAAAATTGTCTTAATCAGTGGCATATTCAGGAACACTTAGGTGCAAAGATATGATAAAACTGTAATAAATGTATGGTTTTACCATACACAACAGGATTTGTAACACAACAGCAAGTGGATCTGCGCCGCCATCCCCCCCCCCCCAACAAGAATGCACAACTTGCTTCTTTTGCAGTCTTGGATCCAGACTTCTGATGGTCTCCTGAGCACAAGGAGAGCAGAAGAGAAGATGGTTTACAGATCATGCTGGGTCCTGAGCTTCAATCACCCATCGATTCTGGGCAGCCACATGACTTTCCAGATTGCTTGCTTCAGCTTTACAAATGACATGGCAAATGAAGAGATATGTTGGCAGTTTAGGAAGGAATGCCCAAATGCAGAGAATAAAAGAAAATAAAAAGGGAGAGAGAGCTTGAGTCAACGAAAACCAGATGGTGAAACATAGTCTAAAACCCAAAAAGGGAGGTTTTATTTTGTTTCTATTGTTTTCCTCCTTGTACCACATTCTTCTACTAGTAATCAGTTTTGCTCTTTGTCTGCTTTTTTCTTCCAGCTATGGTATCATCCTGCCAAAAGTCTGCAGCTTAAGGAATACGTATGGGGAGGGAGAGAGAAAGCCAGCAACATCATGCATTGCCCTCTAGTTGAACGTCTGCACCAATGAAAGAAGCCCTTGTACACAAATGACCCTTTGCCCTTCTGGTTACTAATACTGCCCTGCAGAGTTTCCGAGGGTGATGCTATACTAATGCTCCAGCAACTGTGCGAATCCTGTTGAGCCAGGCATTGGCTAAGGTCCTAGTGGAACAAAAAGCCTAACTGGAACCTTTATTTTTTATATAACTTTATTTTATTTGGATGTTTATTAACAATTACAATTGCAATATAAAATAATAAAAATTAACACAGCGAAAAGTTAACGAATCCATTACAATAAAGAGATGTCTCAGCACAAGATCCCTATGCTAACAATTTAAGATCAGCCTTGATGTCATAAGCATCTGTAGATTAAAACTGAAAGTTCATAAATGCAGAACTGAAATGGTGGGGTTTCTTTATTCATTTAGAAAATGTATATGCCGCCTTTCCAGAAACCTGCCTGAGGCAGCACACAAAGCAAAACAATATAGGAAAACCATAAAAAATAGCATAAATTTTAACATGCCATAAAAACCCAGCTATAAAACTTTTAGCAGCCTAATGTGATATTCATAAAACATTCCTCAGGCTAGAAGGAAACTGCAAAAACATTTTTACTAGCAAGTGTTTTATTAGATTCTGTGTAAAACTAGACATGGAGTCCATGCCACAAAGAAACCAACAAGGTTAGCAAGGGTCTTTATAAAAATGATATCATGAGAGAACTTCTTAACAATAAGGAACCCCCCTCCCTAAACACACACGCACACACAATTTGTGCAACTGTTGTCTCACTAATGTCATTTGATCAGTCTTCCAATGTTTTGCCTAATTTTACCACAGCCAGACACACAACGCTTCACCAAGCCAGTTTACATCAGGAAAATGGAATGCTGAGAGGCTTAAAACATCCTGCTCCTTTGTTCCATGGTCCAGATCTGAATCGGGTCCCATTGCACCTGAGAATTGAATGTAACATATCTGAGAGCTCTGTATATAATAACATCTGTGAGAACACCCGGTGCACACCTGGTTTGGCTTTAAGATTATACACATGGAGAACCCCTGTTCTCAAAGGCCTCTAGGGGTATTTTGGACCAGACAAGTATTAATGGAACTGATACCATTCACGTTTTAGGTCAGGAGTTTTGATTGACACATTTCCTACACCTCTGTATTCTGTGGTGAACCCATGTTTCAAAAAGGTTAGTTACTTCAATGTTAAATATTTCAGCACATTGTACAAATGAAACCCATCATAATATAGTAGTTCCTTTTCTCATCTATCTCAACATTAGAAGTGGCCCTTGTATAAGGCTTATCCTGGAAATCCAGTGATCTGCTACCCTAATTTTAACAGGTTAAGAAAATAGCATTTCATGATAAAAAATGTAAAGAAAAAAATGTAATTCTTTCCAGACACGAGATGCAAGAACAGGTGTGCTAATAAGAATACCCGAGATGTTAACCTCTTGCATGTACCATTGCTCCATGCATAATTATAGACTAGCAAAAGGAACAGGAGCCCATAACCTCCTGACAATCTCATTAAGAAAGACTGCTATTGTTGGAGGACAGTTTGGGGCTGACAACTTGCTGTGCAAAATTACTCTCTTTCTGCATGGGAGGTCATGTCACTTTCTCCGAGCACTCCTCTTAGCTTCAGTCAGGTATTTAAAGAAAAAATCAGTACCTTGGCAAGATTGTCAAGGTGTATGCAAAGGATGGCATAAAACCCTTCCTTGGGCCAGAGACAGTGCCCCAGCTGTTCAGGAAGCAACGGCAATTTCATACATAGATGTACAGAGGGAGTGATGCAATGCAAATGGATCCTTGCTCCCATTTTCGTAATCCCTTTAAGTAAATAATCTGTGCTTATTCCCGCCCATCTGAAATCTGATTACATACATTTTTACCAGACTTTGCTCATCCACCCAAACAGCAGAGTGTATTTTAAGTTTCAAAGTATGCATTATGCTGGAGATCTGTGATCTGATCTCCCAATGTGCATTCTGATCCCTTATGCAACCTGGCAAGAGAGCCAGCGTGGTATAGTGGTTAATCTGGACTCTAATCTGGTGAATCGGGTTGGTTTCCTCACTCCTAAACATGAAGCCAGCTGGGTGACCTTGGGGTAGTCACAGTTCTCTTCGAACTCTCTGAGCCTCACCTACCTCAGAAGGTGCCTGTTGTGGAGAGAGGAAAGGAAGGTGATTGTAAGGCAGTTTGATTGTAAGGCGGTAGAGAAAATTGGCATATAAAAACCAACTCTTCTTCTTCATCGTCTACACCTCAGAACGTTGCCTAGCTTGCAGCAAGCAACAGAGATGGGTGACAAGTGTTCCTATATTGGGGAGAAATAAAGGGCAGGACTGAATATAGTCCACTTCCTTATAAGATCTTGAGGGAGGGAGTTTGAGATAACCAGGAATATGTCAAGAAATGAGGCAAATAGGGTGTGAGTCTAAACCAGGAGTAGGCTTTATTTTCTTTTTAGCCCACATGCTGAATGCAGCACAACACTTAGCTGTGAATAGGTTCATATGGCATTTACTAGGAGTAGAGCCAGAAGAAGCTGCAGTTGATGTGAATCACCACTTCAGGAGAGCTTCACTCAGACCTGGCCTAGCCTGGCTCCAATTCTCCCATGCTTTTGGGGTGGAGCAAGAGAGCTGCCGTGCCAGGCAAAATGGACTGGTGTGTGATAGGGTGGCCTAAACCCTTACACAGGAGGAGAGAAATAGGCAGGGAAAGGAAGATGTTTGTAACAGACCTGTCTGTACCTCCAATGGTGCCTTTTTGCTAAATCAAATAAAAGTTGGCCTGCAGCTGTCAACACAGTGCCATTTTAACTCCCACCCTGGGGGGGGCACACTCATACATGCACTGCCCCGCTCATCCACCCTAACACCAGAGTGTATTTTAAGTTCTAAAGTACACTGGAGATCTGTGATCTGATCTCCCAAGATCTGTGTTCTGATTCTAATAACCATCCACGATTCGGAAGGCCCACTCCAGAGTCACAGCACTGGGCAAAGGGGATTAAACGCTGTGAAATCTGAGTCCCGAGGAGAAAGGTGGAGTACAAATAATGTAAATAATTTTGTAAAATATTCTCCCCAGACTAAGGTTGCCAGCTCCAGGTTGAGAAATACCTGGAGATTTTGGGGGTGGAGCCTGAGAAGGGTGGGGTTTCAGGAGGGGAAGGACAACAATGAGGTATAATGCCATAGAGTCTGTTAAGTCGCATGGGCAATACACAAAGAACAGAGACAGAGTTCCAACAGCAAATGCTTTATTAAGAACAGGCAGAACAGAACTAACTACAGTGATCAGACCCCTGCTTATATGCCCACTTGGCCACCTGCAGCCACTCCCCCCACGACCGTGATTGGGAGGGGGAAACCCCAGTAGCCAATGAGAACATACAGTTCAGAAACCTTGGGGAACTCCAAGCTGCCCAGGGTTTCCCCTGATGCAATTGCAAGGAGCTTCATTCCCTTGATTCAGTCACACACCCACAATCAGTAGGAATTATTTCCCTTTAAACCAATCAGTAGAAATTGTTTCCTTTTAACCCAATCAGTGCATACACAACAGAGTCCACCTTCCAAAGCGGCCATTTTCTCCAGGCAAACTGGACGGGAGGGGAGGGATGGGAGTTTTTAGACTCTTCTGGCCATTTCAAAAGTGAGAATCCCTGCTCTGATTGGCCAGGAGAAGACCCAGCTTGGCCACCATTGGCCGCGGGAGAATGCTGCTTACTAACTGACAGTTATGCTGCTGATTCTGAGCCCCCGAATTTGCTGAATTTATTCGGCATGCCCCAAACTTGCCGAATTCGGCTCGTTGTTTTCCCGCCTTTTTTTTAATTTGGTTCCATCCGAACTGAAAACAGTGTCGTAGGCCAACCTGAGCTGCCCTCCTCCTCTGAGGAAGAGGAGGAGTGGGAACCTGGACCTGTTCCTCCAAGGGCTGCACTGGAACAGCAGGAACGGGCATCAGAGCCACCAAGACCCATGTCAGGGGATGAGGACTGCTCATTCTGGCAGCAAACAGAACAGCAAGAAGAGCAGGACTCCTCGCCTGCAAGTTCTCCCAAGCCGGTGTGAGGTTCTCCAACCTCCCTGGGCGGTTTCCATAAAATCACTCGCTCAGACGACCGTTCAGAAGCAGGTAAGTTTATTGGAAGGCATCAGGTAAGGTCAGGGCCTACATGGTCCAAAGCTACAAGTGCTCACATAGTCAAAAGGGCTAGAATATAAACAGTTCTAAATTACAGAAGCCAGTTGCATGTTTTGAGAACCAAGTGATAACAGCGCTGAGCTAAGCTACTGAATACACATCAAAGGCAGCAGAGGAGCTCGTTACCTCGAGCCTGAGAAAGCCAAGGTCGGAAGAGGGAGGTGGGAAGGAGGAAAGGAAAATGTCCGGGACATTCCAGCAAGGGCCTAAATGGGAAACAATCCAACGAAGGCCTGAACCCCTCTACTAACAGAGACCTGGCCTGTCGCTTGTACGGACAGACCAGACACAGACCAGATCAGAACAGAGCAATACCTCACAGCCGGCTGAGAAGCAGAGAATCAGGGCCCAGCTTCAATTAAGGGAACGAAGGCAAAAGGCCAGGTGGGCCTTGAGAGAGAGAGCAAAGACAATCAAGCCTAATCAGGAAGCAGTGGAAAACGCTGGAACCGCTAGTCTGATAAAAGGCCAGGCAGATTGCCAAAGTTCTTGTGGGTTCAACACATGTTGAAGGCCACTGACTGAGAGAAGCAAACAGAAGCTCCAAGCAACTGAAGCTATCCCAGTCAACCCTGGCGTGCAAGCTGACGTCTGATCTGAGAAACAAGGAGATTGGACTGGTATGTGCCTCTACTCCTTTCCCTGCTAATTACCTTGGTCTAGCCCGGTCCACGGGAAGAGAAAAGCCTGTGTCAGGCTCTGGTCAACGCAGTACTCCCATTGCTGTTGTTGAAACCAGAGGCCAAGCCTCGGGCCTTGGTTACTGCCTGCACACTACACAAATACGACAAACTGCCAAATCGGGGGAAATTCAGCTGTTTTTCGGTTCGGGACTAACCGAATCGAGAGTCCTACTCCAGCCACCACCTTGATGTTGGCAACCGTACCCCAGACCATTTTCCCGGCTGAAACTTTTCCCTTCCTCCTTGAGCTGCAATTACTCCCAACAAGAAGAAAAGACAAGCAAAGACAAAGTGCCGAAAATCTTTCTCTATGGAAGCTAATTACAACCTTGGGTGGTGGTTTTGATTGGGAAAATGGTGGGTGGGATGTTAAAGAAAAACCTTTGCCCAGGACCATAGCCTGGCCTAAATTGGTACATACATGTCTCAGCAGATCTGCTCCCTTCATATGTCACCAACAACCCAAAAGTACAAATTAAGACACAACACCCCAGGAACTAATTGGTTTAGCCCAGTAGGGGTGGAGTCAGTGAATGGAAGCTGGCAGCAGAGGAAGAGTCTGGTTGCTGTATAAAATTCTGGGCTCTTGTCACCTTGTATAAGCTAATTGAAATTTATACATGTTAAATGTTAATTTGAAGGGGGTTGAATTTAGTATGACTGGTATCGTTGTTGTAATCACATTGTCATTTCAGAGCTGTAATTATCAAGCTCAAGACATAGCCTAGATTCTGTGGTATCCACTTTGTTCTTTTTTATGCTAGAGGAAAGCATGAGAAAAATCTAGCGCTAGGACTTGGACTTGGTTCACCATGTTGTTTCAAACACTTCCTTTCAACTGAATTTATAGACTACAAGTGGGAACCCACAAGGACTTGCAGGAGGTATCTAATTGCCCTTCCCCCTGTATTTCTTCTTTACCTTTCCTTAAAGCCCCCATAGCCTTTCCTCTTTTTCTGCTTCCTTTTTAGGATTGCCAGCTCCAGGTTGGGAAATTCCTGCAGGTTTGGGGATGGATCCTTGGGAGGTGATATTTGAGGAGGGAAGCGACCTCAGCGGGGTATAAAGCCATAGAACACCCCCCCAAAGCAGCCATTTTCAACATTGGAACTGATCTCTGTCATGTGGAGATCAGTTGTAATTGTGAATGATCTCCAGCCCCCATCTGGAGGTTGGCAAACCTAGTTCACACACAGGAAATGGCTGCTTTGGAGGGTGAAGTCTGTGGCATTACAGGCACTCCTTTTATCATTTTTGGTTTTTTTTTAAAGCCCCCAATGTTTTGTTTTTAGATTTCACGTTTTTTCTGCAAACCTGGGGGGCTTTTCAGGTTCGTAGAAAGATCTGCCTTGCCTGTTCACAGCTCCAGTCACCAGATTTAATATCCAAAGATGTGGTCGACTTTGCTATTAGAATATATATATTGCTAGTTTCTTCTGGTGGTTGTGTTTAACAACACTTGGTTATATTGTTCTATATGTTGAAGGGGTTTTGAGTTTTAAAATCTTGCTAAACTTAAAATTTGTCTTGCAACTTCTGTTCCAGAGTTAGCTCCTTAGAAACTACAAGGAAAGAGGTTATACGAGCACCGCTGTTCTTTCTTTCTGGCTTGGTACATGCCTATAGTTATTATTTCTGATAATTGATTGCTTTGGTCACATCAGCAGGGACAGGCAAAATCTAAGACTTGACGATTGCTGCTTAGCTACCACCTCTGTACAGTCTTGCTACGCTCATTTTGCTTCAGCAGCCTGAAGGAGAAAAACCCAAGCTGTTTCTGATTGAACTTGGGGTGCCAGCAAAGACTAAGAGGTCTGCAGCAACTCGGAACCTAAAGTCATCTTTTATTCTCTTGTTAAATAGCAGACAATTGTAGTCAAGCATGCTGCTATCAAGACTGTCTGTTAATGTTGCCCACAGGTCAATGTTTCAGGCAGTACCAAGCTATGTAGTTTATGTGAGATCTGTTTATTTGCTGCTCTCTCTGTCGTTTAAGAGTGGGGGAAATCAGCTCTAGGCTTGGAAGGCTGTGAAGTTTGTGTTCTGGGCTTTGTTTCAGTTTGAATTAGCTAGCTTGCTCCTAGCCTGGTTTCTTTGGGAGAAAGTACCCCTTGACTTTTAATACAACAACTTATGTGCAGTGCAGAAATAAAATCAGAACACAACAAAAGCATCAATAAAGTTACCTGAAGGGATGACAGGGAGGGGCTAATACAGCAACCAATAAAACCAACAGGTACATTAACAATTAAAGGCAGTCTAAATAAACAGCCCATGTAACAGGGCCAAAGCAGTGGCGGATCTACATTTTTGGGGCCCTGAAGCTTGAACTGTTATGGGGACCCTTTTGCAACCAGCAACAATAGGGCAACATCTAACAAGGCCCTGGCCCCAGCCTGATGGAATGTTCTTCCAAGTAACATCAGGGCCCTATGTAGGGATGCCAACCTCCAGGTAATAGAAGATCTCCTGCTATTACAACTGATCTCCAGCCGATAGAGATCAGTTCACCTGGAGAAAATGGCCGCTTTGGCAATTGGACTCTATGGCACTGAAGTCCCTCCCCTCCCCAAACCCTGCCCTCCTCAGTCACCACCCCAAAAACCTCCCGCCGATAGCAAAGAGGGACCTGGCAACCCTAGCCCTATGGACCTTCAGAAGTTCTGCAGGGCCTGTAAAACAGAGCTATTCCACCAGGCCTACAATTGAGGACAACCACAGGTTGTCATCCTTACTGGCCTCCCTTTCCTCTCGGGGCTTCTGATATGAGGATTTGGCTTCTTGGCCAGGCCTCCAATGGCCCTGTAATTATAGGAGTACCATCTTGTTAACTGTATTGAATTGTTTTATGAATTTTATTGATTACTTATGAATTTTAGATATATATGATTTTATTATGATGTTACCTGCTGTCAGGTAAGAGAGAGGAATGGGGATCTTCAGTAGCTGCCACCACTCTGGTGTGAGCCTAACTCAAGAAGGCCCAGAGCACCCTCCCTGCCCCTGGCTGCTTCTTCTCCCAACAGGGTGTACTTTCTAGGTGACCAAATGAGGCGTGAGGACCCAGGGCAGAGTAACAAACAAGGTCTAATAATAATGATAACTCAAGCCACAATAGGATGACAAAACCAGTAAAGGCAGGCAATCAAACAAATAAAAACCCTAACACATCTATCTTTACTATCCCTAGCCCTCAGGCTAACTCACCCCTTTCTGGAGGCGGGATCCCTCCATCTGCAGCAGCCTCTCCCCAGCCCTGCTCCCTAGGAGTGAACCCCTCCCTTTTCAGGCAAGGCATTTTATTCCTATTCCCCAGGCACCACTCCCTTACCCCTGGTTGGCCCTAGCCTTCCCTCCAAATCCTCTTCCACCAATCACAAGGCTCAGAGGGTACCTTGGAGATGTAGGCCTGGTAACTACTTTAATATAGGCCTCCCTAGGGCCTCTAGGCTGCACTTGAGGCCTAGGATCATGACACCCACCCTGAGCCCGGCTTTGACCGGGAATGAGGGTGGGCTATAAATTTAACTAATAAATAATAATAATAAGGAGGGGGTCATCAGAGGGGGCTCGTTAGGCTAAAGAGGTGAAAATCTGATCTTTTGTTGTTAAAATGCACAAGCGAATGCAGCCTGAATTGAGAATTCAGATGTCTTTTTATGGTTCTGATTGGCTCTCGCCTAAGGGCTGAGCTATAGAATTATTAAGCCTTGCACCAACGAAGGATTTGAGGATCCAGCTGCCAAAATGTAGGCTATGAATAGATTCTGGCGAGCTCAGTGCGCCCCATGCAGCTGGGGGTTCGAGCACTGCAAGCCCCCAAGAAAATTTTGAAATTTGACCAATTACAGGGACATTTTGAGGCCATATGACCATGTTCTAAAGTCAATATTAAGTACTCCAACCCATTGGCTTATGATTCTATCACAAAAAACTCCATCGGTTTTGTAGAGAAATTCACTCATTGAAAAAAAGTTGCTTTGGGGGCCCCTCCAGGGTTGGGGGCCCTGAAGCTTAAGCTTCATTAGTTTCACAGTAGATCCGCCTCTGGGCCAAAGTCCTAAATATGGACAACCTCAAGAGGCAATTGTTTCCATGTGAAATGGTAATAGTATCACCTGATCTCGCGAGATCTCAGAAGGTAAGCAGGGTTGGTACTTGGATAGGGGACCACCAACGAAGACGGCAGAGGAAGGCATTGGCAAACTATCTCTGCTTACTTACCTGCCTTGAAAACCCCCATGGGGTCGCCATAAGTCAGCTGCAACTTCACAGCACTTCACGCATACGCACACAGTTGCATCCATACTAAGCCACATTTGACTCTAGAGATATAGGTGGCATACCCCATGCTACTTTATCCTTTTAATCGGAGATGCCTGGGACTAAACCTGGGACCTTCTCCATGCAAAGAGACGCTTGACAACTGAGCCACGGCTCCTTCAACCTCCCTGCCACTAAGAAGTCAGTCTAGCTGCTACATTTTGAACCATTAGCAGCTTCCAAACAGCCTCCAAAGTCAGTCCCACGTCAAACACATTAATCTAAATACACATTAATCTGAAACACATTAATCTGCAACAAGGCATTCCCTTTGGCTGTTGTCAGGGCTTAGGTTAAGACAGGTTTCAAACCCATAACTCATTAATGCCTCAGCGTAAAGGCATGCAAAATAATAACACATTTCTGATCACTGAAGGAGGGAAATGCAAGGCTCGCTGTGAGCCAACCCAGTCCAGTGCTTAGCGAGTAACTAGATTGAAACACTGACAGTAAAAATTAAGTGGCTTCCCTAAGTGTATATAAAGTACATTTCCTTTACCAAAGAATAACCCACAATCATCATCCATGGCAGGACTGAGCCTCAGGATATCACATTTTAGAACTGAGAAAGTATTGTTGATTAGGTTCCCACTTCTCAGGCACAATGCAAACAATATAGTCAGCACTTGGAATGATGTGGGAGCCATTCCTAAGTGTAGAAATCCACAGTGTAAGGAAATCATGCAGTTCCTCTGAGTATGCAAAGAGCCTCCTGGTTGCAGCTGAATGACTGACCTGGAAATACTCAATGCAAGTTGGGACAAGGGGTGATCCGTATACAAGCATTAACATGTTACAGTTCCCTCATGGAGGCACCGTTGCAGAAGTGGCTGTTGTTGCATTCCTCGTGGTGTCTGTCTTGTTTGAGTCAGGCCTAAGTAGAACTTTCCTCTCCCCACCTGTTGAATGATCAGGCCTATACAATATACTGGTATGGCATTTTGTAAGAAATTGGTTTTTTATAGAGTTGATGTTTGTAAAACTCTGTGAAGATGAACCATGAAGCTGAATGATTCCCCCTCATATGTGTCCTTATTTATTTATTAAAATATGTATAGTGTCATTTCTCTGAATGTACAAAGTGGCTTAAAAAACAAATATAAAATCAGGCCAATTAAAATTACAAAATGAATAAAACAAACTAGCAGAAGCCACAAACAGCAGAACAAAGGGGGGGGACTATGAAAATGAAAGAATGAATGAAAATCACATTGGGATTTTAAAGCCTTTGCCAGGAGTTTGAATGCCAAAAGTGAAGGACAGATGGAGAGAGAATTCCAGAGTCATGGTACCACCACAGAGAAGACCCATCCCTGAACACTATCCATACCACTTCAGAAGGTGGTGGGACCCAGAGAAGACCCTATAACGAAGATCTAAGTGAGTGGGCAAGTTTGTACCATTTGTTTCTTTGTGACTCTTTAAAACAGGCGCTGGTATCTCATGTGAAAATCAGGGCCTCACAGTGTGACTGATAACAGACTGCCAGCGTCTTATCATGAGACATTATATTTCTTGCATTTGTAGCTTTAAAATAGGGCAATATAAATATTGCTGTTTCGCTATCGAAGAAGTTACAGCAGTCATGTGTTTTTCTGTAAACATGTCCCTACCTCCCACTCCCAAAGTGTCATGTTTTTCGGAAGCCCAATTTAGTGGCAACAAAGCTATTGCTTCTTTTGCTCTGTGTAATTTGTCAATAACCAGGAAAGTGTGCCTGGTGATTCACTATGAAGTCTGTAGTTACAGTAGTCAGGAAATATAATAAAATTGTTCCTCAGTTTGCTGTTTACTAAAAGAGATGTATATGGAGAATTAAAATCAAACAAAGTTTATTTCCTTCATTGAGCGCAGTTTATACTGTGGGGAGGGGAGACGAAGGGGGAAAATCTTCCTGATTTTGAAAGTCTGCTGGTCCTGGTGTGGTTATGGAAGTTACACGTCTCGGCTTTTGTACTGTGCAATGTTGAGAATGTGGTGGGAATGGAACAGGGCAGGAACTCAGCAAGAAAATATCTCAGATAGTCAAAATATTTGTCAGGGCATTTTCTCATGTGAATATGCGTATCGCTGGTATATGCCAGCCAGTAGGCCAAGGCATCTGTTTTATCTTGGTTTTTTGTTTTGTTTTGTTTTGTTTTTTTTAAAAGCTGCTGGGCAAGGCAGCAGAACTAAAGAAACAACAAAGAAATTCAAGAAGAATCAAGTGTGTGGGGGGGAGTCTTTCAAGAGGCAAGTGTTGAAAAGAAACAAGTAAACTTTAATATCCTTAGAGGTCTTTTCCCAGATAACAGCAAGATAAGGAAAGAACCTTGAGGCTGATTCTTTTTTTCCCCTTCCCCTTTTTCTCACTTTTGACTTGCATCCATTCATTATTTGCCAACAAGGCATCATTTTGCCTTCTCTTCCTATAATGTAGACATCAAATTTGATGGCTCCACATTTCAAATGAACCACCAGTTAACTATTAGAAAATGTGTTTTCCCCAGATGTGCTGATGTGTCAAATAGATTCCTCATTCTGTAGTGAAGAAAACAACGTACAAATAACTGTTTATCAGTCTTTTTGGCATACAAAAAGGATGTCCTCAGCAAAGGCATTCAGTATTTCAAGTTGATGGTTTTGGATGAAACATGTTCCGTGCACACACAAAAACAAAATCTAGAGTGAGATTTAAAAGGCAAAAGATTTAATTGCTAGCAATGATGGATGTTATAAACGGCAACCATATCTGGCTGCTTGTTCTAGTAACCTACTGACTTCTTTCCTTCTAGTGAGAAATGGTGGGTTATATGGGCTATCTCAATTGCTAATTGATTGTTTTTATTTGAATTAGACTAATACAAATTATTTTAAAGATGGTAAACAAATAAACTGTTAAATTAAAAACAACACTATTATGGCTATAAACTCAGTAGTGCAGATTATAGATAGGGCATAAAATATGTATAATCCATACTTGAATGCAAAGACTTATACATCTCTGTTGGTTGCTACAGAGTTTAAGTGAAGATATTTACTGGTAAAAGGAGAAGGGGTTTTGGCTGTGCATTTAGGGTTTTCCTGCACTGAGTGAGGTGTTTAACTAAATGGCCCGTTCCAACTCTAGAGCTTTGCTGTGAGTGATGCTGTTTGTGATACGAGGGTGGTTTATTATCTGTTTTTGCTCTCTTCCCATTCACTTACTGTACTAGTCTTTGAGGAAGAAAAATGAGAAGAACCAGTGTAAATTCCTGCTCCAGCCCTCAATGGGCTGGGAAAGGTACCCAAAGTATGCATCATTCTGCCACCATATGTGTGCTAGACTCCTCTGACAAGTAGGGGTCTGAATACCCAAATATGATAAAATGTCTCCTTCTGCTATCCTTGTGGTGGTCTGACAGGGGGGTATGCAGCATTCTGATCAGAGCATCCTGTTTATGTACTATACTTCATGTACTAGTGTAGGGTTTTTTAAAGCATTGCTTGATGGGAAATATACCGTATATACTCGAGTATAAGCCGAGTTTTTCAGCCCAAAAAAAGGGCTGAAAAAAGCCAACTCGGCTTATACGCGGGTCAATACGGTAGGGTAGGGGAGGGGGAGGAGGGAGGAGGAAAACCTACCATTGCCGCCATCCTTCGCTGTCGGCCCACTCGCGTTCCCGCGGCCTGGGAGCGGCCAGCGGGGCCTGCCTGCTCCTAGGCAGGCCTCGCCGCCGCCCCCGCCGCCCCTGCCGCCTCCCCGCTCGCCTTCCCGCGGCCAGCGGGGCCTGCCTGGAAGCAGGCAGGCCTCGCCGCCGCCCCCGCCGCCCCCGCCCGCCGCCGGCCCGCTCTCCTGGGAGCGGCCAGCGGGGCCTGCCTGCTCCTAGGCAGGCCTCGCCACCGCCCCCGCCGCCCCCGCCGCCTCCCCGCTCGCCTTCCCGCGGCCAGCGGGGCCTGCCTGGAAGCAGGCAGGCCTCGCCGCCGCCCCCCCCCCCCCGTCGCCGGCCCGCTCTCCTGGGAGCGGCCAGCGGGGCCTGCCTGCTCCCAGGCAGGCCTCGCCGCCGCCCCCCCCCCGCCGCCGGCCCTTCTCCTGGGAGCGGCCAGCGGGGCCTGCCTGCTCCCAGGCAGGCCTCGCCGCCGCTATCCGCCCCCCCGCCCCCCCCCCGCCGCCGGCCCGCTCTCCTGGGAGCGGCCAGCGGGGCCTGCCTGCTCCCAGGCAGGCCTCGCCGCTGCTACCCGCCCCCCCCCCCGCCCCCCCCGCCGCCGGCCCGCTCTCCTGGGAGCGGCCAGCGGGGCCTGCCTGCTCCCAGGCAGGCCTCGCTGCCGCCCCCGCCGCCTCCCCGCTCGCCTTCCCGCAGCCTGGGAGCGGCCAGCGGGGCCTGCCTGGGAGCAGGCAGGCCTCGCCGCCGCCCCCCCCCGCCCCCCCCGCCGCCCCCCCCCGCCGCCGGCCCTTCTCCTGGGAGCGGCCAGCGGGGCCTGCCTGCTCCCAGGCAGGCCTCGCCGCCGCTACCCGCCCCCCCGCCCCCCCCGCCGCCGGCCCGCTCTCCTGGGAGCGGCCAGCGGGGCCTGCCTGCTCCCATGCAGGCCTCGCCGCCGCCCCCGCCGCCACCCCGCTCGCCTTCCCGCAGCCTGGGAGCGGCCAGCGGGGCCTGCCTGGGAGCAGGCAGACCTCGCCGCCGCCCCCCCCGCCCCCCCCGCCCCCCCCCCCCGCCGCCGGCCCGCTCGCCTGGGAGCGGCCTGCGGGGCCTGCCTGCTCCCAGGCAGGCCTCGCCGCCGCCCCCCCCCCCGCCGGGCCCGCGAGGGTTCTTCCGGCCGGCAGCGGCCTCCTGCAGGGCCGGGAAGGCTGCGCCGCTGCTTCCTGCCGCCGCTTCTCCTGGTGAGTAGGGGGTTCAGGGGCTCTTCCCCCTCCCCCCCTTGAATGGCACTGGGGTCGGGGTGGGTTGGGGTGGGTTGGGAGGTCCCGGGAGGCCGGTGGGAGGGCGACCTGGGGCAGGGGCAAGATCTTCCCTGCGCTCTAAAATGGCGGCCGCCATTTTAGAGCGCAGCTTTACCAGAAAAGGGAATTTCTTATTGACCCTCGGCTTATATGCGGGTCAATAAGAAATTCCCTTTTCTGGCCTCAAGTTGGGGGGGTCGGCTTATACTCGGGTCGGCTTATACCCGAGTATATACGGTACATGGAGTGCTCTGGTATGCTCCTTTTTACTTCCCAGTTGAATAGGAGAGAAGGTGGGATGCCTGCTTGCATTTGCATGGCTTGGAATTGGCCCAGATGACTGAGATAAGGGTAACCAAAAATGGCTGATCTTCAAGGCACGAACCTCTTTAGCAGTATTCATAGAAAATATCACTGTGCACCTGTTCAGTATTCAAAATGGGAACAGTATCAAACAGGATAATTAATTAGCTTCTGAAGAACTTCATTGTTAACAAGTAAACAACTAGCCCAGGCGCATAATTGTGTAGTACTGGTAAAAGCAATTCAACAATACTTTATACAGCAGACAGTCAGTGAAAAGCCATTAGGCATATATTTCAGTTGTGTTGGGATGTATGCATTTTTTTAAAAAAATTGAAAACACAGTGTAGGATTTAGAGTTCTGTAGGGATGGATTCCCGTGTATATAACTGTAAATGTATGAGTGTAGGATATATACACTCTGCTAGCATCAAGCCTGGGAATATGTGCATGAATAAAGTATTGTTTCCAAACCCTGGAGTTAAATCCAAAGATGCCCCCTATGCTTTCTGAGTCAAAGGCCCCTTTCAGCTTACCGTTCTAAACTGGATGTCATCCATTGTTGGCCCGTTTTCGAGTAAAGTGATACAGGGACAGGCGTTTCATACAGCTCATTTCAGTCCATTAATGAGTTATCTCTAAAGCACTCTGAAGTGGTCTGGCAATTTCAAACAGTGCCACACGTTTTTCCTCGCTTTTTTTCCTGGCATTTTTTTTTTTTTGAGTTTTTGAACGTTCTAAGATTACTGCCATAGCAGAATGAATGCGCCACAAAAAAAGGCGGGGGGGGGGAATGGTCTTTTCGGAAGTGCTCCAGACATTTTAAACAGCACACTTCAGGGATTCAATAGCACAAGGAAGAACTGAAAATGGGAGAACACAGTTTTAATATTTTAAAAATGGCTGAGCCCTGGGATGCCAATGGGACACAAGCCACTTTGCCTGAAAAGGTTAAAAAAAAAAAATCTGTTAGCAGCCAGGAGCCAAAACGGTTGTGTCTGAAATGACACAAAAAGCCATAAGCAACTGGCTACTCAAATGGATTATAAGGGCAGTTTGAAAGGGGCCAAAGGCCCCTTCATTGAGAGAAAACATACCTTTTGATTCAACCCACAGTATAATTGTTTCCAAGTTCAGTTCAAGGTGATGGTTATTCTAGGGTTGCTAACAACCTGAAGAAGAAAAATCTTGCCCCTTTAACAGAAGCTTAATGGAATATTATTTACCAGGACAGTGTTATTTACCTCTTTGCCATGAGAAGCTTCAACTGCTCATTTCCATACATTAAGCCTCTGTAAAAGGAGACGACTTTATTATTGGCAACCCTGGTTAAAAGGCCCCAGACCCACATCTCTAGGGTTGCCAGGTCCTTCTTCTCAACCGGCAGGAGATTTTGGGGGCAGAGCATGAGGAGGGCGGGGTTTGGGGAGAGGGAGGGACTTCAATGCCATAGAGTTCAATTGCCAAAGCGGCCATTTTTCTCCAGGTGATCTGATCTCTATCTGCTGGAGATCAGTTGAATTAGCAGGACATCTCCTGCTACTACCTGGAAGTTGGCCTACCTACACATCTCTGGAGTAGGTATGCTTGAACATCAGCCGATTCAGCTTGTTCACTGGTTGCAAACAGATAACTGATTTTTCAATGACAGATTTGAGAGTTCGTCTATCTGTTTCTGGGTGTTCGGCATGCTGTTTCACAGTATTCCTTACTAACCACGCAATACAGCACAATTGGTTTTTTGCATATGCAGGTTCTCAAACAGCCTGATTGAGTTCTACTATTTCTCCATCCTTGCTGCGTAACCTCTACTCAGCAGGCAGTGGTTTCAATAGACAATTAGATCACTCACAAATAATATAATTCAGTCATCAATAAATGCTGTGTTTCAATAAAATCCTACCCTTCGGTGTTTGGTTTAGTAGTTCTTAATGATACTAATGCCTGCCGATCGGTTTGAATCAGCAGCGTTTTTGCACATGCACAGTGCAAACGAGGCAAACGTGCCTGAGGCAAACGAGTTCGGCAGGCATTTGTGACTGCTCATGTCATGTCCCAGCTGGGTCCAGGGGACACCAATGACTTCTCTGATGAAGAGTCAGCCAGCAGCCGTGGCTCCTATCCACACCTAGGGGCTGAGGTGGTACAGGAAGTAGCAGCCCCTGCAGGACGAGACCCAAACCCGCGGTGCTTACCAAATCTGATTTAGGACGACTGGAACTTTTTAAAACACGATTAAGACTCTGCACCCCATTACCCAGGACTTTAAATGATCTTCCAACTAAAAAGACTGTCCAATTAGTAAAAATTGAATTAGCAGGCAAATAAAAACAACCTGAAAGACTTGAGTGGCATCGATAGCTTCCAATCGGCGGCCATGGTGTGAAGGGGAGGAAGAGTATTTCTTAGCTTTCGATTTCCCCGTTTGGCTATCTTGGAAGAGTCCTCCAGGCACGTACTCAGGAGGTAACCTTTCTCGGACTTGGAAATCAAAGAGGAGGGTCGAGCCGGATGTGCCTCACTCAGTGCAGCAACAAAATAGATCCTACCTTCTTCAATTAGAGTGAGAGTCACGGAAGGCTCACAACCTCGTATCTTCCTGTTCTGCCTAGCAACAGCACCAAAGCCAATAGACTCTCTTCAAAACTCAGTAGCTTTCTAACACTGGATTGCCTGCTTACATTTATTTTTAGTCAGGGAAAAGGAGAAAAAGCCACAGAGAATCATGGAAATAAATTATCAGAAGATACAGGAAATGTTGGCTAAGCAAAATAAATTAATAAATGAATTAGTAAAGAAGTTTGAACAGGTCTCCAAGCAACAAGAACAATCAGCTACACAAATGACTTTAATTATTACCCAGAAGTTGGCTGACATTATAAAGGAGATCAAGGAAATAAAAGACCAAGTTATACAAATGAAAGATGGCATGAACAAGATGGAACTTTCAATTAAAAATAATACGGAAGATTTGAAAGGACTTTAAAAAGACATGAAATCCCAAGCACAACAAATTGAAGCAATACAACTCCAGGAACAACAAATGAAAGATCAATTAGCCATTCTGGATTTACAACAAAGAGAATGTAACTTACGCATACACAATTTACTGGAAAGACTTGGGGGTACCAGAGAAGATATCAGATCACTGGCTGAAATATTTCATTTAAATGTACAAGAATTGAATGATGCAATAAACAAGATATATAGAATTCCTTTATCAACACGGGTACAGAAAACAAAAGCCAGACAGATCTTGATCTCCTTCTTTGACATCAGGATGAAAAATATTATCATGAAATTCCAACTGGAGAATCAACTGAGTGTCGACAACACACCACTGATAATTCTCAAAGACATTCCACGTCACCTGATTGAAAAGAGAGCCATATATAAAGACTTTGTTGAATTGCTAAGAAATAAAGGAATAAAATACAGCTGGTTGCTACCACAAG
Source organism: Euleptes europaea (assembly GCF_029931775.1). Lineage (NCBI taxonomy): Eukaryota > Metazoa > Chordata > Lepidosauria > Squamata > Sphaerodactylidae > Euleptes > Euleptes europaea. The sequence goes on along the minus strand of NC_079315.1, from coordinate 82,151,211 downwards.
GCCTTACCTTTACTTACAAACAAATTAAACATGCTATCTACTCACTGGAAGATGTTGAAATTTTTTTGACAAGAAATAGTGAGCTGTCAATTCAAACTGTTGGAATACAAGAAGATTCAACAGCCCATGGAGCTCAGGGTATTGACTGTTCCAGACAGGAGACCACTTCAAGAAAGCAAGCGAATGGCAATAGAAGTTCCCGACAGAAGAAAAAGTATAAGAAGAAAGGCTGAGAAAGTTGGAAGAACACTAATTTGACTTTTAATACGGGAAAGGTGGGGGGTGGAGGAAAAATATTATCAATATGTTTTTTTATTTGGGATATATAAGGACTTTTTAAACTCTTTAATATTTTTTTATTGGTACAGAGGATGTATGGTCAAATGATATGTAAGTTATTATTGAAAAATTATAGAGAGAGAGACAGACAGACAGACAGACAGACAGACAGACAGACCAAAACCCGCGGCCAGGAACCAGCGCAACAACCCCTCAGCCCTCCAGCTCTGAGCCGACTATGGGAAGCGAGCCACCTGTCTGTTCATCCCCCTCATCACCAGAGCCTCAGGAACAGCAGAAAAGTCAAACACATAGGGCCTTACAGGACAGGAGGCGAAATGGCCACCTAGCAGCTCAGCACAGTCCCAGCACCGACGGCGGGGATGAGTGTTTGCAGGAGCAGGTGTACGGCGTTACAGGCTGCCTGAGTGGCGTCTGGTTTATAAGCAGCTGGAAAGGGTGTAGCTGTGTGGAAGCAACATGCCTGTCTGCTCCTGACCTCACTGAGCTTGTGGAGAACTGTCTGCCCTGTCTGGACCTCGGCTTGAACCCTTGGACTTGGTTTCCAGAATACCTTTGAACTTGCCCATGTGAGGTTTAAAACTGTGCGGTGTGGGTGTGCTGGGGGACCATGACAGCTCAGCACAGTTGTGTTGTGTGTGGCGAGGTGAGGTGAAGTGGTGGTATGTGTTATGTTATGTAATGACCTAGGGTGACAACATTAAATCTGATTTGGTTCGACTGCTCAGCACAAACTGAACAAGGCGAGTGATCAGCCCACATCTGATTGCTACCTTTGAACACAGTAAGTTCGACCATCAAACTTGATGACAGAGAAATTCGCAGCACCCCTATTCCAAAGGATCATCTTCTCCCATATATCCTCGTGTGCCAGCTACAGTTCTCAGGTAGCCACCGACCGGCTATTCCCCCACTTAAGGTAGCCTGCCTGGCATCAACCAGAGCCTTTCCATCGTAGCTCTCACCTCATGGAACAGGCTTCCTGAGGAGCTGAGGGGAGCACCATCATTTGAAATTCTCAGAAGTCACTTCAAGACCATTCTACTTGCCAGGCCTTTTAATGGAGTATAATCTGCAGGCGTTTGGGGGATGGAGGGAGCTTGTCCGGGGTTTTATTTTGTTTGTTTTAAATTTTGATGTTTTTAATTGTGACTTCTTAGCTGCCTTGAGGAAAGAAGAATATAACTATTTTAATTAGTAACTAATAATCACTACAGCATTGGGATCTGAGAACCCTAACAGGGAGATGAGGATCAAGAAACAAATTTGACATTATAATTAGCTCTGGAATTTCCTGCCCCAGAGATTTTATTAGCCCCCTGTTGATGACATTTGAGAAGTCAATAAAGCCTATTCTCTTCTGGGGGGCATTTATTCTACGGCTTTTGTTGTTTTATTGCTATCCCATTTTTATTGTTTTTAAGTGTTGTGGGTATTTGTTGTTGTTATTGTATTTAGGTTTCTGGTGTGTGTGTGTGTGTTTTAGCACTGGATTCCCTTTACTGCTTCCTTTCTCACTTGTATGTTTGTTATTTCTATAATTACCGTATTTTTTGCTCCATTAGACGCACCGGACCATAAGACGCCCCCCCCAGCTAGCCGTCGGGGCGGGTAACGCCGGCTCGTGTTGTTCTGGCACGCCCAGCCGCTCTGTGCGCCCCCCCCCCCCCGCCTCCCAGCTGGCCGTCGGGGCGGGGAACACCAGCTCACGTTGTTCTGTCGGGCGGGGCGCACAGAGCTGAGTGCGCCAGAACGACGCGAGCTGCCGTTCCCCGCCCCTCCGGCCAGCTGGGAGGTGGGCGGGTCCGCTCTGTGCGCCCCCCCCCCCCCGCCTCCAAGCTGGCCGTCGGGGCGGGGAACGCTGGCTCGCGTTGTTCTGGCGCTCGGGGTGCACAGAGCTGGGCGCGCCAGAACAACGCGAGACGGTGTTCCCTGCCCTGACGGCCAGCTGAGAGGCAGGGGGCGCACAGAGTGGGCCCACCCACCTCCCAGCTGGCCGGCGGGGCGGGGAATGCCGGCTCACGTCGTTCTGCCGCGCCCAGCTGGCTCTGTGCGCCCCACCCGCATTCCTTCCAAGCTAGAATGTGCATCTTATGGACTGGGCTAGGGTCCATAAGACGCACATTCACTCCATAAGACGCACCCACATTTCCCCTCACTTTTCAGGAGGAAAAAAGTGTGTCTTACGGAGCGAAAAATACGGTATATTATATTTATGGTTTTAGTATTTAATTTCTTATTTTAAGGCCATCACTCACCTTTAATACCCCATAGAAGGGCAGGATAGAAATCTAATAATATATAAATCAACTAGCCAATCCTTTTGCTGCCAGCTTCTAGTCCTAATTGTTCTTATGATAGAAACAGTTTAGCAAATTGGCCTGGGTGGAGCTGAATCCCATCTCCACAGTTCCTTTGATTTGTTTTAAAGTTCAGTTTCAGTGTTTGTATGCATTAATATACACAACTGTGATCAAGATCCTCTAGCGCCATGGCCCAGTCAGAAGTCGTTGGTGCAAAAATGGAGCAAATCTGATTGAAAGTAATTTTCTAGTATCAAGTTATATTTCCCAGCTACGTTTTATAACCTTTACAAGCATACTCCAAGCAAAGACTTTTTAAGAGGTCAAGGTATTGTCAGAACATAGATCAGAAAAAGTAGGTGGCTATCAATAAAGGACTCCTGCATTAGAACATGAAAAGCCACGATATCCTAGGATTTTTCAGAAGAAAGGGAAAATCATTTGGCTTATGGCATGTCTGTTTCTCATTGAATTGAGCTACATGGTTTACCAAAAAAAGTGTCTCATAACACAGTGAATAAAGATCTTCCACACCTACCGGGGTGGTAACCCTGGAGCTATAAAAGAGAAAGAGGAGTCCTTTAGAAACCACAGAACACTTGTTAGTACTTTAAAAGATTGTTCCAGTGCCAGAACAAGATATTTTCTTATTGGCAAATTGAAAGGGATAATAGAACTTACTACAAAGTAAGGCATGACATTTTCTCCCTCATGTTTGATCATGAGTTTCTCTCAACTATGCATAATTTCCACAACCTGCAAGGATTGTGGTGGGGGAGGAAAGGAAGCAAAAAGTATGTCCCTCTTGAATTTAAAAGTGACCCTTGATATGATTTCTTAATGGGACATGCATATTCTAAGCATACATCCAATGCCACATGCAGTGTTTCAGTAACTAAGGAGTCAAAACCTCCTGTAATGTTTCAAGCCGCTAAATAATTTAGAATATGATAGCAAACTCTATTTATGTATTGTAATGTCCTAGAGATGCCAGGTTCAACAGTCACATGGATCAGAAACATGCTGTGTAATCCAGATTAAAGTTAAACATACCTAAACCCCATTTAAATCAATGGGGGTATCAGTATACCTTGTTGGCAGTGTGGTATAGGTGCACCTAAATTTTCTGTACGACACTCATTGATTAGAATCCAGAAACTCCATGGGTCACCAATGCACAAATATATTGTTCTGCGCCATCAGAAGCTGCCCTGTTCTCATTTCTATCTGGTGATGCTTCATACCTGAATCATAGTCAAAAATTGGGTGTCAGGGACTTAGTCACATATGCAATGTAGCCATTGGACTTTGGCAACAGTCTTTACCAAAACATACCCGAAGTCATAAAACATTCAGTCCATTTTTGCATGACAATTTAGAGAGTTACTGGGCAATATTATCCCATCTGGATCAGGGAGAAACCTATGGCCATTTATGAATGGGAGGTTTTGCCTTGGATTTGCCACTCTCTATATGCAAATTTCCCCCCTCTGAATTCTCAAAACTCTGCAGGGGGGCTTATTTTTGAGTTTTGAGAATTCGGATGGCAAAAATGTGCATCTACAGAGTGGCAAATCCAAGGCAAAACCTCCTATGCATAAATGGCCTTTGGCTGCAATTTGAAGATCCCAAGGATAGCCACTAAACCAAGCCCCCCCTCCTCTTCCATAAACATGCAGGCTATGAACAAAGTGTGAGTATTGTGTTGTGTCTGTGTAAAGTGCCATCAAGTCACAGCCGACTTATGGTGACCCAGTAGGGTTTTCAAGGCAAGAGACTAACAGAGGTGGTTTGCCATTGCCTTCCTCGAGTATTGTGTTACATGCAGAATAAAACATAGCTTGGATATTAAATGCAAACATCCACTCAATATAATATACTTTGAATACATCTGTTTAGATTCCATTGCATAGCATATATGTGTCCAAGAGCTTTGTTGGTCAATGACTGTATTTAATAAATCTACATTGGTTGTGTTCAAGAGTACTGGGAGTCAGAGCTGATGCACAAAAGGTTGAAGTAATGCTAAGGACTAGGGCTGTGTGGGAGATGAATGGGAGAGAGGTGACAAATCTCAGGATAGCAGCAAAATGTCTTGTGTGCTGATTTCTCATACCTATTACTGTTGAGTGTTAGCACCATTGCATAGCTTAGAGAAGAGAGAAATGCTTTCATTGCCATTTTGGGCTGCCGCTATTGAATTCTGCTAAGAGGAGGCATGCACTGAGATGTTCAGTGGATCGAAAAATGTGTTTCAAGCAAATGAGAGAAACATTCCCCCCACCTTCTTTCAAGCGGAGAACTCGTCCTATTTGGTATGTTAAACAACTTTCCGACATACACATAGCATCTGTGCAGACTGCATTTAGAAAATCAAACAAATGGCTTTTAAGAAAACATTTTAATTTAAAGTAGAGACAGATATACCCAGAGTTGAAAAAAGTAGAAAATGGGCTGTTTTAGTCCATTCGTGTCCATCTTTAACCCATCCATATTCAATTTAGGTGACTATCTTGCCTTCATATCAAAATCAAAGACACATTCATTACAAATTTGATTTAGAAGAATTGTAGCTCTGTTGAGATTATTATGATGTCTCCTTGAAGGCTGAGACCCCTTGCAGAAAGATTAAAAAAAGATTAGGGCAGACAAAATGTGCAAAACAGAAATGTTCAGAAGGGCATATTATAAAGGGGTCAGCCTAGGAGGTTGCTAATATAAGGGATAGTACTGTAGTGTATTGCAATATTCATTACATGTTATCACGTCCTTTTTACTGCACCTCAATGTCAATTCAATGTCTTCTGTCTTTGTTACCCTCTCTTCAGCAGGGTATGTCAAACCTTAGGCAGTTTTGTTGCCTTTAGGGTTTTTTTTTACCCTTACTGACTGTTTTGTTGCCTTGGGCAGTGTTTTTATTATTTGCCTGCATTGTTTTCCCACTCTTTCATCCTAGCCCACTGCATTGTTTTGTTAGAAATCTGTGCTGCTTAATTGAATTTGTCTTCATATTTTGTAATCTGCCTTGAGTCTCAGTGAAAAAGGTGGGCTATAAATGACGATGGTGCCCGCTGGCCCTGAGCTGGTTGGCGGGCAGTCTGGTGGATTGGCGGAATTTTACTTGCCACCACCGAGCACTTGGCAACCCTATATACATCTGTTAATTATATAGAACTGCACTGGTTTATAACTTATCCATTTAACTTACTTCTTATTTTTCACCCCTCTTTGCCTATCCAGCATGTCAATACATTTAACTCTGAAAAGAAAACCCTCACAAATTATCCAGAAATCTAGATGGGATCTAAATTAAGCAGGCACAAATTTAGTATGTTTGCAGAACTGAGATAACTGTTGTTGCAGAATTGGTTATTATAGAATCGTCGAATCATAGAGTTGGAAGGGACCACCAGGGTCATCTAGTACAACCCCCTGCACAATGCAGGAAATTAGCAACTACCTCCCCCCCATCCCCAGTGACCCCAACCCTCCCCCCGCCATGCAGTATCCCACAATCAAAGCACTCCCAACAGATGGCCATCTAGCCTCTGCTTAAAGACCTCCAAAGACAAGGACTCCACCACCCTCCGAGGCAGCGCATTCCACCGTCGAACAGCCCTCACCATCAGAAAGTTCTTCCTAATGTTTAGGTGGAATCGCTTTTCTATTAGTTTAAATCCATTACTCCGTGTCCTAGTCTCTGGAGCAACATTGTTTAACTGTGCCTGTAGTTCAGAATCAAAGGTGTTTAACCATCATAAAACCGACAGCAAAATCTCAATTTGGAAAAGCTAGTATTGCATGCAAATGTTTTGTCCACAAAGACCTCTTCCATAAGTTTAGATATTCACAACAAAAAAGGTAGGAAAACATTGCATTGTCTGCTGCCTCGTCGAACTGACGTTTCCTGTCTGCTGCCATTCAGGATAAAGAAGATCATGGTACAAACACTTTTAATTATTTTACACATACGCCTTGGTGAATATATTCTGAAAGTTCCTCCAGGGACAAACAGTACCAAAATGAAGGGGGAAAAAATCTGCCCTCTGCAAATACTGCAGCCAAGAATGTCAGACTGTAACTTGAGTGCCCGTTGGGTCTCACAGATTCTGGAAGGCAGAGAACGGATAAAGCAAAACATAGCAGTCATTAGATCAAAAGCCAGTGATTAATTTGGAAAGCATGCTATGGAGAGAGTCAACAGAAGTCAGTTTTGGTAATATGCTTCACTCTTGCCTTATTTGAGGTGGAAATCTGATGTGCTGTTAAGATTGCCAGGTCCCTCTTCACCACCGGTGGGAGGTTTTGGGGGCGGAGCCTGAGAAGGGCAGGGTTTGGGGAGGAAAGGGACTTCAATGCCATAGAGTCCAATTGCCAAAGTGGCCATTTTCTCCAGGTGAAATTATCCCTATCAGCTGGAGATCAGTTGTAATAGCAGGAGATCCCCAGCTAGTACCTGGAGGTTGGCAACCCTATGTGCTGTGGACCTCAGCATGTACAGAAAAGATTGCAGCGACTTAGGGCCAGGATCTCTGAGCAACCACCTCCCAAGGAGGGAGGAAATTCAAAGTGCATGGAATTGGATTGAAAACTAGCTCTCTGAAGGATTTAATCGTGCAATGTGAACCAGGGTAACAAGAGTAGGTGTTCACCTGCCACTTTGGCTCCACTCACATATATACTGACATGAAAAAAAAAATCTTTGCTAAAGAGGCATTTTAACAAGTATTATAGAAAAGAACACTAGCTATCAAAAAGACTGCCAGGACCAGAAGGAGCCATCAATCGAACAAGTTTACATTTCAAAGTTTGCCGAGAACAGGGGGAAATGTCTCTCCTTCCTTGCTACGAAAGCTGCAGAGCTGTAGCAAAGGAGCTATTTGCTGCTGCTTAGCAAAGGCTGCTCCTCTGAAGAGGGCCTTTAACCCTGAGAATGGGGCTTGAATATATATAAAGAAGCCCTCCTGAGAGTCTGCCTGGAACAGCTTTAAAACTGTAGATACAGTCAGCTCTCCTTCCCTTTTATATATTCTATTGTTTAGCTCGTGAGCTCATCACATAAGATTTGAGATAAACTGGTCCAGCGATTTTTTTCCTGTGCTAGGATTTAAGAGAGAGTGGGCCACCTCTTCCAGTTTAATTTTGACATCCCCCAACTTCATCATGTTCCAGTGAGACACACCTCCATTCTCAATGAAAGAACTTGAGACTGTACAATACTAGATGTGTTCAGAACTAAGAGCCAGCACATACTTAACAGCTATTACCTGGAGGCTACCTTCATGAAATAAGTCTTTGATGTGCATCAACCCATCATGGAGAGAGGGTGATTCCCCAATTGACTCTCCCCAGAGAACATTTGTGGTAGTATAGTGAAAGCTACTGTACAAGCACATTAACATTAAGAAGTCGCCACTATAGTGAGCAACATGCACCTTTCAAGTACATCGAAGAGGCTAGAGTCTTGACCTAGGACCCAGACCTGAGTAAAAAGTCCCACTTGGTCATGATGCTGACTGGGTTACCTTGGGCCAGCTGCTAGCTTTCAGCCTAACATACTTCACATAGGATTGTATCCTACCAGCTTCTGGGTTGGTAGAAGAGGGAAGACAGGCTGATTTTGAGCAGAAGTTCTGCCCTTCTACTTGCCTGAATCACTGGCTCAATAGATGCTGGGATATGACCATTACGTGCAAACTCATAGACCAGGTAATGTGGCCAGGGGTTGAAAAGGGAAAATACTTTTTTGGAAGCATGGATGTCCTTTATTATTTATGCTGATAAAAACAAATATACCATGAAAAAAGCAGAGCTGCATGAAGCTGTAATAATAGATTTTTTAAAATGTGTATTTTGTTATTTGTAATTACATTGATTGTACCCCTGTGGGCAGCTAGGTAAGTAGGGTTGCCAACCTCCAGGTACTAGTTGGAGATTTCCTGCTATTACAACTGATTTCCAGCTGATAGAGATCAGTTCACCTGGAGAAAATGGCCGCTTTGGCAATTGAACTCTATGGCATTGAAGTCCCTCCCTCTCCCCAAACCCCACCCTCCTCATGCTCCACCCCAAAAACCTCCTGCCAGTGGTGAAAAGGGACCTGGCAACCCTATGGGTAAGGGCTTATTTTCTGCACATATATTCTTTGCATGGCATCATTGCCTCTTTCCAAAGGAAGGTGACTGCTTTGTTACATAATGGTGGCTTTCTATGCCATCTTGTTTAGGATGTTCATGTATTTATTTATTTTTCTTTACTGTAGAACAAAAACCTTTTCAACAAAATTGAAGTTTTTTTAAAAAAGAAAAGGCTATGAAAAGAAAAAAGAAAAAGCTATCATAGGATCTACAGGGACAAAGGCCACACGGGATTAGTGCTGCCACTGAGCGGGAAAGATTGAGCAGAAAAGCTGGTAGGATCCAGACCATGAATGTTGTGAGAAAAGAATGGGGAGGGGTTTAGGAATCTCAGGATGACATCTTGATCTTTTCGGAGGAAGGGTGGGATGTAATACATAAACAAGCCTTCAGTCTTGCTGCCTTTCAATGTTCAGATGTTTAGGACTGCAGTTTACTTGAAAGATAAAACCATTGGAATCCAAGTTTTAAGCCTAAAAGGTCTTTATTCAGACTGATGGCAGGCCCCTGCTGGATAATAGCATAGCATTCACGATAGCACTGGTGACAAGAAGCACACTTCCCCCACTCCATTCTGACAGCAATTTGTGCAACATATTTTAACATTTGAAACTATCTCATTTTTTAAATGTTTTAAAAGTTGGACATAACAGCATTTACACATAGGTGTGCTCATGTAGATCTTTAAAAAAACACAAGCCCAGTTGTAAGAAACCTGCACCATTCCCCTACGATATCCTAATGTTTCATGACTCTTTTAATTTTATTCTTCCAATAGGGTTGCCAACCTCCAGGTGGTGGCTGGAGATCTCCCAGTATTACAACTGAGCTCCAGGTAACAGAGATCAGTTCACCTGGTGAAAATGGCTGCTTTGGAAGGTGAACTCTATGGCATTATACCCTGCCCTCCCCAGACCCCACACCCTAGATCTCCAGGTATTTTCCAACTCAGAGCTGGCAACCCTATCTTCCAGTTATGTGGACATTCTTGCCAATACTATTTCTTAAAACATTTCTACTCGCTTTGGGGGACATACATACCATCCAGGCCAGTCACAACAAAACGTCAGTACAAAAAGACTATATATCTTCTATAATCTTTGGAGAAATCCCTAAGACTGGATATTCCAACCACTGTATGTATTATGTCTATCAGAATATCACAGTACTGATGCAGGATCAGGCTAGTGATAGAAAAGTGCAAGAAATAAGTTTGGAAAGACCCGTATTTAAAGGATTATTTCTCTTGTTTGTAAAGTGCTCGAGATCATTATTTCACTGACCTTCACAAGAATATGGTAAGAAAAATTGGTGTTATTGGCATTTTTGCACATGAAAAACTGAAAACAGCTTTAGATACTGATAATATGCACAAGTAAAATACAAGAAGCGTAAGTATTTTTTTTCTCCTGTATTCACACATGTAATTAATGTTCAAAGCAAGGAGTTGCATATTTTCCTGATATGGGTATAGCACTTGGGCATTAGTAGCATGTGAGAATGCAGGAAGCAGGATATTGTTCTCATTCAGTGCTATTCTGAATAAGAGAGTGATTTGTCCAAGATCATCCCCTGAGTCAATAGATAAGCTGGGGTTTGAAACTAGGTCTTCCATCTAAGCCCAACCACATGCTATTAACAGGAGATTGCTCATCCCCTTCTCCTCCCCCATTTTATAATGCTCTTTACCATCATTGTGAACGTTTAATTCAGATGTCCACAATTACAGACTCAGACCAACTTATTAATATAAATTATGCTCTGTACGAGCTATCTGGGAGAAAAAAATGTTATCCGTTACTGTGCCAACGTGCTCAGTAAATACCACTGGTTCCCAGTGAACTTCTTCTGACCTCCTGGTCCGAGGCTGTCAGCGTGTGATGTACATAATTCTCTCAACACTGATCCATTACTTCTGCTCAGCATTAGGGGTCAGACCTGTGGTGTAAAGTCAAAGATAATTAGCAGCCCTATCAATAACCAGCGGCAGGACGGCTGCCCAAATGACAGCCCAGAAAATCTGAGGGGTGGGGGAAAGAATCTGAAAGTAGAAAGGAAGAATATGCCTTCGTAGACTTTTAGTCTGAGCAGCTGCTGCAGGACTATCGGAATAATCAGGAGACCTCAGTGATTAGCATAAATTCAGATGACAAATGCACCCGGCTATTCAGAGACTCATTAATTTGCAATGGGCATAGTATTCGTGACGCATTAGTGAAATATTTAAATGTCTTTATGAGCTAGGGTATACAGGACTTCGAGTTCCTGGAGTGAAAACGCGTACGTATTTTCTTTTTTAGCAGTTTATTAAATTATGGAGCGAGATAACTATATCTTTTTTAGCAGAAGAAGTCCAGCAAGCTTCAGCGGCAGAGCACAGAATTTTTACCAGTCGTTTCCCGTCAGACAAATGTAAAGCCTTTAGATGGGAGAGGAGATGGGTCGTTTCCTCTTCTACATGCAGGCTGACAGCGCCCCCTTCTGGATGAATCATGTTGCCACTCAGATGCAGAATAAAACCATGCATGTTTTGTTGGCCATGTTTCACTAAACATGGTCGTAGGTGCAAGAGTGCTGCATGGTGGTTACACAGTCGTCAAAAGCCAATTAAAAAAACCCAACATGATTACAGAGAGTCTAAGAACTTCCTCTGGAATGCCGTATTCATCCAGAGCATAGGAAACATTTATATAGCTCAAGTGAAGGATATAAAAAAACTTTAATTATGACTACCTTGTTTAAGCAATTGCTTTGTTTATATATAAAAACGAGAACAAGAAGTTTAAATTAGAATAGCTGGCCCATGGTGCTCTGTTTCTAAAATTGTGATGGAGCAGAAAAGCGTAAGATGGAATATAAATGATGTGAATTATTCTAGAGCAGTGGTCTGAAGCCTTGCCAGATCCTGGACCTACTGAGTTACAAGCATATGACAGGAAGTCACATGGCATTGGAATCACACGACAGGAAGAAGGAGAACCAGAGTTATGACCTTGCTGGTGTTCAGGCTAGGGCTGTGGGCAGCAGACTGAGACACCCAGGGCAGGAAACACAAGTTGAGTGTCAGAGGTTTACCATAATGAGGAACAAACCAAGGGCCAGAGGGATGGTGGAATCCTTTATACCTAGGGTTGCCAACCTCCAGGTGGTAGCTGGAGATCTCCTGCTATTACAACTGATCTCCAGCCGATAAAGATCAGTTCACCTGGAGAAAATGGCAATTGGACTCTATGGCATTGAAGGCCCTCCCCTCTCCAAACCCCGCCCTCCTCAGGTTCTGCCCCAAAAACCTCCCACCGGTGGCTAAGAGGGACCTGGCAACCCTACTTATACCACTGAGAGATTTTACCTCACTATCTTTATGCTCTTATCAACATGTGCAGAAAGACAGCTACGCAAAAAGGTGTGGCACTCTTGTTCTTGGCACATACAGGCAGCAAAAAAGGTGGTTCTTTGGGGGTCTGTGACCCAACAGGACTCCACAAACCACCTCATGGGTCTGAACCTGTGGGTTGAAGGCCACTGTTTAGAGGAACAAAGGAGAATATCTTGTGCCTAGAGAATATCTTCTTTGTTCAAAGGATGGACCAGTCTGGCGTGTTATGTGGGAGAGATCAGTATATTTTTCTGTGGCCTAGACTGATGTTGCTAATGCTGCCAGTGTTGACTAACCCTTTGATTTGAATGGCTGCTATGTTTTCATTCCTGTTTCTCTTGTCTAATTATTAATAAATTATCTTGAGTATCCATTCTTAAAGATACAAAGTGGGGTATAATAAACAAATACAAATAAAATAACAGCAACCAAGTTTACAACCAAGAACAACACAGATCCACAATACCTCCCTATCACACAGGTAGTTTGCTGTGTATAATTAGCTATTCCTCAACTCCCAAGCTGATAAATGTAGTCAACATACACATTAACACATGAAACTGCCTTATACTGAATCAGACCCTCGGTCCATCAAAGTCAGTATTGTCTATTCAGACCGGCAGCAGCTCTCTAGGGTCTCAGGTAGAGGTCTTTCACATCACCTGCTTGCCTATTCCCTTTAACTGGAGATGCCAAGGATTGAACCTGTGGTTTCAACTTTCTAAATGTTAAAATGATGTTTGCAGGTAGATTGTATGATATATTATGACTTCTAACATTCCTCAGTGCATAGCAGCTACCCAGGGTTCCCAAAATTGCCTGCAAACTATAGTGTGGTATAGAATTCACATTTCTCTATGGTTGAGAAACCCCATAATTGAATGAGAATCGGTTCCATTGTCACCCACTCTATTGGAAGGATAACATCTTGGGGGTGGGAAATTAATGATTTGAACAAGTGCGGGGGGGGGGGGAGAGAGACAGGAAACTTGTAGTGATTTATGAGTTGACTATTATCCCTCTAAGCAAACTGCAACTTCTACAACACATTCTACACCCAAAGTAGCATTCGAAGCCACATGAACAAAATCTGGTTCAACCTAGATGCAAAAGAGGTAGCAGTGTTTGCAAGCCTATGACGTGAGTTATGTTAATATTTTCCTAGTGCAAGATATGTTTGTATTTCAAATGGCAAATTATAAGTTCCACTCACCACGAAGGGCAATTAATTCAGGGTTATAGATTTAGTATATTGGTATGAATAATTCAGTGCTAAGATGTTTAAGCATCGTTTGTAAAATAAAGCTGCCGTCTTCAGTTTCCATTTTTTTTAAAAAAAGGTGTGGGAAATTTGATTCCTTGTTGCTCCCTCCACTCTCTAGTAGGAAATAAATATCAGCTACTCTATGGGTTGTGCTAGGACTGTTCCTTTCCATTCACTGTCCAGATCCAATGAAAGCACATGGAAATGTTGAATATTCAAGAGTCATGCTGTGCATACTAAAGAGGTATAAGCAGCCTCTAGGAGAGATGGAAGCAAGCTACGTTACCTCCCAATGGGTCACAGCAAAGCAGGGTACCAACCTGTTTTTCACACTCAAAATAATGCAGGAGGATTTGGGAGGCAGTGAATTGTGCTAGTCAAAAAGAATTACAAATATATAATATAATGCAACAATAAAACTAGACTGGCTGTATAAAGCAAACTAAAGTACTGTCTCCATTCGGGGTCTCTTTGTCTTCAAAGTAGTGGCCCTAGAGTAAAACAAGATGACTGAGCATGCAATACTTCTACAGCCATAGAAGGGAACGCACACAACAGCAGCATTAATTCCTAATTCAACAGAAAGGAAACCCATAAGTCATTGCTGGCTTGTGTGGTGGGGGAGGTTATTCCACAAGATTCAGAGGGCCTACCAGATTCTTCCCAAAACATGGGACTTGTAAGAATCTGTTAGGTCTCCAGTCATGCCAAATCATATGAAACCTCATGTTCTTGGCCCAATCTAGTTCTGCCATTGGTGCACACCAGGTTTGGGCATACTTCCAATGCTGCTTGGTTTGAAAACAGACCAGTTCCAACACGAACCTAGTATGAAAACAGGATGATCCTACCTCATGCTTCTGTGACAAGTTTTTACCAGACAGACTTCAGATGTTTATCAGAGATCCCTAGGGTTGCCAAGCCCCTAGCTCCCATTGCCCACCACTGTGGTGTGAGAAAAAAAGAAAAAGAAAAATGAGGCCTTGTTTACTGACAGACAGCTTATACCATAGAGGTCCTGGTGATTCCTTGTGTGTGTGTTAAGTACCATAAGACACTTCCAACTTATGGCAACCCTATGAATCAATGTTCTCCAAAACGTCATATCGTTAACAGCCTTGCTCAGGTCTTGCAAACTTTATTTCTTTATAGAGTCAATCCATCTCATGTTGGGTCTTCATCTTTTCCTGCTGCCTTCAACTTTTCCTAGCATTATTGTCTTTGACAGTGACCCTTGTCTTCTCATAATGTGACCAAAGTATGATAGCCTCAGTTTAGTCATTTTAGCTTCTAGGGAAAGTTCAGGCTTGATTTGATTTAGAACCCACTTATTTGGGGGGGTTTGGGGGGGGGTATCCATGGTATCCATAACAATCTCTTCCAACACCACATTTTAAAGGAATCTACTTTCTTCCTACCAGCTTTCTTCATTGCCCAGCTATCACACCCATACGTAGTAACAGGGAATACTATGGCATGATTTAACTTGATCTTGGTTGCCAGTGACACATCCTTACACTTGAGAATCTTTCAAGCTCCTTCATGGCTGCCCTTCCCAGTCTCCATCTCTTTCTGATTTTTGGTTGCAGTCTACCTTTTTTGGATGATGGAGCCAGGAAACAGAAAGTCTTGAACAATTTCAATTTTTTCATTGTCCACCTTAAAGTTGAGTAATTCTCCAGTAGTCATTACTTTTGTCTTCTTGATGTTCAGCTGCAGTCCTGCTTTGGCACTTTCTCCTTTAATTTTCAGCAGCAATTGTTTCCAGTCTTCGCTATTTTCTGCTAGTAATGTAGTATCTAGAAGCTAAATGATTAAACTGAGGCTATCGTACTTTGGGCACATTATGAGAAGACAAGGCAGATCATGAGAAGGAGGGCACCTTGGCCATCTTCTGGGCAGGTATGGGTCACTGGGGGTGTGGGGGGGAGGTAGTTTGGAATTTCCTACATTGGGCAGGGGGTTGGACTAGATGACCCTGGTAGTCCCTTCCAATTCTATGATTCTAAGAGTCACTGGTGAGACAGCAAGGGGAAAAGTCTGCTGCAGTACATGACAGCTGTGTGTGTTGAGTCAGTGGGGGGAAAGTCATGGTGAATGATAAAGGGGACTGGATAGAACCGCTGTGCTCTTGTGCTCCTGACTCTGTGAAACTATCAGATAAGCGCTAAATGTTGATGTGCCACGTCTTAGCATGGAACTAGGATAAAAGTTCATTCCCCAGTACAATCGGGGCTCAGTTTTTCTGCTTGTCAATTGCGGGCTGAGCCACAGCTGGAATAAACTGTTTTCTCGACTAACGGTCTCAGGTCTCTCTCCTCCACGAACCTCTGTTTTTCCGCAACACTGGAAAAAACAATCATTACAGGAACAGTTGAGGACAGCAGGAAAAGATGAAGACCCAACAAGAGATGGATTCACCCAATAAAGGAAGCCACAGGCCTCAATTTGCAAGGTCTGAGCAAGGCTGTCAAAGATAGGACATTTTGGAGGACATTGATTCATAGGCCATGAGTCGGAAGTGACTTGATGGTACTTAACAAACACAATGTAGTATCATTTGCGTAGCTGAAATAGTTAATGTTCCTCCCCCCAATTTTGACTCCACCTTCATATAAATATAATACAGCTTTCCTTATGATATGTTCTGCATACAGATTGACGAGATAGGGAGATAAAATACATCCATTCTAACACCTTTGCCGATTGGAAACCATTATGTTTCTCCATATTCTGTCCTAACAGTAGCCTCTTGTCCAGAGTACAGGTTGTGTATCAAAACCATCAGATGTTGCAGCACACCCATTTCCTTTAAAACCAGCCATAGCTTTTCATGATCCACACAGTCAAAAGCTTTGCTGTAACCTATGAAACACTAGCTGAAATTCTCCTGTATGTTCCAGTATCCAATGTTATTTTGCAATATGATCTCTAGCACCTCTTCCTTTTCTGAATCCAGCTTGAAGATCTGGCATTTCTCATTCCATAAATGGTAACAGTCTTTGTTGTAAGATTTTGAGCATCACTTCACTCGCATGAGAAATTAATGTGATGGTCTGATAGTTGTTACAATCTTTGATGTCTCCTTTTTTGGGGAATTGTAATGTAAATTGGCTGTTTCCAGTCTGTGGGCCATTGTTTTGTTTTCCATGTTTGTTGGCATATTCTTGTCAAGATTTTGATGCACTCTGTTTCTGTGGCGATTCCTGGACCAACCCGGAAATGACAAAGGGTAGCTCTGGAAACCTCTGGAAACTCTACAGCAAGAACTTCCAGTTTTACTATACAGTTTCCAGTAATTCCTAGAGCTACCCTTTGTCACTTCCAGGTAGCCCTAGGCATCCCCAGGAATTCTATGGTAAGAACTTCCTGTCAGTAGACAAGGCTTTATTTTTCTTTTTAATTTTTCTTCCGTGATATTGCCCCTCCACAATCCTCCCTCCCATTGCCAGGCATTGCCAGGCAAACCTAGAAATTCCTCGCTGAGACTTGAGCGTAGCCTTACCTAGAAGACAGCTTGCCAGCAATACCAATATTATCCTACAACGTGCATAAAGACATGATGGGTGAGTTCTAAGACATACACAGATTGCACAGAGTGGCCTGAAAAAACTTGCAAGAGCCCCAGGTGAATTGCGCCCTCCCAGAACCCTCAGTAACACACTGGGGTTCCTTGGCCGACAGGTGGATGTGGAAAGGCTTCCTTTGTGTGTGCGCGTGTGCCATCAAGTCACAACTGACGTACGGCAACCCCTAAGGTTTTCAAGGCAAGAGACATTTGGAGGTGGTTTGCCATTGCCTGCCTCCATGTGGGCTAAGAGAGTTCTGAGAGAACTGTGACTTGACCCAGGGTCACCCAGCAGGCTTCATGCAGAGGAGTGGGAAATCGAAACCTGTTCTCCAGGTTAGAGTCCACCACTCTTAACCACTACATCACACTGGCTCAATATAACTCAATCTATAACTCACTGCCCTAGTGTTATGATGAGAATTTGGAAAATTTGAAGTCCTTGGCCTTTTTAATATTCCACCTGTTGAAATACCATGGCAGAAGATAAATATAAATCTTCCACCAGTTATTCCACTGGGAAAACTGTAAATGGGAAAGTCAATACTCACAACTTACTGTCAACTGTATATTTTATATATGCTGCCTGGGAGGTTAGCTTGATGGGAGGATATGATTTAAAGGGCAACAAAAATTATTGTTGGTACTGTGGGTTTTTTTAAAGATTCCTCCTAAATGTATCACCAGGAAAATATATCTTTAATTCTTGCAACTCTGGTAACCATCAGATAGTGGATTTACTATCAGCCATGAGGTCACAGCCTCTAACCAAGTGCTTGTATGTTATATTGGGTGTTATATTGGGTGGCAACATCTTGTTCTCTTGTTCACGCTGAATCCTGTTTTTCTTCATTCGTGCTGTCTCTGTGCAGGGACTGTTCAGACTAGAGCATACAATGTCACAGGTCCATTGACTTAAGGATGTATAATGCAAGTGTGGGAAGGGAACAACTTGACAGTCAGCCAATGGGAAATAGCACAGAAGGCATTTTTATCGCCCAGTGTTTACAGCTTGTACTTTCTCAGATCCTGAAAAAATCCATCATTTTGCCCTTGAGTCAGCTGAGTTTTTTTCTCATACACATAGACAGAGGCCTGGTCTATGCACACAACAAAAATAAATTGGTAGAATTCTGAGATGGCAGAATGGAATGAACCCCTTCACTCAGTACATGGGAAGGGTCATGTTTTTAATGTTCCTGTTTCAAAATCCCCTGAAAATAGTGGTGACTGGAGATCTCCTGCTATTGCATCTGATCTCCAGGCTACAGAGATCAGTTCACCTGTAGAAAATGGCTGCTTTGGGAGGTGGACTCTATGGCATTAAAGTCCCTCTCCTCCCCAAACCCCGCCCTCCTCAGGCTCCACCCTCAAAATCTCCAGATATTTTCCAATCCGGAGCTGGCAACCCTAACTGGAATTTTTTTTCTTTAAAGGATGACGTTGGAGGGAAGGTTCTAGCATAACCCTCTGCATGTGTTGAAATTTTCCACTTACATGGAATTAGCTATATAGAAGAATTCCGAAAACTGTAATGGGTCTCCTGTGGTCTGAAGTTAAGGTTGTCAACCTCCTGTTGGGGCCTGGGGATCTCTCAGAATTGTAACTGATCTTCAGGCTACAGAGATCAATTCTCGCTAGAGGCAGGGTTGCCAGGTCCCTCTTCGCCACCAGTGAGAGGTTTTTGGGGGTGGAGCCAGAGGAGGGCAGGGTTTGGGGAGGGGAGGGACTTCAATGCATAGAGTCCAATTGCCAAAGTGGCCATTTTTTCCAGGTGAACTGATTTCTATCGACTGGAGATCAGTTGTAATAGCAGGAAATCTCCAGCTAGTACCTGGAGGAGAATTTTTAGGAGATCTCCAGCTAGTACCTGGAGGTTGGCAACCCTATTTCTAATCAAGTTATGAAGGCTTGCTCAACAGCCTGAAGGAGGCAGCCTCTAGCCTCTTTCCTTCCATAATGCTGTAACGTCCCAAGAGCTTTCTCAACTACACTGCAGTACTTTGAATAAAGTTATGTTCTTGTTAAATCCAAGCTCATTTGTCATGTGTTCCTTCTGGGCATCTGGGGGCAATCATTTTTTTATTAGAAGCTTATTCCAAGGGGAGGGGGTTAGCCTATGGCACCTTAAGGAGTAACATATTTATAGTAGCATAGGTTATTGTGGTCTTTAGCCTGCTTTGTCATGGAATTAAAAAATGCTACATAACATTCAGTAAACTAAGCAAAAATAAAAAGCTGCCCCGCTCCTCATTATCTAGGACTAGCATTACATTTAACAGGTAAATAGGAATGTTGAAAAAAATGGATAAAATAATTCAAAAAGCTTATTCTAAACACCAATTATGCTATGTACACAAAATCACAACCTTATAGTACTTGCTAAATGATGTGGGGGGAAATACCACAACCAGCACTAATACGGATTAGAGCCCCAGTTCACCTGTAAGCATGCACTGAAGGGATGCAAAACCCCACTCTTTAACATCTCTTTACAAATCTTGATTATGATAATGACAGGGTGTTTAGGGGAGTTCCAGGAGTTTAGGGGGTAAATAATTGCCATTGCCTTTTCTTGAGTGTCCTCCTTCAGACAATTTCCAAACATGGATTTGTGAAATCTAGAAATTATTTATTAGTTCTGCCCAAACCTTGACCTACCTAGTTACTGCCTGGCAATTGATATTTCGCTTTCTTTACAATCATACAAATCAGTCCTTTTTGTCTAGATAAAGTCATCAAAGGAACTATCACACTTATCTCAGTACAGGTGATGTGTTTTGGTTACTTAATGACAGTAATAGTTCCTCTAAACTAAATAACAGACAAGTCATGTATTGTTTGCCTTGATTAATTCCGGTCTAATAACTGTGTTCATTATCTGCTGCTTGTTATTTTAATGTCTGTTACTGTTTATAAATTCTACAATGTTTTATAGGAAAAGAGGGGGGGAGTACAGCCTCATAATAATTAAGCAAGCAGGTAGGTGAGAAATTTTTTAATAAAAGTTTTCATAGAGAATAAAGTACGTTTAGGACAAAGTAATACTTAACCGGGATTGCTTCCACACTGGGATTCATGCTTGATGGGAAGCAGGAAACACTTGGATAGGGTTGCCAACCTCCAAGTGGTAGCTGGAGATCTCCTGCTATTACACCTGATCTCAAAGTGGCAGAGATCAGTTCATCTGGGAAAAAAATGGCCACTTTGGAAGGTAGACTCTATGGCATTTTACCCCATTGAAGTCCCTCCCCCAACCCCACCAACCTCAGGCTCCACCCCCAAAATCTCCAGGTATTTCCCAACCCGAAGTTGGCAACTCAGCTTAAAGGGGAACATGCACATGATATTGTCGTGATTTCAAAGCATGGCGTTTCCGGGTCTTTCCCCTTTACTTCAGAGGGGAACCCTCCCCCCTCTTTTTTTCTGGTTTGAAAGGGAATCTTTAGGGTAGCTGTGGAACAATGTCCAGGTGGATACTCCCTCTGTCACCGCTACAGGGAAGGGGCAGAGCTAAGCTTTCACAATGGCATGGGGCAGCTCATTGCTGTGCATCAGCCCACCACCACCACCACCTTAGCCCTTTTAAGTGCTTTTCTCCATTCCCTGCCAAGTTGTGCTGTAGTTACAGTGTGGCTTGGTAAGGAAGGGAGAAGTTAGGGGAAAGGGTGCTCTAGGGGCATGTGGAGGGTATAGGGTTGCCAACCTCCAGGTACTAGCTGGAGATCTCCTGCTATTACAACTGATCTCCAGCCAACAGAGATCAGTTCACCTGGAGAAAGTGTCCGCCTTGGCAATTGGACTCTATGGCATTGAAGTCCCTCCCCAAGCCCCGCCCTCCTCAGGCTGTGTCCCAAAAACCTCCCGCTAGTGGCGAAGGGGGACCTGGTTACGAGTAGTTAGGATTATGAGTAAAGCAAGTGGGTGGGGATGGCAGTAGTAGTGACAGCAGCAAGCAGTGCAAGAATGAGGAGGGTGGGCACCGTTCTCATCTGTCCCCATGCTGCTTGCTTCTGCTGTGGTGGGCTGGTATTTAGCCAACTAGGGCTGTTGATTCAGTTCGGACCAAACCGAAAAACAGCCGAATTTCCCCTGATTTGGCTGTTTTTCGGTTTGGACGAACCAAACTCAAAAAAGGCGGGAAACAGGAGAGCCAAATTTGCCGAATTTGGGGGTTCGGCAAATAAATTCAGCAGATTCGGGGGGGGCGCCTTCACGGGACTTCCATGAAGGCGCGGAGAGGGGGCCCTTTAAACAGGTCTGCGCCCCAGAGGCGCAGATCTGTTTAAAGGGCCCCCTGCCAGCCCTGCCGGGAGTCCCAGCAGGGCTGGGGGGGGGGTCTGGAAACCCTCTGCGCTGCCTGCGCAGACAGCGCAGAGGGTCTTGCCAGCCCCCCGCCAGCCCTGCCGGGAGTCCCGGCAAGGCTGGGGGGGGACTTTAAATAGATTTGTGCCTCCCAGCCGGGAGGCACAAATCTGTTTGAAGACACACACACCCCCGCGCGCCTCCAGGGAAGCTCCCTGGAGGCACGCGGGGGGTCTTCAAACCCCTCTGCGCTCTCTGCGCAGAGAGCGCGGAGGCGCTTGACAGCCCCCCGCCTGCCTTCCCGGGAGTCCCGGGAGGGGGGTCTTCAAACCCCTCTGCGCTCTGTGCGCAGAGAGTGCAGAGGCGCTTGACAGCCCCCGCCTGCCTTCCCGGGAGTCCCGGGAGGGGGGAGGGGTCTTTAAACCCCTCTGCGCTGCCTGCGCAGACAGCGCAGAGGGGCTGGTTTAAAGGGCCCCCCGTGCGCCTTCAGGGGGCTTCCCTGAAGGCGCTTGTGGGGCCCTTTAAACAGTCTGTTTAAAGGCCCCCCCCCCCCGCGTGCCTTCAGGGAATCCCCCTGAAGGTGCGCGGGGGGGCGAATTTTCCCCCGAACTCCGGATCCCCCTGAATTTCCGGGGATCCGAAGCGGGAGAGTTCGGACTTCGGCACGGCCCGAATAAAAACAAGCCGAATTTTGCCGAAGCCGAACTATACCGAATTTTTTTTTAACAGCCCTATAGCCAACCCCATGTGGAAGCCATGCAGGAAGGAGCAAAGCTAATCACTAAGTATTTCATCCCAATAACCATTCCTCATCATGATCCAATCTATGGAACTAGCATAGTTTCTCATGCCATATTTTATTCTTGGCTACAGCTACCAAGGGACAGAAGGTGGCATGGTATAGCCCGATCTCATCATATTTCAGAAGCTAAGCAGGGTCGGTATTTGGATGGGTGACCACCAAGGAAAGCTCTGCAGAAGAAGGCAATGGCAAACCACCTCTGCTTCCCATAGGGTTGCCAGGTCCCTCCTAGCAACCAGCAGGAGGTTTAGGGAGGCAGGGTTGGAGGCAGAGATCAGCATCATCTACGTGATGATGTCACCTCCAGTTTGTTAGGGCGCCTTCAACTGGGGCGCCAGAGAAAAAAAGCAGCCCCAGATGACCACCGGAACGAGGGAAGCAACGAAGGTAAAACAGGCTGCAAGCAGCGCCCCGTCCTCCTGCCTCGCACTAAACAGCTGATTGGGAAAACCAACTGATTAGCAGCGAGGCTCTGGGAGGGATGAGGAAGGTAGCTGGAGGGGGGAAAGAGAGGCGACCTCACCTTGTTTCCTCCCAGCTACCCTCCCGCACCTCCCAGAGCCTTGCCGCTAATCAGCTGTTTGGTGCGAGGAAGGAGGACGGGGCACTGCTTGCAGCCTGTTTTACCTTTGTTGCTTCCCTCATTCTGGTGGTTGTCTGGGACTGCTTTTTTTCTCCGGCGTCCCGGTTGGACTCAACATCATCGCGCCAGATGGCTCCCCCTCCCTTCCCCCACTTTCTTCCGCCTGCCGACACCTGAGAGTCAGTGGGCAACAGGAGTAATGGGTGGTAGATTGCCCGCCATAAGAGAGCAGTTGGGAACCCTAGCTTCCCACTTGCCTTGAAAACCCCATGCTGGGGTCACCATAAGTTTGTTCCTGCTTGACAGCGCTTACGTACATACATACAATTACCAAAACATACTGGCATGATCCTGGCCTTGAGCAGTAAGCAGGGCTCTAACTCAAAAGATGTAACGCAAAGGAGCTTGGAAAGAACCTGCAGTCCTGCTGCTCAGGCTGCAGGTACCTTGTTTGTGGGCTGCAGGGATTCACACACTTGAAACTTCCACACACACATGCACACAAGAAACTACCATGAGCTTCTCTGAGAGCCTTGCTGTTTCCTGCTCCCTCTCAATGAACCTGTATGGACAGAACATTAATGGCAATGGAGCGCAAGGCTCCAGATAAGTTGGGTACCTTGAACAATCTCTCATCCACAGAGAGGGGACAAAGTCTGGAAGGATTAACAAGGCAGATGGGAGTGCAAGGGCTCAGTCAAACTCTAGCATTTGTTAATGCAAGTTGTCATCCTCAAAGACTGTTCTACAGTCCCTGTCAACCCAAGCCTTTGACTGATAGCTTGACCTTTACAGTCACTTGATCCCATGAAGTAGGTTGCCCCATGAGAATTTAATCTCTCTCCCTGCCCCTATCTGTGGCCAGGACAAAACCCATACTTAGGGCCAAAGTAGGCATGTGGGGTTTTATCTAGTGCAGGTTTTAAACAGTTAGAATGCCATCAAGGGGAGAGAAAGAGATCCTGCCTATTGCATTGTTTACTTGATCAATTGCTATTTGAGTCATTGTTTTACACTGTATTATCTGCTTTGAGTCTCAGCAAGAAAGGTGGGCAGTAAATAAATAAGTCTGTGTTTATCTGAAAATAAGGGTCAGGAGGTCACTTTATGTCTGGCCCAGAATTGACATCGACACCACACTGGCACCAGCTCCAACTAACAATGTAAAAGTGGATTGCCTAGATGTAACAAATGAGAAGCAATCAGCACAGTCTTATGCTCCCTGTGAAACAGTAGTAATTAGAAAATCACAGCCCATCCCATGCATATTTCTTGGAAGCAACCCTTACTAAGTGTAACAGATATTGTAGCTAAATTTTGGTAATATCTGTCTGGAGGGCATCACACAGCACCCACCAATGTAGACAGTCTCACTATGCCTTTACCTCTTTGGCCATTTATGCGGGGGAAATATGCTCTGGGTTTGCCGATCAGCAGATGCACAGTTTTGTGATCCGAATTCTAAAAGCTCTATGTATGGGGGATTTTCCTGCCAAAGAAATTCCAAAGTACCTTGCCCTCAATTATTCATCCCCAGTGAAAATGCGGTGCTTCTGAACCATGTGGGAGTTCCTCCCCCAAAAACGCTGCTCCCCAGAACAGTTGGTCTGAGACAGGAAAAGAGCACAGAGGGGACAAATAATCATGAAGTTGCCAAACAAATTATTTAACTGGCTGGCTGGTGGGGATTGCTCTCTTCTTCCACAAAGATTGGGCAGCCAGCTTTGCCTCCAATGGATCGGCCAGGCCACGTCCCCCAGTCGCTTTTTGCCCGCCCCACCCCAGCACACCCGCACAAACACTGGGGCGCATGCTTTTCAGCAGCTTCTGAAATTTCTTCTCCCCATCACTCTCTTGCAGATACATGCAGGCACTGGTGCGCCAGCCTCCCCCCGGCTCTCTACAATCCCCAAGGTCTCAAAACACTTCTGTTAAACTTACTAAAGAGGACAAGGGGTGGGGAATCAGCTGGCATTTCTGAGATCTGAAAACTCTCCCTGCTGAAACTGACCAAATTTTATTAAAAACGCTAAAATGCTAACTATAAATGAAGAATAGCTGAGGAAAAGAGTTATTGTTTAATTGTTATTTTGATAAAATATCACTGGAAAACAAAAGGCAGGGGGCCAGGGAGCTCTGGATCACCAGCCCCTACAAGCCCTGCAGAGAATGACCCCCACCATTTGTTTCTGGCTAAGTCAGGGCAGGGGTCTAGCGCAGGCAAGCTATAAATAACTGCTGCTGCAACTGACCAGAAAAGACACATATGGGGGGGGGGGAGGACAGGCAACTTAGTTTTTGGATATCTTAGAACACACTGCAGAAAATCGCCAATATTCTTTCTCTGGGAGGAACTGGATGAGGGAGGGACAAGCAAAACTGGCCAGGGGAAGAGAAAACCCGATGCTAAATGATTATTCACAGAAATTGCCCCGATAACGCTTCCCTTTGGGATCGGGGCTAAAATTTAAATCGTGATAAAAACAAGTTTCTAAAAACAGAACAAGTGCACAGTGGGCCCAAATTCGCTTCTGAAGGTCAGGAAAATCATGAATAACTCAGGGCAGTTCCACGGGGATCACACGGCTAATCACCAAGCATAAATGGCCTTCCCCATTACATACTGATGGCTAGCAATACCCAAACTCCAAAGAGCATCATCTATTGAGGCACATCTAACAAGCCTTTTATGGCTGATCTGTAATTTCCTATGAAACATTTCTCCTTTAAGGGCAAAAAAGAATTGCTTCTGCTGAAAATGTACCTGGCATTTGATCTTCATAATAAATGTTTAAAACGCCTCGAAAACTGGAATATCATGATAAAAAAGCTAAACTTTGCATTGTTTCTTAACCACCTCATGAGACATAACCCAGTGACATTTCCTGGTGTGTCCTCTAACTCTACCTCAATTTTCACAGAGTTGTCAGCTTCCCTTGGGGTCATGTGGATCTAAGCTGTCAATTAATAGATAAAGTAAGTTTACTTAGATATCATGTAATGCTGTTATCCATGTGGAAAGAGATTGACAGTGCCAACCCAAGCAAAGTTCCACCCTTCTAAGCCCATTGATGTCCATGGATTTAGAAGGGTGGAACTCTGGTTAGGATTGCATTTTCAGTGTCCTAGTTTGTTCCCAGGATTCTGGTGTTTAATTTTTTTTTTTAAGACTCCCAAGGGAAACTTAGGCTTGACAAATGCTGAAGGATTAGTCATGGTCAGCCATCTCTTTGAGATGCAAAATGACACTATCACGGGCTTTTTCAAACAGAGTTAGACAGAGACCTTCTCAGCATAACAAAGCTATTGCTGTCTCAGATACATTAATTTCATTACACTTAAAAATGCTTCTGCAGCCTTTGTATTAGGCTTCATTAATAGCTCATAGTACTCCCCCCCCCAGTAGTCAGAGCCTCATACAATTGCTTTTCCTAAATGATTATGGCTATGTCCAAAATGCAATTTTAATACAATACATGCTAATTGACAGGGTTTTTTTTAGCACTTTATTGTATTTCCTAACAGAAATTATTTACTCAATAACTGTGAATTTCAGCAATTGCATTTTAAACAGTACCAAAAATCCACTTCACACTCTCATTCTCCAAACATACCAGTGTACAAAACATATGGCAAAATTGCCTCTAGGTATTGAAAGTTGTTGCCTTTATCACACTGTGCATCTAAAGTCCTAAGAATGATTGATTTAACAGGATTTCAACATTTAAAGCTTTTTCATTGTTTCAGTTAGAGGAAATCACAAGCAAGATTAATGCCCTCCACATGGTGCCACCGCATAAAATGTCTTTCAAATGTCTTCACTCCAGGAATACTTGGCTACCCAGGCCAATACTTAGTAAAGCTTTTCTCAGCGTAAAGGATGTATTAGTCACGGCTGAAGACGCTGGCATGGCGGAACATAAGTACGTGGAATATGCATGTATTAAAACTTTAAAATGCCTGAAATAATCATTCAGTTCAGCTGATTGACAGAAGTAGATTCAGTATCTGAAAAACACAAAGCCACTCAAAGTTCTGTTCTCAGTTTTGAACTGATATGTTGGAAAGTAATATGATGTGCCATGGCTATAAAACTTTTTTTACCTTGTTAAGACTCCTCTGCACTTACTGTCTCATATGCGCACAAGCATCAGGTTATTTTTGCTTGGAATATAATCCCCTAGCATAAAAACCAATGTGTGAATTAATTTATGAACTAATAAATTAAATGTAATTTAATGTAATTTAATTCATGCATATATCATAATCAATTTTATTTCATTGTTAATAAACTACATGTGTAGGTTCCCTGTGCTGCATCTACAACCAGTTTGAGATGGTATCAATTTTAGGCTGAAGTACACTCTCTAAAAGATGCCCGTTGTAATTTCCACCAGGTAGTGCGACTGCTCATGACTCACAGTTCACCCATGCCAATGCCCCATTGTTTACCTGCCCAGCTGGGTATGAATGCATGAGAATCACTGGTTGACAAGCTGTCAGCCTAGTTAGAGCATAGCTGGAGTGGTCTGAAGACTTAGGAACAGGAAGAGACTGCCGAAAACTATCAAGAGGCAGGGGAAGGGCCTTGGTAGCTCAAAACTCTCTTAGCTTAGAACTGTTCAGTCTGGTGCACAAGCTGATTTGATGGTGTATTGAACTTGCAGGTGTTATCTCTCAAATGAGGAGTTACATAAGGAGCTGATAGTTCCACCTTTCCTGTGGCCAGAGTAGGAGCCCTGATGCTGTTAGACATTGAGTGCCTTCCTCCTGAATAGGAATTGCTTGTGGAATGCTTCACCTTCGTTGCTTCTGGGATTCTGCCAAACACAGGGTTTTCCAATCCACCACGTCCTTGCACGGATGATTTGATACCCTTGTCCCCAAACCTGGGACCTTGTAATAAATCTCCTTCCGATAGTTTGACCGAAACTGGGTTTGGACTCACACACGCAGTAGAACACATCAATAAAAACAACAGGTTTTATTGAAAAGATTAAAGAAAAGGTTCAGGCTTAAGCAGAAGGCAAAGGACAAGCAGGTGCAACAAAATAATCACATATAGCTTCCTAACGTACACTTGCATATGTGAAGGCAAGCAGGTTACATCTTCAAATCAGCATGAGTAGCAAAGCAGCAGGTAGGAGATGTGGCAAGATGGTCCCTGGCCCACTGCTTGTCCTGATGGTGTTATTGGGCAGTGCTTGGAAAAATTTGTACCACATGATTACATGCTAATTGTACAGGAAACTGAACCACTGATATCCTGACCAGTATAAGCCAATCAAGAATGTGATCCAAAAGATGATTCTTGAAGAGGAGGAAAATTCCCCCCTCCCATCTGACATTACTGAGAACAGTTAAGTCAGATTGCTTTGAAATGCAAAGGTGCGGTCTCAAGCTTTTCATCTTATCTTGGGAACAGCAGAAGAGTTTGTGATAGAACTCTCCCCACATTATTTTTTAACACTTGATGACACAACAGAAAACAGGCTGTCGCTTTAAATTTATGACATGATGCTAATAAACTGTCAGGTTGATTGATACAGAGGTGACCATTTCTCTTGTCAGATTCCAAGGAAGATGGGTCCACTCGGGAGATTCCTAATTTATCTTATCCACTGGATTTCTAACAGAAGCCTGCTGTTGTAGAGCAGGCATGATACCTCCCTCTTGATATCCCAGTGTGCTTTGATCCTCAAATGTGGTGGGTATGGGGCCTCCCTTTGGAGATCCAGAGGTGGTTAGACTTCAGGTTACTGGGAGCCAGGATGGAATCCCTCTCCTTCTTAGAAGTCTTTCTCCCATGGAGAGGCTGGGTCAAGAAAACCAATTTTCCAACTGACTTATTACCAATTCCCACATACATCTTATCCAGCACAAAATCTACGTCTTTCTACAACCATTCTGCTGCCAATGCAACAATCTGTAAAAAGGGGGAGGGGGACAGAAAGTAAACCATGTTAAGGGTAGGTGATTGAAGATACTCATGAGAGGCTTGCTTGTACCCAACAAAAAATGGGCATCACTTGTGTTGAAACTCTATCAGATGGAACAATCTCATGATGACAAATGCTGCACATTATGGCAGCAGTATAAAACTGCCATTATGCAAAGACTGTTCCCAGCTTCCTTCACGTGCTAATTCTTGTTTTAGCCAGCCTTGGTAGCTCAACTTTTAGACAGAGACATAATAGATAACAGGGGCCCAAATGATACCAGCTTAAGAAGAAATAAAAGTAAAACATAGAAAATTACAGGACTGGTAAAGCATCCATAAAATATTCTCCCATTCAGCCTCAGGCTTTAAAAATAGTCCTGTTCCTTATGTCTTCTCTCACTGCAAGTTGTAAAGAACAGTTCAAAAGGCAAGAAACTCCTAATCCTTAAGAAAATACAACAATAACAATAACAATATTAATAAATATTAATTTGCAAAGATTCTAGGAATGGGATAAACATGTGAAACCAAGTAATTGAGAGCTGTTCCCCATATAGAGGCATTGCTGCACATCTGGAGTGCCCACATCAGCAGGTCTTTTTTCATTCATTTTAGTGTCATGGCCACCTCCTCATGTAAAACTTGCTCCATATTGATCAGGTAACTCTTGCTTCCATGGGGGAGCTTCATGTGTTTAGCAGAACAATGGTGAGCTTGGAATGACATTATTGATCTAAACAAGCCCAACCAGAAAACACATGAGCACATGAAGCTGCCTTATACTGAATCAGACCCTTGGTCCATCAAAGTCGGTATTGTCTGCTCAGACCAACAGCAACTCTCCAGGGTCTCAGGCAGAGATCTTTCACACCTACTTGCCTAGTCCCTTTAACTGGAGATGCCAGGGATTGAATCTGGGATTTTCTGCATGTAAAACAGATGCTCTACCACTGAGCCATGGCCCCTCCCCACTATGTAATGTTTTAGAATTGTTTAATAGCTGGATATGCAAACAAAGCACACTGATATTTTTTAACTGAAATAATAACATAGAAGAGTAGTATTGTGATTTACTGAAATGTGAGGACAACAGCTTTGGGAATGCATTTTATTATTTTGTAATATAAATTAAAAATACTATAAGTTTATGGTTATGCTTTTTTGTTTAAAAAAGATGTTTATTAAAGTGAGACATAAAACACAATTATTTTAATTAAAAACACATTAGAAGCATGCAATGGAAGTAATGGATAAATCAAGTAATAATATTGAAAGTGCAATAACATTTGGTAATTTAATTGTATGTTAAAAAGCATATAAATATGGCATAATTTTTACTCCAGGTGATAAAATACTCCAACAATGTAAGCAACAAAGCTAAGTACCTTGATTTTGCAAATACCTTCATCTTTGGATCAACAGAAAAAAATATCTTAGGTTATTTAATAACATGACAGACAAGCTTATCTATATGTATGCGAATTTATTATTTCCTCCCATTTCAAACCAAATAAGGCCTAAAATTAAGAAACAGTTGACTGAATTTTACAACATGAGACATTACTTACAAAGCAGAATCAAAACAAGATCTAGGCGAGTGTCTCTCAAACTGAACTTCACTGGTCAGTAGGTTTGTGATCTAGGTATCTATAGAACAAAACCATATACTATATTTGGACAATGTTGGCAGAGGACTTTATGTTTAAATCCGCCTAGTAACTCTGATAGCTACCCATATGGGCCTTTGCTCTTATACTATACATGCTTCTTTTAGTTAATCACCCACTCCAAAAGTACAGAAACAGCACAAACCTACTAATCTTCAGGTTCCTCCCACTAACAATAGGACTTTACATGAAGACAGGAGGCATGGGTGAAAGGAAACTTTCTGAGATCGCCAGTATAAAAAGGACCATATTGCTATTTATTGTACAACACCATGACTACCAGAACCACCGCATGCTAGGGAAGGTTCCGACAGAGAACTGTAGACAAATAACTGATCCTTGCACAGGATGAGGGTAACTGGCTATAGTTTGGGCTACTTTACTTTGAAGCCCTATATGGTTTGGGTCCATCATATCTGCAGGACCGCCTCTCCCTGTTAGGGTTGCCAACCTCCAGGTACTGTTCCAATTTTAGTATATGTGCTGCCGATGTATACAAGGAAGGCACACTCCTTCATATATTGAATGAACTTAGCACGGAAGGACTAAGAGCAGGGCAATGATTCACCTCAACCCAACCCCTTTCTGACTATATATTACTCTTCCTACACACTTGACACTGAGAGACACTGTCCTTCAGTGTTACTCCTCTGAAGATGCCGGCCACAGCTGCTGGCGAAACGTCAGGAAAGAAAATACCAAGACCACGGTTACACCGCCCGGATAACCTACGAGAACCAATGAACTCTGACTGTGAAAGCCTTCGACGATAGTTCATTAAGAAATTGCAAGGTGCAATTCCGAAACACTTGGGTGGGGGAACCTCAAGGTGTACAGATTACCCTTCCTTAAATAACATTCTAAACTATACCACCTTGCTGGGCTTCCTGAAGCTTGCCAAGGCAGGAGCATCCCTCATATGTTATGGAAGGCTGTTCCAAAGGGAACAGTACCACTACTAAAAATGCCCATGTTCAGGTTGAAGCAGACCTAATGGCCTTTGGAGTGGGAACAGACAGAAGGAACTGTTGGGAGGATTCAAGTCAGTGTACAGCTTCATAACAGAAGATACGCTTCCTTAAGTAAACAGTTACTTGTAGTGACTTTCATTTTACTCCATTAAAAAAAATATAGAATCATAGCATTGCGAAGGATCTAGATGACAATCTAGACCAACACACTTGTCAAAAGCAGAATTTCCTATACTTATAGAATACTTCACAGATATCTATTCATCTCATCTTTAAAACTTCCAAAGGCGACCCCATGTTTATCCCAAGCAAATTGTTTAATTAATATGTGATGCAGTTTGAATATTTAGGAAGCAATTCCCATTGCATAAAATTAGTTTAAATCTATATTGCTTCAACATCTCCAATCTTACAGAGGTCATCTAATAAATTTGCTAAAATGTTTTGTTCTTTTAATACTCATAGATGAAGATTATATGACTTCAGTGCTTGGTTTGTAATGTGAAAGGAGCCATATTCTGATCAATCTTAAAACCCATGACTCAGGTGTTTCCTATTCAGGCTTGAGAAAGGACCAATTTGCTAAATCGACAATTAAAAGTTCAGAGAGGGATTGGCTTTAGTGACTGTGCCATCAGTTGGCAGCTGCAAAAAACCAGTTCCATCAAATGTGCTATATAAAATTGCCAAATATGGAAGCATAGCATAGCACCAATTTTGGAAAAAATAATTAGAATTTGGAAGGCACTTCTACATATTCAAGACCATCTGCCCTGCTGCCCAGATTTGAGTACACTAATTCAGTTCTGGTTCCATTGTTTTCCTCTTCTCATTTGCCCCGCAACTTTTCCATCATGTCCAAGTGTGCTATCACTTTACTCATCAAAAATTGGGCCAAATTATGGATTGCTGTGCCATACCTATGTTCTCATGAATTTCCATTCCAATAACAAGTGCACAGTTTCCTTTTTATTTTCTCTGTTATAGAAATACTTGTTCTTTGTCTGCTATCTGTATCAGGGTTATCTTCACTGGAAGTTTCCTGTTTCGCTAAAAACAAAAAGCTAGCTAGCTGAGAGCAAAGATCCATCTAATTAGAATTCTCCTGTTCCCTACCATGTCTAACCAAGCAGCTTATTGGAACCCCAGAAACAGGGCATGAATCGAACAAGTCCCCACCCCCCACAGCAATAGGCTCTCAGGAGTCAGTACAATCAAAAAAGAAATCTGGCTCCCTGTGATATATCATTACAACCAATTGGGTTTGTCATCATGCTGATATCTTGCCTGATTACATACATGTATATATCTGGGCTTAAGACCTCAGGTGATATATAAAATAAGTATTATGAATATGAAATAATTTTTTAGGCATAAGGATGATGCTTTTTGGAGTGTGGTTGTATGCCTTGCTTGGTTTCAGGATCTCTGTCCAAATGGAGAAGAAACTATTGGTTTCAGAAACACACAAAAAAAGAGTAATTCTTATAAGAAGGCAATATGTATTTCATTTTCATGGTCTCCAAATCACAACATGGAATTATTACCTTTATTTCAGTTTCCTTTATTATTTCTTTTAGTAGAACAAAATTTTTGTTTGGTCTTTTACAGCTCCTTTTGAAGATTTTGTACATATAATTGTCACGAGTATGAAGTGTGTGTCAAGGATAAAAATACAGAGGGTATATTTTTTCATTTCTAACTTTAGAAACATTGGCCTTTGGCAGGAAGCTAAGAATCTTTTTTCCTCTCCAAATAATTTTTTAATCACATTTTTTTAGAAATGTATCCTTCATTCCAGTTAACACTTCAAAGACTTCTAGTTTGGTAGCGTTCCCAACATGTAGCATTATAATGATGTAACTTGCAATCCAGTAAATTATACATTAAGCGTCAGAACCAAATGCTCTTAAAATACACTCAAAGGATACTAAATGTATCTGGTGCATTTTTCACTAACTCTATGCTATCAAGTAATTGATACACATCCCACAAAGCATCTAAAAATACCAAGCAGCCGAAAAGATGACTGCAATTTCTTCTACTCTTTGTAGCTGATGACCACAGAAACCAATTTAAAGATTCAACTGTGGTACCATTCAGGAAGTCAAGATGGAAAACCACGTTCTATAATGCCAGTGCTTGTTTTGCCCTCTGTTGGTTGCCAACAGAACATGGTGCCAAGGAATAGAATAAGCTCACGAATAAAAATAATAACTTTCTGCATGTATTTTCCAAATGAAATTCAGTAAAAATGAGAAGATGGACAAGTGGCTGAAGCAAAGAAACTGTACAACTCTTCTTCATTTTGAAAACCAGGCCTGAACTTTGACAGAGACATGCATGAGCACACCTTTGCAGTAGACAGATTATATGTGAAATAGTCTTCTTTGTGCTTTAGAAACATAGAGCTGGAGAGGAACTCAAGGGTCATCTAGTCCAACCCCCTGCTCAATGCAGAAATTCACAACTACCTTCCCCCACCCCACTCCCCCAGTGACCCCTGCTCTATGCCCAGAAGAAGGGAAAAAAACCTCCAGGATCTCTGGCCAATCTGGCCTGGATGAAAATTCCTTCCCGACCCCAAAATAGCGATCAGCATTACCCTGGGTGTGTAAGAAAGGGCCATGAGAGCCGAACACCGACTCATATCTTCCTGCCCTCCCTCTCATGATCTGCCTAAGTTCACAGAATCAGCATTGCTGTCAGATGCCCATCTAGCCTCTGCTTAAAAACCTCCAAAGAAGGAGAGTCCACCTGAGGAAGCCTGTTCCACTGAGCAACTGCTCTAAACATCAGGAAGCTCTTCCTAATGTTTAACCGAAAAATCTTTTGATTTAATTTCAACCTATTGGTTCTGGTCTGACCTTCTGGAGCAAGAGAAAACAACTCTACTCCATATCCATATGACAGCCCTTCGAATACTTGAAGATGGCTATCATATCACTTCTCAATCGTCTCCTCTCCAGCCTAAACGTACCCACCTTTTTACTCAGAGCCTCATAATCACTTTTAATATGTTCTTGGCTGTACTGGGCAGTATCATTTGTTCCCACATGATGAGCAAGAAGAGGTAATTATCTGTGGGCTTGATGAGTCTTTCTAGCCTTTTTGTCACATCCTGGATGCATGTACCTGGTAAACAACATACCTCTTGAGATAACAAGTCTAGCCAGCACACTTTAGCCTCTGTCCTTCTTATTCAGGAGTCCCCAATTACCACTGCATGCCTCTGCCTATTTTGGGGGGCAGGAGCTTGAGTCCTCTCATCCACAGGGGCTGGGCATCTTTTATCTCACAAAATATGTAACATTTTAGATATGTAGCCCTTGAGGGATACAAATGTTTACATTAGGAAATTGCTCTAAGATGCTCTGTGCCCATGGAGAAGAACAGGATGTAAATCAAATAATTAGGTAAGGTTAGCTCATGTCTGTGCAAGGCACACGAATAATCTCCATTAGAGTCTGTGGAGTCATAAAAATCTTTCTGCTCCTTCCAACTCTAGTGACAAACAGAATACTGCAAAGAGAGGGAAGGGAAGGCTGAGGTGAGCATGACTGAGTATAGCATCCGTGCTGCCTGAAAGCCAGAGGAGCATTCCATTTGAAATTGTGGACCACATATAGATGTGACTGAGGCATTTCTTGTGAACACCAAGAAATGTCTTTGGTTTACTGCCAGCTATAGGGTTCAGAAACAAACTTAAGAAACAAATGCAGGCATCCTCCTCGATGCCTGCATTTGTTGTCATTGCCGATTTAGCATTCCTACTAGTAAAAGTAGCTGCAGAAGCAAAGATACACAAATTCATTTCTTTCTTGCTTGCTTGCTTGCTTGCACCAGATGAGTCGCTGGGAACTTGTTTTCTATGAGTGCTATATGGGTGATTTTGGTGGGTGAAATAAGCAAAAGCATTAGTCACTGCCATCTGTGACAAACGGTTACCAGATTTTGTCTGGTGTGAACATATGTACACAGTAAGCATGTACTATAGAAGTGGAGCTGCATTATAATCTCAACGGAGCTCATAAAAATGGCAAATGATGCAAATGTGAACCACCTCAGAACACCGTATACATAAATTTGAGATCCAGAATTAAACTCCCATGTAACAAAACTATGAAGACATCTAACAAGGTGGACTGTTTTCTTCTACTTAAGATAGCTGTAATGTTTGAGTGCAATTTGGAGTAATATGGTATAATCGTAACATTAAAAGCACCTTGGAACAGTTAGCTTCACCGCATGAGGCACCCGCCATAAAAATTATAGAGTTTAGGCTATTCAGCCAGTCTGGGGCAGCATGACTGGCTGAATATTCTTAAGTATTTTGCAATCATGAGAATGTCCTTAAATACATATATAAATATGTAATCTAAAACACGTTCAACCCAGACATTGACAACAGTACACTACTTTGGCAACAAACCTGGATTCTAACAGTAACTTGATTACGGTACATTCTTACTCAGCATCAGAAGAACATGATATTTGCAGATTGGTTTTGGCAAATGTATAATTAAATAATTTAAAGATGATTCAAAGACAGTTGATCTGTTTTTACAAATACAAAAAGCAAAAAAAACTATTAAAAAAGCAAAGGCAATATTCAAATATGAAATGTTTGGCTTAGATAAAGCTGTATGCCAGATTTAAATACGTCAATGCCAGAAAACTCAAAGGATGATGAAAAAAATGTTCACCTATTGTCATGTATTAGTTATAAAAGCATCTAAAATATTTGCTTCTGGCCAGGAATAAAAGAAAACAGGCTCTTACCCTGTCTTGCCCTGACAGTCTGAATAGAAACAAAGATGATACCCAGCTCTATATATATCCTTATCCAAATCTCCTGGTGATGTGGTAGAGGTCCTAAATCAGTGCCTGGCTGCTATAGTAAAATGGCTAAGAGTGAACAAATGGAAACTAAACCCTGAAAAGACGGAGGTAATAATAGTTGGGAATGGGGTTGTGCATATCAATAAACCCAATAAACCC
This sequence comes from Euleptes europaea, assembly GCF_029931775.1. Classification (NCBI taxonomy): domain Eukaryota; kingdom Metazoa; phylum Chordata; class Lepidosauria; order Squamata; family Sphaerodactylidae; genus Euleptes; species Euleptes europaea. The sequence goes on along the minus strand of NC_079315.1, from coordinate 82,114,993 downwards.
AACAGACCCAAAATTAGCCATTTCAGTAAATTTTAGGATTCAGGTTTACCAAACTCCAAAAGCTGAGGATAAAGTCAAAGCCAAATAGCCGATTCCTGAAAAGTCAAATAGATATTTGGCTTCTTGGGTTCGGCTATTCGCCTTTACTCAAAGGCATGGCTCTGTGCTTTCTCCCCCATTTCTTTTTCTTTCTTTTTTTTGACACCACCAGGCTTCCAAAGGAGATTTCTTCATCCATGTGGACGAGCAATCTCCTTCAGACAGCCCCTGCAGCTGGCTCCTAGCTCACCACCACCCCGAAAACCTGCTCTGAAACCGAAGGTTGCCCTGAATAGAGGCTTCATTTCCTCGCACCATGACCATCTCTTGGAATCAGATTTTTTATGACTGCAATAAAGGACTGCTCACAGGATGTCATTTGCCACCAAAAGGAATGTTTTCCTTGCCTTATTTCTCTTGCATTTAAACATTTTTTCTCCGTTTGGAAGCTCATTTGCATGGTCATCATGCAAAGCAACCGAGAAATGAAGGCAGCCTCCAGACTTTGAGGCGCCAGCCTGGAATTGCCTCTTTCTGCCAATCCTCAGCAATGCTGAACTTTTAAACCTGATGGACAGCTTGGCTTGCAAATGCCTGGGGGATGGGGCGTCCCCTTTGCTGGCCTATAAAATTGGACCCGCTGCCCCAAAGTTCACCAAACTGTGGTGACTGTTGAAGGAGAGTACCTTGCAGCCACGCAGCAAATTTGGAGACTCTACCTCCAAAAATGCTCCCCAGGAGCTCCGAAAACATCCCCATTGACTATAATGGGCCAAATTTTTCAGGACACCTGAAAATAAACCAAATACCCATATTTACTGATATGGGTATTCGGCTTATTTTGGGTTTACCAAAAAAATCGGGCCAAAAAAACCCTGAACCTGAAATTTACCAAAAAAAAATTTCAAACAACCTTAGTTGGGAAGTTGGAGATCTTGTAGGATATTGTGCTCACCACTTTTGATGGAGTTCAACTAACCTTTGCTGACTTGGTTGAGAGCCTTGGGGTTATACTAGACCCAGTATTATTGCTGGAAAAACAAGTTAATGCAGCTGCAAAAAAGGCTTTCTCCCAACTCAGCCTAGCCTGTAAAATGGTCCCTTACCTTGATATGGCTGATCTAGATCCATGCAATTATGACATCCAGACTAGACGACTGTAATGTACTGTACACGGGTCTTCCCTCAAAACCTATTTGGAAACTCCAGTTGGAGCAGAACACCTCAGCTCAGCTATTACCAGGAGCCAGATGGTGCATGCATATTAGTCCCATTCTACAGTCATTCTACTGGCTGCCCATCAGTTATCAGGCTCAATTTAAAGCATTGGCTATTACACCTAAAGTCCTTCATGGCCTTGCACCCTCATATTTGCAAGACCACCTCTCCCCTTGTGCAGCGCCATGACAGCTTTGCTCATCTGATTAAGGTCTTCTGCAGGGGCCAAACTGCAAAAGGGCAAAATGAACAGCTGCCTGTACAAGTGCCTTCTTTGTTGTGGCCCCCACCTTATGGAATGGCCTGCCTGAGGAGGTCAGGAATGCTCCCATGCTCATATGGGGGTACTTTCCCCAGACCATTTTGCCTGTGACTCTTTCATGTCAGAAATAGTTATGTGACTCAGACCATGAGTTTTTAATTTAAACTGGAATTTTTCAAACGTGCATGTTAAAATTCAGGCTCTGTATTTAATTTAATTAATTCCTATTTTCTGTTAATGGGGGTAGGTCTGTCCCTTCTGCTTATTTATTAACCTACAATAGAAAAACAATTTTATATACTTCAGTTATGCACATTGGAATGCAGGTCCTATAATCTTCCCTTAAAACACTTCAATAGCACAATGGTTGGACTAATACAGTCATCACATTTCAACTTCACACACCAATTCAGTGCTGCAATAAAGTACACTACCGTTTAGCTTGGTCTGCAGCACTTCAAGGTCAGGATTTATTGTAATGTAAATCACAAAGCAATTTTATCTTGACAGAGATTATATACTGTTAAAATATTTCTCGCTGAATTTAGCGATGCGTTTGCTTTTTCTTTGCAACTGCTGTGCGACTTGGACTTTAGCCCAGAAAGAAATAAGAGATAGCAGCCTGCTTGGTTTACCGGCAACAACTTAATCTCTCTCTCCAGATCTTTTCAGAACTTCTAAATAGCAAAATACAAGTGGAGGACCTGCAAGGACTTTGAGGGGGGTGGGAAATCTCATTTCCCCTCCCCCACTATTTCCTCTTTGCCTTCCTTGAAAGCCTCCATAGTCTCTCCCCTTTTTCTGCTTCCTTCTCCCCTATCAGCCACCTACCTTTACCTGCCCCACCATCTTCAGCTTTCCCTCCTTATAAAAGAAAGGTTGTGGTAATAGGCAACATTCACCTTGGAGAAGAGGAGGTGGGAGGGATATGATTACTCCTTTTAAGTATTTAAAGGTCTGTCTCTCAAAGAAGGGTAGGGTGCACTCTCTGCTTGTAGTGGAGGATAGGACTTGTAATAAGGGGTTTAAATTATGGATGGGGAGATATTGGTGGAATATTAAGAAAAACCTTTTAAGAATAAGGGCAATTCTGTGGTGGAACTGGTTGCCCAGAGCTGTGGATCCCCCTCCTTGGAGGTGTTTAAGTAGAGACTGGACAGTTATTTGTCAGGAATACTTTAGGTCATCCTGTATGGTGCAGGGGGTTAGAATGGATGATCCTTAGGCACCTTCCAACTTGTTAATTCTATTATTCTTTCCTTTCCCTGGCAGCTTCAACCCAAGAAAATTATGGCCCACTTGTGTGGTGCTGGCTGGGTAGGGCTCAGTTACATGGCAGGATACCTACATGGACTTGTTTCTTTATTTAACCTATCTTTTCTCTCCTCTCATCTTCAGCTATATTTATTATTTATTTACTTCAGTTATATCTCACCTTTCTCCCTAATGAGGACCCAAAGCAGCTTATATCATTCTCCTCTCCTCCATTTTATCCTCACAATAACCATGTGAGGTAGATTAGGTTGAGAGAGCGTGACCGGCCCATCATCTGCCAGCGAGCTTCCCTGGCAGAGTGACGTTTTGAGCCTGGGTCTCTCAGATCCTAGTCTGAAGCTCTAACCACTACACCATTTTGGATGATATGGGTGGCTGCTGTTGAACAGTAGCAAGCAGCTAGGCCTTGGTGAGTCATGCAAGTTGTGTGAGAGTAAGTTCCATTGATTGCTGTCAGGCCTGTCCCTGATGAGTTCTCCCTCACAGGCCAAAACTGGAAAGAGCTCCACCACCTCCCTCTGCCTTTTACTGACAGAAGCCAAGGCTTGAAGACTGGCTATACTGTTGTGGTTGCCTAGAAACGACCACAATGATCACTGGGATCTCCTTTTTTAAAGGTACAGGTGCTTCTTCTATTATTTTGGAGGGTTGTAACCAACCATGTATTTTTTGAAAAGATTTCAGGTTTTTCTGCAACCCTCGGGCTTTTCTCAGGTTTGTACAAAGTTATGTCTGTTCATGGCTCTAGTCTCTGGATTTATGTATCCATAAATCTGGCCACATTGAGAATTAGACATAATGATTGATAAGAAGAGGACCGGTATCATTTGTGATGCTGATGGCAAAGGGATAGACCATGAATCTGCCCCTTCCACCAGCCATGGTATACACACATGCAGACTCATAAGCATGCACAAAAATAGGCCTTAGATATTAACAGACACACTATTGAGGGGATGGCCATCCCTCCAGCAACCACCCCATCATTTTACACACAATTGGAGGAGATGGAGCAATTTAAGCTCTTAGTAAAAAAATAACCTGAACACAATTGATCTGTCTGTTTTCCTTCCTATCAGGAAGTTACTTTATGATAAACAAAGGCAAAAGAAAAATCTGACAGATGTTTTAAAAGCTTCCTTCAAATATCTTCTATATTGGAGAGAAAACTAAGGTTACTCTAGTTGAAAAAAGCCTACACCTTTTTAAGGTGTCAATGAACTGACGGAGTAAAAGGCCGTGCTAGAAATCAACAATCTGTACAGAATCTACTTCTTCAGATGCTATTTTGTAGCAATAGGTCCCCCTAGTGGATAAAAATTAAAACCAGAGCTTGCTGTCCTAGATCTAAATTTATCTTTGCCAATCCACTATAGCAACCTTGATTGTTATATTCAAAGTTCTCTCCCACTCATAAAAATGAACGCTTGAAGAGATTTAATTAAGCTTTGCATGCCAGTTTGATAATGTAATGCATGATGTTCTATTTCTTCAATACTGAATTGCCTCATTAAGCAATCATGTCAGAAGTCCCACCAATCCAGACAGAAATACAGAAATGAAAATGTACCTGCTAAGTACTTCACTGTATTAACAACATTTCTCCAATAGGTAACATTTGTGCAAAACAAATGCAAAGACGTGACTACATACATACTTTTATGGCATAATAGAAATTAGTTTATATATACATATTGTGCTTAAATTAGCTCTTAATATTGAGAGTATTGTGTCTACAAGGCTAAGAAGTCAGTTTGTAATTAGCGGGTTGGAACCAGCGCAAAATTTCCACTTGCTCTAGAGCTCTTGCTCAAGTAGAAATGCAAGAAAAATACCAAAGTAGCCACTTGCATAAAGTCATACTTATTGTATCCACATTTGTGTTCCCTCTTGCGCAAGATCTTGTGCAACCAATTTCTGAGCTCTGTAATATATGCCGAGGAAAGTACTTGGTGTTGCATAGGATCTTGCACAAGCAGAACTGTGCTAAGTCTGTTTATGTTCCTGCTTGCACATTGCTGGATCCAAGCCGATGACTTGTAAAACCTTGCCTCACACTCAGATAATTTTGGGGCTTTAAACCCCAGCCTCAGTATTGGACAATATTAACACATATCAATGCAGTAGAGGGATTACAGCATAGTATAGACACTGGGATAGTACGGGAATACCTGGCTACTCTTAATGAATTCAAGTCTCCTGGGCCGGATGAACTGCATCCAAGGGTGTTAAAAGAACTGGCCGAAGTGATCTCAGAACTGTTGGCAATAATCTTTGAGAATTTGGGCTCCACATTTTAAGAAGGATGTTGACAACTTAGAGTGTGTCCAGAGGAGAGCGACTAGAATGGTCAAAGGTCTGGAATCCATGCCCTATGAGGAGAGACTTAAGGAGCTGGGTTTGTTTAGTCTGGATAAGAGAATGTTAAGGGGCGACATGATAGCCACGTTTAAATATTTGAAAGGTTGATGAGGGAACTAGCTTGTTCTCAGTTGCTCCAGAGACTAGGACACGGAGTAATGGATTTAAACTAAGAGATAAGCGATTCCACCTAAACATTAGGAAGAACTTTCTGACGGTGAGGGCTGTTTGACGGTGGAATGCACTGCCTCGGAGGGTGATGGAGTTCCCGTCTTTGGAGGTCTTTAAGCAGAGGCCATCTGTCGGGAGTGCTTTGATTGTGGGATCCTACATGGCAGGGGGTTGGACTGGATGGCCCTTGTGGTTTCTTCCAACCTTGTGATCTTGTGATTACTGTACATATGCAAATGAACACAGTAATTATTTGTGTATGGCAGGAATAGTAAACCTAGGCCCAGATTATGAAGCAACCAATGGAACAAAACCAATGGAACATCTTCTATGACTTCTTTACAATATCAGAGAAACTAACATTTGAAAGGCTGAATACTGTAGATTTTTTACTTTTGCTCAGCAACTCCTGACCAACCAGACAAGGAATTCCATCACATTCAAATCACAGTCCTTGCTTATTACTTCTGGGCTTTAAGTGACAAACTTACATTGCAAGAAATTCCATCATTATACCTCCTTTGTGGACAAAACAAGGTATATCCTGGGATGAAAGAGAGATGCAGTGAACAATCCTTGAGTTTATTATGGTATTTCTTCAACTCTTCAGTTGCTGATTTTGACCATGAGTTTGTAAATAAATCAGAAGTTGAAGTGAGAATCAAAATGGTAGAGTAGTTAGGACTGTAGATGAGGACTGGAGCTAGCTGGGTCCAAATCTCTACTCAGCCATGAAACGCATTGGGTAACCTAAGCCAGTCACTATCTGTCAGCCTACCCTCCCTCACATAGTTGGTGTGAAAATAAAATGAAGGAGAGAAGAAGCATCTATGCAACTCCCTGAGGGAAAATGAGAATTACATAGTTACAGATGTGATTTGAGGTATTTCTTGTTAAATTTTGGCTGTCCATGTTCTAATATTACTATTCTTTATAACAAAGTTTTGGCCTTGACTGGCAGCAAATCTCTGTTTAGAGGTAACAATAACTTATTATCAAAGAAGAAGAATCCTTCCATATTCTAAACTCAGTAATTCTTGCTGTGCTCTTTCAAGCTAGCTAATCATATTGTTTTCAGGAGCCATCAAGAGCTCCACTAAATTCAAATTTTGGGAAGTCCAAGAGCAGAATAAACAATAATGCAAACAGAATATACATGTATCAGAATATACATTACAAACACCCCCTCCCCCAGAAGAAAAAACAGGAAGTTCTGTGCACAAGGGAAAAGCAGCTCAGCCTCTGTTTAAATGTGAGTTACAATTTATCACTATGCACTTCCATTATGCAAACCCATGTGGAACAAGTATTAATTTAAAAGATTATTGCTTTCAGGGGGAAAACAAAACAAGACCCAAAAAAGCATCATGTCATCCTGCTCATCCCCAGAAATGAATCCAAATTGCAATGACCTCTAAGGAGATGGTGACCAACTTCCTGCTTTTAGGTCAAACCACCTCAAACTTTTGGCCAACCTTCATGTGATGCTGCAGTTCCATGACTGGAGCCTTGATTTGTATAGTTGTGTGACCCTAAAAAGTAGTCCTCATGTTGGTTCCCCAGTCAAAAAATTCCTCCCAGGCTGCTTTAAGCCTTGAGGAGGGGAGGGGTCAGATGCCTCCATTGCTTTTGGGAGGCCAAATGACATGCCTGGAGTTCCAGTTAAAGAACTCCACCACATGCAACTTAAATAAGAGAAAGTTTGGCTTTTAGGAACGAGGTCCATAGAGTTACCAAAGAATCAAGCTGTAGGTTACCCTCCCTATCATTCTCCTCTTTTGATAAGGCTGGTCTAGCCATCCCCCACACACATAAAATGGAAATGTGCAGCTTCTGTGACCGGATATCCTACCACGTTCTGAGACTGGATACCTCCACATTCAGGGACAGTAAACCTCTGAATATCAGGGCTAGAAGGCAACATCAGGGGAAGGCCTTGGCATCTATGCCCTGTTTATTGGCCTTCCAGCATACCTGGCTGGATACTGAAACAGGATGGATTAGATGGATTGCTGATCCAGTAGGGCTCTTCTTATGTTGTTAATATTTACTATTGCAATCTTCTCCTAGGAACATTATTTAAGGTTTTCTAGATGTTAGCAGAAAGAAGTGTTCCCCCCCACCACCACCGTTTTCTAAATAGATACTTTTGCCTTAAAATGTGTATGGGGTATATTGATAAAAAATAAACAGAAGCAGAAGTAGCATCCTAGACAAATATATTTGAGTAGATTAATAATATATTGTCAGTGCCTCCAGGATACAATATGCTTTCCCCATCTTTGATTTTCTGTTATAAATAGCATGGTATATTATAGCAAGATGATGCAATACACAAATACCTAATTATAATCTGTAGTCATGGTATGCCTGTAACAATATAATTTTTTTCAGTTGCATGTGACATTCCAAATATGTCCATCCACTTGATGTATTCATTTAATAAGCTACAACTAACAGATAACATATATAAGCTGTTTTGTAGCTGAACTTGTTCACTAGAGTAGCCAATGGACTGAAAAGCAAGTCTTTCTATCCTCCACATGGATTATTGAGGCTTCTCCTGACCTTCTGCTCATCTTTGATATTGTAGCGAAACTACCCTATTGGATTTGTACAGATTTCCCCTTGATATAGTGTGGGGATGAAGGAAGATCTTGAAACACTGACCTCTCTTTTTTCTCCAAGAGGCCATTTCCCTTTTGTTAACCAATGATGAAAACCTTCTGAATGTCCCTGCAGACTTACTTCAGTGGCAATTATCTCCCAACAAGACCGCTAACAGAAATGATGTCTGGAAAGTTTTGCTGACGACAGCCAGTATTTGATGAAACTCTTGACCTAATGAGAAAAAGTATAAAGAAAGAGCTAATGCTGGCTTCTGAACTGGCTAATTGTGGGACAAGATAAATTCTGTTCACTTCTACACTGGTCTCTGTCTTATTAAAGCATTAAGGAAATCCAGCAACATCCCACACAGCTAATGAAAGCAATAACAGCTTCTTGTAATGAGCAATCAAAGGCAGTCATTGCCCCCTAAACTTTGTACATCCTTTCAGCATCGTGAGAGAGAAGGCAAGAACGTGAACTTCAAATGAAGCCTCTTTTTAAACAAGGAAGAGCACCGCAACAGGAGCTGCCCCACGGGAGTTCTAACCGAGCAGCACTCTCAAGGAGCTGGGTTTTGCCCCTCTTTCCTTCAGCACCCTTGCGCACATTTCAAAATAGTATATTTAAGACGTGAGCAGACCACGACAACAGTATCAACGGTTTCATTAATGCAAACCAGATTCCATTAAGAAATTTATATTTATCTGCTGTTTTGACCTTGGCCATCTTCTGGGCATGGAGTATGGGTCACTGGGGGTGGGGGGTGGGTAATTGGAAATTTCCTGCATTGTGCAGGGGGTTGGACTAGATGACCCTGGTGATCCCAACTCTATGGTTCTATGATTGGGCATGTTCTAAACACAAAGAGAGAACAATTTAGCTTGTAAGCCCAGAAACCTCAGGTCCCAAAAGACCCTAACCCAGAGATGCTAAGCACACGCAAGCATGTTCAAAGATCCCCTTCCCTCCCTGCACTGCGCTGCCATCTCAATTATCTGATGACTGGGGGGATGATGAAGTTTGAGGGAGGAAGCCAAGAAGATTCCCTCCCTGCTGCTGCCATCAGAGGTTTTAACGTTGGATTGTGGGCATCAATCCCAAAAAAGATCCTGAAGAATTTCAGTGGGTCACCAATGCCTTTAGCAAATGCATATTAAATACAATGTACAAATTAATAACCCTAAGGAGTTCTGTGGTTATGGACACAACCTAGTATGCCTTCCTATGTGTAAAATCTGGAAATGGCTCCAATGAGATTAAAAAAAACTAAGAATAACTGATGGCAAGGGCAATGCTCTTTGGAAAGATTACCTTAAGCATCTAAGTAAGGATTATGTTGTGTATTCAATTAGCTTCAACAGACACCAGAGTATTATGTCCTTTCTAAAAAAAACAAAAATGAAATGACTGTAGAGCTCTATGGAAAAGACAAAAGCATATTTAAAATTTTTGAATATGGCAACCTTTAAAGATGTTCTGATGCTGAGCAGAGATGCCAGGCCAGCACCTATTAATTCTTGATAGAGGTTTAAATTTACCTTATGCCTCATTCACCTACATCTTTTCTGTACGAATTCTACACTTGGAACAGGTTTGCTTCATATTCTACAGAAGTAGGAGACAAGAGGAGTTATCTGTACTTCTTTCACCCCACCTGCCTCCTTCCTCCAGGAGGTTGTTACATGCAAATGCTGTCTTAAATGTTAGAAGGCCTCACATCACACCCCATTCTTTAGAAAAGTATCTTCAAAAGGGTGTGATTGAGAGGAGCAGGGAGAAAGTGGTTATTTAACTCCATCCCCTGCTTCAGATCACCCTCTAAAAGGCTTTACACACATTTGGAAAAAAAGAAGGAAAAAGCAAGCCATGGGGGGGCCAAGGAAAGGGTTAACCCCCCTTCCTCCTCTGTTTCTCTATTCTGAATAATACCCTTCTCAAGCTACTTTTCTATCTCAGTTGTATATGATGTGAAGTTAGCCACACCCATCCCCATATTAGGAGACCATGCACCTTGCTGTTCCTACTACACTGCCTCTTGCATGAAATCTGGAACATAGGAAGAGGAAGTAACAGTCACTACTTTTTTCTTAGTTTGATTTGACCCCACAAATGTTTCTGCAGTTCTAGATCTGATATTATCCCTGTGCAATGTTGTTAATGTAAATACCAAAAAAGAGGGGAAAAGGTGATAGGTGACTGCTTTATTGTCATGTAAAGCCCCTTAGCTGGCACATTGGTTGGTTTTCTGGCACACTGCTTGGCATAGACCTATTTTTCTTTCTCCTTTGGGTTAACATAATATAGAAATGCAATAACATTAACTTCTGCTCCAATAAATGAAGTGAAATGCCACCATAAAACAAAGCACCAAAGCAAGCATTAATTTAAAACACATGCCAGAATATCCCAAAACCATAGCATCGTTTTACCCTCATGTACTATTTTTGATACCAAAGGGAAATATTGCCAAGAAGCTCTCAGAAATGGTGCATGCAATGTATGAAACTGGCACAGGCAAGGTGTGATTACGGGCGAATAGATGCCATGCCATAAAATTATACCAGTCAGGAATGCATTTTACATACTGGAATGCAACACAGCCACCACAGATATGGAATCCAAAGTATTTGCACTATGTAAAAAGTGTGCGTAGGGATCCCTGTTTTTCATGACCTCTCATTTTCTAAACTTGGGGGCGGGTCATCTTTACACAAGCATTTTCAAAAGGAAGTATCTATGAAGATTTAAGTAAAATATTAACTCTTTGGATAGCTTTGATCAAAATAACATTTTATAGCAGGTCTATCAACACTGGGATAAAGATTCCACTTGAGGCTATACCCATAGGGCTGCTGCCAGTTCATCCTCCAGCAACTCAAGAACTAAACATAAGAAGGGGGAAAGGCAAAAATTAGCTTGAGAGTTTGACATGGCAGCAGCAGGAGGAAGCTAGGCCACTCAAGCTGACCTTGCTAGTTTGACGAGCAGTAATCAGCAGATGGACTGGATCCATTCAGTACGCCTGTTATTTGCACAACGCTCTGTCTGAGGCACCCTAAAAGCAACTCTGTCAATGTCCACATTTTTCGGCTTACTGTTTCATACTGTAGAACAAAATTTGAGTCCAGTAGCATCTTAGCAACCAAATTTTTTTCCAAGGTATAAGCTTTGTGGGTTTGTCAGGTAAAAGAGTTTCATTACCTGTGTGTGTTTTTGTTTATGCCGTCTACTTCTAAGCTCAGGGGTATTTTCTGTGATCTAAAAACATTACTAGCAGCTTTATTCTTAGGCATCTTTATTAAGATGCAAGTTCCATAAAGATAAATTGAGTTTTACTCTGAAGTAAGTACACAGCAGACTGAACTATTAGTTGCCATCTTATTTCCAATTTAGACACTAAAAACATGTAATATGACCATTCTGGCTTATGTCGCTAGTGTGAAATAATAAATGCACTACAGAAAAGAAGTGTGCAAAAAAAAAAACTATTTGGGGGGTATTTTGGACCCCCAAAATATTGGTATTCCTAATATTTGTGTATTCCTAATATTTGGGTGTATTAGACCCCAAATAACAGAATTCCCAATATTCTCAAATTCCAGTTCTGATACGGTGTTTGGATTTGGTTGGGTTTTTTCAGGAATCTGAATTTGTTTGAGTCCATTATTCCCTGGGTGGGTAGGCGGGGTATTTTTCAGTACAAGCACCAAAATTGCAGCAGTGCTGCTGGTGCCTAACCTTTAAATAACCCCCAAATTTCAAGCAGATTGGAGCAAGAGGTCCAATTCTATGGACACCTGACCAGGGTGCCCCCAGTTGTCCTCCATTATTTCCTACGGAGGAAAAAAAACAAAAAGAAAAAAAAAACCTCCAAGTTGCTTTCAGGCAAAAGCCATGCCTGCAAGCAACAATCACTGGTCAAATCATGCCTCCCATGGAAGAACCAACACAACAAGCCCAACAAAACTAATGCAGAACCCAACCCCAGTAGGACCACAAGTCAATGTGCCAAGCCAAACTGAACCAGAATCAAACCAGAGAATCTCTGCAGTGGAAACTCCAGGTAGCAGAGCACTTTTGCAAGCCCAACAGAACCAGTGACAACATACTGATACATAGCAAAACCAAGGGCCACTGTGACAGTTCAAGCCCAGCAGAATGAACGGCAATGTACAGAATGCTCAGGAGGACCCAAAGGCACTCTGGCAGTGAAAGTTCAACAGGGCCAATGTCAAGCCAGAGAATCTAGGAGTGGAAACTGAAGGGGGACACTCTTGCAAGCCCAGAAGAATGAATAGCAATGTACAGAATGCCCAGGGGAACTCTGGTAGTGTATACTCAATTGAATGAATGTCAAAACAGAGGATCACAGCAGAACAAATCCAAGCAAGGAATTGGGGGTGGGGGTGTTGCAAGCCCAACAGAACAAATGGCAATGTACAGAATGCCCAGCAGAACCCAGTGCCGCTGTGGCAGTGCAAGCTCAACAGGACTAACATCAAACCAGAGAACAAATCCAAGCAGTGAGCAATATTGAAAAAACCACAAAGGGAACACAAAGCAATTCTTGCAAAGCAACTCTTATAGCTGTCAAGGAAACCTGAAAGTGACAGAAGCAGCCTGGCAAGCCCATACAACTCCCCCAAGACGCAATAACAAAGGGAAGGGGAAAGGAAAAAAGAGTACCTATGAGCCTGCAAACGTTGGCTCCCAATCTTACCAATAAATCCCGAATATTTCTGGGATTTTTTCAGGTACATTTTTTCAGTTTTCCCCAAAATCCTGGATATGTTTGGGAGACCCCAAAAATACTGATAAAGTATTTTTCAGGTATATTTTCAGCTTGCGTTTGAGTGCACACCCCTATATGGAAATTAAAAACTGAACACACAGACTGCATTCATATTTCATAAAGACAAATTCTGTACATTTTAGAGACCACACAGTTTTATACTGCTTTGTACAGCAGTGTGTTACCAACACCCACAAAACATTTAGAAATATTAATATTTGTATACTTTTGATTTACTTGATCATAGACATCACATATCAGTGTTCCATTGAAAGGAAACTGATTATTATAAGCACACAATAGAAACTTCATGTAAATGTTTCAAAAAATTGTCATATAAACAGTTTTACATTCAGAATTCTACTTTGAATTAAAGACTCCAAGAAGGTTTACAGAATATAAAAAGAAGACTTTATTAAAATGGATGTCTGTTAAACTTTTATATAAAAACTAAGGCCACAGCTAATGCTAAAATAATGTCAACTTTCAAAGTTTTTATACTATGATTTAAATTTCTTATACAAAGCTATCTTACAAATGATTACTCAAACGTAACACTGTTTATTCTAAAATTTAATGATACAAAATATTAACTTTAGTACATATACTTTGTGTTTATTTTGGTCCTTTGAGGAAAATTATTTTTTGCATGGCTCCTGGTACAGAAATTAACTAAAATGAAAAGGTGGCAGCTTCATTGCTGAAACCCGATAATCCTTTTTTTTGTGCTAAGTTCAGTTCTTTTCTTACAATGTTAAACATCTCCAGTCATGATAGCAATAAACTCCTCCTGGTTGACTGTAAAAAAAAAATAACAATAATAAATGTACAGTAATGTCAGAGAAATCCTCTCTCAATAAATTATTGAGGTAAATTAGAAAGTCTGCTAAGCTCCCTTGCAATAGAATAGCTTGATACTCAATCATAAAGCCAAGCAAAACATAGAAAATTAAGATAGCCTGGTCCTACTAAAACAGCTCAATTTGTACTGAAGTATTTTTACATGTAAAACAGCACTGAAGATGTAAGCATTTTTTTAAATAAACATGAGCCATCGTGATTTCTTGTTATGTATTGCTACAAGAATGGATCACCACAATCCCTCTTCAGGTCTTCTGAAATTATTTACAGATTCTGTAGTATTATTTATTTTTTCATAAAAAATGGTAGTTTCTGGATTCTACATTTGTTTCAGTGATTTATACTGCAGCTACAACATAACAGTGAAACAACAATTAATTTCATTTAATAAACCACTGCTAACTATAAAATGAGAGAAGGAACAACTGCAATAATCAGACACAACTTAATAACATGTCAAAGAATTTCACATTAGAATAGGAAGGAATGTAATTTCATTTACAGATCAATGGGGAGTTTGCAGAATAGGTAGGTTCCTAAATGGCAAATCAGTTACTTGTCCGAGCAGGCCTCACCATGAAATTATCTCAAACCACGTGAATTCAATGTACTTGTTTTGTCAGATTTAAGAACAGAGTATAAAAATGTTACGTTCAGTACTTACTTTCTCCATCACCATCTTTATCAAATTCTTCAATCATAGCCCGAAGTTCTTCATCAGTCATGTTTTCCCCAAGCTCTCTAGCTACTCGACGCAAGTTTCTCAAGCTTATTTTACCTGAATCATCATCATCAAACAATTTAAATGCTTTGAGTATCTCTTCATGTGGATCTCGGTCAAGGATCCAGTCTGTCACTAAAATGGGAAAAGAAGATATTGGGGTTTCCAGAAAAACACATTTTTTGTTGGCAGAATTTTATCTTCCCTGTAATTGCCCTATGCTCTCTAATCCCAATAATTTGTTCCTCTTCACCTTCTGTCTGAAGGGTGATGGGAAGTCTTAGGTAAATAGATAATGTATTCTACATAAATAAACAGGAGCTCTGGGCACCTTTAATACTAACACAATTTTATTTCAGCATAAGCCTGTTACTCCTCTGGTATTCTACATAAGAGATGAACATATGTTCATTGCAACCTTATTGAGAGCAAGTAAGTACTTCCTGAACTCTGCACAAACACACTAAAATCGCAATGTTCAGGTCAGGACTCTCTCACACTTCAAATTCTACAGCAACAGAAATTTATTAGGCAATGCCACACTGTTAAAACTTATAAACACCAGAGCAAAACTGAGGTATAACAGCTTTTCCAGTTGTATAAAATAAACTGAAGACAGAAAATAAAATAAAATATTTCTGAAAATAAGTACTGTAAGAAAATAGAAAGGCAGGAAAAATATTTTAAGCAGTTCATTAGCAAACGCTTAACACTGTTATCCCTGGCACACTTGTATATCTATCGAGAAGTAGTTGAGCTAAACTTCTAGCTGCTGGTTATTGCCAGTTTTTTTTTCATGTCAGTACCTACCAACTTCATTAAAATCTTCAAAGGTGATTTTCCCTGTTCCTGCCCGATCATAGTCTTTAAGTATCTTCAACACATCTGCCTTTTTAACATCAAAACCTAAGGCTCTCATTGCCACCTTTTGGGAAAAAACAGAAATGCTTCAGGTTTAATATATAAATGAAACTGCTTATTTTTACATAATAAGTTAGTAAAGAACTACAAGGGCTGTGAGTGTGTTGGAAGGGGGTTCACCAGAAAATAAGACTGAGTACAGCCTCATCTTTAAAAAAAAGTTTGGCTGCTTTTGGACTTTGGCATTTAACTCATGACAACGTATTAACTATCATAATATTAACTACTATATTTCAATGACAAAACCATTTGTGCTAGGTCTGGTGATCTTTTTATCAGTGTGGCAACAACAGATTTTGGACACCAATAGCCTTCCTAGATGATATTAAAGGAAATATGGGTGAGGTGTTTGGAGTGACAATATCAGCAATGATAAAACATTGTAGCAGGCCATTGCTGAGGCCTGTTAATCATCACTCTCCAATAAATAACAGGAGCATCCACTGGCCAAATGAGAAGTAGGACTTTTTATATGCGGCTTCTGCAACAACTATTGCAACTTTCCTGATGTCAGAGAGCAGACTGGTTGGCCCAGAAGCAATGCATCTAGCACTACTTCTCAGCTGACACCCCTCTGAACAGGAAATAGTATACCGTCCCAGAGGCTACCTGAATTAATTTGAGAGCTGCTCCGTGATTTCTCATTTCCTGGTAAAAATGGCAACAGTGTGGGCGGGGGAGGAGACCAAGTGCTCTGGTTGGCCCTGCAAGCACTTTTCTCAAGAAAACTGATAAAGGAAGTAACAATGTCCAATCCAAATAACATGAGTCATCCTCTACTGCTGCCAAAAAGAGCAGGCAGAGGACACAAATGTGCCCATGGACCAACAGTTGGCCACCCTCTGTTGTATATGCATTATCTTAACCTCTTGTTTTCTTCCAATTAAAGCAACCCATGGCGGAAAAATCACAGTACAAAGAGATGTATCTACAATATCATATTTTGGATGTTGCCAAAAATATGGTACTATAAAAGCAGTCTGTTTTCCAGAGCTCTGGAAACATTCCAAAACAGTAATTAAAACATTTCAAAATGCTCTTTGAACCCACCAATTTTACAACTAATGATCCTAAATAGTTCAACAGCAACCATTTCTAAATGTCTTAGAGCTTTGGGAAAACTGTGGAGCTTTGGGAAAATAGCAACAACAACAACAAAAGACTCAGGAAAAAAACTGGAGTCTACATCCAGGTTCCAACATTATTCAATTAAGTAATTTTTTGGTTCTAACTTATCCAAAAGACAGTGGAAGAAATGGCATCACTACATCTTGAGAATTAGAATGTTGTACTGCATGGTATTAAGAGAATGAGATATTTAGACTGTTCAAGTAACAATACCATACATACAATAACATTAATAAATATCTGACAAAGAAACCTATGATATGGTGGCAAGAGTGTGCTATTTTATGTATAGCGCAATCTAAACAGGGTTACACCATTTTAAGCCTGCTGACTTCAGTGGACTTTGAAGGGTGTAATGGCTTAAGTTTGAACTGAAACATTATCATTTTCCTTCCAGATTTGTCCTCCCTCTAGCACACATGAATGTATGTCATTCTATAAAGACACACACCTTGAATCTCTCTTCCGCTAGCTTTAAGTGGCTCTGCTTTTAGGCTGTTTCCTACATTCCAGCAGAAAGGGAAAAAAATTAAAAATTCAAATCCAAGAGCTGTTACAGAATAATAGTTAGGATCATGAGCTCTGGTTCAGTTCAAATTTTATGAAAGCCACTTTTTCTCTTCTGCCTCTATTGCAATATGGGGGTAATACTGATCCCACAGATAATCTATGCAAAATACTCCAAACCAAAGACCTATACAAATGCTATTACACCACACTTGTTTTTATCTCATAAGACATCAACTTGCCTTTATTCATCGTATGTATATCACAGAAATACACACCACGATATGCAACTGCCTCATACCTTGCTAGGTGTAATAGGGTACATATTAAGCTTTTAACCAGTATACACTTTCTCTATAACATGCAATATGGCCCTTAGACCCTAGCACTTCTCCTATACACTGTTCCTTGGCCAAATCTGAGGATATTAACGAGTAGCCACTTCCCTGAATTCTTGTCCTACGGTCCTTTTCTCTCAGAGAATAACTATTCATAGCTAAGCATATTTGAGCATCTGGCATACTAAGAGTGAAAGCATTGAGAAACCAACTACTATCAAACATGTCAGACTAAGAGAAAAATATTGCCTTTAGTTCATGATAATCTATAGCTTTATCTTTATCTGTGTCAAATAACTCAAAAGCATCTTTTATTTCTTGCTTCTGTTCTTCAGTTAATTCTCTTCTTTTCTTTCTCTTAGTTTTTTCAGCAGCAAGCTCCGCTCTAGAACACAAAAGACACACAAATGAAGTAACAGAAAGCACCAGGTTTTTCCCTTTAAAGTACAAACTTTTATGAGTTCTAGTCTACATCTTAGGTAAGTAGGTGGTTACTTTATAATGGGGGTGGGTAATCAGAAGTATATCAGTCTTATTCATTTTTATGTATAATGACGTTCTTTCCATCTCAACATTCAGTAAAAATAGGTAAACATTGCTATGTTAAAGAGGCTCTGGCATTTCTAAAAGACATTGCAGTTCCTACATTAATTTGGCAAAGTCTCAGCATTCCTAATGCCACTCATGTTTGTGCCTATCACAAATGAAAAGAAAACCTGTATGGGTCCCCTCCCCCAATGCGTTTGGTACCATTGCATCAATAGGGACCAAACATCACTGGCATTGACGGGTTTGCCAACCTTCAGGTGGAGCTTGGCAATCTCTTGGAATTATGACTGATCTCCAGGCTACAGATATCAGTTCCCCTGGAAAAATGGCTGCTTGGGAGGGAAGACTGTATAGCATTAGACCCCGCTGAGGTCCCTCCCTTCCCTAAACCCTGCCCTCTCCAGGCTCCATCCCCAAAATCTCAAGGTATTTCCCAAACTGGAGTTGGCAAACTTAGGCATTAAGCTTGCCAATAATTAGCAGCACAGTCCCAAATAGGGATCGCTAACTGGCTAAACAGTAAGAGGCATTGTTTAAGTAAATATATCCCTTCTTTGCCCTCCTACATCTCTCAGCTCACAACTGCAGGAAGCTCTCTGGCAAATATGAAAGGGGCAACTTTTGAATAAATCAAGAGATCAAACACTTGCAACATCAGATAGCTGTGAATGAGTTTTAAAAAAAAGACTGCTAATAATTTCTTTCAATTGTGTTTGATTCTTGTACCACCTTTTACTGTTGCTTTATTACTGTATTTTCATTGATTATGTATTACCTTATTTTTTGTTAGGGGCCTGGAGAATTGGGGGGGGGGTCAAAGTCCTTTAAGTAAACAACAGCGCAATCCAAACAACATCTTCCCGGCAATAAGCCCCACTGAATAGGGCAGAGTAAGATTCTCAACAAACTTGTTTATGATTGGTTCTTGTAGGTTATTCGGGCTGTGTAACCGTGGTCTTGGAATTTTCTTTCCTGACGTTTCGCCAGCAACTGTGGCAGGCATCTTCAGAGTAGTAACACTGAAGGACAGTGTCTCTCAGTGTCAAGGGTGTAGAAAGAGTAATATATAGTCAGAAAGGGGTTGGGTTTGAGCTGAGTATTGTCCTGCAAAAGTATTGTCCTGTAAGTATCAATTGATACTTGATACTTACAGGACAATACTTTTGCAGGACAATACTCAGCTCAAACCCAACCCCTTTCTGACTATATATTACTCTTTCTACACCCTTGACACTGAGAGACACTGTCCTTCAGTGTTACTACTCTGAAGATGCCTGCCACAGTTGCTGGCGAAACGTCAGGAAAGAAAATTCCAAGACCACGGTTACACAGCCCGAATAACCTACAAGAACCAATGAACTCTGACCGTGAAAGCCTTCGACAATATTTTGTTTATGATTGCGGTCTAAACCACGAGGAGCGTAATTTGCCCCGGATAAATGCATAAGATTACCAGTGCAAAAATTCTGTAACACCTTCTGTTGACTTGAATAGAACTCCTTTAGGAATTCATCTCCTCAGCCCTTTCTGAGGACAGGGTACCTGTCCAGATACTTTTGGGACCGCAAATTTTTAAAATACTAGTAAAATCAATGTGGGGGTGAGAAAGGAGGTTTCTTCCATCCAGTGCTGTTTATTATTTTGAAGCTAATCTTCCCCATGCTGATCTTAGCTTTCCAAAGGGAGAAAAAAAAAAGACCGGCCAGTGTTTTTTGCAAGCTTAAAGGAGCATGGAGGGGTTGGTTTTGGAGAGGTTGGCCCTGAGAGGAAGGAAGGGAACCCCCCCAGCCGCCCTTCCCTTAACTTTTGTGGCAGAGCGCTGCTTCGCCTGCTAGCGAAACCAGCGCGCGCCGCAGCCCAGACCGCGACAAGCGACTCGGGAGGCCTAAACGTTGAGTTACCATGGCAACAAGAAGCAAGCGCCCTTCACTGCTTCCCTCCCTACCCGCCGTTTGTACCAACCTCGAGACCAAACTCATTGTCCCGGCCCAACCCCTCAGCCAGACTCCGGGCTGGGTGGCAGCGTGCCTCTTCCACTGTGACCCCCGGGACCCGGAATTAGAGCCCGACAGCCTCGCAAGGGTCGTAACGCGTCCCGTCCGACAACAACACCATTCCCTCCCCCCTCAGGGTTCAGCTGCCATTGGACACCGCCACGGTTCCTCCCACCTCTCTATGCTCATCGCTCCCGTGACAGGCTGAACAACCCATCAGTCACGTTGATGACGTTCTTCGCCGTTAACCCGTCAAAAAAACGGTTGGCTACCAGCAAAGGTTACCCAGAAGGCAGTGCGACTTTAACGTCACAGTGAGGCTGTGAGGGGGGAATAAAGAATGCTTGAGAAAGGCGGGGCTGCGCTGGTTGATGACATTCGGAGACACGCCCCCTCCCCGTCTTCTCAAACTCTCATTGGTTGCGCCGCCGGAATGTACCGGCCTACTATGATGCGTTAAAATGATTCTCTCGCTGTTGCTCCCTCGCAATTATAGGAAGCTAGTTGAGGGTTTCCGCACTTTGTATTCCCAGCGATGTATTAAGAGTTCGAAAATGTTGTAAAAAAACATTGCTTTAAAAGGGTTTTTGGATACCACGGCTTATAAATGGTTGGAAGACGTCTTCACAGCTAAAGGGGCCAAACAAAGTGCGAACAGTGGGGGTTGCCGCACTTGTATTCCCAGCGATGTATTAAGAGTCTGAAAACGTTATAAAAAAATACTGTTCGCACTTTGTTTGGCCCCTTTAGCTGTGAAGACATCTTCCAACCATTTATAAGCCGTGGTATCCAAAAACCCTTTTAAAGCGATGCTTTTTTACAACATTTTCAAACCCTTAACACATCGCTGGGAATACAAAGTGTGGTAACCCCCCGAATTTTTTATAACGTTTTCAAACTCTTAATACATCAGTGGGAATACATAGAAAGTGCGGACAGTATTTTTTATAACGTTTTCAAACTCTTAATGCATCGCTGGGAATACAAGTGCAGTAACCCCCTAGCACGCGCGGACTCTCCCTCTGCTCTCCCCTGCAAGGGGCTGGCTACCTTGGATAGCCAACCTCCAACGGGGGCCTGTAGGAGTCCCAGAATTACAGCTGATTTCCAGTCTGTAGCAATGTTCCTCTGAATGAAATGGTTGCTTTAGAGCAGTGGTTCCCAACCGGGGGTCCACAGACACCCAGGGGTCCGCGAGAACTAAATTAAGGTCCGCGAAACAAAGTTATAAACCCATAATAAATTAATATTTTCAATTAAAAGTTCTCTATTATAAAATATATATATTCAAATATAATTCTAAGTTTAATGTTTAACTAACAGTTATGATTAAAGTTTATTTTCAAATTCCCGGAATTTTTATTTTGAACCTTGGGGTCCCTGCACCGAACAAAAAAGTCCTAGTGGTCCCTGGTCAAAAAAAGGTTGGGAACCACTGATTTAGAGGATGGGCTCTATGGCATGATACCCAGTTAGGGTCCCCATCTCCACCTCCAAATCTCTAGTTATTACCCAGCCACGGAGTTGGTAACTCTAAATTGGTCCTAGAAGCTCTCACAAAAGCACGCAACTGGAATAAGAACCTTTGGGCTGAAAGAGAAAGCCAGGTACATCAAACGGGGGTAAAGGGAAAGAGCTGCTTCATTACACCATTTACTATTTTCAGATCCAATAGATTTTGCCCACTTTTCGCTGAAGGAATCCCACTAATATTTTAGTGACCATTTGCCTACATTACTCAATTGCTACTTGCATGTTTTACTAGGGATTCTTTTTCTGATATACTTTTTTCTGCTTTCAGAGTGAGATACTTCAGATGTCTTTCTTCCAGGAGCTCAGAAGGCCATGCCCACCCCCATTATCCTCAGAACAATTCTGCAAGTAGTAATTCTAGTTTAAGGCTGGTCTACAGGGAGGAAGAAAACCAGTAGCATAATACCTTTTTATCAGGACCAATCAATCATCAGGCAGTGGCTATGGCAGAATTTTTGTTCTCACGGCTGTTAGGCTGCCTACTAGAAACAATCCTGAGATAGCAGTAGGAAAATAATTTGTAACTTCTACACATTTTCTTGTTGTCTTACCTGTATAAGTGCATATTTAGTTTAATCAGCATGAAAACACTTGAAAATTAACTACAGAAAAACAAAACAAGAATGCTGGCTTAAAAACTGTATATACAAAAGTAAACCAGTAGATGGCATCAAAGTTGCCAAGCCATATGGAAGAGACCAAAAACATTAATACAAAAACATTGTTTACCCAACTTTTGGGGGGTAAAGTTGTACTTTTTGTATGGAAGTAGAAAACTATTCTCATACTAGCTCCAGGACCTAACTTTTTGTTTGAGTTTTTTTTTTTATTATTACAACATACAGATAACAATTAAAATTTTAGCATCTATTTACATTATGATTTTAGCATCTATGCATAGCACATTTCTAACAATTCACTTCTATACTAAGTTGCATTACCTTCATATTACATCTTAATCTTGTTTTCCTCAACATTTCTTTGACATTTCTTATAAAACATTTCTCTCTTAAATCTTATCTTTTTTGCTGTAATTCTTACCTAAGCTTCGAAACACACACACACACACATATACATATAAATGCTTTTCATTTGTCCTGAAATTTCGATTTTGGTCTATTATGTATATAATATGGTAATTTTGCCTTGGCAGAATATTCAGTTATTGTTCCATTCAATTTGACTTGGGCATTTATCTGCTTTCCATTTTGCTGGAAATATTCTTGCCGCTGTCCCCATATATTTGAATAGTGCAGTATATATTTTTGGCATATTACTTGGTAATATATTTAACATCGTATTTCGGGGTCCATCATAAACTTAATTTTTAGAAACTTTTTGCATTTCATCATGAATCCTTTTTTTTTTTTTTTTTTACACAAAAGGATCACTGTTACATAAGCCACAAGACTGATGTTTCAGGTTACCATGCTGATGCAGAGAAAAATCTCAACACAAAAGTTGTGAATACTTTTTATTAAGATCAGTTACAGAACCTTGTGCAAGCTTTCAAGTTCTCCAGAACTCAGCAGGCTGGATGTCAAACAAAATGGGGGTGGGGAGGGAACAGAAGAAAAAACCTGTAGTTTGTTCTGAATATGTTGTAATTAGATTAGTGATGCTGAGGTTTCAAACAGCCAACCTCCAAGTGAGGCCTGAAGATCTCCTGGAATTAGAACTGATCTCCAGAGTGACTATAGAGATCAGTTCCCCTGAATAAAATAATATTAACAATAATAATGGCTGTTTTGGAGGTTTAAATGCTATGGCATTATATCTTGCTGAGGTCCCTCCCCTCTGCAGGCTCTACCTCTAAATAGCTAGGAATTTCCCAATCCAGGGTTGGCCATCCTATACCAAAATCTTCTGGAAAGAAGGAAAAATGGCAATTTTCATTTGAGAAGCCAGTGGTTAATCACAGTATGGCCGCAGTGCCTCCAAGTAGGTTTCGCAGCCGCAACTAGTAGAAATAAAGGGGGTTTTCCAGGGGAAAACCTGAAAATGGGGGGAAATGCCCCATCAGAAACAATGTGGCGTGGCAACGCTGCAGCGTAAGGGGCCATTCCTGCCCTGAAAGGGGTTAGGAAGCTGCCTAACGGCAGCTCCACCCCCAGGGACGCCGGCGCAGACTTGCCCTAGGCGCCCTAGAGCTGCGCTGCTGCGGCCTTCCAGGGAGGGGCAGTGCAAGTGGCACTATGCCAACATTTGTGCCAGTTTACACGATACAAGTGGCACGGACACTGGCATAGGGGTCATGGTGCCTCCTAAGGCGATTCGACCCCCAAGCTCAGGAATGTACTGTTAGAAAAATACTACCTCTTCCCCCCTCTTATCTATTTTGAGAGTTTGTTGGAGCTAAAGTGAAAAGTCTGAACTTGTGTATCTTTCTGTATTATAGTTACCATCATGGCTTCTGAAAATCTGCTACATTTTGTCTTAGGCACATACTCTTCTGTTTCTTTTGAACATAGGGAGGCAGTCAATATTTGCTAAATTAAAACAAAAATGTGCAGACACCAAAAGCCAACTGAAGAAAACTGGAAGTCATCCAGAGAGCTTCTGGCAAGAGATATTTATGCTTAAGGGGCTAAGAGCATGAGCTTAAATGTCCCAACTCCGCTCAGTCATGGCTTCATAGGACGATGGAGCACTTATGCAAGGCATTACTTCTCAATCTGCTATTGCTTGATTTAGTGGCTTATTTAGGGATAATGTGAAATGCTGCAATAAAGGAGAAAAGAACAATGGGAAACACTTTAATGTCTTGCACACTTTGTAATAGTGAACTGAGCCACACAGACATTAAAAGTAATCAAGTACACAATCTCTGGCCCTTTAGAGCAAGGAATGAAGTTACATGGGAACACACTCCAAGATGATCTCAATAAATGCCACAATTCCATCAAAGCTATTCCCTCTTTTGAAATGCACAAAATCTGCTGCTATAGTCATGATAAACTGTTGATAACCCCACTCCTCAAAATACACGAACATTGAGTTGGGTCAACTGTAACATGGAAACTATTACTGTATGTCCATTTTTTGTTATAATTTCTTTTATTATCAATATCAATGATAAAATAATACAGTTATCCTTGAAACAGTGGCATACACCATTAGTAAAACTTGGACAGTATAATGCTTTACAATTTTTTAAAAGATCTTTAAACCTCATTTAATACCATAAACCACAACCCAGCTAAACAAAAAACAAAACAAAACTTTGAATCCATAGCAGGATTAATTTAGGTTCAATAACTTTGTTTCAGATGGGTTGTGGGGTTAATTTTCAGCTATTAAAAGCAATCCAAACACTGAATACATAGGAGGCTGATGATTTTATTATTATTATGGCAATAGCAAGATAAACTGCAAACCTTGTCAGTAAAACCAATTACATAAATACATAGGAGGCTTTTAGACCTTTTACAAATAAATAGTAAATGCCTCATACGCTGCAATATTTCAAGTGAACAAATATGCTTCAAAACACAATAATTATTTTCTTAATTTTTAATAATCCTTATAAGAAAGTGAATACTTGCTTTAATATAAAAATAATTCAGACAAAATTATATCCTCCTGGAACTCTGGGATTGTACTTTACTAACCAACACTAATAATAAAGTGATTAAAGGATGCACTCTAGGATTGTACTTTACTAACCAACACTAATCCAAAAATGAAACATGACTCACTTATAAAATAAAAATTTCTTTCAATAGATAATCCTGCTTTGCGAGCATCTATTATTAAATAGGGTACAAGCCCTCAGTTTAAAATCCTAGGCTTCGATTCCCCTGGGGGGTTCCTGTGGGCTTAAAAATTTCTACTCATAGAACACATCTTTCTTATCCTGGAACCCACAGGAACAAGATATTTTTGGGAGGGGGAGATTTAAGGCTGCCCCAGGAAGGGCTAGGTGAGAAAGTTATGCTTTGTTGAGATAAATACTATTGCCCACAGGGGGGGGGGGGAAATCTACAGGATGTAACCTATAGAGTTTGCATCTTTTGTTGGTAGATGCAGACTCAAGCGGTCGACAGAACTGTCCCAATAGCAGCAATTCAGCTCAGTTTTTGCAATCTAAAATGATCTTTGGCAGTAGTACCTGTCCTTAGCTGCTTCTCACAATGAGTGATCTATTTTGAGTTACTAAGGAAAGGTGTTCAGGAAAGGGTTTTCAGAACATTGGCCATTGGGAGCTCAGAACAGGAAGCTTGCTCGGGGCAAAATCATCCTTAGTACCTCAGCAGTGTTCCAGAACAGCAAAGTCACTCTAATGATTCAGTCCAAGAAGAGAAACAAGGCACTAACGTTTCACAGAGAGCCACTTCCAAGCCGGCTATAAATATTCACGAAGCAGAAACCAAAGTTAGCCCTAGCAATGCTTCCCATTGCTCTTAATATCTAACCACGGTAAGGCAGGAGAGGAAAGAAAGGAGCATGTGATGTGTGTAACAATCCTTTTTCAAGCTGATGGTGGCTGGTAATTTCTTCCCAAGCATTAAAGGGATTCTCATTACAACAGTCCTTCCTAAGCTAAAAGAAGCCATCAGTGTTAGGTATTTCCCCATTAGTTTGGTATACACTTCATGAAAAGTTAGATAAATAAAATTTGTAACTTCCTTTCTGAACGACTATTCACTCACTAGTCTGATCTTCCAGCTTATACTGTTTTGTTCCAGTCTAAAAACAGGAACTAGGCACAGATAACGTGTAAAGAACTGAATACATCCATCCATCTACCCTCGAGACTCCTCAGGGCTAAAGTGCTGAATACACAGCAGTCAAAATCTGTTTGTGCAGAGCTCTTTGATGTAGAGAGATTATATAATAAAGAGATTAAAGGAGGAAAAATAAGTTTTGGCAGCGGCCACAATCCTGAAGCCATTCCCTGTTCTCACTAGAAAGGAAGAATACGAATAGAAAATTTAAAATCTAGTTCCAAATAAATCATTTACGTTTCAGCTTCAAGACACAGAACCCATCATCAAGCAAGAAACTGGTAAAGCTCCAAACTAATCATATAGGATTTTCCACTGGGGGGGGGGGGACACATACACAGAGAGAGATTTTTTTTAAGTTGCTGAAAAGCAAAATACTTGCAAAGTGGAAGAAGGCAAAAGGAACAAGCAGAGGTAAAACAGCTTCTCTTAGTGGGAAAGAAGAGGATTCAAAACCATTTACCTGAAATCCCAACTCCTGTGGTGTAAAACTGACTACAGCCGTAAACAGCTGCAACCTTTTCTGCAAAATGTGCTCGGTCTCCTAAGACCCACTATAGTACCACAATGGTCCAGAAAACAATTTATAATCCTCAAGTACTAAGGTGTTTCTGTAGCTGTTATACCACAACAACAAAAGGACTTTCAAACATGGGTTTTTATACCATATATAAAACTGTTAGAATGAACTTTTAACAATTATGCACTCTTATCTTCAGGTTTTTTTTTAAGTCACATTTAAAAAGCAAGCAATATATTCCAAAAATTCACAGACACTTCATTTGTTTTAGAAACAATAAGCAAATGCAATATACTCTGCGCCCCAAATAAGCGCAATAATATGTTATTAGTGCTTTATAACAACATTTGGTAATCACGTTCTGTTACATTCACTTCTTACAATAAAAATTAAAATCTTGGGTAACTTACTGTGCATTCAACAAGACAAGTGGAATGTTACAACTCCCCCCACTCCAGAATACTGCTTATAAGAAATTTTAGCCATTATAAATATACTTTAAACAAATTCCTAATTTAAGACCTCAAAAAGATGGGCATGAATGTAAAACTTCTCCTTTTAGCACAACATGTGATTCAAAATGTTGTAAAATACTAAACATGTAAAACGTCTGTCAAATAGCATTCAACTTATGTGCAAACATGCCTTGAAAAAAATAGAAGGAAAAATCAGTAGCTCTGGCACAGCTACTAGCTTATACTGTTGTTTTTTAAATAGAAAGGAAGTAGGTAAAAATAAGTATCTTTAATGATTCGTCAGCCTGCTTTTCCTTTGACAGGTATTCTTTGCACTGGCAAAATAAAACCTATATAAGCCATTGGGTTTTTACAATAATACATGTTATATATGCTATACTATGAAGTGGTTCTAGAATTTGTTGCGCGAAGTGCTAGGCTTGCGAGGGATCTCATAGCGCATGTCGAAACTTTGTGACACACCCCAGCATTAGAAATGTAGTTGGAAGCCAAGCGATAAAGCCGCTCAGCTCCAAAAGTGTTGAAATGCCCTGGAAGGACTTTTTCCACAAGACCTCTATTCACTAATTCTATCAGCCGCTGGCAGGTTCCAACGTAGTCGCTTATCCTGCTGTAGGGAAGCCAGTCAATCATTGAACCATCATACACAACATCTCCACTGAACAGTATCTTCCGTTCCCTGTCATGCAAGCAAATGCTTCCTCTTGAATGGCCAGGCATATGCATGACAGTAAGCTGTCTGTCGCCGAGGCTGATCACATCCCCTATGAGAAGAAAACAAAACACACAGAAAATTGAATTGTAAAGCATGATCTCTAGAAATACCACAGGAATACATCACAGTTGCAGGTAGAAGTCCTGTGACAAACCTCAGATTAGAAGAGTATTCAGGGCAACTAATAGAATTCTGTGAAGACAAGACAATAAGTTGTTCACTGCAAACACACTGCAAGCAACCAGATGACTGCATATATGGACATCACTGGATGACTAATAAAGACACCAAACAGACTGCATAATTGCATGCAGAATATGGAGCAGCTCTAGACTCCCTGAGAAAACAAGACCAGGAGCTGACTGTGGTACAGACCCTGAACTGTTCATATCAAAAATTAGAATAAAGCTGAAGAAAAGCATCAAAACATTCATAGTGCCAAAATACAATCTAAACAACATTCCTGAAGTTTAAAGCCCATGTAAAGAACAGATTTGCATTACTAAGTTCTTGAACAGGAACTGGAAGAAATATGGGTTGAAACCAGGGATATTATCAAGGAAGACAGTGCAAAGACGATTCCTGTAGCCAAAAGAAATTAAAAGTCTTGATGGATGACTGATAAAACTCCTAAAATTGCTAAAGACAGATGAGAATCAAAAGTAAACGGTGCCAGAAATATACTCAGAAGTGTAAATGCAGTGTTCTGGCGACAGGCATGCAGATACAAAGAAAACTATAACCAGTGTAAAGAAATAGACGAGAACAACAAAAAAGGAAGAACAAAATATCTGTTCCATAAGATCCAAGAAATCAAAGAAAATTGAAAGCATGGTTAGGAAATACATTAACAGTTTGGAAATACATTAACTGAACAGGACAAAATAAAGAAAAGTTGGGAATACACTGAAGAGCTATACAAAAAAGATGAAAGGATGACAGATTCCTTCAAAGAAGAATCTTTTGAAGAACCCACAGTCTTAGAAAGTGAAGTGAAAGCTGCATTCAATGCAAGAAACAAGTCACCAGGAGTAGATGGGATATCAATAGAGCTCTTTCAAGCAACAGAAAGGGAGTCCATCAAAATCTTAATAAGATTATGCAATAAATATGGAAAACAAAACAATGGCCCACAGACTGGAAACCGTCAATCTACATTCCAATTTTTTTTAAAAATGAAACATCACAGAGTACAGCTATTGGGCCGCCACATTAATTTCTCATGCAAGTAAAGTGATGCTCAAAATCTTACAACAAAGACTACCATACATGAACGAGAAATGTCCTTGCCTGGTTTGAACTGCCAGGTGAATTTCTGCATCACTACTATATTCCTACTGTGAACCCACTGCCAATGCAGAACTTGCCCTACAAGTATAAATATTATCAGGTCTTTGTGCTGGAGATCCTTTAGTTCTACTAGAAAGATGTGTAAAATTGCCAGCATTGAGTTTTTAAGAATTTGATTATTTTGCTTACCCTTAAAAATGCATCACGCTAAAACTTAACCTACTACATGTTATGAGCACAGCACATCACAGCACCAATTTCTTGTCAGTCTCTGATACATGCTTAGCTGAATCCTGAAAATTGGGGAGGGGGTTGGATGCCACCATGAAAGGATCTTACATGTTGATGCCTTCAGTTTAACACTTACTGGTCCATAAAAAAAGAAAGATTCCCCATTCAGCTTTTTCAATTGGCATTCCTAAGTCTTCTTCCCATCTTTCCCCAAAAGATATTCACACAGCATTTTATACTTTTAGAAATTACACCTTTCCCATGAGAGATGCCAGATTTTAATAGAAGCTCACAATGTGTTAGTTTGCTTATAAAATGAGGGTAGCATAACTGGCTATGTAAAAACAGAAAAGGTATATATTTATGCTATGGGATGTTCATACCATACAGTCTCTCCCAACAGACAGATCTAAGGCACACTCTGAGCACTTGCGTTATGGTCTCAATTTCAGTTGTCCCCTTCTCTCCAGATCTTGTAGTTCATGGCTATTCAGACTCTGCTAAATTTTGTGTAAAACATAGATTGTATCATTTATTTAATATTTTAAAGCATAACATTGTTGTGATTTTTTTTAAATCACGAGAAATCCAGTTATTCTGGAATACCCATCACTTTAACTAATCTGGACCAGCTGGTGTCACTGGATGGATTTTGAAAGGTTCATCTACAGTAGAGCTCTTTATATGCTTCTCTTTTACAGTACCAGAAATAAGTGATATTGGGCGAATGACAGAAAGTTAAAGGATAAAGAGCATAAAACAGGATCAAGTGCCATTTCTCACAAATCCAATTAGCCTTCAAATTGGTTTAATTTTACAAATGTAGGCAAATCAATTGCTGGCAGGAAATCTGTCATCTCCCAGAAACTAAATACTTGCTTTTGTAAAATGTTTAAACTTGCCATGAACTACAACCACCTAACCATTATTGGCTGCTTAATCATAATTTCAGATCATTTATAGCAGCTATTTCACATGACATCTTTTTATCAAATCTGCAAAGCCACATCCTCTCTCAGGGGACAGCTTAAAAGCGAGCTAAACTGTATTCTTTAGAACTCATACTAAATTATGAGACTCGTTTAAATTATTCAATCATTTATTTTACTATTTAAGTAGTAGTAAAATTTATATCTCCCTCAGCTTTGCTGGCTTCCTGTACTACATGCTACTGTGATCAACAATCCGTACGCTTGAGACAAGTATTTTAAGATGTAGTAGTATAAATGTAATTAAGGTTTAGCATGCCAATTTCTCAATAGTTTCAGAATCAAGTCTTCCTCCAACCCAACTCACATTGATACATAAGTACATACGAGGCGGCTTCATACTGAATCAGAGTACTGATCCACCAAAATCACAACTGTCCACTCAGACTGGTGGCAGCCCTCCAGGATCCTTCACATCACCTACTATATGTTCCTTTTAACTGGAGATGCCAGGGATTGACCCTGGGCCTTTCTGCATGTCAAGTGGATGCTCTATTATTGAACTGTGGCCTCTCCCCAATTATTTCATGTCCCATCTAACCAGACCCTTAGATGCAGTCCTAGCTGCAAGTGCAGAGGAGTAAATCACATTGCGATGGCATGCTGTCCGATTCCAAGCATGCACATTAAACTCAGGAGCTAGATTCCTTAAAGGCAATGGAATCTTCTTCAAAGATCTCTTAGGACTGCATTGCTTAGGACTGCAGATTGAATCTTGAATAAATAAACTGGTGTGTTCAGGAAAAAAAAGAAGTGACATGAAACTATTAATTTAATTAAAATATCTATA
This sequence comes from Euleptes europaea, assembly GCF_029931775.1. Taxonomy (NCBI): domain Eukaryota; kingdom Metazoa; phylum Chordata; class Lepidosauria; order Squamata; family Sphaerodactylidae; genus Euleptes; species Euleptes europaea. The sequence goes on along the minus strand of NC_079315.1, from coordinate 82,083,975 downwards.
CTCTGCATCTCTTACCATACATGCTCTCAAGAGGCCTAAATGGCACAGAAGATTTTCCAGAGCCTTACATTAAGCAGAAATCATGGTAGCCACCTGGAAACATGAGTACATGAGGTTATGATCTTGTATCACATTCTGAAATTGCAACCAAATGTTCTTGTTGGACCTTTGCTGTGTTCTTCCTGTAAGCAGAGTGGCAACTGATGCCGTTCCTGGCAGGCTTCCTACCGCTGGGAATGCCCCAGGCAGAACAACATATGCATGTACAATTTCAGCTACCTAAACCAGAAAAGAACACTATTGGTTTCTTCTAGTCACTGTTGTCAGGACACTGAATAGAAACTGTATAATAGTAATGAATGGCCTGCTTTATTAGTCCCCCTAACATGGTCCACCCTGACCTGGATGGCCCTGGCTAGCAGGGTCAGCCCTGGTTAGTATTTGGATGGGGGACCACCAAGGAAGTCCAGGGTTGCTATACAGAGGAAGACACTGGCAAACCACCTCTGTTAGTCTCTTGCCATGAAAACCCCAAAAAGGGGTCGCCATAAGTCGGCTGCGACTTGAGGGCACTTTACACACACACAACATGGTCCAGCTTGCATTTAAAGATCAATTAACAAGCAGTTAATAAATCTATTAAAGTGGTACTGAATATGGCTTAATGCCCCATACAACACAAGACATTGGTGCATCTGAACTTTACAGACAAGACTACCAAAAAGTCAAGGTATGGGTATGTAGTTTACAACAGATGTGTTAATACTCTTGTCCGAACATTATTAAAAATATTATATCCTGCACTCAACCCTTCTGAATTCAAACACACAGAAAACACAGTAAAAAAGAATAAAATATAAATGTGGAGGTAGAAAGTGATGGGAATATAAATTACTGTGGAATATCTTTTGAAACTAGTCCACAAAGTTCCTCATTGAGGGGCTTGGTGCCAGCCAGCTAAATAAACTCAGCCAGTACTCCAGAATCCCTACCAGGTCTCCATTCCTGAATGCTGTTTTCATCTCCCTCACAAAAAAGCAACTGAATCCACATTCTTTCCCATTTGGTCCAGAGATATAGGGCCAGAATCACATTTAAAGCTAGGTGGGTCTACAATAATAAGGTAGGGGAGAGTCAGATTGATAGGAGATCTGAAGTGACCCACATCATTAAGGCTTTCCATCCCTATTAAGAAAAACCAGAAGTTACATTTTCAAAAACATCAAAAACAAGAATTACAATACAACCCCAAGCACAGTTACACCCTTCTGTGACTTAGAAGGGTGAAATTGCTTAGACTGGCCCTGTTAGAGCTATAGAATGAACTGCTACACACCAGCTGAAATCAAACACACTATTTAGCTGAAGACTGTGGTGCTTATTCTCATTCAAACAGCATCACATATAAAACCCTTCATGTGTATGATGATTATTACAAATAATATTGGGTACATTTCTGTGCTGCTGAAGATTTATTTTGCATGCCTTATTTTATATATAGCGACACTACCTCTAAAGCCAATAAATTCTGGGAGGTTTTTTTGGATGATGATTTTACTATTTGTGTTCTCCCTCAGCAACGGAGGTGCTTTGCAGAAATACAATTATACACAAAGCTATCAAAGGGTATATTATATGCAAACACACCAACCAGTGTAAGATCCCACCTCCTGCAAGCCATTCTACAGAAGCATCCAGAGACGTCCCCACCCATAATCTCTCATTCAAGGACACGGTGCATTTTCTGACAGTGCATTTTCTGAGGGCCTGCACTTTAAGAGACAGCATTCATATTCTGTGAAGATGCGGCATACATGGAATTTGCCAGGCACCCCACCCTCAAACCCCTTTCATACGAATACTCAAAAGGAAACTATTTTGCTTCACGTATGCATGGACACGTGCATACAAACACACACAACAGAATGGGATAGTAAAAAAAAAAATTCTCTTTGAATATACATACAGGACCCATAATTGCCATTTCCTAGGCACCAAGAACCTACTTGAAAAGCTACTACCATCTTGCTTTGCTATGAGTGTACACAGGGACCATGTTTTTTAAAATCCACACCAACCATGCTTTTTCTCCATTCCAACCCTTAGTGTACAACCACCACCACCTGTCACATTTTACACATTTCCTGAAGCATCTCAAAGGCCTATGGGAAAAGCCAATTGCTTCCACATTTTCCTCCATGCCACAATTAGCCCATCCCTTTTCATTCTAGCGCTGTCTGTGGATATGCAGGTCTAGCACTTTCAAAATCTCCCCCCACATCTGTCTACATTCACTTGTATGCCGCAAGAAATGCACCCTCACCCCACACACACTCAGCAGTGGATTTACAATCTTAGAGCCCAATGCCCTAAAGGCCCCCCATAACACACACACACAACACACCATCATATCCTAATAAAAAAGCAATAAGAATGATAACATTTATACAGAACAATGCCACTAACGACAATATTAATGAACATTTGTAAGACTATACTCAATTTCTGCACTTAGTTGAACAGTATATTAAAAATAATGTAAATACTCCCCAAGTTGCTTTTCTTACAAATCATTGGGAAGTTTACGTTAGGTTAAAGACTCTTAGCAATCCACTCTATGTTGCACAAACCGGAGCTGTCTAGAAACAGTAATTCGTTAAATAAAAAGGGCCGCAGGTGTTCAAGGCTGCCTGCAAGCCACATCTTTTGCTTTACAAGTTTGAGCCCTCCCAGGCTAGATGTGAGACGAGCTCTTTACAAAGCAATTGTTCGCAGAGTTAACTCCAGTCTGAACCCATCGGTGGTTTTAGAGTAGACTGGAGTAACCCTGGGCAAGATCACCCCTCAGGGCTGGGTTTGGCTTCCATCAAATGCCCCCTTTAAAAGGGGGGAGGGGCCGTGGCTCAGTGGTAGAGCATCTGCTTGGCATGCCTAAGGTCCCAGGTTCAATCTCCGGCCTCTCCAGTTCAAGGGACTAGGCAAGTAGGTGATGGGAAAGACCTCCGCCTGAGGCCCTGGAGAGCCGCTGCCTGTGTGGCTCAGCAGTAGACATGCAGAAGGTCCCAGGTTCGATCCCTGGCATCTCCAGTTAAGGGACTAAGAAGTAGGTGATGGGAAAGACCTCCGCCTGAGGCCCTGGAGAGCCGCTGCCGGTCTGAGTAGACCATACTGACTTTGATGGACCAAGGGTCTGATTCGGTCTAAGGCAGCTTCATGTGAAGAAAAGCCACTCTGGCCATTTATGCACGGGAGGTTTCCCCCTTGGACTTGCTGCTCTCTCGAGGCGCATTTTCCCCACCCGCATTCTCAAAACTCTGCACGGGAGGCTTACTGTGGAGTGCTGAGGATCTGGGTGGGGGACCCAAACGGGCCCCTCGAGAGCAGCCAGCCCCGGTGCACCAATGGGCTCTGAGCCTGGCCAGAGGCTCCCTGCCCTTACAGCGACGCCACAGGCCCGGGCAGCCCCCCCCCCTTACCCTCTTGCAGGACGTGGGTGGGCTGCACGGGCCGCACGCGGAACTGCCTGGCGCTCCAGCCGGGGCTGGGCGGCCGCACCACCTCGCGGTCCGAGAGCCAAGTGACCGCCTCGTAGTTGTCCCCGCGGCGCAGGGCCGCCGCCTCGGCGCTGTGCACCGCCACCTCCCCGAACTGGTGCAGCCCGCCGGCGTGGTCGAAGTGCACGTGGGTGGCCACGGCCAGCAAGGGCCTGGGCCGCCCCCCGCCGCCGCCGGGGGGCTCCTGCTCCCCCTCCTCCTCCTCCTCCTGGGGGCCCAGCAGCCCCGCCAGCTGCAGGTAGTCGGGCAGGCTGCGCAGCCCCAGCCCGGTGTCGATCACCACGTCCCGCTGCGAGCCGCGCACCAGCCAGATGTTGGCCCGGTTGCCCGACTCGTAGAAGCGCTCCTGGATCCAGTAGATGCCGCCGCCCAGGGACTTGTGCGCGAACCACTCCAGCGCCGACATTGCCGCCGGTGGGGGGGGGGGCGGACGACCGGCCTGCCTGCCTGCCTCCTCCTCCTCCTCCTCCTCCTCCTGCTCGGGGCGGCCGTCCAGCCGCGGGGGAGCTCCGCCCCGCAGCCAGCCCAGGCGGCCGTGAGCCGCGGCTGGGAGGAGCCCGAGGAGGAGGAGGAGCCGGGGCGGCGGCCGGAGCTCGCTTCATCCCCTGCATCTGGGGCATTGAGCTCTGACTCATGAAAGCTGCTGCTGGAATAGATTTGGCATCACCGGTCTCCTGTTCCGATAAAGCGAGCACCTTATATAGGGCGAAAACGCCCGGTCGCTTTATCCTCCTTTCATCCCTGGTTCAGCCAGGACCGAACGCACATTAAGGGAAACGCACGCGCTCGATCCAGGCTGAATCCTGGCTGAAACAGGGATGAAAGGAGGATAAAGCGACCATGCGTTTTATGTCTCTTTGGGCAAAAAACGCATGGTCGCTTTATCCTCCTTTAATCCCCATTTCAGCCAGGACTCGGCCTGGATCGAATGCATGCGTTTCGCCTAATGTGCGTTCACTCCTGGCGAAAACAGGGATTAAAGGAGGATAAAGTGACCATGCGTTTTTGCCCAAATTTGTGTGTGTGGGCAATGACTCGTTGAATCCAACAGGTTCCACTTCTGAACTGAAATAAATAAATAAAATCTAAGGATTAGCGCATTATCTTTGATACTTTTTGCAGGACAATGATCCAGCTCAACCCAACCCCTTTCTGACTATATATTACTCTTCCTACACACTTGACACTGAGAGACACTGTCCTTCAGTGTCACTGCTCTGAAGATGCCTGCCACAGCTGCTGGCGAAACGTCAGGAAAGAAAATACCAAGACCACGGTCACACAGTTGTAGGATAACCTACAACGGGTCGGCAAACTCATTAGTCAAAAGAGTCAAATATCAAAAGTACAACGATTGAGATTTCTTTTGAGAGCCAAATTACTTAAACTATATAGGTACGTACACTGTTTATTAACTTAATAAACTTTAATTAAAGTTTTAATTAAACTATAGGTACACTGAATAAAACTTGATATCATACTTAATGTGTGTGTGTGTGTGTAAAATGCCGTCAAGTCGCAGCCGACTTATGGCGACCCCTTTTGGGGGTTTTCATGGCAACAGACTAACAGAGGAGGTTTGCCAGTGCCTTCCTCTGCACAGCAACCCTGGTATTCCTTGGTGGTCTCCCATCCAAATACTAACCAGGGCTGACCCTGCTTAGCTTCTGAGATCTGACGAGATCAGGCTAGCCTGGGCCATCCAGGTCAGGGCATCATACTTAATAGTGATCTTATTTATTGATAAAATTAAATTGTAAGTCCCTGCCATTTCCCCCTCCCCGTCCGGAGTCCTCGTCTGGAGACGTGATCTACCGCCATAAAAGCCTATTGGTGGACCCGGCCTCCGGCTGAGTCCCATTGGGAGGCCAGGTCTACCCATTGGCTTTCTTGACAGTAGACCTTGTCTCCAGAGGCTCATAGAAGCCAATTGGTAGACCTGGCCTCTGAAGGGGGACTTTTCCCCCCTCCTCGGAGTCCAGGTCTACCGCCAAGAAAGCCAGTGGGTAGACATGGCCTCCCAATGGGACTCAGCCAGAGGCCAGGTCTACCAAAGGAAGCCCGCCCCGCCCAACAGCTGATAGGTGGGTGGGCCCAGGAACCGCCGAGCCGCCCACCCAGCAATCGCGCGGCTAGAGGGGAGGGAAGGCTTTAGCCTCCCAACCATTGAGGGCAAGGGAAAGGGGGACCTGGCCATTCTCCACGGCGGGGGGGGGAGACAGCACACCCGCTCTCTCTCTGTCAGGCCCGCCGGCTCCGCAGCCCGGCTGCCGGCGCGAGCTGGCGCAAGAGCAGGGGTTCTGAACTAAGTTCGGAGAGCCACACTCAATGGGCCAAAGAGCCGCATGCGGCTCTAGAGCCGCAGTTTTGAGACCCCTGACCTACAAGAACCAATGAACTCTGACCGTGAAAGCCTTAGAGAATAAAATCTAAGGAGTTCAGTAGATCATCTGGCTTCCCAGTTAGTGTGCTTTGGACTGCAGCTCTTACTGTGCCCATTTCCCCTGGTGGCGGGAAGCTCCAGCATGCTGGAGAGTTAAAGCATGTTTGCAACCGTTGCTTTATTTAGCATAAGGAGAGACACCCCCACAAGGCAGCTAATTCCACTGCCCCACATCAGATTGCCTATAAGAGATCCTACACCCCAAGACAATTCAACTTCAGCCAACACTTGATGTGTGTGTGTGAAAAGTGCCATCAAGCCCATCGTGGTCTTGCGTCCTGGGGAAGGCGGCTTGGTGCGGCTGGGCACGCGCGATGGGCTTTGCCTGGAGCGCAGCTGCACGTTGAGGATGGGCTTGGGAAGAGGCGCGAGCTGAGAGGGGTGAGGCGTGTTAGGGATTCCATGCGAGTTCCATTTCTGTCAGGGCAGTTAAAGAGTTAACTTGTTTAGATCAACAGTTTAGATAGTCTCAAGGGGATGATCAAATGACAAGATGTAAGTATTCTATTGGCTAGGGAATTGCCATTGCAAACGTGCAGAAAGGCACAGAGTCAGAATCGTTTATTACCCTGTTCTTTTGTTAAAGGTGTGAAACTTTGGGGCAGGATGAGTTAGTTACTTTTGAATCTCACAGAAGCAAGATGCCTGTTCTCAGCTCTCCTGAGCTGAGACCAGGCATCTTGCTTCTGTGAGCAATCTTTCTATCTAGTTCCCTATAAATCTTGCTAGGAATACTAGCAGGTACTAAGGCTTAAACCCCTTTTGTCCTGAGCTGAGACACAGACAAAAGGGGTTTAAGCCTTAGTACCTGCTAGTATTCCTAGCAAGATTTATAGGGAACTAGATAGAAAGATTGTTATTTGTTTTTACTCCATGTAACCCTCCCTAATTTAGGAAAGTAAAGGATTTTTGTTTGATGAAGAGAAAAGTCTTTGACTCTGTTTTATTGTGTGCTTGACCTGATTTTCTTAACCACAATTACGATCCTTTGGGCCTGGATCAAATCCAACAAGGCGGAAAGATGGGCTGGGCCGGTGGGTTCAGGCTCCAGGAGAGACTCCCCAGAATAATAATATTAGGCAGGGTGGCTCCTCTTCGGGGCGATGGATTCACTCTCTGGGGTATTCTTCACGGTGGATTTTGCTTCGGTTTCAAATCTTTCGGTTTCAATTTAAATAGCTTTTTCATGGCAGCGCAGATTCTCCCCCCATCCCGAGGCATTTTCAATTTTTCACGGGAGAAACAGCGCACTTCTCTGCGCTGTTTACGTCTGCTGCCGCTCATGACTTACCGCTCCAAATCCGCCTAATCCCACCCACTCTTCCCATGATCCTGTGTGTTTTTTTGGGGGGGGGCATCCTGAGAGCAGCACATCCAAGCCAAAACTCCCGTTACCCTTCTGAAGATAGGCAGCCAGTCTGCTCTGGGTCTCCCTCCAGCTGGTGTGATCCTATGTGTGTGTGTGTGTGTGTTGGGGGGAGTATCCTGAGAGCGGCAAATCCAAGCCAAAACCCCCATCACCCTTCTGAAGAGAGGCTGCCAGTCTGCTCTGGGTCTCCCTCCAGCCGGTGCGATCCTATGTGTGTGTGTGTTGGGGGGGGGCATCCTGAAAGCGGCAAATCCAAGCCAAAACCCCCATCACCCTTCTGAAGAGGGGCAGCCAGTCTGCTTTGGGTCTCCCTCCTGCCGGTGTGATGCTGTTAGAGTGGCAACTCCCCCAGCCAATCACCGTTCTTGGGGGAGGAGAAAGGAGACGTCCCGGGGAGCGAAGCAAACATTTTTTCATGGGCATACGAGCAACAAAAAGCTCTTCTACTGGAAAGTACGGCTCAGAAGTGGTTTGGATTGCCTCTCTTTTAACCCGGCTTATTTTGCTCAGTGGGGGAAAACACGGATCTGGAGTGAATAACCAAAATTTGCCTCCGACGCAAATCAGCATCGAAACAGCAGCAAATCTCCGTGAAGAATACCCCTCTGTGAATGGGCGTGTGTCGAAAATGAATCGGGTTTTCTTTTCTTTTTTTTTTAACTTGGAAAAGAACTGAACTGACTTTTATGCATGGGAGGTTTTGGCTTGGGTTTTCTGCTCTCTAGATGGAATAGACAGTCATGCTAGGAAAAGTTGAGGGCAGCAGGAAAAGGGGAAGACCAAACAAGAGATGGATGGACTCAATAAAGGAAGCCACAGCCTTCAGTTTGCAAGATCTGAGCAAGGCTGTCAAAGATAGGACATTTTGGAGGACGTTGATTCATAGGGTCACCATGAGTCGGAAGCGACTTGACGGCACTTAACACACACAGAGATGCACATTTGTCCCATCCAAATTCTCAAAACTCGACATTAAACCCCTATGCAGAGTTTTGAGAATTCAGATGGGGAAAATGTGCATCTAGAGAGTGGCAAATCCAAGGCGAAATCTCCCGTGCGTAATCGGCCTTTCACGCAGCCAAAATAATGCACTTTCAATTCACTTTCAATGCACTTTAAAGGTGGATTTCACTTTGTGAACTGGCAAAATCCACTTGCAACCATCGTTAAGGTGCACTGAAAGTGGACTGAAAGTGCATTATTTGGGCTGTGTGAAAGTGCCCTCAAGAGAATTTCCAGAGGTGCGCTAGTCACAAGGGAGTCTTTGTCACACCTTAAAGGTTTCTTTTGGCGTAAACTGTGGACTGGAGCCCAGTTTGATAAATGCTTGCTTTTCACAATTTGCCTGATGGGGGGTGGGGGTAGGGGGGAGAGAGAAGAGAAATTTAAACAGTGGAGTGAAATGGACCTGAAATATTAAGAGGCCTGTGCTTCTTCTGTGTAAAACTAATATAAACGGAGGTTATCAAGTGTTATGCTAAATAAAGCCCTGACCTGGATGGCCCAGGCTAGCCTGATCTCGTCAGATCTCAGCAGGGTCAGCCCTGGTTAGTATTTGGATGGGAGACCACCAAGGAAGTCCAGGGTTGCTGTGCAGAGGAAGGCACTGGCAAACCACCTCTGTTAGTCTCTTGCCATGAAAACCCCAAAAAAGGGGTCGCCATAAGTCGGCTGCGACTTGACGGCACTTTACACACACACACATCAAGTATTGGCTGAAGTTGAATTGTCTTGGGGTGCAGGATCTCTTATAGGCAATCTGATGTGGGGCAGTAGAATTAGCTGCCTTGTGGGGGTGTCTCCTTGCCTCTCCTTATGCTAAATAAACCAATGGTTGCAAACATGCTTTAACTCTCCAGCGTGCTGGAGCTTCCCACCACCAGGGGAAATGGGCACAGTAAGAGCTGCAGTCCAAAGCATACTAATTGGGAAGCCAGATGATCTACTGAACTCCTTAGATTTTATTTATTTATTTCAGTTCAGAAGTGGAATCTGTTGGATTCAATGAGTCATTGCCCACACACACAGAGAGGCATAAGGTAATTGCTTTATCAGAACAGGAGACCTGTGATGCCAAATCTATTCCAGCAGAAGCTTTCATGAGTCAGAACTCAATGCATCAGATGCATGGGATGAAGTGAGCTCTGACTCATGAACGCTTACGCTGGTGCCACTGGACTCCTGTTTAATTTTGCCGCAACAGACTAGCATGGCTATCTGTCTGGAATTACACTTAATAGGAATTTTGTGATTACACACACCTATTTTGGAGTAAGCTCTGTTGAACTTACTGCCAAATAAAGGTGGATAGAATCAAAGTGACTTTGAGTGTACTATCCATCCACTGATTTTTTTCCCCATGCATCATACCAGGAGTTCACGTAGACATCAGAACTTTAAAACACTACTTGATAGAATAGAGACGTTAGGTTTGTCAGGTTGAGATAAAATAGGTTTCTTATAAATTTCAGTGTCAGTTATTAATTACTTAGTCAATAGCTGGCGGAGCAACGATCACTGCTGAAGCAATTTTCATGAAAAGTACTTCAAAGTTTGGCTGGGAACCAGAGAGACTAAAAGCACACCACCATTGGATGACACGATTATGACATCACTGGCCTCTGTCTTCATCTATTGTTAGTGAAACTGCTATTTAGCTGAGTTTTTGCTCTCTTCTGCTTTTTGACGTCTATTATCTCCTTGTAAGTCCCTAAAGGCCTGGCAAACATTGGGGATGAACAGACTGTAGTTTTTAGGAGAATGGGAAGGTGGAGGCTTTGTTCTTTCAACTCTTGAGCCCAACACTTGCTGTCCTTCCTGCCTTTCTTGATAGATTTGCTGTCACTTTGCAGACTGCAAAATCTTGCTTTGACACAGAAGGGCTTTAAATATGAATCTTTGTGTACAGAAGGGAGCAGTGGTTACCATAGGGTAATACAGTATAGAGCCAGAGGGAAGACGGCATGGTGTACCCCGATCTCATTGGATCTCAGAAGCTAAGCTGGGTCAGTACTTGGAAAGGAGGCCTCCAAGGAAGACTCTGCAGAGGAAGGCAATGGCAAACCACCACTGCTTAATCACTTGCCATGAAAGCCCCTTGCTGGGGTCGCCATGAATCAACTGTGACTTGACGGCACTTTACACACACACAATATAGTACAGACTTTTGAACTTACTTTCTAATGACCATAATTTATTCTGAACTTTGGTTTTCTGTTACAAGGTCCTGCTAAATAACTTTTAACTCTGCATTGTACATCATTCTCTATGACTCCAGGGTCATGGGAGCTGAGAAGCCCAGGGGGAGAGACCCAATAGCTTAGGGGCCATTTACTAACTTGTTATTACTAATAACATTACACCTCCAGCGTGGAGCAGTTTCATTTTAATTTGGCTATGAGTGTTGCAGTCATGTACATCAATGGGATTTACTTCTAAGCATACATAGCTAGAATGGGTGTGTGTGTGTAAACCTCCAAGATATCACTTGAGAGGACCAATCTCCAACAACAATTAACTGCTAGCAGTGGGGATTCTTTGGTCTGTTCAATAAATCTTCGCTGAACACAGCAACTCTCCCCCATTGGCATTCATGCAACAGACACTAAAATATGTGATTTGGAAGCAATCCCTATTAGGGGTGCTGGCTAGATTTTGAAAAGGTCTTTTGGGAAGGAGTGGTTGGCTGCTTAAAATTTTTAAAAATGTCTTCTAACTCATTTGAGCCTAAATGTTTTAATACAAGGAGCATTAAGGTAATTCCTTTTCTTGCCTATGAACTATAGGACAAAGGACAGCCATGTGCATCCACTGAATTAAATTTAACCTGTAACCGATTTGAAAGTCAAGTCTGAGTGATGAAAGGAAGATTAGCTTTAATCCATGAAGAATCAAGATTCTCAGAACCAAAGTTAAAATCATGAAATGTGAGAGATGGCATCACCTGGATCCCACCTCAGTAGCTGAACACAGGCCGCAATCCTATGGAAACTTTCCTGGGAGTAAGCCAAATCGAATGATACTGGATGTACTTCTAAGTAGACCTGTCTAGGATTGCTCCTATTGTTACTTAACCAGGGGACCCATCTCACTGGAGGGCAGTGGAAATTATTTCTGAATAAACATTTTTAGGATCTGCCTATGTGAAATTCTGCTACTGGCGTATATATTGCTAAATTTTTGCTTTAGATGTGTGGAGGTTTATTTCTGTGTAGGCAACAGAGTTAACTTGTAATTTGATCTTCTTTATGGGAACTGTGAAACTGTTCTTGTTTCTTACTAGTTGACATCCTCTTCTTTAGAAACACTTGCGGGGTTTTGTGGGAAAATAAACATGCCTGTAGCTATATTATTCCACTTAAAAATCTGTGCATCCCTTCTTCCTCACAACAGTTGTGAATACATTTAATAACATTAGGTTTCAGTCCTTCAAACGTTTGGTATTAGATGCATGTTGGTTTCAAAAATAAAATAAAACCCCTCTCAAACCAAGCTTGGTTTGGAAAACCTCAAAGTTTACTATTTAGTGGACCACCTATGGTGTGAATGAAGCAAGCTTTCTGGCACCACGGAATTATTTCTTTGGGCGTTTTGAATTGCATAGAATTTGAGAACTGGCTGAGATATTGTTATAATATGATTAACTAGCCTTTGAATCCTTTGTTATTAAATCCCATAAATAACATATGGTGCATAAACCATACTTAAAATGAAAATTCTAAAATATTAGTAAACAAAGGGAGAGAAGAAAAGGAGAAAACACCTGAATCCATGCTGACCTCTTTGGGTTGGGGATATTTAATTAATTGACCCACTTTTCTTGACTAGCATCTCCAGGATGTGCTACTGAGAATTTGCAGAACCAAACAAAGTGAGTTGATGCTAAGACCCAATAGGACATACTTGAATTGTCTGTTAATGAGCACGTATAGGATAAATCTATGAGATATAAATAATATTGTAGTTTTAACAGTGCAGTCCTATGCAGAGTTGACTTCAGTGGGCCTACTCTGGAGTAACTCTTTATAGTACTTCACAAGAGACCAAGAGGATCTGATTGGTAGAGGCCAACAAAATTATAATGGAATTACAGATCAGTCCTAACACTGGGCAGAATTTAAACCAGACTTACATTCAAATCAGTGAACATAAATTGTTTCCCTACACCTTGACCTTTAGTAGGTTGCACGGCAGATAACACTTTAAATGAAATCAGTCGATCTTGAGAGAAAGTTTGCCTTGTGCTAATTTTGTTGCCTTGCGTGACTACTTGCATTAGGATATAAAGTTCCCAAGCTGTTAGAAACATGAATTGTAAAAAGAAACTAGCAAGTCAGCCCTCAGTTCTTAGAAGTGGTCTTTGTGCAAAGTGACTCACTAATTGGCAATGAAGTGTGTGTTTTCAAAACAATTTGTTATGGTAGTTCGTCACTGAAAACAGCCCTTTTAGTATTTCAGCTTTTAAAAAAATACTTTTTATAGCTTGTGCTACACACACACAAAAATAATTAAATGAAGTACGTTCTTTTCAATAATTCAGGATGGCTGGGTCAAGCCGGGGAAGAGGGCGGACGGCCTTCACGTTCGATGTTGGAGCTATTGGCTTTGCTAAAGGGGAAGCACTACCTGAAGCAGCATTCAAGCCTTCTGCCCTGTATCCTGTAAGTATTTCTTATAGACCCCCTTTTCAACTCAGGTGTGTTCGGCATAGTTTGAATTTAAAAGGATAGAACGTTTAAAACACCATAACATGTAAAAGTTAATATATAACAGCTGCGTTTCTTGTACTCATTTATAAGATTAATTTGATCAGAGATGGTTAAAGATAGCTTGTCTTCAACTGAATTTAAAATAGCTTATCTAAGATCCAAACAACTGTAGTTTTGTGGCAATCCTATAAGTTCTGGGTAGGAATATCTAGCCTTGTCTCAGTCAGAACTAGTTTCTAGAGTTACTTGTGGGTGAGAGGGAACTGGAGATCAAATTGGTTTGTATTTGCAGTGTGAAATTTCACCACAGCCCTGCCTTCAGAATTCGTATTTCCTGTTGTCAGTCTTACTCTTCTTGCCCTCCACCTCTCTTTTTAAAAAAAAAAAAGTCACTGGGATTGTCTCCTTGTACTCTTAGTGACTGTCTTGTATCTCTAGTAAGAAGGGTAGGTCTTACATTTCCACCCTCAGAGTTTGTAAAAAGGTTGGGCCATACCCCATGTTACCCGAATTGCTCTTTAAATGGGGAAATTAGCTGAGCAATCGGAAACTATGTATTTATAAAGCGGGATCTCAACCAACTATACCAGAGACCATTAACTGTGATTTTAAGAATAAAGACAGACAAGGGATTCCGAATTAAGAGAGTTTATGTCGTTTCTTTCATTCAATGATGCAACACAAACATACAGAGATTCTAAGAAATAAAAGGTAGTAGAATAAGGACATCTGCCAACGTGGCAGGAAGTCGTTGATTGGGAAATACTGCACCTTTTTCCAGATGAGGAGTTGTCCAAGTTCTAGTAGACTAAGATAGCAGAAAAAGGGGACATGGGGAATAAACAGGGGGCATGGGTAGCCCCCAGCGTATTCTAGCATGGATACTCACTCCGGCAGAGTGGCAGGCTGTATGAAATGGGAAGCCCTAAGGTAACGTATGGGATGTGGGCACCCCAGATATATTGTTTTTGGGGGGGCGAGGTGAGGGGATTTACCCCTCCTAGGTCCCCAGGTGACAAAAGGTGACAAAAAGGTTTATTCTTTGGCTGCCGGGGTGGGGTCGTGAGAATTTAGAAATCTATTCTGATTCCAATGGCTTTTGGAACCCGGGAGGAACCGGGAGATCTTTGCTGACGTGATTAACGTTCTCAAACAAAAGGGGCGATCTCTGCTAACGCCTGGGGATCGCTGCTGCATAGCTGGAAGGACGACTCATCACTGATATCAGGATCGCTGCTGATTGCCCATTAAGCTGCTGAGGTTGCAATGGGAGAGGGGGGTGTTGGCACTGACTACGTGACTGTCTGCTTTCCACGACATGGCTGCGGCTGGAACAGAGTCTGTACAGGAACATGGAGTCTCTCAGGTTCACTGGAGGTTGCCCTTGCTTCTTCTTCCTAACTGCCGGCTGCACGGAGCTCACAGGAGTGGCCGTGTCAGTTTCAACGGTGCGCTCTGCGGCCGTCCCAGTAGCTTTTTGGGGCGGGCGCGAGGCTGGAACAGTAGTCGTGTGCCTGCATATCGGGTTGCCCTGTCCAGTCCGGGAGTTTAGGCGGCCCGTATGCTTACACCCATTTATACTGGGTGGCAGGGAGGGGCTTGACTTCCTTCTTATTTGGATAGGTGTGTTTACGTGTTTTGTCTTCCTGCATATGTTTGTTTGTGAACTAGCTCATTATATTGACAGTTTGTATAAATTTACACAGCCTACAGATTTCAAACCGATACCACTGAAAGCAGGAGAGAATGAAGATTATCTTGTGGCATTAAAACAAGAATTTAGGGCAACAGTGAGAAATACACCCTATTTTATGTGCATTAAAAATGAAGACCGAGGTTAGTTCTATATGTTGTTTTATTTCTGGGAAGCAACGTGCATGAAAATACTTTGCACATTGGACTTGGAGATGGGACTGTGCTGGTGTTGCTTCTGGGTCAATCCCATGCCTGTCTGCTGTTGCAGAGGCTGTTGGGGAATTCCATTCTATTACTCTTGAATTTGTGATGGGCAGGGGTGGTGGATAGGACATCCCTATTCAAAGGCACATGAGGCAGTGGATGCATTCATTATGTGACAGTTTTACAAGGGACATTTTTTTCCCTTCCCTTCTTAGAACACTGGCCCACAGCTTGGGGAATCACTTCCCTACCTCATTCTACAAGAGAAAGCTGTGTACTTGCTACAAGGGAGACTGTAGAAAAACTGTAGCTCAGTGGCAGAGCATCTGCTTGGCATGCAGAAGGTCCCAGGTTCAATCCCCGGCATCTCCAGTTAAAGGGACTAGGCAAATAGGTGATGTGAAAGACCTCTGCCTGAGACCCTGGAGAGCCGCTGCCGGTCTGAGTAGACAATACTGACTTCAATGGACCAAGGGTCTGATTCAATATAAGGCAGCTTTATGTGTCCATGTGTTCCACAATACCCTATATCATTCATTTTCTACACTAGCTGTATCTGGGGTGCAAAGTATATGTGATCTTGGACATCAGTGATCAGTTTCCCTGGCATGTAGTTTATGTACAGGGCTCTCCAGCAAGGATTGCACCATTTCCCAACTGAAAATGCCCCCTGGGGCTTTCTTTTATTCCTAGTAGAAGGGGGGAAAGGCACAATATAAGCAGCTGTCTCCTGCCTCCCTTTTTCCTGGGGCTAAAAGTAGCCTGGAGGATCATTTTTGATTGGGGAAATGGCATGGGGTGGGGGGAACTGACCTTTCCCAGAGCCAGATAAATCAAGAGAACTTAGAATGGACCCCAGGTATTAAATAAATAAATAAATAAATAAATGTGTGTGTGTGTGTGTGTGTGTGCATGTTTATATATATATATTCCAAAAGAATGGTCGTCCTTAGAATTCTTTCACAATGTTTGGATTCTTCATTTCAGATTAGAACATCTTTTCAAGCACTGATAAAGTTTAGAATTCACTTAAGATGGTATTTCAATAAGTACTACTGCTGCTCATTCTTCATTGGAGGGGATGAGGGGGTGAAGCAGGCTGCAAGGGCACCCCCATGTCATTGTGCACTATCAACATGTGGCTTCAATGTATTCTAAATAAAATGTCTTTGTATTAACCTATGCTTTATTTACATTGCACTCTTGTGCAAAGTTATGCTAGAGTAACCCTGCAGAGGACTGCAGTGCAAGAGTTCACTGAGTGCCCAGTTTTATAGAATGACAAGGTTCCCACCACACAACCATTTATGACTGTTAAATCCTTGCCCAGTTTTCTCATCTTTCCAGCAAAAGAGCTAATTCTCAAAAATCTATCAGGAGTACCCCCCTCCAATATGTGCCCTTGTCACTCTTGGAAGAATGAGGGAGCAAAAAAGAGGATAGGTACTGCTGACTCTGTGGAGTGACACAGCTATGTGTAGTTTCAACATATTATGGAGAACACAGGTTATGTCTGGGGTCCCTCCCCTGTATCAGATGTGTAACCTAATCACACAAGTGGTGGTACTCCAATTCTTGTGCATGAGATGCCCAGTTAGGATCAGGACCTAGCTTTACTGACCATTTGCCAACACCCATTTATTGTATACTACCCTCTGGTAGCCAGCCATTGAGAACTCTGTGACAGGTAGTTGATACAAAACCTTGCCTGTCACAGTGACAGATCTATTTATTTATTTACGATATTTCTATGCCACTTCTTCAGAGCAGGACACTATAAGGCCTCTTATTGGATTTGTTGCAGCACTGATTAAATCAGGCATAATATCAGTTCTTGTACATCAGTTATTTTTAATAGAAATATCTTTTACATTAATGTAATTTTTTTAAAGATTGGAAAAGACTCCCAAGAGAGATGACACCAAAGAAAGTAATTAAAAAAGGTAATTGATGCATATTAAGTAGTACCTAACACCTATCATTTAGTTGATCAAAATGATTCAGATAAAATAAGCATCTTGCTTTCTACTATAGTTCACAGTGGGTAGCCGTGTTAGTCTGTCTGCAGTAGTAGAAAAGAGCAAGAGTCCAGTAGCACCTTAAAGACTAACAAAAATATTTTCTGGCAGGGTAGGAGCTTTCGTGAGCCACAGCTCACTTCTTCAGATACAGCTAGAATGTGAATCCATCTGTCTTTAAGTAGAGGAGAGTGAATTCAGACAAGCATTAGTATGTAAATGTTAACAGTATGTAAGTGTGAATAGCAGGCGTGATGGGATTAGGTGTGGTATGCAGAAGAGTCTGTGATGTCCAGGGGAGAGATGGGTGTGGAGAAATCAGCATTGGTAATGAGCCATGAATGCAAAGTCTTTATTCAGCCCAGGTAAATGCATTGTCTTTAGTTTGAATATCAACTGTAATTCAGCAGTTTCTCTTTCCAATCTCCCTTTGAAATTCCTTTGTAAGAGAACTTCTACTCTTAAATCTGCAACAGAATGTCCTGGAACAGCTACCCTCTGTACCAGTCTTAGTTGACAAACACTGTTTTCTGCCATAAAACAGAAATTTATTTATTTTCCAGTTGTGTATGTGCTCATGCATATTTTATATTTTTGTAATTCTTGACTAAGGTCAAAAAGGGAAAGCAATACCAAAAATCTGTGTTAAGGATTGTTCATTCACCATTCTGAAAATAACTAGCACATTACATGTAACCTGGTTTTCTCCAACAGTAAGCCTCAAAATGGTGTACAATCAAAATCAACATCCTAAATTTACAGCAATAAAACCGGAGACAAATCAACAACTACACAAAACTGCTAGGCAGACAATGCTGCTATCTGTCTTTAATGCCCTCCTGAATTGCTACGTTTTATATAGCTTGCTAAAAGCCAGGAGTGTTGGGTTCATTGCTAACAACCTCAGGAGGGGTGATGCCAAAATAAGGGTTGCCACAGAAAAGGCTCCTGACCAGGCTGTGGCAGATTTTATGCAAGTAAATGAGGAGATGGATAGGAAGAATGGCTTGGAGGAACAGAGCTGCCCTGCCAGATGGATTCATACTCGGAGAGTCATTTGAGTGTGGGTGTCCCAGGTGGTAAAAGGAAAGAATTTCTTGAATGGTTTCAGTTCTTTGCTTAGTCCATTTATCAGTTGCGGAGCAAAACAACCAACCTCCAAAAACTTTCACTGGAAAACCAAGTGATGCGGAAGATATGTTGCTAATATTAAACAGGAGTTGGAAAAGAAAGGTGATGAAGAAAAAGCAGATGAAGAGAAAAAGAAAAAAGACAAAGGGGAAGAAGAGGAAGAAGCAGAAGAGCCAGAGGAAAACGATGAAGAGGAGCATGGGGAGGTATTGTCTGTTTTATCTAGCAGGTTTTTTTTGACACTTACATAGTGGCAGTAGTGATAGCATCTCCTCACGTGGTATAAACAGTTGGACCCCTCCTCCCGCTAAGGGATGCCACAAAGGCAAGGGGGCCAAAGACTGGTATCAGAGCAAGACACTGCTCCCCACAAAATGGATGCTTCTCAGAGAGTTCTAGGATCCATCTTGAGTATCATGCCTGAATAACTGATCATTGGGGGGTGTTTGAGCGGGTGGGGAATAACAGGATTTGCATTTATTTACCATGGCTGTGATACTGAACTACAATCAGTATAAGTTCTTCCAGCTTCCTTTCATGGGGTTTGGATTGCTTTGGGGGGTGGTCATGCCAATAGTGATTTACAACAACTTCTCTATTATGTTTTTCTTTAGAATGACTACATTTCTTCATATTTTGAAGATGGAGATGACTATGGAGCCGTTAATGATGACAATATGGACGAAGCAATTTACTAATTTTACTGCTTACACTTCCACTGCAAAAGGTTGTGGCAGGATGCATAACCTCAGAAGACAGTTATCTCTTTGTGTTACTTTGCTGCAATATGTGAGTGTAATAGCTCAAAATCCCAAACTCCCTTTGTGTGTAATTATGATTGAAAGGGATAGCAAAGTTCACTGGCAGAGGATGGAGGTAGTCAGTTTAGCACTATGTTCAATGCTCTGAACTAATTTATGGAAATGCTCTGAACTATTTAATGATCAATGGCACTGATTAACAACAGATTCAAGATCGGGGTGGGAAGAAAGGAAATGCTACTTCACACCTTCACACAATGTGTACTTGCCTTGTGGAACTCATTGCCACAAGATGTGATGATGGCTGCTGGCTTAGATGGATTTAAAAAAGGGTTCAACAGATTTATGGAGGATAGGTCTATTGTTGGCTGTAAGCTGCGGTTGTCAAGTGGGACCTCTGGTTTCAGAGGCAGAATGCCTCTACTGTCAGGGGCCGGAGGTGAGGGCTGTGGTCTGAGAGTTCTGCTTCTGAGCTTCCCTGTGACATCTGGCTGGCTGCTGTTGGCAACAGGGTGCTGAACTAGATGGACTGTTTGTCTGATCCAGCATGGCTACTCTTATGTTGTAAAGGTTTTCATGTCTTGAGGCAACAATACTTAATAAATCCTGTACCCTCTCATTTTCTCCACTGATGGTGAATTGTCCTAAATACAGTCTCAAATGAGGATTATTGCTATTTTTCCCAGGAGCAAGCCAAACTAGTGTTGGAAATGAGACTCCAAATAATCATTTAAAAATAATATTTATAGTAGCAACAGCATTTTGTTGGATATTTGCCACCACTTTTTATTTTATTGGTAACAAGATGACTTGCAGCTCAAACCAACGTGGATGTAAAATAACCTGGATTGGCTTCTTCACTGAACGGGAATTGGCTGTAGAGCAGATCGCTGGACTGAAACTCACAGGAAAAATACCATGCTCTTTATTCCATGTAGAATACAGCACATGCTTTGTGCTACATAAACAATTCCAGTAACAAGAGTTCAGAAATAAGGCATTTTTTGTGCTATGTCACTGGCCTTTTGGTCTAAATAGTTCTGGAGTTGTGCCATTAGAAAAGCTAGTTATGGCAATTAATTCCTTAATCATAGTTACATTGAAATGTACTTTTCCATTCTGCTTTGGTTTTATTTTTATTTGAAGCTAAACACAGCATCTCAGATTATCGGATTTGTTTTACAATTAGTATGATACCTCCCTCGTTCCCAACTCAGACAGTTGGGTGCATGTGGTAGGAGAGCTTGTGTATTGCAAGGAGTTTCTGTGGATGCAGTGCCTCCAACCGCTGAACATTGTTTCCTCCTGGTTTCTGTTTCTTGATCACACTTGCATATGACAATAGTGGCTCTATATAGATCAGCAAAGTGCCTTCTGAAGTTCATGAAGTTATTTAGCCAGAGTTGATGCCAGACTGCAAAACAGGTGTCAAAATAATTGGGTGGTATTTCAAACTCTAAGAACCATGCAGTTATCCGTCTCATGATCTCTTGAATACGTGGTATTTCTCAGGTAGCTTCAGTTGTTCATGGTACTTGAAACTCCTGAGTTTCAAAAATGGGGTGTCCAAAAGCATTGTGAACTTTGATGGTAGCTTTGCCATTTCAAGGGGAAAACCAAACCAAACAGTAGAATTATCCAACTGGGGGTGTGCAAGCATGCTTGCAGTAGCTCTTTAAGTTTGAACCTGTGCTTGGGGAAAATATAAAACAAATGCAAGGCATACAAACTTCAGTTAAATCACTCTAAGTACTGAATATTTGAAAAAATACTTTATTACACAATTTATACTGTTCTGAGATTTATAATTTTAAAAGATTCTTGCCATAAGCATTTTACAAATTTTGAATTTTTAAAAAGATTTAATTATGCACAGATCACTTGCAGCAGTGGTCCTCAGAATAATCAATTTAAATAAAATATTTACTTAATTTACATCCATTTCCATTGACCAGTATACTTAGACGAGTAGCTGACTTCCTGATTGACCATGCGTTGTATCTAGCAATCATATCCTAAATACTTTTCCTCTTGTTTCATCGGAACTTAATGAGAGTTTTACTGGAATATGTGGTCAAGAGTTTAAACAATTCCAGGTTTTTCTGTAATCAAACGTCTTAGTTCAAAATCACTGCTAACCAAATCAGACCACTGAGGAGACAGGTAACAAGGTTATCTTTGTATCCTTTCCAAATGACTTATTTATCAGACACAATTGTCTCCTAGTTTGCCACAGAATATTTTGGAAGAGAGCAATATGTATAGCAATGGCCCATATGAAATAAAAACAGATGCAGCTAGCACAAAATTTGCCATAGCATGTCACTGCAAATAGTGTAAAAACTTTATAAAACAAAAATTAAAAACTGATATAAAAACTTTAAAACCAGTCTAAAAACATCTTGTTCTCTGCCACCAGCAGGTATTCCCCCTCTGCTCCAGCTCAGACTGCCCCAAAAGCTCTCTGGGACAGTTCTGGTTGGCAGACTCACTGGGTAGCCAGGAGGGGTTGGAGCCTCTTCTGGGAGGCATGCAGTGGTCACTGAAGTGGCTCAAACTGTTGCCAAGTGTGTGTTGGAAAAGGGGGGGTACTGACATTTGACCCTGCAGTTACTGCATAGGAACATGCAGCGAGAGGTGGTCATTTGAGTATGTGGTCCCCAAGACACTTGGTAAAGGAATTACAACTAGCACACCATTCTTGACAGTCATCCAACTTTACTTTTTTTTTGGGGGGGGGGTGTCCGCAGGAAAGTGTTGTGGGAAGAAGGAGGCAAGAAATATTTCTTCTTTGTATCCAGTCCAATGTCTTCTAAAACACACTGTAAGATATTGATAGTAATTCAAAAGATAGCTTTTCCATGCCATTATCTTTTTCCAAAATACAATAGATTATAATTGTGAAAGTAAGGCACAGACTCTTGAACTATGATTAAGAAAACTGTAGTTTTTGATATGTGGTACTATACTGAACTAACACTGATCCCGAGTTTACTTTGCTGTCATTTTACATTTGTATATTGCATGCCTTAAGCTATTACAAAAATAACAGAAAAGCAGAACTATTTATAGGTGTGATATACCAAGCACATCAGCACTGCTGCCTCAAAGAGAACTCCAGAATAGGTAGTTTACAGTACAATCCTAAGCAGTTCACTCTGACAGCCCATTCCTGAGGTTGGGGGCCGAATGGGCTTAAGAGGGGCTGTAACCCCTATGCCGGCTGTAACCCCTATGTGCCACTTGTGCCGTCTAAACTGGCATGGACGCCAGTGTAGGGGCACTTATGCTGGGGGCCGGCGAAGCTGCAGTTAGCCAGCTTCCTAACTCCTTTCAGCCCAGGAATGCCACCTTTTTGTTGGCCCAGCACCACTGTTTTCAATGGGGCTTTTCCTCCCTTTTCCTAATTTGTATTTAAAAATAGCCCTTTCCCCCTTCCCCTGCTGCAGTGGCGAAATCTCATTGGAGGCGCCACAGCACCACCATGGCCATGCCATCCCCGGCCACTGCAGCTCTTAGAAATGGGCCGTAAATCCACTAAAGTTAATGGGCTTAGAAGTGTACAACTCTGTTCTGAGTTTGCAGTTAGAAATGTAATTTTCCTCTGCTGCTAAGGACATTTTTCCTGCCAATTGGCTTTGCCCAGTGTTCTTCTCCTCTCAACTTAAAGTTGTTTGAAAAGAACGGGTATACAGTATGTAGCCTGCTCTTTCTACAGCTTTGCATTCCTTCTTTCGCTTAATTTCTTCCATAAAAGCTAGTTAGCGGGAGTACAAGTAATCATGTGCATGTAAAGACTGGGAAGTTTTTTTTAAGTATGCGATGGAATACACATTCAAGTTGTTCCCAGTAGTTAGCAAATGTCCTTTTAAAGTAACACTAAATAGCAGGGAAACATGAAAGCCTAGCGGGGAAGGCAACAGAAAGGTTTCTTTTCAAGGACCCTGCCAGTGGCACATGAGCCAGATTAGGTACAGTATACTACTATCCATAGGCTGAACGCAGAAGTGTAAAAAGGGGCCACTATCTACACAGCTTTCTAATCTTGCTGCTATCTTGCTCACTTGCAGCTGTTGCTGCAGCCCAGCAGTGCATATGCATCCTGATCCAGCACTAGTTGCTTTATAGAAGTGGTATTTGTGTGCCTTGTTGTGCCAGAATGTGAATGCTGATATGATGGCTGTTTGCACAGCATTGCTTTTTATTGGATATGAGTTCCAATAAAAGCAACGCTGTGCAAACAGCCACCCACTCTAAATGTACAACCAGGTTGCCCTACTGTTTCCTAATCCAGGAAGTTGTGATGAGGCATTCCTAGATCTAAATAGTTAGCATGACTGATACTTTGAAAGCTAGCATGAATCCTTTATGCCAAACACACAGGAAAACAGTCTTGTATACATCTATTTTAAGTTACCTCAAACTATTACTTTACTTTGAAGGAAACCAATGCTGCTTATACGTTGCAACTAACTGTTAAAATCTGATTGCAAATGCTTTTAGCTGAGAGGAATACAAGTGTGTACTTCACATTTACTTTCTCTCATCTGTTGTCCATTTTACATTAACATATTTGGCCCAGAAATGTCATGCTGAGCCCTAATCCCCCCAGAAAGTTAGAAAATAAAGCTTTATAGCAGCACAGAATGGAAGCGTTCTACTGTTCAAGAAAACAGATGCAGCTGTCCATACGCATGCATTAATAGAAATCTCTAAACTGGAACTATGTCAAGATTTATAAGACTTCCAATTAGCACCGTTTCAGATCAAGTTAAAATGGGAGAATCAGTCAAGGCAATTTTGCATCTGGCCACTATGAAGCATTTATATAACCTAGCAGAAGATTAAGTATTTTCACATGTAAACTAAATATGAGTTTAAAAAAAGTCATTTTATTTTCAATTAATTGTACTTACCTATATTTCTCAGGCTTTTGTGGTAGAGTTACTGGTACAGTAAAAACTTTGTTATCTGGCAGCCATGGAGAATGGGCGTTCCAGTTAGTCAAATGTACTGGTCCACGGAGCTTTGCCCCAATAATTGCAGAACTTTTCTTCATATACAAAAAGTAGACAAAGCAGCGTGCTCGCCATTTTCAAAATGCAAGCTCTACCCAGCAACAGACTAGCTTTATCTTACTTTACTTCCCAACATCATGTGAGCCCCTAAGAGACTTATGGGGGGGGGGGGTTAAGGCGGGCTTGCTTGGCAAGCCTACTCTTAAGCTCATCTTAGGGCAGCTCTACTGCTGCCTGGCCAGCCCTACGGCATGCTGCAGCATCCTCAAGGGCACTGGGGTTTTGGCCACCCTTGCCATGAACAAGAGCTTTGGTGTCAAGTGAGGGATGTGCATCACTGGTCATGAGCTGGCCAGGTGGAGGGCCTTCCTCCCCGCAGTGTCTACTAATTATAGGCAGGGCTTTCTGCCCCCAGCCATGAGTTTACACGCTTGATCTCTGCCAAGTGCTCGAAACAGATGCCAGATGGCTATCAATATTTCTGGTTAACTGAAGCAGGATTTGCTTTGTCATCTAGGATGGATTCCAGTTAACACAGCTGTCCAGATAGCAAAGCTCTTACTGTACAAACTTTTGCACTGGAAGCTAATATGCCATGAGAAGGCACTTCCCCCACTTCAGAGTTTAGTAAGTACTTAAGAACAGCATAAGTATTCCTTCAAGCTAGATAGATAAACTGAAGATAGTTTAAAGGAATGGTTAGTTGATTGCCAACATTTTAATCGGACCTTTTCAGGGAACTATATGCAACCACATCATGAAAGCCAGTGGAGGAGTTTTGCAAATCACCAGTATGAACACTGGAGTATATCCGTTTTAGGCAGTTTGAGAGACTTCTGGAGTAACAGTAAATACAATATTTTTAAAAATATATATATAGAAATCTTGAAAAGAAATGAAAAACCAGCTTCTACTGTAGTTACACTTAACCTGAAGTAGGATATAGTGATATATACTGCTATATATCATTTTCATGAAGACCTTTACTCCCAGTATCTTACGTCATTTCTTTGATCCTAACTGAGAAACAATCATACAAAGCCTGTTAGCATGTCTCCAGTTCAGCAAAATACCAGAGGTGGCTTGGGAAGAAGTTTAGGGTGGCAGTGCAATAGGCCCAGCTGCAAGCATAACTATAGAAGGAAGGCTCACCTATTAACAAAGTGAGCAGGGTAACAGCTGGGGTGCCTGGGTTTAGTAACCTCCAATCACTGCTCTTTCACAGTTGGTTTGATATTGTTATTTTTTTTTAAGATGCGTTTAGTCCCAAGATGAGTTTTATAATCACAGAATCTACTTTGAAAACAGGGCAATTTTTACGGGCAGTGGAATTTGCTTCTTCAGTATCCAAGTTTATATTTTAGACATGTAGTTCATGTTATAAACTAAAATATAACATGTTATACACACTTGACTGAGTTTTTTTAAAGTGAAAAGCACCTGTGCGGAGCAGGAAAGCTTGTTGTTTCTCATCAAATCTCACTCTTTCCTCCCACTCCCTCTTGTAATTATTTCCCCAAGCATAGTTAGAAGACTTCAACAAGGGACAATTTCAAACAAATAGGGACTCATTCACTCCCTACATTAAAAAGAAAAAACACCAACAAAACAGCATGAAATAACAAGTCTGTATGCAATGTATAGCCGGCACCTCTGAATCATGTCTCTTTTCGTGATACAGTATTCTAATAGCCTATCAGTGCATACTGTACAGAGTAATAATGCAGAACACAGCCTTTCTTGAGCAAGGCTGACACTTAAATATTATTAATCCCTGCATTTATGACTTTTATTGTACTTATAATGATGTCTTTTTTAAAATAAGAAGTTAACATACTGCTGCCCTGTCCTGGATACCCCAGGCTAGCCTGATCTCAGAAGTAAAGCATGGTAGACCCTAGCAAGTATTTGGATGGGAGACCTCCAAGGAATACCAGGGTTGTGACGCGGGGGCAAGGAATGGCAAACCACCCCTGAACATTTCTTGCCTTGAAAACCCCACCAGGGTCATCAGGAGTCAGATGTGACTTCTCAGCAAAAAAACAACATACTGCTAAAACCGCCAAAGCAGAATGGATTTTGAGCATACATGATGAAAGGCTCCCCCCCCCAAAGATTTTAGTATCTGTAACTCAAGTACTTTAATTTAAAATGGACTCAATCCCATTAATTTCAGTGAGAATGTCTCAGCTTAAATCCAAGTATCTTGGCTAGACCAAGCATTTCTGTTCAGGTAGTTGTGTTTTCATCAGCAATCTCACATAGTGCATTTTCATTCCATCTCTCCTCCAAGGAGCACAAAGCAGTATACACAGCCCCCCCCCATTTTATCCACACAACATCCCTGTGAGGTAGGTGAGGTTGAGTGTGACTGGCCCAAGGTCACCTGGCAAGTTTCAGGGAAGAATATGGATTTGAACCCAGCTCTCCCCACTCCTAGTTTTACACTCTAACCACTACACCACACTGGCTCCGGAAAAGGTAACTTCCATCATATATTAAAAAAGGTAACAAATTACCTTCTTATTAAATACCACCACAAATAAAGCTATTTTCCAATTCCACATGGCATCTGTTTTTCTGTTGTCTTTTTTCGAATACACTCAATAGATACCCAAGAACTTAGAACGTAAAGAAAAAAGAAAAAACTTTTCAGTCTTCTTGAAGCTTGATGATTTATTTCATTTTCTAGTGGTTCTGACTAAGGTGGTGCCATCACTTGGGAATATTCTACTGTGGAATGGTGACTGACGTCCGCCTTAGCTAAAATTTCGTAGTATAAAAGATAAAAAACAGGTGTTACTATGCCCACCACTACCATTATCACTACAGCTGTCCACCATCCTATACCCCAGTCTGCTCCATAGTAAGGATCTTTCCGTTTGATGGGTTTACCTTCTGCTTCAAAGCTTGGCTGTTGGGTTGATAAGGCAGAAACAACTTCATTAAGATTTTCTCTCTTTGTAGCATTACACTTCACTATTTGTTCTATATCACGATCCACTACTTTCAAGAAGTTACCAACAGTCTCAGTGGTGTTCTCAAGAACTTGGGTTGCGTCTGGGAAATCTGCAGAGTGTGAAGTAGAGGCAGATCTTGAAACTTGCCTGCTTTTTGTAAAGTAGTGTGTCTCAGTCAATACGCTGAATTTCTTCACTGGAATTTTAATAGATCTCAGTGCAAAGAAGTCCTGATCTGTGATAAGATTATTCAGCCTTTTGATATCTGCTACCTGAAATACAATCATTTAAGAAATTGTTAATGAAATTAATTACCACTTTTTTTAAAAAAAAGTTATCCCTTGAGTGACTAATGTTCATGTTATGTTATAACTGGGCTCAACTTCTGAATACAGTCTGAAGTCATTAATTAAAAGAATTTGATGCTTTTAATCAACTACGGTATTCCCAGTGGGATAAAATCCATGGTGGAGAGGAAATGTTGTACAATAAAATATATTTTAGCAAGAACAGCCCAGTTATACACTACAAGCTCATGTGGGAAGCAGCTGCTCATACTCCCAGAAGTTTCCCTCCTACAACTGTGCAGTAGCTTCTAGCACTGATTCACCCCACCCACACGCACGCAAACACCCTTTCTTGTCCTCACAGGAAGGAGAAAGGGCCTATACATCAAAGGAACAGTTTCAGGAAGAACTTGTTATCTTCCAGCGTTCACTAGAGAGGGGAACAAAGGATTAAGGAAGATTGGCAACTCCTCCTCTCAAAATAAACAGTGGAAGATACACAGCATTCCACAGACAGTCACATTTTGATGCAATTACTTGCAATCTCTTAATCACATGTAATATTAGGTTTTCAGTGGCAAATGTATTTAAAAGTGACTGGATTTGTGGGACGCTTTCTACCGTAAGCACTTTACCCATGGCCTGCATAACGCCAATCTAAGTGATTTTAACTCAGCTGTTTGAACTGAAATCAGAATAAAAACACAAAATAATAGCATAGTTTCTATGACTTCACATATCTACTCACAGAAAGTATTTTATTTTCACAATTAGTAACATGCATGTAGTACGTGGCCAGGAACCTGAAGATACAGTTCATTTTAGAAGCACCCAAGGATGTTCTCTTAGAAAGAAGAGACAGTCCTTCCTTCTCCTCCCATGTGTTGTATTATAAACTGATTTTGAAATTCCCCTCCAGTTCAAAAGCAGCTGTGTTCAAAGGAGAATGGGGGCTTTTGTTCAGAAATGCAAGTCAAAAGTCCTCTTGTTTCTTCACACTTCACTGTCCATAAAATTCAGGCTTAAATTATATTACATAGAAAGGCACATCAGTCTAGCCTCTGGGGGCCTATAAATATGGATTTAAAATCCATATTTATAGTTGGTCATAGACCCAACAGTTGGTCATAGACCCAACCAGAGGGGAAGCGATCCTGGATTTAATACTCTGTGGTGCTGCCGGTGACTTTCTGCGGGATGTGGATGTAGTTGAGCCAGTTGGCACTAGTGATCACAATGGCATCAAATTTAATTTAGATGTAAGTGGGAAAGTGACTGGGAAATCTCATACAATTACCTTTGACTTTAAACTTCTCTAAAATTTAACTTCTCTAAAATGAGGAAACTGGTAAAGAGCAAGTTGAAAGGAACAGTTAAGAGGGTTAAATCTCTTGAAAAGGCTTGGGGGTTACTCGAGTCCACATTACGAGAGGCTCAGGTCAGGAAAGGTAGTAAGTCCAAGAGGTCACCACCATGGCTAACGGGTAAGGTGAAGGAAGCAATTAGAGAAAAAAAGTCTTCCTTCAGAGACTGGAAGGTTTGCCTAAACGAGGCGAACAGAAGCAAACACAAACTTGCACAAAGGAAATGCAAGCAGATAATTAGAGATGCAAAAAAAGATTTTGAGGGGCTTATTGCTGTGTGTGTGTGTGTTAAGTGCAGTCAAGTCGCTTCCGACTCATGGCGACCCTATGAATGAAAGTCCTCCAAAATGTCCTATCTTTGACAGCCCTGCTCAGATCCTGCAAATTGAAGGCTGTGGCTTCCTTTATTGAGTCAATCCATCTCTTGTTGGGTCTTCCTCTTTTCCTGCTGCCCTCAACTTTTCCTAGCATGACTGTCTTTTAGCTTATTGCTAAACCCATCAAAACAAACAAACAATAAGAAATTCTTTAAGTATATTAGGAGTAGGAAACCAGCTAGGGAAGCGGTTGGACCATTGGATGACAATGGGAGTAAAGGAACTCTAAGGGAAGATAAAGCGATTGCTGAAAAACTAAATGAATTCTTCTCATCTGTCTTCACTGTTGAAGATACAGGGCAGATTCCTTCTCCTGACAAAGGTTTTGGAGAGGGAAACATGAGGAACTGAGGCAAATAGTGGTAACAAGGCAGCAAGTCCTAGAACGTCTAGACAAACTGCAAACTCACAAGTCACAGGGACCAGACAGTATTCATCCTAGAGTTCTTCAAGAACTCAGATGGGAAATTGCTGAACTTCTAACAAAGATATGTAATATGTCCCTTCGATCAGCCTCTGTACCAGAGGACTAGAGAATGGCCAATGTAACACCCATTTACAAAATAGGTTCCAGGGGGGACCCAGGA
This sequence comes from Euleptes europaea, assembly GCF_029931775.1. Taxonomy (NCBI): domain Eukaryota; kingdom Metazoa; phylum Chordata; class Lepidosauria; order Squamata; family Sphaerodactylidae; genus Euleptes; species Euleptes europaea. The sequence goes on along the minus strand of NC_079315.1, from coordinate 82,054,499 downwards.
AATTACAGGCCAGTTAGCTTAAAGTCTGTTCTGGGTAAATTAGTGGAAAGCATTATTAAAGATATAATTGTCAAGCATATAGAAGGGCAAGGTCTGCTGGGCAAAACCTAACATGGCTTCTGTAAGGGTAGGTCCTGTTTCACTAACCTATTAAGAGTTTTTTGATAGCGTCAATAAGCATGTGGACAGGAATGAGCCTGTGGATATTATGTATTTGGATTTCCAAAAAGCTTTTGACAAAGTCCCCCACCAAAGACTGCTAAGCAAACGTCATAGTGAGCTGGCTGAAAAATAGGAAGCAGAGGGTAGGAATCAATGGTCAGTTCTCACAATGGTGGGATGTGAGCAGTGGGGTGCCTCAGGGATCTGTGTTGGGACAGGTGCTTTTCAACCTGTTCATCAATGACCTGGAGTTGGGGTTAAACAGTAAAGTAGCCAAGTTTGCAGATGACACCAAATTATTTAGGGTGGTTAAAACAAAATTGAACTGTGAAGAGCTCCAGAAGGATCTCTGCGTACTGGATGAATGGGCATTAAAATGGCAAATGAGATTCAATGTGAGCAAGTGTAAAGTGATGCATATTGGGGCAAAAAATCCCAACTTCGCATATACACTGATGGGATCTGTGCTGGCAGCGACTGACCAAGAAAGGGACCTTGGGGTGGTAGTGGATAGCTCAATGAAGATCTGAACCCAGTGTGCGGTTGCTATAAAAAAGGCAAATTCCATGCTGGCCATAATTAGACAAGGAATAGAGAATAAAACTGCTGATATCATACTGCCCTTGTACAAATCTATGGTGAGATCACACTTGGAATACTGTGTACAGTTCTGGTCACACCTAAAAAAGGATATTACAGAGCTTGAGAAGGTGCAGAAAAGAGCAACCAAAATGATTAAGAGACTAGAGCAACTGTACTATGGGGAACGGTTAGGACGCTTAGGGCTGTTTAGCTTGGAAAGAAGGCTGCTAAGGGGAGACATGATAGAAGTCTATAAAATTATGCATGGTTTGGAGAGAGTGGACAGGGAGAAGTTTTTCTCCCTCTCCCATAATACTAGAACACGGGGTCATCTGCTAAAGCTGGAGAGTGAGAGGTTCAAAACAGATAAAAGGAAATATTTTTTCACACAACGCATAGTTGAATTGTGGAACTCCCTGCCCCAGAATGTGGTGATGGCTGCCAGCTTGGAGGGCTTTAAGAGGGGAGTGGACATATTCATGGAGGAGAGGGGTATTCATGGTTATTAGTTAGAATGGATACTGGTCATGCTGCATACCTATTCTCTCTAGTATCAGGAGCATGCCTATTATTTTGGGTGCGATGGAACACTGGCAGGTTGGTGCTGCTGCACTCGTCTTGTTTGTGGCTTCCTAAAGGCACCTGGTAGGCCACTGTGTGAACAGACTGCTGGACTTGATGGGCCTTGTTCTGATCCAGCATGGCCTTTCTTATGTTCTTATGGAAAGGTCTCTTTCTGCCGTGGTAGGGATGAAATGTTCAATCCTTTCAAAGCTCCTAGTTGCCTCCAAGAGGCTGTGCTGAACTATGGATGCTGCAATGGAAAAGCTGACAGGAAGGGGGTAGTGTTCAGTATGGCGTAAGAAAAAGCGGTCAGAATCCCCCCTCCCCCCCACACACACATTGGTTCTCCATCTCTGAATTTTCACATGGAAAGCTTTTTCATATTTAAAAGGCTCCGCTGACTTACTGTTACAAGCATTTGCATACGGCATAAAATTTGTGCCGAACAAGAAACTTCTTGAGGACAGAAATTATCTACAAATCGTTTTGACAGAATTATTGTGTTTATTGAGGCCTGCAACAATCTGGTTGTCTTGAAGTTCCTAGAACTCATCCCAGGCGGAATGCATGCCTACATATGGTATATCTGTGTCAAGCAATCACCTAATTGCATATGAACACTGTGATTTTTAGCTTCGTTGTCACCAAATAAATTTTGGAACCTCTTATGAAAGCACCATAAAATACTGCTATGTGTTGGGTGTGTGTGTGTGAAAAATCAGGCAGTTCTTTTGCAGTTACTTCAAGGCGTTCTCACATTTGGCCTGTGTGTGTGTGTGCCATCAAGTCACAGCTGACCCATAATGGCAACAAGTCCCAGGTTGTGTCAAGCAACCTTTTGAACAGTTTCTATGGCACAAGTCATTGAATAAATAAGGCTTTCCACATTTATATTTCCCTCCAAATGAAATTGACTGTGTATAGACTTACTGAACAACAATACTGAAGAGCTATTGCATTTAAAGTGTCTCCTTCCTGAATATCCTTGGTTATAAATGTAACATCATCAACTTTCTCTCTTGATGTACTTTGACGAAGTTTCTCCCTTCCCCTGGGCCGTAGTTCATACACTTCTGTTTCATCTTCCAACACGTCACTGTCAGAACTGATACCATTCCCAAAGGTATGTCCATGACTATCCACTGTAGGCTGCATTACCGCTGGAAGTTGGAAACTCTGGCTTTCCCCTGTCATTTTGTCAGGAGAATTCTAACAATATAAGGAAAAGAAACACAGGCCAATTAGTGACAAACACATCATCTCAGCTAATTTACATACAATGCCTGTAACAAGTACAAACAGAAGCAATGGGAAACATTCTGGACATCAGAGATCAAATTTACCGCTTCACGGAATATTAAATAAAACTGGTACAAGATGTTTTTAGATGGTATCTGTCACCAAAGGACCTTAAGAAGATGTATAACTCATCCCAAGCCAATTGTTGGAAATGTTCAGATGCAGATGGGACATTCTATCATCAATGGTGGACCTGCTGTAAAAGTCAAAGATTTTGAAGAAGGATACACTCAGAACTTCAGAAGATCTTTTGTTAAAATTTTGACTTAGATCCGAAACGTATAATGTTGGGAATGTTTCCCCCACAACTAAATCCCAAGCATAAGGAGCTTTTCCAATATGCAACCTCGGCTGCCAGAACAGTTTTTGCTAAATATTGGAAATCTAGCAAAGTGCTGGATACTACAGAGTGCCGGATGGACAAACTTTTAGATTTTGCACTGATGGCTACGCTGACACAATTGATGAACCACAAATCAATCAAAGAATTTGAGATAAAATGGCAAGCACTGTATGAATATCATACAAAGGGTATATAAAGATTTCTAGAATAATAGGAGTTAGTAGTAATTAGTAAAATAATTGAGTAGTAATTAGTAAAATAATTGAGCTATAAGAGTATGTCAGGTTCAGACAAAGAAGTTCATTGATAAAAAACCAGTAGAGAAAGCTTATATATGACTACAATTTATGTAACGATTAAAGAATAATCATGTAACGAGTGTATCAGTTGACCGAGCAAGTGTTGTTCATGCAAAGGCTTGGAAGATATAATCTGTAAGATCTTCCCCCTTCCCCCTCTTTCCTGTACCCATTAACCTTTCAATAAAAAAAACACATCATCTCCGCTAATTTACATACAATGCCTGTAACAAGTACAAACAGAATCGGAGGCACCATTTCAATGTTCTGTTCCTCCTTCATTCACATTCCCCTAATAATCTGAAAAGCTTAAACACTTCATATGATTTTTTAAATATTCACATTCAAGCTGCAGCTAGATTTGAATCTAGTAGCACCTTAGAGACCAAGGAGATTTTGGGGGTATAAGCTTTCAAGAGTCAAAACTCCCTTCCTCAGATTCACGCTGAAGTTCAAACATACAAAACTAGGCAGCCACTGGGGGAAATCATGTTGTGGATTAAAATTAAAGAACCATCTAGCCATCCTAACTGGAAAAGAAAGCAAAATAATTTTTCTAGTATGTTTGTTATCAACAGCATACAGCTTGAAACCCAATCTGTTTGGGAGGATTCAGTAAGGAAACTGGCTTTCGAAGTTGGTAAACCTGCCAGCCAACGGATTTCTGATTAAACCACCACCACCCCATCATCTCAGGCAGCTCCCAACCACCCACAACAATTCCTTGCTCTACAAAATCCTTTATCCCAATACACCACCACCAATAATCCCCAGTAGGCACAACCAATGCCCATAAACATCTCGGGCTCATACCCTTACCTGCAACAAGACCCAACATGGTCCACTGATTCAGGGGCTACAGCTTGGGTCTGGGTTCAAGTCTTACCTCCCACACGGGCATAGCGTCATTGCTATAAGTCAACCTCTGTCCTTCACCTCTGAAAGGAAGGGCCAGTGTGACGACCTATGGCCGCCAGCTTTCTGCCCGGCTGCTTATAACATGCCAACAGGAAGACAAGCCAGCTAGAAAGCATACCAGCCAGTCGTACAGGTAGTTGAGATGGTGAGCACGATAAAGAGGTTATAGCAGAACATGGTCCTTGGTCTTCCCTTAAGGGCAAGGGGCCGTGGCTCAGCGGCAGAGAATCTGCTTTGAATGCAGAAGGTCCCAGGTTCGATCCCCGGCATCTCCAGTTAAAGGGACCAGGCCAGTAGGTGATGTGAAAGACCTTTACCTGAGACCCTAGAGCAGGGGTGGGGAACGTCAGGCCCGGGGGCCGTATAAGGCCCGCGAAATCACTTGGTCTGGCCCTTCATGGGTCCTGGCAGATCTCTAGCTCAGAAGGATGCTGGCCTGCCTGAATCTCTTGGGCCCAGCTGGGGACGGCAGAGCTCAAAAGTGAGTCGCTCTATGTGGCAGACCCTCAGAGCCGTCTCCGGTCGCGCCTCCTGGCTAAATGTTTGACCAAATATAGCAGGCTAATTTTTAAGTTGATAATTTTGTATGGCCCACGAATGATGTTATAAATATCCAAATGGCCCTTGGTAGAAAAAAGGTTCCCCACCCCTGCCCTGGAGAGCCGTTGCCGGTCTGAGCAGACAATACTGACCAAGGGTCTAATTCAGTATAAGGCAGCTTTAATGTGTACTCATTTAGGGGAGGGGCCGTGGCTCAGTGGTAGAGCCTCTGCTTGGCACGCAGAAGGTCCCAGGTTCAATCCCCGGCATTTCCAGTTAAAGGGACTAGGCAGGTGGGTGATGTGAAAGACCTCTGCCTGGGACCTTGGAGCGCCATGGAGAGGGGCCGTGGCTCAGTGGCAGAGCATCTGCTTGGCATGCACACGGTCCCAGGTTCCATCCCCGGCATCTCCAGTTAAAGGGACTAGGTGAGTAGGTGATGTGAAAGACCTCCGCCTGAGACCCTGGAGAGCCGCTGCCGGTCTGAGCAGACAATACCGACTCTGATGGACCTCGATGGTCCGATTCAGTATAAGGCAGCTTCATGCGTTCCCTCCAGTAGCTTCCCCTCCCCTCCCCCCCCAGGCCCACTTCATAGGGCCATTAAGGCCCCCCTCCAAAAGCCCCCTGCCAGCAAACAAAGCCCCCCCCCCTTCACTCGGGCAGCCACAGGTGCTCCCACAACCCCCGCGCGCCCCACATTTTGCACTGCCTTACCGGTGCCGGGCCCTCTCCCGGGGAGCGCCATGACGACGGCTGCCTCCCTGCAACCTCTCCGCCGGGCTCCACACTGACAGGCCAGGCCCAGGTCCGTACGACGGAGCGCCGACGGCGCCACGTCTACAAATTAGCCCCACCCCTTTCCGCAGCCCTTAAAGGGCCAGCGAGCGCGCCGGATGTTCTGCGCAGGCCCAGAACCGTTCGGCTAGGGCAGGCAGTGGTGCTGGCGGTAGATTGTCGCGGGGGGCGGAGGGGGGAGCTCGGCCAGTCGCAGACAATTTAGAAAGCAGCGGGGTGTTTTTTTTATATATTGTAATTTTTTTAAAAATCATAAATGCGTGTTGGGTTGCACGAGTATCCGGCCATTTATGCATGGGAAGTTTTGTCTTGGATTTGCCGCTCTCTAGATGCACATTTTCCCCATCCAAATTCTCTGATCTACATGGGGGCTTATTGGTTTTTTTATATATATATAAATCTTTTTTATTGATTTTAACTTATATAATTATTACGGGGGGGGAAAGGGTGGGGAAATATACATATGAATAAGTACATTGATATACAGTTTGGTAAATCAATGCAACCACCTTGTAAGGTGGAAAAAAAATTTTTTGGGGAGAAAGGAAAAATAGTATTATCTGCATGTCATTATGTTGATAACTATCATTCGTTGGGGGCTTATTGTTGAGTTTTGGGAATTCGGATGGGGAAAATTCTCTGACCTCTGCAAATTCTCTGACCTCTGCATGGAGGCTTATTGTTGAGTTTTGGGAATTCGGATGGGGAATTTGGGAGTTTTGAGAATTCGGATGGGGAAAATGTGCATCTAGAGAGCGGCAAATCCAAGGCAAAACCTCCCATGGCATAAATGGCCTTCGTCTAGCCTGTCTCTAGGAACACTTAACGCTGAACTGGTAGAAAAAAAGTCTACACGTGCTGTTTCCTCTCTTTGAGTGCAAGACGCTCTAAAAAAAGGGATCATTCTTTAAGTGGCAGCACAGACACACAGTAAAGTCCCTATAAACTGCTGTAAGGGAGAGTCCGTTGCAATTCTGTAACCTGGGAGTATGCCCCATTTAGTGGGAATTATTTCTGAAGAAGAGGACACTGCAGGACAGGTTTAATATCAGAAATTCTGTGATGTACTAGACCAAACTACTTCTGCATGGCATTTAAAAAAGCTCCGTTTCGGACACGCTATATTGTTTGAGCGGTGCGGCTGCAGGGTAGAGAGCTCCTACGCCAAACTCAGATTGAGTTATAGTATGCCCGTATGAAAGAGACTGGACTTGAACCTGGATCCGAGCCAAGGGATAGCCACCCACGTTAAGTCTGCTACACCAAAGTAAAACAGAAGAAACACTTTGAAGACTAACAGACATTATTTTAGCCCTAACAGCATTGACTCAATAAAGGAAGCCACAGCCTTCAATTTGCAAGATCTGAGCAAGGCTGTCAAAGACAGGACATTTTGGAGGACTTTCATTCATAGGGTCGCCATGAGTCGGAAGCGACTTGACGGCACTTAACACACACACAACAGGTTTTATTTGAGCATAGCTTTTGTGAATCACAGCTGCATCTGATGAATCCAGCTGTGATCCAGGAAAGTTTATGCGGAACTAGGATTGCCAACACTGGGTTGAGAAATTCCTGAAGATTTTGGGAGATGGTGCTTGGGGAGAGTGGGGTGTGGGGGAGGGCCCTCCTCCGCAAGGTACAATGCCACAGAATCTACCCTCCAAAACCATTTTCTCCTGGGGAACTGATCTCTGTCATCTGGAGATCAGTTATAATTCCAGGAGATCTCCAGGCCCCACCTGGAGGATGGCAACCATGTGCTGAATTAAATGTTAGTTCTTAAAAGGCCATTTGATTTTTGTTTGATTATACCTCTCTACCTATGTGCTTACTTCAGCAGCTCCAGCTAGCTAGATATGTTACTTTTCCAAGACCATAGAGTTTCAGAGAGAAGTGCAAGAGCCTGTTCCTCCACAGCTGTCTTATTTAGGTGTTGCTTGGCCATCTGTATCAGGTACAGATGTGTGAGTAGTTCAGGGCGCCATCTAGTAGTACTATACTAGATTAGGAGCTATGGTTTTTACTATAATTTTTAATCCTGTAATTGTATATCTATTTATTGTTGTGATTTTTGATGTAAGCTGCCCTGAACCTGGCTCTGCCGAGAAAGGGCAAGTTATAAATCAAACCACATTAAAAAATTCTGTAGGCTCATAGCTTGGCTGTTTTAAGGTGTAATAGTAGATTTCGTTTATTTATTAAAATTTATTAAAATTAAAATAAATTTTAATAAATGCATATCCTTACTGTTGAATAATTGCAGCATTCCCTCACATATGTTGTGTTACAAATAAAGGAGAGTCACTCTTATATAGTGGCCAGAATGTTGGACTAAGACCAGAGAGATCTGTGTTCAAATTCCCATTCAGCTGTGATGCTCATTGAGTGACCCAGAACCAACCACGGTCAGGAGAATCCTAAAACCACCTTTCTGCTCAGTCTAAAAAACCTAACAACCAGAGGGTTGTTAAGATGGAGGAGAACCTGAGCTTCTTGGAGGAAAGGAGAGGGGTTAAAACTGCGATTGGTGGTAAGAACCAGACCCTTCCTTTCTATTTTTCAATGGAAAGTATCACACAAATCAGGCTGCTATATAAATAACCATATTACATATGGTCTTTCATATGTGTACATGCATTCTCATGGATCCTCTGTAATCCATTACATGAACAGGATCTCCAGCAGGCTGAGGGAACAAATCTACCCTGGAGTAAGTTCCACTTTATTCAGTGGGGCTTACTCTCAGGGAAGTGTTTTCATGGCTGCAACCTATTTAAACCAGCTGCAAGTTTCCATTTATATCAAAGAAAGTGAGTTCCTGCAAGCTGGAATTCCAAAGGGCTATCTTTTTATTTAAATTAAACACTGTCTACAGATAAAGCTGTGATCAACAATTTAAGGAAGGAGTGTTGCTTTTTTTTAAAAGCTGCAACACTTTGAGTCCAGTTTTCCTGTATTTATTGTGTTGAACCCAAATGGTTCAACTTGCTTGAACAAGGATATGAAATTTAAGGCTTGGGATATAAATCCAGTTCCTTAACCAGGCTGTTGCCTCCCAGTTGAAAGTAATCTGATTTTATGTTTATTACTGTGATTATTCTCATCTCTAACTGAAAAAACAAAATCTAAGTGGGTTCAACAGCATTTGCCATCTTTGTGCCCTTGTTAATTAGGCCTCTATTTTCTTTCCTCCTTCATTTCTATTCCTGTTGTCTCCTCACTGTTGAGATTTACGGTATACTGTAAGCTCCTCTAGGCAGAGATCTGTCTTCTTGCTTATGCAACTCTTTAAAGCTTTACCAAGCTGAGCACATTAAGTTGATGATAATAAGGAAATAATAGTGGTAAGTTGAATGTGGTTGGTTAATATATGTTTGTGCAATGATTAATAATGTAATAGTAATAATCCTACAGAATTAAAAACATATGGAGGGGGAAAAGAGGCTGAGGAGGGGAAATTATACCTTTAAATGGCCCAGCTTACTTTTCTTATGGCGTCTGCAGATGGCAGAGACACCAAATAACTGAAGGTCTTGGCAAGACATATCGTGAACAAATTTTAAAGAGGCTTTCAGCCACAGTGGTAAAGAATGTTAAATTGTTAGTAGCTAGGAAACTGATGATTCTGCCCTCAAGTCATCCTTCCTGTAAGACTGTTTAATTATATTGGTCAAAATTGACAAACTGACCGGAGTTTGTAGTCTGTCTTCGGGACCGGTAATTCCTGTGACAAAGTTGGATGATTATAGATGTATTGTTAGCAGAATGTTATTTTTAGATAGTGTGTGGCAAGAGGGAATATTGGGATTTTATTGATTCTTCCCTCTAGACAGTTGCTACACAGTAATGGGTCAAACAAGCATTGCTAAAGCAGTGCACTTCCTTAGAAGAAACAAAGTGAGGGGGCTTTCCTGTGACCCTGCTAACTCCATTTGTACCTAGTGACATTTTCCCATCACCATACAAAAGGGTATATTTCCAACTTGATGAACAGGACAGTAGTTGCACAACTCATGAATACTAATAGGAATACAGCCTTTCTCTTTCCCCATGTAAATTACTTCACTTATCCTAATAGTGCATATTAAGTGAGTTAACAGGGTCAGTATTAATCATCGCATGACACCTGTATGTGCAACTGTAGGAACTCAGCTCACTTGCCCTTAAGTTATCTGTCTGCCTAGGCTGGAAAGCAGAAGTTACAAATGAGAAACACGTTAGACAATGCTAGTAGTATATTCACGGAAGAAAGGCTTCAGATCAATAGTAACAGAGGGAAATTGTTGCCTCTGAAGAGCTGTTTTAGGGTGAATGTACAGCTTAGACATATGGGTAGCAAATCACAGGACACATAAACTGCCAGTGTGCACAAGAGTGTGGTAAAGTGGTTGTATGGGGAACAGTTTTGCATTCAAAATGAAAAGTCCAAATGTTCAAACTAGTTGGATGGTGCACTCCTTAAATAAATAAATGAATTAATGAATGAATGGATAAATAAATGCCCAAATCCAGTGAAGTCAGTGGTTTTAGGAAGGGTATAAATCTGTTTAGGATTGCAGTGTTAGAGATCAAATCTAAGCAGATCTGCTCAGAATCCTAGTGAAGTATATTTGGTGAGGCTTACTCCTAGTAAGGGATTATTAGGATTGCCCACTTAGACATCTAAAATCACATCAATAAGGGAGAAAAGCAGAAGATAATTTCAAGAGAGAGTTGGGTTTTATAATGCAAACTAAATTGTGATTTTGAGTTACTTGGAAGTAAATTCCACTAAAATTATTTTAAAATGAATGGCTACAATCCATAGTTATTGCTACTTAGACCTCAGTGAAATCAGTGGGTGTTTGCATTCCTATCTGTGCGGACTTGTGTTAATGATTAAAAGACACTAGGAAATCTTGGGGTAAAGTACCGTCCTTCTGTTATAGTTCTTATCTATAAATGATAACACTGCACTAACATGTGCCAAAAAAATGATTGGTAAAATCTGGAATTAAATGTGTAATTGTGTTGAGTATCAAACGTCACTTTGTTTTCTGTATTGGCCATGTTCAAATAGATGAGAAAAGTAGTATTTATATGAAATGTGTTCTGTATAAACTGTATTACTCTGTATTATTTATTGTTGGTGTATTCTAGTAGTTAAATATTGGCTTCCTGGAATGTGAAGGTGCAAATATCGTCAGAAGTCAGCATAATATCTCCCTTTCACTGTTCATATGCCTGATTCATAAGCTACTTTTGTGGTATAGTGACCACTGCACCTATCTCCACCTACATGCCACCCCATAAGACTGGCATCTTGATGGATTGGTAACACTGATCACATGGGTATTTGCTTCACCAGTATCTTCCGTCCATTAAGACTTTGACACTGAATGGGAAGTGCCCGATTATCATAGCTAGTTACTTGATCAGAGCATCCATATGCTTTTTTTTGTATTTATCAAAAGTTTATAGATACCATTTGTTCAGTTAAAACCAGAATTTTAATAAAAGATAATTGTTTGACATTTTTGTACTTTTTAATACATCTCAAGTTTATTTTAAATTTACATTTGCGTAATGCACTAAGTTGTTATACATCGATTTAATTGTAGTTGATGACTTTGAGAGATATCTGAACCACATAAATCAATTACTTCCTTAAATTGTTAGGTTTTTTTAAAACTTACAACAGCTGTACTGAACTGTAGATACAGAGGGCTTCCAATATAAGCACACTATTTTAAAGTGCTTTATCCATGCATTTAAAAGAGATTTGCTCCTCCCCCATTCTTCTGCAACCTTTGTCTTTGAATTGGATCCATCCTCTATACAAGATAGGCAGAATGCTTCAGAAATCCTTAGATTCTCTTTCACCAGCATGCTAATGCCACTATCTTATGACTAGACTCTATGGGAGAAGCAGAAATGTAGCTCATCTCAGCACACTAAAGTGTTTTCAAGGCATTGATATGCTTAACATGAGAAATGGATTTAATTGGAAGAAACAAGGAATTTGTTTCATTAGTTTTGTCTCAAGTTTCCAAATTATAACTCTTAAAAGCTTCAATATTGATTCAATGAAATGAATGGCTGGATCGTTTTGGAGGGGCCCTAACAAGTGGACAAATGCTTCCATGGTTACCCTGTGCTATGCAGTGTGGTTGCCAAGCATTGTTAGTTTCCTCCCTCTGCTATTGAAGAAAAATAACAAACCACAGGGAAGCGCCACACATGGTGCGCATAAAGAGGGAGCAACTTAAAAGATCAAGATTTAGACAGTCTTACACAGATTTCAGAGAGTGCAGTTTCTCCTGATTTTACCTAGCACACACAAAGAAAGAACGTTGAGACATATGCTTCTGTTGGCCAAATGGAAGTTTTAAATCATTTGTCTCATCTGTCTTCTGAAGATGATCAGTCCTATTTTGTCTAAACAGTTTTACTGATGGCCACTTCAAGCATTTATTTTTTTCTATACTAGGACTTTTGGTTATTGATACATTTGTCCTTGATTAATATTTTGACTCTTTATTAAGTGATATTGATTAGTTTACAATGTTAATTTGAAATGATTAGATACCGTCAACAAATCTTGATCGGGTTGGAATTCAATCCATGCATTCATAATATGATTTGATCTCAGTAACAGAGTCTATGAAATGGTGTTATGTTGGTTGGTGGAATAGTGTGTATTGATCTTGTATTACAAGGCATCCACATTTGTTGAGCTCCATCAGAAGAAAACATGGGAAGACCCAGTATATGTATAAGATAACTGAAGCAAGCCGATTTGCAAAGGGAATGAGGCACAATGTTAGCTAATACATTCAGTGATATGGAACATTTTAGAAAAACCACGTTATCGCACAGAGTGAGCTCAATATTTTCAAGCAAATGGCTCTCTGTGAGTTAAAAAAAGAAAAGATAAATTTAAATAACTGTATTGCTGCCAGGAGGAATGGATGCCCCTTGTCCATACTATGAGCTGAGAGCTGCAGCCACTGAGGCTCTTCCCTCCTTCCATGTTTTAGTGGAAAGCTAGTAGGACCCCATATGATCTGCTCAGAGATTTGACTTCAGATTAAAATAGCCACCACAGTTGGAACACTGAATGAGATGGAAGATCTACTGTTCCTCACCAACATGTCAAGACAGCTGCAGCTACTAAGGCTATTTTCTTCCTCCCAGTTAGCAGGATCTTGTGTGAGCTGCTCTGAAACTCATTTCTGAGTCTTGGCTTCAAAACAGTTGCCATGGATAGAAGCCATTTGTGACAGGGTATGAGTCTTCATTTTCATTCATCTCATTTATATCCCACTTTTCATCCAAGGAACTCAGAGTGGCATATAGTGATGGGGTTAACCCATTATTATCCTCACAGGAACACTGTGAAGTAGTTTGGACTGAGAAAGAATGACTGGCCAGAGGTGATTCTGTAAGTTTCATAAGCCCGAATGATATTGGAACCCACAGTCTGAGTCTCGAGATGTAATTTATTGTTACGGCCATTGGCCAGCATAACAGTCTGAGTCTAACATTCTAACCCATGGTTCCCTAGACTAATTGAACCCGTGGGCACTTTCAGAATTTTGAGAACAAGTAGTGGATGCCACAACAAGATGGCTGTCATGGGGGTTCATTACAATCATAAAAAGTTGGAAAGTTCTGCACAAAGAGGTCCAAAGATTGTTAACATAGTCTGATATCATTTTATGTGTTTACTCTACAAAGAAATAAATATTTAAATTAGAAGGGTTTATTTATTTATTTATTTATTTTGCTTGGGAACACATGAGCCCAGGGCTGCTACATTTTGCTTGTTACTCACTTCTTCAGCTTGTTACATCTTAACCAAGAAAGACTATCAAACTGATTTCTTAATTAGATTGCAGTGATCAATTAAATATATTATTTGACTGAAATTTTAGCAAACTGTACGATTATAATAATGGCCTCAGATTTAAGAATTAATTGGTGCTGGTCATTGATGGAATTAGACAGCATCATGGAGGATATGTCTACTATTGTTTATACAGTTAAATGGAACCTCCAGCTTCAGCTCTGCATGGCTCTAAATACCATGGTGGGTGGCAAACAAGTGGGGCAGGCTGGTGTGGTCTGTCCATAAATATCTAACTGGCCACTGTTAGAAATGGGATGCTAGATTAAAGGGACCTCTGACCTGATCCTTCAGGGCTTTTGAGTCATCGAAAATGACCAGCAACAAGAAAATTATTAAAGATAAGTTTTTGATTTGGACTTGGTCCATGAAAAATGGTGAGGAAGAGGCAGCTAAGCAAATAACAATAAAATGTATTAACATTTGATCACTCAACACTTTATAAGTCATGGAGAAAGTTTTTTTTAATGATTTAGAGGTAATTGTTAAAGATTTTAATGATGATATTAGTGAAATTGAAAGGCTGATGAACCAATTTAAGAAGTGTGAGGAAAAATAACAAAGTATCCTCTGGTATTAAGAAGTTGCAGTGTCAAGTCCTGGTGAGCTTCATGGAAGGTTGAGTAGAATGGATGGCAAGAGATTTAGAGTTACCATGAAGTTGAAAACAAGCTGATAAAATAATTTTAAAAATAACAAAAGTATCCTTTTGTGGCCTCTCAGAAAGCAGATAACTTGTTTCCCTAAATTTTTAATCCCTACTGAACCCTTATCCTTATTGGGCTGTCTACCTCTTCCTTGCTGTGCCTCCCTCCTCAAGAGTGGATAGCCTTAAAGTTGTAGTCTAGTCCTCTTGAGGGGGGTTGCTATTGGTGAACAGGCTGAGGACCATGAGGCAGGAGTAATGGCTCCTTAGAAGGATCTTGTTCAGGGATTTCCTGAACAAGGATAAATGGTCTTATAATTAAATATGTTAATGAAGATCCCATATAATTTAATTTAGAAAGCCAATAGAAGGGTGTTAGGAAAGTGGTGTATAAATCCAGTCATTTTTGTTTTCAATTCAGAGAAGGCATTTGATTGTGTATTTGATTGCCACTTATACTAGATATTCTTGATCATTCAGGGCTTTTTCAGTGGTGGCAGGTGGTCTGTGAAGTGCTGTTCCCTTTCAGGCTTGGTGGGGCCTACCTAACTATCCTTTAATATAAAAGAGATAGGTTCAGATCCAATTATTCCCTTTGGGGAACTAATGAGTCTTTCTCTGTTTTTGTATTCAACATGTTCTCTCCACCAGCTTCCCCTTGGGAATTACTTTTTATACAATCAGCTATGTGAAAAAATAGGAACTAAATGATGCACCTGGTATATCACCTAAAATTAATCTCCAGACCATCACATATACCTTTTCAAGACTGTGAAACCTGCAGACTAGGAATTCCTCAATCATACCCTGAGATTCCGCCCCCCATCTACTCAGAATCATTTTGTCCTGATGCCAGCAAATACAAGGGCCAGAAGCAGGCAGCATAGTCAGGGAACCAGTCCAAGGTCGAGCACCATGTTATTCCGGTCCAAGTACAAGTCCAGGGCGTCATTATAGAAGGTCAATCCAAGGTCAGAGTCTGGTTCAGTTCTGAGATCCAGGTAGCAGGAATCAAGAGAGTGACAAGAGTGCACAACCAATACACAGTGGGTGTGATGCAATTGCTCCCACAATGTGCCTGTCTCGATGCCTGCTTAAATAGGCTCTTATCTTAACACAGACCAACTATGACTTATTAGGACATTCCGGCTTTCCCGGCCAGGTTGAGCATACCAGTCTTGTTATTATTGTCGACTAGTGGCTTATGCTGTAACCTCGCACTTTGCTATCTGCTTTGTATCTCGCTCTGACTCTTCTGTGCCTCTGTTCAAGTGGCCTTGGGGAACCTTCTGGTGACGCTGGATGTGGCTGGGCCTCCTGCACAGCTGGATCCCCTGGGCTGGAAAGCTGCAGACTCAGTGAGCCTTCCTCTGCCTGTGACTGCTCCTTTCTGCCTTCACTGACTTCTGTCTGTCCTTGCTGCTCCTCTGCTCTCACCCTGCCTTCTTCCTCTGTTTCCTCTTCATCTGAGGAAGTTTCAGCAGGCTGACCCATGACATCTTCTCTGGTCTATTCAGTGGGGCTTATTCCCAGAAAATGTTTGTAGGATTGTACTGTAAATCAGCTGTTCTCAACCTTTCTGGTATGGTGACCCACAAGTCCATATTTACTAGGTATAGTGACCCATTCAAGCCTGGCCCAAGGTTATTTGGCACCCTAGGCAAACTATGACCATGGCACCCACCTAGTTCAGCATTCCATTTTCTATAGTGGCCAACCAGATATTTTTGAGAAACCAACAAACTTTGCAGAAAGGGTGCAGCTGCCCCCGCTTTGAACCCCAAGAAAGTGGCATTCAAACATACACAGCCTTTGCATATGAAGATTACATTCCAGCCTTTGACCACCCTCTCCTTTTCTATTACTCTCTCTAATCCCCCCTAAGATTCTAAGAAACTCAATCTAGTAACCATCAGGACACTCTTTACTTGATCAACATGTATATGCAGTGAAGAAAAAATACCAACTAATGTATGACATGGAAGGTACTGTTTCCAGAGTCAGATCTTGGTTTCCAAAATACAAAAGAGAGCAACGGAAAGGGCAGGGGTGGCCATTAGGGAGGGTTGGCCTGCAATCCAATTTCAGAGGCTTTGTGACCCTTTTTTGGGTCCTGACCCACAGGTTGAGAAACATTGCTGTAAATTACTAAGTACATTCCTTGTCACTAACACAATTTTCCAGACTTTCTAATATGTGTATGTGTGTAAAGTGCCTTCAAGTCGCAGCTGACTTATGGCGACCCCTTTTGGGGTTTTCTTGGCAAGAGACTAACATACCAATCCATAATTAAAGGAGGTTTTGATTTATTCCAGTTAGTTGCTATACAGAGTTCTGCTGGTGTACATAAACTAAGAACAATCTCCACGTTATTCCCCAAATAATCCTTTCAAATAACTCAACAATATTATCTAAGGATCAAAACCCAACAAATGTCTCCCGGTTGGGTCTGTGGGGGACAGGAGTCCAATCTCACCGCCCCTGTTGTGTTGGGTCTGCAAACTATGTTCCTCTTTCTCTCACTGACTGCCCTCCAGCTTCCCTTCTGCAGAGCCTAGTGGGGCAGGCAGCTCACTTCTTTGCAAGTCCTTCTGAAGGCAGTACAACTTGCACATGCCTCTTCACATATCTCTAACCTTTTGTGAGGAGAGTAGTCCTTGAAAGAGGCAGGGAGCTGTGCTGCATGTTGGTGTCTCTGAGCCCTGCACTTCCAAATCCCACCAGGAGAGGCTGCTGATCAGCTATAGCATGGGCAGTGACTCCTTCATGAGTGGTGATCTTTTCCCCACCCAAGGTGGCTCCCAGTTGGGATGTCTCCTGCCTCCCTGAAAGTGTAATTACTTCGTTTCTAACCGCATTCTGTAACATTTGAAATTATGGACAATTTCAAAAAATGTGCATAAGTTCACTTTTACTTGCTTGACACGTTCAGCATGAATCCAGAGAGTCAGTACAACATTTTACACAAAATTTTGTGTAAGATGCCATTGACACCATATTTTACAAAAAAATTCCCTTGGATCCATGTAAATCCCTGAGGTTGGTTATCTGTGTGAGCTGTGCTCTCCTTCAGGGAAACTTTAGAAGAGATCAGAAATGAGAACTCTGGTTGGAAGAATTCACTTGTCTGTCTTGGAAAGTTGCTTTGAAATTTAATACAATTATCTTTCCAGCCACTTCTTTCACCAAGGTAAAATGACCTCAATAATCTCTAATAATAGTGTTGGTCTAGCATAGTGGTTCTCAAACTGGGTCAGACTTGGGACCCAGTGGTGGCTTGTGACTTTCTTGCAAGTGGGTTGCAAGACCAGAAGGAAGGTAGAGGAGGAAAGCTAAGAAAGAAGGTTCTAGGTTTGACGACACAGTTGGGTTTGCCTCCGCACAATGTGTGAAATGGCCATAAAACAGTTTGTAACTCAGTAATGTCATGTACTTATAAACGCTAAACATAAACACTAAAATATAAATTTCTTCATTGTTAACTGACACGAGATTCCTGCATTTTATGTTGGGGAGAGGGGAGACTAGTGTGGACTTAGTTTGCAAGTGGTTCCTAAAAAGTACAGTAAGTTTGAAAATTTTGAGAACCATTGCTCTAGCGTATGGGTCACCCAAAGGCCTTTCTTCTATTTGATGGAAATATATCTTATATCCCATCAGTGGAATTCCTCCAAAATGACTTTCCCCTTAAAATTCATCATCCACTCACTTTACCATCATGGTGAGATCTTTGTAAACCCCCGCCCCCCCGTGCTCTACTTCACCAGTCTTTTTTGGGCTGACAGTTGCCACTGCATGCATTGTGAGTGATCACATCTTGACTGGGTTGTGTGTGAATTTCTGTTGCACTTTCTCAATTGCTTCCATGTGTCCTGAACAGCAGCGTATTATCTTGGCTGTACACACTCCTGGTCCTCCTCATTCATTATATCAACGGCTGGCTAGTAGCACTGCAATGGTACTGATTTGCTCTTGGACTTCCTTATAGTGCAATGACACCTCTACCCTTCTGGATTTTGTCCAGCCTCTCAAGTAGAATGATGTGGTTTGCAAAGCTATAGTAAGACAGCAGTTGCCACATAATACCCTTCGGTCTCTTTTGCTAGCACAGAACCTGTTAGGATCAAGCGTTTAGTCCCTCTTTCCTTCTATAAGCTCTTTTCCTCTGCCCATGCTACTCTTTCCATTCTTCCTTGTCTTCTGTCTCCATTCATTCCATGCCAACAAAAGGCGGGGAAAGGCAAGACTTAAAAACAAACAAACAAACTGAAGGCTGGCTGCCCTTACTGCTGTTTTGTTGTGTTTCATCTTGGCGGAAGCATTTTTTTTCAAAGTGTACAGCTTAGTATGAAGAAGCAAAAAAAAAAAAAAATCCAAGTGCATGATTGGGGCACATAAGAACATAAGAAAAGCCATGCTGGATCAGACCAAGCCCCATCAGGTCCAGCAGTCTGTTCACACAGTGGCCAACCAGGTGCCTCTATGAAGCCCACAAACAAAACAACTGCAGCAGCACCATCCTGCCTGTGTTCCATAGCACCTCATATATTCAGCATGTTCCTCTGATCCTGGAGTGAATAGGTATGCATCATGACTAGTAGCCATTTTAACTAGTAGCCATGAATACTTGTCTCCTCCATGAACTTGTCTATTCCCCTTAAAGCCTTCCAAGTTGGCAGCCATCACCACATCCTGGGGCAGGGAGTTCCACAATTTACAGTCTTGCTATATCTCATATAATACTGGTTTGTGAAAAGGGATGATCAGTGCTGAAGAGGAGCCAGTTTTATGCAACATCATCTAATTTTAGGGTTGCCAACCTCCAGGTATTAGCTGGAGATCTCCTGCTATTACAACTGATTTCCAGCTGATAGAGATCAGTTCATCTGGAGAAAATGGCCGCTTTGGCAATTGGACTCTATGGCATTGAAGTCCCTCTCCCCCCCAATCCCACGCTTCTTAGGCTCCACCCCAAAACCCTCACCGGGGGCGAAGAGGGACCTGGCAACCCTATCTAATTTGCACCCTGACATTTGAGAGGTGAAATACCTTTGGAGAGCATTACATGTGCCCAAGAAACAAAGTATAGCAGAGGAAAATGTGGCACATCTGCAACAGAAATTCAGGTTTGGGGGATTATTAGGGATGCCAGGTCCCTCTTCGCCAACAGTGGGAAATTTTGGGGGCGGGGTTCGGGGAAGGGAGGGACTTCAGTGCCATAGAATCCAATTGCCAAAGCGGCCATTTTTCTCTAGGTGAACTGATCTCTATCAGCTGGAGATAAGTTTTAATAGCAGATCTCCAGCTAGTACCTGGAGGTTTAGGAAAAAAACAGCACACAGGCTCACTATGTATAAATACTCTATGTTTAATAAATTTTCAAAGAACAATTTCCTTTGTGTTCTTTTTACATGTATTTACATTAATTGCGTGCAAACAAAGTGCATTGCTTATGCAAAAAACTCTTATATAACTCAAACGAATACAACTCAAAGCGAAAGAGACCAGAGTCTATAGAGCTCCTGAAGGATGTTGAAATTGACGCTGTGGTGAGATGCTTGTAGCAAGGCAATAACATCACTGTGTGATCAATCAGCATCCTGTGTCTCAGCGATAGCCCGAAGAATGGTGAAATATGCTGGGGTGGGGGCCAGAGGAACCGGCACCACAGAGAAGAGGAGGAGGGAATGCTTTATCCGGAAATGTTTTTGCCAAAAAGCTTCATCAGCCAATTTCTCATGAAAAGTGATCTCAAAAGACCTGCATTCTGTTTCTCTAGCAGGATTCACAAAGTATTCTCCAACCTGGAGGTTGGCAACCCTAGGGATTATATCTTGTCCCTCTAAAACAGTGGTTCTCATCCTTTTTTGCTCCATTCCCCTTTCACTATTGTTCAGAACATAATTCCTTCCTTCCCAAGATAGTCATAAACTTTACTGAATGTCACAGATTAAATTAAAAACAAACTACAATTTTACAGATTGTACATAATCTAAAGAACATCACACTTTGCTGAATAGTACTCCCAATTCCCCCCTCTGGAACCCTTAAATCCCCCCCGGGGGGAAATTCCCCCCTTGTTGAGAACCCATGCTCTACAACAAAACTATCTGTTTTGCAAAAAACAAAACAAAAGCATAATCGCCTGAAAAGGAGTATAGGGCAGGGCCGTCTTAACAGCATTATGGCCCCCTGGGCAAACCAGTGTGCTGGGGCCCCTATGACAACCACTCACAGGAATAAAAAATGGTCGATAATATTAAACATATATTTATTTTATTGGCACTGCAACAAAACTGGTGTTAAAACATTAAAAACATGCTGTACAGCAGCAACTAATCAACAATTTATGGCAAGTCACTTAACATACACAGATTAGCATAAGGCCCCTATGCTCGTGGGGCCCCGGGCAAGTGCCCATCGGGCCCATGCGTTACTATAGGGATCTATCATATAAGTTAACAAGCTATAGCTTAGGGCCCCACTCTCTTGGGCCCCCCAAAAAACTTTTGTTTTTGCCAAATGCCAATATGTTTGCATTATCAAGTTTGTTATGAATAAAAAATCATTTTAAGTTAGAGCTTAATAATTATTTCACTATTAATATACTTCTTAATTGTATTTCAGTTCAACAATTACTTTGACGAAATACATATTTTTTTTCTTTTTAAAGATTTTAGGTTGAGTATATGGGATACAAAAAGGAAAGAGGGGGGGTAAAGGTAGTCCGTCTGCAATAGACATGAAATATCTTATCAGTTTAATTAATTCATAAAAGCATTTAAAAAATCATATTACGACAAACAAACATCTGCACCAATAAGCATTCATTATGATAGATATGCATTGCTATAAAAATACGTATTTTGTTATGTGCAAATGGCTTTAGATACCTAAACACAACCTTTAATATTTCCCCAGTTAAATTCATTAGCACAGTAATGTATGTGTGTCATTAGCACACATACATTAGCACAGTATGCTACATTCATGAGCATAGTAGTTCATGCCCAGTAGTAAATTCATTAGCGCACCAAGTTAAATTCATTAGCACAGTAGAGGGGCGCTGAGTTTTTCCCAGGGGGGTCTCCACCCCCCCCCCCGCACCTTTGCATTTCACCCCCTTGGAAAGCCCCTTGGAAAACCCTGCCGCAGTTCCTCGGAGCCCCTCGGTGGCCCGCTCGCCCCCCTCCGCGCCAGCCAGGAGGCGGCCACCACACTGCAGAGGAGGAGAGTCCAGCAGGCGGAGGGGGCGGGCTGGCCCAGGGGGGACGCACCATGCAGGCGTGAGTGACGGCGGGCGAGCGGGCGACGAGCTGGCCGGCCGGCAAGCCCACGGCACGCGGATGTCCACATCCCCGGGTCTAGGTAGGCTCACCGTGGGGGGCGATGTTGTTTTTTCCCGGGGTGGGTGCGTGGGGGGGGACTTCTTTTCTTCCGCCGCAGCACCTGTTGCAGCCGGGCGCGCGTGCGCCGTCGCGTTCGGAGAGCTTCCCGCGCAGGCTGCCCCCAAGGGCCCCTTGCCCTGCTCAGGCGGAATAATCCTGCGCGGGACGCTGCGCCTCCCGAAGCCCCGGCAGGGTCCTGGGCGGAGGGCAGATCCGGCCAAACCCAGGCGCGCGCTTCTCGAAGCTCCCGCAGCCGGCCTTTGGCCCCGGGTGGCTTTGAAGCGGGGCAACGGGAGCATCGCAGGGGAGGTTTTGCCTTGGAGTTGCCGCTCTTTAGATGCCCTTTCCCCCCATCCATATTCTCAAAACTCAACAATAAGCCCCCATGCAAAGTTTTGAGAATTCACATAAATTCCATTTATTCATGGAAGGTTTTGCATTGGGTTTGCCGCTCTTTAGATGCACTTTCCCCCCATCCATGTTCTCAAAACTCAATAAGCCGCCAGGCAGAGTTTTGAGAATTCACATACACAATTCATGGAAGGTTTTGCCTTGGGTTTGCCACTCTTTAGATGCACTTTTTCCCCATCCGAATTCTCCAAACTCAACAATAAGCCCCCATGCAAAGTTTTGAGAATGCAGATGGAGGAAATGGGCATCTGTAGAGTGGCACATCCAAGGCAAAACCTCCCGTGAATAAATGGCCAGAGGAGCTGCCCCCTCCCCCCTTCCCCGCGCCATCGCGCACCGCATTTTATTATCCCTGAAACTAACGCGGGGACGCTTTTCAAGTTGCTGGCGTGCAATGGGTTCGTTTATGGGAGGCGGCGAATAACTCCCAAGCGTCCTTCTTTGGCATTGGCGGCTGGGAAACCTTTCCTGTCCAAAGTTATTTCTCAGAATGGCTTATCTCCCTTTGAAAAGTGGCCGCTTTTCAGTGTCTTTAATTAATTGCGTCAAAAAGGATAATGGTGTGGACGGGTTACCACACTTTGTATTCCCAGCGATGGAAGGTTTTGCCTTGGATTTGCCACTCTTTAGATGCACCTTTTCCCCATCCGTATTCTCAAAACTCAACAATAAGCCGCCAGGCAGAGTTTTGAGAATTCCGATGGGGAAAATTCCCCGCCGGAATTCTCAAAACTCTGCATGGCGGCTTATTGCTGAGTTTAAGTAAGTTTGAAAATGTTGTAAAAAAACGTCGCTTTAAAAGGGATTTTTGGATCCCACGGCTAATAAATGGTTGGAAGACGTTTTCACAGCAAGTTTGAAAATGTTGTAAAAAAACGTCGCTTTAAAAGGGATTTTTGGATCCCACGGCTAATAAATGGTTGGAAGACGTCTTCACAGCTAAAGGGGCCAAAGAAAAGTGTGAACAGTGGGGGTCACCACACTTTTATTCCCAGCGATGTATTAAGAGTTTGAAAATGTTATAAAAAATACTGTTCGCACTTTCTATGTATTCCCAGCGATGTATTAAGAGTCTGAAAACGTTATAAAAAATACTGTTCGCACTTTGCTTGGCCCCTTTAGCTGTGAAGACGTCTTCCAACCATTTATAAGCCGTGGTATCCAAAAGTGTGGTAACCCCCCGAATTTCTTATAACGTTTTCAAACTCTTAATACATTGGTGGGAACACATAGAAAGTGCGAACAGTATTTCTTATAACGTTTTCAAACTCTTAATACATCGCTGGGAATACAAATGCTGTAACCCCTAGTTTAGTTTCCTCGTAGCTATTTCTTCGGGTGTATGATCGATCAGTTGAACTTCAGCACTGTCAATTTGCGCACTAGGTCGTCCCCCCCCACTGTCTTTTCCTTTTCTTCTTTCTGTATCCATATATTGAAAAGAAAAGTGGTCGCTCTGTATCAACAGTAGACAATTGGCTTTGCTTCTTTATATGCTATTAATATCAATGGACTAATTATGCCACCCTCCTGTGGCTGCAGTGTCTTCCAGCATGTACGTATTTTTTTCAGGTTATAGTCTATTTATTTATTTTTAAGATGTATTTAAATAATTCGTAGTCCACCTTTCTCACTTGGACTCAAGGTGGATTACACAGAGTCAATACAAGCAACAGGATGGGACGTTCAGTGAACAATGCAATAAGATTAGGTTTTTGGAACCACCCAGGAGTGTATAAACAGAACTGAAGCAAAACCTGAAAAGAACTGTACATATCTAAATAAATGAGTAATACACAGAACAGATTCAATCCATTGCACAGATGACTTTTCTTTCCCAAAAAATTAATGAGACCTAGAAGTGCTTAACTTGGGCTAACTCATACCCTAAGACTTTAATTCTGTGTGGTGTTTACTTGATTGTAAGCCCTAATGAATACATAGGGACCTGCTTCTGAGTAAGCATGCATAGGATTGGTTTCCATCCTCAAAACCTCATGTAAGTGTTGGTAAAATGGTTACCGGAGCATGAGATTAGCTTTAAATGTGTTGTCGGATGTTACCACAATTTAAATTATCGTTCCTTTCTAGACAAGCATCTTTGGAGGTGAAACACACCTATCATATAGTGCCTTTAGGTTTGAATCAGGATATCAGATGGCTCCCTCACCCAAGGATGATAATTGGTTGAATCCTATTCAGAGGAAGCACAGCATTAAAGCTTCCATTGATTGGGTGGGGGAAGGAGTAGAAGCTGGGAAAAGAATTTTTAATAGTGCTAGCAAAATTTATATTGTTGCAAAACTATAGATTTGATCAGTATTTGCATTATAGCAAAATGCACTTTGAAGTCTTTAGAAGTTTGGAGTTGTAATGAGTCTAATAAAATCTAAGCCTTGCTTAGAGCTCTGTGCAGTTTTTCATAAAGCAGGAAACAAACAGGGACACCCTCCAGACAGAATTATTTCAAGTCCCACTCTTTTTAGCTGAAAATTTGGAAATTCTCACTATTTCTATACTCCTGACTTCAGCAAAGGAAGGATCTTTGATAGTTCTCCAGTCTGCTTTGACATTTTCTCATGTCAAAATAATTTTGGTAACAAAACTGGATGTTGTTTGTAGTTGCAGAATATACGTTTCTGGAACATTCTTCTAGATTTGATTAATACTACTTCTGCTGGGCAAGTCTCACTTTAAATCAAGATGTACAATTATGTAGGAAGAAGAAATGAATTTGTATATCAAACCTTGTAGTCATAAGCACATTGAATGCAGTGGGAATTATTTCTGAGCATACATGCTTAGGATTGTTCTGCCAGTCACTTATACTTCAGAGCACTGAACATGTTAATAAGTTTACATCTGTGAGCATTTTCTACTTATTTCAATGGGTCCACCACCGTTTTTGAATTGATTTAATTTTTTTGTATCTTTAGTTTATAATCAGATTGGGACACAGGATTTGCTCTAGCCAAAGTGCCCATACTGAGAGCATTGGCTAGATAGACAAATAAAAATTCGGAGTATCAAGTTCTAATGATACCCAGGGTAAAAAATTTAAAGTGAATTTTTAAAAATCAAAATAAAGATACATGGCGATCTATTGAACAATAAATGTCACATCTGTAAAGCAGGACTGTCAAGTCAGATAGCCATGGAAGGTCATTGATCCTCCCTAATCCAAAGGGTGACATTATTATATTAGGAAAACAATTAAATAGTCCCATCCTTGGAAACCACTTTGCAAGGAATTTAGTAGTGTGAAAATCTGTTTGGTCCTACTGGGGCGGGGGGGGGGGAAGGCTTCAGGTTAAGAGGGCTTAAATGGAGGGCTCATTCAGTCTTAGAAGAATCTATAATATTTAAAATGCTGCTGCTGCAAAATGGAGTAAAAACACATTTCAGCATATTAGTATTTGGTGAGTTTCTCTGTAAACCTGATTATATCTTTAAAATATAATCCCAATAAAAATGTAAGCCACAGAGTTGTTAAATTCATATGGAAATGCAAAATAAGATAACAGATTGCAGTGGGTTTTGAATATAGGAATGGGAACAGCTTTCTTTACAAATCTTTTTATATTAAAGTGTTGATGGTTATGCTTTATAAGTACAGTCCCATTTAAAAATAATAATTTGTGGCTGGTGTCTTATTTGGTATCAGAAGCAAGCCCCCCCCCCCCCGTTCCTACTTCTAGGCTGGTTTGGCAATACTTGGACTTTGGACTGTTCCAAGATTTCTCGGGGATTTAACATGGCCTTAATTCAGCCATCTGTTATAGATTTAGCAGGGCAAAGTTATTTGAAGTATTGGACAGAGCTTTAGAAATTTCTCACATGTTTGAAGGTTAGGGAAAGACCTACCTTTATGAATAGATTTTGAATAATTCTCAGCAAGACAATGGTGAAGAGGTTTGTGGGGGGGGGGTTCATGTAATTCCCATGAAGCCCAAGTCCTACTGTCTGCCTTTAGTGTTGCTGAAAGGCAATTAGCATTTCAACCAGCCAATTTGGTTACATGTAGTAAAGTACTTGGGTTTGTAATTTGCTTCCCTCTGCTTGGTGCTGTTGAGAACTAGCCCTTGTGTAATCCTCTCAAAGTACCTTTCTCTCCAGCCTGGTTATTGTTGCTTGTTTTAAATAACTAATCAACAAAGAGGCTTCCTTGACTTGAACTCCAGGGGTTCAATAGAGCAGGGACAACAAAATACTGAACTAATAAGGAAATGATTATAATTATTAAATAGTCACTATTAAATTATAGCACAGGTTACAAGGTTTAGCAAAGCGTTTAAAAGGCTTGCAATTCAGGGAAAGATAAAATTACATGTCTTGAAAATCAGACAGAGTTTACAACACCATGTTTCCTCTAGTCATCAAGAAGACAAGATGCTGCATCCTTCTGATTTATTATCAGTCTGGATAAAGATGAGAGATAATTGGTATGGTAAATTAGAGATGAGGTTAACCACCTTTATCAAAAGGATGGAAATGTGTCTGTCCGTCCCCCCTTTGGAGAGTGTGTTCTACGAAGAAAATCAGCAGCAAAAAACCTTTCGAGATTTTAGAAAATGAGGCGTAATTAAATCAGTGAAAAGGATTTTGATGCACATCTGTAATTCAGAATAACCCTGAAACTGTGCAGTACAGTTGTTAGCATTTGAAGTATAATTGTATGTTGTCAGGCACAGCTGAATAATTTATTGGAACACTTTGCAAACACATTAACATGCAGTGTGGTTTATCCACATTTATTCCTTTTGAAAGAGCCATCATACAGGATAACATTATTCCTTTTGTCGGTCTAATAGCTCAGTCCAATTCTTGCAGTACAATGGAAATCTCTTTGAACAAGGAGCTTTTGGGGATTGGTAGAGTGACTGATGTTTTCTTGTACCCCATCACAGGATGGTGTCTATTAGGAAAAGTACCAAAAAGTCTGTGGTTACCACCAAGAAGGAGAGACTGGGAGAGTTTTCCACTTGTCTCAAACCAGATGGCACAGCAGCTTCCACTTACTTAGCTACAGCTACAGCTCAGGATAAGATCAGGCTGCACTTGAAAGTAATACCATTTCATTTGTGTCTCACACAGAAACTCATTCCTTGCCATCTCAAATATGGCTTCGTCCATATTATTGTTGAAGAAGCTATAATAATACATGCCTTTTTAACGTGACCAAATTGTGTCGAATTATTAAGTTTTCTGGAGATAATGACACAACAAAAGCTGTCAGTCACTTCTTTAGACTACCACCCCTACTTTTTTTTTCTTCTGTGAGAATTTTGATTTCAGTCACATCTTTATTGATTACTGGCAATTTGGAGATAGCCAGGAAGGCAGACAATAACTGGATAGCATTTTTTAAATGCACCATAGGTGAAATCTGTCTTTCTAACTTTTATCAAGATTTGATGTGGTTCACCTCAGTTTTTACATCTTAACCCAAATATAAACTGTTGCAGCGCCATGGTTTTTACTTGAATTGCGGCTGAATCCTCAATACCTGGAATCTTATTTAGACTGTTCAAATAACAGAATACATCTTCTGAAGATTGGGACATTTATGCACTATGAATATATATGTAGCTAAAAGTGTGAGTTGCAAGTGCTTCCATGTATGAATTTTGTATTGCATGCAGCAACTTTTCATCACTGTTATCTGATTATGACAAAATACGTATTGACATAAAAAGTGCCCATATTCTGGTGAAGTAGAAGTATGCTATATTATATAGTTGGGTGTTTGTATAATTTAGACCTTTGGAAATTCAAATTTTATTCAGCATTCAATTTAGACATTTTTTCTGCTTCAAGTTTAACCAGTACTGATTATAGGAAGAACTTCCTTTTTTGTTTAACTGGAAATGTGTAAGTAAACAAATGCAGGTGGTATCCTGAAAAAGGTGGGTAGTTTCCTCATCTACCCATTGGATCTGTGGAAAGTCTGTAGACTACACAACTCGTGTTAATTTTTGCAGTTGTTTCTGCCAGCTGGTGAAGGACCAGTACAGACAGAAACGCTGGTGGCTTGCATGGATCAGATATGATCCCATCAGATTCCCCTAAATAATAGTCATGTTTGGAAACTAGTACTGACAGTTTGTTCTCCTGCTTGTATTTGTCGCTTGAGAATTACTGATACCCTAGAAGGTTGGATGTGTGTGAGTGCAGAAAATAGTGTGTACTTTGTTATGCTAACCATGCAACTTCAGTTGTCTTGATATCCTCCATAAGAAGTGTACATGTTGAATTAGAGGGATTTGTTGTCATGTCTATGTTGATGGAACTTGAAGAAAATCTCTATAGTTGAATGCTCTTCTTTAAGCAAGAACAGTGCAGCGTGAGAAATTCTTGCACACAGCAGTGCTCCTGGCAGCTTCTGTAAAGCTGAAACTGTAATGACAAGGGAGCTAAAGCTATTACCTAAATCCTGTCAAGTATGATGAGTGAGATATTTCTGACTGCATTTGCCACACCTCCTTCCCCGACTGGAGAAATTAGCTTACCACTATCCCTTGTCTGCTCACTACATGGGAAGCAACTTTAATGGATGTGGTGAGGACTGAAGTTTGGAGATTTTACCTTATACCCTTCTGTCATCATCCAGTTCATCAGTGAGGCCAGGTGAACTGGGGTCAGAGCCAAGTCTCTATTCCAAAATAATGTCTTCCCAGATTCCAATAAGACTATAATCAGAAACTTGTTGAACAAGAACAAAAATCCATGCAGTCCAGGATCCTGTTTCCCACAGTGGTCAGACAGTTGCTGCCAGTGACGTCCAAGTGAAAGCAGTGTCGCTGGAAAGTAAAGCAAGGGACATTACACGCAAGTAAGGGGTGAGTGTTCGGATCCAAAGACACACACACGCACAATGGATGCCACCAGGAGTAATATTTATACCCAGAAATGGGCCCTGAGGCAGTATGAGGCAACTGGCAACAGAACATTACCAGGGGCAAAGAACTGTGATTGCTCCTATGGGGTCCGGATAATAGGGTATGAGAGGTATGAGGTAATGTCAGGAAGTGAAAGAATACCTGTGATTGCTTGATTAATTACCGGTGGTTGTTTTGGTATAGATATTGGAATGTGAGGGGATGTCTGAAAAGTTTCTCAAGATGGGCATGAGTCAGACAGGAGACGTTTGCTTAATCTCCTTTGAGTGCTTGATGGCTGTCTTGAGGGGCGACAGATATGCAGGAGAAGAGCTAGGCTTTTTCCTGAATACCATCCATTACCTGGTAGATGACATTAAAAGTCTCAGGGTTTTCCAGGTGTCTGCTAAGAGTGCTTAATTTAATATGTGAGGCAGGCTTTACTCACTCCATTGTCTTGCCAGCTTTCCACACCATGGGCCAGGAGAAAATGCACAGTGACCCATTCCTGCCTGCCAACTCCAAGGTATCACACAGACACAAAGATGGCTTCCAGGGTCCCCTGAAAGAATGTTTCACTTCTGTGGAGCAGTGCCCTGCTTTAACCTTGGCCCTGTATGCCCTTATGGCTTATCAGGTAGCTGGGGCAGTCCAGGCACCAACACTAACGTCAGTGTCTCCAGCAACTGCTCCATAGTGTCTCATCCAGGTGTTGTGTTGCAACGACTGGGCTGTGATGGATAAGGCAGGCAGAACCAATCAGGAGCCAGCAACCCGGGGGCCTAGCCCAGCGCTTATCACATCCTATGGACGGGGAGGGGCATGGCCAGGGATGCTGGCTCCATATCTCCGTATTTCCCCACCCCCTTAAAGGGATCAAGTCCTGTCACAAATATTGGGCAGCTAATAGATTTGGGAAGGGACCAGTCCCCCTCCCATGGAAACCCCAAGAAGGTTCTTGACCCACATGGTACAAAGGGTTTCCTCTCCTTGGAGGGGCACGGGGAAATGTTGAGAGTTTGTGCAGTTGTGCATCCTCCACTCACAGGAGGACTCACCCCTGCTGGTGATGGAGCAGGAGGGGAGCTGTTGGGGTGTGGCATTGTGTGAGGGTGCCGCCAACAGGTCCCCCAGCAGCCTCTCAGTGCGCACATGTCCATCCCTAAGTTCCCTCGCAACAGCAAGCAGCCCCTCCAGGTGCCTCGCCCTCAGCTGCTACCCCAGGAACTCTGTAATGCCCAGTGTCCTCAGGATGACTGACCCAGCCACTGCCGCTTGTTTCATGGAGGTCAGGGCACAGAGATGGGAGAAGGGCCCTGGAGTAGGGGGACAGAGAGTGGAGCCTCAGTCACCTCACCTCTCTCGCCCCCTGGCTTAGCAGCCTGAGAGCTTTGGTCACCCTCCCCGTGACTAAACTCCATCTCCTCCTGGATTAGCACAAGGGGATGGAGGCCTGGGTTGCCACCTATCCAGACAGAGTTTGCATCAGTTGCAGGATTCCAGACCATAGTGGATGCTGTGGACCGCACCCATATTTCCTTCACGGCTCCCTGAGAGGAGTAACAGGTGTACCAAAACCACCATCGCTTCTATAGCCTCAACGTCCAGGCAAACTGTCTCATCAGGGCATTTTCATGGACCTTGTGGCCAAGTTTTTGGGCAGCCTCCATGATGTGCAGATATTTGCTTCATCAGGCCTCAACCACCTGTTGGCAAAGGATGGCTGTTGGCTCAGCAGTCTAGATAAGGGGTGGGGTCCTGGGTAGGGGCCTGCAGACCTGATGGGTGTCATTCCATCCATGCCAGGTGATTGTGGATACCCCCTTCTCCCTTATTTGCTGATCTGGAAGGTGAGCTGCCAGACCATGCAGCCTACGACAAGCCCATTGCCATACATGCATGGCTTTTGAGCGAGCAATCGGCTCGCTGAAGGTGTGGTTCCGTTGCCTCCCCCGTATGGGAGGGCAGCAGGCCATGTAGCCCCTGGCAGTTGCCAAGCTCCTTCCCATCAGTGCTGTGCTCCACAACATTGCCATCTGCCAACAGCTGTAGGGTTGGTGTCAGAGGGTCCCTGGGGCTGGGGGCGGCCAGTGGGATGGAACTCTGCTGCAAACTTCCCTCAAGGCAGAGGCTGGTGCCATCTGAACAACACTCACCTGTCCTGCGTTAAGGTGCTCATTGACTGCTTAATGATCCATTCACCGTGGCAGCTGCTGCACAGGGCTCTGTTCCTGCAAGAAAATGAGTTCAAGGGTTGTGTGGCAACTTACTCCACTTAGAATGGAGGGGCTGCACCCCTCCCAACAAAGCACCCTGTCCACGGGGTGCCTGCCAAAGGAATGAGCATACAGTCCAGTGCGGAGATGAAAACCTGGGTCCCCTCCCCCAGCAGCTCTCCTCGAACACTCTCCATGCACCAATTCCCCTTGTGCATGAGTGGCCAAGGTGCCCAGAGGTCATGGCTCCTGCCACCCCTGCTCGACCACAGTGCTGCTGGGCTCAGGTGTGTATGAGGCAGGGTTGCCATGAGCAAGAGGAAGGGGGAAGCAGGCTTGGGAACCAGGCCAGTGCACAGCTGCCCCATTGGATCCTGACACTGGAGATGGGGGTACCTATTTGGGTTCTGAGATGGGAGAGGTCAGCCACAGAGTATGGACTTTGCTTTCCCCTTTCGGTGTTGGCACAAAGTGCTCACCCAGTAGTACTTAGTGCCCATTCTGTGCTTTTCCTGCCCCCAAAGTGCCTCTCTGCTTGCTCTAAGTCTGCACAGCAGGGAACTCTAAGATAGAGTCCCGTGTCACTTGCCCTAGTGAGTTGTGCGGCATCGTAGCCGGGGGGGTTTGTAGGGATGGGCCCCCCACAATTGGGTGCTGGGGAAGGGGCTTGACTGCTACAGGAAAGGGAGATGACTGATTGCACCTGTAGTAGACATTCTGAGCTGCTTTGGCCCTCATGGGCATGGCTGTGGCAGTGGGAGGCACTTGATATTTGAGTACAGTTAGCCCCTATGGGCTGCGCTGGTTTTTTTGTTGGCATAACTTTGCACCTCTGGCGGGCGTTCCCAGGTTGAAAGGGCTTAGGGAGCTGACTAACTGCAGCCACACTCTCCGAACCACCCTCAACCACACCAGCTCAGAGGCCTATGCCTCAGTGGCACTAATGGTTGTCTGCTGTGGGGCTACACTGGCACCCGAGAGCAGCAGAATGATGCTTGGAGCCTGCACCAGCGTAACTGGCCCTTACCCTGGCATAACTAGAAGATATGCAGGCATAAAGGTGAGTCAGCTCTCTGAGTGCATCCCTTTCTTCCCCCCCCCCACCCCCAATTGCACTCTAAGAGAAGAAGACAGACAAGTAACTGCATGTGGCTAAGTTTTTGGCGGCTGTAATAAAACCATAGTGTAAGTTAGGTAGTAAGCCTTAGGGCTTCCCTTTTAGTATGTGGTAGCTCTTTGTTAATGAAGAAGACTAAAACCTTTTTTCTCCAGCCTTTTTCCAGTAAATACTCCCATCATGATCCCTTTTACTCCTTCTGGGGAGGAAAAATAAAGGTACCCTTAATTTTTTTCACGTAAAAGTAAAAAAAAAAGTGGCTACAGGTGGCATTATTTGGACGAAAACGACAAAGGGTTAAAAAGCCCCTCTTCTTCCTCCCTCCTGTGTCCTTCTCCCCCTTCAAAAAGCAGCTTCAGTGACTGCATTTTGTAAAGGGAAAAAATACTGTCACAACAATAACAGAAACACATTAAAGTTTCATTGTTTCTGATAACAGAGACCATACAGAATACAAAATCAAACTGAAAATCTGTATATTTAATGCTGTTATGTCTAAATCAAAATTTAATCTTGTTAACTCCCAGAACTTATTTTTGGTGACATGGCTTAGTTCTAAACTGTGTGACATGCTAAAAAAAAGTCCCATCATAAAGAGATGTTATGCCTATTTTCTGTCGAAGGAGGCATAAAATAGCCTAAGAAAGATGTTTTATTTCCTAGTCTTGAAGTAAGCCCCACTAAGGGACTCAGCTGCAAAATTAGAAGCATCATTTTACATCCTCCCTGAGAATTGTAGCAAT
This sequence comes from Euleptes europaea, assembly GCF_029931775.1. Classification (NCBI taxonomy): domain Eukaryota; kingdom Metazoa; phylum Chordata; class Lepidosauria; order Squamata; family Sphaerodactylidae; genus Euleptes; species Euleptes europaea. Next base: position 82,021,704 of record NC_079315.1, on the reverse strand, counting down.
TTAATTTATATCTTAATATCTTTTCTCATATCACTTGAAGTCAAACAGTTTATTCAAAAAGGAGAGAGAATGTTTATTTTCATTGCAAAAAAACAACAACTACCCACCATAATTGGGCCTACAGGGTAAGGGAAATAATTTACATGCTAAACCATTTTCTGATATCATGTAACACTTACAAGGCATTTTTCAGTTTGTCCAGCTCTTAATTTTAAAATACTGTCAGTAGCTAACAAAAAAATTATTAGGTAATTATTTTAAACATTGCTTTAATATATATTTTTGCATGTGTTACAAAACAGAAAGAAAGCAAACTACCCACAAATCATTGTAAAAATAAATGTAGCCAGGAGGAATTCTTGGTAGCTGAATTATTGATGATATGATTATGAGACTTCTCTAGTTCCACAAGTGTAACTTTATCGGTTTAGAATGCCCCTTAACAGAGGTAATAGAATTCAAGTAATTCTAAACGCCTTAACCTTGCTCTGTAAGGATCATATTTTCAGGATTATTTACTTGAGGCACACACCGTGGGAAGATACTTGCTTAGTCTATGATGGGTAACGGCCGAAGCTAAAAGGTCAACAGCACCCTTAGTTCATTATAGATTATGCCTGAATTTGCAGACAGAGTAATTGCCTCAGAGTTTACAAAGGTTGCATGGTTCACATTCAAGTTGCAGTTGAGCACTCAAGATAACATTTGCATTCTAGGGAGGCAACCAACATAGAAACCACTTGGCAAGTTAGCAATAAAGTGCATTTATATAATAATGCTATACGCTGAGAACCTTTAATTTCATTGAATGTGTTAACATGTATTGTGGGTTTTTATTTCACTTTTTAAGAGTGTTGTATGCTTGGTTAGGGTCCAAAGACTGAAAAAGGGCAATTCTGACAGAAAACTGGTCACTTATGGAAAGGGGATCTAACCATTAGTATTTAAGCTTTAGTAGATCTTTACTGTCTGAGACTGCACAATGTTGCGTGGCTGTCCGTAATAGTTTTTAATGTCTGCTGCTATAGAAGATGTGCACAGTTTCTTGCATCTCCGTCTCAGACACATGTGTAAGTACATTGCTGATCTTGGATGTTCCTACAGGCAGTTCTGTGAAGTCCATAAAATTCCAACCCCATTTTTCTAGCCATGTCTTAAGATACTGATGACAGCTAAACTTTTGTTTAAAAATGTGATATCTTCTATTTCAGTGTGTTTCCTAATGGCTTGTGACTGGCCCATTCTGTGCAAGCACTGGGGTGGATCATATGCAAGATTCCCTGCTTGAAACATATTACCGTATTTTTCGCTCCATAAGACGCACTTTTTTCCTCCTCAAAAGTGAGGGGAAATGTCTGTGCGTCTTATGGAGTGAATGCCGGCTGGGCACGTGCGCGAGCCGGCGTTCCCTGCCCTGACGGCCAGCTGGGAGGCGGGCGGGGCCGTACAGAGCTGCGCGTGCGCGTCGGGACGGCGCGAGCCGGCGTTCCCCGCCCTGACGGCCAGCTGGGAGGCGGGCAGGGTGCACAGCCGGCTCGCGCCGTCCCGACGCACACGCGCCCAGCCATCTCTGTGCGGCCCGCCTCCCAGCTGGCTGTCCGGGCGGGGAACGCCGGCTCGCGCCGTCCCAACACACACGCGTGGCTCTGTGCGGCCCCGCCCGCCTCCCAGCGAATGGATGTGATATAATGAATGTGAATGGATGTGATATAAAATAATATGTGCAGGCATTGTATCAACCTGGGCCTGGCTGGTACCCCTGTTTACCTCAGTGCCCCCTGACCCCCATATATCTATTTCTACTTGAAAAAGTATAAGGTACTCAGGAAGCATTTATTATTGGTCATAGAAATATAGGCTGTACTTAACGTGTACCATATCTACTATTTTCTGTTCATATTCATATTTCCAGTTTTCTTTCTTTTTCTAGGGATGCCCTCTGCCTATTCATTAGTTACACTTTTTTTAGCATTATTCATCAGTTTTACCTCTGGAGAAACAGAAGTAAAGTTCATTGGACAAACTGAATTTGTGGTTAATGAGACAAGCACAACAGTTATACGGCTTGTTATTGAAAGAGCAGGAGAACCAGTGAACGTCACAGCGATTGTTTCGGTAAGAAAGGCTGTTTTTCTGCACGGATGATGGAATGAAGGGGAAGGGCTCTAGCTCAGTGGTAGAGCATCTGCTTGGCATGCAGAAGGTCACAGGTTCAATCCTCAGCACTTCCACTTAACAAGACTAGGCAGTAAGAGATGAGAAAGACCACTGCCTGAGACACTGGAGACCCGCTGCCAGTCTGAGTAGACAATACTGACCTCGATGGACCGAGGGTCTGATTCAGTATAAGGCAGCTTCATATGTGAAGACCTTTTAAACCAAAACTGGTCAAATAAAGAAGTTTTTTGGGGGAAGGCTTGTATACGTTCATTTGTTCCTGGCAAACTGAGGCCAAAATTAGTCTTCCATAGAAAGACCAGCAAAAAATCTTCGCAATGTAATGATATTTCAACGATCAAGATTCTTGTTTTAATAGTACATATTAATGGAAGTGTTATTTAAAGTTTTACATAATGATGTTTCTGGTTCAATGAATACTTACGTCTGTATTTTAGATTCATGGTGAAAACACAGGAGACTTTTTTGATACATACGCAGCAGCATACATAACTGAAACAGAAACTAATCGGACAGTGTATATCTCTGTGTGTGATGATGATCTTCCAGAGGCTGATGAGACTTTCACATTTTATTTGACATTACAGGTAGGTACGAATTTTTCACAGAAGGGAGGGCTGTGGCTCAGTGGCACATGTTTTGCCTACAGAAAGTCCCTGGTTCAATTCCTGGCATTTCTAGAGAAAGGATCTTAATGTACAGCTGTTGGGAACACTTCTTCTCTGTCTGACTGTCAGTGGTTCTCCAGACTTTCAGAGTACTTAGTACTAAGTCAGATGGACAGATGGTTAAAGGAAGTTTCATAGGCTCATGCAGATCTAATTACATTGAAATATGTGCTTGATCTTTGAACATATGATCTTCCTCATGTTTTAGTACCTAAACAAATATTTCAACATTTAAATTTTGCTTAAAGTTTTTGAACCTTTGGTTTCCTTCAAGCTAGTGTGCTAGTTTTAAAATAGAAAGGAGGAGGTAAATATATCCAAGGTGAGTTGGTACACCGGTCAACAAGTATTGTACCTGGAATGCTTCCTTGCTGAAGTGGGGGAAACGTTCATACAACAGATTTTTTCAAATCCAAAAAATATATTTAATGAATCTTAAAGATGGTTTCTTGACATCCTTGTAATCTCCATGTTTTATATGAATGAATTTTTATTTGCAGTCAAAGACCAATAAATACACACTATATGTAACAATGTTACAACATTTCAAATAAAATAGGATATAAAAGCTTATCAAAATTAAAATCAGATTACCGCATAGTAATATAACAATTATCTCCCTCCTATAAACCATCTCCCTCCTATAAGCCATCAGGTTTCTCCACTTCCGAAATCCAGTAGTTTAAGCCATGTTTTATATTATTAAATAAGTTGATTAAATCCTAATTTTCAGAGACGGGCATTCCATTCCTAAATGCAGTGTAAAAAATAAAACAGGGGAAATGCCCCCATTGAGTAAAGTGAGGCTATGCAACCAGAATACCTGGCATAGCAACGCCACAGCTTGAGGGGGCATTCCTACATCAAAGAGGTTAGGAAGCTGGCTAAAGGCAGCTCTGCCCCCAGGAACGCCCTGGGAACTCCCCCCGCCCCAAGCTGGTGCGGGCTCCAGCTTCCAGGATTTCGTTTGCCGGCATAGCAGTGCTGGTGGTGGAGCCCCGCGCAGCGGTGTGGCTTCCTGGCAGCAGCGTGTTTGCTCCCATGCTAGCGTAAGTGCCACTTTATTCTGTGATAAGGTGGCACCTACGCCGGCACATGGTCATGCCATCTCCTATTAAAATGGTCTTTGGTCAGTATACCATCTTTGACCTCCCTGTGTCTCACACGCCTTTTCCTCTTTTTGTTGTTGTTGGCATTTTAATTATTATGAATTGCCTCTTAACTATACATCAGCAGTAACCAACAAAACAGCCTGTCACCCAAAATTTCTAGCTGCTCTTGTGAGGTGATGGAGCAGGAATACCCACCCTCTACTTGAAGTCGTCAGGAGGTGGTGATGAAGGCAGTGGCAGTCACAGTCAGCAGTGCACAAGTGTAGCGTTGCTGATTGGTTGTTTGTTTTTGCTGGTTCTTGCTGGTTCAGTGGCCCACACCCATGCCAAGAGTTGCTAATAGTAAGTCACTTGCATGCTTCTGTGACACCTCCTGCTTCAAAAGCCACCTCCCAACACTTACAAGTTAGGTCCTGTCTTTCCTCCATTGCTCCACAGCAGCGCTGGTAGGTCTGTCTGATGGGGACCCCTTCACTGTTCCCCAACGTACCCAAGACACTGAATATATGGGTAACTTATTACTACATTGCAAACTTGGAAGTAATTTTCAGTATTTCTTCATTTTCTCCCCATTTTCCCTTTTGCAAGTTCCTGTAAATGATAGAGAAAAGGAAATGGTTATACACCAATTTTATCCTGTTTTTATACTAACAATGTTGTTTTGTTTCGTCATTGTGATCATATAGATGATCATTATGGGACTTATAAAAGTAAATCTCAGAGCTTTCAGTATCCTATATAGTGTGAAAAGACCTTCAGTTTCTTGTTGGGAGTGGGAGAGAATGAATGCTTCTTATCTGGCTTCTTATTGCTATGGTATCAATAATATTGTCAAGCTATGATTAATGGTCTCCAGGGTTGGAGTCAAACTCTTCGTTGTTTAACCAGACTAAGTCTATAGAATTTGGGCTGCATGAAAAAAGCAAGAGCGGTTTTGGAGCAATGAGTTGACTCGGAATAGCATTTCGTTGGAATGTGTCATTAAGAGAGATTCATTTACTCTGAAAATAACCCTTGTGTCACACACAAGACCTTACTGAAAACCTGACTGCATTTTTCCCCTGCTTGTATAGACCATTTTATTTGCAGTATACCCTTCCAATATTACTTACTGTGTGCCTGGTCTGTTTCAGAAGCCATTTCCAGGAGTAAAGCTTGGATCGCCCAGAACTGTAACAGTAACAATTTTATCAAACGACAATGCTTTTGGGATTATTTCTTTCAGTATGGTATGATTTTTGTTTTCTATTCCTTTATTCTTTGAAATGGAATAACGGGGAGATATTTCTGAGGAATAATTTAGCAGTGAATGGGAAACCGAGCAGCCATAACATTGTGGTTGATAGAACGAGTGGGAAGACCCCAGTTAAATTCTAAACTCAGACATAAATGGCATGGATGGCTTTATGTATGCCACTGTCTTTCATCCCAGCCTCCCTCCCCCAATATCATATATAATATTAGAAAAGTCTGTCCCTTTCTAGTAATATGGCTTGATACTGTTCAACAGCAGTAAGACACCTTAGGAAAGCCCATGCTGCTGCTGTTCAATTTAGAAAAAGGTTGCCCGTGGACCTTGAAATGTAGAATCAAAGGTTTTCCTATTGCCCCAAAGTAGCCTGTTGTGGCTCAACAGATCTTCTTGGACTCATTTGGATTGTGGTATCAAAGCAGTTGAGTGAAAGGCAAACAGAGAATATGATACTTGGCAGGTCGTTGGAGGATCTTTTTAAATGTCCCAAGCAAACTGAAATAGCTGATCAAGTTTTCACTGACTTTGGATACAAGATGGGCAGCCCATTCCTGAGGGGGACTGGATATGCAGTGGCCAGGAGTGGCGTAGCCACATTGTCTCCTCAGAGGCTTCCCAGCCACAAAATAAGTAAATAAAAAGAAAGACAATTAAAAAATCTCCCATTGGGTTTAGGGAGGCTATTCCAGCTATTTTGCTGGCAAAGCAATAGTGCCGAGAGAAGGGGCGTTCCCGGGCCAAAAGGGGTCTGAAAGCTGCCTAATGTCAGCTCTGCCCCTGGGATTGCCCCGGGAACCCCCTCCCCCCCACGCCAGCATGGGATTTCCCTTCCGGGACTTCCCTGCTGGCGTGGCAGCAATGGGGGCGGAGGCTGGTGCAGCTCCGTGGCTTCTCGGCGTCAGCATGTTTGCCTTCGTGTTGACGTCTGTGCCACTATGCACTGTGGTAAAGTGGCAGGGCACTGGTGCAGGGTTACGCCGGCTCCTGTGGAGCTTCGCCCCCCACTTAGGATTGCAGTATTAGAAGATGGAGAAGATAACATCCTTGTACTGATTAGTAGACAATATTATCTTGAAAGGATAGGTGTATCAATATTACAAAAAGCGCTAGATTTTACCACACAGAGATCTGGTTCCAGAAAAACAGGCAGGAGGGCCACCCGCTGACCCCCTTCCTCATATAACCAATCCCTTTCTCCCAACCAAGTTAATCTCTAGCACACGTTAGCTAGTCTTGGTGTCCAGGAAAATACCAACAGCTGATGCTAGATCAGATGATGTAGCTTCCAGAGGCTTTAGGGTTTAAGAAAATGGGAGCTACTAAAATGATTTTTGGCAAACTTACAGGGTCTTTAGCCTTATTAAATGTTTTGACACAGCTAAATATCTACCTTGGCTGTTCACACAGTCAGCAAAATCAGTATTTGTATATTAATGTAAGCAGTTAAAAAGAAATTGCATTATATTGTATTTTGCTTAGGGCATTTCACAGCAATTGATTGTAATGTGTGTGTGTGTGTGTTTGCTATTTTTATTAGATAGACTTTAAAAGAAATTGTGTGTAATTTCTGGAATATAACCAGAATACTGATGATTTCAAGTAATTTCAAGTAATTTATGTTTTCCCTCCTTCCTCCTTATCAAACACTTAAAATGAATTTATTTTTAATTTTGTAGTTCGTTTTCTTGACATGATTTGATGAGCAAAACATCTGGGTTGATAGGTTTAAGAAACTATAAATGTTTAGTGATACAATTTTTTACCTTGTTTTTAGTGTCCATAATTGTTAGAGAGGGGGGAAATCCATAACAGTTTGTAATATTTATGCCTTTCAGTGTTTTAATCAGCAAAACAAATTTGTTACTGGGAAATAGAATACTGTCAGTAGGACCATTCACAGATGTGATTAACTCTTACAGAGTTTAGTATTGCTATGGTAACAGTTTTTGCACAGGATATTTCATTTGTTCCTGATATTACTTTTTACTTCTCTCCCCTTTTTAGCCTGCCTTAATCACACTGAATGAGCCCAGGGGTGGTAATGAATCTGTGCCTCTCACTCTGGTTAGGGAGAAGGGAACTTATGGAACTGTGACTGTGATTTATGAGGTAAATCTGTTCAGCTACTTCCTCTGGTAAACATTTGATTAGATGCTAGTTATTGGGATCTTTTTCAGTCTGGCTTCAGACAGAACACATTTACGCACTGGAGGTTTTGCCTTGGATTTGCTGCTCTCTAGATGCACATTTTCCCCATCCGAATGCTCAAAACTCTGCACGGGGGGCTTATTTTTGAGTTTTGAGAAATTGGGTGGGGGAAATGTGCATCTGGAGAGCGGCAAATCCAAGGCAAAACCTCCAGTGCGTAAATGCTGGTTTCAGAAGAGACACTGCTCTGACTGCTCTAGTGAATGAGTTGTGATGTGAAGTGGACCAGGGAATTTTATCTGAGTTGGTTCTTTTGGACATCTCAGCAGCTTTTGATAACATCAGTCACGGTATCCTTCTTGATTGTCTTGCCAGTATGGATTTAAGCGGCAATAAGTGGCATTGCTATGGTTCTGGTCCTTCTTAGAGGATAGATTCTAGAAGTTTATGCCGTTGGAGTACTACCCTTTGACCTGAGATTTATTGGGTGCCACAAGAAACTATTTTGTGTCCATTACCATTTGACCACTATATGAAGCAACTTGCTGAGTATGTCCAGAGATCTGTAGTGAGATGTCATCTATATACACATGGTCTCCCCTTTCCATCTGAATCTAGAGGGGTGGCTGAAACTCTGAGCCAGTGCTTGCAGTTAGTGAGAGCTTGGGTGGGTTTGAATAAACTAAAGGTTAACCAGTCTAGGTTGATGTAGTGTTGGTCGGGGATGTGACTGATTATAAATTAGGTGTTTTGCCAGTTTTAGATGAGATGCATTCTTCCTAAATATGTTCATGGTCTGGAGCTGCACATGATGTTCAGATGGTTGCAGTGGTGAGGAGTTGCTTTTTACCAGCTGTGGCTGGTTTATTGACTGTGTCCTTCACTTGAGAGGAAAGATCTAGCCATAGTTATATATGTCTGGGTAACCACCAGATGGGCTAATTACCACATATTCTGTGTGAAGTTGTCTTTCAAAAGTGTCTGGAAACTACAGCTGGTTTAAAACATGGCTACTAGGGTGGTATTATGAATCATTCTTTAGCATACTGCTCCATTTTGTAACAGTACATTGACTCCCCGTTGGTTTCTGGGCTCAATTGAAGGTGCTGGTTTTGACCATTAATTCCTAAATGATCTGGGCCTAGAGTACTCCTACCATATAAACCTAGAGAACATCTCCTACCATATAAACCTTAGGTCATCTTCAGAGGCTTTGCTCCATCTGCCTCTGCAGTTGGACATATGGTGGGTGGCAATATGTGACAAGGCTTTTCAGTAACTACACCAAAATTATGCAGCTAGGAAATTGTAGTATAATACTGCAGCACAGGAGCATGAACATTTGCCTTATGGATATATTCACTTTCTTATTGAGATTGTTCTGAAAGTTCCAGATTCCCACCTATTGCAACCAAGATTTATGAAATGGAACTGTCAACTTTTTAAGCCAATAATGAGACTTTCCTCTTATTTTAGACCATCAGATTGTGTTATTAGGACAAAATCTCATTGTTACTTAAATAATTTGTAGCTGAATTGGTAGTGGTTTCAATAAGTGTTTCATTCTTTTCTTTAATATCAATACCCTTGACCAACTGCGTTAAAGGAAGGGTTTTGCTTTCTGAATGTTGTTAATTATTGAACGCCTCCTTCAAATTGAACATAAGCAATGGTTACTTTGTAGGTGGAAGGTGCTCCAGATACTCCTGAAGAAGACTTGAGCCCAATAAGAGGGAATATTACCTTTCCTCCTGGCACAGCTGGGTTGATTTATAACTTGTTTGTTCTTGATGACCAGGTGAGAACACACTTCAGTCACTTTTGAAGATATGATCTAATTAAAATGATTAAGAAATTATACAATATCCTTAGCTCGTGTTAGGCTGCTTAATCTTACACTGGCGAACCTTTAGAATCAGTATCATAGTATCCTTTATCATAGGAAATAATCTAATACTAGGCACCCTCCCCACTCCCAATCTCAGTAGGAGAGCGCACTGCGGGATTGCCAGCTGAGGCAGCCGCCCCCCTAATCTCAGTGTGAGAGCCCACTCTGGGCTCATAGGTTGCCCTGCACTGGCGTCCGTGCTACTCTGGATGGTCCAGAGTGGCACGGATGCCAGTGCTGCGATCACACCGGCTCCTATGCGGCTCTGCCCCCCCTTCAGGATTGCATGGTTAGAATTACTTCCTCTGAAACAGATAAACAGATAGACTCTGATCACAGAGTAAGATCTGTAGACCTCTGTGGCCCCCTCTTTAACATCACATTAATAGATTACTCATGTGAGTGCTTAAATGTACAAAAGTGGTTGGGAAAATAATGTATTAACTGATTTGCAGTCAATGGGCTACTTTCCAGGTCTCTTTGCTTGACTACAACGTATACATACCTTCTCATTCATGGTCCTACTCCCTGTCATCAGCCAGAATTTTTCTCATTCTCCTTTATTTGTCCATGTACTGGACTCTTTTTTGCTTGTTGTAATTGCTAGGAGTCATTGTTGGGGAGCTGGGACCCATAGACTTCAAGACATGCTATTGTCATCAGGTCAAAAGTATTGTTTGCTAAGCCGTACAGTATGATTAGCATGCCAGTATTTAGTTCTCATATTTGTGTGGAACAGCTCAGTTTTAATTCAGGCACTGCAGAAAATTTATTGACTGAATATTTAACATAGGTATCACTGATATGAACTAGGATCCCTTTATTATTATTATTTTGAAGTATCACATTATCTCAATAGTAAAAGAATCACCATCCACATGATATCATATCATTACATAAATTATTATTGTAAATGATAAAGTGTGTGTATCAAACTACATGGATAAAATGCATAGGCTTAAGTCTTTGGCCAATAAAGCTGTACCAGGAAAGGAAAGGAAAGGGATAGAATGTATTGTGCTAAGATGAAGATTTTGAAATGTAAATCTTGTATGGGCTAAAACTAGTTGAGGAGTACAAGTCAAAATCTATTATGAAGGTACAAATGCCACAAACTAAATAAAGTTGGCCTTGGCTTCAAAGAACGGCTTGAATAACCACTCCTGAATACCATCTCTAGAAAAGTATTTGAGGGTGGCCAATTAGCAAATGAATATGAAAGAAAAGGAAAACATAGGGAGTAAGGAACTTGGACTCTTGCTTGGAAGCTTGAGACAATAGACTTTCTTAGAAAGGATGTTACACACACTAACTGAATATTTCCCACCAGGCAGTCCCTGAAGTACTGAGTTGTATGGAGTTTTCTCTCAGAAGTGGATGGTGTTTTTGATTTTCAAAGTCAGGGAACAGGTGCATGAGTTTTTCAAATCAATTTGCTTTGGGGTGAGAGGAATTCTGTTAACATTCTATAGATATGGCAATGAACAAGAAATATAAATGATGTTTTAATACTCTGGACAAAGAAGAGGGTCTTCCTGGTTGTGTTGGCCTCACTAAAGAATTCCTTCATGGGGGAAAGTTTATAGGCCAGCTCTGTCTTATTTTTAGGAAATTCATAAAGGCTGTGGTGATCCAGTGAACATTTGGGGGATTTAGAATAAAATTCTGATTGACATAGTATGACAGTGTTTAAAACCAGCATAAAAATGATCTGTGAGCCATAACCAAAAGCTAATATTAGTTGTTTTTTTGGTTGCTATTCAGTGACTTAATTGCTATTTTAAGAGTTTGGTTTTACAAGTACATATTTGGATATTAAGCCAAACTGTATAATCTTGAAAAAACTGAACTGTTTAATAGTCTATTACCACCAAACATATTATAACATAGTTATTGCCAAAAGTATTCACATTTAAATAGTATATTTGAAAATTTTACATGTCTGCTATATAAATTGGAATTATCATTATCTAATGCTGTCAATTATTCTACATGAAAAGTTCACGCTGCACATTTTGAGTGAGTAAATACCTTGTCTTAAAAAGCATTTTACTCGTTCCAAAAGAGAAAAATTTAAATAGTGTTTTTTCAGTGCTTCCCCAAATTTCTATTTTTTTTTCTATTGGAAAAATAGGGGGAAAGTCATTTGAGAAGCCCTGTTTTTTCTTACCAAATTGTTCATGTATACTTTTGATCTGAGTAATTCTTATTACTTTTCTAGATACCAGAAAACGATGAGAGATTTCTTGTTCATCTGAAAAGTGTAGAAGGAGGAGCAGAAATCAACGCATCAAAAAAATCTGTTGAAATTATTATTAAGAAAAATGATAGCCCTGTGCGATTTACCCACGGTGTTTATATGGTACATGAAGAGGATGATATAATAATAATCCCAATTTTTCGGGGCAAAGAAGATAGTGGAAACATAATTGGGCCTGATGAATATGAAGTCTCCATCCGCTACATCATAGTAACTGGAAATTCAACAGCACATGCACAGATTAATTTAGACTTTCTGGATCTACAGCCAAATACAACTGTTGTGTTTCCTCCTCTAGTACATGAAACTTCTATAAAATTCAAAATCCTTAATGATGCCATACCAGAAATTGCTGAGACATTTCATATTGTACTACTTAAGGACACTTTACAGGGAGATGCTGTTTTAACAAATCCTTCTGTTGTTCAAGTAACCATTAAGCCCAATGATAAACCTTATGGAGTACTATCAATCAACAGTGTTTTGTTTACCCAGACAGTTATTATTGATGAAGATCAAATGTTAAGGTACTGCACCTCTTCCTTCTATTAATAAGTAAATTACCACAGGTTGTCTCACAAATCTGAGTTAGGAAAACATATCCTAGACTTGTGTGTGTGGGGGAGTTTATACTTCATTGTAAGCACTTTTCTGTGTGTGATGTTCTTTGGAATGTAACCTTGAATTATTTTGCTTTGTTATTAATACATTCCTGAGACACTTAGAGTCAGGATCAGGACTATGTAAATATCAGCTGGGTTACAATTCTCATAGAGTCTCATGGAAACTCTATGAGAAGAATTTTCAGTGAGTTTTCATTCATAAAGTATTGTTGAAACGTTTGGGGGTGGCATGTTGGAATATGTTTCTATCCAGAGCTAGGAGTGTACACTGTAGATTGTAACAGAAGTTGTATTTGTGGATCTGTCCAAATGATTTCCTTGTGAATGAGAAATTATTTGCATTTTTTCATGAATTGCTCATGAGTTGAGATCATAGTTATCTCAATTGCTCCGTTTTGTATTTAAAACCAGAAGAAGGCTGTAATCCTGAGGGGGAGGGCGAATCTCCGTAGGAGCCAGCATCATGGGATAAAGTGGCAAATATGCTGGCATGGGGGTAAACACACCGGTGTATGGAGCAATGGTGCTCTACCGGCCCCTGCTGCCAGTGTGGCCAGTCCAGGAACTAAATCCCGTAAGAGAACAGCTGTGCCGTCATATTTTAAACTGGTATGAATCCATGAAGGGGGCAAAATGCCAGCACAAGAACATTACAAACTGAGGCAATAATAGAGAATGGGAATGGATGCCCCATCTTGTCAAGAAGCTATTGTTTAAGAAAAAAAACCTGTTAAATTTTGTTTGCATGCTCTAGGTATGAAGGTATCACTGTTGTAAGGAATGGTGGAACACATGGGAATGTTTCAGTAGCCTGGACTATAACCCGCAACAGCAGTGATCCTTCACCTGTGACTGCAGATATGACGCCAGACTCAGGAATGTTACATTTTGATCAAGGGCAGATGGTAGCATCACTTTCTCTGAATGTTATTAATGATGATATCCCTGAAGAAGCAGAACCGTATCTGCTTAGAATTCTGGCTCACACCATACAAGGGGGAGCAGAAGTGAGTGAGCCGGCTGAGGTAAGCCCGTGTTTACTTTCTTCTGCAGAAATTTAGTCAAGAAATTCTAAATAAATAATAAATAAACGGTTAAGCTAAAATAATGTTGAGGTTCCAAAACATCAGTTTATTTATTTGTTCATTTACTTTATTTATACCCCCGCCTTTTTCCCCAATGGGGACCCCAAGTGACTTACATCCTTCTTTTCTCTCGCTCCTCACAACAACCCTGTGAGATAGGTTAGGTTGAGAGTGTGTGACTAGCCATAAAGTCCAATTGCCAAAGCAGCCATTTTCTCCAGGGGAACGGATCTCTGTTCACCTGGAGATCAGTTGTAACAGCAGGAGGTCTCCAGGCACCACCTGGAGGTTGGCAATCCTACACATTGGGGAACGATGCTTGGCAAAGCCACTGGTAGCTCCTGAGCCAGTGAGTATCACTAATTTAGGCAGTTAGATTTAGCTATGTAATGATGTCATTGAGATCAAACAGATTTGATTTAGAGGGCAAAATTTCCTGTGCAAGTCTCATGGGTGATCCTAGTCAGGGATTACACTGACTGGAATGATATCTCTACTTGGGTTGCCAGTTGATTTTGCTATGCTACAGTGTCTCTGAGACAAACAAAACTAATTGAGAGAGGCAGCCAGAAGGGGCATTGTAAACAAGTAGGCAAACATTTTCCCAGTCTTGTCTTTAAATGTTCCTGATATCTGTGCATGGTTACAGCTCAACTCCTAAGTGATAGTTCCCCCCCATGGAGCCCGGGGTGTGTTTCTGGCTGGTATAACTGAGAATGTTATGTTAAAATAAATAATTGCTGTTATATGTGGGAGTTCTTCTCATTCAGTGGTTCCCCACCCATGGGAAGGATGTCTGTAGGGTACAGTTTCATGCACAGTTTTTGCATGTTCCACCTAGGATTTTGTAAAGGTGAAATAATTCTGACTATGATTCTATGAATTCTGACATATAGTGGCATCAAGCTAGATGTCGCCAAGATATATAGCATTACAGATGCCATGGTTAAGAAGCAGACAGCAGAGTGAGTGGAATGGCAAAATGATCCCTTGAGGCCCATTTTACATGACCCTCCAGGCACAATAGCTGCTCTTTCATTCCTATATTGTTGCTATGAGCGGCTCAGATCTAGTCTCCTGCAGGGATGAGCTAAAATTCCACGTGCTCATTCTTTGTCACTGATCCTTGCAGCGCCTCTTAGGTTTGTGTTAGCAGCATCTCACTCAGTGTAAGCAAGTGACTACCACAACTGGAAAAGCCATATTGGGGCTGAAGTTTTGTGGTTCTATGTTTTCCTATGAGAAACTACAAACAGTAGAGGTATAGATTGCAATGGTAACTTACACTTCATAAAAATGTTTTGTTCTTTTGTTGTTCTTGTAGCTTTTATTCTATATTCAGGACAGTGACGATGTTTATGGTGTCGTAAAGTTCTACCCTTTGGAGAACCAGAGGATAGAAAGCAGCCCAGAGGGACGGTTTTTGTCCCTTAGCTTTGCAAGGCAAAAGGGAACAGTGGGAGATGTGAAGCTGTCTTATAGTGTGATTTATATTCCGGCTGGGCCTGTGGATCCTGAGCGAACTAAAGAAGGTGTGTTAAATGCTTCTGGAAGAAGCATCCTTCATTTACCTGAAGGAAAAACTGAAGACATTGTAAAAGTACCGATAAGAAACGATGCGTTTCTTCAAAATGGGGCCCATTTCCTAGTACAGGTATGTGCATATAGTAGATGGCATGAAATAATTACCGCTAACTGTAACGTCCTATTTTATGGTAAATTGTTTTGTTTGTGAATAGATTTTTTTGGTACAGAGGTACCAATATTACCACTGTAACTAAGATATGTATGTGTAAAGTTCTCATTCATTAACCATGATTAAGATACTAGAGATGAATCATGAAAGGATGTTTTCCCTTCTTTCAGCCCTTTTCTTCTCGTATGTAATTTTTTTACTCAACAGCCTTAACCATGGTTAAAGGTTATGTCTGCACTGACCTTAATACTAGCCACATTCATGATTAGGGTTTGAAAAGTGTTTGTAGTGTTTTAAGTGGGAATGTGATTAATGTTGACAATGTTTTAGGATAGTGAAGATGTAACTATTAACAATGGCATTGTTAAAAAAACACAGAATAAACTAATGTTCCTCAAGGATATATCCAGTCTAATAGCAGGCTATAGCTTGCAGTGAAGAGAGAGAGGTTATTACAAATTCAAAGGTTCCCAAAATATTTTGACAAATAAGTTGGTTCAAGAAAACATGGCATTAAGGGAGAAAATCCCTGGTGTCTTAAAATACTTGTTTGTTTACTGCCTGTGATGAATTTTTGGTAGTTTTGCATTTCCCCCAAGGGCTTCCTCGTTTTAGGAACTTTAGGAAGCAGTAATAACCATAATAGATACTGAAGACATATCTGCTTGAAGCTTTTGTGGGGTTTGGAGGCACATTCAGGGCGCTTTCACAGATGTTGAATAATGTACTTTGAATCCACTTTCAATGGACTTTAATGATTGTTTGCAAGTGGATTTTGCCATTTCACACAGTCAAATCCAGCTGCAAAGTGCATTGAAAGTGGATTGAAAGTGCATTATTTGGCACGTGTGAAAGCACCCTCTATGTACCTCCAAACCCAACAGTTTGCACACGTGGGAGTGAGCAGCCTGAGCCAGTCAGGGCCAGCTGAACTCATCTGCCCCACTATCCCTTTGCATCTGCACGGACCATTCACAGCAATGTCAAAAAGGGCTTCTCTGTGCTCTGCACAACAATGCTATCAAGTTGCTTTTGCAGTTTGGGTCTTTATAAATTTGTGTAGCAATTGAAATTTGTATTAATACAATAACTTTCTTATGGTAGAAAAGGCTGCTCAGATATCATAAACAATAAAGGTAAAGATTCCAAAACAGAATAGGCACAAAATATAGTTTAAATTGGGCACAAATAACCTGAACATTAATTTTGTTCATAATTTTGCAATGTTTACACTCCTTCTCTTTCTAGTTCCCAGTTGTATATACCAGGAGTTTGTCATAGGCTCTCTAATTGTAGTTCTAAAACCTCTTGGGCACTCATGTCATTAAGTCTCCCCATCCAGAAAGATTCTGATTTGTTGAAGAATGGCTGTCCATGATCTGCTTTAGCCATTAACTCGGTCATTCTTATGCAGAGCAGTCATTTTTATACAGTGACCTCTCATTCCTGAGCCTTGCGGCGGCCTGGTACACCATAGCCCAAGGGCTGCTGCAGCGCCTCCAAAGAGGTTCCCTGGTTGCCACAAGGCTTAAAAGAGCCTTTTTTAAATGTTAAAAAAGAAAATGTGGCTTATTTCCTCATAGAAAACATTGATGTTGTCCCAGGAAAAACCTGGTGCACAACGCTGTTGCTGGAAGGGGCATTCCCGGGCTGGAGGGCCTTTGGAAGTTGACTACCGTCGGCTCCTCCCCCAGGAATGCCCCGGGAACGTCCCCCCCCCCCACACACACACTGGCGCCACATTTCTCTTTAAGGATTTAGGTCCTGGAGTCTGTGGCGTCGGAGGAGCAGCGTGCAGCTCTGCAGTGCCCACGTGCCGCCAGAATTGCCCCCGCCGCCAGCGTAAGTGCCTCTTATTCCATTATAAGAAGCTACTTACGCTGGCGGTGGGGTCACGCCGCCTCCAGACCACTCTCAGCCCCCCCACCTCAGGAATGCACTGGTAGTCATTCTTATACATGTGGCTGTCTTCTTTCTCCTCGTGTTAAGTTACATTTCCAGTATAGTCTTCTATACCTGTTCCCTCAAGGCATCCCCAGAATAACTAAGGAACTGGAAGATGGTCTCCTTTACCATGGGAACTCTGCATGGTAATTTTACTGTCTTGATTTTTCATGGTCAGAAGTTTGCAATGCAACCTATATAGAAGAACAAGCAATAACTAGGAGCATGCTGCATATTCTTGCAAATTGTTTTTTAATATATATTTTTTATTAATTTTCCAAACAGAAAACCACCACCCAAACAAACAACAACAAACCTTTTTAAAAACAAAAATAGACACAATATAATTTTAAAAAACCCAAAAAATTCTTGCAAATTGTTATATGTTATGTGAATAACAGAAAATATAAAGATCTTGTTTTTTTTTCTCACTGCAGCTTGAAAAAGTTGAACTGATGAATATTATTCCTCTAGTTCCATCCATAAGTCCAAGACTAGGTGAAATCCAAAACATCTCCTTGAGAATCACACCTGACATTGCAAATGGAGAAATTGGTTTTATCAGCAATCTCCCAATAGTTCTGCATGAGCCAGAGGATTCTATTACAACAGTAGTAAGTAAATATTTTCTTTTATTGTCCTTACTTACTGCAGATTTATTTACAGAAGGCAGAGCCTGCCTTCATATAGTGCGGATGTGTATGCACAGGAAAGCAAGACATATTGAATTAAAATATGCTGTGTCTTCATTCTGTAAGTTGAAATTATATTAACAATCATGATTCACAGTTAAATTGAAATGACATCCCAGCTTTGTATTGTGTTTGGCAAAGCTACTCAAAGGTAAAAGTTTTCATGCTCATATACATGCTCATATACATGTAATGAAAGCTATGCCGCCCTGTTTCCAAATAAAATCAACCAATAAATATGCCAATATAGATAAGACCAATTTATCTTAACTTTTTCCTATTGAGTGTATGTGTAAAAGGACCCTGGATGGAGACGTATAGCGGTGGTCTCAGAGCGGTGGTCTCAGAGAGCACAGCCGCAACCCCAGACTGAGATCCGTTATGCATACTAAGCTCCCATAGTCATCTAAAGGAGGAGGTCAACCTATCGCTGGTCATATTTTTTCCCATAATCTCCCCTGTCTTAGGTCAATTGAACAGGCTGTGTCTGGAACAGGTGGTTCCATACTCAGTCCCTACATTGACCTTCCTTCCCAAGCCCTTCTGGGCACTGAATGGAGAATATCTTAGACTTGTGTATGTCTCCTCTTGTGTATTATCTTGATGTCCAGCTGGCTGTTCAAGCTGCTACTTCTAGCCTTTCCTCCTCTAGTGCTGCCAATCAGGGAGCTTTAGGAGGTTCCTGGAAGAAAGTGTGAACATCACTCCTCCTCTCTGGCTGATGTTGAGGTCACTTCTGGTTTTGTCTACTTGCTGCCAGTTGTGCTGATGGGATTGCTAGACATCTCAGTAGGCACTAGCTTCCCTCACACCATGGTTTGTTGATTGTAACCCTACCTATAAGGTGGCATTTAAACAATACTGCACCATTCTCCAAAGTTTTGCACATACACAGGGTGCAGGGAAGGTTTTTTTTTAAAACACATGTAATTTTGGAAATATGCCAGACAAAATTTGAATCAATTGAAGTGTGACAATAACAAGAGCTGCACATATGTTCAAAAAGTACAAAACTCAGTATGCATTCTAGGTCTCTATTGCCTTGCATCGAGATGGAACAGATGGACAAGCCACTGTGTTCTGGAGCCTGAAACCTTCTGGACTCAATGCAAAAGCAGTAACAATGGATGATATAAGTCCTTTCTCTGGCTTTGTTGTGTTCTTGTCTGGACAAAGTGACACAGAAATCAACATCACCATCAAAGCTGATGATAGCCCTGAAATGAATGAGACTCTGATGTTATCACTAGACAGGTATTGTTCTTTAATAATTTGTAGGAAGCAAATTAAGATATACTTTCTGATTTAGCAGTACTGAAGGCAGCCACTAAGCGAAGCTTGTTCATAAACACCTTTTTAATATGTTTGATTCATGGATAAGTTTTTTACTATCTTTTTCCTTGTGGGTAATAGGAAAACGAACAATGGTATGATGCTGGTTGTCTACCAAACTTGTTTCTATATTTTCTATAGCAGGTAACATTGCTTTAAGACTTAACCATGCTGAATTTCTATTTCAGAGTCTTATAATGATCTATTTCTGTTAGAATTGTTCCTGTAAAAGTCTGATTCTTATTATACCATAGTATTCAGAATTAATAGGCAGGTGTATCGGTTTGATTTTCCCGCCAGTGGTTTGGCAGGGGAAAAGGAGCTTGATTTCCATTAGTGATATTTCAGTATTTCTTCGACCTCAATGGGCATTGCATAATTTGATTTTACAGGGAGTATCCTTCATAATTCTACACCAAAATTATGCTTTTCATATTTAAAATTGTTTTTCCTATTGGAATCTGCTGTCTGCAAGGCCTACTTTGTTTGAGTTATGCTAAAAAGTTTCCTGAGAATTCCAGGCATTTACCGACATGTTTCTAAAGAGTCATCTGTCCAGAAAATGTTTTAAAGAACATACTTCTTTTGATCACACTCACTGGAGGGTGGTAACCAATGTGTATCGTTTGGGTACAAGTGGTTGCAGCTTCCTCATACAGTGTGATACTAATATATGGATGGAATCAAGATATTTAACCTTGATTCAAAGGAAATCTTTTTTTCCTTTAAAGTGTAGCTGGACAACAAAGCCTCAGAATTTTGAAAAATGCCTCTCTTTTTGTTTGCTCATTATTAACATTTTACAAATCAGAATAGTGGCACAACTCTAACCTGTCCATCTAAGTGTACTTATTTTTCTGGGTGGTGCCATGTGGATTGCTTGTTAATGCTGCTTGAATGGGGGGGGGGGGAAAGTCTGTTTTACCTACCTCTTGTCTATAGTGCCATAACCTCCTTGTTACTGGCCTTCTTTTCTGCAAGTTTTCCCCAGTTTAGTCAGTTTATGATTCATAATACTACTCTGTAAATTATTTTTCTACTGTTACTATGATTATCTCCCTGTGTGGCTTCCAGCCGCATCCCACATCAACTTCAGACTCCTGGCCCTTAAATGCAAGGCTGTATCTGCCTGTGTGTCTTCCTTCTTTAATTCCTGTAATTGCTTTCCCAACTTGAACAAGGCTCATCTGCTGTTAATACATCCCTGCCAACCTGTTCTCTCACTTTGCTGTCTTCTGCATAGTCTCACATATTGGAAACAGCTGGTCCTTTTTTATCCACGGGCAGCCCAATCGTGAGGGCTGTGGTGGTCGCCAGCCGCCAACATAATAGTGGTGGGACTGGTCTGATCCCTATGGAAATTCTGTGTATGTGTAGGGGGCAACACCCCCCCCCTCTGCTAGATGCAGACTGCATGGCGAGTGCACTGGAGCTCACAGCAACCCTTGCAATGCCCATCAATAAGACAGCCGTGCCTAATGATGTTCCTCTGTGTGGCACACACAGGCGCAGCCAATCACCCACAGCCGATATGGCCACTGCCACTCCCCCCCCGCAACCCCACAAAGGAATGCCAGAGGGCAGGGAGGGAAGAGACAGCACAATCCCAACAGAGGCATGTGGCTTGAGTGTCCCTCCCATAGCCCACAGGGGAAGGGCACCCACATGGCAAGGGCCCCATCTGCCTCGCAAGGGTCTTACTGGCAGCAAAAGTGCTGCCTACATGCAACCATCCGTCCTCCGAGATAGGCACACCCTTCTCCTGATGAAGAAAAATAGAAAATAAGAAGATAGAGCCTAGGCTCGAACCCATAGCCTCCCCACACCCGAGACTAGCATCCTAATCACTGGGCCAAAAAGGCAAATGCAAAGGAGGCATGCCATCAGGCATTGAGCACTTGATTCCACTCCCACCCATTTGGGGCCGGGCACAGAACATTGCAAAGAGAGTCATGGCTTAGTGGAAAGGCACTGGAATGACATGCTCAGAGCTCCTGATTTGATTTTCACATGGCGAGAGGTGAGAGGCAAGCCAGAGTTTCAGAGCTGACTTTTGCTCCTGCAGATCTCAAAAGGGGGAACAGCATGGTTCCCTGATGGGTGGCTCCCAGACATTGATCAATTGCCTAAGGCACCCCTTCAGAATCCCTCCAAACTGCAACCTTGTCCCCTGTCCACCCTGACCCCCCCACATGCCCTCACTGCCAGCTTGCATGGCCTATCAGATGCCAGCAGTGCTTTGGGAGGGGTGAGACCCAGACACCTCCTCCCCCTAGCACTAGAGCGGAAATGGCTCCCCTCAGACCACTCACCATCATGACCTCCCCCACGTGAGCTCCACACTGCAGACAGCAAAATGCATGAGTGGGAAGGGGGTGGGGACTGCAGAGGGATGGGCAAGTCAGTCTGTTGCAGCTATCTGAAGAGATCTGGACCCTCTTCCCTGGCAGTAAGCGGTTGCTCCTTTTCTGTGCGTCTTCAGAGATGGGATACTTGTAGGGGCTCTGAAATGAGACAAGGTAGTCACCCAGCAAGGAGGTTTGTTCTGCCCATTGGATGTAATTGCTGTATGCCCCCTCTGTGATGCTAAGAGCCCTCCCTATTCCCACTCTATTCCCACAACCAGAGTGAAACGCTATGCTGTCTAAGTGTCCAAGTTGGAGACCTCAGAGACAGAGTCCTATTCTGCCCCGCCCTATCCTCTGAACTATGGAGTGTCCTGGCTCAATGCTGGGGGGGGGGCCGCTGTAACTGGATGCAAGGAGGGAGTTTGGCTATCTCCGAGATACACTGGCATAATGGTTTTGGTACCTCCCCTCAGAATTGTTCTGTGAATCACCTCTGGCTTCTTCAAACCCTGTCTCAAAACTAATTATTTTCTAAAACCTTTCCTGATCCATTGTAAGAATGTGCTTATATTGAATCAGACTGCTGGTCCACTTACTATCAGCACGTCTCCCAGGTTTTCAGGCAGAGGTCTTTCTCATCTGACTATCACTCTGGTGCCACCAGTTAACTCTTCATTTGTACTTTACTTTAATCAAGTCATGTCATTCACCTTTGTTCTGCCAATTTTATAACTGTGAGGCCTCTTGGAAGGGATTGCAGTATTTTCAGAGAGCTTGTGCCCCACACTCTGTTAATTCTTCACAAAAATATTAATTGTTAAGACCTAGTTATAAATGTGCCTTTTCAATATTGTTTCCTGGTTTATTTCCTGCAGCAAGTTGCAGAAAGCCCCTTTTCTCCTTCCCTAGGTATCCTGTACAGAAAAGTTTTTCTGAGCAACTCCGGTTAATATCATTGGGCACCTGTGCAGTGTGGCTTGTGTCCCATCTGCAGCACTTAAGGTTACATTCTTAAGAGCACTTGCCTGGAAGTATATGAATATACTTGGGACTTGAATATAATGGGACTTATTTCTCAGTTGACCTGCTTAGGATGGTTTCCTAAGATACGTAATGAGCTATTAGGGGCTGTGGAACACAGGCAGGATACTGCTGCAGCTGTCTTGTTTGTGGACTTCCTAGAGGCGCACCTGGTTGGCCACTGTGTGAACAGACTGCTGGACTTGACGGGCCTTGGTCTGATCCAGGCTACTTTATAGTGAATCAAAACTATTGCTGAATTCAGAACATTAGTATTTGAGACCGTACTATATTTCTACTTTCATGATCTGACGGGGGGTTGTGCTTCTATTGCAAGCGTTTGTTTAGAGCTGAAGCAATTTGGGGCTTAGAAAACGCTTTCCTTGTTTACATCATTCTTTCCATTTGATTTACAGAAAAAAGCAGTCACAAATAACACTTCATGCTGTTTTAATTCCTGTTTAAATGAGGGCATTCAAATATGTCCCCATTACAAAATTTGGACAATGGCAACCCCTGCCCTTCCTTTATCTGCGGAGACAATTGTTTGGGCAGCTTAGCGGAATGACAGATCCTGGAGGCATGTACATCTATGAATAAAATGGGCTTCTTTTGTCTAATTAAAAGCACTGAGTAATTACAAACGGCACTGAATAAAATTTACTCAGCTGCCGTGGCTTGCCACAGTGCTTGGCAGTCACCGACCAGCTCTTAGAGCAGAGCTGGTAACGAAGGCCTTGAATGGTCCTTGACATTCCAATTGGTCATGGGGTCATCTCCCATGAGTGGGAATTGCCAAACCTCTTGCTCGCATTAGTCAAAGAAGAAAGTGCCAAGCAAGTAGGATTCCCAGAAAGTGAACATTAGCTGCTAGGAAGGTGCTGGGTTTTTATCCCTCCTTTTTTTTTTTTAATTTTCCGTCTCCAAAGAATTCCGTCTACAAAGAATCTGGCAAACAGCAGTTTTATTTCTACCCCCCGCCCCCATTTCTTTTTCTCTGTTATTGACAGGGTAGAAACAGAAAGGTTTGTCGTGTACTTTGGGTAAGTGCAGCAAGCTGTGTCTTTGTCTTCAGTGAATCGGCACTTTGTTTTGGAAGTGGTTGGTCTGGACAAGACGCTGTCTCCTTTCGTATTCCTTTCCTTCTGAAGCACTGTGCCTTGCGGACCTCCTCGGGCAATGCATGCTTCCTGTTGCCATTTTATTTGGGAGCATGGGGTGGCAGACTGAAAACGCTCCTTTATGTAAGGCCTATGAATAATAATAAAAAGTTATAAATGCACGGCTCAGCGTTTGATGTTTTTAAGATAGCTCAGAACAGTAAATTGGTTGTTCTGGTTTACCACTGGAAAATCCGGCCACACAGATATGGTATAATTGAGCTGTATAATGAGGGGGAGACAAAAATTGCTTTCTACAGATATCTTCAAATGTTCTGTGGGCTTTCATTACTGTGCTTTTTAAAAGCCCACCTGCATGTATTGGTGCTGTAGGCTCTAACAATACAACATTAATAATTAACACACTATACAAGTGACACACAAGTATAATTTCCAGTTTTAAAACCTGGTTTTCTAATGCTCTTTGATCAAAGACATTCTCCAGCACATAAACAGGAACATAAAGTATTCTTTAACGCACTGTTGAACATCCCTTCAAGAACTTTACATTTGGTTGATTTAGGTTGTATTCAGATAACACATCAAGCTAATAGTAAGTCTGGATGTGTCCAAACCCAGCACTGATGCCTGGCTTGCACACGTGCCTCCCTCTTTCCCACCAATCAGCCCCATCCCCTGGCCCCACCCCCAAGGCCTGAGCCATTAACTGGGCCAGGGGTTAGAGCACCATTCATTTTAGTCTCATACCCCATCTTTGGTGGCCCTCCCCCTTTCTTTCACTGGCTGCTTTCCAGGAAGCCTTCAGCCAGGCCCTCCCTGCTTGGCTGTTCCCAGGTGCTTGCATGGCTTGGCCCCTCATGTACACTGCTCAGGGTGTCACAGTTGGGTTTCTGATGGCTGCCTTCATTCTTGCTGGCCCAGTGGCTCCTGAGGCTCTTCCCCCTCCGACATCATCTTTGTTGTCCTGGCACCAGGAGATGACATCATCAGCCAATGCCCGAAGGTCTGGGGCTCAGGAGGGCGGTGGCAAGGCTCATGTCCAGTTGCTGTGGCTACCTCCTGCCCTTGGTCCCATCCTGAGAGTTCTGGCCAAGTCGATGGTAGTTGCCTGAGGTACAAGGGAGGGGGATGGGTCCCACTCCTGCAACATCGAGGAAGTCCTCAACTTTGGCTCTGGCCCCAGACTGTAGGCATGGGGCTTAACTGGTTGTTCCCATCCCCCACCCCCAAAACACTCTGGGGTTCTAAACCTTGATTAATCCCTGATTAAGAAATTTAAGAATGCTAGCTTTTTTCTGGGAAAAGCTAATTGATTAAGCTATGCACTTGCATTTGTAACTGAAGTTCCTGTTCAACCAGGATTCCTTCATCTTGGTCTGCATGAGAAGGGAGACGGGTGTGTGGGAACCCTAGCAACAAGCTGACTTTGTGCACATTCAGGCTTAATTTCGGCTTGGTGTGACTTAGTGGCAGCTTAGCAGTTTTAAAGATTTCTTGTAGTCTTGAACTGACCTCTGCTTACTGTGCAGATTTGTAGAACAGAAATTATTAGATTTGGAACACCAAGTGTCAAATTCTGTTCCAGGTGAAACTGGAAACAAAACATCTGAATAAACTGAAGTTTGGTGTAAAATACTAACAAGTATTGAAATGTTACTAAAAAGTATTAGGTTTGCGCTCCCTTTTTCAACTGCATTTTTGAAGTTTGCTCTTCAGTTTCAGTTATGTAACTGTTCTTTATTGGCTTTCTCTGTGTGTTGTGTGCATGTTCAATTGCATTTTTAAAATGCAGCCAGTCTGCCTAAATATGTCTGGATACAACTTTATTGACAAACTGGAGTTGTGGTTTGTGGTTAAAATATTTACCCAAAAAAATTCAAAACTTCACAATTAGTTACTATAGAATAACATTGGTGGGGTGGGGTGGGGGAATAAATATGTTGGGGGTAAAATGAAAAGAAACAGTCCAAATTCTGTATACTTTTCCATAGGGGATGATAGATGTAATTACTTTCACGCTTACCTGCAGACTGACAAAATGGCACGGTGTTTCTTTTCCCAGGGTTAGTGTCGAAAATCAGATCTTAAAATCTGGATTTACTAGCCGTGAATTGATCATTCTGGAAAATGATGATCCCGGGGGAGTGTTTGAGTTTGCT
Source organism: Euleptes europaea (assembly GCF_029931775.1). Taxonomy (NCBI): domain Eukaryota; kingdom Metazoa; phylum Chordata; class Lepidosauria; order Squamata; family Sphaerodactylidae; genus Euleptes; species Euleptes europaea. The sequence goes on along the minus strand of NC_079315.1, from coordinate 81,996,178 downwards.
TCTTCTTCCAGAGGACCCTACAGGATAAAAGTAAGTGTTCCCCAATTACTTCCACCCACAGTAGAACAGCACCATACAAGCATAGTGAGTTTCTGTATTTTTGTTTTGTTTTAAAGGAAGGAGAGTCTGTTGAACTCCATATTGTCCGCTCCAGGGGAACCCTTATCAAGCAATTTCTACGCTACACTGTAGAGCCAAGAGATGGCAATGAGTTCTATGGGAGTACGGGAATCTTGGAGTTTAACCCAGGGGAAAGGGAAATTAAACTTACTTTGCTAACAAGGATGGATGGCATTCCAGAGGTAAAGTGACAAAAATAATAAAGGGGAAAAAACACGTTCCTGTGTCTGATTAGGAATATATAAAGGTTGCATGTCTGAAACTTGGTATCCCAAATCTCTCCCACTGGATATAATGCAATGTAGTTTGATGGGGTTCCTGGTTTTGCATTATATCATGTACTTTGACCTGACCTGGATGGCCCAGGCTAGCCCGATCTTATCAGCTCTTGGAAGCTAAGCAGAGTCTGCCCTGGTTTAGTACTTGGATGGGAGAGCTCCAAGGAATTCCAGGGTTGCTGTGCAGAGGCAGGCAACGGCAAACCACTGTTTGTCTCTTGCCTCGAAAACCTTTCAGGGTCACCATAAGTTAGGGTCACTTGATGGCATTTTCCACCACCAAAGCTCCAGTATTGATGTTTTTTCTTTCCTGTATCCTCTGCTTTTTACAAATCAGAAATGGCGTCCTCCCCGCTCCAGCAAATGGCCTATGGGAGTAGCACCCAAACCAAAAATTCCTGCCCTCAAAGGTTCAGATACTCTTTTCTATTCATGACCTTTTCCTGCCTCTATGTATATTGAGTTAATATAGAGGAAGTAGGGTTGCCAACTACCTTGAGAAAAAAGTCCCTTTAAAAAGCTTAATGGGATATTGTTCACCTCCATGCCATGAAAAGCTTCTGCTACTCATTTCCAAACATTAAGTCTCTATTAAAGGGACAGGGCATTATTCTCCAGCCCTGTTGGTAACCCTAAGTGAAAGATATTGATGAGTAGTTATTAAATTACCCTACATAAAATAATAAAAATGGAGCTTATGATGGTGCAGTTTATGTGGTAAGTTTATTGTTATTAAACTTTGGGATTGTTGATGTGGAGTTTCTTTGCTTGCACCATTTTCACATATATCTTAATGGAAATCTGTCATTTGTGCAGAGAAAAAATATTTTATGAATTGACTACTAGTCAGTTTGGGTTGGTTAAATTTGGCAGGACAATAAATAGAACTACCCTTTGATACACTGTGACAAATCACACTTGCAGTATGCAACTTCATTAAACATAATGTGGTGAGAAGTAGAATTATCATAGAAGGCTCAAATGTCTGTTCCTTGTCTATTTCATTTTAAAATATCAGAAAACTGTCCTTACTGATACCACTTTTGGAAATAATAGAAATGCAAGCATTTTTAATTGATCTGAATTTCTCTGATGTTAATCTATTTATTACTGTGAGCGTTGTCAATCTTGTATTGTTCTGATTTAGTTTCTTTGTTCTAGCTGGACGAATTGTACTTGGTGGTACTCAGTAGCCACGGTGAACTGCCAAGTAAGCTGGGAAATGCCACAAGAGTCAGCATAACTATTCTGAAGAATGATGATCCGCATGGAATAATTGAGTTTGTTGAGGATGGACTGACAGTAACTATAAATGAAAGTAAAGGGGGAGACATCTGTGCTGGTAATTCCTTATTTTGATTGAAGGTTTAGTCACATTATCACTTATTTCTAGTTGAGTCACACTGCAACTCAGAGCCTTTCTCGTTAACCTTCATGGCACAGGAGCTGCTGCAGCACAGTTTCTTCCCATTCTGTTAAGGCAAGTCAGGTCATGTCTGAGATCCCAACAGTGGGCTCTTCCCCATACCACTGTTCAGGTTTTCAGGCATGATGAAGAGCTGCAGTGTGCTGATCTACCTACAGGGATTCAGGTTTTGACGTTAATTTCATGGCATAGAAAGAGCTACTCTTCATTGGCTCCCATGCCACAAAGACAATATGAAAAGGGGTCCCGGTTCTCATAAGAACATGCTAGATCAGACCAATTGTCTTGCTAGTTCAACATCTCGCTTCAGACAATGGCCAACAAACAAGGCTTGGAGACCTTTCCCTCATGTTGTTTTCTGGCCCTTATATTCAGAGGCTTTATTACCTCTGAAAATAGAGGTTCCTTTTGGTTACCATGGCTAGTAGCCCTTGATGGACCTATCCTCTATGCATCTGTCCAGTCCCCTTCTAAAGCCATCTATGATCATCACCATCCACTATATCCCCTAGCAGTGAATTCTGCAATTTGATTGCTCATTGAGTAAAGAAGAAATTTTGTCTATCCTGAATCCATTGCCCATTAACTCCATTGTGCGCCCCAAGTTCTCGTTTTATGGAAGAAAACATAAGAAAAGTTATTCTGGATCAGAGCAAGGCCCATCAAGTCCAGCAGTCCAACAAATGGCAACATTAACAATCATCAACACATGCCAAAATATCATGTTCATCAAGTGGTTCCAAAAAATCTAATATGCACCAACAAGATGTTATTTGAAAGCTCATGCCATTTAGGCAAAGAGGGAGCATAGTAACATTCTCAATGCCTCTTAAACCGCTTTTCCTCTCTTATTTGTCTGATTGTTATTGCTGTTAAGCTGTATTTTGAACAAAACATATGTTTGTGTTTCAAAGCTGTGTTCAGTATTATACGAAACCAGGGAACCTTCGGTAATGTGACTGTGTCCTGGGCAATTCATCCAGTTTCTACAGAAGACATCCTCCCAGAGCAAGGAACAATTTTCATTGGAAATGAGGAATTTTCAAAAAATATCACTGTGTATTCATTGCCTGATGAGGTAAATTTTTTTTACACAAATGGTTTCTGAGGTGGGTGGGTTTGTGAGACTTCAATTTATAACCAAAGGGAAGGGTTGCTGGATATCAGTGAATTCATCTGAAGATGTGGCATCTTTCAGGAAGTCCTCTTCATTTTAATTCTGAAAGCTACAATTATGGCTCCAGTTGGCTGATCTGAAGAATTTGGAATTGAACACCAATAACAGTGGGATATGTTTTCGATTCTTAATAATCAGAACAAGGAAACAAGAGCACATGTTCCAGAATACAGCTGAAATAAATTTACAATCTAGAATAATGTGAGAATTATTGAGCTTGGACCAAAAAAGGCAGTTGATTTTTTATTTGCTAATGACCTCTTTTGTCAGGAGGGAAGGCAGCACAGTATAGCCCGATCTCATCAGATCTTGGAAGCTAAGCAGGGTCAGCCCTGGTTAGTATTTGGATGGGAGACCACCAAGGAATACCAGGGTTGCTATGCAGAGGAAGGCACTGGCAAACCACCTCTATTAGTCTCTTGCCTTGAAAACCCCATAAGGGGTTGCTGTAAGTTGGCTGCAACTTGACGGCACTTTACACCCATGAAGTTCCTTTGCCAATTCTATTTTAAACTTTTCTTGCTGGACATATGTTTATCAACATAATGGTTTTTCTTTTTTCCCATGGAGGAAAATAAGATTATCTTCAGAAAAATGACCCACTGTTCAAAGCTCATTGACAGTAGCATGGATAAGTGAGTTAACAGAGTTCAAGCCCTCAGCTGGTACCTTTGTATTTAAACACAATGTTTTTTTCCTGTGAAGTCAGTTCGCCTATTCAGTTGTGGGTCATCAAGTGTTGAGTAAACAACAAGGCATATGCATGCTCAAATCAGCTACCGTATATATGAGTGAGATATACTACATGGAACAGCTGGGCAAAGAATGGGCATTGGTTGTCCTCTGAAAGCAAAGCACAGAGTGTTTTAGTTGTTGTGGATGTGAAGAGGCATGGTTAGATTGTAGTAATGGTACAGTGACTGACCAGTGGTCAACCAACTTACAAACTCTGAAAGAGGATGTGACAGCTTGAGGATTTTCATATTCTCTCTGGTTGTTATAATCACTAGTTATTTGTCAGACTAAAAATAAAGGTGAGTGAATTATGTAGATTATATATATGCCTGCCTCTGCGTGGGCTGAGAGAGTTCTGAGAGAACTGTGACTGGCCCAAGGTCACCCAGCAGGCTTCATATGAAGCAGTGGGGAATCGAATATAATGTTAAAGTCAGAAGTATATACACTTATAAACCTATGTTAGGAGAATGTGAACATCATGTACGAAGCAGCTGTATGTTTATTACTCTGGCAGGTTAAGATGCTCAGCTTTCATACTGAAAATAAAATGTTTGGGGTTACAGGGAAATAATGAAAGTGGGAAAACCGCAGTCCAAGTAAAAAGGCTGAATGTAAAGGTGCCCTTAGTGGAAAAGCTGTTTTATACTTTGTGCAACAGTGTTGTACGGGGAAAGAGAAACTGAATCCCCAAATGTTCTTCTTGCTCTATAGATGGCACAACATCTTGCACAACTCTTTGATAAGCGGAAGCATAAGAATTGCTCTAGAACCTATGCTAGTAAAGTGCTGTGTGAACTTCTGCACAAGCTATTGTGCTAGCATTGGTGGAATGGTGCTAGCATCTATGTTCTTCTAGCTGTGGTTCTTAGGATTGCCAGCTGCCTGGAGAAAAAAAAGTCCTGTCTCTAATAGATGCTGCATGGGATGTTATTTACCTGTGGGTGTTATTTACCTCCATGCTATGAAAAACTTCCACTGTCCATTTCCATGCATTAAGCCTCTATTAAAGGTGCAGGACATTTTTCTCGAGACCAAGTAGCATACCTAGGGGTTCTTTAGATCCATCTTATTAGATCCAGCAAATTTACACCCACTTATTTCAGTGGGAGGTAGTTGAGGACATGCATGTTGTAACTACAGTGTATCATGACAGCTTAAAGATTTAAAGGTAAATATAGGGAATCTATATCTCATTATTCTGCAATTCTTTGTGATTGTCTTAAAATCCTCATGATGTGAAGAGAGTGCACCATTATTTGTAAACATTAGTGCATTGCAGGTTTCTCATTCCATTATCTTTATAAGTAACATAGATTTGCTTTATATTTTTTCAGGTACCTGAAGAAATGGAAGTATTCACCGTTAATCTTTTCAATGCTACAGGGGGTGCAAGAATGGGAAATAGAACCACTGTAGTCCTGCAGATTACCAAAAATGATGATCCAATTTATTTTGATGGTGAGAGATGTACTCTGTAACTTACATTTAAATGTGTACTCTGAAGAGAATAATCATGTTCTTTAAAATGGGATAAATATGAATAGCACATTTACTGGGTTTATCATACATTTCCCCTTTTTTTTCTTTTTTGCAGTTCTAGTAGATTTTCCTTCTCTATCGAAGGGACAAAGCTATATAGAAGGCCCAAGGTTCTGATGGCTTTGTTTTTCCATATTTGTGTGTTTCAGATCCTGTTATTGTGAAGGTCCAAGAAGGTGGCATTGCTAATTTTACAGTAATAAGGAATGGCTCTGAGGCTCCTGCTGCTTCGGTTTTGTATGCCACTGTTAATGGAGGAGCCAGTGCTGACGGGGAAGACTTCATTTTTAGTGAACAGAGTGGAGTGCTTCTCTTTGATGTTGGGATAAGAGAACAGAATATTACCCTGTTTATCAATGACGATGATGTCCCCGAGTCTGATGAGACTTTTTACATCATTCTCTTCAACTCTACAGGTTGAAATTATTTATTTGATCTGTGTCGACTATGCAGTAGTTGCTTTTCTGATGTTGTTTTGCCTGCATTGCGATTGATATTTTGGAAGGGCGACAATCATTAGAGTTTCTGTTGCCATTCACCTCACATCAAAGCATCTATTTATATCCTTATGAAGCACACAGAATGTCTGAATCCATGAATTTGTGGCTGATTGTAATACTGCTTGATTAGAAACAAACACAAGAAAGCCCCAGCTGACTTGTTTTCTGGTTGTCCTTGTGGGGAAGTGGTTCAGCTTCCATTATTTATGTTACATTATTGAAACAGTGAAACAAACATCCAAATGTAGAATTTATTATTAATCCTCTCCCAAACTGAAGTACATGGAGCAGAAGAGAGAAAATAATAAGCATAAACCGGTAGAGGGGTGAACTTACAAGGGATTAAATAAAATCCTTAACATTGTGGCTGCATTGTGCAATATATTATTTGGCATTATACAGTACCTTTAACACAGAATGCTTCACGGCTTCCAAATAATGTCATGTTTATTATACCTTGCATTCATGCTGTGGTCTCGAATTTGTAAACTCAGAAGGCTGCTACCCAAAATGTTCACGTTGGTTGGCAAAAATCTTTGTGCCCCTTATGAAGATGGTTCCCTGCCCTTTCTGTAGGCGATAATAAGAGCAAGTCCAAGAATGTAGTATTGTTTATTATGACCTTATACATTTTCTGTTTTCAAAAGCTATCTCAGCTTCTCTAGCTGTTAAGGTTAGTTTGGGTAATCTTCTTATTGTGTGTGACTGAAGGGCAAGATTGTGTCCTCCCCCACCAGATGTCCCTGTCCCTTCTTTGGGCCTACTGTAGTCTGTTCACAAGTATAATGTTGGTGTATAGCCTATATCCGTGTTGGCGAATGCATGGCACACGTGCTGGATTGTGCACGCGGAGCCCTCTGTGTGGGCACGCGCGGGGAGCCTTCGCCATGGACGGGGCAGGCGCTCCTCCGCTTGCAGCAGCCGGAGCCTTTCTGCGTGGCGGCCGTGCTGCGCTCCCTTTGGAAAAGGCGCCCTCTCCGACACCTCCGTCCGGAGGCCGGGCCAGGCGCAATCGAAGGGGCGGGGGGCCCTCTCCCGGGGGCAGGGCCAGGGGAGCAGGGCCGGGGGCGAGGGGCTAGGCGGCACTCTCCTGGCCGAAGCCTCCTTCTGACAACGGCGGCGGCCTGTAGCTGGACTTTTAAGAGCCGCCTGAGGGGGACGAGGAGGAGGAAGGCGGTGAGGAGGAGGAGCTGCTGCTGGAGCCTGGAGCCCCGGCGTCGTTGCCTCTGGCCTCGCCACCCCCGCTGTCATCCCCCTGGCTGGCCTCGGTGCCGCTGCCACTGGCGGGGGCCTTTGAGGGGGGGCAGCAGGGAAGGGCGCCCAACACACCGCCTTTCTCCCCCCCACCTGCGCGCGTGCATCAGCAGGGCTGAAGGCTTCGTACCTCGCACGCACACGGCGGGCTTCTTCCTCTTTTCCCCCCTCCTGCCCCCCAACAGCTGACAGGCGGCGGGGAGGCCAGCGGCAAGGAGGCCGGGCCCCCTCCTCCAGGCTCTAGCAGCAGCTCCTCACCGCCTTCCTCCTCCTCGTCCCCTTCAGGCGTCTCCCAAAAGACCAGCTCCAGGCCACAGCCGCCGCCATCGTCCTCCTCCTCAGGCGCCTCTCCCCGGCGTTTTTCGCCCACCGTCTCCTCAGGGCGCTCACGGAGGGCCAGGTGGCCCCTCAACAGCCGCGTGTCCGCCAGAGAAGGGCCTGCCATCTCCCTCCCTTCGTCCTTTCTTTCTCCCCCCCCTCTCCTTCCTTCCTTCCTTTCTTCCCCAGTTCCTTCCTTCTCTTTCCTTTCCCAGTTCCTTCCTTCCTCTTTCTTTTTCTCTGTCCCTCCCCCCACTCTTCCTTCCTTCCTTCTCTTTCCTTTCCCAGTTCTTTCTTTCTTTCTTTCTTTCTTTCTTTCTTTCTTTCTTTCTTTCTTTCTTTCTTTCTTTCTTCCTTCCTTCCTTCCTTCCTTCCTTCCTTCCTTCCTTCCTTCCTTCCTTCCTTCCTTCCTTCCTTCCTTCCTTCCTTCCTTCCTTCCTTCCTTCCTTCCTTCCTTCCTTCTCTTTCCTTTCCAAGTTCCTTCCTTTCTCCATCCCTCCCCCCTCCCTTCCTCTACTAGGGTTGCCAACTTCCAGGTGGTGGCTGGAGACCTGGCAGCCCTAGCATCTCTTCCCCCCCCCCACCGCCGCCACCGGGAGAGCTACACCTGGTATGGCCCCCGAATGATGCTATAAATATGCAAATGGCCCTTTGCAGGAAAAAGGTTCCCCACCCCTGCGGTAGATGCTTTAAGCCGTGTTGGCTTAAATTGCCGTGTTTAAATTGCCGTGTTCGCACTTGGCGGTAAATAAATGGGTTTTGGGTTGCAGTTTGGGCACTCGGTCTCTAAAAGGTTCGCCATCACTGGCCTATATAGATAGAATCTTAATGCTTTAGGCCTAAAGTGTGTTCTATTTTGATGAGTTTAAAAATAATATTGGCAGAATTTGAATTATTGCTGTTTCTTTTTGGCTGATTTTATCCAATTATTCCTGGTCAAATGTTGTGATGTTTTCATTTTCAGTGTCATGGTTTATAATTTTATTATTTTAATATGTTCGTTAGCTACTTTTGGACTTGCTGGGTTGAAAAAGCATACAAAAACCTGGTACTGTGATTTAGCTGTGTGATTCAGGTCTCTGCTTGTATAATTTTATGCATAAGCCCTGTGTGAACATTATGCTTATGTACTGTGTGAGAAGGTATGTTCTTGTTCCGTAGGGTGAAGATCCTAGATATTTAAAATCTTGGCCTTGGCAAAATATTAGGATATGAATGTGAAAAATAGGTTTCTTTTCAGATATGAATCTGTTTTTAGCTTTATATTTAAACAAAACCCCTGTTGTGTAGGAGACACAGTAGTCTATGAATCTGGCACAGCAACCGTAATAATTGAAGCAAATGATGACCCAAATGGCATTTTTTCATTGGAATCTACAGTCAAAGCTGTGGAAGAAGGCAAGACCAATAATTTTTGGTAAGTAATATTCAATAAAATACTCCTGTCTTTTTCTCCAAAGTATCTTGGGAGAAGATGTACTGAAACCTTTTGCTGCAAATCAGTTCCATGTAAAAATTGATACACTGAAATGTTTTCACATTTTCATCTTTTGAGAAGGGTTTTGGTATGTGAAGCTGCTGTTCATTTCTTGACATATGGAGGCCTTCCTTGGAAGTTAGATGCGTATTCAGTTCCCTTGCATTTTATGTTTTTGGACACGTCATCTGTGAGAACTGTCATAATTCATGCTTAAATATTATCATTATTATTTACAAAATTTGTATCCTTCCTTTCTGCCCTTACAAGGGCCACCAAGGCAGCTAACAATTTAAAACATACAAGATAAAATTATATTATAAAACCATTAAAATAACCCCCCCAAACAAACATAATTAAAAGAATTTTTAAAAGAGTTAAAACATAGAATTCAAATAAATACAAAACATAAAAACACTGGTTGCGAAGGAGAGGGGTCATTGAGGGAATGCCAAATGAAACAAATGAGTCTTCACCTGCCGGCAGAAGACCTCAACAGAAGGGAACCGACGAATCGGCCTCGGAAGAGAGTTCCAGAGCTTTGATGCCATCACCGAGAAGTCAACATCCTGGCTGCAGTGTTCCATACCAATTGACGTTTCTTGAAGTTCTGAAGGTTCTTTTCAAGGGCAGTCCCATGTGGAGCTCATTGCAGTAATCTAATGTAGATGTAACCAGGGCATGCACCACAGTGGCCAGTTCTTTTCTGCCTAGGAAAGGCTGCAGCTGCCTAACCAGCCGAAGCTGATAAAAGGCCCTCTTGGCCACAGCTGCCACCTGTTTATCCAACATTAGGCCTGGGTCCAAGAATACTCCTAGACTACAGACCTGTTCCTTCAAGGGGAGCGCAACCCCATCCAGAAGGAATGACCCTTTAAATCTCGGGTCTGACCTTCTGTCTTGTCAGGATTAAGCTTTATATTATTAGCCAGCATCCACTCCAAAACTGCCTCTGGGCACTGGTTCAGGGTTTCTACAGCCTCCCTGGGATCAGCTGGAAGCGCAAGATAGAGCTGAGTGTTATCCACATATTTGTGATAGCCCAACCCAAATCTCCAGATGACCTCACCCAGCAGTTTCATGTAGATGTTAAAGAGCAAATGGGGCAAGATGAAACCTTGTAGGACCCCATAGGCCAAAGGGCAAGGGGCTGAACCACAGTCCCCCAGCACCGCCTTCTGAAACCAACCCTCAAGGTAGGATTGGAACCACTGCAGAACGGCGTCTCCCAATCCGAGTCTGGATAGGTGGTTCAGAAAGACAACATGATAGATGGTATCAAAAGCCTCCAAGAGGTCCAGGAGAATAAACCATCACTCTCCCTCCATCCATCTCCTGGTGACAGTCATCCACCAGGGTTCTCAAGGCTGTTTCAGTCTGATTACCAGGCCTAAACCTAGACTGGAATGGCTCTAAACAATTTGCCTCATCCAGAAAAGCTTGGAGTTGTTCAAAATGGGAATATTGAGAATGTTTCTTTCAAGGCATATGGGCTTGGAACAAAATAAAAACTGCTAAGATTAACACAAATATTTGTAGAAGACAAAAAAATCACTTTGTTTTATACAACAAAGAAATGTTTGTGCAAATTTGCAAAGCAGAACTTCAGTTGACAGGTATTTCCCATCAGCATGACATATTACACCACTTTTGTAGTAACTTCACCTCCAGTGCATATAACAATTCAGCTTGTGCAACTGGACATTTTCCTCAGTACAGCACATTTACCTTCACCATTTACCTTTCATGTCTCATATCCTCTTATCCATCTTTTCCCCACAAATCTCTGCAGGAAAGTAAACTCTTATATACCAATGAGAGATCTCAGAGAAGCTTCCCATTCTACAGGCTTTAGAGATACAAGCCATTATTGGTGGTTATTCATGAATGTGTCCCGGAGCAGCAGGGTTTCAAAAATTATTTTTGCTTGGCTAATGCCCCTTGTCAAGGTGCCAATTAACTCAGCAGGAAGTGCCCCTTGTCAAGGTGCCAATTAACTCAGCAGGAAGTGCATAATCCATTGACACTCTCTAACAAGAGGATAAGTTAGTGAACCTCCAGAAATGACTCTGGTTTAAATAACAGAGAAGAACCTCAAGAAATGACTCTGGTTTAAATAACAGAGAAGTGCATTTTCCTTGTGTGTGTTTGTAATTGTTGCTTCTGGGTTCCCCTCCCCATTTTGTTTTGCTTTTTAAAAATGTGATTGATTATCTTTGAATGACATAGCCGATATGAGAGATCCTTGTAGGACTTATGTATTATTATTATGTTGGAATTATCAAAACAGAGCACTCCACAAGCCTTTCTTGAACACAGTGATACAATGAAAAGGGGGCTCAATGGGCTATGATGTACAGCTTCTTCCTGAAAGACCCAACATGCTGTAGCAAAAGCACCCCTGCCAGTTCTTTCTAGTCTTCCTTTAAGTAGCCTGAGTACCTTTCGAGTACTGAATTGGAGACGGGGTTCTCCCCCCTAATGTTTAGGCTTTGGGACAGTGAAAATGGCATTAATATGGGTAGGACCACCCACATGGCAATCATGCTGGCTTTCGAGCTATCGTTCCAAAAAGGTAATAGTAAAGCAGGTTTTGCAAAGATTGCAGGAAAGCTGGTGAAGAAAGGAACGTGAGACCACGATGCCGTGTGGAAATAGGAAAAAGAACCTGGGCTGCAAATGCGAGTCAGGCATCGACAGCTGGAGGAATAGTGGCTGCTAGCCATGATGACTAAAGGGAACCCTCACATTCAGAGGCAGTAAATCTCATCAGTGCCAGGAGGCAACATCAGAGAAGGCCTCTGCTTCTGTGGCTTGTTGTTGGCCCTCCAGAAGAACTGGTTGGCCAGTGTGTAGGACAGGATGCTGGACTAGATGGATCCACTGGTCTGATCCAGCAGGGCTCTTCTTATGTTCTTATTTTCTTTCTCTCTAAAAGGTGCTGTAGATGTATTACATGATTGTGTGAGTAATTATGAAATGTGTTAGTATTGTGTTGTTTTGTTTTACAACTGTTATTTGCCTGAGAAAAAGCACTCCCAATGTCTGATCTCTTGTACAGGATTCTGAGGCACAGAGGTTGCTTTGGCAATGTTTCCTTGACCTGGCAGCTGTTTGAGAATAGTTCTGCTTTGGAACCAGGAGAAGAATTCCATGAAGTGTCTGGGATTGTATGGTTCAGAGATGGTGAAGGGTCAAAGCCAATCACGCTTCATGCTATATTGGATAAAATTCCAGAATTCAATGAATTTTACATACTTAAGCTAGTGAATGCTACAGGTATAGTGGGGAACACCCTTTCTCTCCTCTAAACGCATTACAGAAAACAGTGGCAAAATGCAAAGGCTGTGAGAATTTAAACTTCGTTTCTGAAGGGCAGAATATTAATCTTAGGCCTTGCAAAGGGAGACCGTTTTTAGTCTTAATGAGATAATTTACCTAAAAGCCCGAATACATCTTCCAATCGCATGCTTGCATAATCTGTACGATGAAAAATGAGTTCTGTCATTTTCTTCTGTGTGTATTTATGTACTGATTTTACAGCAGTGGGGTGTATTGAAGAAATGCTGCTTAAAATTCACTCTTTTTGAATGTTCGCTGTACATTGGTTTTAAAAAGAAATCTATGAAAGCACTTGTAAAATAAGTTACAAAGGACCAGTTTACTGAATCAACAAACTCAAGAGATAAAAGCTTTTTCTGGGCCATACCTCTGCAGGTGGTAAGGTAGTTGTGAGTTTTTAGTGCTTCCTTATAAATTAACTTCCATGTGTATGGAAAAATATGTTGGGGATAAGGGTTCAACTTAGTCTTTTCATTTATGCACAGAAAGGTTTTAGGTTTGAGTGGGGAGGCATTAAAATCTGCCTCATAAGATGGAACATTCCAAGAAAAGATTGATAGCTTTATTTGACTGTACAAATTGATCCTTGGTTATTTAGTTGCCACAGAAAGTTTAGTCCTATTTTTAAATATAGGAGTATGTACGCTTCTGGTTGATAAGGCCAATGTCATTTAAGAGAGGGGTGGATGAGCTAACTTCATATAGAGTTCACTTAACCTTTTTTATATAAATTTTAGGTGGGTCTCCAGGACCTGGTGGCCACTTATCTGAAACCAACCTGACAGTGACAGTGATGATCCCATTTAACGACGACCCCTTTGGAGTTTTCATCGTAGATCCTGAGAGCCAAGAGAGAGAGATATCAGAAGATGTTCTCTCTGAAGATGATATGTCCTATGTTACCAATTTTACGATATGGAGGCAGCAGGGAACTTTTGGAGATGTCCGAGTTGGCTGGGAAATACTGTCTGGTACATTCAAGGAAGGGTTGCCTCTGATGATTGATTGCTTGTTGCTGGGAAAGTTTTCAAATTCAGTGCAGTCGCAGCCTCACATGCGTCGTCGACACACTGGAACAGACGCTTTGTATTTTAGTGGCGAAGAGGATGCGTTTGGGGTCATTGAGCCTGAGTTCTACATCAGTAAGAACAGAACGCTTGCCAACTTCACATTTTCAGTCTGGGTGATTCCTAGTGCCAAGAGTGATGGATTTGTAATCTCAAAGGACAATGGAAATGGAACCATGTATTATGGAGTGAAAATTCACACAAATGAATCCCATGTTTCTGTAAAGCTTTGTTACACACCACTGCAGTCTAATGGAACATTTGTGGCCAAGATCACAGTCATGAAATACTTGGATGAAAATACTTGGCTGCACCTTCTGCTTACACTGGATGATGGCATAATTGAGTTTTTCATTGATGGAAATCCGGTGCCTGGAGGCATTAAGAGCCTCAAAGGAGAAGCAATTGCTGATGGTAAGCAATATGCCGTGTAGAGACCTTTCTTTTTCTCAGTCTAGGTGAATTTTGACAGGCCCAAACTTCTAGCAACAGCACAAGTCAACAACTTGAATATTTTCGCTGATAAATTTTTTTAATTGTGTCAGATATAAATGCATGTAGTTGGATTTCCATTTTTAATCAAAGAAAAGAAAAAAACACTGTTGCACAGATCAGTGTAGAGATTTGAGGGCATGGGGGAAATGGGGAGAAATACTGCTTCACCCCCCAGGTCTTTTTTCAGTTTTCAATGGAAAATTTAGGGGAACGTTGAGAAAAAACATCTATGAAATATTTTTCTTGTAGTATGTGTGAAATGCTTCTAAAAGTAATTCAAAATGTATAGTATGCAGGTAATTCATAATGTATAGTATGCAGACTTTTGAGGACTTTTTCAATTTTTCCAATTGAAAAATCAGGATGTTTGAGACAGCGCTGGGAAAAAAAACTTCTAGATATATACAATATTTTCAACTTTTTGCTTAAATGTAAATAATTTTGTCAGCAAATTGTTATTATTTGTTTCATGATAATACATTCTTAAACAGTTCAGTGTTTTCAATGTTATAATTTTTAGCTTGATATCCAAACATGCTGGTAGACCTACCGATTGTGATTCTATGAGAGAATTTCCATCCAAATAATTCCGTTTGCTACAGAAATTGTTTTCTACCTTGAAATTTTATTTTTTCATACTTGTCAGATGGCAAAAATTAAAGATTTGTGTGCTATGGTAGCATAGAATGCAGGAGTTTTCAACTGTTTGTCAAGTGTCAGAAAATGAAGACATTTGTACTTTTAAATTCGATAAATATGCCAAATAGTACACTATCACATGCCGAATAATTAATAATAATTAATTTTATGTTGTTCAATCTGAAAAGAAGTTTAAATTTGATAGGAAAGTAAGTATTGCATTCATTTCCATTTCTCCCCAAATTCCTGTTTTCTCCCCCATGGCTTTCTAGACATTTTACATCGCTAGGCTAGTGGCAGGGTATTTTTTTTTATAGTGGTCATTCTAAACATGAACATTAAATCTACAATTTAAATATTGGTAGGGAGATTTGATCCCAAAGTTGCAATTCCAATAGCTGACTTCACAGTCTTGTACTGAACGTTTCAGTGTGAAATTTGTGAATGCATGTCTCATTGCTCTGCCACAACCCCCCCCCCCACTTTTGATACAGTTAGTGACCTGGAGGCCCTTGGCTGACTCACCGGGACTGATGTGGACAGGATCCTGGTTGCTGTGAAACCAACCACGCCTCCTGGACCTGTGCCCATCCTGGCTGGTTTAGGCCAGCATGGGTGGGGTACAGGGCCTCCTGGAAGACATCATCAGTCTGGCCCTGAACTCATTTTTTGGGTCTCCCACTCTTATCCCTCCCTGAAATTTATATCTAACCACATCATTGGGTCACCATAGTGTGTAGAGATAGAAGGAACAAAATGCTGAGTTTTAATTAGCAACGATTTTATTGCTGACCAGAAGTGATTTTATCGTTATAAATGTAGAGTGTTATTAAGTTTTGTATTTGTTGCTGGAAGCCGCCCTGACCCTGTTTTTTTGCTGGGGGAGGGCAGAATATACATTGAATTGAAAATATTGAATATAAAATTGACATTGATTTCACTTATCAGGGAACATTGGCAAACAATATTTGAATGTACCTGTTTTGCTCTCACATTTCACAGAACAAATATGTATTTGGAATATTTTTAATTGGTTTGGTGTTTGCCTGCACAGTTAGTTATAACTTTGGCTTTTTCCCATACTGTAACATTAGGTCCCAGACTTAGTCTTTGTTTGTCATTTTTCCATTTTGCATTCAGCAATATTAGTTTTCATACTAGATAACAACGAAAAGGAAACATACGTCATCTGCCAAACCACTCCCTTTCCAGTAGGGTGTGGCTGGTTTGAAAGTGATAAAATGTGAAATACAGCATGAATGATTAAGATCTATTAAACCAAGGGATATGCCTGGTGGCAGTTATTTAATTTTTTAAAGCTGTTTACAAAGTTACTTCTTTTTCAGGACCAGGAATAACAAGAGTTGGTGCTGGCATAAATGGTGGTAGCAGGTACAAAGGGCTGATCCAAGACATGAGATTTTATGAACACAAATTGACCAAGGAAGAGATCAATGAGCTTCATGCCATGCCAGCAAGGGCTGACTTGCACCCCATCTCTGGGTACTTGGAATATCGACAGGGAGAAACCAATAAGTCATTCATTGTTTCTGCCAGAGATGACAAAGAGGAAGAAGGAGAGGAGGTGTTCATCCTTAAGCTCGTTTCTATTCATGGGGGAGCACGAATTTCCCTTGAAAACACAACCGTAGTATTAAGAATCCAGAAGAGTGATAATGCCAATGGTCTGTTTGGTTTCACAGGAGCATGTATTCCTGAGGTAAGAAACATATCAAAATTGTAAGAATGCTGAAGACCTGGTGTCCTATAGCTACGTTCAGATATTACATTACGACAACATAGTACACAAACTAGGTTTGTTGCTGTGCTCTCACATGTGCCCCTCTCCTGCCCCCTCATTACGTGGACCATACCAGTGGAGGTGCCCAGATTACCCAGAGTTAGTTTGCTGTTGCCACAAACTAGGACTTTAACCGTGGTTTAATCTGGGTTTGGAATACCAGATTGTGGGATGAAAAGTAACTCATTTAACCTGGATATCTGCATTCATATGTTGTGTGGAACTGGAGTTGTTTTTTCATCATTATTACTTCATTGTGCTCTGCTTGAGAAAGGGGGGTATGTAGGAGTAAGGGGTGAAGACAACAAGCATGGCAAAAAGCCAGATTCATGCACAATGTTAGCTTAATGTTGGTTTCAGATGACATCTCTGGCAGGCTCTGGGCCTGCCAGCTCATCCTCTGAACAGTCCTCATGCCTTGCTCGTTATTCCACCACCCCAGGCATGCCGCAGTCAGGTGAGAGCAGGGAGTTCTGTACCATCCTTGGCCTCCAGCTCCCTTGCACCCTGGAGCAGTTACTGACTTAACATTCATGGCCTCCTTCATCTTGCATTATGAAGCCAGCAGGGACATCCTGATCTTAAGGTAGTGGCAAACCCTCCAAAGCGAGCTGGGGAGCCAGCTCAGTTAGTGGCCCAATGTACTTTGCCCCTTAGCCCTCCACCTTTGAACAACTGAGCAGCTAGCAGGGTTCTCCTCTAGATCTTCCCAACTAATAAGCTGTGCAGCAGGTGGGACTTCTCACTTGGTCTGGTTACCAATTATCTTAGTGGCAGGGAAGGCCTCACAGGAACCAACTGCTGCTGTGGCCTGCAGGCTTGTTCTTGGAGGGCTCCAGGGAAAGCTAGTGTACTCAGTTAGATTTGGGGGCCACTCTTTCCTTCAGCAGCAGATGTAGCCATAAAAGTTAAATCTGTGAGCTGTTAGCTAACTTTAACCCAGAAGCCCTTTGCTCAAATTCCACCTCAGTGGTGAACTCATGTCACCTTAGACCATCCATTGTTCCCTCAGCTACAGCCCTCCATCTGTGATATGGGGATAATAACAACTGGCTAGTTGGTATAAAGATTGCTGGTTTTGAGCATATTATCACTCTAAAGCACTATAGAACTGCTAAATATTTGCATGATCATTGTCATAACTGTTCTTATCATCATTTAAGAATAGCAATATGTTGGGTTACCGGTATGTGCTGAATCAGAGGGGACATAACCTATGACTAGAGACCTTCCAGTCCAATACCTACTTCATGAGGTGCAAGAATCAGTGGCACTTTACATTGTTTTTTTGTAGAAGGAGTTCCACTAGGTTTCCATGATACGTGGAAACACTCACCATATGGATTGGTCTTGGTGTGTGGAAAATCTTCATGTCGGCAACTCATGATCCTGGGAGCCATGTACATGACACAGAGACATTCAGCATGAACTGACTCTTTTAGTGAGCAGCCACATAGAGTTCCTGCCACTGCGAGTTGTTTTTCTGTGGCAACTAGTCTGACAATGTATATATATGAAGCAGGTCTTTTACAAGATGGGTGGGACTTGAGGGGGAAAAAGCCATTGGGTGGTAAGTGACTGATCAGTAAACTGCATGAGAAAGTATAGCTGTGATGGTTTTGTTAATGCTTCGCAAAAGTAGTACAGAGAACAGCATGGGAAGAGGGAGAAAGGTGAAAAGGGCAGAGTCCGGACTGATAGCTGACTTAACACAGGTTGGCAATTCAAGTTTTATTTCAACTTTTGGTTTTGGCTTTCTGGATATGGATGGATTTAGATGGATCCTTTTAAAGAAGTGAATATTATTTTGATGCTAAAATTATTAAGTTTTTCACTCCAGTCTCAAAACAAAAACCTTCCAGTTTTATTAGAATGTTAACTTCATGTTATTTACTTATAGGTGTCTGATGAAGGTTCCACTGTATCTTGCGTGATTGAACGCACCAGAGGGGCTCTGGACTATGTTTTTGTGCATTACAGTATCTCTCAGATTGATTCTGAGGGAGTTAATTTCTTTGTTACTGATTTTGCAAACAGCAGTGGAATGATCACTTTCCGTCCTTTGGAGAGATCGGAGGTAAACAATATCTTTACATTGAATAATCTGCTTTCAACATTCTGAAGCCCTCTTTTCCTCTGTACTTTACTGAGGCTTGGGTGTCACAGTGTTGCTAAAAGAGATAATCTATTCTTGGTGATTAACTACTTGTGATGGTGTGATGTGTATATATGTATTTTTACATATTATGTCAGTATTTAGAGTTACTGGGTGCAAGGATTGTGGATGTTTCCTGTGTTCTCCACAACAGTCTTTTCTGCCCCTAGGAAAATGGATTCTTGGGGTCATGGAACCCACATGTATTAATATCCATGTAGATGGGGGGTGCTACATAGGTGAGGGGGTGAAGTTGCCCTCTCCTTGGTATAGTGAAGTGGATTCTTAGGTGGATTTGTCTTTTTCAAGTCATTATTTTAATTGAATCTACCCTTTTTCTCTCCAGGTTTTGAATCTGATCGTTCTTGATGATGATATCCCAGAGCTGAATGAATATTTTCAGGTGACTTTAGTGTCTGCTGTTCCTGGAGATGGAAAAGTAGGGTCAACCCCAACTAGTGGAGCAAGCATAGATCCTGAGAAAGAGACAACCTACATCACCATCAAAGCCAGTGACCACCCTTATGGTAACTGTGATAGACAGCACATAAAAACCTCTGTTCACGGATAAATGAAAGTTACAGTTTTGTTGCTATTTCTATGGGAATAGCTAATAGTTATGATTGCTCTTATTAAGTGCTTTTGTAAAAAAATCCCCTAATCCCATGTTTACATGGAGCTACATACAAAACAGTTGCCAGTGTAAACAGTCAGTAGGAGATTCCATTTGGTTGAAAGCCTGGCCCTGTAGTGATCCTTTCCTGTCCCTCTTTTCTCAGTTAGTGCATTTGCTGAGTGGGGAGAAGTATGCCAGCTGCATCCAGTACGTGTGTGTATGGTCAAGTCACCGCTGATTGATGGCGACCCCGTAGAGTTTTGTTCCCCAGAGAATAAATAATTCCTAGGAAGGCATTACAACTCAAGGCAACTAGAGTAATAGAGACAATGCTAATTGGAAATCTTAAAAATGTATTGCTGGCTACTTCAATGGCTTATTTGATATTTTATGATACTGTGTTGTTACCTGCCTTTGCTTCCAATTTTCTAGGATAAATGTGGGTTTTTAAATGTTTTAAATAAATAAATAAATTATAAATTGGCAAATTCGCATAACTTAAATCTAAACCAATTTAGAGTTTAAAGGAAAGGACCAGGCTGATTTGGCGCTAACTTTATTTACAGGTAAAGGTAAAAGTCCCCTGTGTAAACATCGGGTCATTCCTGACCCATGGGGTGACGTCACGTCCCTACATTTCCTAGGCAGACTTTGTTTACAGGGTGGTTTGCCAGTGCGTTCCCCAGTCATTTTCCCTTTACCCCTAGCAAGCTGGGTACTCATTTGACTGACCTCGGAAGGATGGAAGGCTGAGTCAACCTTGAGCCGGCTACCTGAAACCGACTTCTGTTGGGATCGAACTCAGGTCGTGAGCAGATCATGGACTGCAGTACTGCAGTTTACCACTCTGTGCCACAATTTTATTTACCCAAGTGTTATTTCCTTTGTAACGGTAGCACATATATGTGTGTGTCTTGTATTTGGGAGATGGTTAAATTTGATTAACGAATACACCTAAGGGGAAATTTCACCTAAGGGAAGGATTGTTCAAATCTTTATCTTCCTTCTCTCAGGTTTGCTTCAGTTCTCTGTGGGGCAGCCTCCCCCAGGTAGTGATGAAATCATTCTGCCGGCCACCACAGCACCCCAGATTACTGTAAAGGAAGAAATAGGACATGTCAGCTTGCTTGTTGTTCGTGCACAAGGCCTCCTTGGAATGGTTCTGGTACAATACAGAACAGTCTCACTAACAGCATTCAGTCCTCAAGATTATCAGGTATGAGTTGCAAATTGAAAGTGGGGACAGATATTAATCAGCTTGAATACATTTATATCCCATTATCAGAGCTTTTAAGATAATAATAGTATATTGTTTTTGATGAGAACATGAACAGAGAGCTGCCCTAGCTTGACCCAGCCCAGAACCCAGTGAAGTGTAACATCTGATTCTCAGGTTCTCATAAGCCTCTGCTAATACAAAGCCAGAAAAATAAGGATCAAGGAAAGTATAAACATGTATTGCACATATTAGTACAAAATATGTGATATAAAATAAATAAGAAAAGAACATCACGATGAAACTCCAAATGATTTAACTCATTTTAAAACTGCAGTTGTCTGTGAAATGTTTATCCATGTATGAACACTCCATTATAAGACCTCATTATGGTGGGAGGTTGCTGAACCACCATTCAAAATCTGAATGAAATTGTAGCAGGAGAAATAATTCCAATAATGAAGTAATTGGGTTAGGTTTAATCTTCTGGTAGACAGGTTATCATCTTGAACTCTGAATCATATATCCACAAGACTAACTGATTATCACCTTAATTACAGGGCAGTATGAACCAGGTAGCTGTAATTTTTCACTATTTTGTGAGGGTTGCCTGGGAGAGGGGGGAACTATTGGAGCCAACTAGAATTGCTGTGGATTCACATAGGCTTCTTGGAAAAGTACTCCAGATGTTTTAGAGTGATGTTTTAGAGTGAGACATTCAAATCTGTCCTGACAACGGCAAACTTGTACAAAAATGCATGAACAATGGATATTTATTTTTGTTGATTTTCTTGCCTCAGTGCATTTTAAACAGGTACATTGAACATTTTTGAACAAAAGTGTAAATAGCCTTTTTACTGCAGGGTATTACAGACACCTTGGAATTTCTGCCAGGAGAAAGATACAAGTACATTATCATTAACATTACAGATAATTCTGTCCCTGAGCTGGAAAAAGTTTTTAAAGTAGAGTTGCTGAACCCAAATGGAAAAGGTAAAAACTCACATTTTTTTCTCCACACATATGTGGCCTGATTTCAGGGTAGGAAATTTTATTAGACCATTCTTTTTTTTTTAACCCCTTCTTTCCTTCAAAAAACTTCTGAAACAAACAAAAAAAATTCCATGATATCATGTTGAACAAAGTGCTAAAAATAATATACCTGATCCACAATGCCCAATTCTCTGGCTATAGAAAAATTACAAAGTATAATATAGAGAATCTTATTGTCTTTAGCTGAAATCATTCTGGCAAAGTTGTTCTCCCAAAACCAGAATAACATTTTCTCCCTGAAAGAGAGCCAATTTTCTTTTCGAAATATTCTTTGGATATTTCTATTATTGATGAAAATAGATATATTCCAAAGAAAGTAGGTATTAAGGTTGGCAAGTAGCACTGGATGTTTGCGAAGGCCGTGTGTTCGGCAGAGCTGCTGATTCAGGAGTGACTATGCCACTTTTTCCTGAACTTGCAATTCCCTGGACCATAATGCACGACTACAGATGTCTAGTAAATGGGATGCACGCCATTGGGATTTTGTCATTGACAGTTATGAGCAACTCTGTTTAGATTATATTTGAACAAAGGAATATGTGATTGGTCCACTGAGCTTAGTATTGTCTCCTCTGAATGACAGTGGTGTTCCAGGATGTCAAGTGGGGTCTCCCAGCCATGCTGAGAGTCTTTAACTGAGAGGGATTAAACTTGGGGCCTTCTGCGTGCAAAGCATGTGTTCTGTCATGCGCCTGTCCCAGTTACCAGCTGCCTTAGTCTTTTAATGTCACCCCAAATCAGGTTCTGTGTAGCTTTGCTGATTTTCTTGTGTATGACTAGGGAACATCATGAACATCCTATTTGTAAATCTGTAGAAGGTGCTGTTTTTGTATGTACTTAACCGCTAAAGGGATTTTGGGGCAAAATTTGTACAGGTATGCTTTTTTAAAATAGGGAGAAACCCCCTTTTACCAAGCCACTCATCAGTTAAATCTTTTCCCCCCTGTCTTTGTGTTTTATATGCATTTCTAGTACATGTTAATCTATTCCAGGGGTCCCCAACGTGATGCCTATGGGTGCCACGGTGCTTGCCGACACCTTTTCTGGCGCCCGCCGAGGTTGGTGGGCGGGGCCAGGTAGGATTTTTGCCCAGCAAGGCTTCTGATTGATTATTGGAGATTTGATTGGCTGTGCCAATTTTTTAAAATTTTGTTTTGGCGGCAGCTGCCATCACAGCACAAAGATGTGTGCTGTGTTACTGAAGTGAAGCTGTGGCAATCATTTTGTGGCTGGCTCCACCTCCTGCAGCAGCCATTTTGTGGTAGCCATTTTGTTGCTGTGCCCACCGTGCCAAATTCCAAATGTGCCCACAGGCTTTAAAAGCTTGGGGGACCCCTGATCAACTCATTTTGAAATGGTTCTTTTCATATAGGTTCTGTCTCTTCTAACTTCTGTGTATTTCCACCTGTAAAAATCCAAAATGAAAACAAAGTAATAATTAACTGAAGTCCCCTGTGAGATGCTTCAGTATCCATAGCAGGACGCTGTAATACTGAGGCATTTGTTTGCCTCCCCCTTTATCAGTGTTCTATGAACTTCTGAAGTATTGCAGAAATATCTTTTGCTTTTTGTCTGGAAGTGTTTTAAGTGCTTTCTGTCATCTGCATTATATGTGTGTATCTGTGTGTGTCTTCTTGAAGTTGGTGAACTCTTTAGTGATGCCAGTGGTAGTGGTGATGGGGACTTCGAGTTCTTCCTTCCTGCTGTCCATCAACATGGTAAGCTGTATTTTTCTCTGATCTGATTGCTGAATTAGCCCAAATGTTTTGTCATAACTGACATCATAGCTTGCCATTGTGATTTCCATAAGTTAATGTTTGCAGTATGTGCATCACAATATATTTTCAGTGATACATCTTACAATTTGTTTTGAAATAAGACTTTTAAGCTGGAGGGCCTGTGAAAAATAGCTGCAGGGGAAAATCTGTCCCTCAGAATCTCCTCATGAGGCATTATGTGAGATGTCAGGAGCCTGAGCTCTCCCCAGTCCTTCTACCATGACTCTGCTGAATGAGACCTACCTTGTCTGTGGATGGCCTTGTTTTTTGCTCTCCTCCTCCACAACAGGGGCCCACAAATTTACTGTTTCAGGTATTTAGCAAACTGTGGTCTGCTAGTAAACTTGGGGGAGTTTGGAAATCCCACCTCCCCAAAATCTTCTCTCTTTCGAGGATGGGTTGTCCTTTTGCTGTCCCTCATTTAACTATTGCTTAGCTGTTTCTGAGATTCTGTCACTTCTGGGATATTTTTAGTCTTCATTAGACCATTTTGAGGTCTTTTTCTGTGTGTTTGGGAAGAAATGCCCTGTACCCCTGAATTGCCATAAAAATGTACTGTAAATGGTCTATTCACTACCCATGTTCAGAGCTTGCTAAGTGCCTTTCTTTTTGGCTAAGGACTAACAAGGAGTGAGGGGGAATGAATCATCTCCCTGCAGAAGAGCTGTCCCACTCTTTTAGATATGCGGATAACCTAGCCTAGGGGATGACACACTCAACCCTCAGCTACAGAGAGTGAAAGGCAAATGGTCAGATAACACTTTCCCCGGAGAACAAGAAAGGCAGGCAATTTACCAGTAAGGAGGGGAAGAATGAAAGGGACATTAAAAAAAAACTGACCTCCAGACATGGAGCTAACTTAAACCTTTGCTCCTTTTTAAAATGGCAGCAATGACCACGGACAGCTAAATTATGGGGGAAAGCCCCCAGCTGTGAAACAGGTATGAACCATTTCTGTATATGTAACTCCAACAGAGGGGACCTATCTTACCGATAAGTAAAGAGAGGGACAGAGGATTTGCGGTTATATTGCTTTTCATCTGATTTTGCTCAGATTTGCTGTGCAAGCAGGCATGGTTATATTCCTGTGACTTTATTAAATTTGGATTTTGCTGGACTGTTTTCTGTGACCATTCCACAACCAATTTGGACACACCCAGAAGAAAGTGTGTATGTGTGTGAGGTAGATCTCACCATTCCCCAAGTGCGTATGTGTGTCTGTTAATCCCCACAGTGGTTGAAAGAGCCAAACAGGAGTTGCAAGTACAGAGTGGATCCTTGAATGACAGTGCAGTAAAATATCACTAAGCACCAGCCCTTTAGCAGGAGCTGCTCTTTTAAGGCTAGAAGGTGGCAGCGACCCAGAGAGTACAAAAAGAGGGAACAGAGAGCTAGAGGGAACTATATGGGTATCCAGGAAGACTGAGTACCCATTTCTCTGCCACAAGCACAGAAACAGAACTTGTGACAGCCATTATGCCCTATTCTTAATCTACCATGTGACAACCTGCCAAGTCTCTCCAGTTTGTATAGACCCCTACCTGATTTTGCTGCTTTCAGAATTGACATGGAGACCACCCACTTTGCTATTAGATGCAGTGATTCCTTGTAGCAAATTACTTGTTCTCTGCCAAGCAGATAGCCAGGGCTCCCTAATATGGTGACCCATGGGCATCAGTACTTTCTTGAGTACCCGCTGAGCTTTTCAGAAATTAGGTGGGACTATCGTAAGGCAGGGCTTGTTATTGGCCTCTCTCATTCAAGTGAAAGTGTTTTCCACTGGAAGATGAGGAGGACTGGTAAGCAACTGGGCTTTTCTTAGTCAGTATGTGGTTCCATTCCCCCTTCAGGATTTCTGTCTTCCCAAGGGGTGGCCAGTGTTCTGTTTGGCTCCCCCTCCTGAGGCAGCCATTTTGGGTTGGGGTCCTCTTCCTGTGAAAGCCATTTTGGGGTGGTATTCACTACCTCCTATCAAAATTCCAATGGTGCCTGCAGCCTCAAAAAAGTTGGGGACTCCTGGTTCAGTTCTACGCAGGTTTACTCAGAAGGTGTCCCACTGCATTCAGAGGATCTTGCTTCCAAATAAGCAAATATAAGACAGCAGCTTAAATGGAGCAGCCAGCATCTGATCTTTTATAAACTTTTTTTTTTAATGGAGAAGTTTTGAATGCCATATTTCAAAGTAAAATTTACTGGAAGAATAAAATAGTAGCTTTGTTCTAGTAGTTGAAAATCTATCCTGCTACAAAAATTGTCTGAATTTGTTTGTTTGCTTTCTTATCTTCCACTTTGGGAGTGGTTTATTTTTAAAGTATTCTGTGACATCATGTGTATTCCAAAGTGCTTTGATCATAGTGTCTTCCTGCTTTAAACTTTCATACATTCAGAGCTCTGTCAAGATGCAATAACAAGATGTAAGGCAATAACAGAGTCAATTCTGTCCTTTTTTTGTAATCTTTGGGGAATGGGTTCTCATGAAATGTATATTCAGGAAAATATTGTCAGTTCCTCTCGTATTTCCTTTACGGTTTCTTGATATAAAGAACAAACAAGCAAGCAAAAAACACTCCTTATTTTAACTGTAACAGTAGCGTCAGAACCAAGGTACTGGGCTCATTTTCCCCTTCTTCTCTCTTATCTCCAATAATATTTTACCTTTCTCTCCATTTTCATGACAGCTTATATTCTGCAGGTTGGATCTAGCCAGTGTTTCCACTCAATCTCCCCCAGTTCTCCTGCTTATTACAATCCCATCCCACCTGGCTTTTGTCCATGCTAGTCTCATGATCCCCAGCATTTCCCTTTTTCACCAGCGGAAAAGCTGGTTGGACCCAACCCTTTATTTCCCCAAACCTTGTCTCTCATTGTTTGGTTGTGTAGCTTCTAAAAAATGAATGATGTCTTGCTACTTTTGTGTTGTTCCTTACAGCGGAAACATCCTTTATTAATGGCACCATTTCCATCTGAATGAGTGGCCAGTGTGTTCCATAGTGAATTCATTTCCATAAGCCAATAAGAACATAATGTTATTAAGTAACCATGTTTGGGAATAGCTTTATGAACATATTTTTGGGTCAAACAGTATCATTTTTATGTCTCTGCTTTACAAGAGGGACATTGGTCATACACAAGTGGGATTTGGGAATTATAATGAATTATTAAAACTGCCTCCTACTACTGTAATAGATAGGCCTTTAATTCGGCTGCAACTAAAGCACTGTGACATGTTCAAGGTAGGGTTGCCAACAGGCTTGAAGAAAAACGTCCTGTCCCTTTGGTAGAGGCTTAATGTGTAGAAAACGTAGCTGAAGATTTCATGACATGGAGTTAAACAACATCACTGGGTAAACAGCATTCCATTAAGCCTCTATTAGAAGTACAGAATTTTTTTTCTCCAGGCAGTTGTCAGCCCTAGTTGTCAGCTAGTGCATGCTAGGTGGGATGTTAAGGCTGCTATTTAAAAAGATGCGCCTTCATCAGATCTTGCCCTCCATTTTGACATGGTGCATGTGTACATATGTTAGGACCTGAAAGATGGTGAACTATGCACAGGAAACAGCCAGAAGAAATTTTGGTGGAAGTCTACAATGTTCCTGACCTTGGGTATTGGCCAAAAAAACAAATCAAAGCATAGTAGCTTTCTCATTCGAATATCCCCCTCTGTTTCCTGTTGGTCACCTCTCAACACATTTCCTAAGTTTTATCTGTTAAATCATATGGCTAGACGTTTGGGGGCCGAAATTATCTGAAGCTATGTGTGCAATTGTCTTTTCTTTCACAATATAACCTGTCTCACCCAAGTCTAATAAAGGCTTTCCACCACTTAAATGAGAGTGAAGTATTTAGTTGCAGAGGGGCTGTTTGTATTGGAATTAAATTTCTTCCTAATCATCTAAGAAACTGATATAAGAAGATGCATATAAAAAACATATTTTTTATAATAAAGGTGGAAAAATGCATGCCCTAATTCAGTTTCAAGTAATAGGTGGATTCATACTTGAGCAAGTGGAGCAGCTTTTACAGAAAGGATCTTCAGTGAATTCCTTTCCCCCCCTCCAGCTCCCTGTGACCCATATGAGATGTTTCCAAAGGTCTGAGAACTCTTGGGAACAATGGGTTGTGGTAAGAGGTTTGCCGTGGGAAGGGAGAGTAGGTGGAGTAAAGTGCAAGGGGGCGGGGAGAAGGATTTCTAATAAGTCTCCATCCCCCCCTTTTTCTTTATTAGCATATATAAATAATATCAGTATAGACTTTTCATTGGGAACACCAGGAAATATTCTCCCAGCCAGCGTGGTGTAGTGGTTAAGAGTGGTGGTTTGGAGCGGTGGACTCTGATCTGGAGAACCGGGTTTGATTCCCTACTCCTTCACATGAGAGGTGAAGGCTAATCTGGTGAACTGGATTTGTTTCCCCACTCCTCCACACAAAGCCAGCTGGGCTAGTCACAGTTCTCTTAGAGCGCTCTCAGCCCCACCTGCCACACAGGATGTCTGTTGTGGGGAGAGGAAGGTGATTGTAAGCCGGTTTGATTCTTCCTTAAGTGGCAGAGAAAGTCGGCATATAAAAACCAACTCTTCTTCATCAGTGTGTGGGAAGTTCACAGAGTTTTTCTGCATTCACCCCCATCACTGCAGCTCCTTCCAACCCTTTGAAGAACAGAAACAGGAAGGAGGAGTGGTTTCAACTCCTTGTCTGTCATCACTCCAGCCCCTTAACCTGTATGGCTCTTCATCCTCAAGGGTCCTGCAACCCTGGGGACTGATCCCTCTAGGAACTGTTCTCTTTAGCAGTGAAAATGTAGGAATTTTAGGATCCTGCCCACCATATGCTAAAATTACAGATCTTTTTCAAGTATTTGCTGTCTATTTCAAATTTTTATTAATGTTTCTTCAAATAATGCATTATTCCCCCCCCCCTTTTCTCCTTGGAACTTGGTCTCTGCAGCCAGCTTGGGAATAGCTTCTCACATCATAGTGACGATTGAAGCCTCTGATGATGCTCATGGCGTATTTGAGTTTACTGAATCTCTCTCTGTCAATGGAACCGAACCTGAAGATGGAGTTGGAACAGTTACCCTTAAGGTACAACAGTGATGGCACCACCACCTTTGACATTACTTTCTCTAGAGCTCTTGCAGTTCAGTTGGCAAAGATGTGGGTTAATAACAATGGACTATGTTTCTGCAGTTTTGTAAAAAATAAAAATAGATGTTATTGTGGTCACTCTCCCCATTCTGAGTAATAGGCAGGGACACCAGCTGTAAGGAAGGTACACGAGGGGTGGAAGCAGGTTGAAATTGATTGTGGCCACCTAATTCATGACAGCAGCAGTCTCTAATACCGGAGGCCCATTCACATGGGCATCCAAATGATCACATAATTTCTGGCAGGTTCATCATCGTACTTACATGGGAAGGGGCTGCTTGAGACTTTGTGAGCTGGGATGGACACCTGAAGGCAGTTGCAGGTTGGAAGCTATGTTAGTCTGTAGTGGTAGAACAAAATTCAAGCGCAGTAGCACTTTAACGACCAAGAAAAATGTCCAGGGTATAAGCTGTTGTGAATCATAAAGTGTGCTTTGACTCAGTAAAGCTTATACCCAGGAGGATTTTGTTGCTCTTGAAGGTCCTGCTGGAATTGGATTTTGTTCATTTGAAAGCAGTACATCAGATGGTTGCAGCTTCTGGGCTTGATGGAGGACCAACAGGAAGAGACTGCTGTGTTGGAGTTTCTGGCCTTGGGAACAGAAAGAAAGCACAGATGGGAGAGAGATAATATATGTTAACAGGATCGACAGAATGAGCAACAGTGTTTTTGAATACATTGTCAGATTTAAGAAGTGTTTAGCTACAGAAGAGTAGTCTGGGATGCTGAGATCGATATAGTGTTCAAATATTGTTTAGGAGTCCTCCTTAAACTGAGGTAAATATTTATGCTGCTGGATAGGATGGAGAGCTGAGGTTTACGGACGGAGGCAGTGCTTGATCCTTCAGTGGATTTGACCAGCTAGGTCAATGCCAAGTGTGAAGATGGGTAGGTCAGAGATGTATCCCAGCTCTGGGCTTGTAGCTAGGTTAGCTTTGTTCTGGTGCCTGTGGTGGTTTCTCCTGGCTCATTTTGAACAAAAAATATAGGGCCACAGATAGAATGTACAATCTGGCACACCACAGCTTGGCTCACAGAGAGGAGGTTTACCAAACTACTGGTTGTGGTGAAAAAGAAAGATGAATGGCTACTGTGACTTGAAAACAAAAGCAGGCAGCAAGTGTTGTTGCTTCTCCTTCTGTACGTTTCCTTGAATATTTTATTTTGAAGACATTTGTTAGGTATTAGATTTTATATTTTCCTGTCTGAGGCATTTTGAAGGCTTATTAAGTGGAATATAAATATTTTAAAGACGTTTATAAATGAAAGGAGCAGGACAGGTGTCCACTGATCTTGAATGCCTGGATTTCTTAGTTCAGACTCCTTCTACTGAGCTGTGTTATCAAAAATGTGGTGTAGTGGTTAAAGCAACAGACTAGGAGACCCAGGTTCAAATCCTCAGTTTGCTGTGGCAGCTCGTTCGTTAACCTTGGGCCATTCACTCCTTTCAGCCTAATCTACCTCATAGGGTTTTTGTTAAGATAAAATGGAGAAAGGGAGATCAATGTTGCATGGTGCTTTGGGTCCTCACTAAGGAGAAAAGCAGGGTGTAAATATATAAATAAAAGTCTACATAAAATGCATCTAGTGCAATGTGCCATACCTTAGTTCCTTGTATAACTCATAGGACACCTTGGGTTAGCCAGCTTTGTAGTTGAGGCTGTTGGTCCTTTATGATGCAATAGTAACATCCTGTTTTGCTTTTCAGGTTATCAGAAATCATGGTGCTTTGTCCCAAGTGACTTTGCAATGGCTCATAGTACCTGAAGATACTGTGGATCTAGTTGCTACCTCTGGCAACATAACTTTCAATATAGAGCAAAGAATAGCAAATGTAGAAGTGCAGGTCTTGCATGACGATGTTCCAGAACTAGACAAGACTTTCTCAGTTTTGATCACCAATGTTTCCTGTGGACGTCTTGGAGTTTACACTAATGCTACATTGACAGTTCTCGCTAATGATGATCCCTATGGGATTTTGATTTTCTCTGAGAAAAACAGGCCAACCAAAGTTGAGGAAGGAACCAAGAACATCACCCTCACAATAGTGAGGTTAAAAGGCCTGTTGGGAGTAGTCATGGTTACATATAGAACTATGGGTGAAGAGGATATGTCACCCTACCTGCCATCGAATGTTGCCAGAGCAACCTGGGAACAAGATTACATACCTATTTCTGGATCTGTAATTTTTGCAGCCAATGACAGTGAGGTCACCATAGAGCTCCCCATTCTAGATGACTGTGAACCAGAGAGATCAGAGTCTGTGTTTGTGGAACTACTTGATGTTACTTTGGTTGAAGGAGCCCAGTATCGGCCAAGTAAGAATGTATAGTTTCAGACTTTACTAGATGTATTGCAATAAAATCTCAAATGATGTTAAGATCTTACTAATTTCACTAACCCAGATTGTTTCCTCCCCCACCCCCCAAACAAAATTACAGTAAAGTCCAGTGTACGTGACCATCTCTTTTATGGCAACTGCTGTTTTATTTTCATCTGCCCATGGCAAATGCATTTGCAGGTTCTGCTCCTGGTTAATGAGTCAGATGATCCATTTGCCATGAGCACAGAAGGAAAAAACACAACTCGCGTGAGCCAAGTTGTCAGATATTTATATACCTAATAGAGGATTTCCTTGTCACCTTTCTGTAGCAGAATTGATACACCAAGTAAGGAAAAGACATTATTTCCATAATTTTTTTAAAAAAACACAACAAGAGCTAATAAACCTGCTGTCACGATGCTTGAATTCCTTGGGCAGTGGTACTTGATGGTCCTGCTAGTACTAGTTACCAAATAGTGTGTGTTGCCTCTGTGGCTGTTTTCCTTCTGATGTAGACTGTAAGGTTAGCAGTTTGTCACATACCTGCATCAGTGTGTAGAATTTGATGGGCTGTCAAAGTGTACTTTTTGCACACTTGTTCTGTTTTGTTGCCATGGAAACATTGAGTGCACTTTTTTGGATGTTCTCTGATTTGTTTGAAAAGGGGCAGCTGCTGTCCAGTCAGCAGACATCCCTGCAAGTGCCCCAATAGGGGTCCACCTCTGATACTCATCCATTCTCCACAGTGCCGTTTCTCTGGCTGTCTCAAGGCACCTAAATAGGTGCAGACGAGGAGCAAACCCTGTGAAAGCCTTTTGTGATCCTTTGCCAGCATGCTGCCCTCAAATAACTGTTTTGTTTTTAATTCCAGGTCACACGCGTGCATGGCAATTCTGATTTCCTTTTTGCCCATTTGTAAAATTACCTTTTTCCATGTGTAGTACATGCTGAATAAGTAACCATTACTTTTTCACACTTAAATGTTTTTCCCTCCTAGATCGAGCATGGAAAATAGGCACAGCCTTTCGCATTGCAAACAAAATGCATTTTTTGTTTTGTTTTCCAACATAGGGATTTATCTTGAATTAAACATGTTAGTCTCTGATTTTTGTCCAATATGTGCTTAGAGATTATCTTGCACTTTGGGGGTTTGCATAACTTTATCATGTTATGTCCTTTTGTGTGTTTGCTTCTCATATAGAGCATGGTATATCATCTACCAATGTGTGTCTATAAATACAGATGTTAATTATCCAGCCTTCTTTGGAAGATTATATACTGATTTGCACTTCAGGATTTCCCTGGCTGTCTAATTACCTCTCCTTTTAGTTCTTGATAAGCTGAGATGTTTGTGATACAAAGCTCTGTGGGAAAATTGAAATGTCATGTATATTTTATCATAAGAAACCCAGAAAGAATACGCTAATTGAAAGTGAAATGCTTTTTCTCAGAAGCACTGGATAAATGAATGTACATAAGAAGAACACAGCTAGATAAGACCATGGTTGCATCCCTGATTTTTTAGTATATGTATTGATAGCCTTCCTGGGTTATATATGCTCTGTGTCTGGTATCCAGAGGTAACCTGCCTCTGGCCATGGAAGTTTTGTGTACTATCATAACAAATGCAACTTGTGAGCAGGGCCCCAAGATTAATTGGGGGGGGGGGTGATTTTGAATTCTCTCTCTCTCTCTCTCTCTCTCTCTCTCTCTCTCTCTCTCTCTCTCTCTCACACACACACACACACACACACACACACACACACACACACACACACACACACACACACTCCCTCTCTCCCTTCCAGGATTCCATAAGCTCACAGGCCCTTAAGATAATTTCCCTCCTTTTAACTTGAACCTGTCTCTCAACTGTTCTCAACAATTTGTATCCCTTGGAGTATGTTCAGTTCTCATTGGATCCCCCCTTATTTTGGTTAATTAACAAAGTTGTAGCTTTCTTCATACCTGGGGAGCGTCTTGTCTTTGAGCAGCCTGGTATTGCTGCTTTCATGATTGATGCAAGGGCCAGACACTTCACTATTAGATACAGTGATCTGTTGGCACTTTTCCGCTTTATATGTTGAAGGCTGTGATGGGAGCTGGTGGCAGAATAGCTATCTTCTTGTTTTGTTGTAACTTTGTACAACATACAGTGATTTTGAAGACGGCTCCAAAATCTCACATATTATAATTTTGTACATGTTTATACCACTGTTATTTTGACTGACTAGTAAATTAAGACTACATTTGCAGTCTGTAGGTAATGTGCCATCAGAATCTTCATGACACTGTAAAGGTTAATGTAATTATAAAACAGAGATTTCAGACTATGTCTCACAAAGGTTTTTGTTTTTTTTAATTTCAGTTTCAAATTCTCCTCGCCTTGGACCAAAAGGTAACACAGTTGCTCACGTGATTATTAATGCCAATGATGATGCTTTTGGAACACTGCAGCTCTCAGCCCCAGCTGTGCGAGTTGCTGAAAACTACATTGGACCAATCATCAATGTCACAAGAACTGGGGGACTTTTTTCTGATGTTTCAGTGAAATTTAAAGCGGTGCCAATAACTGCAACTGCTGGTAAGGAAAAAAAATGGCAAAGGTAATGATAGTAAAAACTACAAACATATAGATTAAGTACTACCAAATGACAAAAGCAATGACATTTAGGTAAGTTTATCATAGAGTACAAAATCATGTAGTAGGGTAAAGAGAGTTGACCCATGGGGTGATGTCACATCCCAATGTTTACTAGGCAGACTGTGTTTACGGGGTGGGTTGCCAGTGCCTTCCCCAGGCATCTACACTTTACTCCCAGCAAGCTGGGTACTCATTTCACTGACCTCGGAAGGATGGAAGGCTGAGTCAACCTTGAGCCAGCTACCTGAAACCGACTTCCGTCGGGATCAAACTCAGGTCGTGAGCAGAGCTTGGACTGCAGTACTGCAGCTTACCACTCTGCGCCACAGGGCTCATGCCACACACTATATCTCAGCAAAGTATGCTACAATGTTTACACTGGTAGTGCAACCAGGGCCATCCTGGCTGCACAAGTAACCCAATGGTTGCTTGAAGAGGCAGTGATGGGGGTGAGGAGATTCTGAGGGACAGAGGCAGTGATGGGGGTGAATGCAGGAAACTGAAACCGACTTCCGCCGGGATAGAACTCACGTCGTGAGCAGAGCTTTGACTGCAGTACTGCAGCTTACCACTCTGTGCCACTCTGCGCTGTGTGTAATTCATGGCAATGTGATCACACTGCATAAATGTTGAATGGGTAGACTGGACATAGAATTCAGCATCTTGAGAATATCAGCCCTCTTTTTTTGATTTTTCTTTAAATGTCATTAGTTCTTAAGGCTTAAAAGAATAGGGGTGATACCTAGCAAAGTCTCAGACTCAAGAAGGGTCCCAGTTACAATTCTGCTGATCAGGATTTCAGTTCCCTTTCTAACTACTTCATCCTTCTCAGAGTTAGCAGAGAGTACAGGAAGCCTAATACATACCCGCTTGTCCAATTGATACCTGTTACCATATATGGTCAAGGGACATAGATATATGTGTCCATATGAACGTGTCCTTGTTTCCAATTTGCCTCAATTCATACTGGGAGAGCCAGGGTAGGGTGAACTTAGGTCTTGGTAGGTATGTTAATGCAGCAAGATCCCTTGTGCCTAAATGCACCTTGAGCCATATCTATCAAGCTGAAGGCTCACATTAGCACTCCTTACTATGAGCGGAAGAGGCAGCCTCCGGTCCGGAGCTATCTCCAGAAGTATAAAATCCTAACGCTACCACTAAAACATGGTATCAGTAGGAGTATAGCACCATGATGGGGCATGTCAATTTGAATTTATCCAGTACTGAAAAAATACTTGTAGCAGGTAGAGAAATGGTGTTTTTACATACAATCATACACACACACATAAATATGTAGACATGTTTTAATATATGTAGTAGCAATTGTTGCCTCCTCTTAAGAAAATGTATCCTGTAAGCGTGGTGTAGTGGTTAAGAGTGGTGGTTTGGAGTGGTGGACTCTGATCTGGAGACCAGGTTTGATTCCCCACTCCTCCACATGAGCGGTGGAGAACTGGATTTGTTTTCCCCCTCCTACACACAAAGCCAGATGGGTGACCTTGGGCTTGTCACAGTTCTATTAAGAGCTCTCTCAGCCCCACCTACCTCACAGGGTATCTGTTGTGGGGAGGGGAAGGGAAGGTGATTGTAAGCCGATAGAGAAAGTTGGCATATAAAAACCGACTCTTCTTCTTCTTCTTCTGAACTATGTGATTGGCTACAGGCCAGTAGTTGTAACCCTTTTAAACATACTCCCTAATACTCCTCCCAAACTGAGCTTCCACCAGATGATCCTCCTGCACTCAAACTTCCATGCAATCACTTGGACAACCGTAGAGATACTGATGTCATTTTGTCTTTGAATAATAGGTCAAGTGGGTAAAATTACTTAAGCAACCTTATAATTCACAGGTGAAGACTACAGTGTAGCCTCATCAGATGTTCTCTTATTAGAAGGAGAGACCAGTAAAGCTGTGCCAATTTATATCATAAATGATATCAACCCTGAGGTTGAAGAGTCCTTGCTTGTGCAGCTGCTCAATCAGACAACAGGGGGAGCATCTGTGGGAGGCCTAACTCAGGCAGTTATAACCATTGAGGCCTCTGATGATCCATATGGATCTTTTGGTAAGTTGGGACTCTTAAACTTTCCTTTGGGATCTTATGGTTCATAAATGCCATAGTAGCCATTTACCGACTTAAGAAGCTGTTGTTATCTAACATGATTGCGCACTTTAAGTATTTGAAGGGCTGTCACTTAGTGGAGGGCAGGGAGCTGTTCCTGTTGGCAGCAGAGGATAGGACTCGCAATAATGGGTTTAAATTATTGGCGGAAAGGTACCAACTGGATATTAGGAGAATTTTTTTTTTATAGTAAGAGTTGTTCAGCAGTGGAATTGGCTACAGAGGGAGGTGGTGAGCTCCCCCTCACTGTCAGTCTTCAAGCAGTGGCCAGACAAACACTTGTCAGGAATGCTCTAGGCTGATCCTGCACTGAGCAGGGGGTTGGACTAGATGGCCTCTATGGGCACTTCCAACTCTACGATTCTATGAACTTTCCATGACAAGGTATTGTTTTCTTTCAGCACCAAGTGTTGTCTTTCTGTCCAGTCAGAAGCCACAGTGTGTCATTTGAGAGCCTATGGTGTACTTCCACAGACGTTTGAACTGAGTTTCGTACAGGATTCTCATGAACCTTGACATTCACATTCTAAGGTTTAAAATTATCTCCTTGTATTCCGTTACATCAGGCACCTCCTATGTGACATCAAAGGAGACCATCCAATGGCCTAGAGATGAATAGAAAGCAAAAAGGGAAAGGGAAACAGCTGGTCTGCCAATAGGGAAATTTGATGTTAACAGGTATAGCTTATTATACTGATGAGTTAATTTAGCATATATGAATAATACAGCTAGATTGGCAGCGGTATCACAGTGGGGAAGCATGCAATTTTTCCTTGCTAATATGACAGCTGTACAGTTAAGACTGGTATGTTTGTCATCAGTGTTCCACCCTTCCTCCAAGGAGCTTAGAGATACATTTTAGCCTTACAGCATTCCTTGTGAAGTAAATCAGTCTGAGAGAATCAGCCTGCAAGCTTCATGAAAGGATTAAGATTTGATGTTTTACATGTTCGTTTTTGCCACTTCAGCACACTGCTAAGGATGGGGGACATAGTGAAGCATAGTTGTTGTTGTTTTGCACTTCCCCTCTTCCAGATGCCATGGCAAAAAAAATGTTCAAACTACGCGTTAAAATGATGGCTCTTATGTGGAAAATAGTTCGCTATATTGTGGTTTGCTAAATTTATGGCTGCTCGGTAATTGTCTCATAAAAACTGATCATAACTAAAACATCTATTAAAACATGCTTCATACTGCAATGGCTTTCTGTAAGATACCAATGGAGAAACAACTTTTCAAGTCTTCCAGATGACTGAAGTCACTGTTGAAGAGCCTGAGTCGAAGACTGTGGTGATAGAACTGCCAGTAATCCGCAATGCTGGAACACTCGGCAATGTGACGGTTGAATGGGTTGCTACCATTAATGGGCAGCATGCTACCAGTGATTTGCAGGACTCCTTGGGTAACATTCATTTTTTGCCCGGGGAAACCATGCAGAAGTTGACGTTAGAGATCCTGGCTGATGATGTTCCAGAAATTCAAGAGGTGAGTACTGCAGCATGTGAAAATAAATATGTATTATTTTATAATAAGCATACATTACTTACAGATAATAATTAATTATAAATTGCATGTGAAAATACACACTAGGGAATAATAAAAACAGTTTGCAAATGTACTGTCTCATACGGTGTGGCTTTGACGCTGTTGATACCACACGTGAACACACATGAAGCTGCCTTAGGCTGAATCAGACCATCTGTTTGTCAAAGTTAGTACTGTCTACTCTGACTGCCAGTCAGACTAGGGTCTCAAGTAGGGGTCTTTCACATTACCTACTGCCTAGTCGTTTTAACAGGAGCTGCTAGGGATTGAACCTGAGACCTTCTGCATGCAACACAGAGGCTCTTTTCCTCCCCAGATTTCATACCATGAATAATTAATCTTTGGTATGGAAATTGTGGATGTGAATTTGGCATGAGAGCAGTAATGAACACTCCCTAGTGTCGTGCCGTGATCACTGACAGTCAACATGGTTTCTCAAAAACAGGTCATGCCAAACTAATCTCATATCTTTTTTTGAAAGAGCGACAAGTATGGTAGATGAGGGGAATGCTGTAGATGTAGTGTACCTTGATTTCAGTAAAGCCTTTGATAAAGTCCCCCATGATCTTCTTGAAACAAAGCTAGTAAAATGTGGGCTGGACACTGCTACTGTGGATTGGTAATTGGTTAACCAACCGAACGCAAAGGGTGCTCATTAATAGCACAACTTCATCCTGGAGAGGAGTGACCAGTGGGGTACCACAGGGGTCTGTCCTGGGATCGGTACTATTTAATATTTTTATAAATGACTTGAATGATGGGATAGAGAGCATGCTAATCAAATTTGCACATGACACCAAGTTAGGAGGGGTAGTTAATACCCTGGAGGATAGGGTCAGAGTTCAGAATGGCCTTGATAGACTGGAGAGCTGGGCCATAAGTAATAAAATGGTTTTCAATAGGGAGAAGTGTAAAGTACTTCACCTAGGCAGAAACAACATAAGGCACAGGTACAGGATGGGAGATAGTTGGCTTGACAGTACATGTGAAAGAGACCTGGGAGTCTTAGTGGACCACAAACTGAACATGAGTCAACAATGTGATATGGTGGCTAAGAAGGCCAATGCAATTCTGGGCTGCATCAATAGGAGTATTGTGTCTAGATCAAGGGAAATAATACTACCACTGTATTCTGCATTGGTCAGACCTCACTTGGAATACTGTGTCCAGTTTTGGGCTCCACAATTTAAGAAGGATGTTGACAAGTTGGAGCGTGTCCAGAGGAGGGCGACCAGAATAGTCAAAGGTCTGGAATCCATGCCCTATGAGGAGAGACTTAAGGAGTTGGGTTTGTTTAGTTTGGAGAAGAGAAGGTTGATAAACATGATAGCCATGTTTAAATATTTGAAGGGATGTCATGTTGATGAGGGAACTAGCTTGTTCTCTGTTGCTCCAGAGACTAGGACACGGAGTAATGGATTTAAACTAATAGAGAAGCGATTCCACCTGAACATTTGGAAGAAATTTCTGACGGTGAGGGCTGTTCGATGGTGGAATGCACTGCCTCAGAGGGTGGTGGAGTCCCCGTCTTTGGAGATTTTTAAGCAGAGGCTGGATGGCCATCTGTCGGGAGTGCTTTGATTGTGGGATCCTGCATGGCAGGGGGAGGGTTGGAGTCACGGGATGTGGGGGGGAGGTAGTTGTTAATTTCCTGCATTGGGCAAGGGGTTGGACTAGATGACCCTGGTGGTCCCTTCCAAATCTATGATTCTATGATTATAAAAAGCAAAGCATACATATTCTAGTTCCTTACCATATTGCAGTAATGCTATGTCTAATAACAATCCTGTGTGTTTGCTTCTTGTTAAGGAAGGGCCTGTGTTTGAGCTGTCAGTTGAAATATCCTGAAATCCTGACTAATCTTTAGCTATGTCTCTCTAATATTGTTGAATAAGTGTACTTTTTGTGTGTATGTGAGAATGTATACACTGAATACATTCCTGTCAAATTTGCTGTTTATACATGGTAGCCTAGTACATGGACATAAACATATGGAAGATTGTAGCACAAGCATTGAAAAAGGGGATGCGGTCATTGGTGCATTGATGCACCACCATCTTCAGTATGCTTTCACATGCTCAATACAACTGTTGTCTTATTCCTGGTGGTGGTGGTGTGTAGAAATCTCCTTCTACTGCCAAAATGATGGTAAGTACTGTAAAATGCTGTAATTTCAGTAAATAACCCAATATGGCAAAAAGCAAAATTTAGTATGGGAGCTATACCAAGCAAGATGCTGGTCTTTTCCCATACTGGAGAAGTGCTGTATCTAATGATAATATTCTTATTTCTGCTGGTCCTTTTCCATATTTCTTACTTCATGTGAAATCACCATGAAATGTCTACATTTGATTCACCAAACTATGATGAGGTAGACAAACTGTCTAATCGCTACTAAGATATATCCTGTGTATTTGTCTATAAAGGCTAAATTGAGTCCCTTGTTTGTTCTGAGAAAGCTAATAGTCTAAAATAAGCGTAAGTAGGAGATGTTTGCCAGAGGTTATTTACTACCTGGATCTAATTGTTCATTTCATAACAAAATTCAGTGATTAACTATCTGACACATTTTTCAGACTATCAGAGTGGAATTAACTGAGGCTTTCAATGGAGGTACTATTGGGCCAGACAGAATGGCAAATATTATAATTCCTGCCAATGACAAACCATACGGTACAGTCTGCCTTCACCGTTCCATGTACCGAGTTCAAGAACCACTGGAGAGGAGCTCAGTTGCAAATATAACAGTGATGAGAAGGTGTGTTTTCATAGCACATTAATTTAAGAAATTTTTATTAGCAGCAGTTGTCCTTTCATAGGACAACATACCTTGCTTATTGGAAGATGGCCATTGGATCCTACTATAAATCAGCCTGTGGTTACTATATTGTATGAAGCAAAGTTTTTATAATAACAGATTAACTATGTAGCTTTATAGCAGCAGTATACCTATTGAGTTCGAGTAAATCTTTAGTCTGGATATGATGCTCATTCCTTCTCTTTCACTGTCTCCATCAATTTCCCCTTTATTTTGTTTATCAAATTCTTGCTCCAGTGACCTTCTAGTAAAGACAGATTTGAGACAGATTGGGGTAGAAGATAATAACTGGCCTGAAGTCATTCACTACATTTGTTCTACTGCACACTAGCCCACCATTGTCCCTTTCCTGCACCTTTTTGGCTCTTTCGTTTCCTCAGAATTTTTTGGTTTGATGTTGCAATAGAAATTGAAGTGCTTAAAATATCCAGAAGTGTTTAAACATTCTTAAAAGTTGGTAACTATTTTTGCAATATTTTATTTTCCAAATACACAGATTATCATTAACATTCTTTTCTTGCTTATCATAATTTCTAGTGGTGGAAGATTCGGTCAGCTACAGGTCTTCTACAGCACTTCTGAAATTGATGTTGTGACTCTTGCAGTGAAACAAGGCTTGGATGTACTGTCCTATTATGGAGCACCTGTGCAAGGAACTCCTGACCCAACACAGCTGATTAAAGGGAATGTTTCCTTATCAAGTGATTCGCTATATGCATGTGGAACTCTGTGCCTGAAAGAACATGCATGTTCAGCCTTTTCCTTTTCCAGTGCCTTTGGATCATGCTTTTGGGTGGCAGAGTTGAGCGGCCCAGTAACCAACAATTCAGGATTCTGGACCTACAAGAAAAATCTTACCTCTGTATCCACACTCTTCAGTACACAAGCAGTAGCTAATAGTGACTATGAATCTGTTACGGAGCAATGGGTAATAATGGCAGAACATGCAGAGTTTGTGAGTCTCACAGTTAACATACTTCCTGATGATTTTCCTGAACTGGATGAGAAATTCATTGTATCTCTGTTAAAAGTTGAACTGATGAACATCTCTGCCAGTGCTGAAAATCAGCCCACCATAGGACAGCCAAATACCTCTACCGTTGTCATACTAATGAATGGGGATGCTTTCGGCGTGTTTGTTATCTACAGCATCAGTCCCAATACAACTGAGAATGGTCTTTATGTGGAGGTTCAAGAATGGCCTCAGAACCCTGTGCAGCTGGTGATACACAGAGCAGATGGTAGCCTGGGACAGGTTTTAGTGGAGTGGAGCATAACTGGTGGCACAGCTACCCCACATCTGGATTTCATAGGCGAAGGAGAGGTCCTGATTTTTGCTGAAGGTAAGGAATTTGGGAGGTGA
Organism: Euleptes europaea; assembly: GCF_029931775.1. NCBI lineage: Eukaryota > Metazoa > Chordata > Lepidosauria > Squamata > Sphaerodactylidae > Euleptes > Euleptes europaea. Next base: position 81,955,228 of record NC_079315.1, on the reverse strand, counting down.
GAAGATAGCACAGTGTACCTATAACCACCCTATGGGACGGCCTCAGAAAGACAAGGGCTGCCTGAAACAAAGAGTGAGGGGGCAAGTTATGTCATAATCCTTTGCTCGAATTTTATAGTCCATAAATTAGGAGTTTGTAGCCCGTGATTGTTTATCATTCAGATAGGATGGCCTAAGAAGAATAAAAGAATAGAGAGAGGGCACGTGACCAATCAGCAAAAGAAAATAAAGGAAAATTTGTAATGAACTAAGTGTTATGAACTGAGTTGGTTTTTTATGTGCTGACTTTCTCTGCCTTTATAAGGAGAATCAAACCAGCTTACAATCTCCTTCCCTTCCTCTCCCTACAACTGTTACCTTGTGAGGTAGGTGTGGCTGAGAGAGTTCTGAGAGAACTGTGACTGGCCCAAGGTCACCCAGCAGGCTTCATGTGGAAGAGTGAGGAATCAAACCCGGTTCTCCAGATTAGAGTCCACCGCTCTTAACCACTATACCACGCTGACTGGTGTTTGCCCCTAGGAAACTCATTGAGTGGCTTATTTAGTTTCTGTGTATTTTTTACCAACCAGATCAAGTCACTGCTAAAATCACATGTAGTAGCACTGCTATATTTAGTTGTCTCCTATTTCTCTTGACAGGTGAAACAAAGAAGTCAGTAACACTGACCATTGTAGATGATTCTGAACCAGAGGATGATGAAAGCATTATAATCAGTTTGACCCACACTGAAGGTGGTAGTCGTATTCTTCCAAGCTCTGACACTGTCATGGTGGTTATTTTAGCCAATGACAATGTGGCAGGAGTTCTTAGCTTTCAGACAGCTTCAAGATCTGTTATTGGACATGAAGGTGGGTCCTTTCCATATTTGCTTCCCTTACTCTGTGTGCGATTAATCCCATTCTTTGTGTTTTCTCTCAGTGAGAGTTTGTTTCAATTAACCATATAGGTTGAAAGTGGTAAGAAAAACACTGAAAGTGTCCCCAGCCACATTTACCTGCCCCCTCACTTCATTTTTACATTGTTCCAACCCCCTGGCAGCCTCATCTTGGGAAAACTGTGACCCAGTTGTGTGCCAGCTGCCAGGCTGGGCCCAGTTGTATGGTGAGGAACCTGCAAGGACTTGTGGGGGGGCACTTCATTTTCCACTGTATTCCCCCCCCCCACTATTTCTTCTTTTCTTCTGCCTGGCAACCCCCATATCATCATCTTTCCCTGCTTCCTTTTCTCCTTGCTACCCACCCACCAACCTACCTTTTATCTGCCCCCCAGATTTGTAGAAAGACCTGTCTTGTCTGTCTATGAACCCAGTCTCTGGATTTAAGTATCCAAAGATGGGGCCACATTGCTTTTTATCCCTGTGCCTATTTTTATATTGATAATTTGTGTTGTTTTTAATGGTATTGTTTTTACTTGTAAGACTCTTCAACCAGGTCTCTGGAGAGGTGGCATATGAATTAACTAACTAACTAAACAAACAAACAAATATTTATACATTTATATAGACCCTAACTGGAGCCTTCTAGTCATTTCTTGATAGAAGGGACTCAGAAGCCAGGTATTTCTATCTGATGTGCCAGAAACAGGCAGTTACCAGCTGTCTATTTATCCTTAAATACATGTGTCACTTCATTTCATTATGCTGACTACTGTGTATATGTGACTTTTTTTTCTTATACTAGTTATACCATGATTATTATATCATCATTTCAGCAATAGCTGTAACTATCATGGCACATGGTAGATGGAGCATTTCTATGCTCATCATATGCACCACAATTAAAAAAGCTATTTTTAATTATCTATTGAAGTCATTTCCCCACTATCTTAATGCAGAAAATAAATATTATTGATTTCCAGTTTAATATTCTTAGAATTCTACTTTGTAAGCAAATCTATAGCCAATGCTTTCAATGCCGTTAATGCTTTACTAGCATGGGTAATTCTGTATAAACAAAGGAATTAAAAATAGCATAATTCTCTTATCTCCCATGGAAATTGGTCGCATGTGTTAAGTTGGGTCCAAAATAACAGCAACTTAATTTTCTGAAAACTTCTAATTGTTGGAATTGAACAAATTAAGTTCTAGTATTTTAAATGGAAAACTGCACCTTGGTCCATTTTCTGGTATTGTCTTGCCTTATGTTGTATGTGTGAGCTGCCATATCAATTCTAAAACTGTAATAATGGTCAAGGAAAATTGATTGAAAATCAAGGAAAATTGATTGAAAAATCTAGATTTCTTTAAGATAATGCATGTATTATATGTAATTTTGCAGTTGTTTTTGATGATGTAATATAAGCTATCTAATCTGTGTATACAGTTCTTATACAAGAAGGGTCATCACATCACTTTGGAAACTTTCCCATAGATTGCCATTGTTAATTTTCTGCTATTGTATGCTCAGTTTTCACCTCTTTTCACCATTAATGGTTCTGATCAGACTGTCCCAGTAGCTGTAATCTGACAAAGTAACAAGAGCGATCAGTAATTACATGGAATAAATATAAAATGTATGGTGACCTTCAAGAGCTTTTTGCTACTGGTTAAATTTCATTTGTGTATGTAGAAGTGCTATACAACTTAAGAACTTCATTATAGAATTTAGAGATTGTGGACTCTTGAGCCTTCCGCTTCTAAAGGATTAGAGCAGCAAGGCATTACCCAGAAGCGCATAGTTCAAAGAGAATTAAATGTCTCAATGTTTCTTTTGGTGAAATGTTTTGTCTTTTAGCAATAGATGCATAAAATGATCCCCTGCTAGGAAAAACTACCCTGCTCAGCCCCAGTCTGAACATAATTCGAACACTCTGTCTTTTCATTTTTCAGGAAGATTTCCTTAATGATTCTGTAGTTCCTGTCTTTTACCCATTCCTTTAAACAGGGTTGGTGTCATGGGTTGACAGGGCACCTGCCAAAGACTCCTGGCCTGGTTGAGGTCCCATCCTCAACTGGAGATGCTGGGCCAATCTCCCATTTTCTAATGAGATAAGTATCTAGAAGCCACAGAGGAAACAGCACAAGAAAATTGCACTCTGTCACATCCTCGTAGCTCCCCTCCTAGTTGGCTTAGATGCCCTCAGTGTTGCAGTGACACTTTGTTTTTCTTTTTAAACTCGTAGTAGCACTGTTGGGCAACAAGAAGTTCAAGACAGTTCCTTCCAGTAGCAGTACTTGTGGGGTAATGGTGGAAGAGAGGGAGGAAAATGCATTGGGGAGGAAAATGGTCTGTGATTGGCAGGTGGAGGGGCTCATGGTAGCCCTAAGCACAAGGGCCCATATAACCTTGTCACTGGCCCTGCTTATAATTCTTCTGATTAATTATATGATACAATATTGCTCTAAGTGTGCAATACCAGACACAGTTATACCCTTCTATGTCCAAGGACTTTACTATTTACAGTGTAAATAGCATCAAATCATCAGCTTCACAAATGATTGTAACAGGTATCAAAACATGGCCGTTCTCCTTAAAATGGTTGCTACTTTTCCCAAGCTACATTATTAAGGGCCTGGAAAATCATTCACGTACTTTGGGGAAAGTTTGATTCTATTCATGTCCAAAATGAGAATCTCTATGGAGGCACACTAAAGGACTAATTCTGACTTGACATTTTCTTAATCCTGTTTGGAAAACCCATGTATTAATTGCTAGAAAATGGCTACAGCTGTTCATGCATGCAATAGATGAAATGGCAGTTGGGAAAATGAGACCTGGTCTGTCTCATTATTCAGTACTCAAATTAAGATGCATTTTATTGTGAATACTATAAAATATTGTATAATGATGTGTTGAAATATACTGTGTCTTATTTGTGCATTTTGTTGTGGTAAAAGTCAACTGATGTGATATACTATTATGAGTTACCTTTGTGATAGTTGTGCAGAATTCTCAAATAGGATAGAATGTATTTCAGTACAGTGTTAAACAGTATAGTTTTTGGGAAAACAAATATAAACCTGCTCCACTAGTTTTAAAATTGTTGTGGTCTCAAAAAGTACATGGACCTACTTATGGAAGAAAAGAAAAGTTGGAGCATAAGATACTAATAACACTATATTTTGGCTGAATTATGATTTAATTTTAATTTTTGTACAAAAGTATACAAATGGCTCTTACAATACAATACAAAAGTGTTTATGCAAATGACTCTTCTGTAGATTCCTAAATATTGCGTGAGTTCCTTTAATCTTAGTACTCCAATATACAAAACATGGAACACTACTTAAATATGCTAGCCTTTTATGTTACTTGATGATTTTAAATTAAAAATGCATTTGTGTGTGTGTGAAAGCTATATATAATTGTGTTATGTAAACATATACAATCTTGTTCTTGTTCACTGAAAAATTGCATGGTGGGGGGTCACAGATTTCTGCCCATGTTTAAAGTAAAGGCTTTACTACCTGGAATTTATCAAATTGTTGCCTTTTTCATTAATGAATGACCCTTGTGTAATATGATACTATTTTAGGAAGTCTTTATGCTTTACTGTTTTATACAGTAAAAGATTCTGTGCTATATACATCTACTTTCCTTTGGTCCATGCAATACTGTATGTACTGGCAAGCCTAAACATTGTGCAGTTGAAAAATGCTGAAGACATAATTATTCCAGGGATATGAGTTTTCAGCAAGAAAAATACCCCTTTTTAACCTAGAAAGGTAAATTTCTGCATATTCCTTGCTTGTGGGAAAGTTCTAGAATTTATAGGAGTGTTTATTTAATTCTATCAATCAAGTATACTTATTTAATTCATTCCTGAAGAAAAGGCAGTTTCTTGTCTGATACAGTTATTCATACTGTAATAAAAGCAAAATAGTATTCCTTTAATTATGATTATGACCATCCAGAAAACTCACATTCCTGAATAATATTATATGTCTTATAATATGTTTATATTACACGTATAAATATGTTCACATACTAAAATAAGAGTGAACAGATCTTTTATGTTAATGAATATGTGCATGCAGGTAATTAACTAACCTCTTCTGAATTCTTTCCTTGGAATTAAAAAAAAAGTAACATTAATGGTGGCGTGTAAGTTTTAACTCAAATAAATGGAATACACAGGTAATTACAGGCATTTTTCTGCATGCATGATGTAACATTCTGCAACAGTGCAGTGTTACGCTAGATGTATATTTCTTGCTATTGAACTGTTTTAGGAATTAACAGACAGCTAGTACATACAGCATTTACTGTTTTTTCTAGTCTGCAAGACTGGAGAGCTGGCTCTTGGTCTTTCTGCATGCTCTGGTGATAATCTGATTTGCTTCTAATTCTCAGCATGTTTTTTTTTTACACCTCTTCATTACTTTCTAAAATATAAGTAATGATAGATTTTTTAGAAGATATGGCATTTGAACAATTCTGTCCACTTACACTGAAACAGTCCACTTAATAGGATCTCTAAAACAATGCTTTTTATAAATAGTTTTGCTTTTGAGGAATATTACCATGATTGTTCTATTTGTTGCATTGCATGCCTCAAATGCCGGTGTTCTATATGAATAATGGTGAAAATTCACCAGAAACCTCTTAGGTGCATGTACTATTGAAATTAGATTTACGGTAGTCAAGAATACATGGATATATTTGAGGCAGTTCCATTAGTTGCTGTAGAGCTTGCACAGGAGGTTCCTGCTCAGATATGTGCAAAAATGCTATATTCCCCTGTAATAAATATTGTGTTGTGTTTTCTTTAATTCCTAGGAGAATTGTTGCAGTTTCATGTCCTAAGGACTGCTCCAGGTGCTGGAAATTGTACTGTAGATTGGAAAATTGTTGGGCACCATGCAGAACAAAACTTTGAAAATGTTTCTGGTGTGATCTTTTTTCTGGAGGTAACCAAAGCCATCTATTTCTCAATGTTAAAAGAAAGAGGAAATAGTCTGCAATTGAGCTGGGAGTAGTGGAACTTAATTCCCAAGAGTAGCATTTATTTCCTTATCTGATTTATTTACTCATTATTTTAAGAGCACCATGCAAAGATCTTCATCAGGTCAGGGCGGGAATGAAGCGGATACTGCCCGTTGAGTCCCATATTAATGCCTACAGAATATCGCTCAGCTTCCAGTGCTTCAAGAGCCATGTCCTGGCTGCAACCCATGATAATGGAATTTTCCCCTCTGTCCGCAGTCAATAGGGGGAAAGAGTTATCTAGCTCTGCTCCCACTTTTGTTGCACAGAATGCTACACTAGATGGGCTACAATAGAGGATAGAATCATGCTGTGATTATTTGTAATGAAACCGAAGACTTATTATTACTCATCGTTTATATTACTTTGTTGAGTGGCAACTCACCAGTTCCTCACTTTAAATAACAGGGATCGCTGAATGCAACGTTTTATGTTCATCTGCTAGATGACCATATTCCAGAAGAAAAGGAAGAATATCAAGTAATCCTGCATAATGTTAGAACTCAAGGTAATTTAGAATCCTACTGGAGAAACTCAAAGGTTTGGGCTACTCTAGCTCTGAGGCACATGTGTGTCCTGTTACTCAATTACTGAACAGCTGGTTTGCAGCTATGCGTGTTGAACAGTTGAAAAGTATTGTGTCTGAGGTGATGTTAAGTGAAATGAAAGTCCTGTCTGTTGTGTTGGATTTATCTATGTATGTACCACTAGATGCTACAGTCATCTAGTGTGTGATGTACATGTGTCCACATGATAACTTTCCACATTCTTGCTGTATCATCCAGCACAGTTTGCCTCATGGATTCCCCAATCACATGGAAAGATTCTATACCAGTGTCTTAAGATTTGTGAAAATGTAATGTATACACATTGCATACATTTTGAAGAGAAAACATCTATAAAGCAAACTTTCAAGATCACATAAGGAATTCTTTAATGCTGAAAAGGTTATTTTTTTTAGCCTTCTGATTAGTTATCATCTTTATTAGGCATTTGTCACACCAAGGTTATAAAAACATTTTTTTAGAAGAGAAAAAGAGCAAGTAGATAAAATCCACTAAAACAAGATTACATAGAAAGCCACGCAATATATAAAAGTGTTTTTAAAAAACATTTTCAGTAACATCAAAAAGCACACACGGATCCTTATTGTGGATCCTTATTGTGGCTAACAGATATCTGGCCACTTGGTGGGTAATAGAAGAGTTTCCGTCCGACAGAAGATGCAGTGATTAGTGATGTCAGCAAAGTTCCGGTGGTATTTACATTTTCTAAATAAATAACTTTTCCTGATATGGACCCTTCTCCCTAGCCCACTTCATTCTGAATCATGGGAAGTATCCTCTGTCACTCATATGTGGCTGAGAGTGAGCTCACTGTGTGGCTAGTCCTTCATGCTGCTGCCATCAGCACCCCTTTTGTACCCAAATATATCTTGTCACAGCAGTAGCAGTGTTGAGGCAGAATACTGACTGGTCATTAGATTCAGGAATGCTGGGCTAGGAATTGTAGGACAATGTTAGTTCTTATGAATCCCTAAAATCTTTACCAGGGGCACATCTGTAATGCTGTCATTCTAGGACTTAATGGAAGTTCAGTTGTGAGGCCGCCTAGGTAATACTACTCAGGCCCTGTTATATCCCCACTGGGGGTTCAGTGGGACACAAACTAAAAAAACAAACCAGTTATTTTGAAAATAGATTAGTTTTATTTCAAACTCATTCTGTTCTAAACTGGGGAGTCAGAATTGCTCATCACTATTTCTGATGTACCATTTCATCATCTTTCAAGATATATGTGACTCCTGAGATTGCTTACATATCAAGCTGATGTAGAGTTTGTGATCAAGAGTTGGCAATGCTGAAGCACCCTGGCTTCATCTACCTTATACTGCACCCCCACCCCCCCCAAAGCATTGCCAGTAGACTGGTGAAAACAAAGCCATATGCTACCTTGAGCGCAGAACAAGGGGAAATTGTGCCCTGTGTTGTGCCACATTCATTATGGTATACTTGAGAAGCCCAAGCTAGCCTGATTCCATCAGTTCTCAGGCTTAGCAAGATTAGCCCTGGTTAGTATTTGGATGGGAAACCACCAAGGAATACCAGAGTTGCTATACAGAGGAAGGCAATGGCAAACCACCTCTGTTAGTCTATTGTCATGAAAACCCCATAAGGGGTCATCATACATTGGGTGCAACTTGACAGTACTTTATACACACACACATACTTGAAAAATACAAAATAGGAAAATTGAATTTCATCCTTTCTTATTCATTGCCCTGATTAAATGATAAACTTCTCAACATCTTCAGGACAGCATTCTACATGGTGTTGTGGCGATTTAAAGCAATGTAGTTCTGCAGATGACCATTCTATTGTAACATGACCCACTGATTTCTTTTCCAGGGGTTAGTTCTACTGGAGCTGCTGTGTTAGACAACCAAGGTTATGAAGCCGTATTGACAGTGGAGGCTAGTGATGAACCACATGGAGTTCTGAATTTTGCTTCTTCGTCAAGAGTTGTTTTTGTCCAAGAAAATAAAACGGTTCAGCTTTTCATTAACAGAGAATTTGGATCATTAGGTTTGTATATAAGGGAGGGTATGTGGTTAAGGCTAATTTTATTCTTCTCTTGCTCCCATAGCTAAAAGTAATCTTTTCTCACATCTTTGTTGTCTGTCTGTCTGTCTGTCTGTCTGGGACCAATAAAAGTTATTTCCTTATCTCACCTTTTCTATGTCTTGATTATAATTATTCATTAATTTAAATTTTAAAAACAACTTCATTTCACACTTACCAGGTATTATCAATGTCACCTATGCAACTGTCCCAGGATTGCTGGGTTTAAAGAATCAGACAGAAATGATGTTGGCTGAACCAGGAGCTGATTACATAGCAGTGTCAGGATCATTGCTTTTAGGAGAAGGTGAAACATCAGCTACCATAAATATTACTATTCTGGAGGTAAGTTGTAATTCCATTCAACATAGAAAAAATATTTTTGGATTTTGATGGATGCAGGTTTTAGGTCATAATTGTGAAGTGCATCTGTTTAACTTTTGATTTCTATATATTTTTAACTGATGCATGGAGATAATTATATAACAATTTTTGTTCTAATGGTAATCTCAAAAAGCCTAAGAGAATAGCTTCTTTTTGTGGTTAATTAACTTAAGAACTTACTCACATGGGAACAACCTATTTTATTAGGCTGTGTCTCCTGTAATTGTAGTGAATTTCACAACCCTCAAAATGAAAATGAATTGCTACATACTTTCATGATTTCTTCCTCTTGACTTCAGTACTAGTTCTGGTAAAGTAAATCTTCAGCGTTGGAAACATGTCTTGTCATGGTGCTGTTCTTTTAAAATACATAACAATTGCACATTCATTACGTTAAGATCTATCCAAAGCCTGCTTCTGGTAAGGTAACTAAAATCAAATATCCTGTATAATAAAAGTTAACAAATGTTGTGAGCCTTTTTTAAATTTTCTTAACTCTGGACTTCTTGCTAACAGATAACGCGTTGGATCCAGTGATATGTGAATGGAAACGCAAATTTACTTAGCGCCGTTCTGCTTGCTCAAGTAATAGTGCTAGATATACTTCAATCCCTGCAATTACTTGCACACTGTCTTCTCATCTATTACTTCCATTCTTCCATGAAACCTGGACTTGCTCGCCCTCTTGTAAAAATATATACAAGCGCCAAGACGCTTTCTAGTCTAATTGGACATTATTTAAGACTCTTGTACTTTGCATCTCCTATGAGAAGTCTCTTATGACTCAACTTGAAGAGCAAGACATATTTTGTGTATATATTTAGTGTATAAATTTTGTGTTTATGCTTTCTGTTTGCACTTCACTATTGTCTTCACTGTATTGTAATACACTGTTTGATATTTTTGCATATAGAGCTTAGTGCTGATTCTTTCTTAGCCAATATACTGTACAGCGGAAGTGATTTCTAGAGTTTGACTTCACTGTCTTGCATAAGCAGAATTGCAGACTAGGATTCAATAAGGTTCATGTAGTGCAAACTGCCAATGCTGTCTTTTTAGTGTATTTTCCCTTGGGCAAAGGCTGTAGTGTGTTCAAGAAATCTTCTACCCGGTAAAAGAAAAAATTTCTTTCTCTTTTCCAGGATGATGTACCAGAGATTCAAGAATTCTTCCTGGTTAATTTAACATCTGTTGAACTCATCATAAATCCTTTGACATCTGTTCCTCCCAGACTTGGTATAAATCCCACATAGGCACAGTATTCACTGATTCTTTACATAGAGTAATATACAGAATGTATGATGTAATATCTTTTCTTGGACTAACTTCAGTACACATAGGTGTTTCTCTTACTTTCCATATGCAAGCTTTCGAGAGGCTCTTTAGGAGAAATAAACTTTATGAGAAATATATATATATATATATATATATATATATATATAGAGAGAGAGAGAGAGAGAGAGAGAGAGAGAGAGAGAGAGAGAGAGAGAGAGAGAGAGAGAGAGAGAGAGAGAGAGAGAGAGAGAGAGAGAGAGAGAGAGAGAGAGAGAGAGAGAGAGAGAGAGAGAGAGAGAGAGAGAGAGAGAGAGAGAGAGAGAGAAATTGACATGCAGAACGGGTAAATAAGATGTCGGGAGGCAGAAGTCAGAATCATGGTCTCTTTCCCCACGTAGCAGCCCCACATCACAAATTGCTTAATCAGAACTCTTCACCAGATTTTCAAACTTTTAATTTGTCTTCTTATATCTGTTGATATCGTTAGTAATGAATTTTTTCTACTTGTAATGGAATGACTGCTGGATAAATTCCTGTCACCATGTTGTGTTAAGGAAATATACTATACATGCTGCTAATACTTCCTTTTTCACCTCCTTTCTTTGCATGCTTATAGATATGCCAGAGTTAATTTATTACAGATTTGAAGGTAAAAGCAAAAACTCATCTTAATTTGCCCAGTGTGAGATGTATATTCTAGAAATAGTAGAGGTAATGTTTAAGCTCACAGTTTAGTTAGATTTCCCTTGCCTTCTTTTTAGTGTTCAGTGGGGACATCTCTTTGCTGCATTCATAATCAATCAACCCATATATTTTTGGATAAATGGTTGATATCACCTTGGTTTTTTTTTTTTTTTTTTGGTTTTTTTTGCAAAATGGTGATATAAGTCACATCTAATAGCGAAGTTGGCCACATCTTTGGGTACTTAAATCCAGTGACTGGAGCTGTGAACGGGCAAGGCAGATCTTTCCACAAACCTGAAAAGGGGGCCCAGGTTTGCAGAAAAATTTGAAATCTAAAAAAAAATACACCAGGGTGTTTAAAAAACCTGAAAATGATAAATTTCCTTGGTAACTTTTGCATACATAAAATGGCAAGTGTGGGTTTGGCTGCTTCTCTTAAAATGCGGGTGGGGGGAGAGAGAAGCGTACTTACTTGCAGCTGTACTTAGTGCTCCGATTAATGTCGTCTTCCCTCCTCTTTTCCCATTAGGATGTTTCTGAACCCAGTCATTTTTTTCCCTGCTTCCCCATTCTGCTTTTTCCAAGTGCTTGTGAGTGTGTTTCTGTGGGCCTTCCAACAGTTCATGTATATATTTTTGTAGCTAATTCCCCAATTGTTTTTTTTTTGTTTCTCCCTTTCTTAATGCCACTTAAAAAAAATAGACATCCATCCTACCCCAGTTCATGTCCTGACACCCACCTCGAACCACCTGGGTTCTGATGTCAGCTTTCTAACTAGTTCTGTGATGGTTAGGAATGTTTTGTAAGTGCTTCAGAGCTACAGCTTAACATGTTTAACATAGTTGGTGTATGACTTTGAGAAGAAATCTGATGTACATTCTGAGAAAGGGTGACAACAGAGTGAAAAAAAATTATTTGGTGAGGGTGTGAGAGAGAGTGACAGTAGGCAGTTGGAGAGAAAAAGAGAAGGACAGATAGAGAGTGTGTGTGACACTAGGCATTGGGAGATGAGAGAATGAGTGACAGCAGGGGTTGGGGGTTAAAAAATGAGAGCAAGACTGACATGCATTGAAGGAAGGAAGGAAGAAAGAGAGAAAGCAAGCAAGCAAGCAAGAAAGAAAGAAAGAAAGAAAGAAAGAAAGAAAAAGAAAGCAAAAAAAAGAAAGAAGAGTTGGTTTTTATATGCCGACTTTCTCTACCACTTAAGGAAGACTCAAACTGGCTTACAATCACTTTCCCTTCCCCTCCCCACAACAGACACCCTGTGAAGTAGGTGGGGCTGAGAGAGCTCTAAAAGAGCTGTGACTAGCCCAAGGTCACCCAGCTGGCTTCATGTTCACCAGATTAGAGTCCACCGCTCATGTGGAGGAGTGGGGAATCAAACCCAGTTCTCCAAATCCACTGCTACTAACCACTGCTCTTAACCACTATACCACGCTGGCTAGAGTAATAGTAGATGTTGGGATGGAGAAAGAGAGAGAGAGTGATGGGATGTGGGACAGAGAAGAAAAGAAAATGGAACACTTAAGAGACAAACAGTGAGGGAAGTGATGGGGGGAGAAGGCAGGTAGCAAAGGTGAGGGGGATGGGATGGCAGCTCCTACAAGTTTCTTGCAGATCCCCGTTTGTGTAATAATAATACTTCCAGTACTCGAACCTCTAGAGATGCTCAGCTGAATCAAAACTCTGCTTTCTACCAATGGAAGGGAGGTGATTTTCACTGAGCTTCCTTCCCTCCTACAGACTCCCACTTAACTTCCCCATACAGTTTCTGAGGATCCCCAAGAGAAGCATTTAGGGAGCTAAGTGACTGCAGTGGGAGAGGAAAAACAGAAGGGTTGCATTCCACTGGCTGAAGTGCCTTCCATCAGAAAAAAACAGTGGATCCAATCAACTGCACCTCATGTGTATACACTGTAGCCCTGTTCACAACATATAGTGAACTCACAGCCTGCTTACAGTGTAAACTTGACTATTATTTAATTCTCATGTTACAATCAGTTCACATAGCTGTATGTGTGATTTAAACTCCATATTTATCCAGGTACCAGTTCCCCTTTTCATTTGTAAACTGAAAGAACCTAGCTCTTACTAACTGATGTACACAGGTACATGCAGGACGACTTATGTACGTGTTTCACTGTAGCATGTGAATGAGATACTTCTAAGTGAATTGATAGCCAATCTTAGAACAGTACATAAAATTAAATAAGGCACAATTTGTAATCCTATTTTAGACATAGATGGCTTGACAGCACAGATTATCATTGATGCTAATGATGGTGCAAGAGGAGTAATTGGCTGGCAAACAACGAAGTAAGTCTCATCTTCCACTAGCATATCCTACTGTTTTCGGTTGCTTGAGAGTTTAACTATTTCCTCAGGTTGTACAAGGAGAATGTGGCCATTTCATTTTTAAATAAAAGTTCAGATAGAGACTAGGTGAAATATACGATTCAGAAGAGCATGCTCATGCACCCGTGTATCCAGATTTTCATTTCAGAAGCAGCTTCCCCTGCAAATCTCCAAAATATAGTAGAGCAAGAATGCAGGGGAAATAGTACGGTTGGAGGAAAGTACGCACACAGCCTCCATACGGATGCTCTGTTATTGCAGCTTCTAGGTGGATGCTTAGTTATAAACAAACACCATGTTTTTTTTAAAAATCCTACCCTCTGGTGTTTGTCTACGTAGACCTTATTGATACTGAGCTGTTTGAATTCATAGTGTCTCTGTGCATGTGCAGTTTTATTTTAAAAAACCAGTGCAAACCTGTTCTGCAGGCATTTGCAGCTATTCAGCACAAAACCGGACATACTGGGTGATCAGGTCATGTCTGATAGGTACTTTTAAACACGGCAAGTTTGACTGTCTTAACATGTTGGTGGAAAAATTCACAGCATCACTACCTGAGAGTCTGGAAAGCTGTGCCAGTCAGAGTATACAATACTGGGTTAGATACATCACAGTATGGTCTATCTAGTGTCATAGTTTTCATCCACTATGTTATTTCCTTTTCCAATTAGTAGCTACAGAAGATCTCTACAAAGTTTCTAGAAACATAGCAGTTTTGTCTTTAAAGTATCTGAATAGTTTCAGCGTTCGATACCTGTAAATCATGTAATGGGAGACATTTCCTCTTTTTTCAGTTTTGAAATAAATGAACTGAATGTAAGTTTGACATTAGTGGCATTCCGAGACAGAGGATCTTATGGGAATGTGTCATTGTTCATGTATGCTCAGAATCTGGAAGCACAACTGGGTCTGGATTTTAACATTGTCTCAAGGGTAAGGGCAAGCGATAATACGGTACCACGCACCATAAGAGCAGTCAACAGTTTAGATAACTTGATTCAGCGAGAAATCAGCTATTATGCTTAATTAAATGAATTATTAAGTTGGAGGGTGTGGGGGAGGGAGAAGGAGACAGCTTCCATAGAACAGTAGATTTAATTCACTTTTTTTAACATGGTCAACATCCGTTGTACCTTGAATGCCTTTAATTACTGCCACATAGTTGGTTTGTAAGAGTTGCCTAAGTTTAAAGTATTGAATTAGAAAATATATATTATGATCTATATTTCTGAACTACCATGCCAATATGTTTTGTTACTAGACTCTTTCCTTTGCTGATGGCGAAAGGTATAAATATGTTGATATTGTGATTTTTGATGATGAGATTCCTGAAGGGGATGAGAGATTCCAACTAATTTTAACAAACCCATCTCTTGGACTGGAGTTAGCAGAAAACACAACGGGTAATAAAATTATTTTTGAAGCTCTATTTTGTGTAGAATTATGTTCTAGGTATCATTATTATTTTCAGTGGATAATTTTGTTCAAGATCCCAAAATCCCCACAAGAGCATGATATGTTCATTACAATATAATAATTTGGAACAAAAACACATTGCTAAGTGATTAGTTGTATTGTTTTTCAATAGCATAATTATTGGTATAGACAGTAACATATCTCATATTGTAACAGCCCATTCCTGAGCCTCAAGGACAAAAGTCCTTTGGAGGCTGGGAAGGGGCTTCACTGGCATTAGGACCCCCTGTGCCGGCATCCATGCCACTTACGCCACACACAGTGGCCCCAATGCTGGCAGGGAGGCCCGGACACTGGTCTCCCGCTGCTGCTGCGGCAGTGCTGCCCAGGGACACCAGCTGGACCTTCCGCCGGTGTCCCACCGGCGCAAAGCTCCTCGCCAGCATCTCAGGGGGTGTTCCTGGGGCGTGCCAGGGCGGAGCTGCCAGTAGGCAGCTTCCTGTCCCCTTTCCCCCGGCAGGCCGGCGGGGAGAATGATGTTGCTGTGCCTTCTTTTTTGCAGACGCAGCCTCGCTGTTCTCAAAGGGGCAAAATGCCCCATTTAAAAAACAAATGGCCACCGAAATGCTTTGTAAGGCCTTTCAGCAGCTGGGAAACAGCTTTGGAGGTGCCGCGGCAGTGCCGCAGCCACGCCATACCCGGCTTCCAAAAAGTCAGGAATGGGCAGTTAGTGCTTTAATAATTCCTCAGTAAAGCTACGATATTTTTTGTGTATCACATGAAATGTAACTGGGTCATAATATTAAGCAAAACAGTGTATATTATCTTGTTCTCCAGTTGTGCTGTTTACATTGACTAATATAATACATTATATATAACTTACCTTAAGTTCTGTAGTAGAGTTGAATACTTTACGCATTGTTTAGCACCACCTGTGTATCTGGAGCAATGTTGCCAGTATGTACAGACCAATGACTCCAATTCTTACATTCAGGATTCTGAGATTCCTATAATTCAGCTAGTTTTCATTGACTTTCTTCATGTTATATCAGACGAAGACCATTTTGGAAACACGCCAAATTTATATTGTCATATGAGATGTTGATAGTAAACACAGATCCGTACGCCATACTAATAGACAGCAATCCTAAGCAGGACTACTCAGAATCCTAGTTATATCTATTCAGTGGGACTTACTCCCAGGAAAGCAACAGTGTACTAAGTTTGTGCCTCTTAACAAACATGCTGATTTTAATTATTTTCCATGGTTTGTTGACTTCATTTCCCATAGTCATGATTAGTATTATTTGTTTTGCTAGAAATCCTATGACGTTTACTGGAACTCTCTAGTCATAGTGTCTAGAGTAGATTTACAAAAAGGTACAGTGTTTAATGGAACTTAAATAAACACTGCTTTTTATTACAGTGGAAATCTTACTGCATTGGTTAAAGATGCAATAAGCACTTCATGATGTATTGTTTTAAACAATATTTCTAAGTTTTGAAATGGCTCACATTGTATATATTTAGCTTGGTTTCTTGAGCTAATTTATACTGAGAGTTTTTGTAAAATTCTTAAATATGTACCTAAATGCAAGCATCTTAATATTTCCAGTGTAATCACATTGCGAGCCCAGCTCCTAAGGGGTGGGGGAGCAGAAGATGGAGAGGCAACCCACCAAGCATGCAGTAAAACAAACCAGATTCATTTGGGATAAAACTGGCCACAACATTTATTGGTTACAGCTGAGACGTCTTGGGATAGCATGAGGCAATGTATCCAGGCACTGGCCGACCCACCTGTCAGCCGATGTACCTACTGCCCCAGCTCGCCTGCTGGGGGATCCCACATAGATGCAGGTGACTGCATGGTTTCCCCTGCCGCTTGTAAGTGAGGGTGCCTTGACAGCCCTGTAAGCCCTCACCCCAAAATCCCTTAAGGGGATCCCCACAGATGGGCAAACAGGCATGCAGGCCAGTATGGACCTGCCTCCCCCAGTCATGTCAGGATACAGAGCTGCAGCAGCCTCCTCAGTAGTTGCCCAACCACGCCACTGGCCAAAGAGCCAAAGGAACCTTTCTTTTGCCCCTCTCCCCCCCCCCCCCCCCCGAGAATCTGCAAAGGAGAACTCAGGTGGGTCTGGGGTTGCTGCTTCTTAAAGTTTGTATAGACAACAATTAATATTTAAGGATTGGTAAACAAGAAGTAGAATAGATTGGAAGTTACTCTACAAAAGAGATTTATTTTTGTCCGATACAGGTTAAATTGTGTTAGTTGCATTGTAATTACTCTATTTGTTTTCTGTTAAAAGCCACAGTTACTATTCTTACCAGCGATGATGGCCACGGAATTTTGTCTTTCAACAACAATGAGCATTTCTTTCTAAGGGAGCAGTCAGCACTCCAACTGATGGAAAGTGTTGCAGTGCTAACCATTATCAGGGAACCTCCTCAGGGAATATTTGGAACTGTGACCGTGCAGTATCTTGTGCATGAGATAAACTCTTCAGAAGCATCTGTAGATTTGACCCCATCACAAGGCTACATTGTCCTAGAAGAGGGAGTCAGATTCAAGGTAATATGCAGGTAGTTATTACAAAATGGAAAAAATATTTTGGTTCCTTATGAAAATTCATTCATGCATTAATTTTTAAAAAATGAACAAGGATCAATTATTCCACAGTATGGTTTTAAGAACCATTCTCCTTATTGAGCAGAATCAGGTAGTAGGTAAAGCAATAGAATTCCGAATGGTATTACTGATTCAGACTGCAGGTGTGAAAAGGGTATTTTATTTATTTACAAAAATTATACCCTGTCTATTTGCCCTTGAAAGGGCCACCAAGGCAGCTAACCAAATGTAAAACATACATAATAAAACCATTGAAAACAACACACACCATTAAAACCAGAGCTAAAATACGCATACAAGAATATAAAAACAACAAAACTTTTGGGCAGGAGGGATTGCTGAGGGAACACCAGATGAAACCAAAAAAGTCTTCACCCATTGGTGGGCAGAGAGTTTCAGAGTTTCGGTGCCAAGACTGAGAAGGCCCTCTCCCGGGTTGCCACTTTCCTTATCTCAGAAGGTGGAAACACCTGTAGCAGGGCCTCAGAAGATGACTGCAGTGGTTGGGTAGGTTTATAAGAGAGTAGGTAGCCCTTCAGGCAGTTGTTCCCAAACCATGTAGGGATTTAAAGGTCAACACCAGCACCTTGAATTGTGCCTGGAAACAGATTTGGAGCTAGTGTAGATAGGCTGAGACTGGAATGATAGGGTCACTACAACCATTTCAGTCAAAATACTGGCCTCAGAATTCTATACAAACCAAAGTCTCCAAACAGTTCCCAAGGACAGCCCCACATAGACCACATTGCAGTAATCTAATCCAGGTCTTTTATGCATGGGCAATTTGACTTACTTTCTCCGCTGGTCCAACTTGGTTTTTGCATGAATTTTCCATCCCTCAGAGATGACCTTGTGCCCAGCCCTCACGTGTTTTCCCGATCCTGTTGTAACATGATTCTTTGATCTCCCCTGAGATCAGCCTGGGTCAAATCATCCCCATTTCCATGCATAAGCCAAAGCACAGGAGAGGGGAGCTGGGGTGTGCTTGACAGTTTTCTCACAGGAAGCATTACAGCCAGTTACAAAGCAGCGTTTTCAAGGGGCGGGGATTCAGATGCTTCCGGATTTCTGCTGGTGATTCTGCAGTACTCTTGAAACCCCAGGACTTTCTCCAGGGCAAACGACAACATGCATAGCATTTCTAGGATTCAGAACAGAAAAGTGTGGGTCAAGAGAGCCTCGAACCCCAGATAAAAGTCCCATGCATTAAAGACCCCAGGTGTAGCCAGGGCATGTACTGCAGTGGCCAGACTTTTTTCTGCACAGGAAAGGCTGCAGCTGGCTGACCAGTTGAAGCTGGTAAACCTCTGGATAACCTCACCCAGCAGTTGGAGGATTCGCACGCCTGTCCATCTCTCTGCGCAGGTCATCCACCAGGGCAACCAAGGCTCTTTCAGCCCAATAAACAGGCCTAAAACCAGATTGGAAAGGATCCAAACAATCCATTTTATCCAGGAGAGCCGGTAGTTTTCCAGTCATCACCAATTAAATCATTGTGCCACATAAAAAAACTCTCCCTCCCCTTCATGTAGTACTTAAGTAGATCATTCAAAATATCACTGTGTGAAATGCTAGAACCCAGATTTTCTTTACCTCCGTTTACCGTTTAATTCTAGTATGTAGAACAGCTCTAATGCAGACTTTTATTTATTTACTTATTTATTTATAGTCTGTCTTTCTCACTCAGACGTAACATGGCTTACACAATGCAAATCAATGCAGTCAGTAGGGAGAGATGTCTAATAAACAATGTAATAGGACTAGGATTACAGAAATCTGCAACAAAGTGTAAATTTTATTCATTATATGTTCAATAATGCAGAAAAATGGTATTACATAAGTAGAAAACAATGCGGTGAGAACAAGGTAACATATACAGCAAACAGATAATAAAATATTAAACGGCGTAGTATAGCCGAAAGAATAATAAAGGAGATGCTTATTTGCTTTGGAATCAGAATACTGAAGCTCATTCTATTTGTGGTACCTAATGCTCACTAATTGCAGTTCTTTGTGTTGTCCAGTTTCAGTGAATTTCCTTTCCCCCCCTCTTACAGACTCTGCATATTTCTGCCATATTAGATACTGAACCAGAAATGGATGAGCATTTCATTGTTACTCTGTTGAGTCCAACTGGAGGAGCCAGACTAGGCACCAGAGTAGAAACTTTTATCACAGTGTTACAAAACCAGGCTCCATTGGGACTTTTCAGTATCTACCCCATTTCAAATAGGTATGTTGTGTTGCTGTCTTCATATATGTATTTTTTTTCTTTTGGGGAGGGGCCATGCTTCAGTGGTAGAGCATCTGCTTGGCATGCAGAATGTGCCAGGTTCAATTTTCAGCATTTCCAGTTAAAACAGTCTGGTAGGTGATATGAAAGACCTCTGCCTGAGACCCTGAAAATCTAGTTCTGACCTTGGTGGACAGATGATATATTGCCATGTAAGGCAGCTTCGTGTTTTCATATGTTCTTGCTTATAGATAGGATATGTCAAGACCTGCCAGAATATTGGGCTGAATGACATTTAGTTTTTCATACTGTGATTTGTCTAAAGCAGATAATAAACCAAGAACTGAAAAAGTTAAAATCTCAAATGATTATAAATATTGATGATACCATATGTTGTCTTCTGATCAATATTTGGTTTCCAGCTCTTGGTAAACAACACATTGAAAATATCACTACAAATTTAGTAATTTCACTCAGTTTAGTTAATAGCCTTATTTACTGTACCTTGATAATCAACTCAATAGTACAGGTGTATGGATTCTATTAGTTACCAATAAAACAAATAAAAGTTTGTTACAAAATTGTTAGGCGATCAAGAAATATAGCTTTAGGAGTTAGTAATGGATCACATTTTCCTATTCTATTAATTTTAATTTTCTCCAAAAAACAATTACAAAGCAGGGCAAATACACCATATACATAAAAAATATGCAGAAGGGAAAGATCTGCAACAATTATAATTATTGTCAACTTACTTTGCACCAGATATCACAATATAAAATTCTTATTGTTCTTTTATATTAATACAAATGAATTTGCTGTCTCTGATGTTGTGTTCCAGTCAGAATCTATAGGTGGTAAACCTTTAATTTTTTACCATTGGTTTAAAAAAACTTTATATAACTATAACTATATATAACTATCTATAACTATCTATCTATATATATATATATATATATATATATATATATATATATATATATATATATATATATATATATATATAACTATATATATATATATATAGTTATATATATAGTTATATATATATATAGTTATATAGTTATAGTTATAGTATAGTTATAGTTATATATAGTTATATATATATTAAAAAAATTCATTATGTGTGTGTGTGTGTGTATTATAATTCAATGGTAATATTTCCACATAAGCCTTTTGTTACTGTAGTAGCTTGAGATGGCAACATTTTATATTGAGGAATAAGTAAAATGACAGATATTCATTAGAAACGTCTTGTATACTTAGGCAGCTAGAGGTTTTCTTTTTATATACCATATATGCAAGTTTTTCCTATAATTTATTTAGTTTTGTATTCTGTCTTGGTCATTGTCCCTGTGGTCCCTAGTCTTATGACGGACATGCATTTTTTTACCTTTAGTAATGGTCTTCATGACTTTTAGGACAAATTCTGTCATAATTGAGGAAGCCAACGCTACAGTCTACCTGGAAGTATCGCGCAGCAATGGGCTCAACACATCAGTGAGTGTGGAATGGGAAACACTATCAGATACTGCATTTGGGATAAGTAAGTCAAGTTATGAGTCGGATAAGCAAGTAAATTTCTGAGTTGGCTTTTAACAGCCCCTTTCTATGATGCTAACACTGGCTGGTGTATTCTCATTGCTATTATTGCATGGTATATACCAGAGTTAACTTGTTGACCAATTTATGATTCTTTGGACTTGAGATAATGCCACTACATTGGCTTTGCTAGTGTCTCTTCCTTTGTTTTCTGTCAGCTGTCCCCATAATTGGTGTATTTTCTCCATGTTGCAGAGGATGGAATAAGTGTGCTGTCCATCTTACAGAGTTTTGAGGAAGAACCAATATCTAGCTGGTGTTTTTTTACATCAGGAGAATCTATTTACGGCATACTGCTGAGAACACATCCAGCAGTACATTCTTCAATATACCAGTGGCGGGGTGTTTTTGTTCCTGTCAAGGTAACACACTTTTAAAAAGTTGTTATAGTTTTCAAAATGTAAAGAAAGAAAAAAAGCCACTTTTCCAGTGACATTTACATACTCCCCATCTACAAAAAGTTTAACTATTTTTTTCTGCTGAATGGCCTGGCCTGGTACTATAGCCAAGACTGGAGTAGATATATAATCTTTAACTCCTTTATAATAATTACAAAACAACAACACATAGGATACAGTCTTTACTATGAGGAAAGACTAAAGAGATGGGATTTTCAGGCTAGAAAAAAGATAACTGAGGGCTGACATGATATAGAGGCTTATAAAATTATCCATGGGGCAAAGGGAACAGAATTCTATACAAACAGTTTTGGTTGCCATATCTTGAAAAGGCAATGGCAGAGCTGGAAAAGACAAAAGAAAACAACCAAGATAATTCAGAGGTTAGACCACCTTTACTATGAGGAAAGACTAAAGAGATGGGATTTTCAGGCTAAAAAAAAAGATAACTGAGGGCTGACATGATATAGAGGCTTGTAAAATTATGCATGGGGCAGAGGGAGTGGATAGAACTTTTTTCTCCCTCTCCCAAAGTACTAGAACGTGAGGGTGCCCAATGAAACTGGTAGGCAATAGATTCAGGAAAGACAAAAGGGAGTAGTTCTTTTCTCAGTGAGTGATTAAAATGTGGAATTCGCTGTCAAAGGATACAGTAATGGCCAACAAGCATAGGTGGCTTTAAAGGGGGGGTTAGATAAATTTGAGGAGGATAGGTCCATCAGTGACTACTACCCATGATGACTAAAGGGAACCGCCACATTCAGAGGCAGTAAACCTCTGAATACCAGTGCTAGGAGGCAACATCAAGGGAAGATCTTGGTCTCTAGGCCTTTTGTTGGCCCTCCAGGGCAGCGGGTTGGCCACTATGTAAGACAGGGTGCTGGAGTAGATGGAGTACTGGTCTGATCCAGCAGGGCTCTTCTTTTCATGTTCTTTTTGAGTAAAAATGATAATTGAGTAAAAGCTCACCTATATTTTGGTGCACTTGATTTTTAAATAGCTTGCACATTTCTTAAATACTAGAAAGTTTAGATCAAAGGTTAAAGGTGAACAAGGTCTATGTATATTCTACATGCATATTCTGGTAATCTGTATTACAGACCCTTTTCTTGATTAATTGCCCAGGCCTTCTCCAGATTGTAAGGGAGTTAAGACGGAGTAGAAAATGCACCATTGTTATCTGTGGATGATAACTTTTTTCTCTTTGCTCATAATAGCATCTTTCAATACAAGATAGGTAAAACTGGAGGATGGATCTCTGTGGCATATTGTCAGCCAGAATTTTATGGCTTCAGTCAGTACAAAATGGGTTAATGAACATACTACCTTGAGGCCCACTGTTATACATTTAGGGGATCGCATCATATCTCTAAGGAAAAGTCTGTACGCTCCACCCCCATAAATTTGGACAGCATCCATCAAGTCAGATAGGTACACCATAAAGTAGTTGAGGCACCACTTTGGCCTCAGCAGGAATCAAAAGTCCACATTTGGTGTGACAGAGTAATTGCTGAAGGGGGTGAGAGATTCCAGCTAAGAATTCTGTTTATTCCAGCAGATACCCATCCATTCTATATTTTGTTGTAATGTCTGAATTGCTGAAATGTCTGTTGACTGTATATATTGTACTGTACCTCTTACTTCAATAAGTCTTATTATAAAAAAACTCTTTTGGGATCCTGTTCTCATCTCAGTAGAATGTTAAATAATGTGTTTCCTCCAAAGGACCAAAAACGGAGGCTGCTCCTGGATCAGATATTTCCCACCTTCCCCTTCCTACTGCAGCCCTGGCACCTTCCCAAAAATGCCAGTCCTGAGGACTGGAGGAACCATCAGGAATGGGATGGGATGTGGTATGAGGGTCTTCAGTAGGAAGAGGAAAATTTTTGCACAATGGAACCGTACTTCTGTTCACAGAGAGGGGAGCTCCAGCTTGATATTTTTGTTTTAAATATTTGCTCATGCATGGTGTTAGCTGGATCATCAACTTCATGGTTCTTTTCTCAGGATATTAATATTCAAAATCCTCAACGTTGTATGGCATTTCAAATTGATGGCTCCTCCTACATAATAATTACTCATGGTGGAACAAAGCAGAACAGACCTTCTAACAATACTGTGTACTCCTTCACCACTGAAATTCAGTTACTACAGGTAATTTTTTTGCTTTACCCAGTTTGTTTCTTTTCACACCACACTGTTGTACAATTTGGCAAGAAATCTGAAAGAAAGAAGCATGAGAAAAAAGGTGACTCAACATTGTCTTCAAGAAAAAGATTGAGGTAAAAATGGTCTCAAAAGAACAGGATAAAAACCCAGGGGAAAAAAACCTGAAGTGAAACTAAAGGCACAAAAATGCATGCGGAAATCGGGATAAACCGAAGCAGTATGAGGCCAGAACTGATGGAACAACCCATGCAGAAAAGTCCTGTGTGGAATAATCAAAATGTGGGAGCCTTCCTGACCTCATGAGGCAGGCCTTTCTGCCGGGTTGGAACTATAAACAATTTTGGGTATGGATCTGATTATGTGAAAGACTTCTACATAAGATGATGGAGAACCGCTTCCAGTCAGAGTAGATAATGAGGACCTTAATAGACCACAATGGTTTGGTTCAATATAAGGCAGTTTCATGTGTGTTTGCTGTAATGAGCAAAGCTGTTGCAGCAAGGCATACTGGGAGTGGCAGTCTTGCAGATATGTGAATCCTAGGCCATGAATAAGTCATAACCTGTAGGTAATAACCAGTACCTTGAACTGGGCCTGGTAAAAGCATGAGCTAGAAAAATGTCTTCTTTCTTTGCTTGCTTTTTGTTTCACGCAGATACAGGACATCTTGGTGCCAGACAGCAGTGATATAGAGTACTTCAGTTTGGACCAAAATCACTACTTGATAATTGCAAGTTGTGTGACTGAATCTCTCCAGGTTGGATGGTCTTTATTATTCTTACTGTGTAAAGTGTGCTCATTGTTTAGACTATAGTGATAGGTGTGCCATATGTTTGTTCTGAGTTATATGGCACATTCAGCTGGATGAAATGGTAGCTATATTTTAAAAGGTAAAGGTCCCCTGTGCAAGCACCAGGCCATTCTTGACCCATGGGGTGATGTCATATCCTGACGTTTACTAGACAGACTTTGTTTACGGGGTGGTTTGCCAGTGCCTTCCCCAGTCATCTTCCCTTTACCCCCAGCAAGCTGGGTACTCATTTGACCAACCTCGGAAGGATGGAAGGCTGAGTCAGCTACCTGAAACCAACTTCCGTTGGGATCAAACTCAGGTCGTGAGCAGAGCTTGGACTGCAATATTGTAGCTTACCACTCTGCGCCATGGGACTCCTAACAGCTAGACTTAGCAAACTAAAACTAGAATACTACTGTTATGGGTAAATAACTTTTAAATGTATGTATGTTTCTGGCTTCCTCTAGAAATCCTTTCTCCCCTATCCAAGGCCTTTAAGAGAACTCTATTTTGCCACATGTATGGTACATTCGTGCAGGCCAACGTGAATTCTTTCTCTACCAACCCAAAGAGCACTATATTATGTGAAGGGAGAAGTCCTACATTGTGACAAAGGTGTTGCTTGGCTTGCTGGAAAGGCTGCTATTCTGGGATAGACTTCCCATCATACAATTTGGAACAGACGGATAATAAGCCAGATTTTCAGATTGCTCTTTTGAAAAGCATATCTTAGTGGGTTGTATTCAGCCATCCATGAAGAGAGCTCTACTTGAATGAATGAAACGTTTCTGCCTCCAATTGCTGTCCTCTGCACACTCTAAACACTGCCCCTAGGGCAGGGGTCTGCAAACTGCGGCTCCTGAGCCACATGCGGCTCTTTGGCCAGTTGAGTGCAGCTCTCCAAACTTGGTTCGGAGCCCCAGCTCTTGCGCCTGCTTGCGCCGGCAGCCGGGCTGCGGAGCCGGCATGCCTGAGAGAGCGCGGACGAGCGGGCGTGCTGTCTCTCCCCCCCCCGCCGTGGAGAATGGCCGGGTCCCCCTTTCCCTTGCCCTCAATGATTGGGAGGCTAAAGCCTCCCCTCCCCTCTAGCCGCGCGATTGCTGGGCGGCTCGGCGGTTCCTGCCCCCCCCGCCTATCAGCTGTTGGGCGGGGCAGGCTTCCTTTGATAGACCTCGCCTCAGGCTGAGTCTCATTGGGAGGCCATGTCTACCCACTGGCTTTCTTGGCGGTAGACCTGGACTCCGAGGAGGGGAAAAGTCCCCTAGGGCTGTTGAATTAAAAAAAATTCGGTATAGTTCGGATTCGGCCGAATTCAGCCCGTTTAGATTCGGGATATGCCGAAGTCCGAACTCCATTTCGGATCCGTTCAATTCGGCGGGAATTCAAAGTTCGGAAAAAAATTCGGCTGAATAAAGCCATTAAAAACCCAATCGCGCCTTTCCGCAGCTCTGGGGGGGCATTTTTGGGGTTAGAGGTCCCAAACTTTCGGCAGAGCTTCAAAGGACGTTTATTGAAAGACTCCCCAAGTTTTGTAAAGATTGGGTCAGGGGGGGCTGAGATATGGGCTCTGAAAGGGGTCCCCCCCACCCTTAATGTGCATCTCTCAGCAGAGCTTGCCGCCCACGCACAAAGCTCCCAGCCCCGAAAACAGCTGAGACGTTTGCAAACCAACTGCAAAACAACTGCAGAACAACACAACCTTGTTAAACAACACCTTTGCAACACACAACTGAAACCTCCCCCCTCAAACCAGGGAGCGAGAGACTCGAGGGGGAACACACACCCCAGGCAGAACCGACGAAAGCCCCCTTTGGCTTCCCCCCCACCCACAGAAACTGCTCCCTCCCCACACAAACACAGACTCTGCTTCCCCCCCCCACACACACACACACATACACAGGAGAAAAATTATAGATTAAAGCCCCCAAAGGGGTCTTACTGTGGCTGTCTTCTGTTCCATCAAGAGGGGCTGAAGAGGACTTGTAATCCAAGATGATTCCAATAGGCACGGGACGTTTTGCTCTGGAGAAGATGCACAGGATCGGCTGATCCATTCATCCCAATAGTGGAAAGGGGAAAGCCCATATCTCGGGACCCCCTGACCCAATGTTCACAAAACATGGGGGGTATCTTAAGAACACTGGTCTGAAACTCCGCTCAAAGTTTGGGATCTGCACCCCCAAAAATGCGCCCCCTGCAGCCATGGAAAGAGAAAAAGGGGGGAGGCGATATTTCTGCCCCCACTGAACCCATCTTTACAAAACTTGGGTAGTATCTTAAGAATAATTGTCTGAAGCTATGCTAAAAGTTTGGGGGCTATATCCCCAAAAAAACGCCCCCTGCAGCCACATAAATGGAAAAAGGGGGGAGGGAAAAGGGGGAGAGCCCATATCTCGAGACCCCCTGACCCAATGTTTACAAAACTTTGGGGGTATCTTAAGAACACTGGTCTGAAACTCCACTCAAAGTTTGGGGTCTGTACCCCCAAAAATGCGCCTCCTGCAGCCATGGAAAGAAAAAGGGGGGGAGCCCATATCTCGGGACCCCCTGACCCAATGTTTACAGAACTTGGGGGGTATCTTAAGAAGCTTCATCTGAAGCTCCAGTGAAAGTTTTGTGTCTGTACCCCAAAAAATACGCCCCCTGCAGCCACAGAAAGGAGCGAATGTGCACAAGCACCCCCACACACACACACGAGGATTTCGCTCTCTCTCTCTCTCTCCCTGGCCGGGCCGCACATCAGCTGATTCCTCCAGTACTCAATCCTGACATTGGCCAGAAGAAGACCCAGCTTGGCCACCGATTGGCCGGGAAAGGAGAATGCTGCTTACTGATGGATATGCTGCTTACTGACGGCCCCAAATTTGCCGAATTTATTCGCGAACTCCCGAACTCGCTGAATTCGGCCCCCCCCGGTTGCCCGCCAGTTTTGAGTTTGGTTCCTCCCGAACTAAAAACCACCAAATCAGGGGAAATTCGGCTGATTTTCAGTTCGGGCCGAACCGAATCAACAGCCCTAAAGTCCCCCTTCAGAGGCCAGGTCTACCAATTTGCTTCTAAGGGCCTCCGGAGGCCAGGTCTACTGCCAAGAAAGCCAATGGGTAGACCTGGCCTCCCAATGGGACTCAGCCGGAGGCCAGGTCTACCAATAGGCTTTTATGACGGTAGACCAGTCCTCCAGACGAGGACTCTGGACGGGGAAGGGAAAATGGCAGGGACTTACAATTTAATTGTTATCAATAAATAAGATCACTATTAAGTATGGTATCAAGTTTTATTCAGTGTACCTATAGTTTAATTAAGACTTAAAACTTTAATTAAAGTTTATTAAGTTAATAAACAGTGTACCTACCTATATAGTTTAAGTTTAAGAAATTTGGCTCTCAAAAGAAATCTCAATCGTTGTACTGTTGATATTTGGCTCTTTTGACTAATGAGTTTGCCGACCCCTGCCCTAGGGTTTAGGAGATCCTCAGGATCAATACTCCGCATGATGCAAAGTTCTGTAACAGGACTGGGGATTGCCAAAAATTGTCTTTCCTCCACCAGTAGAAGAGCCCTTCCATCAGTGAAAAAACAACCATTGCATACAACTTGAGTCTGCCAAATTTTAATTTTCTGTTATGGAACTAGAGTGATAATGCTGATACTTACATGAATGATTTATTTAATTAGACTCAAGTATCTTATTCATATGCAAGAAACATAACTCATTTTTCATATTCTAAGGAAACATCTAGTTCTTTTATATGGAAGGCAATGGTATTTTAACATGATATTCAATTTCTTTCAGACACTTAATTGTATTTAGATTTCTTTTATTTTATACAGATCTTCCTCTGGGATAATGGCATCTTTGTATTCCATCATGAACTCTTCGTGAATGGTGCTCTAGGCATGGCTGTGTTTCCCAGGGGAGGCACCCTTTATCTTGTAGTTGTTCCATCAGATTCCAGCCACAATTCTCTTTTATATGAATGGTCAGACAACAAATTTAGAAAGTTTCATGAAGTGCCAGTCAATGGAATAACACAAGTGAAAGCCTTGACTTCTGAATCTGACATCTACTTAATTTTTGCAAAAGGTATTAATATATACAAAATCTCCACCTAATGGAAATATATTAAGATTCAGCTGTTACTATGGAAATAGAATCATGAAATGAGAATGGAAATTGCTTTCCTCTTATCAAGAAAATGTTTCTAGGCCAGTTTTTAACAAACATGCCCTTGACCATGTATAGCATAAACATAATGTTGAATGTACAGCATGTGCTTTTTTTGAGATGCATATTTGAAGCTGGTAATTTAACAACTGTTTGTATTCATTTCCTATGTGTTAGTTGCTTTTAAAAGGTTTTTTCACCCTGACACTTAGTATTAGAGAGAGGGAGAGAGAGGGGGGGGGGAGAGAGAGAGAGAGAGAGAGAACTTGTAATTGACTAATGGCAGTAATTTGTCCCATCTGTTTAGCCGCATCATATATCTCCTGTTTTTAAGGTCTGTAATGGGAAAATATATTCTTCTTAAGGCATATAGAGATACATACATGGTCATTTGTTATTGGAACCTGCTTTGAGCTGCAAGGAAAATCGGTATAGAAATATCTTAAATAAATATTATCAGGTACAAATATAATATGTTAGTGTACCAGGCACCAATACGAATAATTATTTTGTTTATTTATATGCAACTTCCATAGTCTTCCTTTTGTTGTTCTTCACAGGGACCAGCAACACATGTGAAATATTTGTCTGGGAGACAGGGCAGTCTTCCTTCCGGCATTTTCAGTCTCTTTCAATCAAAGCTGTAAATGAAATCCATACTTTTCTCCCACCCTCAGGGTTAGGTAAGGTGGCAGAACTCAGATGCCCTTATGATGCCTCGCTCATATTGTTTGTAGGAGAAAATGTATGCCGGCTGTATATGCCATTGTGTGTGAAGAATGCAAGTATGTTTTTTAATTACATGTAGTGGGTAGAGCTTTCAGGGTATCTGTCCAGCCTCTGTGGGAAACGGGACTAGATGGACCATTGGCCTGATTCAGCTGGGTTCTTCTTATTTACGTTGGTGATCTAAAGTGATGTTAATACCTGTGTTTAAAAGGATAATTAATGTGTTTGTGTTTTGTGATTTACTGTGACTTCTTTTCCTGCAATCTGTATGGCATCCTCTCTCTTTTTTATTATTATTATGGAGTTCAGGGTGTACCAAAATGGAATAAGCACTATATTGATGAATATATTGGTTTTGTAAAAAGCAAATAATTTAATAGTGTAGACTGAAAGAACAGCACTATTACTAGAATGATATTTCAGTATTGGACTTAAAATAAAGTTGGTTGAACAGAACTAAAGTTAATAGTTTTTGTAGCTCTCTGGGCAGAGCAAGCTGTTCCATTACGGCTACTCCCCATTCTAGGAGTAAATATAAAGTTAAATTAGGTCTTAAGCATATACTTAGAGCTCACCTTTCTCTCTGTTAAATGTTGACAGTTTGTCTCTTTAAAGTTCTCCCTTTCATATGTTTCCTGATGCAGTACATGTGCTGTTTGCTAGCAAGGATAAGTCAGCTCTCTATTCCTGGAATTCAGAAATAAATCGGTTCTCTCAAGTACTCGAAGGCCCTTCTGCCAATCATTTCACCACTCTCAATGTAGGATCACTTAATTTCAACAAAAGCTTGATTGTTCTGTCTGGAGATTTCTACTCTTATGTCTGTGAGCTGACTGCTATCTCCAACCAATCAGATTTTATACCTAGGTAGGTTTCTGATTTTATCCTTTGGCTATATAAATAATTCTTCCTATCCTAATGTTTTAATTAGTTATAATTTGTAAAGTTCCTTCATGGACTCTTTCTTCTTGTTTGTTTCTTTGCTACAGCATTATGGAACATTAATGAAATCCCTTCTGTTCTTAGTTTCTTATCCTTTGAATCTCTAGTGAAAGAACTACAAAATGCACAAATCAGTGGGCAGAGCCTAACTAAAGCAAATGATGTGGCGCTTACAGAAACAAACTTCCTTGCCTTCTCCCTTCTGCTGTAGCATCGGTGTCCTCTAAAACCATTGGGGGAGAGGAGAAATCTAGTGTAATATGCTTGGTCAAAATATGTATGAGTCAGATTTCCTTGTAAAGCTAAAACAAAAATGACATCTGAGGATATATGTAGCCATGTTGGTTCATAGGAAAAAACAAAACAAAAACAGTGTAATATATTTTATTAAAATCAGCTGAAATAAACACAACACAACCTTTTGAGTTCTCCAGAACTCTTCATCAAGCTGGATAATAATAAAGGGGGTGGGGTGCAAGAAAAGGAAGATCTTCCAGGCAATTCTTCTTAAGGCCTTGTTTGCATTCTAGATAGAATGCTCTGCTGACTTTAGGTAGTGCAGGGTGTGGCTAGTATCAGGTTGCCCACTTGACCCTTTTAGTAACACCTGATATCTGATTTGCCGTGTTTGACCTCTGTGAAATAACTGGAGATATGTTGTTGTTTGTGCTCTGACAAAAAATCACGTTTTTTTCTATATTTATCTTGTAAAACAAGCCTTTAATCATAATTATGTTTCCTATGTGTGTTTTAATGCTAGTTCAGGTGAACTGATATTTGAACCTGGAGACAAGGAGATTGTGCTGGCAATCAATATCTTTGATGACACAATCCCAGAGGAAGAAGAATGTTTTCGAGTATGGCTGAAAAACCCAAAAGGCGGTGCAGAAATTGGTGCTAATGGTTATGTAACCATAATTATTCCCTCAAATGATGATGCTCATGGCGTTGTTGCATTTGCCCAGGTAATATTGAGTTATACTGAACTGTGTTTGCAGTAGGTCAGAATCAGAAGATGACTGGTTAGAAACTGTATCCTTCTTGAATCTGCTTATTCTCACTTTATGCCATTGTGTAAAGCTGTACAGATTGTGCAGAAGTAGCAGCTCCAAGCAAAAATATCCCTTCATATTATTTACTAGCAATTTCCTTTGTGTCATTCACTAGAAATTGGAATTTACTTCTTATATATTCATTCTGCACCAACAAAGAGAACTTAGACTCTAGCTTATACTCCGAAAATCTTGTTGGTCCCTAAGGTGCTACTGGACTTGAATCTACCCGTCGTTCTGCAGTTTGATTTGTTATGATATGAGAAGCAATACTTGAGGTTGATATTAGGTTTATCTATGAAAGTGAGCATTTGTTAATTTGTTTATCACACATGTATTCTATCAGGAACTTGGGGTCTGATATGTAGATTTATCTCCCTCCCAACTGCATGTGAGTTGATAGCTGAGAGAAAGTAACTAGTCCATGAGCTGAGTGGGAATTTCAGCCTTAGGTCTCTTTTGCACTGTAGCTGCTGTTCTGCATTGGCTTCAGAAAAACTATGAGCATTCAGAATCTCTGGAAATAAGAGCAATTCCATACATAGCATTTGGAAACTCAAATACAGGAGGTTGTATCTAAATCAACCCTTTCGTAGCATAGAAGGCACTTTGCTTGTGCAAGGTTGCGACTGTCTTCTCTGAGCTGGATCTCCCTGCACTGCTTCCAGCACTGTCCCTGAAGGTCACATGACCTTTGCAAGTGGCTGGGGTGAGAGGAAGTGCAGGGAGCTGCACAAGCAAGAGGAAGGCTGGAAACGCCCAGGTCCAGTCAGTTAGGACTCACCCATCCAAACCTATTCATGCTGAATGCTAATAAATAGCTGTTACACTGAATACCTTAATACTGTATTTCTTCTTGTTTAGAATTCTTTATTTAAGCAATTTGAAGAAATGGAGCGAGACACCTTAATCACACTGAATATTGAACGCTTAATAGGAGCCTATGGACGTGTTACAGTGCAGTGGGTAGCCAATGGGAGCATTAGTGATATATTTCCGACTTCAGGAGTGGTAAGTATTTTAACAAAACTTTTATTGCAGGCTGTGTCTTAAGATGAGGCACAGAGTGGTAAGCTGCAGTACTGCAGTCCAAGCTCTGCTCACGACCTGAGTTCGATCCCAACGGAAGTCGGTTTCAGGTAGCCGGCTCAAGGTTGACTCAGCCTTCCATCCTTCTGAGGTTGGTAAAATGAGTACCCGGCTTGCTGGGGGTAAAGGGAAGATGACTGGGGAAGGCACTGGCAAACCACCCCGTAAACAAAGTCTGCCTAGGAAATGTCGGGATGTGATGTCACCCCATGGGTCAGGAATGACCCGGTGCTTGCACAGGGGACCTTTACCTTATGTCTTAAGATATAACTAGGGTTATGTCCTAATTACTAATGTATCAGGGAACAAATGTATTACCTGATTGTACATACAAGTGCTTAAAAACAGATTTACTAATAGTGGGCTAACTTATACAAATTATGTTATTACATTGAATTGAATTGTAACAGTACAAATAGTATAAACCATCTGATTCACACTGCAACCCTGTGGCTAGAGTACATAGGCTTGTGCTGTCAAATAATCAACTTTTTCTCTTTATAAAATTTAAGTATATTAGCTCATAATTCCATAGCTAGTAGAACTTATTTTGTTGCATTGAAGAAGAAGAGTTGGTTTTTATATGCCAACTTTCTTTACCTTTTAAGGAGTATCAAACCAGCATACAATCTTCTTCTCTTCCTCTCCTCACAACAGACACCTTGTGAGGTAGATGAGGCTGAGAGAGTTCAGAGAGAACTGTGACTAGCCCAGTGTCACCCAGCTGGCTTCATGTGTAGGAATGGGGAAACGAACCTAGTTCCCCAGATTAGAGTCCGCCACTCATGTGGAGGAGTGAGGAATCAACCCGGTTCTCCAGATTAGGGTCCACCGCTCCTAAACACTACACCACGCAGGAAGGTTAACTAGAGTTAAATAATTTTAATATGGTTTTCCTTATTTTAATAAGATTCCCCCCCATGGTTTCCCCAATTTACCAAAAAAGCTTAACATATGTTTCTTAAACCCAAATTAATATTGAAGACTGAGTCATTCTTCAAGTGGACTGTTTTCAACAGTTATTGACAACAAGTAAATCAAACTATATGTGATATTTAAAGGCATTTCTCTCTTCCACTGATGCCTATTGATATCACTTTTATCATTGTTAAACCATATTCTTATTGAGTGGGAAGCCAGTCTTATTTCCTAACTATATATAGTGTTGTTCTGTTTGGCTTAATTGTACAAAAAGTTTAAATATATACAGTTCATTCATGTGGGGGTGTGGGGAAGAGGTAGTTGTGAATTTCCTGTGTTGTGCAGTGGGTTGGACTAGATGACCATGGTAGTACCTTGCAACTCTATGATTCTATGTTGCATAAATTTTTGAGGTTTTTAATGAAATCAGTGACACTGTTGAGCCAATGTTAAGCACTTCCTCCAGTGGGAAAAACCAAACTCATGCTCAAAATCTCCCCTTTGGAATCAGTGGAACTTAACAATACCTAAACTTTACTAGATTAAATTGCTTTGCTGTGCACTGTTTACTCTAATGATGCCGTGCTGCCCCACCACTGGTTTGAATTGTATTCTGTACGGTATTTTCTTTCCAATATTTAGATTACATTTTCAGAAGGCCAAGCCTTGTCTACAATCACCCTAACAGTCCTTTCCGATGTCATTCCTGAAGTTGCAGAGAGGGTGATTATTACTCTCACTCATGTCAGCACTGTGGGTATTCGAGATCCGAAAAGAGGAGCCATCATTGACCCAAACAGAGCAAAAGCTGTACTTACCATTTTGCCTAATGACTCCCCTTATGGCATAGTAGGATGGCACATGGACTCGTTGTCTGTAAAAGTAGCAGAGCCTGAAGGTGAGTTAATTCTATTATCTTGCAAGAGGGAAAAATACATTTATTTATTTTTGGATTTATATCCCGCTCTATCTCGACCAAAGTCAGGCTCAGAGTGGCTTACATCATAAAACATTATATCACATTGTAATTCCTTAATTATACTAATACATAATAACCCACAATTCTAAAAATTGGTTCTAAATGTGGATGGCTTTATATGTGGATACTTCCAGATCTCTTTCTGGCAATAGTTTATTAGTAAACTATTGGACCATAAAGTAATTAAAAAAACTCAGATATGCCATGCTATAAATTTTGGGATATGTGTTTACCCTTTATTACTAGTATGGTATGCAGGTATTTTATACTCAGGTACCCGAGAAGTGCCTCACAAAACATTTCATGGGCCATAACTTAGCTCTATGCAAGAACCATCTGAGAACCAGTGTAGCATAGTGGTTAAGAGTGTTGGACTATAAATTGTAGAATATTGTCCACCTTGGCAGATAGGAAAATGGTTCTCTCTCTGTAGAAATACATCTCTGCTGTCTCTGACCTCTTTGTGCATTTTATGGCTCTTTTCCCTGGGAAAACAAATGGCTGTCAGGACCCCAGGACCTCCCTGATGCATTTCAAAGTTAAAATACACTACAACAACACAAAAACAACAATTAAAACATGGGGCAGGAAGGTGGGATTATTGAGGGAATGCCAAATGAAACAAAGAAGTCTCCACCCACTGGTGGAAGATGGCAGCAGAAGGGGACAGATTTGTCTCCCTGTGGAGAGGGTTCTAGAGTTCTGGTGCCATGGCTGAGAATATCATCTCCCAGATTGCACTTGCCTGATCTCAGCAGGTAAGAGCACCTGGAGCAGGGCCTGGGAAGGTGAATGAAAGCTGCAGCCCTAAAGACAGTGTCCTGGGAGAGTAAGCCCCACTGAATAACGTGGGACTGCTTAGAACTGCTTAGGATTGCTTTTGAAATATAGTCATTGGATTGGGAGTGGCAAGGAAGATGGATGGTTAGTGTAAAACAAAAAGAAAGAATGCAGCCCTTGTTAAAAAGTATGTGGCGCACACTGTTTCTTGCACCTTACTAAATAATCCTCAACCTCTTTTAAATTCTTGAGGGATTCATGTAGCTTTGAAGTATTCTAAAATGCATTTAGCCTTACGTTTCAGCCGATTAGCACTCTGATTGTTCCAGGAATCTGATAACATGACAAATAGAGTACACTGAAGCAGAAGAAACTAAATCAAGAAACCATATGTTGGCTAGTTTCATTACACATTTGTTCTTCAATCTTTCAGAGAAATCAACGATTATCACTTTACATGTTCTTCGAGAACAAGGATTTGTTGGCAATATCAGTGTGCAGTTGATATCCAAACCTGTTTTTTCACTCCCTTTTATCAATCAAGCCGTGGAAAATGAGGATTATAAATTAGAAAACAAAACTGTTATTATGGCAGAGAACATGACTATGGCTTCTGTCACTGTAACCATTCTGCCGGTGAGTATGTGAAATTATGTGTTCAAGTTCCTAGCAATCCTACAATTGGCTGGCACATGAATTGTACAAATACTTCCTAGTTCATGTGAATTATTCTGGAAAAACGGGATAGCTCTTCTCACAGCCCATTTCTGAGCTTGGGGGCTGAATGGGCTTAGGAGGCACTGTGACTCCTACGCCAGCATCCATGCCACTTGTGCCATGCAAACTGGCACAGATGCCAGTGTAGTGCCACTTGCATTGGCCCCCCTGAACTGCCGCAGCAGAGCAGCCCTTGGACGCTGGCTTGGCCTCCCATCGGTGTCCTGCCAGCGCGAGTCCTCATGCTGGTGTTCCGGGGGGCGGAGCTGCCAGTAGGCAGCTTCCTAACCCCTTTCAGCCTGGGAACACCCGCTTTAGCAACAGTGGTGCTGCACCAGCTTTTCGTTGGCACAATGTTGCTGTTTTCAATGGGGCTTCCCACCCTTTTCTTATTTTTCTGTTTTAAAACACCCTTTACCCCCCCTGCTGCAGAGCCCAAACCTCTTTGGAGGTGCCACGGCACCTCTGTGGCCACACAGTCCTCGGCCACTGCAGCTCTCAGGAATGAGCTGTCAGTTACCAATGTTATCAGAATATGTTTAGCTAATCCAGCAATGCCTTCCAAACACTAGAATTCAGATCAGTACCCGGAGTCCCGTTTGGAACCAATAGGGCCAGAATGGGTTCCAGCAGGGAATATGTGAGTCTTAGACATGCATTGGCCAACTGGTGACTTCAGACAAGCAGTCAGTCCTCTTAGCAGAAATTTTTTATCCCTTTTGCAATAAAGAGAAAAACATTATTATGGATGGAGAGAAGAGAACCGAGCCCTTTCTCCTCTCCCCTTTGCAGTTTCACTGTGTAGCTATTTTGCCAAGGAGTTGGATCAGAACCCGATTCCCACCTGATGCCACAATCATCTGAGAGTTGGTTTCTTGACCAACAACCAACTGCAGACTTGTTTGGCACCTGTTCAAGTTGCTTGGTGCAATCTGAAAATACCCGATTGGCTCACAGTGATGAACAGGGTCAGTTTGACTGCCAAACGGTTTCTCTGAGAAATTCATGGCATCTCTAGTTAAAACATTATTTTTCTCCTCTGCTTTTGGTTGATTTTTTCCTTAAATGTTGCTGTGTGTATTTTTGAGTGGGTCTCCTGTACTCTTCCACCCCACCTTATCTTTGCTTTAATTTTTGGTGCTGGTTTGATCGCTGTTTTGTGTATTTTTATTAATGGATGTGTAATTAATTTTATTTTGATGTCTTAATGGCATTTGTTTTATCTTAATTTGCCTTGCAATCTTTTTATCAAGAAATAGGATCAAAATATTTTAAATAAATGTCTAGGTAGGATGTTGCCCTAAGATCACATGGTAGGTTTAGGCTTAGAAATCATGCATATTTGCAGTACTTGGTGCATCTTGTCAGAGCAATTAGCTATTTTGGGACATTACCCAGTGATAAGAATGCCAAAGTAAGACTGGAAAGACTCATGCTCAAATCATCACTCTGCCATGAAGCTCACTGGATGACCTTGGGTCAGTCACTGTCCTTCAGACTAACTGACCTCACACGGTTGTGGTGAGGAAAATGAAGGCAGGGACACACAAGTATACATTGCTCTGAGTTCCTTGGAGGAAGAGTCAGGTAGAAATGTAATAGATTAAGAAAAATACACAAATTAAGAAAAACACACAGAGAAATTCTCCTGGGTTCATGGCATGAAGCCAGCTTAGCACAAAACAAGGATGGGAGGCAAGGCCAATGTAAAAGGGTCTAAGTGTATAGGTGGAATGAAGATGGTTTCAGTTTAGCATGTTTCCCTCATGGAACACGGGTTGAAAAGGTTGGTAAGGGGAGGTGTGTTTCAAGGAGGAATTAATCTACTCCTGATTGGCAAAGCAGTGCACGCCTTCAACAGGGCAGAGGTCACATAAATTTAAACTGAATAACAGAACAGCTTTAATGTGCAGCATATCATACTTTCTATCACACGGGATTTGAAAAGGTAAGGTAACCGAATATGTGAGTCTAGGTCTCGCCCAGAATCTGTATGGCAGATTCATCCATGTAGTTTAGCATGTGCAAGTAGCAAATCATCAGCCCCGTGATCTCACTTGATCATGGCCTGAAGCATGGGGATGGTGGTGTTTCTCATTAGTCAAAAGTAACGCTGGGAATTGCTCTTTTACAGTACCCTTATTCTGTTTCAGGTAAACTTTCCTAGATTGAGTGGGGAAAAGACATTCATAAACCTGGTTGGTTAATATGCTATATTTAGTGTTTTAGGGAGCAATCATAAGCATGTCTACTTGGAAGCAAATCCCATTTTTTTTTCAATCAGGCTTACTTCCTGGAAAGTGTCCTTGGGATTATACCCATAGTTAATTCATGTTTAACTGGTGCTTGATTGCTCTTTATAAACTACCCAAAATAATAATCTGAATGAGCAAACCCTTTTTTTTTTAAAGCATATGTTCCCTCCTCCCTTTACAGGATACAATACCAGAATTACAGGAAGGATTTGTAATCAACATTAGCAATGTGCAATTGCTGGACTCTTCACTCACTGGAGGGCAGCCAAGTGTGAAGAGAATCGGCTTAGAAATAGCTGAGATAATGATTGAAGAGAATGATGATCCCAGTGGAGTGTTTAATTTCAATGCTACCAAGGTGAGTGCAACCTGAAAAATGCCACTGCCCTGTACAGTGATTACACTTGGTCCACATCATCTGAAACTGACTTCATTTAGAGACAGAATGTACGGCCTTGTTGCTGAGGAACCTCAGACAAGCCTTAATAGCTAACTACTAACCCCACCAAACAATTTCAGTGGGGTTAGTAGTTTTGCTGTAGCAGCAAATGGAAGGGACGCTTTTGTATGTACAGCTGCCTCTCGAGTAGCTGCAGCTTTGGGTGAAGGAATAATAGGAGCCTCAGTGTTACAAGAATGCAAGGAAGGGTCAACAAAAAGCAAAGAATCCCAGTGTCAGTAGCAGCATACAGGGGATTTAAGGGGCATTGGCAGGGTAGCAGCTACTGCTTGTTTGAATTCTGTGACCACAAATTTGTAGTGAAACACAATGGGAAGGTCAGATTGGGATTTAAGAAGGGTTTTTTCTGTGGTATTATCCAAAGTGTGCAAACCACCGGGTTGTGCAGGGACCATAAGGCTTCAAACTTTACCTTGTAAAGAGGTGGTGGCGGCTTTTAAATATTTCAAAGTGACTGATTCTAGCTTTTAGCATAACTACCTTTATACTGCAATAGCCAACTGCTGCATTCAGACATAATTAAAAAAAACATAAGAGGATTAAGACAGGATGTCTGGGTTTGTACGTCATGCAAAACTATATTTAGGAGGTTAAAAAAATGGTTCAAACCATGGTTTCAGATCCTGGTTTGGCAGACCCTAACTAACCGTAGTTAGTGGAGTGGTGTGCATTCAGGCAATAACACTAACCATATTTAGTTTCAGTTAAACTATGGCTTCATGTTATGTCTGAACTGAGCCAATATCACTGTCTTGTGTTTTAAGTCATATATTAAGTAGTGCCAGTTATTTTGTTCTTCATTCTCTTTGCACAGGACTGAGATATAATGTTTTGGACTTGATTGTTGCATTTGATGGCCCCCAGTTGCAGTGAAAGTAAGCAGCTTTGTTCTTCTTCTGTGCCTAAGAGGTGTCATTATGCACATTTTATTTTTCTTTCCAGGATATAAGTGGAACGGTGACTGGTTATGAGGTCCCTCCACCAGAGAATGTTATTAAGTTACCCGTTGTTCGAAAGGCAGGAAGGTTTGGATCCGCACATTTGTATTGGGAAGCCACACCTGCCACTGCTAGCCTGGATGACTTTACACCATCATTTGGGAATCTTACCTTTACAGATGGACAAGTATGCAGGCTTTTATTGACTTGCATGGCTTTTGTGTGTATATTTGTATAAAGTTTCTCTTCTCTTCACCCCAGTTGCTTCTATTGGATCCAATAGGAGTCTTGCTCAGCGGAAGGGTTCATTGGATCCAACCCTAATTTTTTTTGGTACTTGATTTATACTGTTAGTGTTTGAATGCATTAGTATATTTTCAGATTTTTTTCCCTTCTGTTTTATGATGGCTGAAACTTAAGCAAGGCGGTCTTTTGCTTTTAACAGAGAGTGGGATATAAATATTTTAGATTAAATAAAATAATGTTGATGAATACACACTTTGGATAATCAGGTACTTATCAGTTTCTCTTTCCGGAAGCTGTTAGGCTGTATTTTTTGTATCCATGTTTTTTACATGGTAATTGCATTTAATCATGCAATGGTGTGGTCTTTTGGTTATCCTTTAAACGTGTACCCTTTCCCCATGCTAACTTAAAAAAAAAAAACAAGAACACATCACATCCAAGCAGGTGTCTGTTAACAGGAGGAAAGCTTCCACAATCACCTTATGAATGGTAACCTGAAGGAGTTTTCAGAACCCACCCATTGTTTTTTAGTTTAAAAATACTTGCATAACCAGCTTACTTTCTCCAACTGAGCTCGGAGGACATCTTATCAGCGGGTTTTATCGTCCTATGCTCAGGGAGGCAGGAGTTAAAGTCTTCACTTCTCTCTCTCTGGGCTAGGTGCGCCCCCTGCTTTCCAGTTTTTCCTCCTGCCTTAGAGGGAGAAGCAGGCTTTTGAGCAAGCTCTACAGTTAGCCTATCTTTTAATCCTCATTTCCTTTTTCTATCTATTCCTTCTCTACACCTTTTGTTAGCTAACATCCCACGTTTGCTTCCTTCTTCTTCCTTTCCCCCCACTTCTCAGTTTTGAGGTTTGTGGTGTGAATCCTTCTCCTCCCCCCCCCTTCCTCGTTCAAGCCCCGAGGGGAATGGCAGGCAGCCAGGAGGAGGTTATTGAAGAGCTCATGTCCAGGGACGAAGAGCAAGTCTCCGGACTCCTGTCGTCCCGGTGGACGCAAGGGGCATCCTCTAAACTCCGCGGGGAGAGTGGGCGGTCGAAGCCCAGCGTGGAAACGACAGTGGCAAACAAAAAGAGAGGTGCCAAGGAGAGCGCGAAAAGCGGACAAAATGGCCGCCGCAACTCCCCGTTCGGCCCAAGGGGGCAACGAGGGTGAGTTGGATCCCGGCGCTTCAGGTTCCTGCCAGAAGGACGTCGCAGGAGTCGAGGCAGCAGCCGGGTCCGGTAACGTACCAACCCCTCCGTTCCCCTGGCCAGTGGGAGGTGTGGGCAACCGGGCCATGATCGACCTTATGAGGCAAGCTCTTCGGGAGGAATTCGCCCAGGTCGGGGAGTCCTCCTTTAGGGAGGTTGCCAGCTCCAGAGCCTCTTCCCCAGGAAGATCGGTCTCTGTGCGCCCAAAGTACAAAAGCCAGAGAGGCCCCAAAGTCACTAGCCATGCCAGGTCTTCCAAGGCAGCTAGGCAGCCTTCCCCCCTGTCTAGTAAGCCCAGCCTTTCCCCGCCATCTTCTGACGAAAGCGAGAGGGAGGAAGGCGAATTCTCCTTGGGAGAAGGAGAAGAGAGTGGGGAGGAAACTGCTTCCCAGGAACAGCAATCTCGCCTTTTTGCTGGGGAAGACTACCAGACCCTCCTTTCCAAGGTTATGGCTACCCTGGATTTGTATGAGGATGAACAGAATGAGGCAACCAAAAGTAAAGCCAAATTCAGGGGCAATAAGGAATTCTTTGCCAGTCTGAGAAGCCAATCACGCTCTGTTCCATTCCCCGAATACTTTGAGGATCTGGTAAGGGCAGAGTGGGAAAGGCCCTTGTCAGGCAGACCGTTCCCCACCGCCATCAAGAAGTTCTACTCCTTAGAGCCCAGGGGGGAGAAATTACTCCAAGTCCCCTTAGTAGAAGCTCCGGTATCAGATTTACATTCCACAGGCATGGTCTCTCAAGATGGGACAGGCAATATAAGAGACCGCCTAGATAGGAAGGCGGACTACGCCGCTAGAAAAGCACATGAGGCCTCTGCGACCTCTATCCAAGCTTCAGCCACTGCAGCCCTGGTGTCACGTGCATGTATTATGTGGTCAAGAAAATTAATTGATTTAGTCCCACAGGAAAACAGAAGAGTTTTGGATGGCTTAAATCGGGTCCTCAAGGCGGTGACCTTCCTGGCGGATGCCACCCTGGACTCTGTAACCTTGTCTGCCAGAGCCCTAGCAGCAACCGCAGTAACCCATCGGGCTCTATGGCTTTGTCCCTGGTCAGCGGACAACGGCTCGAAATCAATCCTCCTGGGCTACCCCTTCGAGGGCGACCGTCTCTTTGGAACCAAACTGGACGATATCCTCATCGAGACAAAAGACAAGAAGAAGGCTCTTCCCAAGTACCTTAAGAAGGAAAGCAAACCCTCGTACTCGTCCTACCGACCCTTTCGGACCTCCCACACCCTGTCCCGGCCAAGGGCTGATAACAAAAGGGGAGGCTGGTCTTCAGGAAGAGGATTCTTCCGTAGAGGCTCCAGATTTGGAAAGTCATCTCAGTTCAACCAGAGCCAAGACAAACCAGCCAGATTCAATGACAAACCAGGAAAGCAATGACTATGCTCAGCTTCCGGTAGGCGGGAGACTTCAACACTTTCTCCAGTTCTGGGAACCTACTCGTCCAGATGCTTGGGTAGCAAGCATCATTCGCAACGGCTACAAATTGGAATTTCGCAAGATTCCCCCAGATCACTTCATTGTCTCTCACACCGCCTACAAACAGGAGAAGCATGCCCGTACCAGGGCCGTAATAGAACATCTGCTAAACATAAAAGCCATCGAGCCTGTTCCACCAGCAGAGCTATACGCAGAGGTATATTCCTATTTTTTCACAGTGCCCAAACGCAACGGTGACTGGCGATCAATCCTGGACCTGAAGCATGTGAACAGGTACATCCGCCTCAGACACTTCAGGATAGAGACCCTGCGCTCGATTGTCGACGTCCACAATCCTTCCTCACTTCCGTGGACCTGATGGAAGCATACATGCATATTCTAATCCATCCTCAGGATCGCAGATTTCTTCGGTTCTCCTACAGCGATCTTCACTACCAGTTCCGGGCTCTTCCCTTTGGTCTGTCCTCAGCCCCAAAGGTCTTCACAAAGGTCCTGGTGACTCTAGTGGCTCACCTGCGGGAACGGGATCCACATCTTCCCTTATCTGGACGACATCCTGGTGATGGCTCCATCGAACGAATTGTCCAGACAACACACAAACACGGTGCTTTCGACTCTGGAACATCACGGCTTCCTGGTGAACAGGGGCAAGAGCAAGCTCGTTCCCACGCAGTCCCTACGACATCTAGGGGTGATCATAGACACGGCCCGGAGTATGATCTTCCTTCCGAAGGACAAAATTGTCAAGATAACATCCCTGACCAAGAAGGTGATCTCTTCCAGGTCCACCGGCCTCTCGTCGCTGGCCAAGCTCCAGGGTTTAATGGTATCGTGCATCGGCTCAGTCCTGTGGGCTCGTTTTTACATGAGAAGACTGCAGTGGTTCCTGAAACCCTATCAAGCACAGATTGCACTGAAGAAGAACCCACTCATTCCCATACCATCTCCTCTCAAAATCAACTTGAGATGGTGGACCAAACACCACAACCTAGCCAAGGGTCAGACCTATATTCAGACGACGACCACACAACTCTTCACGGATGCCAGCTTGGAAGGGTGGGGAGCCACCCTCCTACATCACATGGTTCAAGGTCAGTGGACCGATGCAGAAAAACGCCTACATATCAACAGGCTGGAACTGCGAGCGATCCGGAACGCCCTCATCCGTTTTCAACCTCTGGTATGAGATCAGCATGTTCTTATCCGAACAGACAATGTGGCGGCGAAAGCTCATCTGAACAAGGAAGGAGGGTCCCGCTCCTCATCCCTGCATTCAGAAGCGGAGAGCATCCTGACATGGGCAGAGACCCACCTTGCCTCTCTACGAGCGGAGCATGTCAAGGGAGTACTAAACACCCAAGCGGATTGGCTGAGCCGTCAACAGACGAGGGGGAGTGGTCGCTGAAGCAGGAGGTCTTTCTGCTAATATCAAGAAAGTTCGGCGCACCTGTCGTGGACTTGTTCGCGTCTCCCGACAATCATCAAACCCCGAGATTCTTCACAAGGTTCTACCACCCAGCAGCAGAGGGGGT
Organism: Euleptes europaea; assembly: GCF_029931775.1. Lineage (NCBI taxonomy): Eukaryota > Metazoa > Chordata > Lepidosauria > Squamata > Sphaerodactylidae > Euleptes > Euleptes europaea. The sequence continues at coordinate 81,911,291 of NC_079315.1, read as the reverse complement.
AGACACGCTGGAATCGCCATGGCCTCCAGGCCTCCTATTTGCCTTCCCTCCTCTTCCGATCATACCGAGGGTACTTCGAAAGATCAGACAAGAGAGGGCACGTGTCATCGTCATCGCCCCACATTGGCCCTGAAGACCGTGGTTTCCAACTCTGAGAGAACTTTCACAACGGAACCCCTGGCCGCTTCCGTCGATTCCGGACCTTCTACATCAGGGTCCCCTTGTACACCCGGACCCAACCTGGCTACAACTGACCGCCTGGGACTTGAAAGGCGGCGGTTACTAGACCTGGGATACTCTGCAGAGGTAGTCTCCACTATGCAAGCTGCCAGAAAACAGTCAACCAACCGGATATACAAATTTTCGTGGAAAGCGTTTGCGTGGTGGTGTGCTCGCAAGCGCCTGAACCCAACGTCCATCACTACAGTGAATCTACTGGAATTCCTTCAGGATGGAGTAACCAAGAACCTGAAGGCGTCTACATTACGAAGACAGGTGGCAGCCAATGCCACCGTGATCCCACATCTGGAGGGACACGCTACAGGCAGACATCCACACATCATTTCCTTCCTAAAAGGTGTGTCAGCTATCTCCCCTCCAGTTTGCCACAGGTTCCCCACATGGCGCCTCAGTGTGGTCCTGCAAGCTCTCACAAAGCATCCTTTTGAGCCCTTGAGAGAGGTTCCACTTTCCTTTCTTAGAATGAAGGTGCTTTTTCTCATAGCGGTCACTTCGGCCAGGAGAGTCTCCGAGCTGGGAGCTCTCTCTTCTAGTCCGGGACTGCATTTTCCACGCTGACAAGGTAGTTCTTCGAACAGACCCGACCTTTGTCCCCAAAGTAAACTCAAGGTTCCATCTGCAGCAAGAACTTAACTTACCTTCTTTTTGTCCTCGTCCTTCCCATCCTACAGAAAAGCGATGGCACACTCTAGACTTGCAGCAAGCTCTGCGTATCTACTTGCGACGGACCAAGGACTTTAGACGCTTGGATGCTCTATTCATTTCGGTATCTCCACCTAACAAAGGCAGTAAAATGTCCAACTCAGCTATTAGCCACTGCATCCGGCAGTGCATACAACTCACCTATCAACACAGCAGCATACCAGTTCCGGTCGGGATCACAGCACACTCAGTCTGTAGCGCGGCTACCTCGGCCTCATTCAACAAACAAGTGTTGATCGAAGAGATCTGCAAGGCCGCCACTTGGTCTAGCCTCTCCACCTTCACGCGTCACTACAGAATAGATTCCTTCTCGTCTTCGGATGCCGCCTTTGGCAGAAGGGTTCTTCAACACGTAGTGGCAGACGATTGACCCACCCGTGATGTGCAGCTTTTGAAGATCCCGCTGATAAGATGTCCTCCGAGTTCAGTTGGAGAATGGAACCTTGGCTTACCTGTGAGGGTTCCTTCTCTACTGAGGGAGGAGGACATCTTGCCCGCCCTGGGTGAAGATGAGGAGAATATGAGTTGAAGAATGGGATCCGAATAAGCTGAAGCAAGACTTTCTGCAAGTCATCCAGAACCGGTCATCGATCCGTTTTTTCCCTATGTTGTTGGTGTTAACAGTTTTCATGTTATTAACAGTTCTGAGTTTTTTGTTCTCAATGTTTCCTCTTAAGTGACTAGTTCAAGGTCTCCTTCAATTTTATCCTGCTTGGGAAGTCGTCACACTGGAAAGCAGGGAGCGCACCTAGCCCAGAGAGAGAGAAGTAAAGAATTTAACTCCTGCCTCCCTGAGCATAGGATGATAAAACCCGCTGATAAGATGTCCTCCTCCCTCAGTAGAGAAGGAACCCTCACAGGTAAGCCAAGGTTCCATTTTCTGACATGCAAATAATTGCATTGTACTCACATGGGAGATGTGAAATGTGGTTGAATGGAAGGATGTTAGATGCGCTTCTTGTTCCTGCAACATATAAGCACCTCCGCTAAACATCTCCTTCAGTTAACAGCAAATATTGCAGCACTTGTACAAAACGTGTTGCCTTTCTGCATTGTGTTGCCTTTCTGCATTAATGGTAAAGATGGTCCTTTCCTTTTATTATTAAGCTTGCATGATCAAAGGTCTTGAGCATAAAACCAATACATCACAGGAGTTGAAGCAGACAAACCAATATAACATGACAAAACAACAACAAAAAGATACTAAATCAATAAAATACATATGTCTCATAAAATCTGCAACACATTGGGAAATAAAATATAGCAATGATCCTACAGATTTTCTCTTAAAATCACAAGATAATACGCAAGATGGTCTCTTGGTATCAGGAGGGCATTGTGTAAATGCCCACTGCAGCAAATGCTTAACCATAATGCTCGGTGGGCTGAAACAATATGCTTCCTTTCCATAGATTGTTACTTTGATGGGAAAAAAATCTCATTTTTTAAATTAGAAACCAGTCTGCTTTACGTAGCATCCCAGGTCCTCAGTGAACAAGTCTATTTTGTAATGTGCTCCATTTCACAAAATGTATTATTTACATATGCTGAGTTCTACCACACTGATCATAATGATGCATTTAATGTATTTCATTGTGTTCTTTCCCCCTTAGGAGATGGGAATGATTGAGCTCACCATCATAGATGATGACGTTGTTGAATTTTTAGAAATGTTCAGTGTCACCTTACTTGGAGTAGCAGGTGGTGCCAGATTAGGAGATGACGTGCTGGTGACTGTCACTATTCCACCCAATGACTCTCCAGTTGGAGTATTTGGGTTTAAAGAAAAGTTTGTAAGTAAGATCAGTGTGGTTCATTTGGGGATATTTGTGTGATACTGCCTCAGTTTAGATGTAATGCAAAACCATGGTTTACTTTCACTACAGTTATTTTGGGAAACCAGGAATCCACTCAAAAATGACCACCCAAATCCGAATTTGCCTTGACAAATTCTGGTTCCATTACTTTCTCTCTAGCCAGGTATCTCTGTAGTTGGGGTCTATGAATGGGTGTCACAAGGGAACAAGACAGGATGCCCATGATTGTATATCACACAAAACCATAGTTGACTAATTGTGCTTAATAAGCCAAGTTCATATTTCAGTTTGTAGTTTGACGAACCCTAACTAACCATGGTCAGTGGGCTGGCCTGCAGTCAGACAGCTGCATTGACCATTGTCAGCTTAATTAAACCATGGTTTTCTTCCTATATCTGAACTGAATCACTAGCTGTGTATTTACTGAATCAGCTGTTACTTCAAAAATATAACCCTGAAGACTTTTAATAAAGCTTTGATCCAAAGCAAATACACTTACATTTATAAACTTTAAAAAGTGTGTATTTTAAGGAATGTGATTAATATCAATTTCAATTTCAGTACCTTTATTGGCATCCCATGTGATTAATATCAAAGCTAATGTACAAAGCTATGCATCTTGGAGTGAAAGGTAAGCCTCCACAGGATGGCAGTGGAGACTAGTGAGGAGGGCCCCTTGTACATGTGTTTTGAATGAGCTGGAAAATGGGGTGGATAGTGTTCCCTGTCAATACTGATAATAATAATAATGATTGGCATTTGCATAGCCCTTTCAAAAGTTCATAGAATCAGTTGGAAGGGACCATACAGGCCACCTAGTCCAACCCCCTTGCTCAATGCAGGATCAGCCTAGAGCATCCCCGACAAATGCTTGTCCAGCGCTGCTTGAAGACTGCTGTACAGGGGGAGCTCCCCACCTTTCTAGGCAGCCAATTCCACTGTTGAACAACTCATACTGTAAAAAAAAAAATCTTAATATCCAGCTGGTACCTTTTCGCCTGTAATTTATACCCATTATTGCGAGCCCTATGCTCTGCTGCCAACAGGAACAGCTCCCTGCCCTTCTCTAAGTGACAACCCTTCAAATACTTGAAGAGAGCAATCATGTCCCCCCTCAACCTCCTTTTTTATACAGACTAAACATTCCCAAGTCCCTCAGTCTTTCCTTGTAGGGCTTGGTCTCCAGGCCCCTGATCATCCTGGCGCTCTCCTCTGCACCCGCTCAATTCTATCCACATCCTTTTTAAAGTGAGGCCTCCAGAACTGCACACAATACTCCAGGTGTGGCCTGACCAATGCATTGTACAGTGAGACTATGACATCTTGCGATTTGGATGTTATGCCTCTGTTGGTACACCCCAAGACTTTTTTTGCCACTACATCCACTGGCTGCTCATATTTAACTTACAGTCCGCCCATACCCCAAGATCTTGTTCACATGCACTGCTACTCAGAAGTGTATCCCCCATCGAGTATGCATGCTCCTAATTTTTGTTACCATACCCAGATGTAGAACTTGGCACTTATCCTTGTTGAATTGCATCTTGTTCACATCCAGCCACTTTTCCAGTGTGTTCTGATCTCATTGAATTCTATCTCTACTGGTATGTTCATTGCTCCTCCCAATTCGGTGTCATCTGCAAATTTAATTAGTAGTCCCTCTACCCCATCATTCAGATCATTTATAAAAATACTGAAAAGTACCAGGCCCAGAACTGAGCCCAGTGGCACCCTACTGGTCACCTCCATTCAGATGAAATGCCGTTGACGACTACTCTTTGAGTGCAGTTCTCCAACCCTTTCCACCTAACTGCCCTAGAGTCCAGTCCACAGTTCAGAGTGCTTCATCTATTGTATCTTGTTGTAGTCCTGTCATGTAGGCCATTATTATTCCTAAAGTGTAGATGGAGGGGAGCTGAGAAAGAGTGGCTTGCCTAAGGCCACCTTATGATCTTCAGAAAGGCAAGATTCATGGCAAAGGTCAGATTTTAACAAGGGAATTCCTGGCTCAATGCTCAGTCTTAGCCATTACTTCACACTATCTTGCGCTATTCAATGCAACATGTAGTACATGTGCCCTCCTCTGCCCTTTGCTTTGTTTTGTTCACAGGCTTGAGGCGACTTCTGTTTTAAAATCTTTTTGTTTGCTTCCATCAAGGTCCTTTCTCTAAGGACTGTGTGAACTTTGCTTGGGCCTTAGGATACAGCTTTTGAGCAGTGCAGTAGTTACTATTGTAAATGGCAGACCCATACTGAGTTTTCCCTTTCCTTTTCCTACATAATGTATAGTACAACTTACCCATGTCCTAATAGCATCATGTTGGATGATATGGATGAGAAGCTGGGAAACAGACAGAGCACATAGCAGTTCATAGAGAATGTTGTACTGTATACTATGATGAAGGAGAGCTTGACGTGGCACTGCCAGTATTAATGGTGCTTTGCTTATCTCATAATGTGTAGTTTCATTTTCACAGACCATATCTGTGCACTCTTGCTTTATCAATGGCCAGCTAGAAGTACCACTGGCAAAGTAGCCAGTTTTGTTTTCAGTTTCCTTCGACAGGCTGCTCAGGACAAAGTAACTGCTGTTAACCCATGCATGCATGCATCCATGCATGCATGTATGTATATATGTATGTATTATTTGACAAAGGGGGAGGGGTGGCTTCTAAGTACAGAGCAGGCCTTCCTCTCTTTGCTAGCAGATCTTCCTTCCAGCTCTAGGCTAAGAGCCAAAGGGCAAGAGCCCTTTGGCCCTTGTCCTTCAGCCCATGCCCAAGGGCTTGTGCCTCTGGGCATGCTCAGGGTTTAGGTCCCTGTGTGAGCAGAAAGAGAAAATTCAGTGAGATGTTACTCAACCGCTGCTAGAACATACAGGCTCTTTCCCATTTCCTCCCCCTACCGGTAGTAATTTTTTGTATCGTTTGGGTTTTAAATTGCATTTCAGAATTGTTTTCTTGACCTTATATTTATAGAAAACCTGGTCTGTTTTCCATTGTCCTAGGCCAGGCACTGGATTAGTTAATTGGCTTTTCTTCTTTCCTTGACATAATACTTTTGTACAGATAGCTTTCTTATTAGATAGGCTCATAACAGCTGGCTTTAAATGAAGATAAGCTGTTATTTGTAGGCAGGATATTAAGATGATATTAAGATGCTCAGGTCCTTTGTTGCTAAGAGACTGCTCACATAGGAAGGACACTAGGTTGTACCCTCATGATTCAACCACTGGTACATGCCGAGTTGGGCTGTAATTCTTTGAGAAATGTAATCAACCAACTTAATTGTTTTACAACTGCTGACAGTATTTCTGATGCTGAGGGTTTTTCACCAAGTGTGTACTATTGCTACTGATTTTTTTTTTGCTGTGCGTTTACTCTGTAGTATCACACTGTGGTTTCTGTTTCCCACTTGAAAGATTTAATAGAAGCAGAAAACATGATGGAACAATCGGCATTTTGAATGTAGAGAGAAGAGACCTTGTCCAGTAAAGATGTGTGCACAGATGGAAGCTTCTGCTTCTCTTGTCTAACCTTCTCTGTCTTTTTTTAAGGTAACAGTGAAGGAACCCCAGTCAACTGGTGATCCTACTGCAAATGCATTTCTTACTATAAGTCGGAGTCAAGGGGGGCAGGGAGAAGTTCGACTTATTTGGATTCTTGAAGAGGCAGCTAAATATGATCTCACTCCCCTCAATGGAACTCTTCTCTTTGCTGAGGTATATCTGTTGGTTGATTGGTTGATTTCTCTCTCTCTCCCTCTCTCTGTCTCTGCCTCTCTTTCTGTCTCTCTGTCTTGGTCTCTCTTCCTCCAGAAAAGGGCCGTCAGCTTCTGCTTCAGATGCTCTGATGAGCCAAAGACATTTAGGACTCTTCTTTAGGATCCTTGTTTTAAAATTATAATTGTAATGCAGGAATTCAATGAAAAATATTTAACTTCTAATATTGTGGCTCTGAAAATTATGATCCAAAAGCTGGGTAATTGAAGACCTGTTCTCACAATTTATGTTTTCTATTGCATGTAGTTGGTCCCTCATGCACTGTTACCTTGTTACATCTCAGGGACAGCACATACCCCTCATGTAACCGTTGTACCTCATCATGTCAATTAGTATAGTGGATTGGATGGGGTGTCTAGCTGCTCCAACTTGATAGTTCCATGTACATATGAAGCAAATATCCATAATCCCACACAGTATACTTATGAATGATGTGTTAATTAGATTTGTCTTGCATGTGCAGCTATGATCCTTTGGAAAGTTATGTGCAATGAAAATTAAAGTTTGATGGGTCTTTCACCATGAAGGTGCAAAAATGTGAAGTTAATTATGACATCTTGACCCCAGCGAGACTTATGTATTTCTTATGGGTTCTGTGAGACAGTGTGCCCAGGTGATTTGTAGACTTCCGTATGAGTACAACTTCTATCTGCAATATACAGTTAGCAGCAACTAGTGAAATATTTTGGCCCTAACAAGTGCTAACTTAATGCACTATTAAGTGCATTATGCTTGTTTGAAGGGCCGTCCATGGGGCTAGCTGCTGCCAGCCAAAGCAGAGTATTATACCCTTCTAAGCCCTTCAATATTCCTAGAAGGGTGTTAACTGTACTTACGATGTCACTGTAAATCTTTCCTACAAAAAATGAGGACTTAAGACTGTTCTTGCTTACCTGGTGGGGGAAAAATTGTTTTGTTTAGAAATGAAGATAAGTTTGTCCCACCAATGAGTCGTATTTTTAAGATAAATAATTTTCTGTCCCATCTTATTCTAATGCAGATGGAATCAGAGAAAACCATACATTTGCAGGCAATTCAAGATGGTCTACTGGAAGCCGATGAAAGTTATACTATTCAGCTTTTGTCTATTGATGGCACAGAGATATCACCTATCAGTGGTAAGCATACAAGGTTTTTGACCTTTGAAACAACATCCAAATATAATTATGAAAGATTAGTTGGGGCTATTTCTGGCTGTTGTATCATCTGGTTATTCCACTGATATTTCATAAATTGGATTTTACCATTGAAGCTTAAAATGTTGTCCTGAAAGTAGAAACAAACTTTCAGTCTGACAGCTCAATCTACAAGGAAGATACTGCATTTTTGTTGTATTTCACATCTTTCCTTCCCCCTCCCCAAAATGAAGTGTGAGTTGCATGGATTTGTGCCTTTACCATGTGTAACCAATTTGTTACACCATCTCAGCGTTCAATGGAGTTATCACCTTACTAACCAGCTAATAAATACACAACTGAATGCTGAGGGGCCCAGCTCAGCAAAAGGCCTCAATTTGCTCAATTTGTAGAAAAGTGGTGGTTAAAAAGTATTGCTTTAAACATTGCTGTTTAGTTGAGGCAAATGGCATACTTATATTCTTTCAAAGGTGGCTGCAGTAACATTAGGCAAAAAGAAATCAACAGCCATGCAAAATTTTCTATTAATTTCATTATTTATAAGCCTCCTTGAGTTTATTATCGAGGAAGGTGAGATAAAAGTCCATCAGTGGGATTAATAAATACATTAATTATCTTTTTTCAGCAAATTCTTTGTATTCCTAGGTATAGCAACCATTACTATATTAGGAGATCGGGGAGCTTCTGGAATTGTTGGGGTTGCTTCGTCATCTACTCATATCCTAATTGGAGAACCGATAGGAAGGTATAACGGAACTGCTTTCATTGGGTAAGTGATTCATTGATTTCTCCCTCTTTGTTGCAAAAAATTGTGATTAGAAAATATGTATAAAATTTATATATTAATAGGAAACTCTTATTTAAAATATTCATAATAACAGTATACATTTGTAATTTTTAAATACCCTATTTTGGTTAGAAGGTGTCAAAAGTTTCATTACTCTCTGTGGTCTCGTTTGTCTCATACTGAATCATACACAAAATTCCCATGATCCTCCTAGGACACTGGTTCCCAACCAGGGGTCCATGGACCCCCAGGGGTCCGCGAGAACTAAATTAAGGTCTGCAAAACAAAGTTATAAACCCATAATAAATTAATATTTTCAATTAAAAGTTCTCTATTATAAAAATATATATTCAAATATTATTCTAAGTTTAATGTTTAACTAACAGTTATGATTAAAGTTTATTTTCAAATTCTCGGAATTTTTATTTTGAACCTTGGGGTCCCTGCACCGAACAAAAAAGTCCTAGTGGTCCCTGGTCAAAAAAAGGTTGGGAACCACTGTCCTAGGATGATGAGGTTACTGCTTCTGAAATGACATCTTTTTAAAAAAGTAAGACTATTTCTCTTCCAAGTATTATGTACTCTGTAAAGGATATATTCAAGTAGGACCCCCACATTCTGGGAGATCTTTATTTTTTTATTATTAATTACAGGGCAAGCCTAATTTCAATTAACCTGTGAATTTTTAGATTTCTCCTAGATGTTGGCTTTTCCTTTTGAGTATAGGGTCGTGTCTGGTATGCTGGACACCCACAAGGTAGACATTTAGTTAATTAGAACAAACACATAAAATCAACATGGGGGAAAATAATAACTTTCATATAAAGCCAGCAATGATAATTGCAAATTCTTATGATGGTACTTCCTTGTTTTGGTTCTGGGTTTGTTGCTACTTTTCTTAAAGCTGACATCGAAAAGCATTCAGAGAATGCCCAGAAGTGGCACGTTTGCCTATTATATTTCATTCCACCATTCCTCCAAGGAGCTCAGTGCAGCATTCATGATACTTCTATGTTTTATTCTCACAACAACCTTACAGTATGAGGCAGGTTAAGCTGAGAGTGATTAGCTAATGAGCTTCATGCCTGAATGGGGCTTTCATCTTGGTCTCCCCGGTCCTAGCCTGATATTCTGACCTGTACACCACACTCGCTGTCATTGTAACTGCAGATCTGATCCAGTTATGTCAGCCATGAATTATTTTTAAGACTGCAACAAAGTGTAATTGTGCCATAACAATTCGTACAAGTTCAGAGGTCCAAGATATAATAGTTCTAGTGCACATAATTTATGATGTTCTCCTGTCATTTTGCTGTTAACATGTTTTTTTGTGGGAGGGAAAAATTCAACTTAGGATGGACTACAGTGTTTTTTCTTGGAAGTATTTGAGGTCAGAACAACAGCCATGACACCATACTTGAAGCATTGATATGTGCCTGTTGTTGTCTGCAGCTTAATACGTGGACCAGGGATTTTTGGAGAGGTTACAGTCTCCTGGAATATAACACCCCCTCATCAGAAGGAATTTGCTGAGATATCAGGAACATTGACTATGAGAGACAGGCAATCTGCTGCTGTTGTACTAATACAGGTATGAACTACAGAATTAGCTTTTGCAGGATCCCATGTTGGCTAGATAGTATAACTTGGTTCACATTTAATAGCAGAATCCACCCCCTTTCCAGCGTGGTGTAGTGGTTAACAGTGGTGGGTTGGAGTGATGGACTCTAATCTGGAGAACCAGGTTTGATTCCCCACTCCTCCACATGAGCGGCGGACGCTAATCTGGTGAACCGGGTTGGTTTCCCCACTCCTACACATGAAGCCAGCTGGGTGACCTTGGGCTAGTCACAGTTCTCTTAGAGCTCTCTCAGCCCCACCTACCTCACAAGGTGACTGTTGTGGAGAGGGGAAGAGAAGGTGATTGTAAGCCGGTTTGATTCTTCTTTAAGTGGTAGAGAAAATTGGCATATAAAAACCATCTCCTCTTCTTCTTTCATGAGAAATACTCAGAATTTTTCACCTTGATTTGTTTCCCCTTTTTTAGGCTCTAGATGATAGCCTCCCTGAGGAGAAGCATCAGTACCAGTTTCATCTCATGGGTATCAGTGACGAAGGAATCATAAATGAGTCTGCCAGCACAGCAGATATCACAATGGCTGCTAGTGACTTGCCCTATGGGTGCTTTGCATTTTCCCAGGAACTATTGCAGATAGCAGAAGAAGAAAAATGGGTATGGAATGGCTTTTCGTTATTTGAAGTCTAAATTCTGCATGTGGGCTTAAACGCCAAGTCGTGCTGCAAAAATGTTTCTCAGAAAGCCTCTGTAATATAGGTTGGGCTTTCAAAAATGCAGATATACATCAGAAGGAAATGTAATTTGGAAGAGTGTATGAAATGGGTTGATTTCTCCCCTTTCCCCTTTCCTGAGCTGCATGCTGTCCAAAATCTCTTTCTGAAGGTTGGAAGAACTCTCATGGACAAAATTTACCACAATACATAAGGTTGCCTCCTTCTAGGGCACTGGTTTCCAACCGGGGGTCCACGGACCCCCAGGGGTCCTCGAGAACTAAATTAAGGTCTGCAAAACAAAGTTATAAACCCATAATAAATTAATATTTTCAATTAAAAGTTCTCTATTATAAAAATATATATTCAAATATTATTCTAAGTTTAATGTTTAACTAACAATTATGATTAAAGTTTATTTTCAAATCCTTGGAATTTTTATTTTGAACCTTGGGGTCCCTGAAAAAAAGTCCTAGTGGTCCCTGGTCAAAAAAAGGTTGGGAACCACTGTTCTAGGGATTTTGCCATATCCCTCCTCCTTCCTTCCTGCAGTGTTACATACCCCCCTCATACTGTGGTCCATTTTGTTCATGAGTGTCTCCTAAACCTCAGAGATGATTTTTTTTTAAACCAACAGTGGCATGCTGGGAAAAGGTGAAGAAAAGATCTCCAGTTCCCCTAAGGTTTTCCACTGGATATAGTACATAGTTTCCGCTAGATAATTCACAGTGGGTAGCCGTGTTAGTCTGTCTGCAGAGGTAGAAAAGAGCAAGAGTCCAGTAGCACCTTAAAGACTAACAAAAATATTTTCTGGCAGGGTATGAGCTTTCGTGAGCCACAGCTCCGTTCACATGGTATCTGAAGAAGTGAGCTGTGGCTCACGAAAGCTCATACAATGCAAGAAATAATTTTTGTTAGTCTTTAAGGTGCTACTGGACTCTTGCTCTTTTCTACTATAGTTTCCGCTGTCATTCAGAATGAAACATACCAGAAGTCCAGCCTCAGAATTAAACCATTAGATGCTCGGAAGAATAGCAGAAGCCTTAAGAAATGTTTGTCTCCCACAGGCAAACATCACAGTTGTCCGTTCACATGGACATTATGGGCAGGTTCGTCTCTGGTATCAGGTGCTGAATGGAACTGCAGTGGAAGGCATGGACTTTGCTGTCATGTTTGGAGAGCTTACATTTGAACCCAATGAAACTACGAAAATCCTTTTTACTGAAATCCATGATGATGACATTCCTGAGGGCCCTGAAGACTTTTCAGTAGAAATTATCCAAGTGGAACTATTGGGAAGGTAAAAATAACTTTCAGTGTATGGGAAGAAATTAGATATCGCAACAAAATGTTCTATAGAGAGAGAATATTTTTTGACCAAAACTGCTTATCTTACTTGATGCTTTCGATTCTGCAACATATCATAAGGTACAGATGTGTAAGCAGGCCTAAAAGAATGGTTCTCAAGGCAGCTTACAACGAAAATATCAAAAACTACCATGAAACAGGTGACAATATAAATCCCCACACGAAATCTTGAAACTCACCAGCAGATTTAGTTGCATCAAATAAATAGGTACCTGAAACATATTCTAAAAGTACTTTTAAAATGGGTAGCAGAAAATTATTTCATTTGATAGTAATACTGTTCGAAGGCAAGCATTGGGAGGGACTGAGAAAAAATACACCCACATTCATACTGACTAACAACAAAACAATAAAATGCCTGGGAGAAAAGGTTAGGTCTTAACCTGATGGCAAAAACTTGTAGCTGCATTTGAGAAGGATCTGTGTACATGGGGCATTAGTACATCAAAGGTAGTGTGCCTGCTGATCAGTGCAACTTGTTTGGAAATAACTTCCACTGACACTGGGGTTTTTTCTGTTGGAAATTTATAGCCCTGTGAAATTTCGTTGGTCATCTTTTTCTGAAGTTTTATATGTGAAGCATGATAAGGAGGTTAAGAAACCAGTGGAAGTTGCATGCTTTTAACTGTATGGATTGCAGGAAGATTATGAAAGACCCTAATTCATACTGAAATGCTATGGCTAGAAAGGTCGAAATCCATCTGTAAGGGAACAGAAATAGGGACATATGGGGAGTCTGAGCAGACTGTCTTATTTCTTTGTATTTGCCTTCACATACTCTTGCAAGTGGATTTGATTTTACGATAAAAGAACATGGACTGCAGGTTGATCAGCCCCCTGAGATAGGAAATGCCTCAGCAGTGAGAATCATTATATCAAAAAGTGACAATGCAGAAGGCATCATTGAATTTGATCCACTCTACACAAGCCTGCAAGGTAGGTTAATGTTTCACTTCGTGCCGCATACCACAGGCAGAATTAAAGTGACCATCATAACACATAAATAATACTATCCAATCAGAATTCTGTATCTGATTGATATTTTTTCCTGTGAAGAAAGGAGAGTACAGAATTGCACCAGCTGCCCCACATATAACAGAAAGGGGGCCAAAAACTGTGTATATTGTATCAGGAAATAAGATTGAAATCCTAATCTGTAAATAACCTCAGTCTTTAATTATACTACTGGAAACGTTTTGTTATGGATTTTGAATGTTAATTGCTCAATTCCTCAGTGTCCCAACCTAATGAGAGTAATGTTTGTACATATACATGTGTATCCTCCTAGAGTGGTAACTTTACACACATATGCTATATGTGCATTTCCTGGTGGTGTACATGCTGCTGCCATTGCTTGGCCAGACGATTTCTGTGAACAGATGGTTGGCACTGACTACATTGATCACTGGAACAGTAGAATTTATTTACTTAATTTATACCTCTCTTTCGCCCCTGTGGGGAGCCAAAGTAACTGACATAGTTCTCTGTTCCTCCATTTTATCCTTACAATAACCCTATGAGGTAACTTAAGTTGAAAGTGTATGACTGGCCCAAGGTCACCCAGCAGGTTTCTATGTCAGTGGGGATTTGAACCTGGGTATCCCAGTTCCTAGTCTCAGAGGGTAGTCGTGTTGGTCTGCAGTAGAACAGAAATCAACAAGATTTGGGGGTGGGGGTATAAGGTTTTGAGAGTCAAAGCTCCCTTCATCAAGTGTCTGACGAAGGAAGCTTTGACTTTCCAAGCCTTATACCCCCAAAATCTTGTTGTTCGCTGAGGGGCTACTAAACTCAAATATCACAGATCCTAGTCTGACTCTCTAACCATTGCATCTCACTGAAACCAAATCCAATGTGATGTGAGTATAAAATCTGTCAGATGTATATATGGATAGCTCACTGTATGCTTCTCTGAACCAGAGCTGTTCACATCATCAAGTTGAATATTCACTATACAAACTGAAATTCATGTCGTGAACCTTCTCGAGGGATCCTCGGGACTTGAACCGAATTAGAAGTCTTCAGCAACACTAGAATTATTACAGACCTGGTTCTTAACAAATGTTTTCATTTTCTTCACTTTCCTTGCCCGTTTCCCTAATCTCATTATAGTATACTAAACAGCTAGGAATCAGAAATCAGCTTTACATATCCCTAATTTACATACATTCTGCAAATTTTCCCCAGCTGATTGCTCTCCCTTAAAGAACACCCCTCCAGCCAAAGCTTTTGTGCCCCCCACCCACTGAAGTAATTCAGTGGTAGTCGTGTGGTGATAGCAATTCTACCAACATGTCTATGAAGCCTAGGCCTGTGTAGACTGTCAGCCCCCTAGTTCAGGACCTCGGACACCCTTGTAATCTATTTCTTCCTGTGTTTTGGAATATTTTGGAATTTTTGCATATACATAATGAGATATCTTGGGGATGGGACCCAAGTCTAAACATGAAATTCATTTATGTTTTATATGTGTTTTATATATATACTTTATACACATAACGAATGTAATTTGAAACAATATTCTTAATAATTTTGTGTACATTGAACCATTAATGGCACTGCTGAGGACCTGTGAGTAATGCCTGCATGCTGGCTGAAAAGGTCCGGTTTTCGGATCAGTCTGGATATCTTCTGGGCAGGCACATATCCCTCCCTTGTTTTACAACAACACCCAAATGTGTTCTTCCGGACAGTCCTGAATGTTTTTGTTACATACAGATGTGTGCTCCTCTGAGATCGCAAAGCAATTTTCCCCATAGTTCCCACAATCAATATGAACACTGGGGGGAAATGGAGGAAATTAAAAACACAAAAAAGTGTGAGTCGGTCTTTGGACTACTCATCAGTTCTCCAACAGATTTCAAGGAGCAGTTGGGAAGCAACATTTGATTTACAAAATTGGTTCTAATAAGATAGCATGATCATCCCTAGTAAATACTAGGTTTCAAGATATATGCAATAACCTCATCAAAATTATGGTTTTGTGTTGGTAATGCATTTATAGACAATTGCCTGAACATCTCCTATATGAACTCATGTAACGAACAGGTAGTCATGTACGACCCCATAACTTAGAAAGCTCATTTTCTTTTCTTTTCCTTTTAGTGGAAGAGGACATTGGGTTGATAAAGATTCCTGTATTGCGAAGACGTGGGAATTATGGTTATGTGACTGCAGATTTCATATCTAGAAGTGTTTCGGCTCTTCCTGCTGGTGTTGACTATAGTATTATAAATAACTCAGTCACTTTTCATCATGGCCAAAACCAGAGTTTTATCAATGTTTTAATCATAGATGATTATGAAAGGTAATGATATTAATATTTGTAGAATTATTCATTTGCTAGCCAATAATTATTCAAAAATTCTGCTTCAGGATTTTTATGTGGCATTGACTGGAATTTATGATAATACAAAATGGGTAAGGCAGCTGCAAAAATATGAAAATACCCAGTGTTTCTGCTGGAAACGTAATCTATATTTTAACTGTGCAGCAACCAAATAGAAAATTACTATTATTGAAGTCTGCCTTTTGCTTTCAGAATTTTTTTCCTGTAAATTTCTCACTTGAAGAAATCAAATTTAGTGTCCATGTGTCTATTAAATAATTCCTTACATTTCTGTTCTTACATTGCACATCTTCCAGGTACTTCGAACAGTTTTCTTTTTTTCCATTTTATCCTCACAACAACCCTGTGAGATAGACTAGTCTCTCTCTCTGTCTCTCTCTCTGTCTCTGTCTCTCTGTCTCTCTCTCTCTTTCTCTCTCTCTCTCTCTCTCTCTCTCTGACTATGCCCTTTCTTTTATCTCCATTTGTTTAAGTGTACAGTATTCACCTTGAACATATACAAGTCATGTTACAAATTACTGGACATTCAGGTTTCAGTGATCATGATACTTCAATGGACAGGTCAGGTTTGGCAGCAAAACCCAGTCTTTTCTCCTGTCTCTGGAACAGGGAATATGATGAGCAGTTTGAAATCCATCTCATGGGAGCCAGTGGAGGAGCGGTCCTTGGGCTCCACCTAGTGAGCCAAATAACTATCGCTAAGAGTGACTCTCCACATGGGACTGTCAGATTCCTCAACCAAAGCCGAATAATTCTTCCCAATCCTAATGTGTCATTGACACTGTCCTTGGTGCTGGAAAGAACGGGAGGATTGATAGGAGATTCTCAGGTATGCCCTTTCTTCTACAATTTATTTTTGTAGTCATGGGTTTTTTTGATAGCAGTGTATGTACTTACGATGAAATGATCCCTTCCTAATTGAAGATTCCATACCAGATTGTGTGTATATAGAGGAGTCGTATCTGGTCCACTACACCTAATAAGGTTTAGGGAGAATTCTCCTAGTTCACTATGGATTGGTATGTGGAAGGGTTTCAGTTCAGTTATATCACTATCCGTGCATAGTGACGGAGGTTTTGAACTGAATCATTAATTCTGAATGGTCGCGCCTAGGACTAAATTATCTCCCAGATTCTCTCCAGCCTTTTAATCTGAGTGTTTGCCAAGGAAGTAGCTTTCTTTCGCTTTCAGTTCCTTAGCAGGAAAAGTGACTAGTGGAAGTGCAAATAATAAACATTCTGAATGGGGTTTTGCTAGGTTGTTTGCTGATATATTTTTAGAAAAATCAATAATAATAATGCACAAATACAACATCCTTTTAGTTCATCATGATAAATACTAAACTGGTGTTTACTCTTAGATGTAGTATTCAGTAATTCCCAGCATTTGTAGTTTAGAACTGCAAATATCCTAGTTTATAAGCAGCAAACATAGCCAGTGTTTTTCCTGTAAAAACCTCCAAGACTGCTGAACCAATTTGCAAGGTATTATTTGAAAGTGGAAGACATTCCGCCATGGACGAAAGAGTTTCATTTCACTCAGGATGCTTAAGGACATCGGAATCAACAGGTGACCCACTTGGGTTCTCAGCTACCTGATTTAAGGCTGACATCAGGTCATTTAAGCCTGTGGTAGTCAAAATATTCTGCCGATATTCATGGGACCCAACTCTAGACTTCTTCAGGCCTCATCCAGTTAGTGCCTTTGAGGACATGTACCTGTTGTAACATTTCATTTCTACTATAACGTTTTAATGATACTAACAAGCGCTATGTTTATATTATGTCTTTGACAGGTTAATTGGCACATTTTAGGACCCAATTCAGAGGTAGTTTTACCTGCTCTAAATAGTGACATTGGTGACCCAGTGAATGGATCTTTCTATTTTGAAGAAGGAGAAGAAGGTCTGAGAAGCATCGACTTGGAAATTTATCCTTCTGAAGATGTTGAAGTTCAGGAGACGTACATTATTAGCCTGAATGTTGTAAAGGGGGAAACAGAACTAGATCCCAAGGCTGCCAACGTTACACTAATTGTAAATCATATCATTTTTGTTTGGTTTCTGACTACTTCTGTAGTGCTTTCCTGCCCTGCAATAAGCACTGCAATTGCTGGAGGCTGTTTAACAATATAATTAAATACAAATGTGTGGGTACCTTATAACTGAAAATGAGGCATATCCTAAAATAAATAAATTCCTTTCAGCGTATTGAAAGAACTGATGCTCCATCCAGTTCTTCTGATCATTGTCTCCATCATCTAGGTTTGCAGTAGACAGTTGGATGGATCCTCCAAATCCACAAATGCAAGGATCATGGTCCTTTCCGTCTTGCCCACCCCAAGGTTGCTAATTGCCACATGGATTGGGGGGCTGTAGAGGGGAGGAGAAAAGGAATCAGAGTCCTCTTCCCCCCCTTCCAACAGCAGAGCTGCTCTGATGGGAAAGGCAGAATGGGAGATTTCTTGGCCTGTCCCTCCCCACTGCAGCTTCCCCATCTGCATGGCTGTTAGTCCATGAACTTTCAGAGAATTGGAAAGGACTGCTGGGGGCAGGGGAGAGCGTGTGAAAGACCCACAATCACCAGCATGGTTAGCAAGGACTTTTTTTTTTTTTAAACTGATTAACAGCCCTGCACAGAACCTTTGAAGACTAGGGAAATAGGACTTGGGGAGAGAGTATGTGTACCCATGTGCCACTTCTTTAATGCAATCCACCAAAATATTGCTGTGTTTATTTGCTGTCTGTTCTGGAGCATTGTTGTTTGGTCTTGTAATATCACAAAATGCCTTTGAAGCTTCCTTTACTTTCACGTGTGATTTTTCCACGTGGCATGGTGGGGGAGGAGGCAAACAAAAGCCCACTGTCCGTTTGGCAGAATTCGTGGCATGATTTTTAATTTCATGGTGAACATGAAATTAATATATCACAAGATTATACTTGACTTGTTTGAATTTTCCTTATCCCACAAAATAGGGAAACCAGTTATTGCCCACGCGCTATTTTATGGTTTTGCATGGTCTGTTTCTTTTTAGATTCAAAAATTTGGTGATCCTAATGGAATCATACAGTTTACTCCAGAATCATTATTTCAAAAATACTATGAAGAGCCATCAGAATCAGAAGGACCATTGAACATTGTGCTTTTTATAATGCGAATTCAAGGCACCACGGGGAACATCACGGTAATCTTTCCTTAGCTGCTCACAACATTGCAAGCTCAATTCTTTGACAGCTGACTATCAGGGAATTGGGTTTACCCTCTATTTTAATGTTATTCTATGGTAAAATGATCTGGAAAAGAGATGGACCACATGATCCAGGACTCGTCAGAGCTGTCAATATAGAATAGCAGGCATATGGGGAGTTGAATTGTCCTTCAGAAAAATTTATTTATTTATAGCTGACCCTTGCTGACTTGTTTAAGAGCCTAGGGGTTATACTGAACCCAGCATTACTGCTGGAGAAGCAAGTTAATGCAGCCACCAAAAAAAGCTTTATTCCAACTTAGTTCAGCCTGGAAGATGGTCCCGTATCTTGACTTGGCAGTTCTGGCCATCTGGATCCATGCCGCAGTAATATCAAGACTAACTATTGTAATGCACTCGGCATGGGTCTCCCCATGGGTCAACTTGGAGTCTTCAATTGGTGTAGAATGCCACAGCTTGGTTATTATTAGGGGCTAGCTGGAGCATGGATATTACACCCATTCTGCAATCACTCAGTTGGCTGCCCGCCAGTTACTGGGCTCAATTCAAGATACTGGCTATCACGTACATAGCCTTGCATGGCCTTGGTTCCTCATAAATGCAGGACTGCCCATCCTCCTGTGTTCTGTCATGACTTTGCTCATCTGGTCAGGGCTTTCTGCACACGTAACCCTGTAAATGGGCAAGATCAACAACTGCCCGTACATCTGCATTCTTTGTAGTGGCCTCCACCATGTGGAATGGCCAGCATGATGAGGTCAGGAAGGCTTCCAGGTTTCTGACACTCCACAAACTAAGTACCGTATATACTCGGGTATAAGCCGACCCGAGTATAAGCCGAGGTGCCTAATTTCACCCCAAAAATGGGGAAAAATTAGGTACCCACGTGTAAGCCAAGGGGGAAATGCACCCCCCCCCGCAGGCTTACCTGACCGGGCTCCAGGCGCGCAGGCAGGCGGTGGCAGCGGCGGCCCCCTCCCTGCGCGCAGGAGACCCCGCAGGGTCAGCTGGCAAGCGGGAGGACCGGCCCGGGTGAGGTGGGGGGGGGAAGAAACAGCCGCCGCCAAGCAAAAGGCGCGATCGCAATTGCGCAAAAGGCGCGATCGGGTGGGGTGGGGGGGAGAAGCCACTGCCGCCGTGTAGAAGGTGCGATCGGGTGGGGTGGGGTGGGGGAAGAAGCTGCCGCTGCTGCACAAAAGGCGCAATCGGGTGGGGGCGGAAGAAGCCGCCACCGCGCAGAAGGCACGATCGGGTGGGGTGGGGGGTAGAAGGCGGGACAGCCCGCCCATCAGCTGGCCGGCGGGAGCGCGCTGGGAGAGGGCCCGGCAGGCGAATTACCGTATTGACCCGAGTATAAGCCGAGGTGAGTTTTTTAAGCCTAAAATCATGGCTAAAAAACTCAGCTTATACTCGAGTATATACAGTAAAACAGAATTTTTTGTCAAGGTAATAGGGCTATATTATAATGGAATGGTTCAGGAAGATGTTTAAATGTCTGTGTATCTGTTTGTTATATGTATTATCCTGCTCACTACATTGCTACTTGTGTAATACCATTTTTTGCATTTTTTAACATACCATATCTAATACTTGATGCTTTTAGATTTCTGCAATCCTAGTGCTATTACACTGCTTATTAGATGTCTCATCCTATTGACTTTATGTAATCTACCTTGAATCTCAGTGAGAAACTATAAATAGCTTAAATAAATATATATTTTGTGGAGAATATATTTTCAGTTTAAAATGAACTCTATGTCATATGTAAAATATATGTGAAGGTCTTATGTGGTTTTGAATATATGATTTTGACTTATTCTAGGTTCACTGGGAACTGAGTAGTGATTCTGATACTGCTGATGATTTCCTCCTAACCAGTGGCTCTGTCATCATTCTTGATCAGCAGAGGACATCTGAAATTGTTATTCCCTTATTGCCTGATGATGTTCCTGAAATAGATGAGAATTATGTGGTACAGCTGACTTCAGTGGAAGGAGGAGCTGATGTGGACTGGGAGAAAAGTACTTCTAGATTCACTGTTTTTGCAAATGATGAACCCTATGGAGTATTTGCCTTGTATTCTGAAAAGCAGTCAGTATTGATAGAGGAAGACCTGAGCCGACACATCCAAATTAATGTAACACGGCACGCTGGGAATTTTGCAGATGTTATTGTAGAGTATCAGATTTTATCTTCCAGTCAAGAACAGCTAATCGCTCCCGCCAATACAGTAGGGCATCTGCTAGTTAAAGAAGGTTCCAGTTATGGAGTGAAGACAGTGCCAATACATCCCCAGGTCTGTAACTTCTTGTCAAATTTTAATAACATTGTTTTGGTTGATATCTGTATCAGTGTTAGAAGTGGAGTTGCATACGTAGCATAGCATCTTTTGTGAGCAACAGCTGTGGCCAGCTGATGAGAGCCAGTGTGGTGTAGTGGTTAAGAGTGGCGGACTCTAATCTGGAGAACTGGGTTGGATTCTCCACCACATGAAGCCTGCTGGGTGTCCCTGGGTTAGTCTCTCAGAACTCACTCAGCCCCCCCACCTCACAAGGTGCCTGTTGTGGGGAGGGCAAGGGAAAGTGATTGTAAGCCGTTTTGAGACTTATTAAAGGTAGAGAAAAGTGGGGTATAAGAACCAACTCTTCTTCTTCTTCTGTTATTGAACCTGGTTGCAGCCTTAGAAATTCAGACATTTTATTTTGGAAGAAGGGCAACTTAAACATGTGCAGGTCAGGAGTGCCTGTACATATGCCAGAATTTCCCTTTTCGTGGAGAAGAATAGAAAATCTCTGTTGCTTCCAGTGAAGTTATTTAGGTTGCAGTGACTTGAGAGGCCACCTTTCCTGCATTTGTTTCTGATGGGCAAACAGGTCTTCCTGAAGGAAACTGGCAATATTAAGCTCTTCACCTGTAACTACATATTTTCCTGGATCGATTTTGGAAAGGCACATGCTCTTGCTAAAGAGCATTCTCCTAATAGCCCGAAGGCAGCTAACAGATTTTTTTTTAATTTAATCATTCTAGAAAGCACAAACAAAGATTAAAAAATAGGATAAAGTGAATCAGGAGAATAGCTGTTTAAGTCAGGAAAAAAGAATAAGAAACACAAACATCTCATTCACTTGAAATATTTTTAGGAAATCTTGTCAATACGCTTTGGACTACTTTCTGTACATTAGTGCACACCTGAGATGAAGTTTGCTGTCTGCTGGTATTCATAATCTGAACATTCTTATCTGTAACTATTTTGGGAAAGTAACACTGTTTGTGTTCTGAAACTGGCCTTACTTTTAGAGAACTTTGTAGATTTGCTGATTTGAATGTCCTCTACATAAGTGCCATTTGAGGACAGTTATATAAGCAATTTTCTTTTCAAGGTATTTCTCCCCCTGGGCTTGAATTTCACTCTGGAATTGAACAACGTAAGCCTGTTTAATGGCCGTGCCAATATTGTGCCTAAAATAGTAGAGACAGCAATTTCAGTCTCTCTTCCAGTTCCCAAGGAAGCTGCCAATTCTCAGGTACGAGCTTTACTGTAAATATTTATACCAACAGAGGGCAGAACAAACCCACTAATATGGATACAGAGGTGATATTAAAATGAATGTGATGACTAGCATGCTTTCTGATTGTTAGATATTGAAACATTTGGGTTAGTTATAAATGTACCCACTCGTAAAACTGGAGAGAAATACTTGTTTAATGTTTGTTTGTTTTTGCTGTGCATTTAGGATATGCCACGTAGGGAAACCAGGACTCCAGAATCTGTCATGGATCGTATTCCATTATGTTCTCTTTTCAAAAGTAGAATTCTAGTAGGGTTTCCCCCTTAATTCTAGAAAATATAACATGGGGGGGGGGGTTGTTACACACTTTCAAACCTGTCAACAACTTCAGTGAGTTTTTCATTAGATATCATTAGATTATATAAGAGGAGAAAAATCCATATCATTTTATTTTCTGCTTCTGCATGTAGGTGTATGGGTGCATAATTTTGCATTAATAAAGTAGATCACATTCCTGAAGGGGGGGAAGCTCCTTAGGAGCCAGCATGACCCAGCGCAGCCATGCTGACAGGGCTTTCCCAGAAGGGGAAGCCCGTGCCGGTGGGGTGGGGGTGTTCCCGGAGGTGGAACTGCCTTTAGGCAGCTTCCACAGCCCTTTCGTCCTGGGAACACCCCCTTGAGCGGCGGCAGGGCTGCGGCACCTTTTTGGGTGGCGCAGCCTCACTGTTCCCTAAGGGGCATTTCCCCCTTTTTTCTGTATTTTATTTTATACCATGCTTTCCCCCCCTCCGCAGTGGCTGCTGGCTCCTGGCCACTGCAGATCCACCCCCTCTTCAGGAGTGGGCTGGTAATTTTGAATTACATAGAAGAATACCCTGCAATGAGAATGCAAGGTATTTCTTGCTTTAAAAATTTGTGATTTGGGGATTTATCTTTGTATTACAAGTGATATCTGATATTCTACTGGTAGCAATATTCTATATATGATAAATTGATATACACAAATCTAAATTTATCTTCAGTATGACATGGCTATTACCAGTGGAATAACAGTCATGAACATGTAAAACTGCATGTCTTTTCCCCTCTTTTGATAGGTTGCCTTTGATTCTCTTCTGTTGCGAGTTACAAATATCACAACAGGGGTAACTCAAGCTTTGATAACTAGGGAAGGATTATATGGCTCGGTCACAGTAATTTGGACTTCTGGATATCCACTTGGCACTGTTCCAGAGTTCCTTCGTCCAGGCAACATTACACCAGCATCTGGTGAGAGTTTTAATTTTGCCCCTTCCCAAAGAGGAACAATATAACAGCACAGGATATAATATAACAGCTTTTGTTGGGGACAGTAGGAAAGAATTTTCTCCTAGACAGATGAACACAGTTGCACAGAACTCTTAGAGGAATCCTGATAAAGCTGTCTAAATTAAACAAAGGTGAAAATCCAAGTGGATAGAATGGAGCGTGTTTTTCCCTGTGTGTGTGTGTGGTATTTTTTAATAAAAACGTCTAAATGAAGCTATGAAAAAGAGAGAGAGAAATTGTTTTTGAGGAGCCATTTTAGAGTGAGTTAGATCATGGTCTGTCGCCCAAATTTCAAAAGTCTTCCTGAAAGTGAGTTGATCTCAGGATCCTGATCACTTCTTTTTTTGTAGTGTTAGAAGGAGAAGGTTCTTTTAGCACTGACAAAGAGATAATATTCCAACTTTCAGTGTTAGACAGAAGTCGGTAAAATGATTGTTAAATAGGAATAATCTCAAATTACTGTCCTTTTCCTTCATATTTTTCTTTTTCTAGGCACAGTTACCTTTTCTCATGGTGAACCAAGCAGAGCAATTGTATTTCAGATTACTGCAAACCCAAGTAGTCCAGAGGCATTTGCTGTGCATCTATCAGAAGTGCACAGCAATGTATCTGGTGGGGCTTGGCTAAGGTAAGAAAATTACTGGTGGTTGTGTGTTGCTCAGCAGCTATATGCAGCTAATAAAAAAACCCCTCCTGATCTCAGGAGTGAATGCTTATGATTGCCAGGTGGACTTCAGAATACTCAGCTTTATAGGTCAGACCTGCTTAGAGACAGAGCGATATGTTATGAGTAGTTGCATGGTTCCTTTCCCCATACTAAATGCTTAGTATGGATTTCAGGTGCTTTAAGAAAAGGAAAACATCCTACAACTCCCAGCTCTTGGGATGTTGCATTAGCAGCTTTGCAGGCCAGAGGAGGAGTGGGTAAAGAAGAGAGAAAACTCCCTCAGTCTTTCTGCCACTACTGTCAAAGCAGTAATGCAGCAGCGAGGAAATTGGAAGGGTGAAGAAATCACACTGAAGGTGCCTTTTTGAGTTGCCCAGGTTTGTATACCAATGCAAGAAATTACAAGCTTTGGTGACAGCACTAATCTGTAACTGGTAGTAGATACATGTAGAGTATGGGTTGGATGACTAGATTTCTCTGCAGGCTCACACTAAGAACCATGCAAAGGCACCAGCATGGAGTATGATTTTCCCATTGCCACTGTCCCACAGAAGTCCAAAATGCCCCCTGAAATGCTGTTGGGTATATGAGGGAGAGTATGAGACCCTCAGGGACAGGATTTTGCAGAGCATTTCAGACTACCATGGAAGGGGGGCATGATGCTTCGTCTTTCAGCTTGAAAGACTAAGATGAATTCAAGGTGTAGATTTTTAATTTTGCACACCACACTTGATTTGGCTTCGGCTGTTGCAGAAGGCAAAGCTCTGCTATATGGCTGGAGGAAGATTATTTTCAGAGAAGTGAAAGGGTTAGTAGGTAACAATATCTTTACTTATGTTGTACCAATCCCTTTTTTTGTGTCCCCATTGTCTCAGTTCACTTTTTCCCACAGATGTATGTTCTTCCCAAATTCAACTTGCATATGTTTATTTCTTGTCGTAGATCAGGTTTCACCGTTGCTGAAATTGAGCCAATGGGAATCTTCCAATTTGCTCCTAATTCGAGGCATATTTCAGTGCAGGAAGATGTTCAAGTGGTCAGGTTATATGTACAAAGACTGTTTGGTTACCAAAGCAACTACACCAAATTGTTGTATCAGACAGTTGCAGGAAGTGCCAAACCACTAGAAGACTTTGAACCTGTTCATAATGGAGAGCTTGTTTTTGGAATCTTTCAAACGGAGGCTGTGTTTGAAATCTTGATAATTGATGACAGCGTATCAGAAGGAGATGAAATGTTTTTCGTGAACTTAACATCTGTAGAAGTTTTAGCTCCTCAGGAGTTGGACTTGACATGGAATCCACGTCTGAATCCGGAATTTAGCGTTGCATCAGTTATCCTATTGGCCAACGATATCCATCATGGAATCTTGAGCATTGGGCCTGCTGTTATTTACACTGAAGAAGATTCCAAGCACAGTATATCAAACACAGTTCTGATTCATATCAAAAGGACTCAGGGGTTTGTGGGCAATGTCTCAGTAGCCATTAAAACATTTGGTGGAATAAATGCTCAGAGCTGGATAGGGGCATTCCCCTTTGAGACTATTTCTTGGGTTTCCAACTTGACGTGGGCAATGGAAGGGGCAGATTTTGAAGAGCTGTCTTTGTCTGTGATGTTGCTGGATGGGGAAGGAGAAAGCCATGTGTCTGTCACAATTCTTGATGACGATGAGCCTGAAGGACAGGAACTCTTTTATGTTGCCCTCTCTGATCCTGAAGGTGGAGCTCTGATTGTGGAAGGCAGTGATGAATATGGGTTTGCAGGTTTTGCAACCATAATTATAAAAGGTAATATTGTTTTCATCTATTCAGTAAATAATTGAATTCTGCCAGGTGAGGGTGTTGTCGTTTATTTAACAGCACTGTAATTGTACATGGCATTGTTATATTGAAATCAACTCACACTAAATTACAGTGTGCCAGATTCTTTTATGATTCTAGTGGACCCAAGACAACCATGTACCCTGATGGGCTAGGTTTACAGATCGAACTGATTTATGAGGTGGAATAGCATAATTTCATAGTTGTTCAACTTGAATGTCAGTGAGCAAAATTAGGTGTAGCCTTTTCAGGAATGCCTGAAGAAAGCATGCACCTATGGCTGATGCCAGCAATGTTTTTAGAAATCTGCACAGCCTTGGTGGCCCCACCTACTTTTAAAAAATACTTCGTGGGTGCCAGGAAAAGTTTCAGCATGCACAACAGGGGGACCCTTGCTTTGTTAGCTCCAATGTTATAACAAAGATAATTAACATCACCCTATTAAGGTAATTGACAACACCATTTTGCTCATGGACAGGAACAGACATGGACAGACAGATGAACTACCAGTGATCCATTTGACAATTGTAGCTAGTTCTAGTGCAGCTTCTTAGCTCATCTTGGGTCCTTCTCTTGTGCAACCTACTTAGACAACAGCTAACTGATTAAAGAATTAATGTCTAGTTCCCCAAATTTCCAGTGAGTTCATGCAAAGAATGCACTTGTGAATGCTGGCCAATATAACTATAATTAGCTGCTTCAGCCAGTGCAGTAAGGGTATGATAGCTTTTGGAGAGGGACATTAATTCAAGGTTGTAGCCTGCAGGGAGATTTTGTGTGTGTGTAAAGTGCCTTCAAGTCGCAGCCGACTTATGGCGACCCCTTTTGGGGTTTTCATGGCAAGAGACTAACAGAGGTGGTTTTCCAGTGCCTTCCTCTGCACAGCAATCCCGGTATTCCTTGGTGGTATCCCATCCAAATACTAACCAGGGCCAACCCTGCTTAGCTTCTGAGATCTGACTAGATCAGGCTAGCCTGGGCCATCCAGATCAGGGCGCAGGGAGATTTTAGGGTCTCTTTAAATGGGCTGTAGAATGGTATAGTATAGCTTGATCTCATCAGATCTTGGAAACTAAGCAGGTACTGTACTTGGAGGGGAGACAACCAAGGAAGACTCTGCAGAGGATGGCAATGTCAAACCACCGCTGCTTTTCCCTTGCCTTGAAAGCCCCTTGCGGGGGTTGCCATAAGCTGGCTGTGACTTGACAGCACTTTATACTCACAGTGTCTTAAATTACTGGCACTTAATGGCATACAGTGGCTTTTAAATAACTGATTCAATGTAATTTGTTTCAGTCTAATTTGTTATACCTACTTATTCCACGAGAACGACAAAACAAGAATAATTGGCTCTAATTCACTTAAATCAGAAAATTGTTTTGTCTCTTAGCCGTTTCAGTTCAAATGGGAGATATGAATAGGGTACTGGTTCAGCTAAATACTGGTTCAGACATAACCACGTCTCTTAAAGTTTGTGTAAATATCTCAGTCTTTTGCATAAATTCTTTAGGAAAGGTATGACAGGACATTAATAGGGAAACATCATTTGCTACATAATTTGTTATTGTTTTTTCCATTTACTACAACATTGTAGTATAATTTGTCCTGACCTGGTGGGCCCAGGATGATCTTGTCAGATCATCTGAGCTAACCAGGATTGGCTCTGGTTAGTACTTGGATGGGAGACCACCAAGGAAGTCCAGGGTCACTATGCAGAGGGAGGCAATGGGAAACCATCTCTTGCCTTGAAAACCCTACACAGTTGCCATATGTTGGCTGCAACTTGACGGCACTTTCCGCCACCATACTAAAGTATTATGGAGTCCATATATACCAACATTCATCAAACAGTTGACAGTCTTCCTAATAATTTTGTGCAATCTGCTTCTCATCCAGGAAATGATCTTCAGAACGGCATTCTGGGATTCTTTGGAGAGGCACAAAGTGGCCTTGTGCTCGATGAGGATTCCGAGAAGAGGGAGGTGCAGCTCATTGTCTCCAGGCAACCAAACAGGTGCAGGCAACGGCTGATAAAAAAAAGTGCTGTCTCCACATGCTGTAATGTGCTGGGTTGAAATCAACGATGCCGCTATTAGCAGAAGAGGTTATCATGGAATTTTATAATAAATCTTTGACTTTCAGATGCTCTAATAGCTCAGTGCAATTTGGCAAACTTGCCTCGTAAATTCAGAGTGTGATTTAAACGAGTCGACCGCTCTACCAGAACTGAACAAAAATGAAAGAATTAAACATTCTATCAGCCTGACTCATATACATAATAGCTGAGATGTGAAATTAATTTCCTTGCTGTATGCACACATGTGTGATTTATTGCTTATCCTACTAAGGGGCAGTGGTCAGTTGGTTAAGGCTGGAGATGCTAGGTTCAGAATTCGCATGTCCTTAATATTAACCTTCCCTACATTCATCTGTAAATGGATACCTCATCTTTTATGTTGGGGAAGCCAAAGGCATGGTGTTGGCCATATATTTAAGGGATTAACAGTGCCATCCTCAGCAGAGTTACACCCTGAGGATGGCACTGTTAATCCCTTAAATATATGGCCAACATGCCTTTGTTGTCATTGAAGTCAATGGGCTTAGAAGGTGTAACTCCTGTTAGGATGGCACAGTAAATGAAGCAGCCTTTCATTAAAAACATGCTTAGTGTTTAGATCCTAAGGTTTCAATATGTCAGATATTCCACTCTAAACTTGGTATGTTTTTCTTTTTATATTTGTCAAGGAGAAGGTGGGTGGACTGTATGCACCTTCATTTGTTACAGTGACTGATATTGTTGGCCGGTGTGGTATACTCACTACATTTTCATGGGACTTTTGCTACCACAGAGATTGTCTCATGGAACCTCTTATACCTTCTTGGTCCAATTCCATGCCATTTTACTGTGCCCAGCCCTCAAATGACCATGAATGCCACCAGCTCATCTTTACTTTGACTTGTTAGCCATGGGGAAGTTCAAAGCATTTTAATCTTCATATGGAAACAGTTGGAATACACCAGTACAAGGCTGCAGGTCTGAAACCTAACATGGACGTGCACTGAAGGTCTGAATTGAAGCCTACAGACTAAGGACCAAAATACAAGTGATGCAGGCCATGGGCCCATCCCGTGGTCACCAACACCAATTTAAAAGCATTTGTAGGTATTTAAAAATTTCCATGAGGCCCCAAACTACATCAGACATGTGGTACAGTAGCCCCAGGAGTTCTCGTTTCCCTATACACACCTTTTCAAGTGCAAAAGCACCCCCATGGTTCTACAGTTGAAATGGCTTGGGGGGGGGGCAAGAGCTCCTGGGGCTGCCATGCCATACACCTGATCAGGATCGGGGCCTCATGGCAGTTTTTAAAGAACTACAAATGCTTTAAAATTCTGTTGGCGGCCATGGGATGGACCCATGGCCTCTGTCGCTTATATTTTGGCCCTGAATTTAGTTAATCTGTACAGCAAATCAGAGTAGTATTGGGAAATGTTACGCTAGAAATATGTATTTCTTTCCTTGTATTTATTTCACTGTTCAACCATTTTAAAATACACAAGGGGGGAAATGTGAGAAAGGTTTAGGCTTTCCTAAAAGAGTGTTTACTTCTGTCGATGCATTTATACTGATTTGCTTTGTTGATAGGGCTTTCGAAGATGTGAAAATCTTGTGGCGTGTGACTTTTAATGAAACATCAGTTATCCTGCAGAAAGATGGTGTGAATCTAGCAAATGAACTGGTGGCTGTCTTAGGAGTTACTACCTGTAATGCCAGTGAAACAAAATGCATCATCTCTATTGAGATAAAGCCTGATAATGTAAGTATTTATTATAATGAATTAGTTACTTAGATGCCACTTCAGAAATCCAAAATGTTTAGGTCTTCTAAGGGACAAACTGACAGAAGGAGATCTATTTATGATTTCCTGCATCTTTAAAAAGTATTAATATGAACTGTAGGACCCCTACTTTGAATAGGGACTGAATGGTTAAGCCTTTCCATCCATTCTAGTTTCCTCGTACAGATTGCCCCCATACCTGCAGTTTTCTCCCGTTGGGCAACTAGGAACTCATGTGGGGATATAAACATCATGGGATGATGTTATTCACATCTTCTTGTACCTCTGCTTGGATACACATCAGACACTCTTGAAGTTGCTGTTAAGAAGAAAAAACCTGCAGGGAGAGCAGTTCATCCATGGGCCATTGACCCTTGCACCTTGCGCAGTTTGTTTCTGCCTCTTTGTCCTGGATGTGAAGGCAGATGTAGATGTGATTAAGGATAGAACACGGAGAGGAACTATGGGATATGGGGGGAGTGTGCTAGAGGAATAGTAAATTCTTTTCTGGCATTACCATACCTCAATAATTCCATTGGCTCTGAAGCAGCATCAACCTCACTTAGGAAGAGGCCTTAAGTAGCAAATGTCCAGGTAAACTTTAATGTTACTGTGTCTTGCAAGCACTCATTTCAGTCCAGTGCAGGAGTGCAGAAGTTATTTAGCCATTCCAGCTTTCTCTCGCTCGCTCTCCCCGCCACCATCAAACCAATTTTTAAGAGTTTGTTCCCACTGTGCTGTTTGCTGCTTAGTGCCATGGCTTAGTACCATGTCTGTGTCTCCCTCACCTTCTGCACTCACTACCAAACAAACCAGTATGCTTGGTTGACACTCTACAGTAGTGTTTAACCACTGCCTCCTCCCCTTTCTCGTCCTCTTCCACCGAGCGCACAGCTTTGGGAGGGACACACATGGAGCAGTAAGGGGGGGAAGGGGATACCCGTCTAGCCAGCCAGATCAGCCAAATCAACCCTGGCGATCAGTGGAGTGACAGATGTCGCAGCCAGATCGCCCTCACATCCGGTTGGCATTATGTGTTCTTGCTTGCTTCCTCGGTTATGCTTATATACTATATGTTATGTAATGAAGTTTGAGATTTCCAGCAAAATTACAAATTTAAAATGTTTCTGAATTACTGAAAATGCAACATTTTAGAGAACCTGTTTTATTTGTAACTCTTTAATGTGAATGATATACACTGCAAGGGGGGATGGTTTATCAGATATATTATGAACATCCCTACAATTATAGCATTTGAAGAGAGCTGAAATATTGTCAAAGAAATACTCTTTAAACATTAATACAACTAGTGGAGAGTCCCTTTCACCAGAACAGTCTTTTGGATGATGCTTCTTCATGTACAAGTGCCTTAAAACCAATTTCAGTTTGAAAATTGTAACCTGGGAATTGTTTGATGATTAAAAACAATAGTTCCAGTTTGCTTTCTTTTGTGTGTGTGCACATTTAAAACTTTGAGGGGATTCATCTTTTCCCTTTGAAGAAAAAGATGAAAGGACACATAAAGTAGAGTTTGTTGTGATTGTTTCCAAGTAAGAGCTTATTTACATGGCATACTATTCCTGCCTTAGAATGACAGCTGTAATGATGTCAAGAGTGTTAATCTGAATGCCTTAGATAAAGGAAGTCCTGGTGATCCTGAGAGCAGCCATGGAGATTCCAGAGAGCTGCTGTACCCAGCATTTCCTCACTGCTTTTTCAAGGATCTTCAATTACAAGAGTCCTTGTGGAGCTGATCCCTTGATATGACAAGCATATGGCACAAAAATAACGCTTCAGAGAGGAGAAAACATTATTAACAGTGCCTTTTTATTAACATATGCCTTTTGTTAACAATGAACACAAAGCTTTGAATCTCCTTTTTGATTATCAGGTACCTGAATTTGAGACTTCTTTTTTTGTGGAGCTTTACGATGTGAGCGCAGGAGCGGCATTAAACGATAGCTCCCGATTTGCCTACATATTAGTCCCAGAAAGTGACTCTCCTCGGGGCCTGATATGTTTTGCTGTGGGGTCTCGTCTGGCTGTGGCCCATAAGAAAACCACTTTAATTAGTCTCCAGCTGGTTAGAGATTCTAGCCCAGCCCTTACCATCTCTGTTGACTACAGAACTCAGGTAGGAATGCTTCATGTGTTTTGTTCTTCTCTAATAAAGGAAAAAGTTAGTAGATGTTTACTTTTCTCACAAAGTGCTAATACCGTATAACAGTAATGTGTAATAGAATGAAGAGTCTCCATCATTGGACTGATATATGTCCTCTAAAATTATTAAAATGTAATCTCAGACAGTACCAGCTGACTGTCAAACTTTGCCTAGATGCCAGCTTGCCCCCCTTTCCATAGAAATACTTAGAATTCATTTCAGCAACTACTGAAATGGATACAGGTTGAATTGATGAGTTACAGTCTCACGGGCTATATTTCCTAAAACAATGGCTGTTCTTAGTGTATGGTTGATAGACGTAGGGAGACCTGGGTTCAAATCTCCATTCAGCAATGAAGCTTCGCTGACCTTGGGTCAGTGACTAGTTCTTAGCCTAACTTACCTCAGCAGGTTGTGGTGAGGATGAGAAGGAACAGTGGCTTGAGTGCGGGTGGAGGAAACTCATGACAAATCCACCCCAAGCATTAGACTAGAGCTTATTTTGGAGCCTATTTTGGGGTGGTGACTGACGCATTTATCACACTTTCCCATCACCATTGGATCTACTTGGAGCTAATCTGGTTCTGCAAAGTCTTTTCCATTCTCACCTCTGGAGAAATGAGAGGAACTCTCAATGGCAGGCTGTGTCCAGTTCGCTTTACAGATAAAAATTGTCTGTATCTGCTGCAGCTCTGTTAAGGAACAGAGTTCTGGACGTGTCTTTGGTTTCATTCAGTAGTGTGTCTGTGGGGATATCTTTCAGTGTGCACAACGCGAGGATGTAAACAGGACTCTTAGAGAGGTGATGACTACCACATGGGTACATGACACACAGTCTTACTGGCTTGTTAGAATGGGCAGACAGGACTTGTTCATCGTGATGGAAGTTATTAATATCTCAGTGAAGGGAGGGTATTGTCATAACAACACTGAAGATGTCTTTTTGAGACCCTTGTTAAAGAAGTCATACTTGGTTTTCACTAAATATCATCCAGACTCAAGTATGCCATACATGGGCACGGTGTTTCAGCATGTGGTAACAACCCAACTACAGCAGTGAATGGATGCAACTGTGCTACTTTTACTGGGCATCTCCTGGGTATTTGTGGTATGCTCCTCAATTACCTTGCTGGAATAGGGTTGGAGGACACTTTGGGTGCTTCCACGCTGAGATGATTTTGTGTGTAATTGTTGCTGCTGCTGAGAATGCAGAGGCATTTGCAGTAGCAACATAGCAACCACCCAGGGGTCTTCCCCACACTTTCCTAATCTCAGCCCCCCAGTGGGCATTATGGACCACTGATCTGATTCAGCAGGGATCTTCTTAAGTTCTCATTTCACTTTTCCCTCTCCTGATAAGTCAGATGCCTGGCTGGCCAAGGCATTTGGATCTTGTGTATCTGTTTTCCGAATACATGACATCGTGCATGGGTTTATCAGGCACTGCAGCAGTAGGTTTTTGCGTTCTTATTAGAGAAAAGGGAACTGTCACAATCATGAAGCTGTTACTTAAATGTGGAACCATAGGGACTGCAGGTTAACTGATTTGGCTCATATACTTTGTCCATTAACCTCTGTGGTTTTAAGCATGCATGGCAAAATGCCAAAGCATGAAGGAGCTTAGGGAAAGGAAGTCAAGGGGGAGGCAGGAAGAATAAAGAATTCACTTTGAGATCCTTATCCCGTTCCCAGGGTGTACATATTTCCGTCTCCTGAAAATATTTTTAGGTTAGGTTTTTTTAAATCATTCTCTTTTTCCTTCATGTTTACTGGTTCTGCTAAGCCACTGGGAAGTGAACAATTATTTTTTTCCAGTAACTGACAAAGGCAGTGACTTTGTTCTCTAACATGTCAATTCATGTAAGTGATCATACTGGTTCACTTACCAAAGAACAGGCAATTCTTCTGAAACTGACTTAGACAGACTTCTATCAGTTTTGCTAAGGTAAACTATTTACTAGTTAGGCCGTGAACATATCCATAATCAGTACTAAGAACAGTGGAAACTGTTGTTCCCCAAATCAGGTGCCATGCTGATGGTTTGCCCTAAGTGATACTATCTACTCTCACAAATCCCAATTGAAAGTATGTTTTGGTGCCATCTCTTCCTGTCATTTAAACGTCACATAATCGACACAGGCCACACAACCCAGAAAGACACATTCAGACACCAGCTTCACAGACAAACACACATTTCTCATGCTTCCAGAGATTGAGTGATGAATTCTGTATTTTCTTGATATTTAGAAGTTATCCAACTAGAACATATCTATAAGTGTATAAATTGTCTGTCTAAATGAGAAGGGTGACTTTTACCTTTATAAATGTATATTTAAAATAAATCTGTTTTTGTGAATTGTTGAATTCTTACCTTGAGTTTATTGTTTGATTTCAAGGAGCTTACAAGACCTGAAGCTGTTGGTCGTATAACCATATCACCAGCCATTTCTGGGCAAGATTTTACCAGATCTGAGGGAACAGTGTTCTTTGAACCTGGACAGAGAAATACTGTTCTGGATATAATGCTGTCTCCGGAGACAGGATCCTTAAATCCATTTCCTAAACGCTTCCAAGTCGTGCTTTTTAATCCTACTGGAGGTGCCGGAGTTGATGACATCTATGGTACTGCCAACATCACTATTGTGTCTGATTCAAACTCTCAAGCAGTTTGGGGGCTAGCTGATCAGCTTTACCAGCCAATTGATGACACCATTTTGAATAGAGTCCTTCAGTTGTTAAACGTCAAAGTAGTCTTAGAAAGCACGGAAGAGCAGCTTGCTGCAGTGTTGTACATAATCGACAAGGTACATACCTGTGTGCTCCTTTCTGTAATGATTAATGGCTGGCCTAGAATTAGTTGGGAATGCAGTAACTCTTTGGGGGGTGTAAAATATCAAAATGATAAACTGCAGGTGATATGCTGTGACAAAAAATGCTGCTTTAGTTCTAAAGGCTAATTAAAACTTTATGAAAAGAGAACCTGTTACCAAGATAATAAGCCTGGCTGTTTATCAAGCATTAAAATGTAAAGGAAATGGTTCAAATATACATTTAGTGGAGAATATTGTAGTTCTCTTTGCATATAGTGACTCAAGTAAAAACAACTGGCTTCACCTCTAAGAAGCAGGGCATTTGATGGGCATTTGAATAATAATTAAAATATGATCATAATCACACCTGTTATTTGATCTTGTTAATATATATAATCTAAACTAATTTCTGCCATTAAGTTGCAGTCTGACTGTTGGTCTAATGCCTTAATGTCTGCTTTCAGTTTCCTGGGCATTAGGAAGGATAGAGAAAGAGGTAATGTAGCAGATAGGTGTGTAACAAGGACATTGTCCAACTAGAAAAGTTCGCCAGTATTTTTGTGTATGGTGTTTCCACTTTCTGCCCATTATTGTACCATGCCAGTGACTTTGTGAAGGCTTTATGGTTCTTCTTTGGTTAAACTATTTTGTTTTGGGGAGCTGTGCCTTCTAGGCAAGGGCAAAGCTTTGCTTATACCTACCGGCAGGCAGGCAGACATGTTTGTACAGATTTGGGAGGACGGAGACAGGGACTCAATCACCCCTACAGGGAACAGAGCCAAAGCTTTGGTTGTATCTTTTGGCAGTTAGATAGGGGTTGTGCACTATCCAGTAACATGATGGCTCAGGTTTACTTGCCTGAATACACTGTGAGGGAGATGGAAATAGAGGTAGAGGCTCAGGTTTGGTCCTCTGTGGTAGGTAGCTTCACTGACAAGACATGAGAGTTCAGTGGTAAGGAAGGGTCAAATATCTCTATGCAGGAGAACCATTGACTCAGGATCTGAGATCAGTCAAGGCCTTTGATTTTATCTGAAAGCATCGGGTGGAGTTAAGAAGGTTAGGCACTAAATTGGGTTATCCTTGTTTGCATTAATCTGCCTGATCCCGTCCAAAGTAGTTTGGATCAGTACGTTTTTTTTACCAAAATAAAGCATTTTATTTATTGTAGGAGGGTGGGATCATCCTGTGCCCTTCCCCATCTAACCTCTCTGTACTCTGCTCTTTGAAACATATCACTCCCAGAATGGTTCTGATACCAGAAGTCAGGTACATTGGGAGGAGGGAATTCAGAAATGATATGTGCATTTGAAATCATGGTTCAGTTCCTACCGCCCACGCACTCCATTTGTTTTTTTAAAGAGGTCTTCACAATGTCCCACTTGAGGATCTCAGCATAAACGGAGGAAAAGCTCATATACCAATATTATCATATCTCACTGTGCCTCCTCAGCAAAGGAGAATTTTTATTGATTGCAAAACAAGGAGAGATTTGCCTATCAGTCTGCAATTTGGTGTGAATAGTACTGTCCCTAAATATTTTATTCAGATTGCATGAGGGGAGAGAATTGCACTCAGAAATGTCATTTCCAAGTCAAGCCAGTGAAAATGAATACTGAATTTATAAACTAATCTTAATAGCTTTAATACTGTTTCAAAGAATCTGAATAGGATTTTTAGAAAGAACAAAGGACTCTGACTCTACAAAAAAAGAGTTCATCCTCACCAGGTAACACACTTAGGCAAAGAATGTTAATTTAGTCCTAGAAAATCTTTGTTCTCCTCAAGTAATTTAATTGTGAAAAATTGCATGATTGTCACTTGCATTGCACTGAATAATTTCACCAACTTTTCTTTTTTAAGGTACTGTCTGAAGTGGAGAAGCATCCACTCACAGATACAAACCGAAATCTTTTGTATGAGATCCTTTGTGCACTTATTAATCCCAAACGCAAGGATACCCGGGGCTACAGCTTCCTTGCTGATGTTACTGAGAAATTTGCCTTTTCTCTCCCTATTGGAGAAATGTGTGGTTCACTGGGTGTAAGGTAAAAGAGACTTTTCACATAGAGAATATGAAGCTCACTTGGTTTTAGGTCACAATGGGTAGCCGTGTTAGTCTGTCTGTTGTAGTAGAAAAGAGTCCAGTAGCACCTTAAAGACTAATAACATTTTTGGCAGGGTATGAGCTTCCGTGAGTCATAGCTCACTTCTTCAGAAGTGGTTTTTGGTGTATGCCATAATTCTCTGAAACAGTATAGATCTTGGTTGGACAAAAATTACTATAGTAAAATCTTTAAAAAATAGAGTTATAACATTTTTAATTTTTGATAAGACTGGATTGACATGAGGATTTCTGAAATAGAGCTTAGCCTACTGAAATATATCCATCAGGTGTCAAAACTTGTGTTCTTCTTGGAGGAATCAATAACGATCAAAGAAGTTGTAGACAATTAAAAAAACTTTAAAATAGTAACACCTCAGAAAGCCACAGACTGTCCTCTGAACTATATAAGAAATTCAAAATAATATCTGGCAGAGCCTTTGGAAAGACTGTTCAATACAGTTTTCCAAGAAGGTGCTGTGCCTCACACATTGAAGGAGGCAAGGATAGTGGCTCTATGGAAAGAAGGTGGAGAGAAAACCATGATTGAGCTTTGCCATTCTGTATTTTTATTAAATCAGGACACAAAAATGTTCACTTCTTACCTCTACACTGAACAAAATTATTCATGAATACATGAATCAGTACCACACTGGGTATATACCTAAGAGACAAAAGCGAACCACATTTGTTGCTCCCTCAAGGTTATTGACTATTTCAGAACAAAAATATCAAATACACAATATTGTCTGCTTGCTTATACCTATATTAAAAATATGGGATTGGATCTGGACTAAATTGGGAGAAACAGATGGAAGTTGGGAAGGTGACCTGCTCAAGCCTCTGAGAGGCTTTAGAACCATAGATGGGGAGATCTGGACATGCATGCCTATATGTGGAATATCTCTGATCACAAGTTTCCCTGCTTATAATATTATTAAAACATTATTAATATTGCTCTGACCTGGATGGCCCAGGCTAGCCTGATCTCGTCAGATCTCAGAAGCTAAGCAGGGTCAGCCCTGGTTAGTATTTGGATGGGAGACCACCAAGGAATACCAGGGTTGCTGTGCAGAGGAAGGCACTGGCAAACCACCTCTGTTAGTCTCTTGCCGTGAAAACCCCAAAAGGGGTTGCCATAAGTCGGCTGCGACTTGAAGGCACTTTACACACACACAATATTGCTAATTATAAACAAACAGCCCAATAAAGTTATCAAGAAAAAAAAGAGTACACCTGCTTCACAAGTTTGCTTTCACAATTGTAAAATTTCCCCCCTCTTCTGTCTTAACAGAGGCAAAACTATCCTTGACCATTGCCCTTACATTGTTATCACTGCCCATTTCTGGTATCCACAGCAAATCAATGGGCACATATTTTATGGGAAAGACGGTGACTTTATCAGAATACCTGAACGCTTGTTAGAGATTTCCGATTCACCTCATTCGAAAGATGAAACCTGTTGGTTTATTCAGTTTACTGAGTATAGCAGCCAGCAATGGTTTATCACCGGTGATAAAGGAACTGCCCTAAAAAATAAGGTATGACTTCATTATTGTTGTTATTGATCAGACTGATGGCTTTTATGTTTTCTTTAGAAAATTCAGAGCTGCTTACTTGGGGTCCCCAGTAGTTTCCCATCCAAGTACTGTGCACAGCCATACATCCTTAGTGTTACCTACCATGCTACAGATTTGGTGTTTCCTTTTTTAAGATTAAGCATGAGGCATAAAAATTTAAAAAATATGCGTAATGTACTTGTGATCTGGAAGTGTAGCCATATTAGTCAATAGAAGTATAAACTCACAGCCTATTCTTGGGCCTTTGAGACTGTTTCAGTGAGATATGATAGGCAACAGCTCACTGCATCAGATATGCAAATTTAAGGAAAGAATAAGCCTCTTTGCTTATGGTTTGTGAATAAACTTGGTTAGCAGACTGCTCACTAAGTGCCCAGATCATGCTTCTCCCTTCTCCTTTCTCCTCCTCTGCTTGTGTCCCCTCTGCTTGCACTGTTTCCCTTGATGTCATTGGCTAACCTATTGTGATGTCATCACAGTTCTGCATTATTCTTGCAAATGAGTCAGCTGCCTGGCCCGAGGTTTGCAAGGTACGCTACCATCAAAGGGACTGCTGGGGGGCATCAGGGACCATGGACCATCTGGTTTGCGCTGGTTTCATTGTTCAGATATCCCAGCCTCTGCTTTGTCATAGAATCATGCAAACCTTGGGCCAGACAGCTGAAACTTTATGGACAGCAGGACAGCTTTTTGATTCTCAGGGCTATGGCAGCTTTGAAAAATTTTAATTTTGCTGGATTATGATTGTGTTATAGGACTTTGAATAATACCTTCTTAATGCAGATCAGTTGAGTAATCTCAAAACTTTCCCCTAGAAGCTGATTATGATAAGGGCAGTTAATACGATTAGTTTACAACAGAACCTTGGTGAATGCAAAGGGATACAAATAATATTTGGAATTTATACATAGTTTGAGGACAAGCCTGATTGAAGGTGTTCATGGCTGTGGTTCAGTGGCTTAAGCCTGATGTTTTTGCGAGGATCTTGCCCATTAAGCTGTAAGTTCAAGCCTATGGGGCTGTGTTTCAAATCTCTTGGTGCCCCTGTGTGTGTGTGTTAAGTGCCGTCAAGTCGCTTCCGACTCATGGCGACCCTATGAATGAAAGTCCTCCAAAATGTCCTTGGGGCCCCTAGCGGAGAGAAAATTGGGATCTTTACCTTAGAATACATGAAGGGTCCATACTTAGCAGTAAAATGGATGCTTTGCTTTGAGTCCCAGTTTAATCTCCAGTACCTCCAGAGGGATCCCAAGCAGCAAGGCAGGGGACAATCTCAGCCAAAGACCCTGGGATGATAATGCTGAGATAGCAGTCCAGTGGTTGACTGGGGCAGCCTCATGTTTCATGTATGAATTAAAAGGGGGGGAATCCACTTTGTCTATTTCAGATTTTTTCCTTGAGTGTGAAAGATTTGAGCCCACTTCTGCTGAAAGATAACAATGATGTTACTTATCGAATTCATTCTCCAGACAGCCGAATAGTTCCTCGTAAATCTTTGTGTCTCCTTTGGAATCAGGCTGCTGAAAGGTATATTTTTCATTCATTGTTTTGTTTTGTGTATCTAGCTTGAAACTTATGAGACTTGGCATAGCAGCTGCAGTGGCATACTGGATCTTGCTAGCTCCTAGCAAAGGTTTGCTGAACTGACTGACGTCATCAACTCAAGTCAAACCACTAGGCCTTGATCCTAACCTAGAAAAGTGGGAGAAAGATATTTTCAAACCTTTTCTCAGGGCTCCCAAGTCTTCCCAACTGTACAGGCCAAACACAAAAATCTGGCTCCAGAATCTGTTTTTCACTAGATTTGTCGTCATTCCTAGTCAGATGATTTCTTTTTTCTTGTCTTGATATCTTTCACCTTCAGCCTCACGTCCCCTCAATCCCTTTTTCCAATATTGTGTGTGATGTAGGCTTCAGCCCGCATTTGTGTGGAGTTTCTAATGTGTGGTGTTCTTGGGATGGAAGAATTTTGTGCTTACAGGTGATAGTATTTTGCTTGTACTAATGGTTGACCATGTTTTATTATGATTATTGATCACTGACCTGAAGATGAATGAACATTGTTAACCTTTTTGTTTCTTCTGCAGCTGGTTGACTGATAGTCAGTTCTGTAAAGTGATCGACGAATCCTCAAATTATGTGGAATGCTCATGTTCACACCTATCTCTGTATGCAGCTTATGCCCAGACAGACACCTTGTCCTCTTATAATGAAGCTTTTTTCTCATCTGGTTTCATCTGTATTTCTGGTCAGTTGCTATATTGTTATTATTTTCATACTGATGAATGTTATACTGACCTTGCTGCTTACATAATGTAACATAATATCATGATGGACTGGTTTAGGGGTGCTGTAGGGGGTCAACACAAGTGACTGGAGCATAGACAAGCCAAGATGTCATTACCACATTGTGTTCTAGCAACTTCGGGAAGAAATGTGAATGAAAAGATGGATTAGCTGACATTTCACATAATCGTGTGAGTGGCAACCTACTACATGATACATAATAACATTTGCTGCCTAAAGTTCAGATAATTTCTAGTCATGGAAGCTCATCCAGAAAAGTTTCTTCTCATAAAGCAGCATCACATTGTACAAGAAGGTGTTTTGATGCAGGGGAGAGCAGGCATTACATTTCTAGGAGCTACCTATTTTTACCCCCGAGATCCTTGGGTGCTACCGATCACCAAATGGCAGCTTATACAAAAATTACAGCGTTGTACAGCAGAGCAGTTCTGCAGGGCTCAGGTGGGGCTCTTTTCTTGCCTTGGCTCTTTTCCCAAAGCAAATTACTACCCCAAATTGTAACTTGCCTTACTGGAGAAAAAAGAGAGGCAGGGTTGCAAAAAGAGAGGCAGGAATTTTGAAACACGACTTTTTAAACAGCCCAAGTTAAATATATGCACTTTTTCTCACATTAAGGTCCTCAGTTTTAATAGTTCTCTATCTACTTTGTCATATGCAACATTTGATAATTGATCAATAACTGCATATTTTCTTTCTTTTTATAACAGGCTTAATCTTGGCTATTTTTGCACACCTCTTCTGTGCCAGGTCGTCAGTGTTTGCAGCTAAACTTCTTACTCATATGATGGTTGCCTGCCTGGGTACTCAGGTAGGAAAAATGTTAAATATAATTATTTTTACCTTCTTCCTAATTGTTCCTCAAAGAGTTGCAGATTGTGTTGGAGGCAACATGAGAATAGTAATCTAGCAATTTGTTGTAAAATTTACATAAGTATTTAATTTTGAAGTATTGAAAATTGGAAAAAATATTGATATATACAGAGCTTAGTTTGTAAAAAAAAAAAAAAGACAGCTGTTGTGAAACAACACCTCTGGAGGCCACATTCTGTAATCTCTAATCCCGAATTCCTTCCCAACAACACCAGAAATGTGGGATCTGAATGTGGTTACTCTTACTTGATGGTGAAGAAAAGGTACTCTATGTATTTAAATGTATTTATTTACTTCATGTATAGCCTGTCTTTATCACAAAAAGGTGCATTATGTGGTATGAAATGAAGCAAATGTCGTGAGACATCTAATAATACACTAGGACTAGAATTTAAAAAATTCAAAACAGTATCAGACATGGACATTGTTCAGTGGCACAGTACCTTCTTTGCATGTACTGTAGAAGGTCTCAGGTAGGGCTGTGCACCTTTTCCCCCCAGTATTTTTTTGGTTCGGGTTTAATAAACCCAGAATTTTTCAAAAAATCTGAAAAGCCAAATATAATGGATTCAGCTTTTTGAAAAAAAAATGGGTTTATTAAACCCAAACCCGAAAAATACACGGGGCAGAGCTGAGCACTGAGCTACGCAGAGCCTGGCATTCAGTTCTGCGCTGCTAGGGCCTTCAGATCGCCGCTTTTTGCAAGCTCCAACCTGGAGTTGGAGTTCAGAGCTGGCAAACAGCAGCAATCTGACTCAGGTAAATAAGGGGGAAGTGAGGAGGAGAGTGGGGAGGAAGGGAGGAAAATGGCAGTGGGGCCAAAGCGACCCCAAATAATGCTGAAATATTTGGCATTATTCAAGACCCGCTTTTTCATCTCTCTTTTATTACCACCATATTTTTACCGGTTCTGGTTCAGGTTTACCAAATGCACACCCTAGTCTCAGGTTCTACACCCAGCATCTCCTGTTAAAATGTGAAAACCTCTGCTTGACCCTGGAGAGTCATTGCCAGTCTGAGTAGACAATACTGACGTTGATAGAATAGTGTGATTCAGTGTAAAGCAGTTTCATGTGTTCATGATGTGTCAAACAATGCAGACAATGGAATTACAAAAGTAGAAAACAATGCAGAAAGAGTAGAATAATGCATATAGTAAACAGAGAATACATACCATACACAGTGGCATAGACTACAGTCATGTTCCCTTTATAAAAGCTCCTCCCTGAACCATTCCATTATACCATAGCCCTCCTACCTTTATAAAAAAATCCTCCTGTTTGACATAGTTTGCAGAATGACAGAAGTGTGGGAGCCTTCCTGCCCCCCCCCCCACGGCAGGCCATTCCATAAGTGGGGGGGGGGTCCCCACAGAGAATGCACTTGTATAGATAGCAGGTCCTTGCTGGTCACCCCTTTCTTGCCATAATTCTTTCAACACCCTGTATGATAAGGTCAGCATTATTATCTTCATATTGCATCATCTAAACCAGGGCCCTACTGATTCAGATAGCTCAATCTATTAACCATTTCACTGTTCTAGCTGTTGTGCTGCAGTAATACTCTTTATCAAGAGAAGATGAACTATTTTGCATTCAAATACTGTAATGATTGTCATTGAAATCTTGCAATGAATTTAACATCTGCAGTATGTACAAGGACATAATTATGAAAAGACTGGGATCTCATTGATAAATGTTTCTTACAACACTGTGAGTCAAAAATAACTTTTTCCTGGCTTTATGGTGTCCTAATAAGATTTGTGTTTGTTCTGATTTGAGAATGGAAAGGTTATGAGCAGTAGTCTTTTATTTACTTTTATTTATTAAGATCACCTACTAAATATGGTACTAAAATTCCTTAATGCAAATTATATGGGAGCTGGGTTATTTTGAAAAAAAAGCTGCTTTAGGCACAATGTCAAAGGATTGGCCTGGTATCAAGTTGAAGTAAAGGAAATGAGTTCCAAGTGCTGGATATAATAGACATCACAGAAGTAAGCCTACAAAGCCACAGAAATAAGCCAGATGCATGAATGCATGGAACAGGAAGCTCTCTGGGAGTAGAAAGAAATGGAAACGATGCAAGGAATAAAGGACGTGGCCTGGATAAATATGACAGTTCCATATGTCGCCCTAAGGAAGTCCATGTAATCCTGAAAAGGCCTCTGAATTAGTATAGTAGATGAAAGACTAATTTA
Organism: Euleptes europaea; assembly: GCF_029931775.1. Classification (NCBI taxonomy): domain Eukaryota; kingdom Metazoa; phylum Chordata; class Lepidosauria; order Squamata; family Sphaerodactylidae; genus Euleptes; species Euleptes europaea. The sequence goes on along the minus strand of NC_079315.1, from coordinate 81,867,440 downwards.
GTGTCTCTTATTCCCTCTGGCTATGGATACTGGCAATACTGAATAAGTGTGGTGATAATAAAGGCAGTCAGCATACGTGTTATAGCCAAAAGCGAGGACCCAGACTGAAGTAATTTGCCTCCCTGACTCCTTATCTCATCCTTTTAATTTTCACTGCCAATAAAAAACCCTTTGCTCATTTCGTGCAACTTGATTAATACCGGGTGAAGGACTGCGAGCTTCATTTGGTGTATTCTGGGCGCTGTGAAGAAGTATTTCTGATGAAAAGCATGCATCTCCTGTTGTCTGAATGGGATTATACTAAATGTGACATTTAATGGGGGCCCTTGACACGCAAGTATTCCTGCTTCCAAGGAAGCCTCTGTGAACTTTGGCTGAAATCTAGCAACATGATTTTGGTGGCATTACCAGGAAATTATTACAGTGTCACTGAAAGGTATGCCAGTGCAAAGGTTTGGGCCCCAGTTGGCAACTTAGCTTTTATTTCACTATTGATGTGTATATGATTCAGTCACAAAATTGAAATCTAGAGAGAACAAGGCATGTTTCAGTCCCATTGAAATCAATAGCTTTGAAGTGCTTAACATTAAATGTAATCACTTTCGGTGAGACCTCTCGAGGGCCTTCTGAGGCGTCTGGTCTGCCATTATGGAAAACAGGATACTGGACTTAATGAATTATTGGTCCGATCCAGCAGAGGTCCCAGCAGCACACACTTCCCAGCACTGCCAGGGAAAGGGTTGTGGGCAGAGCAGGGGGCTGTGAGCATGGGTGGTGCAAGGTCTTTAAACTAGGCGGGGTAGGACACAGAGGTTTGTCATGAGGATGGATGGGAGGGAATGACAGTGTGAGCAGGGCCTAGTGATGGGCAGAGTTGGGGTGGGGGGCCCTAGGAGCTCTTCTTATATTCTTGTCAAAACTGAGTGGTAATGATGAATTCCCAGACATAACAAAACAGGTGGCCAGGTTCTGTAGACTGGTGTGGAATATAAGGAAGGCCAAACCGATTTATACTTTTATTCCAGCTCTTAATGGGGACTCGTGATTTTACTAAATAGTGTATGAAGGATATTATTGTATTTGTTTATTAATGTATATTATTGAATTTTAACTATTAGTATTCGTTTTCGGGTTTGTATTCCTTGGATGTTGGAAGCGTGACCGTAGATCTCTGAATTTTATATGGAACTGGTCAATTGACCGCAATAAACATGATGATGATGAAACACTAGTTACACTGAGGACAAGACCTGCATTTTTGTTTATGCCTTCTGGAAGCAAAGTCAGCCAGCGGGTTATGACCGTGCAGCTTTAATTGAAGTCATGTCCATCTATTTTACATAAGCAGTTTCCCTCTTCTTTGGTCCTCCTTCTTTTGATGAAAGGGGTGGAAAGGGACAGCATAGTTTTCCCACCTTGGAAAGGACAGTGAAGGAATTGTTGTTGCCTGTTGTATTGGTTTACAGCGGAGGTTCTCAAGTCAGATATTTCTGAGGGCCATTATCATATTATTTACTCAAGAGAGCCACACCACTTGATTGGCCATGGGAAAATATTTTACTGTACAGTTTTCTAGGCCTATTCTCTCTTACCCTCCCCCCTCCCCGGTGCATCACAGGTCTTCCTGCACCCAATTTCTCTCTTTTTTCTCTACCTGATATTTTTTTACCCTCTATTGTTTCTCTACTCCCCATAACCTGATCTCTTTTTGTACTACTGCATGTCAGCCCACTAGGGTTGCCAACCTCCAGGTACTAGCTGGAGATCTGCTATTACAACTGATCTTCAGCCAATAGAGATCAGTTCACCTGGAAAAAATGGCTGCTTTGGCAGTGGGACTCTATGGCATGCTGCTACTGCTTCTGTTTCTAAAGTTGTTTCTTTTTAACCACCCCGCCACACTGACAGTGCAAGCCTGAAAACTCTTCTATAGGAGTAAGCCCCATTGCATAGACTTGAGTAGGATTCTGAGTAGATCTGTTAAGGGTTGTTTTCTAACGGTAACTAAAGAGGTATACCCCCCCCAAGTATCACTTAAACTTAAAGATGCTATTGAATAATTCACCCTGAGCCCAAGACAGCCCCCCTTTTAACCAGATATCTCTACTCTTAAAAATGTTTTAAATCAAAGCTGCAATTTCACTAATTGAAAATAATTTGGCTAGTATTGTAAAGCCCTACAAACAACAGCACAGAAAGGGCAAACCCAACCCAAAACTGAATTGGAAACCTAGGAGGTTAAGGGTAACACTATAAAGAGGAATTAAACAAAATATATCTTTAATCCAACAGTGTACTTAAAACACACATTAAAAACAAAACAGACTTCTTGGGCATACAAGTCACAAACTGTGCAATACACTATACACCTATTGCAGTTCTTTAAAGGGCCACAGATTAATCCAATGATATAATATATATGGACCAAACACATTTTGGCCCAGGCTAGCCTGAAAGCATCAGATCTTGGAAGCTAAGCAGAGTCCGTCCTGGGTAGTACTTGGATGGGAGACCACCAAGGAAGTTAAGGGTTCCTATGCACAGACAGGCCATAGCAAATGACCTGCGTTTGTCTCTTACCTTGGAAACCCTACGGGTTCTACTTAAGTCAGCTGCGACTTGATGGCACTTTCTACCAACACTAGTAGTGTAATATCTGTGAATAAAAACTCTTTGGTAGGGTGAACTAATGGAATGTCCCCTCCCTGGTTCTGGATGTTAGGGGGAGATATTGAAGGGGTGGGGGGACCAAGCCGGAGGGAATTGTCTGTTACAGTACAAACAAGAAGGAATATATACTTCTTGCATCAGGCTACATTGACTTTGGTCCACAAAAGCTTATATCTCAATCAATCTTTAAGATTACCGCAAGAGTCTTTCTCTCTTTCTCTCCGTCTATTTTTTTGTCTTGTGTGAAAAGAAGCAATTCTAAAGGACGTCCTGAATAAAAGAAAGGTATAAACTTTGAGTCAGCAGTAAAAGCAGGCCTATTTTTCTAATTAAAAGGTGGCATCCCTCCACGAAGGAAAAGGTGGGCGATCCTTTCCCAATGTCTCTGGTGCCTTAATCGTTATGTTCTATTCTAAGCAAAAAGATTTTGACCAGCAAGCGGGGGTGGGTGGGACTATCATAGGACACAGCCAAAGGACCCGAGGGCGGAAGCCAGCTGAGCTTCTCAGCTATTTGAGCAGCTGAAAAACTCTTTGCCTCCCCCTGAGCTGCATTGCTGTAGGGCAAGCGTATGGATTGCCTGTATGTTGGGGCCCCTTGAGGGTCATCTTATTGGAACAAACATTAAAGCTTAGATATGTACTGCTTGATTAAGGAGCTGTACCTTGAACCTGTGCATGAAAGTGGAGGAGGCTCAGTGAATGGTACAGAAGTGTCTATACCTGCAGTACTGCTGATGCTAAACTGGCGTGGACTTGATCAGTCTCTTGGATGGAAGTCAGCTGAAGAATCCCTATGCAACTGGAATAAACTTGACTTGCCTCCTTTCCCTGGAGTTCTTTTTCTTTTAACAACTTGAACTTGGTTTTAAAAAAACACAGTTCAAAGTGTCAGAACTCTTTCTTTTTGTCAGCCCGTTCATGTGCAACTCCCTTGCCTTGTAGTGATGCTTGCATGTGCAATATACTTATGGACTGTATGTATTGCTGCACCAAAAACAAACCTTACTTTAACTTAAATACGACTCTGCTTTCCAGATGTGAATAGGGTAGGCTACTGACTAAAAGAAGGGAACAGATTGAAGCCTTTGTTATTAGGTAATACTCGAATTCACAGAAGATGAATGAGCCAGGTGCTGATTGTGCTATTTTAAATTGGACATCTGTAAACTACCAAAACCTGCAGGTGGCAGTAAAAGTAGTGCTGAAAACATCTGTACTGTTAGTGTAGTAGAATCATAGAGTTGGAAGGGACCACCAGGGTCATCTAGTCCAACCCCCTGCACAATGCAGGAAACTAACAACTACCTCCCCTCAACAACTGTCTCCCCTCAACCTTCTCTTCTCCAAACTAAACAAACCCAACTCCTTAAGTCTCTCCTCATAAGGCATGGATTCCAGACCTCTGATCATTCTGGTCGCCCTCCTCTGGACACGCTCCAACTTGTCAACATCCTTCTTAAATTGTGGAGCCCAAAACTGGACACAGTATTCCAAGTGAGGTCTGACCAATGCAGAATACAGTGGTAGTATTACTTCCCTTGATCTAGACACAATACTCCTATTGATGCAGCCCAGAATTGCATTGGCCGCCTTAGCCGCCATATCACACTGTTGACTCATGTTGTGGTCCACTAAGACTCCCAGATCTCTTTCACACGTACTGTTGTCAAGCCAACTCTCTCCCATCCTGTACCTGTGCCTTATGTTGTTTCTGCCTAGGTGAAGTACTTTGCACTTCTCCCTACTGAAATCCATTTTATTACTTATGGCCCAGCTCTCCAGTCTATCGAGGTCATTCTGAACTCTGACCCTACCTTCCGAGGAATTAACTACCCCACCTAACTTGGTGTCATCTGCAAATTTGATTAGCATGCTCTCTATTCCATCATCCAAGTCATTTATAAAAATATTAAATAATACTGGTCCCAAGACAGACCCCTGTGGTACCCCACTGGTCACTCCTCTCCAGGATGAAGTTGTGCCATTAATGAGCACCCTTTGGGTTCGGTTGGTTAACCAATTAACAATCCACCTAACAGTAGCAGTGTCCAGCCCACATTTTACTAGCTTTGTTTCAAGAAGATCATGGGGGACTTTATCAAAGGCTTTACTGAAATCAAGGTACACTACTGATTTTAACCAAATCAGTTAAAAGCCGAAAGAGAAGTGGCATTGGAAGTTCTATGACTGGATCTTCTTGGTGGCTTTTTTTGGTAGCCACTGCCTCCTCCCCCCCCCCCGCCCCCAGTTCAAGTCAGGGCTGCAGTATGGGGAGGAGAGGGAGTTTAAATGTTTCTTTTTGAGTGATGAAAATGTGTGCAAAGGGTTCAACTTCTCTTCCTGCATCATTGCCCCAGTCTGAACCCAGATGTACTACAAAGTGCAATTTGCCTTTAAAAGCACCAGGAAGACCTGTTATTCCAGCATCACATCTGGTTTGATCCTGAGATCATAGCCAGTGCTAGTTGTTTGGCAATCACTATTCCATGAGTTTGTAGCTTATTCAGAGCACTTCTCCAGGCAATACAAGTTGATTGGCGGTGAAACTGAGAGTCCGTGTGGAACCACAGTGGTTAGTTAATGCTTACCCTGTAGTCAAGCATATTCCCTTATTTTAAAATGTGCGGGAGGGAAGGCAGCATGGTATAGCCCAGTCTCGTCAGATCTCGGAAGCTAAGCAGGGTCAGTATTTGAAAGGGAAAGCTCCAAGGAAGACTCTGCGGAGGAAGGCAATGGCAAACCACCTCTGCTTCTCACTTGCCTTGAAAGCCCCATGGTCTGTGACGCCAGTTCCTGTAAACTAACATTCAAATAAGCAGAATAAAGTTTGGAGACTACTAATAGTAAGCAGTTTGGTGTGTAATTTGCCCGTTCATGCCTTGAACTGTTTTTATAAACTGGAACAAGAAGAGACTCCTCCCATTGCGCTAGGAATTTACCAGTTACATTGATTTTTGTAAATAATGGGGCTAAGATCCATCTGCCGTTGTTCTCCTTTCCTCAAATATAAGTCCTGTTCATATGAAAACTTGGACAGTCATTGATTTTGTTGGGCTAAAATTAAGGCAGAATTTGAACCTTCATTTTCAAGACACTGGAATATCTTATTCATCTGAGTGGCTTCTATGCAGTCCCACATTGGGGACTGCGCAGGCACAGGCCAGCCACGGATAAGATTTGTCAGCTTCTAGCAAAATCTAAAAGAGAGTGCTTCCCCTCCCCTTGGGACATGCCGCCTTCCCACCCATCAGTCACATGACCCAAGGGGGAGGGAGCACTCTTCCCTCCAGTTCTCTTTCTGCCGCCATGGAGAGAGAACGTGTTAGTTTCTTCTCTAGCTATGGAGTCCAAAAAGGCTCCACTTTTAAAAAAATGTACCTCTTGTGGTGCCAAAATGGCGAAGACTGATCCTCACAAAGATTGCCTCCCTTGTCTGGGAGAAGGCTACATCGTGGCAACTTGTAAGATTTGCTCCAAACTTACCAGGAAGGCTCTGAGGGTTCGTTCTACTCGCCTTCTCTCTCACCTCTACAAGGAGTCTCTTCGTCCAAGAGGTCAGTCTGCTGAACCCGGTCCTTCTACCGAGAAGCCCCCGGCGGGGCCCCCAACTAAAAAGTCCACCCGGGCATTGGAACGGTCGTCCAAGCAAGGTGGCCCCTCGAAGACGCCATCTTCCGTGATTATTAAACCGGCTAAGTTCATTGCCCCGGGGTCGCAAGATGGCAGCGTCCACGGCTCTTCTCGGCATCCATCCTGTTTCAGGTCTCCTCGATGCCGATCGCCTTTGCGATCTATGAAATCTCTTCGACGCCGATCGGCCTCTACGTCCCCTCGGCGCTGACCCCAGGCCAAGTCGCCTCATCCTTTGGCTTCGCTTGCCTCCAGTGTTGCCCGACGCCATCCGATTACTATTGAGGACTCGCCTCCTCATTCCCTGGCTACCCCTCGGTTCCATGTCCAAGCAGGGCCCAGGAGGAGACCGCCGAGTTTAAGCAGCACCTCCTTCACCTTTACAAGGACGTGCCTTCGGTGCCTACCAAATCCCCAATGCTCGATACTGAGAAGGGGCCTGCGGCGGAATCCGCAATGGTTCAGGATGGCGCCGCTCGGCCACCACTTCCTGCAGGCACCCAGCAGGACTCTCGACGTTCGGTCGACAAGAGTCGAGTGGTGTCGCCACAAGGTTCGTCTCACCTTGAGCCTGGCCAACGGTCTCAGCATAGGTCAACTTCACGGCGTCGTTCTCGAAGCCCAGCGTTGCCTCGTTCTGATCGAGGTCGTTCCACTTCTCGACGCCGTCATCCTACCTGTCGGAGCCGATCTTCCCATCGACGCCAACCAACCTCCAGTCGGAGTCGATCCGCCCATCGGAGTTGATCTGCTTCCTGTAGGCGCCGATCATCTTCTCATCGGAGTCGATCTACCCATCAGAGCCGGTCCACCCGTCGGAGCCGTTCTAACCATCGGAGCCGATCTAAATCCCATCGACGCCGATCTGCTTCACAGCGCAGTTGGCTTACCCACTGTACACAATCTCCTTCCAAACAGTAATCTACCGGACATAGCCGTTCATTTTGTTCACACAGTCCAGTTACACGTCGACACCGTTATTCCTCCAGGAGCCAGTCTCCCTCTCATCGGCGCCGAGATACCTCTCAACGCCAATATCCTACACCGTCGGTGTATTCGGGATCCCCGGTCGACCTTCGTCGACACTGTCACTCCTGTACACGCTCGCCTTCCAAAGATTCCCATCGCCGACGCACACCGTCTCGCCATCCTGTTCACACCTCCAAGGTTCCAGTCCGTCCAAGGCAAGCTTCACACCGTGAACACTATATCCAGGTCTCCTTCTATTTCTAGGGACACTGCTCACTCAGAGTATGATGCCTCCTTCTCTCCTGGCTCAGATGACGAATCCCGCGCTTCCGTTCCCTCACCTGAGGACACTGTCGGGGACTCTAAGCCCATTTCTCCTACGGGGGATGTTCGCTTGTACGCGGAGCAATTGATCCGCATGGCAAAGGCTCTCAAAATTGATTTCAAACCGGAGGACTCTGGTCCAATTGATGCTATTATGGATATCCTCCATTGCCCTGATGCGGGGCCTGTAGCCCTCCCGATGATAAAGAGCATTCTCGAAGTTGTACATACCAACTGGGCTAAACCCGCCTCAGTTCCCTCTTCCTCCAAAAGGGTGGAAAACTTATATAAGATACGCAGGGAAGGTGGAGAGTTCTTATATCAACATCCCCCTCCCAACTCAGTAATTGTAGAGGCACTGCCTGGTAAATATAGATCGGGAGCACATTCTTCTCCACAAGTTAGAGAAGGCCTTAACTCGATGCTCTCGCTAGAAAAATATATACTTCCAGTGCGGTAGGCCTCCGCATCTCCAACTTCCTTGCCATTATGGCAAGATATCAATATTCCCTATGGGATCGTGTCTCTCCATAAATCTTCCCTTCCCGAAGACCAACGCCCTTCGGCCATGGCCGTACAGTGTGAGGGCATGTCCCTAGCACGACAGCAGCTCACGGCGGCACGCCACGTAGCAGATTCGTCTAGTAAGGTCATTGCTTCCGCTATAGTCATCCGCAGGCATGCTTGGCTCCACCAGTCTGCCCTTCCTTATGACACTAGGTCACGTATCGAGGACCTTCCTTTTGAAGGAACATCCTTATTCAGCGACCAAACAGACACGTTCCTAGATCGCTTAAAGAAAAATAAGACAAACGCAAAGTCTCTAGGGATTACACCTCAAGCATCCGACTTTAAGCGTCGCTATTTCAGTCGACAGGCCAACCAGCCCTCCCGCCCATACCGCTTCCAGGGTCCTTTTCAGCAACCCTCATTCCACTCCTCCTTTCCATGCGTCCAGCACGAAAGGAAGTTTCAGAGCAAACCTAGAGTCCATAAAGGCCCTAGGGGGTCCCTGGGCCGTTTCAATAAGCCTAAGCAGGCATGACTAGAAGTTTCTGTTTGTTTTTTTGATCGCCTGTCTGCCTTTTACCATGCTTGGTTTGCAATTACCAGTGATGTTTGGGTTCTGAAGATAATAAATGTTGGTTACTTCATAGAGTTTGATACGTTACCTCCTTATAGGCCCATGGGCTGATCTCCTACACTGGCCCCTGACCTACTTTTAGGAGAGATTGATAGTCTCCTCTCTAAAGGGGCTATTTCAGAGGTTCCACCTTCTGAACGGAATTGCGGGTTTTATTCCTGCTTTTTTCTTGTGGATAAAAAAGGAGGGGAAGCGCCCTATACTGGATCTCCAGGAGCTCAATGTGTTTATTAAGACCAGGAAATTTCGTATGCTGTCACTCCCGGAAGTACTCCCCCTCTTAGACAGACATATGTGGTTTGTGGTGTTAGATCTCCGCGATGCTTATTTCCACATCGTGATCCACACAGAATGCCGTCAGTACCTACGATTTGAATGTAATGGAAAATGTTATTAATACAATGTGTTGCCCTTCGGGTTATCTACAGCCCCTAGAACCTTTACAAAGTACCTCGCAGTCATGGTGGCTCACCTTGCCTTGAAGGGTTGCATAATCTTCCCCTACCTCGACGATTGGTTGGTAGTGGGCATGTCACAGTCAGGATTGGCTGAACAGGTGGATTTAATCCTTTCAGTCCTTAGTAATCCGGGCCTTTTAGTTAATTTTTCCAAATCCAAACTCGTCCCTGCTCAGGTGCAGACCTTCATTGGAGCACACTTGGATGCCAAGCAAGCCAAAGCCTTCCTACCTACGCAGAGAGGCCGGGCCATTCAGGCGCTAGTGGCTAGATTCACTAAGAACAGATTTCAAACGGCCTATAGTATACAAAAATTGCTAGGCTTCATGGCCTCCACCACGGCTGTGGTGGAGTTTGCACGCCTTCGCATGCGCCCGCTCCAAAATTGGTTCCTCCGGGCATTCAGACTCAATATAGACCCTCAACATAAACGCCTCTCCATTCCCAGATATGTCATTTCCTCCCTGCAATGGTGGGCATGTGACACTAATATTCTCTCAGGCGTCTCTTTTCATTGCCCTTCCCCCAAAATGCACCTCTTCACAAAATGCATCCCTTTCGGGATGGGGGGCTCATTGTGGCAACCTCAGGGGACAGGCGACATGGTCTCCCTTAGAATCCCGATTGCACATACATTTCCTGGAGCTTCGTGCCATCCGTCTTGCTCTGTCTTCATTTGCAGGGCACCTGGAAGGACACCACATTCAGATTGCTACGGACAGCTCTACCGCCCAATACTACCTGAACAAGCAGGGCGGCACAGGGTCCGTTTTGCTCTCCAAGGAGACCAGCGACATTTGGGAATGGGCCATAGCCCATCACGTCACTCTCGTGGCAATACACGTTGCGGGCACAAGCAACATGCTTGCAGACGCTCTGAGTCGCTTCCCCAGCCAAACACACGAGCTCACATTAGGCAGCGAATGTCTCCACCAGCTGTTCCATCAGTGGAGCTATCCGCAGATAGACCTCTTTGCCACACATCTCAACTCAGTGTGTCCCAAGTTTTATTCAAGGGCAGGAGCCAGCCCGGGCTCACTGGGAGATGCCTTTCAAGCAGCTTGGAACGGGGCTGTCTTCTACCTCTTTCCCCCTTTCCTCTACTTCACAAGGTCTTAGCCAAGTTGAACCACGAAAGGACAAATGTCATTATTGTCACTCCAGGAGGACAGGAGGTTTGGCCCAGGAGGTCATGGTTTGCAGTGCTCATGTCACTTGCGCAAGGGGAATACATTCTCCTTCCAAAGAACCCCTTCCACTCCCCCCCCCAGTTCTCCAACTCGCTGCCTGGAGGATATGGCCCCAGAGCAGTGGTCTGATAGAGTAACTAAGGTCCTCCTGCATTCTCTGAAGTCTTCCACACGTCGGTCCTATGACGCTAAGTGGAAGCGTTTCTCTGATTGGGCTAAGGCTAAAGATGTTTCGCCAGTAACATGCCCACTGTCCACTGTGTTTGATTATTTGCTTTCCCTTAAAGATGATGGTTTATCGAATTCCTCCATTAAAGTTTATTTAGCCGCAATTTCGGCTTTTCACCCGGAGATTGACTCTTAGTTTTTTCTCACCCTCTCTCCAAAACGTTTTTGAGGGATCTCACTAATTTATACCCTCCTGTCACCCCACCCGTTCCCCAATGGAGTCTCTCTCTAGTCTTATCACAGCTCATGAGACCTCCATTTGAGCCATTAGCCACCTGTGAGCTGGCTCTGCTTTCCTTCAAGGCGGCCTTTTTGGTCGCGATTACATCGGCAAGAAGAGTTAGCGACCTCTCAGCACTCTCACACTCCCCGCCGTATACTAAGTTCCACTCAAACAGGGTGGTGTTAAAGCCAAAACTCTCCTTTTTACCCAAGGTTGTGTCATCTTTTCACCTCACACAGGACGTTGTCCTTCCCGTGTTTTTCCCTCACCCATCATCCGAGGCTGACAGGGCACTACACTCCCTAGACGTTAGAAGAGCCCTCCTTTTTTACATTCAGAGGTCTCATACTTTCCGTAAGGATGATAACCTTTTTGTTTGCTTCGGGGGACACCGTAAGGGACGTCGTGCGTCTCCTCAGACCCTCTCTAGGTGGATCACGTCAACCATTAAATTGGCCTACGAACTTGCTCATCAAGAGTGCCCTCCTATGATTAAGGCTCATTCCACCAGAGCGTATGCGGTGTCCATCGCTTTTTCGTCCAGGATAGATCTTCGTGACATCTGTAAGGCTGCTACATGGTCCATGCCCACCACGTTTATGAACCACTATGCCATGGATGTGGACTCCGCCAGAGATGCAGCCGTGGGACGTGCAGTACTGCAATCTTTATTTCGGTGAATGTCCCACACCCACCGTCCTGGTAAGCGAGCTCGCTACTCTCCCAATGTGGGACTGCATAGAAGCCACGCAGATGAAAAACAGAGTTTCACTTACCTGTAACTGTTGTTCATCTGGTGGATCTTAGATGCAGGCACACATCCCTCCCTTCTTCCCCGCTGTGGGACCTCTCCACTAGACCAGTGGTTGGTTCCGTGGCGGCTGGTTGGAGAACTGGAGGGAAGAGTGCTCCCTCCCCCTTGGGTCATGTGACCGATGGGCGGGAAGGCGGCATGCCCCGAGGGGAGGGGGAGCACTCTCTTTTAGATTTTGCTAGAAGCTGACAAATCTTATCCGTGGCTGGCCTGCGCAGTCCCCAATGTGGGACATCATAGAAGATCCACCAGATGAACAACAGTTACAGGTAAGTGAAACTCTGTTTTTCTGTTCATCACTTCAATAAAGTATGTGTAGATTAGGTTATGGCTACAGGAGTTGTGCACCAGGAGATTGTAAGCTTCTTGTTTTCTTATTATAATACTGTTTGATTAGCCCACTGTTTTATAGGAAATATTAATCAAAACCAACCTTTTATGTATTTCTGTGATTTCTAAAAGATTTTAATTGTTTATAAAACCTAGACCCTTTCCCCATCTGCCTGAAATTTGGCAGGGAAGATCGCTTTGGGTAGTGATACAATCTTTGATACATTTTTGTACCACTTGGATGAGAAGCAAAGATGGTAGTCATAGATGAGTTAAATTGCCTATAAAACTGGGACACATTCTCATATCTGCTTGAAATTTAGCAGAGAGGATCTCCTTGGTGAGAAGTATTAGGCCCTAAAAATCACATCCAAACTGAAAGGAAAACAAAAAAAGAATACAGCTGGCAATTATTTTCAATAAAAATCAAAAAATGGCAAATGTCAACGTATAATGATCTATATTACAAAATAACAGTATTATCTTTGAAAATGAAGCAAACGGGGGAAATTTGTGTATCTCTAATGAGAGTTTACAAGCAGATGCAATAATAAGCAGGCTGTTAACATTCAGTCTTTAGTTTTGGATTATAGTGTGGGGATTTACAGTGGGTAGGATTTTGGATCAAAGTGCTGCATGAGGCCTTCTGACCTTTCTCCTTCTGGTAGCAGCCTCCCTTACCTCCCAAATCCTTGCCAATGGTTATGGACCCCTGAGAGAAGCACCCTATAAGGCAAATGGAAAGAGAAGATATCTGCTGGAAAGAGAACATGGCTGCTACATATGCTACCTACCTAGACCATTTTATTGAGTATACTTTGTTCTTTGTTTGATTGAAACATGTGGGTGTCAAACACTGGCAAGATTAAGACAATTGTATATAGAAAGCAGAGACATAACACGCAAGGGAAAAATGTTTGCTGTGGAGAAAGCGAAACACTTTGTTATAAACAGGCATTTTACAGGACTCTTAAGCTGAAGGCATTTGGAGCCAAAGATTATTTCTTGTCTTGTTGAGAAAGAGTGTGAAATGTAAGAAACAATCACCCAAGGAAAGAGGCTTTTTCTGTTGTGTACACATCTAGCTTTTTCCAAAGGGACATAATGTTCTTTTTTGTCTCTGTCCCATAGATTATCTCTTGACCTTACAATGTGTGGTCAGAACTGCTTATTAGAAAACTACTGCACGTTCCTTATATCTACTGCCATTGTAGCTACATCTTGATTTCCTTTCCCCCTTCTTTGTATAGATAAACTGGAATTCTAGTAGGCATTGATTTTGGCACCTCCCCTTGAAATCATATTGGAAGAAGGTATGACATTGCCACTGCAACTGACCCCAAAATCAAAGATATGGCCATTGCTGTTAGGAGAGCCATAGGTCTGGCTATAGTGTGAATGGAGAAGAACATGTCACCTTCCAAAACATGAGTGTCCTTACCTGCTGTCTTGCTTGCCAAGCCCATGTAGGGTAGCTTTAATTAAATCAAAGAGGGCGGGGGGACACAAGAAACAAGGTGGAATTATTGTGTTACATAATAATTGAATCACATTAAGTCAGAGGGCTAAGAAGAGTGTAACTCTGCTTAGGATTGTGTTGTAAGTCTCTAGTGCATTATGAAATTGCATTTTTGTGTTGAATCGGTTAAGATTCAGAAAAAGTAAAATAGAAGTTTACTTTCTATAAAGACATACCCAGACATTGAGATTCTCTTTCAAGGTCCTTCTGAAGTGTTATAGACAGTCACAAGAGAAAGTTTTTTTTTCTGTAGTGATGTCACAATTTTGGAATGTCCTACTGAAGGAGATCTACTTGGCATCTGCTGAAAACTGTTTTGGCATCTGGTGAAAACTGCTGCCTTTATGAGGGCTTTTAGAGTCTAGGCCAAGAGTACAGACTCTTGTTGTATCGAGCTGTTGACCAGTTCCATGCAGCTGGCCTTGTTTTACTTCTATTAGTTTTATTGTTGTTGTTTTATGGTTGTCATAAATTTGTTTTGCCACCTTGGGCTTACCATATGGGAGGGAATGCAAGGGACAGAAATGTTTAAATAAATACTTGTAACTGCATGTGGAGCCAGTCATCTGGAGGTTCCATCCACACAGCCAAATCTTACCAGACCTCTGTGGGTGTGTATGTGGTCACCTCCCTTTGTGTGGTTAGAGCTACCATGAGTCTCTGCTTTAAAAAGGGGTAGGCCAAATTGCAGAACATGTAACTTTTGATATTATTAATCTTTCCAGACTTTAGATTTATGAAGTTTAGGTGGTAAGGATTGGTCTCTGGCAGACTGTGCTTTGCAGGAAATCAGATTCCCATGCTAAAATTAGAAATCTGGTGCTATTTATCTCTAATTGTCAGTTGCATTCCTGTTCTTGTTCCACAGAATCTTTCCTTCGTTTCCGTAACATCTGTCAAGCACAGCTATTTGTAGTATACTGCCCTTTCATTGTCTTGATCCCAAAATAATGGCAATTCTCAAACTCTCTCAACTATTATTGGCCCTTTAAACCATTTTGTTGGGGCTGTCTTCAGGGAGTAAAATCTCAAAATGTTCAAAAGTTCAGAAAACATTTGTAAGCCAAGCTCAGTTTTCAAAAATAACTTTTGATTTTCAGTTTCTCATATAGAAATTAAATTTTGTGGAAAATATTGCACGAACACTGTCTGTCGAGGCCTTGGATCAAGACTGGTTGAAGTTTAAAAAAGAAAAGAAAATTAGCTCATTGTAACACACAGTGGACTGGAAAAACCCCAGCGTGGCATGAAGCACAGAAGTGCTTTGGAGCTAAGGTAGCCTATGCTGTGGTCCTTGTTAGTATGTGTCTATGACTGTGCTAAACAGTGGCTGGAAGTATTTCTCTAAAGGTAGGTGAAGAGCTTGGAGGTGATAACATCAGCCTAATTCTACCATAGCACGGGGACAGACAACAGCTACCTTGGTAAATGCTGTAGTAGCCTGTGTGAACACATTTAATGCCAGACAGAACTCACATGAGACCATCCTGGGCTACACAACCCACAGTGCTCTCATTTGGTACTGTAACTCAGGAGTTAGGCATAGGATGCCATCACCCATTTCTACTTCTGAGGGGAAATAGTGCCCCTCTCAGCACACAATGGTTTTTGTGGGGAAATGCCTCCTTGTGTGCTGAGGAGGGAGGTGTCTTTTCAGTTCCATTAAACTAGAAGGTTCTTCTCCACAAGCGCAGCAGACACTCAATGAACAACAGTTACCGGTAAGGGCAACTCTTGTTTTCTTTAGCCTTGTGGTAAATGATGGAAACTCAGAGGTAAGTCACATGTTATTAAGTGGGGCTTACTCCCAGGAAAGTGTCCTTAGGATTGCAACCTAAATTGCGTAATTTAGCCACAATATAGTTTTACACACTTTCCTGACATTGAATGATTAATATATCTGAAGGACCATCTCTGCTGGTAAGAACATGTGACACCGCAGCTGGGCCAGTATTTGTTACTGACTGCTCTTCCCCTCCATTTTGCTTAACTGTTCTTCACCAGAAATAGACCTTTCCTTGTGTTGTTCCAGGTCTCTAGAGTAGCATGCCTGAGGCTGTGTAGTAAGCTCCGGCCTTGCTTACTTTTAACAGGATTTGAAAAGCTGTCCCCCCCACCAAGGGTTTTTGTCGATGTTGGGAGTGAATTTTGTGTGTATTGTTAAGAGTGAAAAAAATGCTGTCTTTTTTAAATAATTCAGTTTCTAGTGGGTTTTATTGGTTGGTTTTTAATTTATTTATATTTAAAGGAGTTTTCTGGATTATTTTTATTTAAAAAATATTGTGATGAATTATTCTATTAGCCTCCTTCGGGGATAGGCAGGGTGAAAACATTTCAAAATTACTGTACCTGGACTCGATCCCGTGAACTGTAAGCAAAAGCGATAATGTACATAGTGTTGTTTTGCTGGTGCAAGCAATAGTGCGAGGTCTAGTGCAAACCGTAGCCCTTCACTGCAGTACTGACTTGATCATAAAACATCTTGCACTCTTTCTTGCACACGCAGAAAAGTTAAAGCCAGTAGTTTTAACTTAGCACATGCAGCCCACAAGGTTTATTTTTAATGCTTCTCTTTGGGCAAGGGCTGTAGCACTCATGGAAATGTTCCAGGGGAACTATCTATCTATTTTGTAATATACAGTACATTTTCTCTAGTCTTTATCTGTGATATACATGGACAGATAAATCATGGTCTTTTGTGGTCTTGGCCGTCTTTCCAGTCAAGTACAGCAGAAACAAACTAATGCCCTACGGCATAGTCAGCATCAGGGGCTTTATTTAAATAGATGTTGGCCAGTATTTAGCCACTTAGCATATGGAACCAGTTTGCAGGCCAGACATTGGAAGTACTGCAACTTGATCATGTGTGGTATGAAACACAAAAGGCAGTGAACGACCTTGTCTAAATGATCCCTCTTGGAAACATGCTCCTTTTGGTTAAACTTCACCACATGCATTACATATTATGTCTGAGTTATTAATAGGACCGACAATAACAGCAATTGGTAACTACTGTTACAAGGGGAATGGATCTGTTGACAGAAATGACTGTTGTTCTGGGTGAGAGAGGAAGCAGAATCTAAATATTTTCATGAGAAGCTAGGAGAGAAAGGAAGATATCCAGCCAGGCTATCAGTGAGGTCTGTTTGATTTATGCTGCAGTTCATTTTACATGTGGCTGCCAAGTTTTAACCAACGTACTGTCGAGGCTACTGCTTGTTCACATTCAGCGTCGATGATCGCTTCAACTACTTGAGAATGGAAAAGTTGACTGAAACAGGAACATTTCGTGGCAGAAATAAAATAGGCTTTCAGGAACATTTGAAATCTTGTTTCGATTCATTCAGGTAGTGGAATCTGTCCATAAATGTAGCTGTTTCAAATCAGCCTTTTCCAATCTGTGCTTATCATAATTATTTTCTAACTCTAAGACCCACTTTTCACGGAAGATTTTGATGCTCTCTTGCCACGGAGCAAAAAAAAAAGCGATTTAAATTTATTTTTCATGGGCGCAATTTAAATTCATGTTTTCATGTCCCCGTCAATCCAGAGGTAGTTTTGGTTTTTCATGGGAACAAAGCATAGTGGATTACCCAGTGCAGTTCACCTCTGTGGACACAGCCCCAGCCAAAAAAAGCACCAGTCCCTCCGGTTTCCTTATATAGCTTTTCTATTTACCATGCTCCCCGTTCCCCTCCCTGGACTTGGCCACGCTCCCCCTTTCCCAGACTTTGACAGACGGTCATTATTGTGTCCCCCCCCCCTGTAGAGCTCCAGCCATCCATTGCCAGGAACCTCCATCCAGATAGAGAAGGGAGACCCAGAGCAGACTGGCTTGCCCCTCTTCAGAAGGGTGACAGGAGTTTTGGCTTTGATTTGCCGCTCTCAGGATGCCCCCCCCCCCAACACACACACACACACAGGATTGCACCGGCAGGAGGGAGACCCAGAGCAGACTGGCTGCCCCTCTTCAGAAGGGTGACGGGAGTTTTGGCTTGGATTTGCCGCTCTCAGAATGCCTCCATCAACACACACACACAGGATTGCACCGGCAGGAGGGAGACCCAGAGCAGACTGGCTGCCCCTCTTCAGAAGGGTGACAGGAGTTTTGGCTTGGATTTGCAGGAGAGAGGTCTGTCCTGCCTTGGAGGGAGGCTTTGCCCCGGGCTTGAAACTCTCCTAGCCAATCGCCGTTCACAGGGAGGAGAAATTATCCGACATGGGCGGGGACAATTGGTCCGAACCCAGGAACGTTTTTCATGGAGCGGAAAAAAAACGTGTAGCAACCACAAAGAACGGACCAACACAGGTTTGAGAAGACGTGGAGTTGACACGGTTTTTCTGTTAAACCTCGAAGCGTTCATGAAAAATCAAAAATTTGCCACGGGCCAAAACAAAGGCGAAACCGTGCCAAACCTCCGTGAAAAAATGACCTAACTCTAATGCTAACACAAACTACATGTTACATGGGAGATCTCTGATTGGATTTCCCACCTTTTCTTTGAAAGGGGAGGGGCTGATCTGGATCAGGGTTGTACCTCTGCAGTAAATGAGTTAACCATGACCACCCAAAGAAATTGCCCCTGGAACTGCACTTAGTTGTTAGGGGGATGGACAGGTATTGAAACTATTTTTTTCCCACTTCTGCAGGTAACAGTAACACGGGCGGGTGGGGGTTCTCTTCAAGAAATTGCACCATGGGGAAAGGTATGACTTTCTTCCCTAACACCATGGCCCCAATCCAAATCAGGCTAATCTATGACTACATTTTTAAGG
Source organism: Euleptes europaea (assembly GCF_029931775.1). Taxonomy (NCBI): domain Eukaryota; kingdom Metazoa; phylum Chordata; class Lepidosauria; order Squamata; family Sphaerodactylidae; genus Euleptes; species Euleptes europaea. Next base: position 81,849,163 of record NC_079315.1, on the reverse strand, counting down.
TGGAAAAAATGTCAAGAAATCCAGTCATGGATCTCCTACATAATATATAGACTGTCTCTGAGGATCGGCCACATCTGTGGAGCAGTACATATCTGCTGCTTAGAAATACTGTTAGGTAAAGGTAAAGGACCGGGTCATTCCTGACCCATGGGGTGAAGTCACATCTCGACATTTACTAGGCAGACTTTGTTTACGGGGTGGTTTGCCAGTGCCTTCCCCAGTCATCTTCCCTTTACCCCCCAGCAAGCTGGGTACTCATTTTACCGACCTCGGAAGGATGGAACGCTGAGTCAACCTTGAGCCGGCTACCTGAAACCGACTTCTGTTGGGATCGAACTCAGGTTGTGAGCAGAGCTTGGACTGCCTTACTGCAGCTTACCACTCTGCGCCACGGGGCTCTTCAAGAAGTACTGTTAGCTACCTTTATTTTGGAGGATTACTTCAATGGAGTATGGAATTGAATATTCCAAAGTGTAGGCTTATGATTTAAAAGATAATGTCGGAGCCTTAAAAGTATCCAAGGGTGGCTTCATTAGTGACTAGATAGACACCGAAAGCAAGCTAAGACTAATAGTTGCTATACTATCAAGTTCATTCCACAGCCTGCCACCTTTTGGTGTCCAACCTGCCCTCTTTCACCGCTACAAAATGTCAGAGAAGTGTTCCATGGGTTATGTGTTTTTCTGATTTCCTTGGTGATGTAAGGCCAATCCAGGGCTTCAGCTCACTGTCAGTGAATCCCATGTTACAAAGCAAGCCCACGCTTTAAGGATAATGAATTCATGTTGCACAATAAGTTATCCTTTTTTAACATTTCCCCGTAGTTAATGCAATAAATTTGCTAAAATCGATTAACAGTATCCCCCACCCTCTTTCCCTATCTATGGAAGACATCTGTGATAGTGAAAGCATATAAGGCTGAAGGCTGTTGGAGGTTGTGTTCTTGGGTGATAATTGCTGTGAAATTGCTTGCCGTCTGGATCCTGCCTAAGCAGTTGTGCTGAGAAGCTTCAAAGGGTTCCAAGATGCTACACGCACAACCATAATTGTGTATCCCTACCTGGTATAATTAAAAGTGGACACCAATATTTTAGGAGAAAAGAGATTAAATGATTGGGCTGTGGTTCCCGGAAGAGTTAGTTTTGCTCATTATATTTGGCTTATTTAAGTTTTTTTGGGAAAAAATAATAAGTAGGAATAAAACAGCATTGAGTAACCTGTATTGCCGGAAATGAGCACCGTGTTAGATACATGTTCTTGTTGTAAATAGGCCCAATTACCTCATTATTAATGATATTATTTAAGCACTCATTAAATGTGACATTATTTAATAAGTACACGATAATTTGAAACCTTTATTATAGGATTACTATGGGGGGTTAGAAATCTTGTACTTTTCCATTCAGTGCCTTTCCTTTTGCCCTAAGAATTTAGAAACATCTGACACAGATGCCATGGATGTTTTAATTTCAGGCTCCTAGCAACTTTGGGAAGGCTAATTTGGTGACAAGTTTTTCTGCTTCTCTAGGTTAATTTGTCAATTTAAATAGTGATAATAATCTTCATGCTGTCTAAGCTAGCAAGGTAAATTCTGCAGAATATGTTGAGTTTGTCATTTTCCCTCTTCCTAGACAAGTGGGATTGTTTGTTTGTTTGTTTGTTTGTTTTAAGCCTTTAAGCAAACATGTCTTTAGTTCCTTGATGTTACGCTTTCAGCATTCATTTAGGAAGATAGATCTAGTAAGAGGGGATTTCAAAATAATTTGTTTTCTTTCTCAAACACTAAGGTTCTGGAATATTCCAGTAGCCTTTTATTTAGTTATTAAGACAAGAATGTACAGGTGCAAGGTCTCCCATTTCAGTGGAACATCTCCCACCCCCACTGGGAGAAAAATGGGGGGGGGAGCATTGCCAGAAAAGTGAGGTCATTGTGTCACCCATGGCATCACTATGTCACAGGCAAGGGCCCCCACTTGACTGGTTAGTCTCCTGCCCCACAGGACAGCCTGAAGATCTTGGTGAGCTGCTTCTCACCATGTAGAAACTCCTCAATAAGCTTGTATTGTTGGATTATGAGGGCTTCGTTATGCCTGAATCCTTGTTAAGTTACCAGAGGGCACAAAGGCTATTGTGCAGAGAAGCTCATCCAAACCTCTGTGTGTGCCAGGAGCAAAATTGCTCAGAGCCCTTTTATCTATTCAACTAATATACTTCATTTATTATAGGAAATCCATTTCTGGATAGGATAGAGTAAAATATAGTTCTCTATTCTAACTAACTAGGATGGAGGGAGGACTTGCTTCCTTCCTTCATGGTGGCAAGATGGAGAAGAGTGCCTGCGTGTGTGAGGAGGTGAGGAAGAAGCAGGAAGGAAGGAAGTTTTCCCTAAGAGTAGCAATCTGCACATTAAAAGGGATAGTTCAGGGCAGTGGAGAAAGGATTCCCAGTGTCTTGTCCCGTCTATCCCTCTGACTCACTAGTCTTGTCCCTCTTTGGAGTCTGAGGTAAGAGACAGCACAAAGTCCTTCACTTCTAATGTATATTTCCCGTTGTGACCTTCTAGGGCTACTACTGATAAAAAAAAAAACAATCACCATTGCTTGGCTTTTGTGGGAGCCAGTTGTGCTTGGTGCTGAACAGGGTCTGCTTTTGAGAGGATGTGCAAGTGTCTGGTGCATCCATTTTTAATTCATGCTCCTGGTATAACAGGCAAAGACTGAATGCATGTGCTACACATTTAATAGTGAGAGACAGGAGCATGCCCCATGGGGTTTGCATAACAGCAGAGCCAGATGTGTGGAAGAAGAAAGGCCAAACTACATGTGGCAGCAGGAGTCTTCTGAACAGGTCTCCCACAGGTTTTCTTAGGCTTAAAAGCAGCTTCAGGTGAACCCTTTCCCCCCATATAGTTTCCCATGCAAATCACACACCAACACACATTGAGCTTCTTTTAGCTCACAAGGGAAAGCTTATTGGTACTATAAGGGTTCCTGATTTTTCCCCCTGTGGGGCAAAGGGTAGCTCAGGGAGGAGAGTAAAGGGAAAACAGCATGAGAGAGAGAGAGTTAAAGCCCCCTCTCCCAGGGCCAGGGCCTTGATCTCAATCTCCTCCCCACCACAACTACCCCTGCTTTACACCTAAAACGCAGGGCTGTCTGTGCGATCTAATATAAAGAGAGGCAACATAACTGATTTAAATATAATTTTCATTACTTTGATTAGAATATATTGTATTTTGTGTTACAATGTTCTGTTCTGTACTGTTTTATATCTGTACAGATGTTTCTGTAATTAATTTTAAGGGAGCAATTTAGATGGATATTTACTTTAATGCCCAGTTAATACATTTTAAGGTATAGTGTTTAAATATGTTTATATAGGTCTAACAAACATTGATGCCAACTCTTTCACACTGGCTTTATGTTCTCTGTTGGCACTGCAGTGGAAATGTTAAATGCTCCTTCTGAAAGGCATATGTCTTTAGTTCCAGGTGTCCTTAACTGAACTTACGTTCTCCATTTTGTAGATATACATGTAGTAGAGCTTGTAAATTATTTTCACTGCAGATGTTTGGTTTAAAGAATTTACTAGTTTAATCATTTGCAGTTGTGTAGTCAGGAAAGTATTTACTGGAACCTCGTTAACTTATAGAAGCTAAAAATATCTTTACATACACATAGGAAACTTCTGGTACACATTTAAGAAATTGCCAGATTCAACAGCAACATCTTAAGTCACACCACCCCTCATAGAGGTTTGGAGTAAGAAGTAGTATTTGAGCAGCCCACTGTGTATATAGAATGTTTGAGTCTTGCAGACTAAAGTGTGTGCAAGTGTTTTGGTTACTTATACGGAAAACTTCATCATGTAATTCATTCCCACAAAGAGGCTGCTTTCATGCTGCCTCAGCAGCAAGTGGCATAGGAGTAGGCAAGAACGGCATCCACACACCAATGTCTCCACATCATTTCCTGCTGCTGCCCCACCTTCCCAGCATCACCACTGGCATAAAGGATCCATGGGATCCAACCCCCTGAAATTAGATCCCTGTGACACATAGGGCTGCCAGCCTCCTGGTGGTGGCTGGAGATCCCCTGGGATTCCAACTGATCTCCAGGCAACAGAGGTCAGTTCACCTGGAGAAAATGGCCACTTTGGAAGGTGGACACTAATGCATTATACTCCACTGAAGTCCCTCACCTCCCCAACCCCGCCCTCCTCAGGCTCTACCTTCAAAATCTCCAGGTAGTTCCCTATCTGGAGGTGGCAACCCTCATGAATCTGATTTAGCTAATCTGTTTTTGTTGTTGTTTTTGTTTACAGCAAACTACTCTGTTTAGGCTTGCATTGAGGTAACTGATCCATAGGCAGCTTTTTAGAGATAACAATCACGTATAAATAGGGTCAATTTTGTTATTATGGTGTCAACGCAGTAGTACACAGTAGTTGTAACGCACACACTCTTATACGAGCTAAACAATTCATAGGCTTATAAGAGGCCTATAAATCCCATTCCCAGCAATCCCAGTGTGGTGTAGTTGTAAGAATGTCAAACTATCTGCGAGGTCCAGGTTCAGATCTCCACTGTGCCATGGAAGCTGGCTGATTGACCTTGGATTAGTCATACAGTCTCACAGGGCCTACCTCATAAGGCTGTTGTTGTGGGTAAAAGGGCGCAGAATAGACAATGTAAGCTGCTTTGGGTCCCCATAAAGGTGATGGAATAAATGAAGTAAATACATAGCGTGATTGCAGCAGTTTATGCCGTAGAGGTCTTTGAGCCCAATCGTTTGGGGGAGGGGGTTAGATCCATGGTGGCTGGGAGCAGCGTAGCCACACTGGTTTCTCAGAGGCTTCCCGGCCACCACGGAGCCTTAAAAAAACATTTAAAAATTAAAAATAATAAAAACAGGGGAAATACCCCATTGAAACCAGCAAGGCTGCACCACCAAAAAAGGTGGTGCAGCCTTTCCGCCGCTCAAGGGGGCATTCCCGGGGTGAAAGGGCTGTGGAAACTGCCTAAAGGCAGCTCCACCTTCAGGAATCCCCCCACCCCCAACCCACTGCAGGCTTTCCCTTCCAGAAAGCCCTGCCAGCGTGACTGTGCTGGAGGCGGGGACCGGCAGCACCCAGACACTGGCGTGTTTGCCCTGCGCCGGCGTAGTACCAACTTATTCCATGATAAGGTGGCACCTATGCCGGGGCAGGGTCATGCCAGCTCCAAAGGAGCTTCGCCCCCCACCTTCAGGAATGGGCTGTTTGTTAGTTGTTCTCCCTGGACTGAACCTGGAATGCATTGGATACAAAGTGTGCATTCTACCACTTACTGTGTCCTAACTTCAGATACTTTTAGAAGAGTTTGAGTTGCCCACTGGCCAAAGAGAGAATAATAGTAATAATAAACAGTCTTTCTTGCAATGCATATTGTAACTTGCATGCATGCCTGTTAGAAGATGCGATGTGAAAAACATCATAGTTGGGTACCCTGAACCATTCCTAAACCAGCCTTTTTAAAATCTACCAAGATGGGGTTCTTAAAAAAATAATAATAATAAAAAAAAACCTTTTCAGCTACTTTTTATGGCATCTAAAATTCAGGATTTTTATTCCTAACAATTATTTCCATTATCCAATTCTGCTTTCACATAGCCAAAAAACATCCAGCTCAACCTGAATCAGACTGATGGGGATAACATATTATTCTTTATTTCATTGTTATCCTGCCCTCACTCTTAACAATCTTAGCAATGCACACAGGGTTCTTAGGCTGTTGTCTGTCCAGATTCTGGCCAGGCCCAGACCTGCTCAGCTTCATAGACGCAAGAACAGCAGGCACCTTTAACTCGTTTTCTACTAGCCTTCTGTTATAAATAGCCAGATGCAGCTAGAGAACACAATGTAAATCTATGTTGTTGTACACAAAGGGTTTTTTATTTAAGGCAAGGTTCAGATGTCTGATTTTAAAGGTCAAGGTTAAAATGCATAAAATCAATATTTTAAGATCATTTGTGGTCTTTTGGGTAATTGACATGAATAACAGCAAGGTTATCAGCATAGGCCGGTTTCCCTTTTTGTGGAGGTAGGAGAAGTAAAGAATTTGTTCCCTTGGTTTGTAAACCTTCATAAATCCATTGAAATGTTTATACAAATAAATCACAGAGGGAGCAATCCTAAGCAGAAGTTAGTTTCATTATACTCAATAGAGTTTACTACCAGGTTTTTTTTAAAGGATTCCAGCCAGAAAGGGGATTGGGCAGAAATGTAGACCTTGTTCCCTTTCAGGTGCTATAAATACTGTATTTTCCCGTGTATAAGACAATGTTTTTTTCTTTAAAATTTTGCCCCAAAATTGAGGGTCACCTTATACACAGAAGCTGGCCATTGCTGCTGGCCTCTTTCCCCACTCACTCTCTTCTCCGCCCATCAGCTGATGGGCAGGGAAGAGAGTGAGCTGCCAAAGAGTCCTGTTGCCCTGCCAGCCAGCGTCCGGCATTCAAACCAGTCGCCGCCCACCTGACCGGGCAGGCGGCAACCTGCTTGGACTCTGGATGCCAGCTGGCCAGGGCGACAGGACTCTTCCACTCACTCTCTTCCCCGCCTGTCAGCTGACAGGCGGGGAAGAGAGCGAGCGGGGAAAGAAGAAGGTGGCCCTGGCCGGCCGGCATCCAGTGTTCAAACCGGTCGCCGCCGGCCCCACCCGTCAGCTGTTGGGCAGGGTGGGCGGCAACCAGTTTGAACGTTAGACGCCAGCCGGCCAGGGCATAAGAACATAAGAAAGGCCCTGCTGGATCAGACCAAGGCCCACCAAGTCCAGCAGTCTGTTCACACAGTGGCCAACCAGGTGCCTCTAGGAAGCCACAAACAAGACGAGTGCAGCAGCACCATCCTGCCTGAGTTCCACCACACCCAAAATAATAGGCATGCTCCTCTGATACTAGAGAGAATAGGTATGCAGCATGACTAATATCTATTCTAACTAACAGCCATGAATACCCCTCTCCTCCATGAATATGTCCACTCGCCTCTTAAAGCCCTTCAAGCTGGCAACAGGGCGACAGGACTCTTTCGCCCCCATGTATAAGACGACCCCTATTTTTTTCTTAATTTGGAGTTCAAAAAACTAGGGGTTGTCTTATACATGGGGGCGTCTTTTACACTGAAAAATACAGTATGTGCTTGGACTACTTCAGAGAGCTCATGGAGAATATCAATTAAATGTAATTCTCAAAAAGTTCTCTTCATATAGAAAACTAGATTCGAGGGTAGGTTCTGCCAGCCTTTTCTTTGTATGTGGATTGTTTTTGTATGTAGGAATCTTTAATCATATGAGCTCCCACCTTAAGTCTGAAGTGGCACAATGGACCTCGATTGTATAGCTTTACTGAGCAGTGTATCATAGTGTACCCAAAAAATCGATAATGTATCGATTATCTGCATAATCGATACATGTGGCCTGAATCACAGGGGTCCCCTTTCATATTCTCCCTAAAAAGTGCCCCTTATTTGATTTGTATTAATACGTATCTGATGTGTTTCCATAGTTGATTCTTGTGTACTGAAAACTAAGTTTTGCTTCTTAAACTGAACATGGCGAAAAGAACATATTCAACAGAGAAATGGTTCTGTTTATTGTCTGAAAGTAAGGCTTTTTTTGTAAACTCAAATCGAGAAAAGGAGGTAACTTCCATTTGAAAAACTAGTCTTTTGCACATTTTTTAAAATTGGTTAGTATGAGTTGGGTGCATTGGATATGTTGCGTGTGTGTGTGTGTAAAGTGCCATCAAGTCGCAGCCGACTTATGGCGACCCCTTTTTTGGGTTTTCATGGCAAGATACTAACAGAGGGGGTTTGCCAGTGCCTTCCTCTGCACAGCAACCCTGGTATTCTTTGGTGGTCTCCCAGGAAACAGCTATTGTAGGTTTCTGCATGCGCTTTTCCCAATCTTTCTGCACTTAGCTTCCCACTGATGTTAATCCCCAACAAAGTTTGGGGTGAGAGGCTGATTCCTTCCTTCCCACCCCATCCCAATATTTGACTTTGGTTCTTCCAGGGCGTCAAACATGGTTCTCCTGTACCCATTTTATCTTGCAACAGTCCTTTGAGGTAGGTTAGGCTGAGAGAGAGAGAGAGACTGGCCCAGCATCACCAAGCAAGCTTTGTGGCAGAGTGGGGATTTGAATCGCTCAGATTCTAGTTGAACTCTGTAACCACGACACCATGCCAGCTCCCAGTTTTATAAATGTTTATGGTTTCTTTCTTTCTGCCTTCCTCAAACAAAAGTATTTTCCTAAACTTAACCCATTCTATCAGGGCTAGATTGTTATTTTACAAAGCATAACCTTACAGTGAACTCCTGTTTGTTGAACTTAGTTAACCAAAGATTATAAAACCTGGATGAAAGAATGTGCTGAGACCATCCAAAACAATTCCGCGTATCATGCTCTTGTTAATTTTATGTTGCTTATATTCTCGGTTGATTCACAGTTATACAACACATTCTGGAGGAGATCCTGGACCGATGTTGTGAGCATAAGCCACTGCAAATTTGCCTACTTTTTTTTTTTTGCACACTTTCAGCTATCAGTAACCACTCCTACACTTCCAGGCTGCAAGTGAGATGCAGAGTGGGTCACACTGTAACTTATTCTGTGAAACACCTAAGGCACTTTGTTAGAGAAGCAAAACACAAAAATAACTTTTACTGGACTACATCTGTGGATAAAAGTGTCCTGCTTCAGTGCTACGATTGGCAATCAATCTGGAAAAAAAAAGTCTTGCCCCTTTAAAATAGGACCAATGGGCTGATATTAGCTATCTGGTGATATTTACCTCCATGCCATGAAAAACTGCCTGTTTCCACATATTAATCATGTATTAAAGGGCCAGGACATTTTTCTCCAAGCCAGTTAGCAACTCTACTCAATGCTATTTTCTTCTTTCCCCAAGACAGGTTTCTATCCTTGTATTTTCATGTTGCTCTTAATGTTGCTCACCTAATAAATGGCTAGACTCTGTCATGCTAAGTATAACTGCTGGAAGAATAATGAACCAGGTCTGAAGGTAGGAGAGTCTGGTCCATGGGCAGCCCAATCCTGAAGGGGGATAGTTACAGCGCACCTGGGTATGGCGCAGCCATGCCGCCCCCTGATTGGTTTGCTGTGGGGCGCAGCAAGCCGAAAATGGTATTTTAAAGGCAATCCCGTGAAACTCTTCATAGAGTTTCACAGGGCTACTCCTACCTTTTTGCAGGCGTAACTCCGTGCTCGCAAAAAAGGGTGTTCCCAGGCCAAAAGGCAGCTCCACCGGTGGGAATACCCCCTTGGGTGCCTGCACAAGACCTTGCGCTGGAGATATGCTGCCAGCAAGGCTGCGCTGGCACCCGTGGCTTGCACTGCCTGCGGCTCCCCTACAGCAGCATATGTGTTCCTGTGCTGGCATCCATGCCAGTTTGGATGGCGTAAGTGGCACTTATTCCGTTGTAGGGGTCACGCCTCCTCCTCATCTGTTTCGCCCCCCCCCCTTCAGGATTGCACTTATACAACAATTATACTCCTGAGTTTGAGGATAAGGAGATATCATTAGCTGCTTATATTAGTTGCAAGTGGTTAATGGAGGAGACACTCTAATATTCAAATCTGTCCACTTGAACAACCCTACCCTCTAATAATCTTTTGTTGCAATTTGAGGGCCAAACGAGACATTATCTCAGAATTTGAATGCATGGTCCCAACCATATTTTGCCCCCAAAACAGGGATTTCACTTACTGAGTGGGAAGAGGATGTGGTAAATAATCTCTAGCAACTAGTCTGTTCCTCAAGGCTGTTTGTCCCCAGCAAAGATTATTTCCAGTTTTGGAACCAAGGGGATGGAAAATAAACAAATAAATAAATAAATGGTGAGACTTTGCTGAGGAAATTGGCCAAGTGGGAGAAGAAAAACACGCCATTTGTCTTCTGATTTTTCTCTCCAAATATCCCTCCAATCTGCAAATTATCATTGTGAGGGAAATACAGAGTTGGGAAACCTCACTGTCCTTCATTCTTAATTTAACCTGTAAGTAAATTTGTTTGGAAGCAGGTGGACTGCAGTTAATGGAACTTACCACCAATAAACATGTTCAGAACTGAAGAGTGTATGTATAGGAAGATGCCTCTTCCTGAGTCAGAGTTGTTAATAGCTTTTCAGGGTTCCAAACAGAGATCCTTTAACTACAGACATTAAAGATGTAATCTTATGCGTAAAAAGCTTTGTGATCATCTGTAAAGAAGTACTGTGCACAGAACAGTTTTGTTTCTTTTAAAGACTGTACATTTAAAAAGCAATTCTAAGCAATTCTACTTGGAAGTAAGTCCAATGTGGAAAAAACACTTTCCTGGGACAAAGCCCTATTGAACTCTGTGATTTACTTCTGAGTAGATCTGCTTACGGTTGCACTTGCATAGCAATTTAGGTAACTTTACATACATAAACACAGGGAGGTGCCAAAAGCTTCAGATCCAAATATTGACATTCAGCCATCTGCTGGGCACATGGCCATGTACCTCTGTACCGTTTTAAAAAGTTTACACTAAGATCTAACTTATATTATTCATTCCTGTTGTGTTTCCAAGGATACTAAATCAGTGATTTACTTAGCAGCCAGGAATATCAAACTACTAACTGAGTGAGGGGGTAGTTAGGGGACAGCACAGCCTCACAAGAGGTTTCCCAGTCCAAAATAAGAAAATAAAAATGGCGATCTGCACAAAACCCTGTTGAAACTCCTCCACTGAGTTTCAGTGCCTGCAAAAGGGGGTGTCCCCAGGCCAAAAGGGGTCAGGGAGCTGACTAATGTCAGTTCTGCCCCCAGGAAGGCCCCCCCTTGACGCCAGCGCGAACACTTGCACTGGAAAAAATGCTGCCAGGGAGCACCACTGGCACCCAAACCTTACACTGCCTCATTGCCTCCTGGAGCCCTGCGCCACTTTGGATGGTGCAAGTGGCACTTAGCTGGCACTGAGGTCATGCCGGCTCCTGAGCATCTCTGCCCTCCCCCCCCCCCAGGATTGCTTTGTAAGTAGCGCAGGTCAGTGGAGCTATTTCCCCCCTTCAGATTTATCATCCAATTTTTCAGCTACAATTTTACTTTGGAATAGATGCATATGGGAAATGGGCATGACAATTATTATTTTAATGTTTTTTAAAATATTTTATTTTCCTTGTAAATAATAGGGACAGGAAAAAAAAGAAATGTATAATGACAACAATACAGTTACATCAAAAGAAAAAAAACCCAGTAAATTTACTGTGCTTTATTGTGTTGATCAGGTGCAAGCTGATCTTCCAGTCTCTTCAGTTTGTGCTGCGAGACTAGATTGCACTGGATTTTCACAAAACTGCATTTTCAAAGACATTGCTAGTTCAAATGGATTGGTGTCTATTAGCATCACTAAGGACTACTAAGAAGAAGAAGAAGAAGAGTTGATTTTTATATGCCGGCTTTCTCTACCACTTAAGGAAGACTCAAACCACCTTACAATCACCTTCCCTTCCCCTTCCTGCAACAGACACCCTGTGAGGTAGGTGAGGCTGAGAGAGCTCTAAAAGAGCTATAACTTGCCCAAGGTCACCCAGCTGGCTTCGTGTGTAGGAGTGAGGAAACAAATCCACTTCACCAAATTAGCCTCCACATGTGGAGGAGAGGGGAATCAAACCCGGTTCTCCAGATCAGATTCCACCTCTCCAAACCCCGCTCTTAACCGCTACATCACTTAGATGAACACCAAAGGGTAGGATTTTATTGAAGCACAGCATCTATGTATGACTGACTATGTGATTTGTGAGTGATCTAATTGTCCATTTAAACAATTGCCTGCTGAGTGGAGGAGCAAGGATGGGGGTGTAGCAGAACTTGGTCAGGTAGTATGAGAATGCACATGTGCAAAAAGCCATTTGCTCTGTACTGCATGGTTAAGAAGGAATTTAGTGAAGCAACCCATCGAACCCCTATGAACAGATTAACAAATTGTCAAACTGATCACTGAAAAATCAGGTCCCTATACGCGACTGGTGAACAGGATGTGAGCCAAATTGACGGTTGTGTGAGCATCCCTATGTAGGATTGTGCTGTTGTGTATTTGATTTAGCTTCTCCATTTCATGGTCTCACAGTGGTTTTCAACAGTTTCTGCAAACACATTGCTGTTTTCAAAGGGTCGACAATTTAACCTATAATAATTTTATATAATACATAGCTGGCGGCCAGAGCTCAGTTCCAGGTGTGGTATTGATGATGACTTTAGACCTTTGTCCAGGAGGTAAATAAACCTTAGTTCCTGGTTACTGGAAAGCCCTTCCTCTCCAGCAGAAGCCCAACTGTCAATAGAATCCATCCAAAAAGAGGCTGGAGAATGAGATGGATAGGAACAGATCTCAGTCCCTAGCGTGGTTGTACTAGTGTCTGAGGAGCTCTTCCCAGATCTAGAGCCTATGTATCTGTCCTAGTTCTGTACACAGCCTTTTTGGTCTCTAACACAGTTTTCAAAGATGACATGATATTTCAGTGTCTGACTATTTATGTAGTTGTGTTCATTGCCACAATGCAAAATGTTTGGTATGTCTGCAGATCACTTCCCCATCACTTCCCCATTAGTGGACTCCAGAAACTGAAACTGAATAATAGTTATAAAAGTCACTATTGGAAAGAATTTCCAAATTTGTAGCGTTATGAGTAACAGATTTCGGCTGTCTCGGACCATCTGTTGAGCCAACCAATAATATGAAGCAAGCTTTGCTAGAAGGGAATAACTAGAGGCAGCCAATATGCAATCTTTTGACATCTGTAGTAGAGCCCAAAACAAAACTGAATAAAAATAGCATTTTAACAAAAACATTAGGCAATATCATGGGAGTCTGCCTGGTGATAGCTGTGAAAACTGTAAGTAGAGACTTAATGGCATACAACGGATACCAAGCAGACATTATTTTTCTCCATACATTTAATGAGCTGAAATGCTTAATAATAAACAGAGTGGATATAGCCCAATGTTACATTAACATGTCAAGAGAAACATTCTCAAATGATGTGAGTCTCAAGGTGACAAAGAGGTCAGTTCTAGTTTTGTGGACCTGGTATGTGTGTGTGTTAAGTGCTGTTTCTGTAAGTGGCATTATTTGTTAATCTTACATGGCCTTTGATCAGGACGTGTCTGAGAAAAAGCCACATGACTCTGCTGGGAGCCCACATCGTTTATTTTTGTAAAGCAAAGGAAGAAGACCTTGTCCTCACTGGAACCCCTTTCTTGGCTATGATTGGTATTCGGTTAATGATTCCTCCCCCCCCCCCAACCTGTGTTGGCCATCAGATTTTGACCTTCACCCAAACGTTAATATAACATCCCTGTTTGCTGTTGTTTCACCATGAAATTCAATACATCCATTTAGTCTGTTTGTTTCCCTGTTTTTTGGTAGTGACTGTTACTACTTTAAGGTACATAGAAGTATAGGTCAGAAAAGATCTAAAAATAAAGTAATCTAAACCCTTGCACCAAGACATAATCCATTGGGTTGGATGAACAATAAGAACAGTGCAATCCTACATAGTTACACCCTTCTAGGTCCATAAAAGTAAATATATTTAGAAGGGTATAACTGTAAAAAAGATTACACTGTAAGTGTCTGAGTTAAAGGGACCCTGATTCATGTAAATCATGTAGTCCACATAGGTATTGTTTTTAAAGATAGAGGCACCAGATTTTCAGCATAGCTGCTGGTGACTCTCCTTACAAGAACCCCCAAGGTTGGTGAAGATTGGGTCAGGGGGTCCAATTTTTCTCCATTGGAAACAATGGAGAATGGATGGGGGCCCATAAAATAGTACCCCCTGATTCAATCTTTACCAAACTTGGTGGTTCTTCTAAGAAGAGTCACCTGTAGCTACACTGAAAATGTGGTGCCTCTGCCTCAAAACAGTTTCCCCAGAGCCCTGCAAATATTTCCCAATAGTTTCCTTATACTGGGAGAAAGCTGGAAAAAGCTGTGTTTTTTGTTTGTTTGTTTGTTTCAGCATATCCGAATGCACATCTTTATCAAAACAGAAGGCAGGCCTCACATGGGTGGGGAGCATGTGACCAGAGATTCCATCATGTGGCAGCTATAAAGATGAATGGACACATCTAAATTGATTTATCAGGAATGTAATGGGTTCAAGAGAGATCCAGGTGATTTTGTTAATGATCCAGGGGAAAACAATATTCCTTTTTAGATGCTCTCTTAACAAAATCACCTGGATCTCTCTAGAACCCATTGCATGCCTGATGTATGCTCTCAGGTATTTCATGCTTTTTGCCTGACACAGACCCCCAGCAGTGGTGATTCTCCCCTACCCATGCCACTGGGGCTTTTTAAAAACTCTCTAGCCCCTTTCATTGTGGAGATGTGAAAGGACCATGACGCTGTGGAGAAGCAGGGGGGAAACCTACTGCCCGGTTGTATTCAAATTCAGGGCCAAAAACCCAATTAGAAATGGTCTTTGTCTTGTTCCCAAGCACTTTTTGCCCCATAATGTACCATATAGTTAGAATCGAGCCCAGTAGCATTTTCGAGACCAACAAGATTTTTTAGGTGTGAGCTTTTGAGAGTCAAAGCTTCATTTGACTCTCAAAAGCTGATACCCTCAAAATCTTGCAACTGGACTTGAATCTAGCTGTTCAACTGCAGACAAACAAGGCTACCCTCTGAAACTATCTTCATGGAATGCACCATATACATAGTTCAACAACAGATGTGGATGAATCTTTTCCCCTGTACTAGTTTTTTAAAAAGAGGGTGTCCTTGCTTGGGATCTTGCTTTCTAATGAGCAGTCAGATCCATAAATGCATTAAACTGTATTTGTTTCACTTTGTTTTGGTTTTCTTATTTGGCTAAGGGAGTAAGTAGCCTTAGGGAATGAAATTGTGGTGGTAAAGGCAAATGACAATAGCTTTCATGTTGACTTCTCATTTTACCTTCCATCATTTGAAAATCAAAAGGAGAGAGTGCTTAGGTTGTTTATGGAAACTGTTTGGCAGGTTTAGCAAAGTGCATTGTAATTGCATGTTCATGGCAGCTGAAGTCTTGTAAGACACTCTTATTTGATTGTACAAGCTGTTGTATCAGGGCCTATCCAGCCTCATTTTCTGCCTCTGCTGTTTCTTTTCAATCTTCATTTTTATTGCTAGACTTTACATTGTTGTATTTCTATTATTCTCATATAAAAATTACAGCAGTGACAGAATTGATTGTACAGAATCCAGATCAATCCACAACGGTTTGATCTTTCAAAGCCAAATATCCCTGTCTGATTTGATAACTCATTGTCTTCAGAATTTCCTGACTCGGGTCCCACTGAACATATGACCCACTGAACTTAAAGCATGTGACAGGAAGAGCCTTTTGATATCAGTGTCATGGAGGGGAATCAGAGTTATCTTTTCATTGGGGACAAGGTCAGGATTGTTAGCAGCAGACCAAGAGAGTCAGGGACAGAAAACACAAACAGAACATCAGGAAGCATACCATAGTGAGGAAGAAGACAAAGGTCAGAGCCACGGAGGAATCTTCTCCACCGCTGAATGATCTAACCTCACCATTCTGTTCCTTTTACACGCAGAGAGAGAAACAGAGCAGACGAGCTGAGGCAACCTTGCCTTCTGTACATGCATAGTAGCAGCACAGAACTTCCAAAAAGCAGCACAAAATAGCATCTATGTAGGGACTCACATTCCACCTTGGGTCCCAACTCACAGACCACGTTAACCTATACAGAAAAAATAATACAGCACAGGGGGGTTTTATGTTCATTACCACAGTGTCATAATTAGGATGCAGGGGGAACTAATGTGTCTCCTACGGTGAAGGGTTGTTAAGAAACTACTAAACATAGATGGCTCAAGGAGGTAAGACATGGCATTTACCATGAGTGAAGCAGCATTTCTTCCACCCATTCTGAAGAGTTTCATTGTGTGAACTGGTTGAAAGCGTGGCCTTTGAGGTGTAGAGCTGGAAAGAAGTACCCAGGGCTCTTGATTTACCACATTCACTGTCTATAAGAGATCACACAGCATCATTTTCACTTAATCAAAAGCCAGATTTGATACTATCACTTTCATTTTTACACTGAACCCAGCTGGCCACTGAGAGGCACTCTTTATCCACGCTCGTTTTAGGAATGGGAAGGGGGGGCACTATGAGACATTCTGCCCTTTCATTCATGTTTTTTTTCTCCATCTCAGTGGTTCTGCAAAGGCCATTCTTTACACTGAACGCATGTGTGGAACAAGACGATGTGAAGCACTGTCTGCAAAGCTCCTGAATGGGCCATTCTGTACTTGATGTCATAGAAACACAGTGAAACACACTACTTTTGACAGAACAAAAGAATTACATGAATATGACTCAAACGGCCCATTATTTTAAACAGTAAATCATTGTAGTAGGGCTGAAAATTTGCTCTTTTGCAACGTGAAGAATTTGGCATGAGACATTTCAATAATTACATGTCTCTGGTGGCATGAGATGAACTGAGGAAATGCTAAGCCAGCATTTAGCAAATATTGTGTCAGGACAGGGCGCACAAATACATGATGGAAGCTTTGTGGAAAAAGCAGTGGGCTTCTAACAGTTGGGAGGCTGCACTTGATCTCAAAAACAAAATTCCTTCGATGGGCCTCCTTAGTAACATATGATGGGTTGGGTCCAGCCAGCATTTTCACTCAGTCTTCTCCAGTTCTACTTACTGTAGTCCCCGTCCCACATGGCTTTTGTCCCTGCAGGTCCCAGTATCTCCCTGCAGAACTATTACAAGTGGTTTTTGGGGGTCCCCTCCTCCCTTTTGCACCAGCGGCAACATTGGCTGTATCCAACGTTTTGAGGCATACTTTGAAGGCACTGCAATACAGCGTGCATATATTGTGTGTGTTAAGTGCCGTCGAGTCGCTTCCGACTCATGGCAACCCTATGAATGAAAGTCCTCCAATATGTTATAAGATAGCATATATTATAAGATAGCTAATGGTAAAGTTAAGAGCCCCATGGCGCAGAGTGTTAAGCTGCAGTACAGTCAAAAGCTCTGCTCACGACCTGAGTTCGATCCCATCGGAAGTCAGTTTCAGGTTTCCGGCTCAAGGTTGACTCAGCCTTCCATCCTTCTGAGGTCGGTAAAATGAGTACCCAGCTTGCTTGGGGAGTGGGGGATGTAGATGACTGGGGAAGGCACTGGCAAACCACCCCATAAACATAGTCATCCTAGTAAATGTCGGGATATGACATCACCCCATGGGTCAGTAATGACCCGGCGCTTGCACAGGGGACTCCCTTTATCTTTAAAAATAAAGGTCCCCTGTGCAAGCACCGGGTCATTCCTGATCTGTGGGGTGACGTCACATCCCGACTTTTCCTAGGCAGACTTTGTTTACGGGGTGGTTTGCCAGTGCCTTCCCCAGTCATCTTCCCTTTACTCCCAGCGAGCTGGGTACTCATTTGACCAACCTCGGAAGGATGGAAGGCTGAGTCGGCTACCTGAAACCGACTTCCGTTGGGATCAAACTCAGGTCGTGAGCAGAACTTTTGACTGCAGTACTGCAGCTTAACACTCTGTGCCACGGGGCTCCTTTATCTTTACCTAATGGTAAAGTTGGCTACTGAATTATGCATCCTACCTTATCACTAGAACTGAAGGTGTTCATTCAGTGGGAGGAGAAGATCCCTTCCACCTTGAAAAAGGTGTAAAACACATAGGGCATGATTCAGCCAAAATAAAGCAGTTTTATTTCTCATTGATTTGGGCAAGACAGCTAACACATTTCAATCTTTCTCACTGAAATCAGTAGGATTTAAAAGTGCTTAATTTTGGCAGATTGCTCCTATTCTTATTTCTACCTCATGCTTACATAGGCATTCATTCTTGTAATATAGCAAGTGCAAATTAAAGGGTGCAAAAAGTGAACGAACATTTGATGAAGTTATACTCTGAAAGTGTTCTGCCATGGTGGCAAGCATAGCACAGAGTCACATTAAATTCAGGAGCTATGGGTTTTTATCATAGTTGCTTTAACTCTGGTGATTGCATAAGCAATTACATGTTGGAGTAGTCGGTACTAGAATTAGTTTTTGACTTCATTAATGTGTCTATTGACCCTCTGATGTCTCTGATACATTTCAGAAGATGTGAGTGTTAATTTGGCACAGAATCCAAAAGAGCTGCTTCTAGCATCTCATCAAATACATCACATAACAGTGGCATAACAGCCAGGTACTTGAAGATACCACCGTGTGCTTGAAAGGTTAATGCAGTGAGGCCCCACTGGGAACCATAGCACCTACCAATGATTTTCCTCATGCCTGTTTGCTTCCCTGCTTCCTTATCTGAAGAGGGATTCTCAGTATGAGAAATTAAATTAACTGTAACTCATAAGAAAAGACAGGGAAGGAGAATAATTTAGGATTTATGTTTCTCCAGTATCAGCCCGGGAAACCCACCTAAACTCCTAGACCCTACTTCATTCACAATACCTTCACATATACCTGAAATAAATATGTATACCAATGGACTTCACAGTGTTCGCCAACTGGAATCCCTTATCAGTGTCCCTGATCCTGCAAAGACTTGTAAGCTGAGGCTACTCACCACAATTAGTTTCAATTGCGTAAATATTAGTAGGCTAGGGCAGTTATAATATTACCTGAAAAGGTTTTTTGCCACCCTTGAAAAACAGATATCTTCCATTTATGCCCTCAGAGTGTCATTTAACTATATGTGGAGAGGATTAGGGTTAATGTCTCCCATTGCAACCATTTTGTGTTGTCACCCACTATCTTTTCTCAAAATTCCAAAAGTCTCTGTGGTCTCAACATGTGACAAATCAGTTCTCCAAAGGTACTCAGTAACAGTATCAATTACATATGCTTTGGAATAGCACAGGAAGAAAACATGAGATCATGGGTGTACGCAAGTGGCATGCACATGAAAGTTACAAATAGTGCTATAGTTCCAAACCAGCCTTTTACACCAGCATAATTACACAGGGCCAGAATTGGACTTTGTGTGGTAGAGGATGGATGCAGTTATGTCTCACCTCCACCTTGCACATAACATCATTGTAAGCATATGATCCATGCAAATGCTACACCATGTAGAGTCCCATTTCTTCAATTGCATGGGAGCTTTGATTTGACTGGGCAATTGAACGGAGCTCCTAATTGACAAATGACATTATCTGCGTGGTAGAGGAGAGAGGTGTCCACGCTGCTCCACCGCTACACAAAGCTCATCACCAGTATGAGCCAAGTGTGTGTTAAAAACAGAGCTGTTCTAAAGGTTTTGGGGGCTATGAACTCTGTTTTTCGAGATGTTACACAAATACATATGAGAAGTGGCACTATGTGTGCATCTGTAGTTATGTGCCAATGTTCGCATTGAAAATGTAACCTATGAGAACCCTAGTAGCGGTTTTTGTAACTGAGGGGGTTACCACATTATGTATTCCCAGCAATGTATTAAGAGTTTGAAAATGTTATAAAAAATACTGTTCGCACTTTCTATGTATTCCCACCGATGTATTCAGAGTTTGAAACTGTTATAAGAAATACTGTTCGCACTTTGTTTGGTCCCTTTAGCTGTGAAGACGTCTTCCAACCATTTTTTAACCATGGCATCCAAAAAACCCTTTAAAGCGATGTTTTTTATAACATTTTCAAACTCTTAATACATCACTGGGAATACATAATGCGGTAACCCCCTGAGACATGAGGCTCAGTTCCTCCTCCTAGCTAGTATGCAATCATAGAAACTGTGGCAACTGTATCTGTGGGTGGGATATTTCATCTGTTACATTCTGCACAAATGCTGTCCAATATGGTTCGGGTGACCTTAGCTTCCTTTTTCCAGTGCTTAATTCTAACCAATTTTTGACCAAATTGTTTCAATTCATATTGATTTTTCATTTTAATTGAAATGCTTTACCAAAAAAAATGTCATAAAACTCGTTCTCTGTTTTGTAAGGATCCACTAAGCTGAACCAAAGTAACGGCTTACTTCTTAGGAGCCATGAATTAACCAGAAAGAGTTTTGAAAAGGATTTCCTCCCCTGCTGCTTGAAATGCAGTCCTTTGCTCTCTTGCCTGTAGGGATATCAAAGTTTGGTGGAACTTCCCTTACCCTATTACAACCACACTGGAGCACAATTTGCTCTTTCATTTGTAACAAGTGTTTTGCTGGTTTTAATTACTAGAAAATGCTTTTCTGTACACCTAGATTTGCTTGGTTGCTTGCTCCAAACCCAGCAGAAATATTTATCTCCTAGGGCCTCTTAGATCTAAACAGCTCCCAGTGTTTCAGAGTGCAGAACTGCAGAGGAACTGCAATCACCTCTGGAAAGGAATGTAAATAGAGTTCAGCATCTATCACTGCATAAGGAGCTGTTTCGAACAAGCTGTGTCTGGCATTTTCTCCATCCCTATCTGCAGCACTATGGTTTGTGCAACAGTGTTGTGAGTGGTGTGTATGGATTTTAGTTGCTGTGGTGGTTCCAGATAATAAAAAATGCAAAATAAGTGAGGGGTTATCTTTTGTGGGACCAATATCTATCTGCGAGTGACATAAACTTGCCCAGTATTGAAAGCATTAAAGTGGTGAGAGAGGGCTAACACCATGCAAGCATTGTGTTGCTTTCTGAACATCTCAGCAGTCCTAGATATTTTATTTGGGCCAAGCTTTCTGTTGACTTATGCCACACACTATAAAGGTAAAGGTCCCCTGTGCAAGCACCAGGTCATTCCTTATCCATGGGGTGACGTCATATCCTGACTTTTACTAGGCAGACTTTGTTTACGGGGTGGTTTGCCAGTGCCTTCCCCAGTCATCTTCCATTTACCCCCAGCAAGCTGAGTACTCATTTGACCGACCTCGGAAGGAAGGAAGGCTGAGTCAACCTTGAGCCGGCTACCTGAAACTGACTCCCGTCGGGATCGAACTTAGGTTGTGAGCAGAGCTTGGACTGCAGTACTGCAGCTTACCACTCTGCGCCACGGGGCTCATGCCACACACTATATCTCAGCAAAGTATGCTACAGTGTTTACATTGGTAGTGCAACCAGGGCCATCCTGGCTGCACAAGCAACCCAGTGGTTGCTTGAAGAGGCAAACTATATATTTTTTTAAATATTGAAATATGACCTGAGAGGTGTGCCTCCAAGATGTCTGTCAGTAGCCCAAAGGATTCTGGGGCTCAGTAGTTGGATTGTATGTTCCTTCTGTGTGCATTCCAAAGGCTGAGGCCCAGTCTTCTCGGCTCCACCACTTGGCATGGCAGTGGCAAAATATCTTTGGCTGGCCCCGTCTCATTGATAGATGGCGAGATAAATAAATGTCACTGTTCATTTGCGTCAGAGGATGCTGCATCTGACAGGTTATTTTCCTGAAGGCACGACAGGCTTATTCTTGAGACTCCGCAAGTTTCATGTAATTAATGGAAGAACTGGCCTTAATCGAGTTCAGAAATTATTCTCATATAAGCATTCTCCTATAAAATGCATTTCAAAATATGCCTGAACTCTTCTGCACTAAGCTAAGGCGAAAATATCTCTTAGGTTGCGTTCATTACTGGAAATAAGCTTTTGTTCAAATCAGACTTAAGTGGATCACACAATAACCACAAGAATAGCAACTTAGTAACTGTGAATTAAGAACATGGCTGATGGGTTGGATCTGTTTCACAGCTGATGCCTGCATACTTGTACAAACATAGCTGCTGCTGCAGTTGAAAGGATATGTTGTTAAAATACATCTGCCCTAAAAGGATGCAATTTTACTCTCTTCTAACATTGTCTCCTGTTCTTCAGTGACACTTTCCAGTATTTGTCAGTTAGCAGATGCCTTACATTGAACAGCTCACAATTCGGCAATAGTGCTGCATTCTAAAAAAAAAAAAAGGAAGAACAAAAGCTAGGAAAGGGAGAAAGAGAAGATGCTGCTGAGGCTGGAACCAGCCAGTTTGAGCCGGCACCATTTAGCAGTGACGGAGAGAGTAGAGGTGGGATGGGGGAAGGGAAGGCACTCACAGGCAGAAATCAGGCATCTGTGTTCCGAAGCAGCTAGCTTCTGAACGGTTCCCTGTTAAAGCCATTTTAGAATAGATTATCTGCTTGCATTGTGTGCTGGATGGTATTCTTTTCTGTGGAAGAGTGAAGGAACCTGAATGCAGAGCATAGCTTGAACGTTTACTGTTCTTCTGTTGGTGTCTGGCTTGGCATGTTTTAAGCTCTGTGATGACGGCTGGAATAACTTGTAGGTCTCTGATTTTATGCACATAGTCTTTTTAGCATAAGGTCTAAGCAGGTGGAAGTCGGTCAAACATCACTTAAATGGTTAGTATTTAAGGTGCTAATGGACTTGTGCTCTTCTCTACTGCTACAGACAGACTAACACAGCTACCCATCGTGATCTATCACCTAAATATGTTTCATATTATATTGACCTGTCACCTCTGTATTTATTTGTTTGTTTGTTTGTATCCTACCTTTCTCCCCAAAGGGGCTTACAACCTTTTCCTTTCCTCCAGTTTATCCTCACAAGAACCCTATGAGGTAGGTTAGGCTGACAGTGAGTGACTGGGCTGTCACCAAGAAAGCTTCCATGACACAAGTGGGGATTTGAACCTGGATGTCCCAGATCCTAGTCCAACGCTCTAACTATTACACCACACTGGTGCTTCAGTTTAACAGTTGAGATTACCCTAATGATCGAGAAATAACAAACACAGAAAACAGTATTCCTTTTCAGATTAAAGCATGTAAGTTCTGTATTGGTAGTGTGCATTCATGTATTTAGTACCTGAAACAAGAATGTCCCATATGTTAATATGGTTAGTATAGTCATATTAGCCAGTGTGGTATAGTGGGTAAAGTGTCAGACTAAGATTTGGGAGACCGAGGTTCGAATCCTTACTGTGCCGTGGAAGCTTGCTGGGTAACCTTGGGCCAGTCACATACTCTCAGCCTAACCTACCTCACAGGGTGATATTCAAAACTTCAGAAATGTTTGTTGTTCTGGTACCTGACTTTCAGATTTAGGGGTCAAGAAGGTCAGTGAGAGGGGTAGAATGAGGGACTGAGCGTACACTGAGCCATAGCCCCTCCCCATGTGGGACAGGGACTGTTGTAAGGGGTAGGACTGGGCAAGACTGAGAGGAAAAGCTGGCTGGTTCCAATCCATGGGTGGGGATATCTTAAAGTATTTATAAAATGTTTTTGCGTCAGTGACAGAAGTGTGAACTTCTGTCATCCTGTCTAGTTCCTTTCAAAACCAGGCAGTAAACCTCATGTGAAACTGATATGCAAAATGCATTTCAGCTTGTTCTGACAGGTCAGTCTTATCATCTTGATTTCTAGCAAAGTCATCAACTTTGAACATGGTCTAGCTGAGGGCTGTATCTCTAGTTTCTTTTTTACCCATGCATCTCTGTCTTGTCAAAGCAACAATCCTATCTCGCCACTTGCCTCAGGCCAAATTAATAATTCAAAATGAGAAACCTCACAGCACTATGTGCAGTCATGTACACCTTGCTGGACTGTGCTTATTGCTGTGAAGCAGGGATCTGGGAGACACTTTAGGGCTGCCTGACAGCTTCTGTACTTGCATACAGTTCCCATATAGAAAAAGCATGTATATTGCCTGTACACCATCATAATATGATGAATGCACATGCATCTAATATTTTTCATCCATTCAAGGCTTTACATTCCCAGGGATGTAGCCATGCTAATCCGTTGCCGCCAAAATACTTTTGGTAACCTAGAACAAAGTTCTTAAACTGTGGGTCGAGATCCCATATGGGGTTGCGTAACTTAATGTGGGGGTCACAATTTTTTTAAAATTAAAATAAATGTTTTTATGATTTATTATTAGTAAATGTTTGATTTGTATACCTATTTTATATACCCATATACCCGGAGTTGTGTAAAACTTTTTCGGGCGAAAAGGGGTCATGAGTGGAAAAAGTTTAAGAAGCCCTGACCTAGAGAATAACAAATGAAAACAAGATGAACTCAAAGCAGTAAAACTGGGTTTTATTTTCATGTGTGCTCTGCATAGTGACACACCTTCTCTCGGGAGGCGTTCTGGTATCATTTTGGTATAATGTTCTCCTCTGTGTAATGGAAACCATCGAGTTTTTGGAGGGGTGTGCTAGAGCAGGGATGTCGAACTCATTTGTTAGGAGGACCAGATATGACATAAATGTCACTTGGTCGGACCGGGCCATGTGCACATAAATAAATAAATAAATAAATAAACAGAAAGAAGAGAGAGGGAGGCAGAGAAAGAAAGAAAGAAAAAGAGGGAGGGAGAAAGAGAAAGAAAGGGGATGGCTCCAAGCCGTCCAACCAGGCTTCAGCAGCCCGTGCACGCCCGGGGAGAGAGGGGGGAAGGAGAGGGGTGGCTCCAAGCCGGCCGTGCCGGGCTTCAGCAGCCCATGCGCACCCGGAGAGAGAGGGGGGAAGACTTCCGGCTACCTTCACCAGGCCGCAGCTGCCCAGGAAGCCCAGAAAAGGTCAGGGGAGGGGGGAAAGGGGGACTAGCTGCCTCAGCTTCACGGGCTGGAGAAAAGCCCTCCGGGTACTGGATCTGGCCCACGGGCCGCATGTTTGACACCCCTGTGTGAGAGCATCCCATCGAGTTTTTATTGAATTTATGGAGAAACATGCTAGAGTGTCCCCATCGCTTCGGGGGTAAACCCGGAAATGACATTATTGCGACACGTGCCCCCCTGTGTGGGAGGATCGGCCCCCCTTCAGCTGGCCTTCTGCCTGCTAGCCAGCTGAAGGGTGGCGGGCAGGCCCATTAGTTGGCAGGCAATTGCCTGCCATTACCAGGCATGTGGGAACCCTACCCAGACTAGGTTGTAGGTAAGGTGAGAAATTGTACTCATTACAAGAAAGTGGTATAAAATTTAACCACACACCACAGGGATAGTGCTTCTTTCTGTACAAACAACAAAAAGATCACAACAGGTCAGTTCCTGGAAAAATCACGAGGGTAATGTTACCACCTCTGTTAGTCTCTTGCCATGAAAACCCCCCAAAAAGGGGTCGCCATAAGTCGGCTGCGACTTGACGGCACTTTACACACACACACACAATGTTAAGCAAAGGTGTTTTTTCTTTTTCTTTTAATGTAGTTGGTAAAGTACATTAAATCTATTTTACAAAGAATTAATTTTGAAGAAATGTTTTGACATTGACTGGGTAAAATCTGGCCCGTTGGTGATATTCCAGCCATCAATAAACTATTGTTCTGGTCATGACATTCAATATGCATTCACTGATTTCAAAGACGGGCTGTTATTTTTCTTTTGAGGAATTATAAAACAGCAAAAATGCCTCTGAACAAAGAAAACATTGAAAATCATCGGGATTCCTGCTTCTGACAGCAGACCTGCAGGCATGACCCATTTCTTCTGATCGTGCATGCTAATACTACGACGTAGTATTCAGATAATGCACATAGGCAAGCACATCTTAAAAGGTCAAATACAGTGCCTCTAACCCAAATAGAAGTGTTGCCATTAAAAGTGGAGACCTTGTTTCATGCAATCATATTGGAGTTGCGTAGACCACCCCTAAAGTGATTACAATGCTGTACACTCCCTCCCCTAATTTGCCTCTGCTGGGCTTGTCTGCGTAGTGCTAAACTTTTCAGTAGCAGTTTGTGCCAGTTAGGTATGACCTGCTTGTGCTGACTCTTCAGCGATTAGTAACGTGTTGCTCTGGCAGAAGCCACAAATATAAAATGAGACTATTTTGGTACTCCAGAGATATATCAGTGTTTAACAGTATTATGTTCAGCTCTAGAGGCCTGTGGCCAAGTGCCATTTCAAATCAGTTAATGATTCTTTACCTCTGTAGCGCAAACCACACGCAATTCTCTTCTCTTCCATTATTCCTTCTCCTCCCAGACTTTTTGCCTCTGGCCTACTTCTTTTCCCTTCCTTCTTTCCTTTGAACCGTTCCCTCTGCTCCACTATTCGTTTCCTAAGTTCACATGCTTCTTTCTCTGGGCTTGTTGCTGTCTCTTGCCTCTGGCTTCTGCCCTCCTTTGCTCTCTCCTTCCCCAATCCCTTCTGCTTGCCTGCTTTTCCTGAGTCGCGTTATCCGAGTAGCTAGGGTTGCCAACCTTCAGGTGGAGATCTCCCACTGTTACACTTGCAAAAGCAAAACAGAGAGAAATGAAATTCCACTACTCTACAGTACAGCTACAAAGTTGCTTGGTACAGTTTTTTCGTTGGGTGGTGAAGACATTCCAAAGTTTTGTTAACAAATGATTATGTTTACCACATGCCTATCTATGATTGTCAGCTGTGTCTTTTAAAATGTTTTTTGTTTATCCATTAGTGTATTCATCCATTTTACTTTGTTTACACCCCTGCTTTCTCTCACTGGGGGTCTGAAGTGGCTTTACATCATTCTCCACTCTTTCATTTTATCCTCACAACAGCCCTGTGAAGTAAGTTAGGCTGAGAGGGTGTGATTGGCTAAAGGTCATCCACCAAGCTTCCATAGCAGCAGGGGATTCAGACCAGCATCTGCCAGATACTAGTCCAAACTTAAACCACTACACCACGCTGGGTGGGTCTCCTTTATGCCTCCAGATTGGACCCATTGCAAGTCCAAACAGGAGTCAGTAGGAAATTTTTAGGGAGAATCTCTTCCCAGTACATTTTTGTAAGGACAGCAGACCATTTTTTCAGCTTGTCTACTACAGAAAACAATGTCATAGTAATACATAATGGTTAGCACAGTGTACATTGGCTGCCTGAATGATAAAAGTAGTTAAAGTTTCTTGAATACATCTAGGGTTGCCAGACCCCCACCGTGGGCGGGGGATCCCCTGCTTTGGGCCCCCTCTCACAGCACCGTTCAGCTGTCCAGCAGGGGTCTTACCAGGTGTAAAATGAGGCCTTGACGTCACTAGCGTGATGACATCACTTCTGGAAGTGACATCATCGCATTGCCATTGATGAGGGAGACGCTCTTACCATAGAGTTTTTGCTCAAATACCAGAGTCTCCCTTGGCCTCAGTGACGTGATGACATCACTTCCAAAAGTGAATTCCATCACACTGAAGATGTTGAGGCCTAGACTTTATTTTGTGCCTGGTAAGACACCACCCCTCCCCGCCAGTTGCCATGGGTTACCTGGCAACTCTAAATGCATCCATGTCCCTAACTGATAAGCAGTAGTAGTAGTAGTACATTTATTGCGGCATTGCACCAATGAAGATTAAGCTAATTGATAAGCTATCCTGATTTGCTGACAAAATAACATACAGTATGGTGCTGTGCAGAGGAAGGCACTGGCAAACCACCTCTGTTAGTCTCTTGCCATGAAAACCCCAAAAAGGGGTCTCCATAAGTCGGCTGTGACTTGACGGCACTTTGCACACACACACACACACACACATGGTGCTCTATCTTGTGCTACCTTGACTGAGGAAGGAATCTATTTTCAATTTGCTCAGGAATCTTTGCAATATGGGTTAAAATCTTGTGGGCTAGCTAAACTGCTTGAATCATATCAAGTATTAACCTCTGTTCAGAAATCAGTTTTTGTATGTAGCTGAGGAGATAAAAATCAGATGGCTTCCGATGTACACCTTGTAGAAAATATTCGCATTTTAGAGTGATTGTTCATTGATTATAGTCAAATTCATTTACAATTAAATGCACTTAGAATTTGGCTACAACCCACTTACTCCAGAGAAGTCTGTTTAAAGTCTTTGTGATTATTTTGAGGTAAATACCCTATGCATTGCAGATAAAGGCTACAGAAATGGTAATTTTTTGTGAACCTGGTTTCTAAAGTTTTGTGTCATGAAGAGCACCATTTTTATTGTTTCAAACCACTGGTTATAATAGCATGTTCAAACAGCACACAGTGTCAGACAGTGTTGTCTGACACTCAAACAAGTGAGCGCAACAAAAAGATCTTTGTGGACGTCTACCGCAAAGTGAATGTCAAGAAGTCATCTGACAATGGGATAAAAGTCTGGTGAATCATTTTATAGCTACTACATGGGAAGATCCCGTAGAGGCCCCCACAGGGCTGTGGAACTTAATCCTTTCCCAGAGCACAGGAATCTGGCAATTATCATCCATGCTTTTATATCCTCAAAGATCTATTACTGCAGTGTGTTTTATCTGCACCGACCCCTGAAAACAGTTTGAAAGTATGGCAGAATGAGACACCCCAATCTTCTGATCTGGTAGGCTGACGGTCCTCTAGCAACTGTGCCCGCTGCCTTATGTTTTCCAGGGCCAGTAGTATAACAATAATATAATAGGTCCCAGGATAATTCATCTTAGGGCACACCACTGTTTGTACAGCATCTCAAATTCATGAAGATCAGTCAGAAGTGCCTGGCTTGAAACTCCATCAGTTAACACTGCTAAATTAACAAATAGATGAACCCAAGGCCTTTTCCTTTGTGGCCTTAATTTTCTGCAGTATGCTACAGGAAAAAAAGACAACTTTAGCCTGAATCTGGAATCCCTGAGAAAATAATATAATGCTTTCCGTTTTAAGAGACCCCCTCTGAGGACTTCTGAATGCCCACAGTGTTACGTTAATTTAGCTCTTAATTTTTCATTATAGCCAGTTCTTGTATTGCATGTATCATAGCCTCATGCAGGCATTAAAAGCCATGTACACTCTGCTGTTGAGAACACTGCAACTTTCCTGATCATGCGGAAGATTCTACATACATATGCCTCATAGCAGACCGGCAGACATTCAGCAGACAGTATAGTATGCAGAGTTTTTCAACATCTGTTCCCTTTGTGATATAACGTTTTAATCCTCTGTGAGCTCTCTAGATCTTTGGGATGAGGTAGGATAAATAAACTGGTGAGTGATACAAATCAGGTTCATGAGCACTCAAGTCAGTGGGAATTGGATACTCCTGCCCATACTTGGCCAGGCATAAGAGGCCCCAGAGTGCAGTCCTAAGCAGAGATACACCCTTTAAAGGCCACTGACTTAAGTGGACGTAGAAGGGTGTAACTATTTAGGATTGCTCGGCTAGTTGCTTAGCTCATTTACAAGACTGTGTGGTACCTCTGGGAGGGATGAGAAGGTTGTTCTATACCAGGCTGGTAAAGCTTGTGACTCACCAAATGAAAAGCTGCCCACGAATGTCTGGTGTCTTGGCAAGTGCTTATGCAGCACTCGGTAAAAAGCAGGTTGGTAGGTCTCCGTACAGAGGTGGTAAGCTGTGTATGGTTTGGTAAGTTACAGTTTGTGCAAGCCTCTGGTTTGTGTGTGTGTGTGTGTTTAATACAGTGTTAGGTTCAGTGGCCTTGGCAATAAGACTTCATAACTTTGTACTGAAATAACTTACTTTGAATCAGACACCTTCAAGTGAGAAAGTACACATTGCATAGAAATGCTTGACAAAGTAGTTAATGTTTGTCAGCCTTTTTTAATGAGAACAGCAGATTTCTACTCTTGGCTTTGCTTCAGGTTATTTGTCTTAATTGTTGTTTACAGCAGCGTTGCTGGAATGTTTGAGTAAGTAAACAGTGCCCTTAACCCTCTTCACACCTGATTGTAAAAACATATTCATTGCCACAGGAGAACAGGGGGAGACACACCCTGCAAATGCGCTGTGTAAACAACCACTTTCATAAGTAGGTAGGAAACGTCGTGTTATCTAATTCATACCTTCACTAGCTTATTTTGTCTTACGTTACAGGAAATCTGTATTCTGGAATGCAAAGGAGACACCGTCAGGGAAAACAGTCCATAATTTTACTGGAGCTGATTATGGTTTCTTGAGAATAAAAGCCAAATAGTTGGAGGAGATCAGATTCAGATTTTGCACTGCAACTGACGTGTGCTTCTACAATTCTGAAGTCTGGGCTTATGAGATTAATGCTCCTACAGTTGTAATTATGCCCCCATCCTAAACATATATTTAGCAGTACAGAAAGTCTACTAAAGTAGAGCAGACAGGCTAAGATACTGTCGCTAGGTGCGAAGGCATGCAGGTATATTAGGGTTACCAAACTCCAGGTAGTAGCTGGAGATGTCCTGCTATTACAACTGATCTCCAGCCAATAGAGATCAGTTCACCTGGAGAAAATGGCCGCTTTGGCAATTGGACTGTATGGCATTGAAGTCCCTCCCCTCCCCAAACCCCACCCTCCTCAGGCTCCGCCCAAAATAACTCCCGCTGGTTGGGAAGAGGGACCTGGCAACCCTAAGGTGTATCCTGTTTACAATGAGGCTTACTTATCACCTACTTGCCTAGTCCCTTTAACTGGAGATGGCGGGGATTGAACCTGGGACCTTCTGCATGCCAAGCAGATGCTCTACCACTGAGCCACGGCCCCTCCCCTAACATAGTTTACTGTGTTTAGTGTTGCAGACACCAGTGTATATGCAGCAAATATGTTTGTTATTGTAAATGCCAGAGAGAGAAAGAGAGAGAGAGAGAGAGAGAGAGAGAGAGATCGTTCCCAAATTATCCAGAGTGCAAGTACAAAGTTCTTTTGCTAACACCCAGGATAAGGACAGCATTTATTTGTGATGACAGTTCATCATGTTTCATAGAGTAGCGCTCCAGGGGGCTCCCTGACCTTGGATGGATGCTGGTGGGTGGGTGGGGCCCGCCACTGCAAAGGAGAAACTAAAAAACAACATATAGAGTACCCATGCGCCGCAGTTGGAGCCTAACCTTACATAAAATCAACAAAGAAAATAAATTAGATCTGCCTTTTGTTCTTTTCTTGCTTTTAGTTGTTTTGTGTGCTTAAATAGTGCGGACCAGTTGCCGTGCTGTGCTGTAACAAAAGAGGTTTCACCAGAGTTCTTAAATGATCTCAGTGGTTTGTTTTAAGCCTTTCTTCAAGAAATAGCAAAAGATTAATGCCAACTGCTTTGAAAGACTGTATTTTCTATTATTGGAGTTAATAAAACCCATTAATGACCTTGCAGCTATATTTGTAGTTAACTGAAGCAGAAGCATTAAAAGAGACGTTTTCTTTAATGCAAGTTCATGAAGCTCAATTGGAAACGATGTGATCTTGAGGAGAAACGTTCCAAAACCAACATTATTCACAGTAGACACATGCTGATCTTTTCCTCTGCCTAGTAAGAATTTATTTTAACTCTAAATAATCACAGTGGGAGGAAACTGAAGAAAGATCTGTATATTTTATTATGTGCCTAAGAACATCAAACTGACCAGCGCTGGCTTCTGAACAAATCATTTATTTATTATGTGTTCTGTACCCTTCCATATAAAAGTTGTTTTAGCAGTTTACAGTAAAATACCGGAAAACACAAAAATGAAACAAAACAAGCAACCCCTGGCCTCTATAGTTAGGGGGCTGCAGGCAGCGGGTCTGGGGATTGCCTGAGTGATAGCAGACAACAGCTGGATGGACCAGTGATCTGATGATACAAGGCAACTTTTATGTGTTCATTAGTAATTCACCATGTACGGCATAGAAGTAAATAGGAACAGGCAAATACTCAGCTTAAAATTTCCCTCAGTTCAAAGCTCTGAAACAATAATTAAGGCATTTGTCTTTTGAAAGTCATGAGGCAAGGTGCACAGTTGACTTCCATGGATAGGAAGTTGCATAACAGGGGCACCACCACAAAGGAGACTCCAAAATAAATCTTGGTAGATTAAAGTGACAATTTCCACCAAATGCCCCTCCCCCCCCCACTTCAGTCCCCCCTCGTCATTCCTCAGGGTTCCTTTCCCCAATGCAGCAACATTTCATTAAGATCAGTGGGCTGCAATTGGATAGGAGAGGCAGGAAAGTCCCTTTCTACCAAAGGAAAATTTAATCTGGATCCCACACCTTATGCCTGTTATACTTCAGATGGACAAGGTGGGATTCCTTTGATGTTGTTTGTTGCATTTGTTGCCTTTAATTTAATTGTTTATCTTTTTGTTTCAGTTTTTTATTGACAATTATTTAGGAAATTATATAAGAGAAGGCAATATTGATCTTGTAAACAAACAAACTGTCTTATCTGGATTGCATTTTCAGTTCAGGTGGTTACATATTCCATCCAACAGTGCATGGATTCCACTGCCTTGTGGGATTTCAGGAGAAGAGATATAATTGAATGTCATCAACATACTAATGACACTGTTCCATATCCCCTAATGAATTCCATTTGTAGTTTCATTGGATGTTAAAAAGTGTAGAGGATAGAAAAGAGCCATCTGGCACCCCATAGGAAACCCCCATAGAGCAGAATCGGAGACCACTATCACCACCTTTTTGAACTTGCCTAATATGAGCAGGACTACTGTATACCCCTGCCATTAATGTATAATTTTTATTTTCAGAAATATTTCAGCATGTTTGATGATTTAATACTTAATGGTTTATTATTATGGAAATCGCATGACCCTGGTGCCCTGACCTGGATGGCCCAGGCTAGCCTGATCTCGTCAGATCTCAGAATCTAAGCAGGGTCAGCCTTGGTTAGTATTTGGATGGGAGACCACCAAGGAATACCAGGGTTGCTGTGCAGAGGAAGGCACTGGCAAACCACCTCTGTTAGTCTCTTGCCTTGAAAACCCCAAAAAGGGGTCGCCATAAGTCGGCTGCGACTTGACGGCACTTTACACACACCCACACACACACATGATCCTGGTGCAAATGTACTTAGGACTGAGTGCTTCGGTGCTGATGTGAAGGGACTTCCCATTCTCTTGTACCAAAACAGAGAGTGGACATGGCAACCAGGCATAGCAGAATATCCATTAGATTCCCTTCCAGGTACCGTGTGCTGCTGGGACAGAGAAGTAGATCCTTTAATGGCTTTTTATGCAGGATCCAAAGAGGTATTAGAGCAACTCTGGATTTACTGCATTTATGCAGCTAGCATGGTTCCTTGAGGTAAGGAACGCATAAGCTATTTCAATGGCAAATGAGGCTTTCTTTGACTGTCGGGTTGTTGCAATTTAACCCCAGTGAAAAAAAAATTTTGGTCTGCAGGAGCAAAATGACAGTATACGTTACAAATCTTTGTCATACTATTTCAAAAACACTCCAATTCTGCAACTGGTAGGATTTTTTAAGTTGGGGTGGGGGGAGAAAGCTGCATAAGAGGCATTATATTTTGGGCTTGGCTTCATCAATCAGGTTGATGGAAATGGAACACAATCCACATAACTGTTTTACTCCCTGACAGCCTAAATAAGAATATCCATACTGGTGGAGTTTCCCTCATCTTACCTGTTCACTTCTCTTTAGCAAAGTCAGTGTATCTCACATTTGTATCCTACCCTTCCTCTATAAAGAGTTCTTGTTACTTTCATGGGGATTCTCCCTAAGGATGCTTGAACACCCAATGGTTCGGCACATGCCCTGTTGCCAGTTATGAACAGAGACCTGATTTTTTTACAGTCAGTTCAATAGTTTGTCAATCTGTTTAGCAGGTTGTTTCACTGTATTCTTTATTAACTATGCAGGACGGTGCAATTGGATTTTTGCACATGCATTTTCTCGCGCAGCTTGAATGAGTTCTGCTAACTCTCCCCTCCCCCCCCACACACACCTTGTGATGTAATTGCTCTGCTCAGCAGGCAATTGTTAAACAGGCAATTAGATCATTCACAAATCATAAACCAGTTATCAATAAGTGCCGCATTTCAATAAAATCCTACCCTTCATTGTCTGCCTAAGCAGTCTTTAGTGACACTAATGGTCACTGATCAGTTTGAATCGGCAGCACCTTTGCGCCCACACAGTTTTAGGAAGACTAGTTGCAAACTGGTTCAGCAGGTGCTTGCTCAGCATGAACCGAACAGACCAAATGATGGGCTCTCATCTGATTGCCACCTTTGAACATGGTAAGTTCAACATTCAGATGTGTTTGCAGCATCCCTACCTGTCCCACATCCTTGTAAGAACCCTGTGATGTACACAAGGGTCAGAGATCATAACAGACCAAAGGTCACCCACTTATCTCCATGGCTCAGCATGGCTTAACTACATCTCCCCAGATCAAGGCTGACACACAATCCACTATACTACGTTGCTACTCAGGTTAGTCAGCCACCTTGACAGTAGTAGGGCTATAATACAGAATCTAACAGGGTGAGGGTATACAGTAGATGGGATTTGTGTTTTCTAAGTATTAAATGATGTATATTTATAAATCTAATGTGTATAATTTATTATGTGGTTGATGGTTTTACCTCATTTGCAGGAGGGATTCAATTAAAATTCCGTTTCCCTTCAAAATGCCAGTAGGTCTAATTTTCAATTGATGTTCAACGTTTTCTTTTAAAATGGTCAGCCATTTTAAGCAACAATTGCTTGTGTTGGTGTGTTGAGAGTGGGCTGCAGATATCACTCCTTATGTGGCATAAACTCACAAGATTGTCATCCTGCCCATAAACCTGCCTGTCAATTAAAATCGGCTTCAGAGGCCCTACTGTTTGTGCCCCTCCTGTAGAGGTTAGATGGATGAGCACATGAGAATAGGCCTTCACCTTGGTTATCAAACTTCCTTCCTGCTGAGATTCACCTGCCACCAAGCTTATTAAGCTTCAGGTGCCAGTTAAATAACATTCTTATTTTCCTACGTTTTGTGTTGATTTTTGTTTTTAAAGGATTTTCTTTTCTTTTGAGGTTACATTACTTTCTTATTTTCCTCTGCCCTCAGAGACTTGGTTATATTTCTTGTGCTGCTTATTTTTGTGATGGTTGTCTTTAATGTTATGAAGTTTTGTTGCTGCTGATTGTGATATTCTTGGCTTTCTGGTTAGTTGAACTATGTTTTTGATGCTTGTATATCTTTCTCCATTTTTATGTGGAAGCTGCTTTGAAGATATAATGCTTGAGAAGGTGGAGGGTCTTACATAAATGAATAACATAGTAGGCATGCTGTATTTTGAACTTCTTGTTGAATTTAGCTTCTTGTTGAATTTAGCTGCAGTTGTTTCTGTAGCTGGGAAACCATCAGTGCTGCTATCTTTTTATATGGCAGACATGATTGAGTGTCCTAAAGTTGATAGAACTTCCCTGAACATAAGCATCAAAATATTCTTTTGGCTGTGTGTTGCCAATAGGTGCTGCAGTTGCTATATTTCAGTAGTTCCTCCTTGCTCCCTACAAAGGATAGAAGCTGCTGAATTATTATTTTTAAAGTTTATTTTGTTGAGTAACGTATTACTTCCTGCAACACTCTAGCATCTACCTTCCATGCTGTTAGTTCTGCTTATTATCAAATGGTACTGCTCTTTGAAAGCTCAGAAAGAGGTATAAAACTGCAATTGTGTATTTTTCTAGATTTACACAGGGACAAAACAAAATATTTTTTTTAAAACAAACTTTTGCCCCGTGGCATTTTATCACACAAGCATGTAAATATGCATTCTATTCCCTATCCTAAATAAAACAAGAAGTACATACTTAATTGTACTTTTGAGAAGTATGTACTTAAATGCAAATACAAAATGATGCCATTATGATCAAGAAGAAAAAGCTAATTCACATATGACCTTCTGTTAGTCACAAGTGCCACCCTTCTAAGTACTTCAGTGTGCGTTAAGGGTGTCACTCTGCTTAGGATGAATGCATGAAAATGCCTCAGTTGAAAATTATTGTTTGAGGTAAGACAAAATGATATGAAAGCGCCCCCAGCAATGTTTGAGTGAAGAATGTGCATGAACTCAGAGTTAATCGACAGAGCCGATTAGATCGCAGAAGTCAGTCTCCCATCCAAGTACTAACCCTGCTTTGCTTCTGAGCACTAACAAGATCAAGCTACCTGGGCTATCCAGGTCAGGGCAAAGATGTTTATAGCATAATAATCATACCAATAATGTGAATAAAATAAATATTCCATAAACCCTATCAAAATCACATGCAATAAAATGATAGCTTTGTGTTTCAGTTGGCAACTCTAAGGACTATCCGCTGATAAAAATTTTTGCGTAAACTTACCAGAGTCCCTAGATCTTTTGATCAGAACTGGGTGTTCATTTCCTTGAAGTCCAAGCTTGTGTGGCTGCCTTTAGGAGGTGGTTGAAGATTGTATTTGCTTCTGAAAGTATTGGTTGCCTTTTACTGTTAAGAAAGGACTCTTGGAAGAAAGTCCAAGAAAGCTCTTGGAAGCAACTGGCAGAAACTAGATTATGTATGCTGGGAATTCAAATTTTGGAATTAGCGTCGATGGGCTTACAGAGCTAGAATGGTAATTTTGGATCTTTTATATGATTTGGATTTTCTAAGCTCTCATATTAGAGCACATCGAGTTTGTTCTCCCACCTATTTGTCCTACCCCAGGAGTCTCCCATTCTACATTAGACAATTGACTGTGCCCTGATATAGGAGAGCTTTTATGCTTGATAGTAGGGTTGCCAGTTCCTGGTTGGGAAATACCTGCAGATTTTGGGGGTGGAGCCTTAGGAGGGCGGCGTTTGGTGAGGGGAGGGACTTCAGTGGGGTATAATGCCATAGAGTCCACTTTCCAAAGTGGTCGTTTTCTTCAGGTGAACTGACCTGTATCGCCTGGAGATCTATAGCAGGAGATCTCCAGCCACCACCTGGAGATTAGCAACCCTACTTGCTAGGTTGAGTTCTGAACCATCTCAAGTAATAATGGTCATTATAGGAGAGTGCCCTACTCAAAGAGGCCATGCTTATGCACTTCTGGGGAAATTGATACTATGGAACATTGCTTATCGGGATGCCCCTTTTTCTCAAATGTGAGAGATGTGTGGATTACCCTATCCCTAGGTGGGATGGTAGGTGCCTCAGTGGGAGAAAAAACAGGGAGACTTTGGCAGGGGTGGATTCAGAGATCACTTCGGCTGTTGTGATTTGTGTGTGTGTATGTATGTTATAATGAGTAGAAAATAATTTTAAGGGTTTTTTTTTAGCCTGGTTTACATGGATCCTAATGTGGCACTACTCAAAACCTATAGGTTAAATGAGTAGTATCATTTAAGTAAATTGGCAACTCTAAAAGGCCTGACATTGTTAATTGGTGCCAATATATTTTTTTTCTCCTAGATCTCATTTCTGGCCTCAGCTTATACAAGTCAACAACTCTCAGAGGAAAGCTGCTCAGCTTTGGGCGCAATCACCCACTACCTTTATCTTTGCCAGTTCAGCTGGATGCTTATTCAGGTTAGTAATTAAATTAGTCTCTCTCTCTCTCTCCGCTTTGACAAATAGTGCTTTTACTCCTGTTTGTTGTGTATACTTACTCAAAATTCTCCATTTTACAAAATGTATCTCGTATTGGACTGATGCAAATGTAATGCTGAATGGTTAACAAAAATCACCCAGGTTCAGGGTCAAGGACTCTCCTCCGCTCTCATAGGAAAGATTTCCTTCTTCTACATTATCCCACGGTTAATAAAAACTTTTTCACCGCTTTACCCTTGGTTAATACTTACCGGGGTCTCCTTAATCCTAAATCGAAAACCCACATTAAACTGTAGATTCAGAATGGAAGGCTGGATTAGCATTCGCTAATATTTTGGCCAAATAGCCCTAATGACTGACATGACCACCACCAAGACCTGACCAAGCTTTTTTTTAAAAAACTTTTATTACGTTCTAAATAACAGTACATTTCAGTGCAACATCCATCTTGCATCCAGCTTTCTTGAATTACATTGACTTGAAAATCAAATGCAAAAGGTGAAGAAGGATACAAGGGTGTGGAGAAAGCTCTACAAAAAGTAGTTTATGGGGAAGGGGAAGGAATTTTTTTAAATTTTTATCTTTTTCTTTTTTTAAAGCCAAATCCAGGCCTAAATACAGCACATTGTATACAGAATCTCGCAGAGGGAAAAGAGAGCGGGGGAGGACCAGATTGGAGAAAAGCCACAGCCTTAACAAGGGAAAGAGAGATTTTGGTATATGAACAGAAAAGAAAAATTTGACAGAACAATTTTGCTATTCAAAAGCTGTTTAGGGATTTTTTTTCTGTCAGGGTTTTCTTTTCCTCCCATTTTCAAAAACCAGGCCCCTGACCAAGCTTGGAAGCCACCTGGGTTTCATAGATGTTTGGAGGGTCCACAAACTGAGTCATGGAACAACTCTGGGAGGTCAGTGAAGTGGGTGGATTGTACAAGTGGGTGAATGACATCCTCCTGGGAAGGGAACAAACAGGGCTCTCTAACACTGATGTTTTGTTTTTTTGTTTGTTTGTATTGAAAAGGTATGACCTATAGAAGCTAACAAACTTAAATGTTGGCTACCAAACATCAGTTCATATCAAAGATCTTCACATCAATTTCATAAAAGCTCAAGCCAGCTCTGTAAGGTTCCAAAGGAAAAGAATAATCTCCAAAAATGCTTCTCTGCATTCCCAGATAAAATGCAGAGTGCTTAGATCCCATGTATGTGGCATTATTTCTGCCTATGGACCCCATAGTGCTATCGTGGGAGAAATATATTTATATTGGAAAAGTCTGTTGCCCAGCTAAAATGTCTGTTGACCTAGCTTATGCATATTCTTGCCACAATTCACATTTGAAGGAAACACCATTATTTAACATACACTCAGTTGTCTCAGTTGGGTGATGTGGATTAATCTTATTTTCAGATTAGCTGCATTTCTCACAAAGAAAAAAGTGAAATCTTTGCTAACTGGTGCATGGCCATCCATTATAAATGGAAATAAAATGTCTTGCACTCTATCATTCATTATAATTATGCAGTTCCAGTGAGTCATAGAATTACTGCAAAAATCCAAAAGGGAGGAAATTAGCTATCTCCATAAAATAATTATGTTTATGTAGCTAAATTGATTAGTTCTCATAATATATCATGAAACAATACATCAAAATAAAACAGCTACACAATTTATGTTAGCAACTGGCTTTTTTAGCCAGCTTTCTCTGTTCTCTGACCTTGACACTTGGTTTTTTGTTTGTTTGTTTGTTTGTTTTTTAATGGCCTTCAGCTTTCTGGGCCTGGCTTTGTTTGTGTCCCTTCAAATAGTATTTAATACTGGTCTAAGGGAGTGAGCCTAATGCAGTCTCTCTGATCCCCTGGTCTCGCCACTGATTTTCCATGTAGCAGTAAGTTTATACGAGCTGCATTACAAGGAAAGTTTCTGTTCTTTTGGAGTGCAGTCCATTAACGAATGTGCATCACATGTCCTTTTGATATTGCTTTATGTTGCAACATAGAAGTGCTGTACAGAGCTGCATGTCCCAGGATGCTTCTAAGATCAGCTGTGCCAAGTCATGATGACTCTATGGTGTACTATGCTTCGGGGTGGGTGGGGGAGGAGCTGTTTCCTGCTGACTTGCAGTACATAGCTATCATTCACTTATTTGGAGTAAAGCAGTACATTCAAGGACATCGTTGAGTTGGGTACAAAGAGATCTCACCTGCTCCTGACACAGCTTGGTGTCCTGTGGTGCTGTACTGCATTTTGGGGGGGTATAATTTATTGGGCAATCAGAAAGGATTGAGCTACTTCAGTACTTTACCTTCTTTCCCAGAGTTCAGGGGGGCTACTGTTGGGGAGAGAACAAACAAAACTGTGCCCAGTGTTGGGGTCTTTTCTTGGAAGCTTTATATTGGTTCTTGAAGTATATATTGGTGTTCTCAAGTGTCTTTGTGTGTAGAATGTACAAAGATGCTTTGGACATGCCCTTGCAGACTCAGAGTCAAGTTCCAGCAATCCACAGACCCTCCTTTCATATCAAAATGGCAAGCATGTTGTTGTTTAATGAATAGTTCTGAAGGTGTTTAAGCAGGAGTATAGGCAGGATCAGGTCCAGAAAGATGCAAGAAGCATGATGGGGATACATACAGGACCAAGTAATAGCATACAGGAGGCTGAAGGAATGCAGGTGAACTTCTAAGGATAGTGAATGATGAAACTTGGACTTTTTCTAAATGGGTTATTTGCTGTTGGGTAATGTGGCTTATTCCTTCTTTCCCACAGCATTATCTTGCAATTGTGTACTTCCTGCTGCCTTGTGGGTAGGACAGTTTGGCTTTACCTGGTCCTGCTCACATGGCAGCCAATTTCCCTGCCCCTGCAGCAGCCATTTTGTCCTCCTTCCAACGGGGGGGGGGGCTTTTAAATTGTAATTGAATGTTGTTATAATGATGTATCTATCTTTATATCAGGTCCTCTGAATTCCCAGGTTTCATTAAAAATAAATCTCTAGCCCCTTTCTTTGCAGAGATATAAGGGGAAAGAAATCTCTTTGCAATGAAAAAGGATAAAGACTTTTTTAAATGAAAGCTTGGAATTCAGAGAACATAAAACAAAGACAGTTATATTGTTATAACAATATAATCTATATATCTAATTCCCAACTGTGCCCTCTATCTGTGGATACTTAAATCCACAGATGGGGGCACACTTACCCCAAACAGATGTTTCTTCCAACTAGAGATACTCTCCAAGTTTGCAGAAAAATCTGAAAACTAAAAATGAATAAATGGGGGGTTAAATTCCCCCCAAAAGTGCTTGGATGCCACTCCGGGCCATTCATATGGTAAGAGATAAGAAGATAGGTAAATATAGCTAAACCAACACAGTAAACAAGGTTGAGGACATATAGTACCAGTTCTGAGAAATAATCGGAGTTGCATTAATAAGTAGACGTATTCTAACAAAGAGAATTAATGGGATCGCAGCTCCTTGACTAAACAGAGTGGCATAAATAAATTCCAGGGTTCATCTGTCTGGAGCTGGACCATGGCCTAGTTTTGTCTGCAAGGCCATGAAGCTGGTTGTTTTCTGCCAGACCGCTTGTTTGTTCTTTTAATGTCACAAGAAGGAAATAGCCTCACATATTATAGAATGGTAGCAGAAAAGCGAGGAGGGGTTAAAATGACTACTCAGCAAACTATATGGTGAATGCCTATATACAGTTGAACTGTTCTCTACTTAAGGATAGATGGACTCACATTCTAACTGTATCTGAAGAAGTGAACTGTGACTCACAAAAGCTCATACATACCTGCCAGAAATTTCGTTAGTCTTACATGGTGTAGTGGTTTGGAGCGGTGGACTCTAATCTGGAGAACTGGGTTTTGATTCCCGACTCATCCACATGAGCGGAGGACGCTAATCTGGCAAAACAGGTTGGTTTCCCCACTCCTA
Source organism: Euleptes europaea (assembly GCF_029931775.1). Classification (NCBI taxonomy): domain Eukaryota; kingdom Metazoa; phylum Chordata; class Lepidosauria; order Squamata; family Sphaerodactylidae; genus Euleptes; species Euleptes europaea. Next base: position 81,808,024 of record NC_079315.1, on the reverse strand, counting down.
CACATAAAGCCAGCTGGGTGACCTTGGGCTAGTCACAGCTCTCTTAGAGCTCTCTTGGCCCCACCTACCTCACAGGGTGTCTGTTGTGGGTAGGGGAAGGGAAAGTGATTGTAAGAGGGTTTGAGTCTTCCTTAAGTAGTAGAGAAAGTCGGCATATAAAAACCAACTCTTCTTCAAGGTGCTACTGGACTCTTGCTCTTTTCTAATGCTACAGACAGACTAACATGACTGCCCATCGTGATTGTATTTCAACAGTGCTTTAATTACTTTTGTTGTGTCTGCCCTTGCTGGTGATTTGTCTTGAGCTAAGAACTTTCTTCCTGAACGCTAACTTTTGTTTAGCTGTGAGTTGCCAGTATTCTTTAGTACATGGTAATCACCCATTCAGAGATTATCTAGGTCTTAGGCTAATATGTCACTACTTTTCTGTGCATGATCACAGATCTCCTGAAAAAGTTTTTTTCTGTATGTTTTGTATATATGTGATTTTTTTTAAAATGGATATATTACCCAAGGACAGGGACAGATTGAATGATGATTGTGACTGAAGAATGGATGTGATGTGAGTGGGTTGAGCATTTTTAATGTGTTATTGATTGAGTTGGTGGTTATGGTTAATGCCTTCTGTTTGCATGACTTGTTTAATTAGGACCTGTTCAAACACAGTCCAGGCATATAGTGTGTACACACCGTAGGGCACTGGAGCAAACCCATAGTTCATGTTCTCTCTCCCACCATGTGTAATTTTTAGTGTGAACACATGCCTATGCACATAAATCCCTTGTTCATGGTGGATACATCTTAATCATTTTGGCAGTGATACACTGAATTTTGGTTCACATTGGGGTTATAGGTGCAGTGAGTGAAACTGCATTGAAAGTGAGTCTCTTTCTCAGTCACCTGTAGAGCACTGCATACCTAAAGAACTAATTTATTTTTATTTTATTAAACTTATACCCCGCCCTCCCCTAGTCATGCCAAGTTCAGGGCAGCTTCCAATAACAATGCATTACAGTGTAAAATATATAATACCGGTATATGAATTTAAAAACATACAATTTAAAATTACAATCCTAATTTCATTCAACATATGGCATTCAAATTACATACCTACTATATAATAATAATCTCAGTGGTGAGTTGGTTCACAGTGATGGTAACCAATAACTCACAACGGTAAGGTCCTCCAATGGGTGGAAACTGGGAGGAGAAAAGGAGAGGGAGGGGAAGGGAGGGAGTCCGGCTGATATACTTAACCGTTGCTGCCTTAACCATATGCCTGGTGGAAGATCTCCATCTTACAGGCCCTGCAGAACTGAGCTAAATTCTGCAGAGTATGAATCTCATTAGACAACGTTCCACCAGGTAGGGGCCAGAGCTGAAAAGACCCTGGCCCTGGTTGAGGACAGCTGAATGGTTCTGGGGGTGGGGCCACCAGCAAGTTATTTCTCGAAGAGCGTAAAACTCTCGGGGGGTATACCAGGAGAGGTGTTTTCTGTTATTTGGAAGCAGATGGATTCTACTTTTGAATGAAAGATGTGTCTTGTTGACAACAAGATTTTGATGTTGTGTCTTTGCTGCTGTGTCTTTGCTCTTGATCTGAAAGTACAGTGATGCTTAGGACTTTATTTTTAGTTCACCATAATGTTACCTCTTAGCAGCTGTGTTTGTGTGTTAATGAATGACTAAGAAGCATGCTGCATGGTATATATTTGTAATAAAAATTTCCATCCATATTGAAACTACTTTAAATGGTTTTTGTCTGTGTCCTGGTTATTCATATTAGATCTACATGACTGGTTTGTTGTCTACAATGTGGTCAGGCACCACTATGTTACTATATTTGATGCCAACAATCGAAACTCATAAAAATGAAGGGATTTGCCCCATGAAGAATTTGTAGTGATTTTACTGGTTTGGGATGATGCTGTGGCAAGAAGATGGCAAACAGGATTTGAGATTTTGTTTTAAAAAAGAAGTTTGTCATTGAACGTTTATAGTGATGTGTTTCTGAAATTCCTATTTTACAGTATAGTTAGTAATTCATATAAACCTTTATTGATAATTTTTTAAATTATTTCCTAGGCTGTTAATTTCTGGTACGTCCTGGTGATGAACGATGAACACACAGAACGGCGCTATCTGATGTTTTTCCTTCTAGGTTGGGGTCTTCCAGCTTTTGTTGTGATTCTGCATTTAATTATCCTCCGAGGAGTCTATCATCACAACGTATCACAGATTTATGGCCTGATCCACAATGATCTGTAAGTCTCTATATATGAAAATAATAATGTAGATGGAGTGAACCTTTTGTGCAATATTCTTCTTGCTTTTATCTGTGGCCTAGCCTATGCAAAACTAAGGACTTATTTATTGTTAACATTCCATGTCAAACAGTATCCTGCTGTATTAAAGGTATTTTTCATAGTCTGTGATATTCAGGCAGTATATGAGCTAATATCTGCAGTGCTTTGCAGCCATTTCCAGTCCCTTTCCTTCTCCTTGGGCTATTGAAGTATAAAGTTACTCTGTAAAAACCAATGAGTTGGTTTCATACTTCATATCTGGAAGAGGAAATGTTTCAGGTAATGGTGGATAGCTTTGCATTTAGGATGTTGTTTAAAGATCAGTTCAGGCCTATCACCAGACCATAATTTGTTTATTATTGTTGTTGTTGTAATTTGCTGAAACCAGGATTTTAGACAGTCACTCAAATCCTGGTTTGCCTCAATGAATGCTGATTTCATTACCTCCATTCTGGCCAAGTGTCTGTAGATGGGAAGTGTACAAGGTTAGCTCTGGGAATCAAGCCAGGGTGCCTGCATTCATACTGCACGCAAAACGAAACTGAACACTAATTGTAGTTAATAAACCGCATTTGGATGGCCATACTAACCACAGTTTAACCATAGTTTCCACTTTCAGAGGAAAGCAAAACTGCAGAATTCTTAATCAAGTTCCACAATATAAAAAGTATTGTGCCTAGGGTTGCCAGTGCCCCAGCTTCCATTTTATGATGCTGCTTAGAGTGGTGTTGGGAGAAAAAAAATGGCTGTCAGGCCTATGGTTTTACCATAGAGTTTCCAGATATTCCGAGAGAGGCATGATGTTGTTTCTGGGTTTTCCCTCGAAGTGATATCACACCATTGCTATATGGCAACCTCTACCCACTGGTCTTCCATTGGTTGCCAGCACAGGCCTGGCAACCCTATCCTATGGTTCATGTCTCAATTTAAGACTCTCCTCCTTTCCCTCAGAAATTTGGATTGCATTTGATTTAAAAGAACAGTTATCAAAAGACCTTACTTGGAGAGAAGCAATATATGCCAACATATGTGAATGGGAGAACAAGTATAACTAAATTTATAAATTTATCTTCAGCTCAGACACAGACATGGGAATTTCAGCATTTACTTAAATGCATTTCAGAAACCTAGACAGAGATACAGAATGGCAACTGGTGGGAGGGTTGTGGGGGACATGCCGGGGGAGCAGCACTGGAAGTGATGGCAGGTAGCGCTAGGAAAACTCCACAGACTCTATGGTTTTTTAAAAATTTTCCCCCCTTCCATCACTTGCAGTGGTGGCAGGCAACGAGAGCTCAGTGCAGGGAACCCCCTACGCTGACCAGGGCTTGGCAGCCTAATTTGTCCCATCTCCTTCCTGCTAAAACTGTTGCACCAAACTAAGTGTTAATAATACAGTTTTTAAAAAAATACAGTAATATTATGCATTGTCATCAAGCATCATGAAAATGGAACTCCACAAGTTCCCGATACCTTCAGTACTTGGTGTTTGGTCAGTTTTGAAGCAAGGCTGTTCCATCCTTTCCTTTAACTGTTCCCATGTTCCTTGGAGCTTCTTTCTTTCATGGAATTTCTCGCTTCGGAAGAACATACATAGCAGATAACCTTGCTGGATCTCTGCTGTGGTTCAGCTGTTAGCCTTGGTAGCAGTTTCAGCTATTCTTTTAGGCACATTTGATGTTGTGTGAAGGAGAGGCCTAGTCAGGAATGGAAAAGGGTGGCTAAGCAATGAGTAGTAGTTCAGCAGGTGAAGGGAAATCCGTAGAGGAAAAAGAGGGCTCTGGTTCTAGGCTTGCTTATGCTGCTCACAGCCCCACTCAGGCTAAGGGCTTGTTTATCTAGCTACAACAGAGATTGGCATCTCATGATTGTTATATCAGCCTCTGTTATAACAAGCCTGCCTACATAGGAGAGATCAAGATGTTCCAGGATGTTCTCAGATACACACCCTTCCTATCATGGGCCTTGTACAGTGTTTCTCTATAGAGCTATGAACTTAGCCTGATAACATTAATATTCACATGCTCACATAACAGGGGATGGAAGAGAGACAAGCCTTGCCAGATGACTGCTGGGTCTTTTAACTTTTATGGGAAAATACATTTTATTATAGTAAATGGGCAAAAACATTCCTTTTGGATTATGACACTGAATATTCTAATATAGCATAAATAGGATTTTTTCAACTGCTTTCACATAAACACCAAATCCATTTCTTCTACACATATTGGGTTGGATACAAGCCTGAACTGTTTGTGCAAAGGTATGTGTGTGTGCAGTTTCCATATATTTCCTACTCAGGGTGTAGACCCCTGCTGCATCTCATACTGTTGCTGAAGTTCCCCAGCCCTCAGAAGCTGTCTTTAGGGGTGCAGGGGGTACAGAAGATGTTGAAGGATGGTAAAGATCTATCTGTCTCTGCTCATGGATCTTGACATCTAAGTTAGTATCTGTCAGTTTGTGAGTCTCAGATATACCCAGTAGTCATTCCATAACTGCTGAAGTTGGTGTGGCTTTCCAGTGGAGCAAATATGACTGTGGTGTCATCTAAAACATTTGAAACAATAAATTAATAGCTCATTGAAAATTGTCTTCCAAATATTCCACAGTAAGTACATCAAAGCTTGTGTATGTGTATAAAGTGTCATCAAGTGGCAGCCGACTTATGGCGACCCCTTTTTGGGGTTTTCATGGCAAAAGACTAACAGAGGTGGTTTGCCAGTGCTTTCCTCTGCACAGCAACCCTGGTATTCCTTGGTGGTCTCCCATCCAAATACTAATCATGGCTGACCCTTCTTAGCTTCTGAGATCTGATGAGATCAGGCTAGCCTGGGCCATCCAGGTCAGGAACATCAAAGCTTAGCCTTACACTAATTCTAAAGGAAGAATTGTCTTTCAGTATTTCAGGATGCATCCACTGTTGTGAATTAACATTAATCTCTTCACATGTAACAACTCTATTATGCACCACCACATACTTTAATCTAAAATATTATGCAACTCTCACAAAATTTCTGAACATACCTCCTCAATTAAGTTTATGACTCAATCTATGTGTGTATATTCAGAAGTGACTCATACTGAGTTCAGTGACGACCCCGCTGCTCACCTCCATCCATTGAAATAACTGCCCATTTATTCATACTCTCTGCTTCCTCTTGTTTAACTAGTTTTCAATCCATGAAAGGAACTGTCCTCTTACCCCGTGACTGCTTAGCTTACTCAGACGTTCTGGGTGAGGGACCCTGTTAAAAAGCCTTTTGGAAGTCCAAATATATAACCACCCTTACCTGCATGCTTGGTAACCTTCTTGAAGAACTCCAAAAGGTTGATGAGGCAGGACTTCCCTTCGCAGAAGCCATGCTGATTCTGTAAGGAAAACATGTAAATGTACTCGAGTGTGAAGTAGGATTGATGTAGAGTTGTATCCAACCCTCCTCCACTTTGCTCAGGTAAAAGGGCTCTTCCACTAGTGCAAGAGGAAGGCAGTTTCTACCAATTCCACTCCCACTTCAGCCCAACATGATACATCCTACACTGTTTCCAAAGGGTTCCTGACCATCAGAATCAGCTTTTGGTGGGCACAGGAGTTCCCAGCAAGAATGGTAGCAACAATTTATTCTGTGAGTTCCATTTGACTCATAGTCCTCTGGATCCAAGGCATAATCTTGTACTCTAGGATTTAAGAATATGAGAACATCCTCTCTCTTTTACATTTTGGAAAGATCCTAGGATCACCATTTTCACATTGTAACTTCTTGATTTATCTAAACAAAGATCAACCATTTTATTTAAATCATTGGGCAAAATCAGTTTTTCTCCTTCATTCAGGTCAGTATATTGTCTGCTCAGACTTGCAGCAGTTCTTCAGGGTCCCTTTTTATTATTTTTTTTGATGTTTTTTTAGGCTCTGTAGCGGTTGGGCAACCTCTAAGGAAGTGGTGCGGCTGCCACTCCTGGCTGCCGCGGATCTACCCCCCCTTCAGGATTGGGCTCTAAATAGTACCCCTTCTGCTCCCCCCCACCCCGTCAAGTCACCGCTGACTTATGGCAACCCCTTAGGGTTTTTAAGGCAAGAGAGGTTCGGAGGTGGTTTGCCATGGCCTGCCTCCATGTCACGACCCTGGTATTCCTCAGAAGTCTCCCATACAAATACTAGCCAGGGTTGGGGCTGAGAGTGTGTGACTGGCCCAAGGTCACCCAGCAAGTTTCCACAGCGTGAGTAGGGATGACACCTTAACCACTACACCATGCTGGCTCTTCTGCTAGCTAAAAACTATTTTGGCCTATGCATCCCTTTTCCCTAATGGTGGTTAAAAAAAAAAGGTGAAGGAGCAATTTAATGCAGGAAGATAATGAGGGATATAGGAACAGGAACTCCTTTTCCTCCCACCTCTTCATGCCACATAGTTCTTCCCTTATATGTTCTGGACAGTTTTGTATTTGTCAGTGAATCAAAAGTTATTTTATCCCTTTGGGGCAGGAGCTAGTCTCAGCTAGCTGCAACATGCCTTTATGATGATGGCGAGTAGAACCATGGGTTTTGTAACCTAGGGCATGTTTACATCATCTGCCTTTCTAAAAAACAAAACAACCCTAAGATCACAGAGGTCAGGTCGGAATTATACGGAGGATGGATTCCATGGCTGGATCCACCATTCTCACCATCATCTTCAAGTACAAAAGATTTCTGTGAATGCAGAAACCTGGAGGTTTTTAAACAGAGGCTAGATGGCCATCTGTCAGCAATGCTGATTCTATGATATTAGGCAGATCATGAGAGGGAGGGCATCTTCTGGGCATGGAGTAGGAGGTCACTTGGGGGTGTGGTGGGGAGGTAGTTGTGAATTTCCTGCATTGTGCAAGGGGTTGGACTAGATGACCCTGATGGTCCCTTCCAACTTTATGATTCCATGATTCTATGCAGGGAAGATACCTCCTTTTGCTAGCAGCCTCTCTGCCTCCTGTGCTGCTGCTCCAAAAGCCATTTTAACTTGTGTGTGTACCTGGAGGCTACCCTTAGAAGGGGGGATCTGAAAAGCTCTCATGCATTGTTCTTTGGACCAAAGCTAAATCAGTGTGGTTTCCTGTAACCTGGTAAAGATTGGAATGTTTGCTCTTTATGGGAGTCTTGAATAGCAAGAGGATTCCTAGTGAACATGCGGATTGGAATAACCTCATCCTTGAGGAACGCTATATTTTAAATGTATTGGATGCTCAGGAATGCAAGTCATCGACTTTTATGTGTAAAACTGCAACTCCTGCTGTTGAGCCGTGTTCTACATATAGGAAATACAATATGGAGATTGCACGTGTTCCAACACTAGTTTCTTGAGGCTTCACATAGTTCAGTTGTAGAGAAAATTTTATGTAGCAAAGAGAAATGATTTTATGCCACCTCTGAACACTTCATGGTAGACATATAATAGTTACTTTAAAAAGAGTAAAATATGATTAGTCCACATTTATTTTTAGATAGGTTACCTCAGATTATTTTGCCGGTTGCCAGCAGCTCTTATTTTCAAAACCGCAGCAGGTGAAGTTAAAAAACCACAAGAAGCCTGATGAGTTGAGGCTGGAAACAAAACAAATTGTCCAGCCAAAAAGGCAAACATTGAGAAAGGAAGTCCTGAAAAAGACACAAGTACTGTTCACAACAGTGACCTTGTTATGTTTTTTCAAGCTTTCAGCTATCACTATTTATAGTATAAGCAAGTTAAAAAAAATTGAAAATAAGAATTCTATGGTGGTTATTTCGTTTTTGAGTTGAATGAAAGCAAACTAGACAAAATGGAACATAGACCATGCAATAACTTGCCCAAGCTGGCTTTTATATTATTTCCCCTCTAATACAACCATAATAACTACTCCCTGTTCATGGAAACAGTCTTCCCTAACTTGTAGGGTTAGGAGGTTCTTAGGCCTTACTGTGTGAGACAGATGGGAAAAGGAACAGGCCGCTTTCAGTGGGTACCGGTCATTTATGCATGGGAGGGTTTGCCTTGGATTTGCCACTCTTTAAATGCACATTTTCCCCATCCAAATTCTCAAAACTCAACAGTAAGCCCCCATTCAAAGTTTGAGGATTCGGATGGGGAAAATGTGCATCTAGAGAGCAGCAAATCCAAGGCAAAACCTCCCATGCATAAATGGCCGGTAAGGAGCACTGAACCCCTCTAAACCCATTATTGATTTCGGAGGGTGTAACTCTGTTGAGGATTATACTATCCGCGGAGAAAGTGGAAGAAGTAAAGAGGGCAAGAGAGAGACCCATCCCACCTTTCTGCATGTTGGTCCCCAACACAACTTAAAATAAAAAGTAGTACAATTAAAAATAACACCACAAATAAAGAATAAAATATGCAGAAGAAATTTGAAGGCTGGTCTCATTGCAAAGGGCCTCTGGACAGGAATGTAGTTTTCCCCACCTTTGGAAACACAAGATACTTGCAGCTCCTTTGGAGCCTGCATGTCTGAAAGACCTCCAGCTTCCTTTAACATAAGCCTGGCTGTATATCAGATGAGCAAAGCAATTTTCCAAGTTTCTTTCTTAGGTGCATGGAAAGGATGTTCGTAAACATTCTCCAGCCCCGTACCTCTTTTTAAGGTTTCCAAATTCTAAGGAGTTTTGCCATTTAAAAAAAAATTCTAAAATTCTAGGACACTCCAAAATGTATCTCTTTGTTCTCCAAGATATACTTCCCTACAGATTTCACTTTCCCAGGATGTTTCTCTTTTGTCTACCATGAAAGTGTTCAGAGGTGGCATAAAATCATTTCTCTTTGCTGCCTGACATTTCTGCTGTAAAGGACAGGTATAAATTAAAATATTGCCTACAAACCTGCATGAAGATTTTGTTTAGTGTTCAGTTTATGCCAGCAGGACCTATGTGCTTACACTATATGATTGAAAAAGTGAATATCAATGTAAGTTAAAAGAGAAAAATTTGTTTATTTAAATCATATATATTCTGGTTTTCCACTTAAGTGGTGCTTGCATAATTGTTTTAAAAGGTCGAGAGTGTGTGACGGCTCAAAGTCACCCGGCAAGCTTCCATGGCAGAGTGGGGATTCGCGCCTGGATCTCCCAGATCCTAATCCAGTACTCTAACCATTACACCACACTGTGTGTGTTAAGTGCCGTCAAGTCGTTTCCAACTCATGGCGACCCTATGAATCAATGTCCTCCAAAATGTCCAATCCTTAACAGCCTTGCTCAAATCTTGCAAATTGAGGGCCGTGGCTTCCTTTATAGAGTCAATCCATCTCTTGTTGGGTCTTCCTCTTTTCCTGCTGCCTTCCACTTTTCCTAGCATGATTGTCTTTTCCAGTGACTCTTGTCTTCTCATAATATGTCCAAAGTACGACAGCCTCAGTTTAGTCATTTTAGCTTCTAGGGTCAGTTCAGGCTTGATTTGATCTATAACCCACTGATTTGTTTTTTTGGCGGTCCAGGGTATCCATAACAATCTCCTTCAACACCACATTTCAAAGGAATCTACTTTCTTCCTATCAGCTTTCTTCATTGTCCAGCTCTCACACCCATACACCACACTAGCTGTCAGTATATGGTACTGCACTGCGGTCTGCTCCACTGCTTAGTAGACTAGAGATAATTCCACTCCATGGCATGGGGGGGAGATTCATACATGCTAGACTAGAGCATGGTTTCGTCACATACTTTCTGAAAAGGTAGCCTTTTACATGTCTCCCCAGGGGTATTAATAAGAATTACTATGACGGAATGTGGTAAAAGCAGTGGTGCCTAAAGCCATTGCTTACCCTTGAAATGGATAGAAAGGGAGGGAAGATGGCTCAAATGACTCCCTCAGGGTTTCTTGGTTCACGTTATTCTGATAGCACCCTATAGTTCTGAGATAGGGGTGTAAACAGGTGCAGTGGAAATACAACCAACCAATAGGCAGCTGAGCAGAACAGATTTCTCCCACCCACTGTTCTTAGGTTTCCAGCCTCCCGGTGGTGGCCGGAGACCTTCCACTATTACAACTGATCTCCAGGCAACAGGTATCAGTTCATCTGGAGAAAATGGCCACTTTGGAAGTTGGACTCTATGGCATTATACCCTATTGACGTCCCTCCCCTCCCCAAACCCTGTCCTCCTCAGGCTCCACCCCCAAAATCTCCAGGTATTTCCCAACTGTTCTTGAAGTGCTAGTACTTGATTGATTGATTGATTGATTCTATTTGTTACCCCGCTCTTCCCAGCCAAAGCCAGGCTCGGGTTACAGTCTGTGCCATTAGAGTTATGCAGTCACAGAAAGGAAGGTGCCAAATAACTTTTATTCCTTCCTTCATTGGAGGTGTCTGGCTTTGGTGGGGGGGAAATCTACCCTATTCCTTTCAAACACTATTTATATCTTTGCAAATATTGACCATCCTGGTGATGCAGTCATTTTTAGATTGTGAGTAAGGATAATTGAACATTTTAATTTAGAAAGTGCTGTGGGAGATATTTCTGGATGATTGGATACACCCGTGCATGATGCAACTATTCCATGTATGATGTCAGCTTCCTATAAGTAGTCCCTGGACAGTTGTTTGAGTGGGCAAACGCCTCAGTGAGGCTCTGCCTGGATATAAGAAAACATCAGGTAAAGTATAGTTGTGAAAATGGAAGCCATGCATTTAACACTGTGTTTATTGGGGAAAGTACCCATCTTTCTGTTTCAGTCCTTCATCTGTAACTTTGGAACATTGAGTAATAAAGAACTTGACCTCTTTACCTTAGAAGGTTGTATGTGAAATCTGGGTAGGGTATTGTAAAACCTTTGAATACTGAAGCACTGTTGAAAAGTTTTTGATACAACCATGGGTTTGGTAGAGCAATGTTGTTGTAGGACATGACTTTCAGTATCCTTTCCTGGTGGCTGCAAACCTTGTTTTGTTCTGTAAGTGGAGGTATGTTACATCATGTTCGAAGTACTTCTCTTGTGTATGTGAACATTTGCATTTGTGTGCATGAGAGAGCATTTTTCTTTATTCTTAGAAAAGGCCGCCTTTGTCCTGGCCCACTCAGGCCTCATCTGCACAAAGGAAGGGAGGGAGGGGAAAAGAGCCAGCTAGCCCTGAATCTTGTGTGTGTGTGTGTGTGTGTGTGTGTGTGTGTGTGTGTGAAGTGCTGACTTATGGCGATCCCTTTTGGGGGTTTTCATGGCAAGAGACTAACAGAGGTGGTTTGCCAGTGCCTTCCTCTGCACATCAACCCTGGTATTCCTTGGTGGTCTCCCATCCAAATACTAACCAGGGCTGACCCTGCTTAGCTTCTGAGATCTGACGAGATCAGGCTAGCCTGGGCCATCTAGGTCAGGGCCTGAATCTTGTGCAGCTCGTTTAAATGACTCCTGCTGGGCCTGGGCACAGCCATCTGCATGGTACTGCTACTGCTGGCTCACACTGGCCTAGAGGAGACTTTCTTAGGCTGGGCAAGGCTCGTACTGATCAGGAGCCACCTTCCCCTAGCCAATAGGGTTGCCAATCTCCAGGTGATGACTGGAGATCTCCCACTGTTTCAACTGATCTCCAGGTGACACAGATCAGTTCCCCTGGAGAAAATGGCTGCTTTGGCAATTGGACTCTATGGCATTGAAGTCCCTCCCCTCTCCAAACCCTGCCCTCCTCAGGCTTCACCCCCAAAATCTCCAGGTATTTCCCAACCCAGAGCTGACAACCCAGAAGCCAGGCATGGCTTCCATGAGCTGCCTTCCCCAGGCTGGCACCCACCTTTCCCCCAGGCCAGGCTTGGTTCTTCCATCCTGGGCTGGACTGGACCTGGGTGGGGGGGAGGCATTGGCCCACTGGGAAACCCCTGCTGTCAGGACTGCTTTTCAGATTCATTCTATATGCAAAAATAGTTGATTAGCATACAGCTACTGGCTTAAGTCTAGTGATATGCAAGCAGAAACAAAAAGAATAGCGCAGTTATAATATGGTAAAAATGAAATAGATCTTGGATGCTCTTCACTTCAGTTCTCTATTGTTGGCTTTATGGATTGGATTGGATCCAAAGATACATGAGTGGATGTCCACTAATGAAAGAGATCCTACTTGTATGCTCTCTTCTGCTGGTGGCCTCCACATCACTAAATAACAAGAACTACAGCTGAGGTACACAAGGACATTCCATTTGTGCAAGGACACCTTAGCATCCAACCCACTAGCCCTTGGGGAGAAGACAAATGATTGTATCATAATTGAAACTTAAAAATCACACAGCCTTCTTCTGATTTGATTGCTAGTGCCTCCTTACTTTTCCCACCATTTCACACAGACCTTTTACCGCCCCCTTTTCAAACACCTGCAATAAGAGTAAGAGTAAGGAATCCAGAACTGTTTCATACAGTATAGTGATAAAAATCTTGGTCTGATGCCCACATTATAAAATTCATGTGGATGGTTGGTCAACACTTGTGAACTGGTCGTTCCTTGCTCAGAACTCCAGGTTTGGACTGGGATTGTGGCTTGTGCTTATTCTTTCCTCCCACCTGCCATTTTCCCAACCTGAAATGCCCTGGGGAACCATTGTTTGTTCTGTCGGGAAAACTCACATTAAATTGTCATGTAATGATTATTGACTTCTGAAATGTTTATTAATTAATAATTCAGTGTTTTTGTAAGTTAAGTGAACATTGGTTACATTCCTAAAGTTTGAATCCTAGAGGTAAGAAAGGGGGATGGGAGAGAGAAAGAGGTAGGGTCTGGCAAGGTGCATTCTGATTGGTTGTGGAGAGACTGCTGATTGGATGAAGAAAAAAGGGGGAATGGAGAGAACATAAGAACATAAGAAAAGCCCTGCTGGATCAGACCAAGGCCCATCAAGTCCAGCAGTCTGTTCACACAGTGGCCAACCAGGTGCCTCTAGGAAGCCCCCAAACAAGACGACTGCAGCAGCACCATCCTGCCTGTGTTCCACAGCACCTAAGATAATAGGCATGCTCCTCTGATCCTGGAGATAATAGGTATGCATCATGACTAGTATCCATTTTAACTAGTAGCCATGAATACCCTTTCCTCCATGAACATAGTCAAAAAGGGCAAGAGTCCAGTAGCACCTTAATGACTAACAAAAATATTTTCTGGTAGGGTATGAGCTTTCGTGAGCCACAGCTCACTTCTTCAGATACAGCTAGAATGTCTTGCCCTTTTTGACTACTGCAAACAGACTAACACGGCTACCCACTGTGAATTATCTCCATGAACATGTCCACTCCCCTCTAAAAGCCTTCCAAGTTGGCAGCCATCACCACATCCTGGGGCAGGGAGTTCCATATTTTAACTATGTGTTGTGTGAAGAAACACTTCCTTTTATCTGTTTTGAATCTCCAGCTTCAGCAGATAACCCCATGTTCTAGTATTATGAGAGAGGGAGAAAAACTTCTCCCTGTCCACTCTCTCCAAACCATGCATAATTTTATAGACCTCTATCATGTCTATAAGAGAGAGGTTGAGACAGATTCTGAGAAAGGGAGACGAGAGGAAGGTGTGGGGAAGAGTCTGAGGAAGTTGTTAGTTTGGTAGAAAAGTATGCGACGATTGAGAGTTCCTGTGTGGAATAAAGTAGAGTGTTTACAGCTCCCTGAGTGTGGGGCTCATCCAAGTGCACGGAGATTGAATCCTAGTAGGCTGAGTGAATTGTGGTGTGAGGGTGTGTGTGAGTAAAAAGTAGAATTCTGAGTGGGTTGGCTAACTGATACACCACCTACTACCCTAGGCACATTATAGTTGAAATATTTGGCAACAACATTAACTGGTACTTGAGAACAGTACCTGACTAAAAACACCCAGCATACTGTACAAGAAAAAATAAGGAGAAATTTAGTTATTTAGTTCAAAAACTTCTCTTTGTTTTAGAAAAGGATCTTTAGTGTCATCCCTCTTACCCACCTATGCACTAACCGGTCTGTCACACTACAGCCAGATCAGGAATAAACACTCTATTGATTTATTGATTAAGAGGGACAAAGAGGGAGTTAGTGAGGCGGATGCTTCCACCGTAGTGGCAGCGGAAACTTAGTTATAAGAAAAGCAGAAGAAAGTGAGATCTCCCTTTCTAACCGCTCAACACTCAAAAATGCAACCCATCAGTACAGATAAGTTTGCCCAGTGGGGCAAACAGTAACTGTGTATGTGTTAAGTGCCATCAAGTTGCTTCCAATTCATGGCGACCCTATGAATCAATGTCCTCCAAAACGTCCTATCTTTAACAGCCTTGCTCAGGTCTTGCAAACTGAGGGCTGTGACTTCCTTTATAGAGTCAATCCATCTCATATTGCGGATCCCTCTTTTCTTGCTGCCTTCAACTTTTCCTAGCATGATTGTCTTTTCCAGTGACTCTTGTCTTCTCATAATGTTACCAAAGTACGATAGCCTCAGTTTAGTCATTTTAGCTTCTAGGGTCAGTTCAGGCTTGATTTGATCTATAACCCACTGATTTGTTTTTTTGGCAGTCCACGGTAACTACCTGGAGCTATTTCAGATCAGGGGAAAGAGGTAAAAGGAGGCTTTTTACCATAATCCCGATCCAAGCTGGGTCAATGCATGCCTTGGAATTGAGTTCCCCGTGGGAAACTCCCAGCGCTGTCAAGCTGAAAGCCCTTGTGGCAGCCAGAAGGAGTTTGTAACATGTGAATCAGCCCTGCGAGGCCATACAGACATATATAATTTGAGCAGTGATCTCAGTGTGGAAATGTACTCACTACCTTTTGTTTAAATCTCTTTTGAATTGAGGTCAAGGGAAACTGGTTTTTGTGTTGAATGCAGAATGTGGCTGTGCACAGCACTAATTATCTAGAAACGAGTGCTGCCACTAACCCTTCTCCCTGCTCCTCCCCAATGTCGTTTTTCAGCATTGTAAGATTGTGCTTTTTGTTTAAAAGAAAAAGTGGGGAACAGATGTATATGAAATTGATTTAATTTATGTATGGTGCTTTAAACTTTTCAAATGATTCACAGCCTGCATGGAGTATGGGGCAGGACAAACTACTGAATCAGTGTTTGATTCACTGGCCAAGGATAGCTGACAAATATAATGCTAACCTGGGGGAACTAGCTAAACATGCGTGACAGCAGGAATCCCTGTGGGGCTTATGACCCATTCTTTGAACAGGCCTTCGAACAGGGGAGTTGAGTTTGGGAGTGCAGGGTGGGTGGTTGAGGGGGAGCAGGGGAGAACCTCGGTAGGCGGAGTTTCCTGAGAAAGGGACATACAACCTCCCCAGCAGCAAGTATGCTGCTGTTTCCTTCCTGTTACGAGAATCCACACAAGTTCAAGCGAGCACCCTATTTCACTCTAAAATACTTTAAAACTACTAACCAGTTATGAAGGTAGAAGGGGAGCAGCGGCTATCCAGTGTTTTGCAGAGAGTTCCACATGTATGATTATCCACTGGGTAGGAATCATGGGTGTGTGCTCGCTGCATGGAGCTCTTGGCTCTCAGGGAGCAGCAGGCTGGGGAAAAGATCTTGGGGTTGTAGTAGACAGCTCAATGAAAGTGTCAATCCAGTGTGCTGTAGCGGTGAAAAAGGCAAGTTCTATATTAGGGATTATTAGGAAAGGAGTTGAAACTGGCTGATGTTATAGTGCCTCTGTATAGATCTATGGTGTGACCTCATTTGGAACACTGTATATAGTTCTGGTCACTGTATCTCAAAAAGGGCATTGCATAGCTGGAAAAATTACAGAAGAAGACAACCAAGATTATTAGGGGGTTGGAGCTTCTTGCCTATGAGGAAAGGCTGAAGTGTCTGGGACTTTTTCATTTAGAAAAGCGACGACTAGGGGGGACAGGATAGAGGTTGATAAAATTATGCGTGGGGTAGAGAGAGTTAACAAAGAAAACTTTTTTCCCTTTCCCAAAATACTAGAACTCGAATGCATCCAATGAAGCTGATGGGCAGTAAATTCAGGACGGACAAAAGGAAATACTTCTTTACATAGAGAGTGATTAAAATGCGGAATTCACTACCAGAGGATATAGTGATGGCCACAGGCGTAGACAGCTTTAAAAAGGGATTAGATAGATTCGTGGAGGATAGGTCTATCAGTGGCTACTAACCCAGGTGACTAAAGGGAACCTCCATGTTCAGAGGCAGTCAGCCTCTGATTCCCAGTGCCAGCAGGCAACATCAGGGGAAGGCCTCAGCCTCTGTCACCTGTTGTTGGACATCCAGAGAAACTGGTTGGCCACGGTGTGAGAGAGGATGCTGGACTAGATGGACTGCTGGTCTGATCCAGCAGGGTTCTTCTTATGAAAAGTGTAGTAAATCTTGATTTGCATATATGTCTGTATGCACGTACCCTTATATAACAAGCCCAAAAAGATATAGGTTAGAAATGAAGCAACTTGTATCAATTCTTTTTCAATACCATTCTGCAGATTGGCTGTTTTGGAATAGTAGACAAGGTCCTCTTAAAAGAAAGGTTATGTAGCAATAGCTGGAGGCCAATCTCTGCCATCTGAATTTGTAATACAACCAACAGAGATCTTAAAGGATGAGCTGGAACATGCAGACAACAAACTTGGAGGTGCTAAAATCAGTGTTGGAAGAAAAGGGTGAAGAGGGCCCTGTGGTCTTTTGTTGTTTTTTGCACGCCACTCCCCTTGGGCAGGTTTTAAATAAACTGTTTTTCTCTTGAAATTTTTGACCATAAATGTAATCTAGATTTTGACAGGTTGCTGTATGGAAATTTGTCTTTTTCAGTTCTGACATACACTGAAGCCATTCCCTAAGCCAAACTCTTGCATGTCACCAGCATTGTGAAATGCTTATTTGGTTCAGTCTTCACAGCTAGTCAGTACAAGGTTAACTTCCGGCTCTACTTTTGGCTTCTTCTGGGTCTAAGCTGTCCTGCCCCAGGCTGTCCCTGCTGGCTAGAATTTGGGTTCTGCATCCCACCCCTCCGCTGTTTTGAACCTCCTTACAACGTACCTCTCTGAATGTCTGCCTTCCCTCTCTCCAGCCCTCTCTCTCCCTCTTTCTCTGTACTGCCTTTCTTCTTGGCTTCCTCTATGTCCTTTACAACTTTGCTCTTTAGCCTTGCACCTGTCTGCCCCCCCTCACTTCACCCCCTACCCATTCTCACTGCCTTAACTGAGGTAGTGTGACCCTGCCCGTCTTTCAAATGGGCTGGAACTACTCCTCAGTCTCCCATCTCATTGTAGGCCAACTCACCCTGGCAACTGTGAGTTTAAGCCCATTCACATGGCATTGCCCCAGCAACTGTAAACATGTCAGGGTCTTTGCTAGGGTATTTTCCTGTCAGTGGCCATTTTGCCCTCCCTGACCTGGGGTCTGCCTTCTTCCAGTAAATCTCCATTTGAAGGTGATGTGTTAGGCCTCCTGCCCACATGGGTTGCCACACAATCCTGTCAACATCCAGAAATATTCTATGGGCCGTGTCATTGCTGGTATGGTAACAATTAGGTGTATATTAAACTTGTAGTGTCAACATTCCCGTTGTAACTTTTTACTGAAGTCCTGGTGAGTTATGTGGCCACATGGACTGATCTACCTTGTAGGCCCCTTGGCTGGCTTGCAGGGCAGGCGGGTAGGCCGTCGAGGCAGGGCAGCTGGTTGTGGTGGCAAAAGCTACTTCCAACTTGCCTGGAAGTTCTGCAGCATCCTGCCCTTTATTGTGGCACCCTGGCAGTCCACTCAGCGGGGAGAGTGGCAGAAGGTCTTAGCTCACCTGCCCTTGTTCCTGCTGCTCTGCTCTGTTGCCAACCAACAATCAAGCACTTGATCTGAAACACAGACCAGTAGCTGCAGGCGGTTGATCAGGGAATAAGTGAGATAAGAAAAATTGTGTGTGGGGGGGGGGGGAGTTGTGCCTGCCTATACATATATGTGTGTGTTTATGGGGATGAGGAAACAAAAGAAAGAATGCCTGCAGAGCAATGAGAAAAAAGAATATATCTGAGAGAGAGACGGTGTATGTATTGAGAATGCATGTGTGTCTGTAGAGGGGGCAAGCAAGAAAAAGAATGTCTGGGGATAGGAAGAGAAGCTCTGTGTGTGGGGAGGGGCGGAGAATGTCTGTAAAGGAAGCATCCCCCTGTTTGCAGGTGGATGAGAAGGAAAGAAAATTTCAGGGGAGGGCTGGTCTGAATGCATGGATACCTAGAAGGAGAGAGTGGATCCATTTTCATAGGGTTGAAAGACAAAAAAAGTGAATGTCTGGAAAGCTGATCGCAAATATATGTAAAGTATGAGTAAATGCCTGCATGTGGGCAGGGGAAGGGGAGAACAAAAGCAGGAATGTCTGACCACTTATCTAGACTCAACTGTAATCAATATCCAGGCAGATAATCCACAGGTTCCTCAAACACTTTCTGCATAGATATCTGTTGGGTTTCTGCCTGGCAAATACATACAGGTCAGGGGTTTCCCCAACAAGCCATCCAGTTCAGTGAAAGTCAGCTACTTCAGTTTCTCTAGTCACTTGTTAGATTCACAACTAAAGAATTTCAGACTGGCACATTCATTCCTCTTCTGCGGCAGCATCAAGTATAGTAAATGACTTGGCAAAAATTCAACAAGTGAAGTCTCCATATCACTAGCTACTTATGAACCAAACAGATGTCTGCCTGGCATACGTACATGATACAGTGCATCCCCATCGTTCAGTAAAATAGTACACATTTATAAGCTACGTTATGAAGTATGTATTTTATGTTGTTAAAGTGCTAAAATAAGTTTGATAAGAAAATAAAAATTGCATTCTTTTCAGCTTTCCCCAAAATTTCTGGTTTTTTTCTGGGGGAGAATCCCCCCAACCCATGGTATCAACATTTCTAGAAATTTGATTTGTCTAATTTTAGTTGTGGCGGGAAGGCGACATGCTGTAGCCCAGTGTTGTTGGATCATGGAAGCTAAGCAGGAAAGGGAGACCACCAAGGAAGACTC
Source organism: Euleptes europaea (assembly GCF_029931775.1). Taxonomy (NCBI): domain Eukaryota; kingdom Metazoa; phylum Chordata; class Lepidosauria; order Squamata; family Sphaerodactylidae; genus Euleptes; species Euleptes europaea. The sequence goes on along the minus strand of NC_079315.1, from coordinate 81,788,796 downwards.
TGCAGAGGAAGGCAATGGCAAACCACCTCTCCTTCTCACTTGCTTTGAAAGTCCCTAGCTGGGGTCACCGTAAGTTGGCTGCAGCTTGATGGCACTTTATACAGACACAATTGTAGTTGTGATGGAGAAGTGCTGTGCTTTTTAATGAAATGGCAAATGTTATGTTTGTATCATGCGGGTGTACATGTAGGTTGGCAGTTCAGATAGATCATGGTTTTGTGATCAGGAATGGCTCAGAGGTTCCTGTACCCTTCGTTTTCCCCCCTCACAGGTTTTCTTTCTTTTCTTCCCTGATTTGCTCTGACCATAGTTTGCCATGATGTCTGCACTGGACAAACTATAGTTAGGCGTAGACACAATTTCCTCCCAAGTGTTGTTTACAAATCCATTACTAATCATAAAGACACTAATCATAATTTTCCTGGACTCAGATGTTAAAGCAAACTATGCCTAGAGCAAAAAGGGAAGGGCCCCCGGAATTCAGTCATAAATAGGAAAGAGAGAGGAGCACCATCTGCAATTTGAAATATCTATACCACATGCTCTGAACTTTTGCTCCTGAGATAGCTTCCAACAAACAGGTATAAAAGCAATTAAAAGTGCTAACTTAAAGTATAAGCTCAAAAATAAAACTAGAGTAGTATAAAACGAATGTGATTAAAATACTACAAAACAGTTACGAGTGGCTGCTGCATTTATTTAGACTTACCATTAAAAATAATACATTTGAAACACAGAATGCAACGATAACAGAACATGTTTTGTTTTTGGAGAAAAAATATTTTTGTTTGGTATCTAAAGCTCAACAAGCTTGGTAGCTGGTGGATCACTGTGTGGAGGTAATTCCACTATCAAGACCACTCAAGATCACAAAACAATAGTTTGGTGATTGAGAAACATGATGCCTGAACCAGGCTTGAGTGGTGGGTTATTGTTTTTGCCTGGGGGATCTGCCTTTCTCCTTTCCCATGTCAGTCAGCTTTGTTTTCTTATCCTTGTAGTATGATGTATTGAATTGTCAACAGTGGATACAAATCACATTGCCATGGCATTGTCTCTGCCCCGTCCATAAAGCATGGCCACATTTGTCCAAGTCGGGACTGACAAAAATGTTCTCTGAGATCAGGCATCCATGTCCCTGAATTGTACTAAAAGTAGAATTCCATTCTTGGCTCTGTTTGTTTAAAAAATCTACTTTTAAACTGTGGTCTTTTAAGTCTTTTTATAATCCTTGTTTTATTTACATTGTAAACCCCCTTGAGTTCTGTAAGATAGAAAAGTGGCCGATAAATGTTTTAAACAAATAAATAAATCATATGCATTGTTAACCAGTGGACCTGAAATTTTTTGAGAATCCTGAACCCTCATATCGGGAATATCCAGGATTCCCCTCCAAAAAAGTATCCATTAGACCCAAATCTGAATTTTACCCTCATCTCCCCCTCTGTCTCCCCTCACTTACCTCAAGTCCAGTGGTGGCAATGGCTACCTCCAAGTCCCATGTAAAGCCTGGAGGTGGCGGATGGTGCAGGGCTGTACTCCGGGCTCAGCTTGCCCGAGCCCCACATACAATTCTGCACCCACCATCACCTTCGAATCTCGCATGGAGGCCAGAGGCAGCGGGTACAGGGCTGCACTCCAGGCTCAGTTGGGCCAAGCCCCGTGTGCACCTCTACGTCTACCGCTGGCTCCGAGTTCCACTGCCAGGGGCAGTGGTAGTTACCAGGTAAGTGAGGGTGGAGGGGGAGATCAAGCCAGAAAAATTCAGAATGATTTGGAACCTGCTTTTCGGCTCCCTTTAAATGCTAAGAGATTTTTCAGGTTTTTGTTCGTCTTTGCCAAATGCACACCCCTATTCATGATCTCAAATTAAAGGCTAGGGGAAATGTTGGCCAGATAGGGATGAGAGGGGCTCGCCCATGGTCCTTGCAAAGGACTTGCAGAGCCCCTGGAGCACCCCAGTTTGATAGATGCTAAGCTGATCCTAGATGCAGATCTAAAAACCCACAGGTTAGGACCCTGTGCACAGAAAGGACATCTTTCTACAAACCTGGGGGAACCTCCAGATTAAAAAAAAAATTCAGAAAGGAAGAGCTGTTGAGAAAGCCGAGAGTCAGGGATCGGTGAGTGGTGAGTTAGGGACTGAGGGGGCAAGTGGGAAAGGAGGTGTGGGACAGTGGGGCAGGCAGCTGAGAAAGGCAATGCTGCACCAGGATTCCCTCTCCCTTGCAAGTTTCTCACCAGATCCTGCTTGTACAGTTCCTTTATGAACTTTAATGGTTATTATTTTGAACCAAAAAAAATTGAACATTACTTATGCGGTATTATTAGGTTCCAAAAGTTTCAAAATGTAATGCAGCAGACAGAGGTCCATGCATCACAGTTGTTCTTAGTGTCAGAACTATGATGGGCCAGAGTTGGCAACTGTGGTTGCCCACTGACTAGAGGGGAAGGGGAAAGGCCTGTCCTTTTAACAGGCTTAATGGGATGTTATTTACCAGGTGATGTAATCCCCATAAAATGAAAAGCTTCTGCTGGCCCTTTCCACACATTAACAGGAACCTTTCTCCAGGTCTTTTGGCACACCTAGGTCTCCAGGTCTTTGGCACACCTAGCTGGGCAATATATTTAGTTCATCTGAGACCTGTTTATCTTGGCACTTTGAGCTGAATGCATGTTCAAAAAAAACCCTTGTTCATGGTAGGGGCTTTCCTGTGAGGTCAGATTTGCAACTACACTTGGTGAAAGAGAAACAAAAACTGCAACTGTAAAGATTGATAAAGGGAAAGTCCAAACTGTATATTATTAAATGCAACAATATTGGTTTTTCTTTTCCTTTCCATTTCTCCCCCCCTCCCCACAATAACCATACACTTTGAAAGACTGAGCCAATAATTTGCATGATTATTGCAGGCACACATTGAATTTTATACTAAACTAAACTAATAAACTGTATAACTTTGATCGGATTTTTTGCAGAATATTATAGATGGGGGGAACAGGACTGCCAGGTATTCAATCCATAACAATGCAGTTGAGCAAAATGTGCCTTAATCACATATTCATCGTATCTTCCAATATAATAGCCAGGCTACACAGATGTAGGCTTTCTTAGCAGAAATGGGCAGGAGTCTTGTGGCTCCTTAAAGGCTGGCAAGTTTTTATTGTATAAGTTTTAGCATAAGCTTTTGTGGACCAGCGCCTATGCTCCAATCCATGTAAGATTATGCTAGAATTTTTAAAGAATTGTCTTTAAGATGTTGCAAGACTCCTGTTTTCTTTTCACTGCAACAGACTAACATGAAAACTAGGGAGACCAGGCCTCCTACTCCTGACCTCCCTCTCTGTTGGCCATCAGCCCGCTGAGAGGTGACGGGAGAAAATATTTTAAACTCTGTTTTAAAAGCAAGTATCCAGTGACACTGATTCAATTCCCTAGGATTCAGTCAAAACCCTATGATTTTATCACTGAATTTTGTCAGAATCCTAGAATATTTCATCGACATCACACCAGCAATATGATGTTGCTACCGGAAATTTGCCAGAAGTGATGTCACACCATCATTCCTCTCATCTCTGCCCCCCCCCCAACTGGCTGCTGGTGGCTGGCAGCACTAATGGCAACTCCTCTGGAATTTGTGTCTTAATCATCAGAGATGCCCATTGGGGGTCTTTCAAGCTAAGTAAACAGGCTGCAGTGTTGGACATTGTTGGGGAGCGGCAAAATCTATCCCTCTCTATATACTATGGCCACTGATACCTTGGTGTTACTAAAGTGCCTCCTTCGAAGTTGTTCTTGAGCATAGTTTATTCACTATATACTGTGTATGTCAATGATTACATAAAGAGGTTCCTAATGATATCTATTGGGATGGCCCAGGCTAGCCTGATCTCGTCAGATCTCAGAAGCTAAGCAGGGTCAGCCCTGGTTAGTATTTGGATGGGAGACCACCAAGGAATACCAGGGTTGCTGTGCAGAGGAAGGCACTGGCAAACCACCTCTGTTAGTCTCTTGTCATGAAAACCCCAAAAACGGGTCGCCATAAGTCGGCTGCCACTTGACGGCACTTTACACACACACAATGATATCTAGGAGCAAGCCACAATGGGAAGATAATTCAGCTAAATTGATCCTTTTATTTGTTTACCTAATAGGGATGGATGAATGGGCTGTCTTTCATTTCTTTTCCCCCCATACGTTGTCATTGGGATTTCTTTTCAGTCCGCCAGTTATTATTGCTGATATGTATATTTCCTTTGTGCCTTTTATATGCACTTGCAGTTTATACATACAAGAAGCAAAAACAAAGCAGGAACCAGCAGGGATGCGAAATTCAGTAATGTAGGGATGCTCCCTAGCTCGCCAACCCCCTAGATCAATCATGTCCAAAGTCCGGCCCGGGGGCCAATTGTGGCCCCTGGGCTGGTTTAATACGGCCCCCCAGCCTGTTTTGCAGAGAGAGAAAAGGGTGTGCATGGGGGCTGCGCCTGTGCTTTGCATCCCTGACCGAGGGGGCGACGCTTGGGCGGAGGGTCGCCTCGATTGGCTGTCTCAGCCCCACCCCCCGGAATGAAGGCTAGCGAGTATGAAACGAGTCTGAAACCCTAGAGAGGTTCTTACCCAGACTCCACCGCTCCAAACCACCGCTCTTAACCATTACACCATGCTGGCTCTCATGGGGAGAAAAACTCCACATTCCTCCCTGCACGGGAGATGTCAGAGTGTTTGAATCTTGGACTCCATGAGCATGAAAACCAGTTTATTTCCTGGCTCAGATGAGGGGAGGACAGAATACCCCCGGCATGGTTGAAGGGAGAGAGTCAACAGTCCCAGAGAGGCACATGAGTGGGGGGGGGGAGGAAGAGTTCCTGCTCCCTCCCTACAGAAGGAAGGTTGGAGATTTAGAAGCTGGGGGGCATCCGGTGAGCTGAAAGGGGCTTTGGGGAAAGGAAGGAATGTAGCCATGGTTTTTGTGGTGCAGTCTGTGGTTATGGGCATAATAAGTATGCCGTTTGCAATAAACTTTGCACAAAATAGTTAATTTGCATTTAATTAATTTAATTAAGAATGTCAGGCAAAATGGTCGGCCCTCGCGCATGTTCACTTCATCAAATCTGGCTCTCTTTGAAAAAAGTTTGGACACCCCTGCCCTAGATGTTTCAGCTAGTGAGTGGAGGTGGTTTTGCCTTCACCCCGGTCCTCCCCCCCATTGGGCTACTCCCATTCTTTCTTTTAGGCTGGAGGAGAGTCAGCCCAGTGCCTCCTCTTGGCACCTCTATGAGCCTACCTACCAATCCCTGGTCTGAATCTCATGTGGATATGGTCTTCATGGCAACTGGCTTAGTGACAATCTTCAAGGATGCTGTGCCAGTTGCCAGTGGCATTTCTGGGGCCTTTGAGGGGTCCCTGACTAGAGTGACAGTAACATCCTGACCCCAGCCTTTATGGCCACATCCTACCACAGTTTACTTAGCCGGACGTTGGCTCCCTTCCTTCACTTGGCCAACCTGGCCATGTGGATCCATGACTCAGTGACTTCAACACTATTGTAATGCACTCTACATGGGTCTGTCCTTGAAGTCAGCTCAAAAACTTTAATTGGTACAGAATGTCACAGCCTGGTTATTATCAATAGCTAGGCAGAATGTGTGTAGCACACCCATTCCATAGTTAGTCCTTTGGTTACCTATCAGCTACCAGATTCAATTCAAGGTACTGGTTATCACTTACAAAAACCTTTATGGCCTTGAACTCTCATATTTCAGGACCGCCTGTCCTGTTATGCTGTGCCATTACAGCTTCACTTATTGGGCAAAGCCTTCTGAAGGTGCCACTCAACAAATAGGTAAGATCAATAGCTAACTGTACATGTGCATTCTCTGTTGTGGCTCCCACCTTGTAAAATGGCATGCTTGAAGAGGTCAGGCAGACTCCCACGTTTCTATCATTCCACAGACTGTGTAAAACAATAGTTCAGGAGGACAATTTTAATAAAGGGAATAGGTCCTTTGTATAATGGAATAGTTCAGAAGGGTGTAATATTTTCTGCTTTTGTAATTCCATTTTTTGTATATAACACTGGTGACCTTTTACAATTACACAGAACTCATTTCAGATTTTAATAAATCCCTGTAAAATATCTGCTCGAGGAGTTAATGGGCCATGACCCCAAAATCCACCCATGAGTCCACATTAAATGGAATTCAGTAGCAAATCTGCTCTTTTTATCTGATATCTCCCCAAATCCTGCTTGTACATGGTATTAGATTCCAAGTATCATCTAAAGAGGCAGTTCTGTTAGCAGTAATCACTAAGAAATTACCCTACTCTATGGATCTTGCTTTTTGTCACATATTCTTAAGGCTTCTAGCTGTTCAAACTCTTCTGAAGAATTTCCCAAGTACCAAAGGAGCTCTAGACAGACTTGCTATCTTGTTCTTTTCTAACTAATTATTAAATATTTTCATTGAAAGACATGATACTGTCTGCCTTCAGTGTAAAGAACCTTTTTGTGGTTTATCACACAAACACTTTTAATTAGCCCTAAGGTTTTCCTACCCAGGACCTGCTCTTTGTTGTGATAATCTCTTCACATCTATAGTAAGAGGTCCAGGAAACTCCAATCATATCTTTAAAACTCCTGCAGATGTTGCTCCAGAATGTTAAGCAAATTCAATAGCTAATTCTCCTGCTAATGAATTAGCTGCTCTTTCACTGTTCTGAAGGCCTTTCAAAACACCCTCTCTCTACGAGGACATCAGATCTCTGCTAGCACTGTACCATCACTGGCTACATAATGCCCATTCCAATTTATTTTCTTCCTGACATGGGGAAGTTGTCATTGTTGTTTTAAAACAAAATGAGGTGTATAATTTATTGGTCAGTGTGGCATACAACCTGCCATAAAATGCATTTAAACTCTCACGGTATTAAATGAAGACATATTGTTAGGCCTTGTGAAAAGTTAATGAAGTAGAAGCTTCCTGTAACCCTTCTAGTAGGCTGTTCCACAAAGCAGGGAACGCAGCTGAGAAAGCATAAGTTCTGCCTTTTTCTGTATAGCCTGGTCATATACAGGGCACCATCAGCAAGGACAATGAGATGAAGTAAACTACCATGTGAATGACTAACATGGGGAGAGATGCTTCTTCGGGAGTGTTGGTACCAGGTTATGAAGGACATTATTGGTAAGAACCTGCACCTTGAATTGAAACTCACAGCAAACTGGCAACTAGCATAGTTTTTTCAAGGTTCATTGAATATGTACTTGATGCCGTAACCCTGCCAAGCAAGTGGGGCATTGTGCGTCAACTGAAGTTTACACGGTGTTTTCAAGCACTGGCAAGGGCAAACACATAGTCGGAGCAGAAATGTTTCTTAAAAGAAACGTGGAAAGAAAAATGACCTGCCTTAAAATAACATCATAGAGTGTCATCCAGAAGGTGCTCAAGACGCTACTAGAAAACCTTGAGCGGTAGCCATGCTCGACAGGAGCAAACACTAACTGGTTCCTAGTAATTGGTGTTAGAGTGGCCTGATTCGTAAGAAGATAAGAAGAGCCCTGCTGGATCAGACCAGTGGTCCATCAAGTCCAACATCCCGTCTCACGCAGTGGCCAACCAGTTCATCTGAAGGTCCAACAACAGGGCACGGAGGCAGAGGCCTTCCCCTGATGTTGCCTTCTGGCACTGGTATTCAGAGGTTTACTGCCTTGGAGGTTCTCTTTAGTTACCACGGCTAGTAGCTACTGACAGACCTATCCTCCGTTCTTGGGAAATTTATTAGGAAAGGGGGAGGGGTGTCTTGCCAGGGCAGTATCATCTGCACAGACGCAGGATGTCTGCCCAGTGCTCCTGAAAAGTGTCTAGAATGCCTCTGATTGTGCGTGTAACAAAGATGTTTAAGGGGTAATGAATCTGCATTATGTGACCTTTAACACCTGTCAAAGTTGGTCCATTCAGGCACAGCTCCCTATTTTATTCTGTGGGAATTGTGCGGGAGCAGATGTTTATACCAGCCTCATTCATGTTTCCTTTGTACTGCAGAGAGTAGACAAGACTGGTTCAAAGGAAGCAGCCACAACGGTCTCTTCCCCCCTCCCCGCCTTCCTTCCAGAGAACAAACAAGCTAACCTCTGAGCCAATGGCATTTGTGTGGATGTTTGCTCAGCAACAGTAAGCTGCCAATAGGAAGGTTTTGTTCTGCTGCTTTACATGTAGTTCAGAGTGTATCCGTAATTTCCTGTTCATGATCTGGGAAAGCCAGATGCAGTTCTTTTGATAAGAGCCACTTGGGTTTGAGTTCTCTGCTCCAGTCTTTCAAATGCAGATTTTTAGACTATTTTCAGTTGAACAGACTAGTACTGTGTCTATTGCAATGCACTCTGCACTTCTGTTTTTATCCTACACGGCACTGTGTATAAATACATGTCAACTCTTTTTTTTTAAAAAAAGAAGAAATACAAAGACTCTACAGCGTCTCTGCTAAAGACTGACCCAGAAACCAGGTCATTTCATCAATTAACCTATTACACCTTCCTGTGTCAAACTGTGGTCAGCAAAGGATGCCACACTGAGCAAATGGGCACTCACCCAAAGCAGCTACTACTTACAAATTGGCAGAAAAATCAGGTCACAGGGCTGGCATGATGTGTGGGAGACGAGTCACTCGTTCAGCCTCAGCAAACCGGAAAGAAGGGGCCCACACAGGAACTGGTGGGGCTATGACGACACTAGTCTGGCAAGGAAATAGCATGCACGCGTGCGCACATACACACACGGTGCATAGGACAAGATTTATGTACAGGAGACTCAGTACATGACAGAGCCCAAAGGGGTTGCAACAACAATGTGAGAAGCCACTGCTGCCAGAGCACCTGGTTCTCTCTGTCACTGCCTATAGCTCTCTCTCTGTGTACAGTGTTGTCAAGTCACAGCTGACTTATGGTGACCCCGTAGAGTTTTCAAGGCAAGAGACTAAGAGAGGTGGTTTTCCAGTGCCTTCCTCTGCATAGTGATCCTTGAATTCTTTGGTGGTCTCCCATCCATATACTAACCAGGGCTGGCCCTGCTTAGCTTCCAAGAGCTGATGAGGTCGGGCTAGCCTGGGCCATCCACGATGAGAATATGTAACACTAAAAAAACTAGGGGGCACAACCTGTCCCCTATTTGGTCGTCCTAAATCAATATTCCTGGAAGAAAGTAGATGTGTCGGGTAGGTAGGAGGTGCTACCCTTCTCCCAGCATTCAACTGTGGTGTCCATACTGGTTTATTGCAGCTATAGAAACAGAGAATCCCATTCATATTTCTAATAGTGAATGTCTACCTTTCAGACTTCCACAACTAGTCCCACCAACATTCTCCCTTGGTGCAAAACTGCACAGGGAAGCAGCTTCATCTCTTTGCATGGCCAAGGGCTCTAACTTTACTGGGAAAGTTCCTGGTAGGTCACTGGCCTGAAGGGTACTGGAGTCCAGGAGCAAACCGAGCACCAGTAGCACAGAAGCACCATGAGGGCCACTTGGCTCAGACCTGAGCAACGGTGACATCAATGGGCATAGTCTTGTCTGTCACCTCCTCCTATGCCACTAGTGGCTGTCTCTGAGCTGAGCAGTCCCTGTGGGACTACTAGTGTTGCCGAGGCTGCTCAGTTCAGCTTGCTCCTGGGCCATTTCAGCACCCCATGCGCATGCCTAAATCATCCCATGACATGCCTATGTGCATGCCTAAATCAAAGTCCCAGTAAGTATTTCTGTAAGCTAATGCATAACCTTGTTAGCCGAATTGCTCCTTTAATATGGGGAAATTAGCTGAGCAATCGGTAACTATGTATTTATATAGCTGGGTCGCACTCAGCTATACCAGAATCCGTTTAATGAGACCTTGAATAAAGACAGACAAAGGGTTCCGAATTAAATAGTGTTTATGTCTTTTTCATTCAAATCAATGATGCATACACACATACAAAGAAGCCTAGGAATATTCAAAAAGGGCAAGAGTGCTACTGGACTCTTGCCCTTTTTGACTATTGCAAACAGACTAACACGGCTACCCACTAGGAATATTCAAAGAGAGTAGTACAAGCACAGATGCCAACGTGGCAGGAGGTCCTTGGTGGGGGTATATTTACCTTCCAGACGAGGTGTTGTCCAAGCTCAAGAAGACTAAAACAGAGTGAAAGTTAAAGCCGAGATGGGGGCAGGGGTTCCCGTGGACTTGACCAGCAAGGCGGGAGGGAGCGTGGTAAGGCTGCGCAAAACCAAACCAACAGAGTAACGGCAAAGGTACCAGGGAAGACCTAAGGTGTCATAATGGGTTGGGGCACCCCAGATATACTGTTTTTCTGGGGGCAGGGAAAGGGGTTTCCCCCTCCTAGGTTCCCAGGTGGCAAAAGGTGACAAAAGGATTAATCTGTGGCTACCGGGGTGGGGTAGTGAGGATTTGGAAATCTATTCTGATTCCGATGGCTTTTTGCAACCCGGGAGGAACTGGAAATTCTCTGCTGACAAGATTAACATTCTGGAACAATGGGTGCGATCTGTGCAAACGTCCTGGGATCGCTGCTGCATAGCTGGAGGAACGACTCATCTTGATATCAGGATCTCTGTTGACGGCCCATTAAGCTGTGAATGTTGCAAGAGGGGGGGTGTTTGGCACTGACTACGTGACTGTCTGCTTTCCATGACATGGCTGCGGCTAGAACAGAGGTTGTACAGGAACATGGCTTCTCTCAGGTTCACTGAAGGCAGCCCCTGCATCTGCTTCCTAGCTGCTAGCTGCACGGCGCTCGCAGGAGTGGCCGAGTCCGTTACAACGGAGCGCGCAGCGACCGTCCCGTAGCGTTTGGGGCCAGAACAGTAGTCGAGTGCCTGCATAGCGGGTTGCCAGGTCCAGTCCAGGAGGTTTGGGCAGGCCCGTATGCTATCAACCTTCTGTGGCAGGCAGGGATTTTGCCTTCTCCATTGCTCAGACTTTTCATATGCATACTTTTCACATGCATAAAGACATTAGCTTTCCTTTATGCAGTCTGACATCATTTCAAAATATCTCGCATTGTGCTTTTTAATTTGGTGGAGAAAGATGTGACAGCATTTGAGTAAGACACATCTGAATGTAACTTCATTTACTGCTGTCAGTGCTTTCTGCCTTGTATAGCCCAAGGAAATTTGTCATACAGCTTAGAGATTGTGTGATATATATTCATACAAGCTAGGGCTATGCTTGTTTATGCTTGGTTAGGCTATGTGATAGTTTTCTACTTTGGGATAGTTTTCTACTTTGATAGACTTTCTACTTTGGGGTCAAATAGGACACACATTAAGCCATGTACACTCTGTGTACATGTGCAGATTTATTTGAATATGTATTCACTGAGTTGCAATTAAATGTATATTTCAAAGGAATCAGGTGGGGTGAGGAAAGAAAGTAAAGAGGTAAACCCGTTTTACTGAGTCAGCATTTCCTGCCAATAGCATATTTCGAAATGTTTCAATTAATTACACTGATAAATTCTTACATGCGTCATATTAGAAACTGTAGAAGATAGGGCACAACAGGCAGCATTTAACAAGATATTTTAGATTAAAAAGCGAAACACTCAAAGAGCAACATGTTAATGTTCCAACCTACAGACATTATTAGCAGCAAGAAGAGTAAACAAAATGGTGCTACTCCTCAGGCTTTCAATGAGAGGGAGCTGATCTTTATATTATGGAATCCGAGAACTTTTGCTTGTCTTATCAAAATATTGTTGCATCTTTTGAAATTCCTTTGTCTTGAATTAATTAATGCCGAAATAGGCTGTACTTTTGTGACTAGTTAAGTTTGGTGAGTGTAATGATGCTGTTGTTTAGTTAGTTACCACACTCCATGGGATATCATCAGACATTAAATTTAGATTAAGTCTTTTGGGAAAGGGTGTGCCATGTACATTGCATTTGCTGTCATGTAGAGACAGAAATGCAGTAGCAATTCTGGATGAAGTGTTTTCCTTGATTCTGTTTTCGTTATCTTGGCCATGACTCAGAGAGTGGCTGTTTCATGAGCATGTTTACTCCCAGGTAAGTATGGATAGGGTTGCAGCTTTAGGGAACAAACCAGTGTATCTCCTGCATGCAGAAAATGGGCATTTGTGAACATTTCTGCCCTTATGTAGGAGAGGAATGGGTGGAGTAGAATCTAATGTAGTGCATAGCATGCAGGAAGAAGAGAGGACACATTCTCCTAGGACGTGCTACACATTTTCCTCATTTTTAATAGCTATGTTATGTTATGTCGAACTTGGAAGTGAGACTGCTTTATTTAAAGGGAGCATATACAACTGGACAATGGCTATACACAGTTTTGGAAGTGTTTGAGCTTTGGGATTTTTTTCCTGTTTTTCATGTTCAGTTAGAAAACACTAATTATATGCTTAGGTCATAGAGCCATCCCTGGCTGCACGTGAAGGAATTGATATGAGCTTCCCTTAGAGCTCTTCTACGCACATGTACAGTCTCAGTACATACGAATTACAGGGCATAGGAGGGCCATGCTCACAACCCATGCCCAGATAATAGACCAGTGCACATGCATTCATGCACATGTGCCAGTGATGGGGGAGGAACAGGGTGCACTTGAGCCATGTACAAATCCATCTGCTCATGAATGGCTGCATCCGCACAAGGATGAATTGTGCCCTTAGTTTTAGTAATCACAATGAGTGCACTGATAAATATTACACATATTACACATGCATATTTGGGAGTGGAAATACAGGCATACCTGGTTTTATTGCGCTTCATTTTATTGTACTTTGTAGATGTTGCATTTTCAAGAAAGTCTATTGGCACCATTTTTCCAACAGCATGTGCTCACTTTGTGTCTCTGTCACATTTTGGTAATTCTCGCAATATTTCAAACTTTATTATTATAGTACTTTTTTTTTTAGACACAATGCTATTGCACACTTAATAGACTACAGTATAGTGTAAACATAACCTTTATATGCACTGGGAAACCAAAAAAATTCATGTGAATTGCTTTATTGCGATATTTGCTTTATTGCGGTGGTCTTGTCCCGAACCCACAATATCTCCGAGGTATGCTTGTAAAGAATTCTAGTTTCGCATTTACTTTCTCAGTCTATCCTTGCTGTCTTTAAAAAAAATGTTCAATTGTGGTGCCCCACCCTCAGAAAATCATGCAAATTTATTTTTGTGGTGACGGCAAAGAAAGCTTCCTCATTTTATTGTTATAATGCTCACCCGGAAATACCTCAGTTCAGAAATGAAAGCATAAAGGAGCGAAGCCTACTTAGGACTGTGTGCCACTGAAAAAAAGAATCAGCTTCCATTCACACTCATTAGAAATAGCGAGGATGATTTAAAATATATACGTCTTTATTGTGCCTTCTCAAAGATTCTAAAAGCAGATAATTGTATGTTTCCATGAAGACATTAATGTTAAAAATAACCTGTTGGTAGGAATTTTTGGAAATGTTTTAAAAAATGTGTACACCTGCGAAGTGCCAGTTTTCCAAGTAAAAATGAGATATATTTTTCATGGTTGCCATGTGTATTAGGAAGGCAGTCTCGTGCACTTCATGAACACAAGGTCTCCTGCCAAGGCAGAAACAACAGGCGGCATCCAAACACCCTTATTACCTGCACCACCTGCTGTTGTTGCCCTCCATTCCTCCCCTCCCCCCAGCACACCTATGGAAAAGTGCAGGCATGATAGCGATACACAAAGCCCTCCCCCCTCTGAAATGCTCCCCTTGCCCTCACTTTACATACCAAAGGGCTATAGCATGGCTTGGCAGGAAAGAGGAGAAAAGCCTTTAAAGGGATGGGGGTGGTACATGGCAGTGAGCAGCACCACTACCTTTTGAAAGCCGAGCTTATCTCTACCCTCCTCCCCCATCGTGGCAATAATGGAAGTGTCCACGTGGAGCCACTGTGTGGATTCCCCTTTGAACCAGGTTCAAGCAGGTTTATTTTAAATCCAGTTTATAGGGGAAAGGCCTCTGGAATGCAACAAATTGTAATGGGCATGACATCATGTGTGTTTTTCCCTTTAATCCAGGGGCTTCCTGCTTTCCGTGCAGGGAAAAATCCCTGTGTGGAAGTAGCCCATGCATTCTAAGGGCATGGAATGGATGTCTGTGCGGAAGGGAACAGGATTATGGGGGCAAACTCCAGCAGTTGTACATGCTTGCAGCCGTAATCCTACTTCTCCCATTTGTGTTCATCCCTGCTGTTTTAAATGAAAACAGCTACATGTACATGAGTTCAAGAGTAAAACAGCGTTAGTGTTAACGTTGGGGCATACTAGGGGCATTATAGTCTGATATCCCAAAGAGGAATCTATGGAACCTGACTAGCCTAAAGGAGCAGAGAATTTGTTTTTGAACTACCCATGGGGAGCTTTTGAATAAAGGAAAGAACATGTAAAAATGAAGGAATATACCAACTGGTAAACTTAAGGGTCTGAAGAGGAACTGAAGAAGAAAGAAATGGCCTTCTTCCTCTTCTACCTGACATCTGAAACAAGAATTCATATATGATTAGTCTTTTATAGACAATATTGTTAACTAGAGTATAAACAAAATATTTATTATACTTATCTGATATAAGAAAGATCTTGTACCTTTTTGATACTTTGTATGTGTACACTAGTTGGTGGATTGTATAGTTTATAGGGGTGTGTTGACAATTTTTGGAACAGAATTTGCATCTATATTAAGTTGTGACTCTATTTTTTGGGTTGTAACTAACATTTGTACAGCAGTGTCTATTTTTTGCTAAGTACATGGAGGTTGGCAACCCTAGCTGACAGTCTGGGATAAAAAGTCATTGTGTAAAATAGTCCAATGAAGTGACCAGAGGGGTGACATATTTTCTCAGGAGATCTAGCACTTTCATTTGATGCCATATCAGCATCTCCTTCCCCCTGGACTCCTGTGATTTTCATCCGTCTTTCCCTGCTAAGACAGCCAGGAGGCTTTCAGGTGGAATGAATTAGTTTCTTCACCTGTGCTGTCTGAGCTTTAAGGCACAGTTGTAGCCCCACCCATTTTCCTACCACAGTGTAAAAATACCATTTAAAAGATGGTGACCTAAGTGCATCAAAAAGCACAAGCCACAAGAAGTGGGGGAGGACAGGAGGAGGAGGGAAGGGAGGGGGGGGAAATGGCTTCAACCTACAAGTGTCATTCTGTTTCGGCTTGCTAAAATAGATTTGGTTTCCTTTGCACTGTAGGCCAGTCTTTTTTATTTATAGATGTGTGTATATGTTTTTAAGAAACACTGTGACTATAAATGCTAAGTGTGAACAATTACATAATGTTTTTTTTTAAATACCGTAACTACAAGTACCCACACTAAATAAATAAAACACTTAAACAGTGGGGTTGTTTTTGTTTTTGTGAAAAGTTACTATGTTCTGTAAACCTAATCCCTTTTAGTGTTCATTTGGAATGAGAAGAAAGGAGAACCACGTTCTAAAAAATCAAATGTTCTTTTTATTGTATGGTGTACCTGGTAATTAAGTGTCCCTTGTAAATAAAAGCCCTCAAGTGAGTTTATTTGTGTAGGTAATTAAGCCAATTTGCAGCTTGTCAGATATGCTAGAATTTGTTCCTATTACTATCCAACATGCCTATCTTTAGAAATGACACCGTTTTTCTCTCTTTTCCCTCCAGGTGCTTTATTCCAAATATGTACGCGGCTCTTTTCACTGCTGTACTAGTACCACTAATGTGTTTGGTAGTGGTCTTTGTGGTGTTCATCCATGCGTACCAGGTGACACCCCAGTGGAAAGCTTACGATGACGTATTCAGAGGAAGAACTAATGGAGCAGGTATGAAACGTGAAACAATTCTAATCAAGGCAGTGAGGGAAGTTTCCTCAGTAAGTGGCCTTCCAAATAAGTTGCTGCTTTTTTGGATGTCTTCCTGTGTCCTTAACATCTTTGTGTCAAGAAGGACCCAGCTCTTTCCCTGCACTGCACAGCAGCAGTGGGAAGCTTAACCGAGCCCCACAGGACCCAATTCGGATCAGGAACCTGCTGCTGGGGGGAGGGCTCCAGCCTTCTCCACACACACACCATTTTCACAAACTGAAATGGCTCTTGGGTTTTTTGTTGTTGTTGTTGCCCATTGCAGGGTTGCATGTGCAATACTGAGTGGAAATAATGCACCCTAGAGCCATTTTGGCTTGGGAAAATGGTTTGGGGGGGGAGTCTGGAGCCCCTCTTTTCCCAACTGCACAGTACCAATCCAAATCAGGCCCTGCAGGGCTTGAGTATGTTCCCCACAGCTCCTGTACAGGGAAAGCAAGTTCTGTTAGGAAAACCACAACCCCACTCACGGACAAACATATTGTGCAGTTTGGCCCTGAGTAAGACCACTGATCCATCTAACCTAGTTTTGTCTACTCTCCAAGTAGCTATCCAAAGATTCAAATAGTAGTCTTTCACAGACCCGCTGTCTATGATTCTTTATATAGAGATGTTAGGAACTGAACTTGGGACCATAAACAAAAGGCAAAAGTGTCAATAAGATATTTGAAACCCGTGACCCAAACTAAGTACTGAAGAGTGTTCTGCTTATGTTCTGGTCCTGGCCCGGACGGAAAAGTCACATCACCAGATGCGATGCCAGAAATTGTGTGATCAGACCTCCAAGTGTTTCTTCTTTTAGAATAGCAGATGGGCAAGACCCCCAGTTTGCATCCGAACTGTGATGCAGGAGCAGGGGGGTTAACTTGTCTCCTTGCAGAACTTTCTCATACAGAAATAGGCTTGGGCAACTTCTTTGTCCTCTTAGAGCAAACACACTGATGGCATAGATGCTCTACAGAGTTTGTCCCTAATGCTTCCACAAGAGTCAATTTTTGAAGTTCAAGGCAAGGAAGGGGATTCTGCAGGGAATGCTCCTCTAAGTGTTCGTGTCAGTTTGGACTTGGTACATTAGGATGGCCAGGGCTATCTAAAGATACTGGATTTGTATGAGTCAGAAGCAGCTCTTTGAGTTGTATCTTGAGAACAATAGGACACCTGTAACATCTCAATATTGGCTGGCTGGCCGGCAGACAGTTACGTTGATCAGGGGCATCCATTGTGGTTGAATGCAGCTTATATGCAGCTGACACCATATTACTGGCAGAAAAGAGTGAAGAGATTAAGCGACTACTGATGAAGGTTAAAGCAGAAAGCAGGATTACAGCTGAACATCAAGAAGTCAAAAGTGATGACTACTGACGAACGACACTTTAAGGCTGATGATGAAGAAACTGAAATTGTTCAAGATTATCTATTCCTTGGCTCCATCATCAAAAGGGAGACTGCAACCAAGAAATCAGAAGGAGATTGAGACTGGGAAGGGCAGCCATGAAGGAGCTAGAAAAGATTCTTAAGGGTAAGGTTGCGCTGCTAGCAATCAAAATAAGTCATACTATAATATTCTCCATTACCATGTACAGCTATGAAAGCTGGACAATGAAGAAAGCTGACAAGAAAAAAGTTGATTAATTTGAAATGTGGTATTGGAGGAGAGTTTTACAAATACCATGGACTGTCAAAAAGACAAATCAGTGGGTTCTAGATCATATTGAGCCTGAACTTTCCCTAGAAGCTAAAATGACTAAACTGAGGCTATCATACTCTGGTCACATTACAAGAAGACAAGAGTCACTGGAAAAGACAATAATGCTAGGAAAAGTTGATGGCAGCAGGAAAAGAGGAAGACCCGAGATCCTCAGTTTGCAAGACCTGAGCAAGGCTGTTTATGATACGACGCTTTGGAAGTCATTAATTCATACGGACACCATAAATCAGAAGCAACTTGATGGCACTTAATACACACATATCAGCTCTGGCTTTTTCATTTAAAGCCCAAAGTCACTCCATTTTTTTAGTGTTTTCAGCTTTTTTATTGACAGTGCTTCTTAGTCTTTAATCAGCATTGTAATCGTGATTCATACTCATTCATACTGCTTATGGAGTAGAAGACGAAGACACAATGTACTCTGTTACTTTAGGCTTATTTATCTAGATGAGGTTTTCCCCTTCCCCATCGCAAGGCTTAAGGTAGATTTCTGTATATTTTTCTCTCTTTTAATTATAGTAGCGAGACTGGGAGGTTAAGCAAGGAGATGTTTACTTGCACATGGTCTCCCAATGAGTTTCATAGTTAGGAATTAAATTGGGCTGTTATATAAGGTCTACTGTACATTAAGAAACTTGACTTAGGTTGCTCCTTGATTTTGTTAGCAACTGAGGGTGGCCATTGGTGGGCTGCATTCTTTATCTCCAGACTTCTCAAAGACAAGTTCGATTCCTGGATGGACAAGTCAGAGGGCCAAAATGTAATATCAAGGATTTCCAGTTTTCTGTGGTATTGCTGATGTTGAAGAAATCTAACTATAGCAGTATTATCCATGTATAGGGGAGAGAGTCAGAGAGAGTGGGGCTTTGCCAACTGGCTTTGTCCACCTGGGAAGTATGAATGGCTCTTGTAATCTGGGCCAGATGTTGTCTTCCCTTGGAAATCTAGCAGTTTCCCTCTCCTGTCTTCTTTCCCCAGCTGCAGAAAGTTTCCCAGAAGTTTTACAAAATCATTTATTTTTTCTTTTTGCGTAGTATCAAAAGTAAAATTGAGCCAAAATCAAGATGTACATGATTCTTGCCTAATTCACCAATTGTAACAAAAAACACTTTTAAAACGTGTTTTGAAATTGGTATTCAGATGCATGACAAAAAGATCAGTTTATCAGAAACTTTATTAGACTGACAGCTCATTCCTGAGGTGGGGGGAGCGAATTGCGGCAGCCGGGACAGCGCAGCTAAGTACCCTCCTCAGAGGCTTTCTGGCCTCCATGAAGGAGAAAAAAAGCCTTTTTTCTGATATAAAAATAGGACAAAAGGCTTTTTTCCCCCATAGGTGAAAGTGGCCCTGCGCCACCAATAAAGGTGATACAGGACCGCCAGCGTCCCAGGAGGTGTTCCTGGGGCGAAAGGGGTTTGGAAGCTGCCTTAAGGGAGCCCCGCCCCTTGGAACACCCCAGGAACGCCTCCCGGGATGCCGGCACGGGGACTTGCTCTGGGAGAACGCCGATGGGGGGCTATGCCAGCATCCGAGGGCCATGCTGCTGCTACCGTCCAAGGGGTTTGGCATAATTGACCCCATGCCGGAGTCTATGCCAGTTTGCACAGCACAAGTGGCACAGACGTCAGCGTAGGGGTCACACCGCCTCCTGAGGCAATTCGGCCCCCAGCCTCAGGAATGGGCTGTGAATTAATGCTCATTCCCCATAATATTTCAGTTTTGACGTTAAAGCTATGTCCCAGATTCTATTAAACCACTCTGCTAAAGATGGTACAGTGACTCCCTTCCAGTAGGAGGCAATATACATGTAAGCAGCAGAAATTGAATTTAAACTGTATTCCTTGTGTGTTTCCTGTGCTCTGCCCCTTAAATAGCAAAGTAAGACAATCTTAGTATCCAAGGGAAAGGATTTCTCATCATATCTTTAATTAGTACTATCAGCAAGAAAACCCCAAAACCATAAACAAAAAAACCTTTTTCATGGGACAGTTCTGATACATAAGTGCAAGATCTGCATTTGCATCCTGACATTTCCAAGCAATATCTGGTGTAAAAGGTAAAGGTCCCCTGTGCAAGCACTGGGTCATTCCTGACCCATGGGGTCATGTCACATCCCAACATTTACTAGGCAGACTTTGTTTACGGGGTGGTTTGTCAGTGCCTTCCCCAGTCGTCTTCCCTTTACCCCCAGCAAGCTGGGTACTCACTTTACCGACCTCGGAAGGATGGAAGGCTGAGTCAACTTTGAGCCAGCTACCTGAAACCAACTTCCGTTGGGATCAAACTCAGGTTGTGAGCAGAGCTTTTGACTGCAGTACTGCAGCTTACCACTCTGCGCCACGGGGCTCCTAATATCTGGTGTAGGACAATATATATAGTTCAATTTGTGTGGTCATTTTTCTTCTTCTTCTCGTCTTTGACTCTGCATTGGTGTGGCCCTCTTTTTTGTACTCCTGGTATTAATTCGTGTGGTGTCAAACTACAGTTGGTGGCAGTGTTGCAAACGGATATCAGGGATCCCTTTTAGCATTATTTTTATCTGTTTTAGTGTGATCCCCTGCCAGCTCCTCTCTGTGCAGAAAGATGTCATTTTAGTGGATTTCCTGCTGGGCATAAACCCTAGAGACTGAAATCCTTTGTCTCATCAGCAAAAGACATACAACCTGATCACAAGAAGTACTCACTTCCCCACTCTGCCTGGCTTGTTTACTTTCAAATCTCTGAGACAATCAGAGTGGAAAGGAAAGTTTAGTTTGTCATTTGTGTCCTGCAGTTTGTGCTGAATTGAAGACAGCAAAAAGTGTCAGTGGATTTTATGACAGAGATGTGCCCCAGGATGTGGTGATGGCTGCCAGCTTGGAGGGCTTTAAGAGGGGAGTGGACATATTCATGGAGGAGAGGGGTATTCATGGCTGTTAGTTAGAATGGATACTAGTCATGCTGCATACCTATTCTCTCTAGTATCAGAGGAGCATGCCTATTATTTTGTGTGCGGTGGAACACAGGCAGGATGGTGCTGCTGCAGTCGTCTTGTTTGTGGCTACTTAGAGGCACCTGGTTGGCCACTGTGTGAACAGACTGCTGGACTTGATGGGCCTTGGTCTGATCCAGCAGGGCCTTTCTTATGTTCTTAGAACTACACTGCTAGGGCTACCATTGAATCCACTCTTACATGGGAGGGAGTCCCACTGCACTGGGGGTGGGGGTTAAATGTAGATGAAAAATTAATTATCCAGCAGTGGCAGTCAACATGGGAGGTAGCCAAGCCTATTACATCTGGGCTGTCATTTAAAAGAAGCACTTATTAATGTTCTTGCTAACACAGGTGAGCCTCTGATAGTGCTGTGCTGAACATGCTAATGTTAATTTCATAGTCTTATTTGCAGGGTGCAAAATTGGACCCTCCCCCTTTTTTGATGGTGTTTTGTTGGGGGCTGAGCCACTCACTCATTGTGTGGACAACAGATCCCGCTCTTCCATTGCTATTCTGCAGCTCAGGCTTGGAGATGGGAAAGCCTTCTCTCATCTACTAGCACGTGAGCTTCAGTAGAGCACTGGGAGACTGCAATGCTCTATCCCTTAAGTGAGTGAACTTTCCAGGGCTACCCTAAAATTAAGGTACATTTATTGGTCGAGGGGGAATCTTGCACCTCACACCATCTTAATCACTTACTAAATGTTGTGCAAACCGTGCAATCCTAAGGAAAGGTAGTCCAGTCTAAGCCTATTCATTTCAGTGGGCTTAGCCTGGAGTAACTCTGCATAGGATTGCGCTATAAGTCGTACTTTGTGCCAGTCCCAGCCGTTGATTATCCTCCCCCGCCCCACATGCAATGAAAAGTATGGTATGGTGCCAAAGTTACAAAATGATTAACATGAACACGTGAATAGCATTAAATAAGCTATATTCCCTTACATGTATGTTGTTTATTTTGTTTATTTTGATTGCATGCTACTCAAATAAGCTGGTTAGAGCTGTTTTCTCTGCAAGCACTTCTTGAAGTGCATCTGCTTCCCATATTTTTACGTGCCATGAATGTAAATAGGTTGAGCTGTGGTGGGATAGCCTACGGATAGTGTCCTACATTGGGACAGGAAACACGACTAAGTATTTGTAGTGGGAGAGGAATTCTGAGAAGCCAGGAATCCATGGTATTGCTAAGGATGTGTGAAGGAGGTATTTGATCAGTAGGTGTTTGCCTTCTAATAGAAAAAAGACAAACCAGTTGATACTGAACTATATAAATATCTTAAAGAAACTGGGCTGTCTCCATGGAGGCATATTACTTGCAGAGAAAGACTGGTGCTGAGCACAGTCCAACAGAAAGTGAGAATTAGTTGCCTTAAGCACATTTATTTCAATATGATTTGTTGAAATAAATTTACTGACGCTCAGTTATTTTGGATTCTCATTGCTGTGATTATAAAAAAGTAGGAGCTGCATCTTAAGGCAGGAAATAGCCTTGGATGATAAGAGTGTTTTTCATTTTATTCAGTTTCAGACTAGACATTAGGGGTTCATCACGGGTATGCTTTGTTGCTTTACAGTGCAGTCCTAAGAAGAGCTACACTCTTCTAAGCCAATTGACTTCAACGGACATAAGAAGGTGTAACTGTTTAGGATTGCACTGTTAGTACAGCAGAGCACAGAGGAAGCAACTACTGTTAAAGAAAAGCTGATCCTACCGATATGTTCCCCTAAAAGTGGCTTCTTCCCCCAGCACAAAGCACTTTCCCTATTTGCACCAGTGGAAGACACCACCATTGATAGTATGGATCCATTCTATCTAGCCAGGCCCCCCCCCCCCCCCAATACTCTGCTCATTCATGCCCTCGTGTGTTGGAAATCTCTGGCTGCAGATAGTGTTATTGGCACTGTGTGTAGAAAAGAGCAAGAAAAGAGCACCTTAAAGACTAACAAAATTTCTGGCAGGGTATGAGCTTTTGTGAGTCACAGCTCAGATACCCTTTGTCTCTCTCTCTGTGTGTGTGTGTGTGTGAGAGAGAGAGAGAGAGAGAGAGAGAGAGAGAGAGAGAGAGCTGTGATTAGCCCAAGGTCACCCAGGTCATTTATGCACCTGAGGTTTGTTGCTCGCTGGACCCACACTTTCCTGTTGGGAGTCTATGCACCAACAGTCTCCAAGCTCAAATCAGGAAGTATTTGAATCCCCGCCCCTTGAAATGCTGCTTCGTAATTGGCATATTTGAGAGAAAAGTTCTCCCCAACTCAATTGCCGCATAAAAAAGCATTTTAACAACATAAACATAAAACCAAAAACCGAGCAATCGGGGGGGGGGGGGAGAAAGCCAAGCCTCAGTTTTAAAAAGCCTTTCTTCTGCTCAGAAAGAGCTCCGAGGAAGCAGGAAGTATTTGAATCCCTGCCTCTGGACATGCTGCTGTGTAATTGGCTGTGATAGAAATGAAGCTTGTGTGTCCCACACTTTGCCTTATGCATGGAGATTTCACCTGGGCTGAGCTCAGGGGAGAGGGAAGAATCGAGTAAACAGAGGAACGGGAAGGTCCCGGATTTGTGAGGGCTGGCAGTGAGGTCATCTCTAATGGAGGGGAAAGTCATGCATAACTCCAAGGAACAATTGAGACAGACGGGGTGAACGTGAGTGAAAGTACCTATGCATAAATGACCAGAAAGAGAATGAAAATTTGTCCTATTCATAAAATTTGGAAATATAATGGCTCAAGTGCCATTACTTCAAGAACAGTGCATTCCTAAAGTGAGTTACTCCAGTCTAAGCCCATTGAAATGAATGGGCTTAGACTGGAGTAACTCTCCTTAGGAATGCACTGAAAGTTGGTTCTTGTGGGTTATCCGGGCTGTGTAACCGTGGTCTTGGTATTTTCTTTCTTGACGTTTCGCCAGCAGCTGTGGCAGGCATCTTCAGAGGAGTAACACTGAAGGACAGTGTCTCTGAAAGTTCTTCTCCAGTTTGGAATGTAAAGTGAGATTCTGCCAATGTGCTTAAAAGCAGAATACAGTATGCTTAATAATCTTTCTCTGAATAGCTCATCAAATGGTACATCAAATGGTACAAAAATCAAAATTGTTTCTCTGGTTGTAGTGCAGTTTTGGTCCAGCTCTCAGCACTAATCACATTTTAGGCAGAGCTGTGTAAAAGCCCCAAATGTTAATATTAAAGTGCCAGCAGAATATGAGCCCAGCACAAGCCTGTGTCTTATGAACAAGAGAGTTTTGAAATCCTTGATTGTGTCTGATGAATTGCCGGCGGCTTTCATGTCCTGGCCTGTGCAAAAGGAGC
This sequence comes from Euleptes europaea, assembly GCF_029931775.1. NCBI lineage: Eukaryota > Metazoa > Chordata > Lepidosauria > Squamata > Sphaerodactylidae > Euleptes > Euleptes europaea. Next base: position 81,764,932 of record NC_079315.1, on the reverse strand, counting down.
TGAAATTTCGAGAGGCGACTGAAAAGGCAATACGATGACTTGCAGTCAACATTATGAGTCATTCTTTTGAGAGAACTCATGAAAGAAAGGTTAGCCTTTTCAGAGGAAGTTTGCAAATACCTAGCCAATTCTGATTTGAGCTGAAGAGAGCCCATCACTATTTGCAGACAGCATAGAAGGAAATTGGTAGTTGAACGGATGCTGAGGAGGTCCCTGTCTTGATTTTATCCTTTTTATCATTGCCATTTTACGCCTTCTCTGGGCAGGTGTTCACAAGCAGTGCATAGAGAATTTTTAAAAAGCATCCCTGCCAACCTTAACCTGCTCAGGGTGAGAGAGTTTGTGATTACAGAAGAGATTCCATGCCCAGGCAGTCTTGAAGCTCTCAAAACTGCTGCTTGCCAATCTTGGGTGGAACTGGAAGCATGCCATTATGGCGCTGTTTTCAGAAATGTCTTTGGTTGGATGGCAGAACTGACGCACTGTCCAAGCCTCCACCCAAAAGAAGAACTACAAAAGGGCAAGCTGCCAAAATGGCTACCCACTTATGCAGAACTGTAATACCATTCACATCACCAAAGGTGACTGGTCAAAGTTAACAGCTTTTAAGCAAACTGGAATCCTGTACAAGGGAGAATGGGTGGAATAGATCAAACCATCAAAAGCAAGAAGATGTTCAGAGTTTCCAGGAAAATTAGAACATTTTGAAGACGCACCTGCGAAGTTAGAAGAATTGAGGAACCAATAACAATGAAACCTGAAGAAGCCCTTTTAAGCTGCAAAACAGTAAGGACCTCATCTAAAAGAGAATTTTTCTTCCCATGGTTACTTAGTAGGAACATAAACAAGGCAGAGCATATCAAAGGAAAAGTGTGTTTTCACAAGAAACACAAAAATCTAGCTTTGATGTTAGCCACCTAACCAAAGAGTGCTCTATAAAGGAAAGGCTAAAACCTTGTATATTCCATCAAACAGCCAAATGGGTCATTAGTTCCTTTAATTCCATGGCCAGCAAAAACAAGGTTTCCTCATGGTTCTCTGCTTCCATCATGTTTGTGTGTGTAAAGTGCCATCAAGTCTCCGACCTATGGCAACCCCAGCAAGGGGTTTTCAAGGCAAGTGAGAAGCAGAGGTCATTTGCCATTGCCTTCTTCTGCAGAGCCTTCCTTGGTGGTCTCCCTTCCAAGTACTGACCCTGTTTAGCTTCTGAGATCTGACAAGATCGGGCTATACCATGCCACCTTCACTCTATGCCGCCATTATAAATGTTTTAAAAATGAGGCTCATACATCTCACCCACAATGAGATCTGTGAACTCTACAGGTTACCTGGAGCACATAGAACTCACTTGGTACTTGAAGACTCTGTAATCACACTCTGGGATTACCACTGATCTCCAGGAGACAGAGATCAGTTCACCTGGAGAAAATGGCTGCTTTGGAAGGTGGACTCTATGGCATTATACCCCATTGAAGACCCTCCTCTCCCCAAACCCTGCCCTCCTGAGGCTCTGCCCCCCAGATCTCCAGGTATTTCCCAACCCAGAGGTGGCAACCCTAAGAATCAGACAGATTCTTTCTAACACATTTCTTCTATGGAAGCTACAAATTTGCTTCATAAATTAAAGCTGAGCTGCTTGAAATTCTGTATGTGTAAGATTAAAAGCTAAATATCACAGCCAAGAATTTATAGTCATAGCAGTACCATAACCCAACTATAATCATTATAGTCATGCCAAAAAAAATCTGTTAAAAAAAAGTGTTTTCTAATAACAGTAATAATAAACAAAGCTCACACAGCCATATTGCTTTAATTATTTGGAAGGTTTGAGTTGGTTCAGATATGTTTTCCAGATTGTGTAGAGTTGCTGCAAAGTGTTTTTGTTTGCCAAGAGTTTTAGAAATATTTTTTATAGGAGCCAAATGGAATAGGGACTAAAATAAAACACTCAAACCAACTAGCAGCTTCAGCCCGTGGATCAGCTTTAACTGCAGAACTGCACATTGTGAGCCTAGGAGCGATCCTACATCTAGAGCTAGTAGATTCTGCACCATTTCCTAGAAAACAATTAGGTTTTCCCTAGGAGGGCTCCTGACTCTCCTTGCCTTCCTCTCTTCAGGGCAGTCCACCCATAATGATACCCATAGTGGGGGGCAGCACCAGCAAATTAGCACCCGAAGCAGGAATTCTTGTCAGGGTGTAGCTTAGAAGTACAGACAAATTAGTGTAATAAAATCCTGCCAGTCTGCTTCCACATGGAGATTTTTCCCCTGGGTGGACCATAGCATTCCCCTGCTTTAGAAGAAGAAGAGTTGGGTTTTTATGTGCCGACTTTCTCAGCCACTTAAGGAAGAATCAAACCGGCTTACAATCACCTTTCCTTCCCCTCCCCACAGCAGACACCCTGTGAGGTGGGGGGGGGGCTAAGAGAGCTGTGACTAGCTCATGGTCACCCAGCTGGCTTCATGTGGAAGAGTGGGGAAACAAATCCAGTTCACCAGATTAGCCTCCGCTGCTCATGTGGAGGAGTGGGGAATCAAACTCGGTTCTCCAGATCAGAGTCCACCGCTCCAAACCACCACTCTTAACCGCTACACCACGTGGCTCTCTTTATTGAGGAGCTTTCACACAATGCCCACACTCTTTCCAAGCATGACTCTTGAGGCTTTCTCTTTTAAGCTGCAGCAAACAAACAAAAACCTTCTTTGCTCCAACTTAAAGGAGCAATGGCACCCTGGCTGCAGGCAGAGCCTCCACATGGAACCTCTGCCCACAGCCAATCTGGAAGAGGCAGAATTTAGTGCCATTTTCAAAATGGTGACGCTCTGCTCTGGCAGTTCCTCTGCCTTTTTAGCCTTTTGACAAGGCTTTAAAAAAACAAACTCAGCTGTGATCAGCTGTCAGCTGTTGAAGAGAGGTGGGTTGCCAGGCTGTGGGAGGACTGCAAAATTTTGTTTGGCTCAGTGTGTTTCTACCACCACAGGGAGGGAAGGGACAGTGCCAGCACTGAACGGTGCAAAGACAGGGCATGTACATGCCGTCCCCATGCACCTTTTGCTCACCGCTGCTTTCAAAATCCAGGCAACTTCTCCCACGCACACGTGGAGCCATTCTACAAAACATTGGCTTCATGCACACATAGGTCTTTCTCTGCCTTCACTTCCAAATTGCAGCTTTTGTTGTTGTTGAGGGGGCACAACCATGACAATCGATTGTCCCCTTTTCATTCTTCCCCCATCCTCAGTATATTGTTCCTCAAACCTGGTTTGGGACAATCTTTCTGGGAAGAATGCCATCCAAGCATGTTAGCAAGCCGTCTGAACAGGAAAGTGTGTTTTTCAGAAGGTCCCACCCACACTGGTGCCATTTTCCTTTCCCCACAGTTACAACACACACATACACACAAACCCCACTGGAGGGCTTTAAAAAAAATCAGTAATTGTCATTTTGCTATAATAACTTTATAATGACCTACTGATTCAGTGTACAGTTCCTCTCAATCCCAACCCTTATATCCCCTCCCCGAGTCTGGCTTTGTTTACTCCTTGAGTAAAGATTTGCCGCCGTGCTGTCTGATTTCTTGTAAAAAAACAAACAAACAAACCCAAATCCTAATAATTTTCCACAAAGCAAAATTATTGTGTGGCACTAAGTAGAAATATTTATTTAGTAGAAACAAGTGGGAACCCGCAAGGACTTGTAGGAGGCATCTCATTTCCTCCTCCTCCCCCACTATTCTTTCACTTTCCTGACAGCCCCCATATAGCCTGTCCCCTTTTCCTGCTTCCTGGAATCACAAATACAGGGATCTCCCAGCCACAGAGATCAGTTCCCTTTACGGTTGCCAGCTCCAGGTTGGGAAATTCCTGGAGATTTGGGGAGTAGAGCCTTGGAAGGGTGAGGTTTGGGGGAGGGAAGCAACCTCAGCAAGGGTATAGTGCCACTGAGTTAGGGTTGCCAGGTCCCTCTTCGCAACCGGTGGGAGATTTTGGGGCGGAGCCTAAAAAGGGCGGGGTTTGGGGAGGGACTTCAATGCCATTGAGTTCAATTGCCAAAGCACCATTTTTCTCCAGGTGATCTGATCTCTATCGGCTGGAGATCAGTTGAATTAGCAGGAGACCTCCTGCTACTACCTGGCTGTTGGCAACCCTACATGTAGTCCAAAACAGCCATTTTCTCCAGGGGAACTGATCTCTGTCATCTGGAGAGCAGTAGTAATTCTGGGTGAACTCCAGCACCCCCCGGAAGTTGGCAACCCTAGTTCCCATGGAGGAAGTGACTTATTTGGAGGATGGCATATAGCAGTTCCCTGTGGCCATTTCGGATAGGGAAGGTTTAAACAGCCTCTCCCTGTGCACTGTGGTTCCAATCCTAATTTGGCCACCTCAAGTCTGGTAATTGAATTCTGACCATGGAACTCTCAGCACACACTGGATTAAAAGTCATCATGGTGGACCAGGGGAGGATGTCAGGAAAAAGTAATGCTTAATTAGGCCCTGAGGAAACATGCATCCGATTAGGCTGATAATCTGGTTTCCTTTTTGAAGTAGCAGTTTTGAAAATGTGCTCATAATTATGTTGCAGCCCTATGCACAGTTACTTGGCTAATCCCCATAAAAGTTGTATTTTTCTGAGCCTCAGCGTTCCCCATTTGTAAAATGGGATAATGCTGAAGAATTCTCGCACAACCTCTGTTTCTGAGGAGCTGTAAGGGTTTTGTTTGTTTGTTTGTTTTTAAATCTCTGCAGTAGGTTCATTGGCTGCTTTTATGCTAACCACCTATCTTTTCTCAGAGTTTATCATCGGTAAAAAAAAAAAAAGTACAAAATGGTTGTGTTTGAGCAGGGATTAGAAAATCAAACCACAAGATTAGCTAATGGGATCAAATTTACAGATTCCACTAATGGGGGCAGTTGTTTGTAAAACACTGGTGTGTCTCCTAGAATTTGTTTTGGATAACACAAGAGTTCTTCTGTCACGCAGAGGAGGCAAATTCTCCTGATTCACTCCTTACACGGCAAATTGCACTTTGTTCCTATGCTAGTCTTGAGGGTCAACTGACCCTGAGGGGGGGAAATTGGGGGCTCCCTGGGCTGCAGGAAGAAGTGGGAAAGTCCCACAGTCTCATAGGATACAAGACACTGCGGACTTTTATGCATTGCTGTTTCCTTCGTGGTCACCCCTTCGATGTCTTCATGCATGTCGTTTCTGACTGTCAAAGGTCACCTTGCTGTCCCCCGAGTTTCCCCACATTTTGCGTACATTTTCAAATTTGAGATAAAACAGGTCTCTGAAAGCACGGGCAAAATGCGCAGAGACGCAGGGGGAGAACGAAGCGACCTCTGATGGTCGGAAATGGCATGCATAATCAAAACAAAGACCTGAAGTCATTGGAGGGGTGACTGTGAGGAGAAAAACCATGCATAAAAGGCCTCTGTGTTGCCTTGTCAAGGGAATGCATAAGTTGGTCTTAAGCTCTAGATACGAAACATAGTCCTGCGGTCTGATATTCCAAGTATGAAATTATTTGGGTTTGGTTCTGTTGACATAAATGGAACTGACACAGGAAAAGAACAGGATAAATTAGTCTAAATTTGTAAGCCTAAATCCTCAGTCGCTTCCCATGCTCTGATTTTGAGTGATAAAGGAGATCTAGTGAATCATTCCCATTAATAAAATAAAACCATAACATTGAGATGATTTATATGTGTTTACTCCCAGTTTAGAAATTAGAATTCAGAGTCTTGGAAGCAACAGCAGCATGTATTAATTAACTATTGCTTGACAAGTTTTTATGAAATAGAATGATGTTTGTTGCTCCTTTTGACTTGCAAGCAATTCACAAGCTGATTTTAATTCCTCTCTTCAAGTGTTCACACCCAGTTCTCTTTTTTATCTTGTTGGGTCTGTTCATGAACATCTGGGATGACAGAGCTTTGAAGCCTGAGGCATCGATACAAAATAGAATTATGACTTAGATACCACCTTTGCTAATGATGCCAGAACATGTAAGCCAGTCTCAACATTAGAAAACCTATTTGCCAGAACAACTACCCTTTTCTATTATGGTCCCAGATATTTAATCACAGTACCTTGAACTCACCATTTATCAGAATAGATTTGAAGGTGAAGGTTACTGTGACTTTATGTCAGATTTATTGCATTTATGTATCTATTAAAATATTTATATCCCACTTTTCTCCAAAGACTCAAGGCAAGCTGGGTGACCTGAGAATTGAGATCTTAGATGCTGATTGAGGAACTATTTAGACACTCAAAAAAAACAAAACAAAAAAATTCATCTGTTTCTAGGGCTAGCCAAGGTCTTAGACAGTTGGCACTTGATAAGGATTTACTTCCTCAATCTTATCAAACTGTTGACAAGAGTGAATGTATTATCTTTTTTGTTGCATATTTTATCAGATTTCAATTCCACATTTCCGGTATAGAGCTCAGGGCAGTGTACTTGATTCCTCTCCTTTTTTTAATCCTTACAGCAACCCTGCCTTTGTGTCTCAGAAAGAATATGAACACAGGTCCTTGGTCTCCTTGATCCTAGTTTAACACTTTACCTGTTTTCATCACACTGTGTCTCATATACCATTGAAGGGCTCTTGCAGTTGTTGTATTCTCATTTTCTCTTAATTAAAAAAAAAATTAAGGCCTCTCCCAGTTAATATTTCTTGTGCCACGAATAGATGTGACAGATCACAAAACTAAGGAAGTAGATTCTAGACCAAATAGTTTGAGAGCAGAAGTTAGATTCTTTGGCCTTTTATGCATGGCTGTTTCCCTCACAGTCACCCCTCCAGCGACTTCAGGTCTTTGTTTTGATTATGCAGGCCATTTCTGACCATCAGAGGTCGCCTCGCTCTCCCCCTGTGTTGCCCTGCATTTCCCCTGCATTTTCAGAGACCTGTTTTATCTTGAATATGAAAATGCAGGGAAAACATGGGGAAACACAGAGGGAGAGTGAGGGGACCTCTGAGCTAGGGCTCCATCATGTGCTGTTGTGGATACTCACATTGTTTATCTTGTATACATTTGGTTTCTCTGTGGAAATGTCACTCGCTTACATTCCAGTGCTTTTTGACCCCTCTGCTCACAATTTGTTCTCTGGGCCTTTGTGTGTATATGAATGTATGCATACAAACTGATAACATACTTAATGTATCTGATGAAGTAGACTTTAGACCATTAAAGATTATGCCATATGAAATCTGATAGTCTTTAATGTGACATGTAATTGTTGTTTTATAAAATGGCCACCCATCTGGGATTACTGTCATATTGGCTACCATGACACCATATACTATCCTATAAGGTTTTTTTTTTTTTTTTTTTTTTGCAAATTAAGCCGTAGTACAGACCAATAGGATCAGAATTTTTTTAAGTATATATCAGCATGGGAGAAAATTGCATCAAGGACCTTTTTCGGAATGGCAGGCCGTATGATTGTTCCTCAGTAGCATTGTTCCTCACTCAGTGGCCAACACTGGCTCTGTATACTAAATCACAGTCATTATAAACAATTAAATGGGTGTGTGGGTTGGGTATACATGCCAAAAGCACAAATCCCTTGCCAAAGGCACAGAAAATACGTGTGACTGTTGGGCCTATGTCGATAACATTGGTATAATTATTACGATATATTTAAAAAGTCATCACAAGTGTGCATCACTTTATGCACTTTAATGTGGGATTACGTGCAAAATTTGGCTTGCCGGGAATCTTTTTTCTGCATTGCACACACACCCCGCACCACACATAGAGCTAGAACTTCATCCTCGAATTGCATGGCAGCAGTTCCCACTGTCACACCATTAAGCAACGTTGAGAAGTGCACATTGACTTGCCATTTCGGCAGTATGAAATGCTGCAGTTGAATCAGAAAGCCTATTTTAAGTGGCATGTACAATATGCTTCTGTGTGAGCACATCCCTTCTTTGGGACCTAGCCAAAGGAGACATGCCTGAGATGCATGAACACCAGCCCCATTAAAATCAGCGGGATTCCAGCATTTCAGTCCTGCTGAGCTAAATGTCCTTTAAGCATGTCGGCTTCCACTGAATCGTATCCTGTGTTTTGCAATACATATCCTGCAGTAAATTTGTCTTGCCTTCATAAACTTAGCATTTGTCCCAGTCTTGTGAAAAAGGCATTCTATTTCTAGGCTATAAATTCTAACCATTCAAAAGTAGGGGTGAGTTCAGACTAGCAGTTTTTCACAAGATCTGTTTGTGTGAGAAGCTCCACACTGATTTCTGGGATGTGTCACATGTTAGTAATCCACTTCCAGTTTCCTTGTAAAAAGGTTTGTATCTCTTTTTTTAAAAAAAAATGACGCAGAGCTTTAGTTTGGACAGAAGTCACATAAGTAACGAACCACTTTCTGTGCCTACAGCATGGTAGAGAGCCAGCGTGGTGTAGTGGTTAAGAGCGGTGGTTTGGAGCGGTGGAGTCTGATCTGGAGAACCAGGTTTGATTCCCCACTCCTCCACACGAAGCCAGCTGGGTGACCTTGGGCTAGTCACACTCTCTCAGCCCCACCTGCCTCACAGGGTGTCTGTTGTGGGGAGGGGAAGGGAAGGTGATTGTAAGCCAGTTTGATTCTTCCTTAAGTGGCAGAGAAAGTCAGCATGTTTAAAGGCCCCCCCCGCGCGCCTTCAGGGAAGCCCCCTGAAGCCGGGCAGGGGGCTTTTTAAACAGATCTGCGCCTCCCAGCTGGGAGGCTCAGATCTGTTTAAAGGGCCCCCCGCCCGGCTTCAGGGAAGCCCCCTGAAGGTACGTGGGGGGGGGAAACAGACCTGCGCCTAACAGCTGTTAGGCGCAAAGGGCCCCCCGCATGCCTTCATGGAAACCCCGTGAAGGCCCGCGGGGGGGGGCGAATTTTCCCCTGAACTCCGGATCTCGCCCGAATTTCGGCGATCTGAAGCGGGGGAGTTCGGACTTCGGCACGGCCCAAATTTAAAAGGGCCGAATTTTGCCAAAGCTGAACTTTACCGCATTTTTTTTTCAACAGCCCTAATGTACGTTGCTCTCATTGGCAGCTTTACTCATCTCAAGTACACAAATCTCTTCCTTCTGCAGTCCATAACAGGGGAGTTACTTTGAACTTGTGGGATGCCTTCACTGGAGGGGGTGGGGAACCGATAGTGAGTGTGCACAAAAATCTTTTGTAGATGCCTAATTTTGCATGCATGGATCTCTGTAACACCAGCTTCACCACTGTCCTTGGCTGGCCTCTCTGTATGGAAAGTATCTGCAGTTTTGGACTAACATTCTTCCTGTGTCTGACACCCTGCTTCCTTCCTTTACGCTACATAAGGCAGCCCCTGCTGCATCATCGTGTGAGAAAAGCCCAAACTTCACAAAGGATCTCACCATCTCACTGTGTTTCCCAGACTGATTTGCCAGATTTCCAGGGAACATTAGGCATTGTCCCATCTTAACTTGGCCAGCTGTGAAGATTTAGCTTCTAATTTAGAAAGTCAACAAAATGGGCAGAAGAGAAACAAAGCTGAAATTCAACCTCAACTAGTTTTCATGGGAGAAAGCTTAGATCTGTCCCACTTGGACATTAAAATGTCCCATTTTAGCTGGTTGGTGCCCAAGTTATTTTTTTTTTATGAATTCACACAACATAAGCATTCTGTATGTAAAGAGGGCGTTTTCACACATACTGAATAATGCACTTTCAATCACTCAATGCACTTTGCGGCTGGATTTTACTGTGTGGGATGGCAAAATAAACTTGCAAATGATTGTTAAAGTGGATTGAAAGTGCATTATTCAGCATATGTGAAAGAGTGATGTAATAGAATTTGGTTCTGTACATCTTGAGGTACGTATTCTCCCTGTGTGTAACATATCAGGAGGAAAGGCTGAATGTAGCCCTCTTCTTGGTGTGCTAGCTTGCCACATGCAGGGATGGGGCAGAACTCAAATTAAGGCAGCCACCACCTACAATCTGAAGTGTGCAGTCTGCCTTATTTTGTATAGTGTGCACAACAAATCTCAGCTGAAGGGATAACAAACACACTGTATTCTCAGGGCCTCCCCCTTTCCCTCCCCTTGGGTAATTGGCTAGAATGAGAGAAAGAGAGAGCAGCTGTACTGCAGAGGTTAAACATGTTCAGGCAGTCAAGTGATATATCATAGGATGCCAAAAAAATTCCCCATGAACAATCATAGAAATAATAATGCGAGTCACATTTTAAAGTGATTGAAGCATTGTCAAGCCCCTTAGGGAATGTAATGATTTGTTTTTGTCTCCTGCTTTGATTCATTATCTGTGATGTAATCAAGCATAGTCTGAGACCATGGGTACCTGGCCAATCAGAATGTGTTGTTTTTCAGAGTTTGGCCAACTGTTGGTTTCATTCAGACTGCCCAAACATTGCTTGTTCTCATGCTTACGTGCTCCCTCTTGCTACCCTGTCTTCCATTCCTTTGTGCAACATTTGATTGAAAACTTCCTGTATTGGAGAACCTTTTGTTTCCTGTCAAGCCTTAATGCAATTTGATTGTATTTGCACCCAGAAAACCAGGATTCTAAACCATCCATGGAATCCCGATTTGGGAGAAGGAAACAATCTAGGCAACTGCATTAGGATATCATGGCGAACTGGAGTTTGATCGAAGGCTTTCTCAAAACAGGAAGCCATTTTTTGTGCTCTGCACATGAGGGGAGAATGCATGATCCCACTAGACAAGTTGTGCTTATGCCAGTCATGGACAAACAGAGGTCTGTTGCGACATCTAAATGCAGCCATTTTGTTCAGACATTTTAGTCAGGTTATTTTAACAGAAAACGAGAGTTTCACTTAAAGTTGCCAGGCCTCTTGCTATGGTAGAAGGCCTCCCACTAGTAACTCATGGGGCCTACCGCTACTTCAAGGGGCAGTGGAAGAAAAATAAAACCGTCAGTGGCTCATCCGTCGTGGCATCACTTCCAGGGAGAACTTAGAAGTGATAGAAACCAAAGAATTTCCAGCAATTTCTGGAGCTCCCACTTTCACTTACAGGTTATTCCCAGAAGTGATGTCACTGCATACACAATGCCCTTCACCCTCCCATGTACCAACCTCCCACCCCAACTCCAGCCAGTTGCTAGGCACAGCTTGGCAACCGTAGTTTCATTTGAGACTTCTGTCTTCACATTGGGTACCTCAGCTAAATACTACTATTCTGAATGTCTACAGTGCTAGATGAAACTCATTACTTTGCGCCATTGCTTTAAAAAACACTCTTTTACACCGTTCATTTCATAATAGTGTCCTTTATCAGAGTGTGTTTTTGTAGGACAAGATCAAGTCAGAGCTAAGCACTTTTAGAACCCACTATTTCAAGGAGCGCATGTTCTTAAATCTCTCCCATTGAAATCAGGGGACTTTGAGAAGTACTTTGCTCTGCAAGACTGTGCCCTAAATTTTTAACTGTCTTATAAAAATCACAGTACAGTTCCAATTCTGTTCTGCTGGCCTAGCTATAAATAGCATATTTCAAAAACGTTTGTCCATATTTTGCAATAGATATTTAGGCCCAAGCAAAAGAGAAAAACAATGCCATCTTTACAATCTATGAGGGAGGAAGCAAAGCCAATATTTACAGAGAAATTCAAGGGATTGTTAAAACAAAATTTTAATTACTCTCTATTGACTTTTTTTAGGGGAAAATGTAAATACCACAGGCAGAAGGGAAGCAGGCACAATATGCTGACATTACAGAACAAATCCAAACATTAGAAATGGCTGTGGCTGCGCATTAGGTTCTTGATTTATTTGTTTTTCAATTCAGGGTAATCTATAGCCCTTTTCTCAAGCAACAAAGGATAGTGTACTTTCCATTTAAACAATTTCTACAGGTGTTTTCTGACCCATTAAATCAAACTAACATAAAGCTGTCCACATTTAAAGGGTTGTGAATAACAGTACGTTGCAGTTATATGGAGCTTTTGTAGTTCAAATGCATTTCACATGAATTAGAAGATTAATCCTTACTATAGCCTGTGTAAAGTTAGACCATTATCGTCCCCACATTAGGGGTCCTGAGAGAGAGAGTGGCTTGCCTACGGTCACCTAATGGGATTGTTGTGACTGAAGTGAAATTTGAACTGGTAACCTTCCAGATCACAGCTGATTTCCTTAACTACTGTGCTACACCAGGTCCTAAGATACTGGCCATTGACACCTTAAGAGTCTCTTGATCCTTAGCTGAGAATGTGTACAATTGTTGCTCAACTGCTCTTAGGAAAAAAAAAAGTTGCTTCCAGTGGGGGTAGTCAGGAGCAGAGAGGTCTGGGTGGCTTAATCGTCTGCCCCACCGCTCCCACACCTCACCCCTTCCTTATCCTTCTCCCACAACAAGTGTTTGTTGTTGTTTTAGGATGGCCTTTGGCTACCAGTATATACTTGTGTGTTTTACAAATAGTTTGGTTCTCATTGGGAACTTTATTTTTAACAAGAATATGTTATTTAATTGACATTTATTTTATTTAGTTCGTAAGGGCTGCCAGGTTCTTCGAAGCCTTCTACTGCTCTAGCAGTTTTGTAAACAGACTTGGAAGTTCAAGGAAAGGCACTTTGCCAAGCAGAAAGCCAAGCAGAAGTTCCAGATGTAATTCAAGGCAATACATTCAAAGAGTGAGGCTGGGTGTGATCAGCATGTGATTGGTATTCAGAAACCAGGGCACACAGCAAGCAAGAACGCAGGCACATGTTTGGCGTGAATAAGGGAGCTCGATTATAGGGACTGTGCACAACAGGGGAAATCAGGAGGTCAGAATTAGCACTAGTAAGAAGAGGTACAAGGACATGGAGCAGGAAAAGAGGGATTGAAGATGGGAAGCAGCCCTGATTGGCTTGTGGGAATTAGAGCTGGTACAAAGGAATTTGATTGGCTTGTTTGAAGATAATGAAGGCAGCTCTTTGCCTAGATTATAACCCTACTTGATTGGATAAAAATATCAATATATCTAATTCTCAATATGGCTTTCTCTTTGTGAATTCCTAAATCCAGAGACTAGCGCTATGGACAGACCAGAGCGATCTTTCTATAGGTTTGCAGAAAAATCTGAAATTTTAAAAAAATGACAACTTTTGGAAAGTTAAACCCCTCCACAATGATAGAGGCAACAGCTGTAGCTTTAAGAAATGATTGCCCTCACTGGCTGTTTCTCTGAATCCTATATAAACTTGCAGCTTTCACATATGCATATCCTCCTAGGCTTACATTCTCATGAGACATGAAAGGAAAAATTATCTGTTTTATGAATGAAATGACAGAAATATGCCGTATCATGGTAGTGGGTTTTCAGCTCAAATGGGAAAACCCTGGACTTCCTATGGGCCCTATAACGTATACCCATCTTCCCCCAAGTTCTTTGGCTCAACTAACATCAGGTTCAGTACTGATCAACAGTCTACAATCAGATCTCGGCTTTCCTTGACTTTACAATATATATGTAATGTCAGCTTCAATTCCCAGTTACAGCAGTTTCTTCAGAAGCAGAGGGTGAGGACTATAATAGATTTCACAGAGTACACATGCACAATTCAGATGACAAAATGGATCCTCCCAACACAGAGAAAGACTGATGTAAAGTTGAACAAACCCCACCGCATCTGTATGCATAAGAAAGAGCTAATGGTTTGATGTTTTCACAAGATGACCTGACGTGGTCCCAGCAGTCGTACTTAAGTTCCCCAGAGAACGTGTGCTGTATTTCCCACCTATGCCATTCTGCTCAGTCTGTTTTGTTCGGAGGTCTGTTTTTAAACATACTTTATTGGCAAACTCATTTTAAAAATACAATGCCTAGTGTTTGATATATATTTGTGTGCACTTATTTTATGACATCCTCACAGCTGGCCAGGAAAGTTTATTTGTTCTTCTTTTGAGGGCTTTGTTCAAAATAGGCTGGATTGCCAGGACCAAATGTCAGTGAGGTGTACACAGCCAACTATTGAATGATGAAAACTGGCTAAGTTTCAACATGGTATTAATAGGTTAGGCACTCCATAGTGAAGCTATTGTTAATGACAAGGCTGAAGTACAATAAGCCATCGACCATACTTTCAAACAAATGGAGCAAAACAGGAAGCTCTGCACAGCTCCAGCATCTTTTAATTATAACATTCGCCACACAAAACCTCAACGTAACATTTGAGTACAACGCCACAAGTTTAAAAAAATAATTTGCCAGTAATTGAAGGAACATGTGAACATTATTAGATCCTGCTAGATCTATTTGGATGCATGTGGTTGTCAGTTGTTCAGCAGGCAGTTCTGGTTGCTTGCAGCAGCCCAAGCCTCTTTGCTAGGTTACCTTCCACACATACAGACAGATATATTCGGTGTCCATTAAACCCTTCACTGATCGCCACTACCTGGCCCTGCTCCACCACTAATTGTTTAATGAATGAACAAAAGCAGCAGTCAGCGTTAAAGGCTGCTGATCTGTCTGGATCTGCAGCAGTTGGTACATCTTTTTGCACACTCCTCAGGGAGTCATAGTTTTCCATCACTAACACCCTGCATCATAATGTTTGCCTCCGAGTTCTCAACATGCCTATCCAAGACAGCATCCAGCCTCCCTAAAATCTCTAATTTAAAAGGGCCTTGAGAGCAATTACATCCATGACACATAGCATATAAGGACATTCCTTGCACCAAGTTGACCCACTGGTCTATCTGGCCCATAGTCAGATTGGCAGCAGCTCTCAAAAATGTAGATCTTTCTCCACTCTGATCCCTCGGAGTTTAACAGGTGATGCCAGGACTTGTGTAAGGCACCTGCTCTGCCATTGAACTAGTATGCCTTATTTCAAAATGGGGTCAGATTTTAGTAGATTAATCCTTTTTCTTTTTGTGTCTAGGTATAAGAATTTTAGTATCCCCCACTCTCCAAAAAACAGCTTTTATGAAAAAGACAGGTCACATTTTTCAACATTGTTTTGCTCTGTAGGTTCAGTTATTTTAAAAGGAAGCTTTTACACACTGGTGCGTCATAATTGCTTTCAATGTGTTGCGTTAATTTCTTATTTCACAGGGCAATGGCTCAGGTTCATTAAAGGCTTAATTGTGACTATAAAGCAGTCACATTTAAACGCAAAAATGCAAGAATTTTTTTTGCATACTAACTAAAAGTGTGAAACAGTTCACAAATAGCTGCTGTATGATGGCTTTGTTCTTATTGAAGTGAAGGGAAGCTAGGCAAAAATAAATGCATTCTTCATTTTGCATGATGCCCATTCATTTCAGGGGGGCAGGTACAGAAGGCTGTCTCAGCGGGTTACGCCATGAGGGAAGAGCCAGGTCATGATGCTCCTGCATTTTCAGGAACCTCTTTTCAATAAGATGGCCCAATAAGATGGCACAGGTATTGTACCAATTGTGTTCGTGGAGGCAGATCTTTCCCACCTTCCTCTTTCCCCAAGCCTTAATACGTGGTGTAGTGGTTAAAAGCAGTGGTTTGGAGCGGTGGACTCTGATCTGGAGAACCGGGTTTGATTCCCCACTCCTTCACATGAGTGGTGGACGCTAATCTGGTGAACTGGTTTCCCCACTCCTACACATGAAGCCAGCTGGGTGACCTTGGGCTAGTCACACTCTCTCAGCCCCACCTACCTCACAGGGTGTCTTTAGTCCCCACTACGGAGAAAGGGGAGTATAAATGAAGTAAACAAATAATAAATATAGCTGAAGATTAGCGGCAGATAAAAGGTAGGCTGTTAAATAGCTGAGAAGGAGATAATGAGGCAGAGAATGGGGAAGGATGGGGGGTTGCCAGGATCAGGGGGAAATGGTATGGGGAGGGGGATACAGGGGAAAGTTAGATGCCCCCTCACAAGTCCTTGAGGGTTCCTTATCATGTAAGTGGGCCTGGCCCAATGGTCACCGCCACACAACTGGGCCATAGTTTTCCTAGGCAGAGGCTGTTTTTTTTTGGGGGGGGGAGAGGGAAAGCTGAAGACAGAGGGGCAGATAAATGTAGGTTGGCTGTTGGATGGAAAGGAGAGAAATAAGCAGCAAAAGGGGAGAGACAATTGGGGCTTTCATGGAAGGGAAAGAGGGAATAGTGAGGGAGGGGGGAATGAGATGCATCCCGCAAGTCCTTTTGGGTTCCCACTTGTTATCCATATAATCTCTTCCCCATTAATCAAAAACATAGCACAACAAAGTGGTAAGGTGGGTAGACAGTTGATATCGCAACTGAAAAGTAAAATTGGTTTATTTTAAAGGAAATTAAAGTTCACAGAGTATATAAGTGTAACGAGAAGAAAATATTTTTAAATGGAATATTAATCATAACAGAGAGATACAAAATTCCTTAGGCAAATGCTTTAAGTGAATTGGAGCACAAAACAGGATTCTCAAAATGTACAGGATGGCAAGAGTTTCTTGGATACAGGCTATTTTTAAAATTTTCAAAATGGTTTCAGTCACATGTTATCTGCGTTCTGGCAGCTCCAAGTAAGCATTCAATTTAGATAGGCAGCAGGAAGAGAAAACTCAACAGGCAGAAAGAGAAATGATCTTGCCAGGAGAATAGCTGAGGAACACTAAACACTTTCCTGAGAGTAAGCCACACTGTGTGGATTTGAGTACGATTGACTTGTGTAGGATTTTTCTGTTTGATGCCCTTTTATAGAGAATGCTCTCTTATTGGCAAAAATTCTCCCCTCCCCTCTCAAGAAGGTATTATGCATGATGAAGTCATATGGATTATCATTTCAAAGTGGGAGTGCCCAAGATGGTGATCAGAGACATCTGGAATCCTCAACTTGTGTTTAATTATAAAAGCAATAAAAAAATTATTTAAAAAAAAAAAAAGAATCCTCAACTTGCTCCCGGTGTGTGATGGAGTTCAGATGAAGGAAACTGAGTGGACTGGCAAACAGACTGCTTGCAAATAGGGATTCGGGACATAAGAACATAAGAAGAGCCCTGCTGAATCAGACCACTGGTCTATTGAGTCTAGCATCCTCTCCAGGTTAAGATTCTGAGATTTTGGAAATCTAGTCAGATTTTTCAGCACAGCAATAAAATTATGGTTTATATAGATACAGTTTCATATTTAAACCTGACCAACTCCGGTTGTAGATCTCTCTCATTAGCATGAACGAAACGTTTGCCAAAAACTTTGGAGATAAGCTCCCAGTCAGTGTAGACAATAGCATGCTAGATGGATCTAAAGTTTGAGTCAGCATAGAGTGGGGATCATACAAACTGCAAAGTTCACAGGGGGACACTTGGTGACATCTGGCAGTTTCCCTGCCTCTTGCTATGAATTGTGGTGAGTAGCTGGGCAGAAAGGATGCCTCCCACTGCACTGAAGCAGAGAATCTGTGATATGGAATGTTGGGTGTTGTGCTTTTCTGTCAGTAGTCTTCTTAAATTGTGGCTGTACATTCCACTATGCTATTACAGTCAACTTATTAATGGAATACTTACCATCATTAAAGATAAGGGTCATCATGAAGCGCAGAGAGAGGTGAAGAGGAGGCTATTTCAATTTGATAAAATTAGTACCAAACTTTGTTCTTGGCGTGTTTGTTCTACTCCGGCTCTTGGAATATCCCCTCCTGTTCACCTTCTGTAATATCTAAAACACCTTATCGTCCTGAGCAGCTACCACGCATTCATGTTGGGCAGATTGAATGCTCTATCTACAGCAGAACTGAATGGGTGCTATAGGGGAATTCCATTCTCTGATCGCTTATGTATTTGTTCTGACGGTAAGATTGAAACTATTGATCATGTGCTATTATATGTATTGGGCCTCACTTAAAGAATTGTAGATTACCCCTATTCTGAGAAAGTATCAATTTGCCCCTAAACCAAAGGCAGTCTCCTTTCTGATAGCTGTTATTTGCCAGGGAACTGAAATCAGTATCTAATTTTTTGTCTGTAGTCTTTAAAGCACTCTCATGCTCAGGATTAAAAAACAATGCTCTCTTTTACTATTATGTTTTATGTTCATGTTTTATTTATATTTATATATTTAGTATGGTTTATTTATATTGTGTAACTCTCAGGTCGAAGGAGCTTTGTTAATAAAAAAAAGTCAACTTATTAACAAGGTCATCACATACATTATGTTGACTAGAATTATTTTCAAGAGTCTTGGTTGCCACTGAGTTTACATGATAAGGCTGTTGAATCTGCAGTACAAACCTGGTTAAGAACGGCTGAATGGCTGCTTTATGCCTCGTTGCACAAGGCGCGATGTCAAACCATCCATTTCATCTTGCATTTATTAAAATCAGCCTTGAAATCCTTATGGTGCTCAATAAGAGCCCAGGTGGAGGAACCTGTAGAACATACCACCTGCCTTCATTTGTTCTGTTTCAAGCAGTTCCTGACTTGTGAACAGAATAAACATTGATTTTTTTTTACAAATATAATTGCCATGATGACGATGAAAGTAATTACCCTGAAACTCTGGAAGCAACTCTTGCTTGCCTTGTTAGAAGCACTCCATGCTATTACCTCAATACACATGATTTCTCTTTTGCGTCAAGGATGGTTTATATGAGCTTGGATGGCTGGATCAGTTTCCGTGTTCCTCATGCTCACAATGCAATCCGGAACAAAGTCCCACCCTTCTAAGCCCAATGAATTCAATGGCCATAAAAGGATGTAATCCTGTCAACAATTACACTGCAGTTTTCCTTGCTCGTTTGTCACTTTTGCTGAACTATTGCTAATTCAAGCTGGGGAAAGGGCAATGTTTTGCAGAACACTTGTACCATTTGAAATGTACAAACCTGAGCAAATACAGACTTTGAAATCCATTGTGAGCAATGTCAATATCAAAGATCAACCCTGAATCACTTGACTTCATTTTTAAAAAAAAATCAATTTAAAAAATTTAGTTTGCTTATCTGAATATGACTTGTTTTATTTGTGTGTTTGCTTTCTGGACTTTTCAATGGGAAATCCCACCATGCCCTCATCAGGTCTTGGCTTCTTTGAAATTTGCTGGTTCAGCATGTCTTATACTTGGTCCATCTACTGTTTTGCAAAGGCTAAAGTGCACTTTCTCTCTCTCTCTCTCTCTCTCTCTCTCTCTCTCTCTCTCTCTCTCTCTCTCTCTCTCTCTCTCACACACACACACACACACACACACACACACACACACACCAACAAGCGCACTGTGTCATCAGTGTATTTCTTTGCTTCCACTGACCCCACTACTTGCTTGCAGAAATTCCTCTTCACATCTGCTCTCCAGCCTTTTGGATGAATTGGTCAGCAGATGGTGCTCTAGTTCTCTTGCCCCCCTCACCTTCCCTGTCTTAAAGTCTTCAAAAGGTCAGATTCAGGAATGTACTTAGTCATCACTTACTTCAAATTTATGCATAAAATAGTTTGGTGTATGAAGAGCAGATATTGAGAACCTGAAACATTTTATAAATGGATAAAATTTTCTGTGTTTTTTTTTTACAACCATATCAGCTGACAAATATCCTTGTTCTTATGGTTTCTAGAGATCCCCCTGATTTTATACCTCTTTGCCCTCATTTCCATTACGTGGTTCTGGGGAGGACTGCACATGGCTTACAGGCATCTATGGATGTTGGTCTTCTTTGTTATTTTCAACTGCCTGCAGGTATGTACCTTGTCTCTCTTTCTTACTGAGAATCAAAGTGCTTGAACTGTTTACTGCATGCTTGATGCTGCAGACTTAGAGCAAAAAGTATAAGCAGATCAACTTTTCATATCTACAAAGTTAAAACAGCAATGCTCAGTTAACTGTATTGTGATGTTAATAAATGTAGATTAGGTATATGAGAAAAAACAGCACATCTAGTGGCGCTGAGATGTGCTGTATAAGGTTGCCAACTCCAGGTTGGGAAATTCATGGAGATTTGGGGGTGGAACATGGGGAGGGTGGGGTTTGGGAAAGGAGAGACCTCAGTGGGGTATAATAGAGTCCACCCTCCAAAGCAGCCATTTTGTCCAAGAAGAAGAGTTGTTTTTATATGCCAACTTTCTCTACCACTTAAGGAAGAATCAAACCGGCTTACAATCTCCTTTCTCTCCCCACAACAGATACCCTGTGAGGTAGGTGGGGCTGAGAGAGTGTGACTAGCCCAAGGTCACCCAGCTGGCTTCATGTGTAGTAGCTGGGAAACAAAGCCAGTTCACCAGTTTAGCCTCCGCCACTCATGTGGAGGAGTGGGGAATCAAACCCAGTTCTCCAGATCAGAATCCACCGCTCCAAACCACCACTCTTAAACACTATACCACACTGTCTCTCAGTGGAATTGATCTCTGTAGTCTGGGGATCAGTTCACTATGGGTAGCCATGTTATTCTGACAATAGCAGTAGAAAAGAGCAAGAGTCCAATCACACCTTAAAGACTAACAACATTTCTGGCAGGGTATGAACTTTCATGAGCCACAGCTCACTTCAGATAGAGCTAGAATTATCAGTTGTGATTTCGGGAGATCTCCAAGCCCCATCTGGAGGTTAGTGTTGTCAAGGACAGTTCCTGTATACAGCATAAAGATGAAGAAATAATCAGCGCCAGCATGGTGTAGTGGTTAAGAGCGGTGGTTTGGAGTGGTGGACTCTAAACTGAAGAACCGGGTTTGATTCCCCATTCCTCCACATGCGCGGTGGGCGCTAATCTGGTGAACCCCACTCCTACACATGAAGCCAGCTGGGTGACCTTGGTCTAGTCACAGCTCTCTTAGAGCTCTCTCAGCCTCACCTACCTCACAGGGTATCTGTTGTGGGGAGGGGAAGGGAAGGTGATTGTACGCCGGTTTGATTTTTCCTTAAGTGGTAAAAGAAAATTGGCATATAAAAACCAACTACTCTTCCTCCTCCTCCTCCTCTTCCTCTTCCTCCTCCTTCTCCTCTTCTTCTTCTTCTTCTTCTTCTTCTTCTTCTTCTTCTTCTTCTTCTTCTTCTTCTCTTGTACCTAGTTCTGCCTGCGTACATTTGAATGTATTCTCAAGTACGTTTGCATAGGATTGCAGCCTGGAAGTGTGGAAGTATTTTGTTGAGACTGAACTTAAAAGAACCATATGAAGCAGTATGAAATAATGTGTGCAATAAATCCTATTGGATTGTAGGGAGCTTGTACTTGTATTTTTATGGAGCCTTGCATTGTTTTATAAAGCCTTGTATTGGGCATTGTTTTTATTTGGTTCTGGACTCTCAGGTTTTTGTGTCCTTGCAACTTGTTGTTGAATTGTTAGTCTAAGGAAAGGGATTAAAAACAAACAAAGCTAATATTGTAATATCCTTGTAAAAAGCTATGGCACACCCTCATTTGGAATACTGTGTGCAGTTCTGGTCTCTGTATCTCAAAATCACAGCAGGGGAGGACTTCATCCTCTGTGCCCGGGTTGTACTCGAGGACAACTGGTTGGCTGGACTAAATGGACCACTGGTCTAATCCAGCAGGCTCTTTTTATGTTCTTATGAAATAAGGCAGGATATAAATATTTTAAATAAATAAACATTTTGGTTTTAAGTCACATGTTAAAAATTTAAGAGCATAATTAAGAGATCCTGTGTGTGGATCCCAATTGTCCAAGTCCTTACAGTATCTATTATGGTGTTTGAAACCCTTCCTGGTGTATGACCATTGAGAGGACTGAGGATTACACAGTCAGCTTCTTTTTCACATCACAGATATAAAGGTAAACTGCATCTCAGTCTTAAACATTTCCACTGGTCTGCAGTACCAATCTAAAAATGCATTATACCAATCTAACAATTTCCACTGGTCTGCAGTACCAATCTAACAATGCAATACTAACCAAAGATGCACCCTTCTAAGCCTTCTGAAGTCAGTAGGCATAGTAGAAGGCAATAACTGCTGAGAATTGCACTGAAGTTTCTTGTGAGTATCATAATTTGTGATTGAATTGGCCTGGGGCTTTCTAATGCTTTCCACACTAGTCTAGCATTACTCTAATAACTTTTTTTCTTTGAAACAGTTCTTGGGATTACTCCAAAAAGGAGTTATTACATACTGTAGTGCAATCAGATTGGGCCAAAGGTTTCTGGGAAGTTCTGCTGCATGCATTCCATAAGGGTGGTGACCTGCACAAGAGCGAGAGGGTTATGGAGAATAAATAACCCAAATATATTTTGTGAAGACTTTTTTTTCCAAAGTACTGAAAGTACAACATCTCCCTAATTAGTATCAGGTAGAGTTAACCACAAGGAGTATGTTCAGCACAGGAAAGCTTCCCCCCACCAAACTGCAGACTGAAAATTGCAAAATTTAGGGATGACACAAATGTCCTGTCTCCAGAGTCTCCTTTGAAGCTTTAAGCTTATCCGTAACTGTTTCTGGAGAGGGAATTGAACAAATATAGCAGCATTTCATAATATAAGTAGAAGAAGCCCTGTGGTGCAGAGTGGTAAACTGCAGTACTGCAGTCAAAGCTCTGCTCACGACCTGAGTTCGATCGTGATGGAAGTCAGTTTCAGGTAGCCAGCTCAAGGTTGACTCAGCCTTCCATCCTTCCAAGGTTGGTAAAATGAGTACCCAGCTTGCTGGGGGTAAAGTGCAGACGACTGGGGAAGGGAATGGCAAAACCACCCAGTGAACATAGTATGCCTAGTAAATGCCATGATGTGATGTCACCCCATGGGTCAGTAATGACCCAGTGCTTTAATAGCAACTATATTATTCAAAACACAAAGGGAACTAATACCATTTTGTGATGTCCCTGCATTGATGCTATCTGCCTCTCTGCAACTGGGGCCTCCAGCTATATGTTCAGCTTCAGATCACATTTCCTGGTTTCCTCAGTTTTACTGTTTATTTTCTACAACCCCAATCTTCTTTCCAGACTTCAATTGCTAGTCAGTACCCTTTCACCCCCATAGATTCTTGCTGAGGGCCAGATCCTATGCATTGTGCTAGATTTACACCCAGAGAATGGTCTGACACACTTAGTGATTATTCTTATGTGTACACAGTGAAAAAGGTAAGTTTTAAATTATTAGGAAAGGAACTGAAAATTAAATGGCGAGCATCATCATGTTTTGTATCAATCTGGGTGCTGCGGTGTTTAGAATACTATGTACAGTTTGGAATAATGTGCCCCATTTCTAGAAGTATATCTTAACAGGAAAGAACAATTGAAATGGTTGATGAGTGTATAAAGCATTAGGGCCTGTTTAATTTAGATTGGGGGAAAAGCTGAGGAGACGTGATAAAGGTTTATACAATTATGAATGTTATGGAGAGAGTGGATAGACAGATATTTTGCTCTTGTCATAAACTTAGAACTTAAAGTTATAGAATGAAATTTATCAGCAGATCAGTCAGGCACAAAAGAAGCACTGTTTCACACAACATATAATGAATTTAGGGAATTCACCATCAAATGGTATGATGCTGGCCAGTAGATAAAATGGGATAGGTAGATAATGTGGTGTAGCGTGGTGTAGTGGTTAAGAGCAGTGGTTTGGAGCAGTGAACTCTAATCTGGAGAACTGGGTTTGATTCCTTACTCCTCCACATGAGTGGCAGACGCTAATCTGGTGAGCTGGGTTGGTTTCCCCACGCCTCCACATAGCCACCTGGGTGACCTTGGGCTAGTCACAGCTCTCTCAGCCCCATCTACTTCACAGGGTGAAGGGAAGGAGATTATAAACCAGTTTGATTCTTCCTTAAGTGGTAGATAAAGTTGGCATATAAAAACCAACTCTTCTTCTTCTATAGAGGAAGGTGTCTATTTTATTTCATTAATATATTGTACTCCCTTTTCAATCAAAGTTTGGGTCCAGTAGTGGATTGCAAGAATAAATGTCTAATTCAAAATGACAAAGTTCAATCCGAAATGTTCCTCAGCGTGGGGATTCTCAACTGAACTGGTTCGGTCATGGTACAGAATATCTGGCTACTTTCTGCCGCACTGATGGCAATTGGTAGGTGGACAGAGGAGATATCAGTGATTGTTATCTGTGATAGCTAAATGCAGCTTTATGTTCATGCTGAGAACATACAATGAGGGAGCTTTCATCATGCTTTGTTTATAAGCTTTGTGGAAGGCGTCTAGTTGGCTACTGTTACAAACAGAATGTTGGACCCAATGATTTTATCCAGCAAAGCTGTTCTTAAGTTTTTATTGTTAAAACTAAACAGGCATTAGCTTGGTCATTGTTTGGATGGAAAACTTCATGGAAACTTCATGTATGCCGTTCTGAAGTTCCCAAAGGAAGAGCTGAAAATGCATAATAAATGTATCATAAATATTTATTGTCAAAACTCTCCCAACATTCACTTCCCATCATGTTTAACCAATCCCTGAAGACTGCAGATGACCAAAGAATCCTGTACCATATTTCGACTCAGAAGACTCCAGTTAAATGCACTATCAATCATTGTTTATCTTTTGGGAGGAGTTCAAATGTCTTCCCTACCTTAAGATTTCCAGCTATATGGCTTAAGAAGGTAAAAATATCTCCCTCTGGTTTAGGAAGGACAGATTTTCCTATGGTTTCCCCCCACCCCCCACAAAATCTGTGATTGCCCTGGGAGTATCGCAGATTGCCAACTTTATCTAGCAAGGTAGGTTTTGGTGAAAACACAACAGAAGAAACTTTCGCCCATTCAACAAAGTGAATGAGACCTCCATATTCAGAGGTAGTATATCGTATGCTGGGGAAGGTTGTTGCCTTTATGCTCTGTTTATAACCTTCCCAGAGGCATTTTGCAGGGTGCTGTTGAATATAGGATATTCAACTACACGGACCCTTGGTCTAATCCATCATGGCTGTTATGGCCTTATTTTTAAAAGAAAACAGGAGGTAAAAATCTGGTTATAAAATAAATTTGACCAACTAGCTGCAATAACCTTTGTATAGTTAAAAGTTCTGAAATGAGGTGCTTAGCAACGAACACTGGATTGTGTGTGTGGATAGCTTGTAAAGTTGGGCAACCCATTCATGTGGGGGGGGGTAGATAGGCAGCAGCCGGGAGTGGCACAGCCACACCGCCTCCACAGAGGTTTCCCACCCAAAAAATAAAAGTTAAAAATGCCCTAAAAAACAACGTGAAACTCCTCCATGGGTTACATGGGCTACGCCAGTTATTTTGCTGGCGTAGCAATGCTGCAGCATAGAGGGGCGTTCCCAGGCTGAAAGGGGTTTGGAAGCTGACTAACGTCATTTCTGCCCCTGGGAACACCCCCCCTCCCAGATGCCAGTGTCTGTGCCACTTTATCACAGCACAAAGTAGCACTGATGCTGGTGCAGGGTTACGCCAGCTTCTGTGGTGCTTCACCCCCTCTTCAGGATTGAACAGATAGACCCTGACAGATTGGCTTCTACAGTAGAGTTAGGAGGATACAAGGGGATACATGATTTTCTTTCATTCTGCACGCTCTCTCTATTATTTGTTCTTATGATGTCCCATACAGATGACTCAAAACTCTTAATTTCTCCACAGGCAACTTCTAAATAGTAGTTTAGTCAAGGTTAATTGAAATTTACTGTGAAATCAAATTGATTTGCATTTAATAGACCACAGCGTAAAAGCAGCACCCTTTTTCTACCCTTCCCAATACACAGGATGAAAAACTATTCTATTTATAAGCTACACCAATGACATTTAACCTGCAAGTGAGAAAGAGGTTCTTTACTATTCCAGGGTAATATAATAGAGTTGTCGTCATCCTTTTCATTGTGGTTGATAGCTCTCCAAAATCTTCCCTAATTAAAAGGCAAATCTAATAATTATTTCTAAATTTGGCATTGGCCAGCTCTTAGAAGCAGCTGTAGAAAAAGCTAATCATATCCCAGCTCTTTTTCCCCTAACTGAACTCTAATAGCACTTAACATGTCTCCGATGAAAACTTCTATCATTGACCATAATACCACCATTGACCACGAAACAACTCAGCAGAGAAATATTGATTCACAAAATTATTTTTTTTCCTGAAAGGCTAAAGCAAACCTTTCTACACTTTAACCTCCCTGTGCTTTAAACGTGAGATGATTCTTTTTAAAGGCTACAGCTGGAACTATTGCTGCTAGCATGGAGTTGGAAATCATCTTCTTTCAAATTTTTGAACGTTGAGAACATAAGGCTTGCCTTGCTGGATCGGTCCAAGGCCCACCCTGTCCAGCTTTGTGCTTCCAGCTGTGGGGGATGCCTGAAGTCTTTGGGGAGCTCACAAGCAAGATCTAAAGGAAGTATCTGCTGTTATTGATTCCAGAGTCTGGCAATTAAATAGGATGTTGTTCTGAAAATGGATATTCCATTGAGCTATCATTGGTAACAAGCGGCAACCTGCAAGGACTTGCAGAGGGTATCTCATTTTCCCCTCACCACTATTTCGTCTTTCCCTTCCCTGAAAGCCCACACGTAAATGTAAAAAGCGCCGTCAAGTCACAACTGACTTATGGCGACCCAATAGGGTTTTCACGGTAAGAGGTGTTCTGAGGTGGTTTACCATTGCCTGCCTCCATGTCACAACCCTGTTATTCCTTGGAGGTCTCCCATCCAAATACTAGCCAGGGTCAGTACTGAGAGTGTGTGACTGGCCCAAGGCCACCCAGCAAGCTTCCATGGTGCGAGTAAGGATTTAAACCTGGGTTTCCCAGATCCTAGTCTGACACCATAACCACTACACCACTCTGGCTCTCGAAAGCCCCCATAGCCTCTAGCCTTTTGTTGCATCCTTCTCTTCTTCACACCTACCAGCCAACCTACCTTTGCCTGTCCCCTTCCACATATTCACCTTTCCCTCCTTCCCTGCCCCTGGTAGCCTTTACCCAGGAAAACTATGGCTCAGTTGCCTGGTGCCAGTTACCAGGCCAGGCCCAGTTGTTTGGAGAGGAACCCGTAAGGACTTATGAGGGGAACCTCATTTCCCCCTACATAACCTTCACCACAGTGTTTCCTCCTTCCCTCCTCCTGGCAACCCCATATCCTCCCCATTCTCTGCTTCCTCCTTTCCTTCCCACACACTCACCAGCTTACCTTGTATCTGCCCACCCTCTTCAGCTTCATTTATTATTTATTGACTTCATTTAGACCCCATATTTCTCCCCAGTGGTGACTCAAAGAACCATACATCATTCTCCTCACTCCGTTTCATCCTCACAATAACCTTCTGAACAGGGGTGGAGTGGGAGTAAAAATCCTGAAAAAAGACCCCTCCCCCAGCCTATCCTGGCACCACCCCTCCAAAGGAGGGAGAGGAGGCAGTCTGCCTAACCCTGCCCCACTCCCAAAGTGGAGAGGAAAGATGGGAGGGACAACTTGCCTAACCAGTTAGTTGGGTACTGCTTTTCTCATACTGTGTGGGGCTTGGGGCAAAGCTCTGCGGCTCATGCAGAGCTCCATATCTTTGTCTCCATATCTTTGTCTTCATGCAAAAGCAGTCATATGTTCCCCCTGATATACTAGCCCTGGTACAGGAAAAAGGCAGGCAACCTCCTGTTTATATGTAAAGGAAAAGGCAGATGGGAGGAGCCTATTTTTTAAAAAATCAAAACCAGAACACATAGGCAAGGGGAGCTTTGTTCCATGACATGATTTACTCCAGGTCTTAAACCATTTTTCACCAAGCCAGGCTTCAATATTAGAAATCACAGGGGATCAAAGGAAAACACTGCAATCAACTGTGTGTGTGTGGGAGGGGACAGAGTTTAGATCCCCTCACTTTCATGCTCCAGTTTAGTTTAAACATAGACTCCATCTCCTTATCCCCTGCTTCCAGATCCCAGAAAACGAGGAAGAATTCATATGTCAGGGTTGTCAAAGTGGGTCCCTATTCCCACTCAGCAAGTGAGAGTTTCAGTTGCCTCTAAAACTGAGACAGTGCCTCCTAAAACTGGAAGTTACTGGTGGAAGCCTGTTTCCTATTGAAGCAAATGGAAACAAATAAAAAATGGAGGGAAAATCTGAACAGATGTGATAATAATATATATATTATAATGAAAAGTGTCCCAAAGATCTGAGTAACATTTCAGTGTACATCCTAAAATACTTGATCACATGGACCAATGGCCTGACAAAGGCAGCTTCATATTTAAATGCTGTGCACTATCCTAGTTGGCTCTTTTCACTGGTATGTCCAGTGTGCGTTTGCTCTGGCTTACATTAAGGGCTCCCAACATCCTGGACAAAAAATGCCCTTTCCTTTTTATATAATTGTAATGTGTAGAAATTTATTATTGATTGATCGATTGATTCAAAATATTTCTGTGCCACCTTTCCACCCAATTCAGGGCCCCCAAGGTGGTGAACATTAAAGCAAAATGTTAAAATATTAGAGACATTAAAACATTTTAAAATGTTTTTACCTATATGTGTGTGTGTGTATAAAATGAAACATAATACATACACATAAAAACACAAACAGGAAGGAGGGCTACTAAGAGTTAGTAACGGAGGCCCAAACCAAACAGAAAGGTCTTCACCCACTGGCAGTAGACAACAATAGAGGAAAACAGACAAATCACCCTGTGGAGAGATTTCCAAACTTTCAGCACCATGACCGAGAAATCCCTTTCTCGGGTTGCCACCCATCTAGCCTCAGATAGATGGGGCACCCACAGCAGGGCCTCCGAAGATGGCCAGAATGGTTAGATAGGTTCACATGGGAGTAGGGGTCATTCAGGCCAGTTGGAGTCTTTCATGGCATGGAGGTAAAAAACACCACATAAATAACATTTCAATAAACTTTGTTGAAGGGGCAGGATATTTTTTTGTCCGTGCTGTGGCCAACCTAATTCACTTGTTTCACCGGAGCAGATGGGTGCACTAAAGATACGGAGCATGTCTGCAAAGCCCATTGGATGAAGTCTTATTGCCGCTAAAGGAGAGATTACTCCCGTCACACACCCACACAAAAGAAATTGCCTGTAGCAAGATACAGTCTCTGAAGAGGTCTACTTAAGAAGAGGTCTGTTGGGAAACAGTTCTCCCACCAAATGTGGGTTTGCAACCAAAAATAATTTGTGTCTGAAAAAGAATTGTGCAACTATGAGGTTGGAGCACATCACAATTGAAAGATCATTGTGTTTTATTTATTTTTGAACCAAATGTCGTGTTCCTTGTTTGCCTTGACAAAGGGCAGCTGAATTTAAAAAAAGGGGGAAACTCCAAGTCAGCTTGTACCATTAGTATATTAGTGGTTTATAGCTTCACAATTATTGTTTTGCTGTTGCCACAGCAACATGGAAAATTTTAGTGGCAGACGCATGAAAGGCAAGCTTAAAAGCCACCTTGATTCCCCCCCCCCCTTTGCTCTTTCTGTGCTTTTTTGAAGGGGAAGTAGGAAGCAACTCATGCCTTACAAGGCTAAAGTATAATGTGATAGCTGTCTCTGTTAAGGCACTTGGGTCTCCCTGACATGGTCTCTGATGAGGATACCAAAACTCTTACTTCCTGGAAAGATGGAAGGATAAAAAGCAAATCACATTAATCCTGATGGCTAGAAACATACACTGATCATTGCTTGCTTTCTAAAGTAAGAGACGGTAGGACTATGACTTCCTGGAAATCAAGTCCTCTCCCTTTATTTATTTACATCATTAATAGCCCATCTTTCTCACTGAGACTCAAGGCAGATTATACAGTCTAAGTCAATATGATCAACAGAAAGGGACATCCAATAACCAATGCAAGGGAAGAAAGGGGATAGGGGAGGGATCACATGAGCCCGAATCCTTCTCATTCACATAATTGCAAATCATCATTTGTCATTACATCTGTAGCATTACATTGTTTTTCAATCGATGTGGCTGGTAAATAAACCTTATCGGTGTCGATATGGAATTGAGTGTATAAAAGATGTTTTGATTAATCTTCAAGGCTCAAGGTTGACTCAGCCTTCCATCCTTCCGAGGTTGGTAAAATGAGTACCCAGCTTGCTGGGAGTAAAGGGAAGATGACTGGGGAAGGCACTGGCAAACCACCCCATAAACAAAAGTCTTCCTAGTAAATGTCAGGATGTGACGTCACCCCATGGGACAGGAGTGACCCGGTGCTTGCACAGAGGAGGATCAATGTAAACTGGATACATCATATGCATGTGAGGCACAAAGGATGATGTAGAGAGCTGTGCAATACAATTTAAGTATCACAAGGACAAATCAGTAGTTTTTGATCACAGTGATTTCCTAGATGGTGTGATTACTGACTTCCTTGATCACAAAGACAAATGGGGCACAGTGATTTCCTAGCAATCAAATGAAATTTTTGACATTTATATGACAATTAGAGGTAGTGGTGTGTAGTGGTTAGTGTGTTGGTCTAGGATCTGGGAAACCCACGTCTGAACCCCCCCCCCCTTCATAGAAGTTTGCTGGGTGACCTTAGGCCACTCACACACTGTTAGCCTACCTACTTCACATGGTTGTTGTTGTGAGGACAAAATGGAGTAGATGAGAATGTTACTGAAGGGGAAAGTGGGGTATAGAGTAAAACAAAAATAAAATTAGATATTGTATTTTTATAAAAGGGCCAATGTATTTCATTAACGTTCTGATCTGGGATCAGTTAATTTTGATGCTAGCTAAAGATGGTCCTTAATTTCCAAGGAAAACAGCTTTCCCTCCCTTTTTTGATTCTCAGATATTAATTAGCATAGAGTATTAGCACACATTTTAATGCACTTAAACTTAGTTATATAGTATTTTACTTGTACAGTTGTTATACCAGATTTTAAAAAAAATCAAGGCAATTCCCTGTCAGATTTAATAATAAATCAATATTGCTATTAAAATAATCTAATACAACAATAAAACCATATGAATGCAGAAATACCTAACCTTGTAGTTAAAGCCATACTAAATAAAAATCCAAAGTAAAACACTAACAATGCAATCCTAAACCGATTACACCCTTCCAAGTTAAACCCATTAACTTCAATGAATTTAGGATGTTGTGCGCTGTAAATATCTAATATTCCTCAAAGTCCTAACTTGATGGAATGTCAAAACTTTTTGTTGACATTCAGAGTTACAAATTGATGTAGCTTGTTTTTCCAGTGCCTGTACTGTACTCTGGAAAGACCTGCTCTGTGCCCCTATGGGAAATCTGAATCAGGTTCTCCGGAGAAGATCTTAATGAGAAGGAGGCTCACCTGGGAGAAGTCCATAATTAACACTGCCTGAAAGGCCAGGACACAATCAGGATCATTTTCAACCAGTTCATCAATGACCTGGAGTTGGGGGTGAACAGCAAGGTGGTCAAGTTTGCAGAAGACACCAAATTATTTAGGGTGGTTAAAATAAAATCATACTGTGAAGAGCACCAAAAGGATCTCTTCAAACTAGAGGAGTGGGTATTAAAATGGCAAATGAGATTCAGTGTGAGCAAGCGTAAAGTGATGCATATTGGAGCAAAATATCCCAACTTCACATATACGCTGATGGGATCAATGTTGGTAGTAACCGACCAAGAAAGGGATCTTGGGGTGGTAGTGGATAGCTCGATGAAAATGTCAACCCAGTGTGCAGCTGCTGTGAACAAGGCAAATTCCATGCTGGCCATAATTAGATGAGGAATAGAGAATAAAACTGCTGATATCATACTGCCCTTGTACAAATCTATGGTGAGACCACACTTGGAATACTGTATACAGTTCTGGTCACCACACCTAAAAAAGGATATTGCAGAACTTGAGAAGGTGCAGAAAAGAGCAATCGAAATGATCAGGGGACTACAGCAACTGCCCTATGGGAAACTGTTTAGCTTAGAAAGGAGGTGGTTAAGGGGAGACATGATAGAGGTCTATAAAATTATGCATGGTATGGAGAGAGTGGACAGGGAGAAGCTTTTCTCTCTCTCATAATACTAGAACATGGGGTCATCTGCTAAAGCTGGAGAGTGACAGATTCAAAATAGATAAAAGGAAGTATTTCTTCATACAATGCATAGTTCAATTGTGGAACTCCCTGCCCCAGGATGTGGTGATGGCTGCCAACTTGGAAGGCTTTAAGAGGGGAGTGCACATGTTCATGGAGAAGAGGGGTATTCATGGCTACTAGTAAAAATAGATACTAGTCAAGATGCATATCTATTCTCTCCAGGATCAGAGGAACATGCCTAATATAATAGGTGCTTTGGAACACAGGCAGAACAATTATGCTGCAGTTGTCTTGTTTGTGGGCTTTCAGACACCTGGTTGGCCACTATGTGAACAGACTGCTGGCCTTGATGGACCTTGGTCTGATCCAGCATGGCCTTTCTTATGTTCTTATGGTGTGATTTGTGACACTTTGCCTCTTCCCGCCACCTCTGCTATCATTACCATAATCCCCTTAACTACTTTCTTCCAAATCAGGCAAAATAGCTCATCTGTATCAGAATTGACACAGTAGACAGCAGCATCAAGTATGTGCCTTTGACAATTAATAAGGGTATGCCTACACTAGGACATTTCACTTCCTGTTGACCATCTATTTCTGTGCTGCTTTTGTGTGTATGTGTGCATTTGTATGTGACTGCAAGGAATGGAGCACTGAGGAACAGAGATATATTGGAGGAGAAACATGCCAGGTCAAGGTGGGATGTATCTACTTTCAAGTCAACTTCTTGCAGCACAGTCCATCAGCCAAACACTGTTGTAAGCCCCAGGGTGGACTGTCAGTGGCTGTAGTCTTGAAGGGCTAAATGAGTTAAAGGACTATGAGCTTGTGAGACCTTCCAATATCATATCAGTATCAATGAGGAAAGGCAGAACATCGTCAGATTGTATGTCAGGAAGAAAAAAAAATTGGTATTCATGTCATTGCAATTCCAAATTAAAAGGGATTTTGTATTTCAAAACACAAACCAAATTCTGAGGGCCTGTCTACCTGGTACATTAACCCGTAGAGAGACAACTCCACATACAGTGACTGCCAGATATGAGACGCTTTATCATGTAGGTTTCCTCTGTCACAACGATAGTGACTACTGGGGCAGCAGAGAGATCCTCTAGCAAGGCTGAGTCACATGTTATGGTAACTACTAAAATTGCTTCTATGAGGTTGTGTTAGATTCACAAAGGAGATGCAATGCTAAAGCTTCTCTTTTTGAGAGTCTCTTTGTGAGTGGCTCCAAGGAATGTGTAGCACTGATGTGGAGATTTTCCACATGATCAGAGCAGTCCTGGGATGAGCAGCTTTCTCATGCAATGATCCTTGCAAATAACTAGTGCCATACATAAGCATGTCTAATGGATTCCTTCCTGGGAACTATAGCATGAGAATCAACCCAATCCTTGAATTGTCTTTTCCTGAGTTCCATCTTCTTCATTGGTGGCTTTAAATTAAACTTGACTTGGAGTACCCAGTCAGACAGAATGGTTTCCACAGTAACAGAATGAGAAATTATTTTGGTGGTTCTACTTCCTCAAACTCACCAAAATCAAAGGTATGAAAGGCTTGTCTCGTGCTTGTTGTTCAGTTTGCCTTTGCTTTCATCTTTCAAGGGAAAAATCATAGCAACAGCAACATCTTCCTATTAAAGGCACTTTACAACTTGTAGGAATTTTTTGTGACCCAATTCTGGACACCAGGGGTGAGTCCATAATTCATATGACACCTGAGGATCTCACTGTAAATAACTACATAGTTATTAATATTTGGAGGTCTTTTCCCTTTGAAATAGTAAGCCTGTGAGATTTTTTTTACAGATGTAGAACTGAGGGAGACTGGCTTTTCAGTCACCTCCTAGTCCTGAGCTGATCTCAGTCTTTCTCGATTTGATTGATTTTTCTTGACCAAATCCCATACCCCTTTTCTTTTAGGGATACTATCATGATTTTGGAGAAGCTGTACAGCCATCAAAAGACAAATAAGATAAGAACAAGCCTGTGTTTTGAAATTCCAGGTTTACAGCATCATTATAGCGCATTTGGGCATCGTTACTAAGAATCTTTTGGGCTGGCCCCTAATTCTGGATATTTGCAATTAGCCATTCCAATCAGCACTGCCATTCGTGCTAGGAATTATCCCCCTCCCCTCAAAAGAAAGAGAGCAATTCCACATTAGGAACAAGTAAAAAATGTATGGCTTTGTCTAAAGTGGGCAGACTCTAAAGCAGCTGTAGGGTTTTTATTTTTAAATGTCCACGTGCTACTTTTAAATAATTTCTTACGATGATTGATTGATTGATTGATTGATGGTTTTCCAGGGAGAGGTGAACAATGGGGCAAAATTATAAAAATTGGGTGGGGGGGGGAGCTTTAGTGTATAAAATCAAGTTCCAAAGACTTCAACAAAACAAGGAATACTCTCTTGTATTTATTTATTGTTCCATTTGATATTCTAATATACCGGTTGTTTTTATTTCCAAAACACCAAAGGAATGCCTTTTCTTTGCTCATGCTGAGAACAGGTGAAGGCAGGAGTTTACACCACCATTGGTGAGACGTTGAATTAGGTGTACAGTTTTCTAGAGTCCTCCCAGAACTATTTAGTGCGAAAACAGATGTAATAAAGAAGGAGAATTTACAGTGGATCCCTCAAGTGCAACATAAACACAGCTTTATAATGTGAATGATGTTCTGCTTTCTGGTCTCCTCTCACACTGGGCGAAAACGCATGGGAGGTTTTGCCTTGGATTTGCCGCTCTCTAGATGCACATTTCCCCCATCCAAATTCTCAAAACTCAGCATCAGGGCTTATTTTTGAGTTTGGCTGGGGAAAATGTGCATTTAGAGAGCAGCAAATCCCAGGCAAAATCTCCCATGCGTTTTTGCCCAGATTGCTGACCACTTTCTAAGAACCACATGTTCATGTATCTGTCCATTCTTTGCCTTGTTGATTTCAAAAATGGAAACATTCAGAAAGAATCTGCTCCAGGGAAGGGGGAGGAGAGGTTTCTTGAGGACATCATAGGTGTCAGTTTTTGGCATCATCTACTGTTCTTTGGCTGAAAATTTGCAAAGCTATTTTTTCAGTGTTCAACTGAGGTTTGTTAGGGTTCATCTCTGGAGAGAAGATACATGGATTAGACCGAATGTGGTGAAAACATATCCAAACTGGCTCCTAAAATATTATGACTACTTTCACACCCATTGTACTTTGGTTATCTGATCTCACTCAAAATTAAAAAGTGGCTGCAACGTAGAGCACATCGGCTACATTTATCAGGTCACAGCCACGAAAGAAGTCACTGGTTGGGAGGAAGAAAGATCACGTGAATGACGCACACTAACAGTGCCATCCTAAGCAGAGTTATACTCTTCAAAGTCAGTTTAATTCAAAGGATTTAGAATGGTTTAACTGTGCTTAGGACTGCACTGTCAGGAATGCAAACAGTGCCTTGATGCTGAGGAACCAAATATAGCTGCATACCTGTTGCCAGAAGCGGCCTGGCAGTGGAAAGCCAGGTGTGGGGGGGATCAATTAGAAAGTTAGATACCATCTCCCAAGCACTTGGGATTTCTCAGTCATTACAGGTGTTAACCAGCTTAGCAGATCTAGGAAGACTGCCAATTACAGCTATCATATGTCTCTGTATTTTTCAAGATTGTATTTGAATTTTACATAATTGCACCTCGTAGTGTTCCTCTTGCCATTTTCAATTTTGCTTCTACAACTTAACACATACACATGTGCCTATATGTGCTTAGTGAAGAGTCACTCCATGCATCTGATGAAGTGGGCTGTAGTCCACAACAGCTTATGCAATAGAAATAAATTTGTTCGTTTTTATGATTCTGGAGGAGTCCTATTTGTTTTAAATTTTCAAAAAGAAATGTGAGACTGAAAACCCTTTATATCTTGCTTGTCCCACTTTCAAGACCAAAGGGAAACCCCAAGTCCACATTCAGGTTTGTGACCTCTTGCTCCTTGCTGATCAGTCAGCTTGCCATTAAATCTCATCATACTAAAGTGTGTTGCTTTACCAGCCAGAGTGCATAAAAAGATGGTCCAAAGTGAAAAGACATTTGCTTGCAGATGAAACTGGAGAGAGGCTGCGCATTATTGTCCTGAGAGTTTTCTAAATAAGAGTGAAACCTGGAGTGCAATTTTTCACTTTCAGGTTCCCAATACATTTTTATCTTGACAAGGTAATGATTCCCCTCACCCCCCATCAAGGCTTTAAGCAAGTCCAGGAACTTGCTTATTCCATGGAACTTCTGACCCACAATCTCTCACCATGGCTCCTGCAAAAAAATCCCTATAGATCTTCTGAAGTTCCCTCTTTATTAACATCCAGTATGTTCTTGTTTTGGTTCATCTTTATTTAAGAAGTTTGGCAACTTACCCCAATCGCCAGAGGCCTTTTACACCCTACCCTGTTCAAAGACAACGTGATTCTTTTTATTCGTGTTACTCAGGAAAGTGCCTCTAGGTTTGGAAGTCCTTTGATTTTGAAGCTCCTGATGTTCAGGCTTCTTAAATCCAGAAATCTGTGTATATTAGCTCTTATGACCTACACCATCTAATTAACTCCCCTCTTTCTGATATGCAGTTAGGGATGCCAACCTCCAGGTACTAGCTGGAGATCTGCTATTACAACTGATCTCCAGCCGATAGAGATCAGTTCATCTGGAGAAAATGGCTGCTTTGGCAATTGGACTGTATGGCATTGAAGTCCCTCCCCATCCCAAACCTTGCCCTCTTCAGGCCCCGCCCCCCAAAATCTTCTGCCGGTGGCGAAGAGGGACCTGGACACCCTATATGTAGTGCTTCTCTTGCAGTCTGCATCTGAGTCAGCTTTAAGACAGTTCTCTTGTACAGTGATAATGTATTTGTATATTATGTATATAAAATTCTTTAGCTCAGTGATTCTCACATGATGATCAGTGAGATTAAATGGACTAAGAATAAGACCTGTTGGAGGAAGTACAATTTAACAAATGTAGTTGGTTCGCTTCCAGGCCAAAGGGGTGGGTTTAGAATCAAAGGCTGCTGTCTTGTGTATATGCTCAGGATTGGTCTAAGCCTCTGGTAACAGGTCTCTAATAATATTTTGTGGAATGGCTGGCTTAAATTTGCAAGTTCTGTCACATTCAACATTGTAGTAATCCTCTTTCCATAGGTGCAGCTTTCACACAGTGAGTGCAAAACTAAGAAAAATAACAACAGAGAAAAAAGTGTGGGTTGCCTGAAGTCTGCCTGTTTTTAATTTAAATTTTCAGTGTTAAAAATACAACATTAAATTGTCATGTAACACTTCAAAGCAAAAAGAGGGAGAAAGAACCAGTATTTGCTTTAGTCAAGGACATTTGTGGATATGAGTCCATGAACTGTAAATTTATGCCACGATCCATCAAGACTTGGTCGCTGTTGCTCCTTTGCCAATAATTTTTGAAAGATATTCATAAATGTCTGAGCATAAGCTGGAGGTTGAGAATACCGAAACCAATAAGAAAAATAAATAGATTCTGTTCACTTTTTTATTTCAGAGGGACATACTGTGCAGGGCAAATTGACCCTTATGTTTTGGTGGAGCTTTATCTAGTATAAGCACACAGGTATGATAAAAAGCAAAGTTGACTTTGCAGGTCCCTGATTACCAGAGTGGCTGTGGTATTTGTTCTGTCTGGGGATGATTCGGTGGTACATCAATTTTGGGCGCTCTGGGGATTAGGCCAGACGGTTGGATCTCATTGGTGGGCTTTTATACAGCTAAAGCAGCTGCAGTCAGTCATGGGATACTTTTTGGCTATTCGGCAACAAAATGGCAGAGAGTAACAAACAGGCAAAGTTATGTAGAAGTCATCCTCTTTACTAAAACACAAATAGCTGAGACAGGGCAGATTGCAAAATCTGATAAGATTGGCTTTTGTAATAGAATCAGATCCCTTCCGCCCTAGTTCAGACTGCTCACTGAATCGAATTCCAGTCCAATCCAGCCAATGACTTTCTGTCCCTTATTCAGAGAGACATATCCCAAGGGAGACCAGTAGTGCTTTAGCCACACAGAATTGGAAGACAGAAGCAAATGCAACCCCATGGCTTCTTTCTGGATCTCTTCTGCTACTTAGAACTCTTTTTGCAAGTGCTGCAAGAGTCCCTTAGAGAACATGACTGTATTCTGTCACACTTAGGAAAATGTCTCCCCCACCCCCAAATAAGCTCATAACCGATTCAAGAAATAGTCAAGTAATCCACCAACAAAGGGAAGCCCAGTGCGGTGAAAAGTGTTCTTATTTGAATGATCGCTACCTAGTTGTCAGCTAGGTTCTCAGTTATCTGCATGGTTCAAAAAATGTACATGATGAATGTTTTCCAGCAGTCCCCTAGGACTGAAAGAGCTGTTATCTGATGAAATAGGGCTGGAAGGGTGGGTTTGCCTGCAAGTGTAACCTGGGTGGGCCCAGGCTTTTTTCATATTCAGAGTAAAATACATTTGGAATTCCCATGTCTAAGCAGTAAGATGAAAGTTTGTTTTCTATTTATTTGCTCAGTTACCAGTTCCATGCCTCTGGTTACCTTTGAAGTGCCATGTGTTATTTAATGTCATTGTTATTTAGTCTCATTGTTTTCTGAAGACCTGAGGGCAGTAAGAAGCAAAATAATCTATATACTAATAGCCAAGTCAGCCAAACCTGAGGATACTTAATTCCAGTGACTGGAGCTGTGAATGGGCAAGACAAACCTTTCTACAAACCTGAACAATGCCCCAGGTTTGCAGAAAAACTGAAACTTAAAAAAATAAATTGGGGAGTTTAAACAACCCGAAAATTATAAAAGGAGCACCCGTAGCTTTAAGCAACAAATTCCCTCAGTGGACATTGTTAGGCAACCACAGATTCCAGGCTTGGTTCTGTCAGTAAAAGGCAGGAGGAGGGGGCAGGGCCCTTTCCAGGCCTATTTTTGGCCTTTGATGGAGGAATCATTGGGACCAAGCCTAGGATTGCCAGCTCGAAGTTGGGAAATTCCTGGAGATTTTGTGGTGAAATTTGAGGAAGGTTAGTGTGTCGGACTAGGATCCGGGAGACCCAGGTTTGAATCCCCACTCTGCCATGGAAACTTGCTAGGTGACCTTGGGCCAGTCACATACTCTCAGCCTAACCTATCTCACAGGGTTGTAAGGATAAAATGAAGGAGAGGAGAACATCATAAGCCTCTTTGGGTCAACATTGGGGAGATGGGGAGTATAAGAGAATTATCTTCAGTGGAAATTGATATAATGCTAAATCACAAGATGTTGTCTACAGCACTCATCATGGGCCAGCCGTTTTTGTTGAATGGCCTGTATGCCGTGGACATCCTCAGTCCATGACATGAGTAAACATCATGCTGAAGGGCTCATCTAAATACAGAGTTTTTGAAGAATAGTGCTATACTTGTAATCCTTGAGTTGCAGGTGTTGGGAATGGCTTTCTTATACGTATCACCTGTGTAGGAAATCTTCCACTCAAACACTAACCCGGTGCTGCTGCTTCATTGCAAACCTTGCACTTTGTTAGTGCTACAAGGCTGTTGAAATGGTGTGTATGAAACATGGTTCTGCTACCATTTAGGACACTTGTTGGATACATTTCCCTAACTTCGCTGATGCCAAGATCCCCTCCAGCCATTTTCATATAATTGTGATATTGTTTTGGAAAAAAAATTAAAATGTGTTTTCCCCACCAGGTTTCTTTTAGTGCTTACCTTTGTTCCATGGTCAAGGTTACTTCTTGTTCTCCCAGACTGTACATTGTCTATTTGCATTTAAAAAAAAATAAAAACAGAGTAAACAGACGGTTGCTTATGGCAAGAACAACTCTGGATTGGGAAATTCCTAGAGATTTGTGGATGGATCCTGAGGAGGATGGAGAATCCACCTGCCAAAGCAGCCATTTCCTCTAGGGGCACTGATCTGAAGATGAGTTGTAATTCTGGGAGATCTCCAGGCCCCACCTGAACGTTGGTAAATCTAAGGATATCCATCCTGCATTTCTGTTGTATCAGTCTTATGATACAGATGCAGGGACGGGACGAGTGGGAGACTTGCTCCTGTTGACCAAAATATTACCATGTATACAAGCCCATAGTCTGCCTGGTTGAAAAAACAATACCTGACCAGATCATGAATCAGCCAAGATTGTGAAAGGGTATTGACAAAGCAGTTATGCTGTCTGCCTTAGAGCCATACAGAGAGTTAGAGCTAGGAGAGGGGAGCTCAATGTTTTCCTCCTTCCTCTTAGCAGACTGTCAGAAAACAGCTGGATGAACAGCACACGAACCACAGACACAGCTCTTATCCATCTTAAACACCATGAGGACCATTTGAACACACGTGGCACGCATGGTGTGGTCTAGGGCTGTTTGAAAAAAAATTCGGTAAAATTCAGATTCGGCAAAATTCGGCCCGTTTTTATTTGGGAAATGCCGAAGTCCGAACTCCCCCGCTTCGGGTCCGTGCAATTCGGCATGAGGTCCGGAGTTCGGGGGGAAATTCGGCCGAATAAAGCCATTAAAATCACAACCGCAACTTTCTGCGGCTTTGGGGGGCATTTGGGGGGGTAGAGGTCCCAAATTTTCAGCGTAGCTTCAAAGGACCCTTCTTGCAATAACCCCCAAGTTTTGTAAAGATTGGATCAGCGGGGGCTGAGATATGGGCCCCGAAAGGGGTCCCCCCTCCTTAATGTGCATTTGCAATTAGCAGAGCTTGCCGCCCACTCAAAGCTCCCAGCCCCGACAAACAGCTGAGCTGCGGGGAGCAAGGGCGGGGCAGGTGCGAAGAAGTTTGCAAACCATGCAAAGCAACACAACTATGCAAACCATAACGTTTGCAACCAAGCAAAGCAACACCTGACGCCTGGGAGTTTGCAAACCATGGAAAGGGACAGAAAAAGTTTGCAAACCATGCAAAGAAACACAACCTTGCAAAGCAACACCTTTGCAACCATGCAAAGCAACACCTGATGCCTGGGAGTTTGCAAACCATGGAAAGGGACAGAGGCATGCTAGCTAAGCATAAGGAGCAGGAGGGGGTGGGATTTC
Organism: Euleptes europaea; assembly: GCF_029931775.1. Taxonomy (NCBI): domain Eukaryota; kingdom Metazoa; phylum Chordata; class Lepidosauria; order Squamata; family Sphaerodactylidae; genus Euleptes; species Euleptes europaea. The sequence continues at coordinate 81,724,050 of NC_079315.1, read as the reverse complement.
CCCTTTTGCATCGGACTCGGGACCAGGCAAATGCATTCTTTAAGTCACAATTTGAAAACAATTTTTGAGCAAGCATCAAAATAGACCTAACCGATCTTATGAATGAGGGAAAACCTGAGGACACACTACTGAAGCCCCCCCCCTCAAACCAGGGAGAGAGAGACTCGAGGGGGCACACACACACCAGACAGAACTGGCAAAAGCCCCCTTTGGCTTCCCCCCACCCACCCACAGAAACTGCTTCCTCCCCACACACACAGAGACTCTGCTTCCCCCCCCACACACACACACACAGGAGAAAAATTATAGATTAAAGCCCCAAAAGGGGTCTTACTGTGGATGTCTTCTGTTCCATCAGGAGGAACTTGGAGGACTGGGTAATCCAATATGGTTCCATTTAAGCACGGGAGGTTTTGCCTTGGATTTGCCGCTGTCGAGATGCACACAGGATCGGCTGATCCCATTCATCCCAATAGGGAAAGGGGGGGGCATATCTCAGCCCCCGCTGATCCAATTTTTACAAAACTTGGGGATTCTTTCAAGAAAGCTCCTCTGAAGCTACGCTGAAAGTTTGGGGGCTGTACCCCCAAAAAATGTGCCCCCTGCAGCCATGGAAAGGAGCGAATGTGTGCTGTAAATGGAATAAAAATGCACATTAAGGGGGACCCCTTTCGGGGCCCATATCTCAGCCTCCGCTGATCCAATCTTTACAAAACTTGGGGATTCTTGCAAGAAGGGTCCTCTGAAGCTACGCTGAAAGTTTGGGGGCTGTACCTCCCAAAATGTGCCCCCTGCAGCCACGGAAAGGAGCAAATGTGCACAAGCACCCCCCACGGGGATTTCTCTCTCACACAAACAGATACTCTCTCTTTCTCTCCCCGGCCAGGCCGCGCAGCAGCCAGGCTCATGCACTCAATCGCGACTGATTGGCCAGAAGAAGACCCAGCTTGGCCACAGATTGGCCGGGGGAGAATGCTGCTTACTGACTGTTATGCTGCTGCGCCGAACCCCAAATTTGCCGAATTTATTCACCGAACACCCCAAACTCGCAGAATTCGGCTCCCCGTTTTCCCGCCTTTTTTGAATTCGGTTCCATCCGAACTAAAAACCATCAAATCAGGGGGAATTTGGCTGTTTTTCGGTTCGGGACAAACCGAATCGACAGCCCTAGTGTGGTCAAAGGTATAAAACGAGTAGAATTTAAGGCACATACACACACAACATATTTGTTAAATGCGTAAAGATGAGCCAGGATTCAGATGTGGTCAGCTTGAAGAATTTAATTTTAAACTTAAATTTGGCATCAGCCAATATTTTCATGGCATTAAATAGGGAGGCAAAAAAAAATCAATTTAAAAAAAGGGTACCTAAGAGAATAAAATCCCTGCTGGCTTGCACCCATTGGGAGGCATTCTTCAGCATTTTTTCTTGCTGTTGTGATGAAGAGGAATCTTTGTTGTGCTCTGTTCTTGGCTGTGCTTCATAGCTGGGTGGGTTAAAACTGCAATTTTAAAATATCCATTTATCTTAATAGAAGCCTTGGGGCATTACCTTGCTGTTACCTTCCAAGGCAGTAATTTACTTTGGCATCTTTTCTTGGTTGTTCTTTTTTTTTAATGTATGTTAACAGTCATCAAATGGTGGTTTAGTTGAGATTGTGGGAGACGTTCTGCTGGTCTGCATGACTCAGTTTTCTTAAAGATATTCAAGGCTGCTTTGTTCCGTGCATGGATGCGTACTTTTTCATCACCCACTTCCTTCTTTCCAGGGCCTTTATGACTTTGTGGTGTATTTTATTCTACACAACCAGCTGTGCTGCCCTGTAAAAGCAAGTTACACAGTTGAAATGAATGGACATACAAGTTCGGGCTCTGCGTTTTTCACCCATGGCAGTGGCATGCCCCCAGCAGGAGGAGAGATCAGCAAATCTACTCAGAACCTTATCAGTGCTATGGAAGAGGTACCAGCATTACTTTACCTCCGCATTTAGAGAACAGATGTATTTATACATTTATATATGAACTCTGAAATACAGATATGAGCTCCAGTGTTATCGAATGGATAGTCTAACACATATGGGTATAAAACCTTATCTCTGCTACAGGCTTATTATATAGCATCAAGCCATTCAGAATCTCTCAGGGTCAAACTATAGATTGTACAGAAGACCATTGCCATATATCTCGAAGTTTATTTTAACATTAAAAGGGGGGCATTCAGATCAGGACCATGGAGCAAGGGGTTAACAATACAGGGATCTGTCCTTTTCCCCTACTGGGGCTAACAACTTGAGAATGGACTCTGTTTGAAGAACGGCAATGGGGAAAGGGATGTTCTGTGTAATGTGTAGTTTCACCCTTGCTGTTAGCTCTCCATTGGTAAGACTGAAACATCACAAGGTTATATACAAGGTGAAGGGCAAATGTCCTGAATACTGCAAAGCACTTACTTATTTGCAAATATTTAGATTTGTGAGCTACTTTTGCACCGAATAATAGACTCTTGAATCAGCTCACAATAAAACTGAAACATATACAAAATGATCAAAACCACAAATAGTATAAAGCAAGAGACCACTTAAAGCCTTGCAAAAAAAGAAGAAAGTTTTCCACAGTCGGCTTAAAGCCTCCAATGGAGCAGGCTTGCTGGATTGCTCATGACAGGGAGCTTCATAATGCCAGTGCCACCACGGTCTGCTCAAGTGAAAGCCCTCACTGTTGGCCATGATGGCAACAGAACATTTGGCTCTCTGCTTAATCTTTCCTTACAAGGTAGGAAGAGGGATAGGTGGGAGAAGGCGCTCCCCCAGACATCCCAGACTCAGGGTCTGAAAGGCCAAAAACTGTTTGGCAACCAGTGCAGGTAAATCATAGCTTATATGCATCTTGCCGCTAGCTCCACTTCTGCATTTTGAACCTGCGGAAGACTTTGGTACAATGCATTGAAGCAGTCAAGTCGAGAAGTTGATGAGCGGATGAAGGGTGGTGGCCAAGTCCTTAGCTTCTTGAAAGGAGTGCAGTTGGCAAATCAGCCCAAACTGGAAATGCGCTGTCCTGGTCATGGCCGTCACGTAGGCCTCTATAGGCAATACTAGATATAAGTACACTCTCAAAGAGTCATGTAAATGGTGAATGTCCTATATTGCATTTGCATCTTTCCTCAGAGAGTTGTTTTATCTTCATAACCATTCTTCAGATATCTGTTAGACCAAAGCACTATGTGAACAATGACATGTGGGGGATCATTACATTTGTGAAGAGGGAAGCAAGATTGCACCAGCAGCCCCAACCTCCATGCACTGACTGGCCGTTCTGCATAGAGCCTACACATACCCAGAGACTGCAGGGAAGAGCCAGTCAGTGTTGGGTGGGGGTCGGGGTGAAGCACCAGTGGAAGCAATCTCACGTCCCTCTTTGTGGGTAGATTGTCTCCACAAGTTAATCATCTGCACAGGCTTAAGAAACGGGAGTCTGCCAGAACAACTCAGTGGCCATTTAGGCACAGCTGTTTCCTCACGGTCATCCCACTGACGTCTTCAGGGCTTTGCTTTGATTATGCTTGCATTTTCCGACCATCAGAGATCGCCTTGCACTCCCTGCACGTTTCCACACATTTCCCCCCGTGTTTTCTGGATTTGTGTTTAGCCAGCATTCAGAAAACTCATGGAAAACCTGCGGAAACGCACAGGGAGAGCTAGGCGACCTCTGACGGTCGTAATATGCAAGCATAATCAAAGCAAAGCCCCGAAGAAGTTGGTGGGGTGACTGTGAGGAAACAGCCATGCATAAACGGCCGTGAGTTTCATAGCTGAGCAGGGATTTGAACCAGGAATTACCAAATCCAGACCCAGCTACTATACCATGCTGGCTATTTAGCAACAACAGTACCTATTCACAGTTTGTGCCTGTAAATCAAAGGCAAGCAGAATTATTTCATGCAATGATGCAAGCTTGTTTAAAGGATATATTTAGCAAGCTGAATATTGTTTTTGTAAACTTACCACTCTTTGTGCACTAGTGCTTTTGGGTGTTAACTCGTTATAGAATCCATGGAAACCAGGTCACAGTTTGACATCAATTATCCACTTTACCTCTTCAGGTTCCTGTAGATCTAGCCATTAGGTATGTGACATGTTGCCTTGTTATACATTGAACGGTGAACAGAAAGGCACCTTTGAGTGAATGGTCTGTACACTGCCTAGGTACACACTGGCTTTATGCCCTAATGGAGTAGTGAAGGGTGCTGGGGAAATAACCTATCCAAAGATTAGTGGGCTTTCTAGAGGCACCTGGTTGGCCACTGTGTGAACAGACTGCTGGACTTGATGGACCTTGGTATGATTCAGCAGGGCCTTTCTTATGTTCTTATGAGATGAAATTTAATTTGATCTTTTTTGTGTTTGGGGAAATTATTTGAAGAAACTAGGGATGTGTGGTTGGGGATTTATTTTTCTTATAGACGGGAAGGCAAGGCAGACAAAAATAATTGGGAGGGGGCTCATCACTGTTGGAGCCCACAAAGCTGGCTAAGTCACATGGTTTGCTTTTCTATTAAGTTTGAGTGAGATCTGGGTATTATGAGGGGAAAGGAGGCCCATGCTGGTTCTCGGCAGCCCTGTTGTAGTCCCAGTATTTGAAAGAGACTTTGACATCTCAGTAAAGTGAACAAGGCCAAAGTATTTCTATGCAATGACTCATTAAACGAAGAATGTCAGGATGGATTCCTAACTGAGGGAGCCACTAGGGCATCAGTACCATCACGGAAATGCTTAGGTGCTGGGGTGATGAGGAATCCTTGCAAGGCCTCATGCAGATGGTTGCAATTTACACCTTTGGAAATAGGTGTAGGCTTCTTGATTTTTTCCCCACAGATGCCAGCTGACTGGGAGAGAGCATCGCTGAGGCCGCCCAGTCAGGCCAGTGCTGTCTTCAAGCAGAGCCCACAAAATGGCAGCGCCTTCACAACTCCTGGAGGGTTCAGTAACAGCTCGTTGGTGGCTGATGAAGAATCACAAGAATTTGATGACCTAATATTTGCTTTAAAAACAGGTGAGTGTGATCTCTTTATGAAGCATGCTTGCCACGCTTTCAAATGCAACTGTTCCCCCCGCCCCCGGAGATCGGGTGTGCTTTTTGCTATTGCATTTGGGCTGCCAGTACAAATTAGAGCATGAGTGTTGATTTAGTACAGATGTTTATTCCCTGTACTAAAGTTAATATGTGGGAGGGAAGGGGGCATGGTATAGCCCAATCTCGTCAGATCCTGGAAGCTAAGCAGGGTTGGTACTTGGAAGGGAGGCCTCTGAGGAAGAGTCTGCAGAAGAAGGCAATGGTAAACCTCTTCTGCTTCTCACTTGTCTTGAAAGCCCCTGCTGGGGTTGCCATAAGTCAGTTGTGATGTGACAACTTTTCTGTATGCACGTAATGATAACATGGTAATCATTTTAAAAGTGCATAAAAACAAATTTAATTTTAAAAGCATTAAGGTTTTGCCTTAACTCAACAAATGTCAGGCTATTCAGCTATTATGGAGCATTTAATGGATTTTCTCTCAACTACTTGAGCTAAGTTTTAGCATGTATAAAGGAAATGGTATTCTTACAGCGCATTCCTGAAAGGAATGCCCTCACCGGGCTTAAGAGGCAAACTGGCGGCGTTGCCTCCTAAAGAGGCCTCTACCCCAGCGCCAAAAACCCGTGCAACCCTATGAGGGTTGCACAGGAGAGATGCCAGCTAAAAGCTGGCGTATCGTCACAAAAATAAAAGGGGGTGTTCCCGAGCTGAGAGTGCTCGGGAGGCCGACTAACATAGGCCCTGTCCCGCAGCCGGCGTCATTACGCTCTGGGAACGCCTCCCGGGGTGCCTGGATACCTCCTGAGGCCGGCGCGAGGCGGCAGTGGTCTGGGAGCAGCACCCAGCCCTGCACGCCGGCGCTAGGGCCACTCACGCCGGTGTGCGCCTTCCGAGCGCTGGCTGTGTGGGCCCCTGCGCCGGTGGAGGCCGTAGTCGGCCTCCTAAGGGCTTTGGGCCCATTTTTCAGGAATGGGCCCTTAGATTCAGTTCATACATGCAATGGTGCTTCCAGATATTCTGCTCTAATAGCCTCAGGTTCATATTTGTTCACTTTTGTGTGGAGGAAATACCAAGTGAACCAGAAGTACAAACATATATCAGCTGTGATTGTACCTCCTTGCTAACTTAGGTACTTGGAGTTTAAGTCTTATAGTCCAAAAAACAGATAGAAATCAATTCTGAGGAACCAGTCTGAACTCACGGGTTCAACTGCAGGATCAGGAGAGTCAGGTGATGAGTCTGGGGTCACAACTGAGGTAGGAAAAGGTAGAGTCACAACTGAGGAAGAAATGAGGAAAGCTACTACCAGTAAGTGCTAGAAAGATTCATAAACAATGCACAGACTATGGTGTATTGCAGAAACTCCTGGCAGAAAGATGCATGGTGGTTAAGGGAGCAAGAATCCTGCAGCATTGTCTAGAAAAGCCCAAGTTTAGGTTCCTTGCTATTAGAGACTGGTAGATAACCCACAGAGTCCATTGCGTATGATAATTGTAATCCTGGCAGCTTTAAAAAGGGTTATTATAACCCCAGCCATTGCATTTAGCTGGTTATGCATGTATCCTTGGCTCACATACTACTTTCTCCTCTTGAACATGGCCAAGTGCATCTTCACATACAGGTAATTGAGCAGCACTGCTATGTGTCATCAGCTCCCTTCCACCAACTGGTTCTGTTCAAAAGACTCGAATTTATGTAGATATGGCAGCATAGGAGTAATAGCATTGAACAAGGCATAAAGTGGCAACCAAAGAATTGCCTACTTCGATCATGTGAAAGGTACATGTCCCTAAATGCATAGCCTCTTCTTTGGAAAACAACCCTATTTAAACTAAGGGTCAAATTATGAGTGCCCTGAAGAAATGCTCTCTTTTCATCCTCTGTATAATCTGGACTAAAAAACCAAACAAAGTTGCCTAGAGATATTTCAAACTCACTTTACAAGTATAGCAAGTTGCTGCAGTGAACCAACTCCTCCAGAGTGCCCTTAGCTACAATGTGCCTATGCTGGAATGCATGCATGCTTGATTTCAATGGGAGATAACTGCATGGACCGTTGCAACTAAAAAATCAGTTCTCACATCTAAGCAGTGGTCTTCCTGGCCAGGGGCTTCCTGGGGAGGGGCTGTGGTAGAGTAGAGCATCTGCTTGGCATGCAGAAGGTTCAATCCCCGGCGACTTCAGTTAAAGGGACTAGGCCGGCAGGTGATATGAAAGACCTTTACCTAGACCCTGGAGAGCTACTGCCAGTCTGAGTAGACAGTACTGACTTCGATGGACCAAGGGTCTGATTGAGTATAAGGCAGCTTCATGTGTTCATGTATTCAGTCCTCATCTCAGGGCCTCAAAGAAAAACCATGTTATTGCCAGAAAGGAATACTATTGGAAATAGAAATTGGTCCAGTCTGAGATGTAATATTGAATAACAAGTATACTGAGTATTGGCATGCACTCATGACACCATTCAGACAACAGATCTCACTACCAGGGGACCTTGCTCATTCTGCAAACTAAGCTGTCATCAAGGCACTTTGAGTTGGAACTCTAGTTCAAAGGGAAAGAAACAATGTCTGCTTTAGATCCTGAAGTGTCCTTTTTATGACTGTGAGAGAAATAACGATGATAAGGTGGGATAACATTATTGGTAAGAGATAATTTAAAAAATGTTCATGAATCATAGGACAATAAAGACATGATGTGCCTGGAGGACATATCAGGGCCCTTCTTGGATCACACCATTGTTTCATCTAATCCAGCATCCTCTTTCCAGCAGTGGCCAACCAGATGCCCCTATTGGCCCAGAAGGCCTGCAGACAGGACATGGGTGGCCTTTCTTGTCCTTGCCCTGTAGCAACTGGTATTCAGATGAATTCTTCCTCTGAACATGGGACATTGTATTTAGCCATCATAGCTCTATGAATTTGATCCTTTTAAACAACTATTTTAGCTACTGGCCATCAACTGCATCCTATGACAGTGAGGGGAGGGTCTCCTGGCAGACTGTGTTTGGCTTTCCCAGTGATATTTTAAAAACCTTTCAGGGACACTGATTTGGATCTGTAGATATAGTCCAAAGGAATAAAAAACGGCCTCATTTCAGGTTGGGAAAATGACTCTGAGGGAGAGGAACTTAAAACTTACTTGCCATGTACCACAGAACTTTCTGGTATCTGTCCTGAGTCTGCTGTCCATCATTTTAATTGGGTGCCCCTGAGTTCTAGTATTATACAGGGAGGAAAAAAATTCTAAAAGTTTCTATCATGGCCCCTTTAGTTGTCTTTTCTCTAAACTAAAAAATCCAAAATGCCTTAGCCTTTCCTCGTAGGGAAAGTGTTTTTGTACAAGAACAAGCTGGCCCTGTGAACTTCAGTGGCAAACGCTTCTAGCCTTAGCAATCTGTAAACTGACTGCTTTACACAGCTGCTTTGTATGGAGACTGATATCCAGTTTATATTCAAACATTTTTTTTAAAGTTGCTTTCATTTCTGACATCAGAAATTGAATTGAAATTACTATAAAGAGAGACCATTTTAAGGTTTTGACCCTTCCAAAGCCATCTACTTTAATTTGTTATTTAAACACACCATAACTCTACTGTGAAATCAGGTAAAAAATAATTGCAACGGCTGCTCCTGCCATTTGTTGTGCTTCTTGAGGTTGACTGATGCCGTTTAATTCAGACAAGTCCATAATAGCCAGTTCTGAAGTAACCTGCCTGTAAAGGAAGTTACTGTGCAATCATCTTCAATCAGGAATTCATTCATGCCTCCATGTAAAAATGTAGATACTTTCTTTAAAGGTTTCTCGGAGTCAGCTGTGAGTCATGCAAAGTCTGTAAAATATCTTATCAGATTATTTTATTCATATGATGTTCATATACTATGCTTTTCAGCTAGATTGGCTGTCAAAGTGGCTTACAATTAAAACATTTCACATTGTTAAATGAAAGAAATTGGTGAGGCCCAATTGGGTGGGTTGGAGGGGAGGGTTAAATTTTACCAGTAATGCTTCATCTGTTGGGACCTTGCAGAACACTGAAACTGTCAGCTAGTAGAGGTGATGGTGGAGAACATCTCAGATGTTAGTCTTCCACTCTTATGCCCACCTTCCAGGTGCTGGTGGCTTCAGTATCTCGGTCCTAGGGTGTTTCTGCCCAGTCTCAAGAGCTTTCTTTCTAGAAGTACAGCCTGATGAAAATAACCTGGGAAGCATAGCTGACCTTCATTAGGGGAGATCCAGAAGTTCTTAAAGTCTAGTGGAAAGTTCTTTACTACAAATTAGCCTCTTTACTGATAAAACAGTTTGCTTAATAATGAACAGAAGATTGCAGATTTTGTCAGTTCACTGTAATTCTTTGTTTTTTTAGTATATATGAAGCTGTAGCATAGCAGTCCACCTTGACCTTCTCTGTACCATTATTTTAGACACCACTCTAATGAAGAATAGGAGCCCCGTGGCGCAGAGTGATAAGCTGCAGTACTGCAGTCCAAAGCTTTGCTCACGATCTGAGTTCAATCCTGACGGAAGTTGGTTTCAGGTAGCCGGCTCAAGGTTGACTCAGCCTTCCATCCTTCCGAAGTCGGTAAAATGAGTACCCAGATTGCTGGGGGTAAAGGGGAAGATGACTGGGGAAGACACTGGCAAACCACCCCGTAAACAAAGTCTGCCTAGAAAATGTCAGGATGTGACATCACCCCGTGGGTCAAGAATGACCCGGTGCTTGCACAGGGGACCTTTACCTTTACCTAATGAAGAAAGCTGACAGGAAGAAAGTAGATTCCTTTGAAATGCGGTGATGGAAGAGAGTGTTATGGTTACCGTGGACCGCCAAGAAAACCCAAAAACAATTAAGTGGATTCTATATCAAATCAAACCTGAACTGGCCCTTGAAGCTAAAATGACTAAATTGTGGCTATCGTACTTTAGTGACATTATGAGAAGACAAAAGTCACTGGAAAAGACAATAATGCTAGGCAGCAGGAAAAGCGGAAGACCCAACGTGAGAAGGGTTGACTCTATAAAGGAAGCTCAGTTTGCAAGACCTGAGCAAGGCTGTTAACAATAGGATGTTTTGGAGGACATTGATTCATAGGGTCACCATGAGTCGGAAGTGACTTGGAGGCGCTTAACACACACATCAATTTCATTTCTGCAACAGAATGGTTCCATTAATAAAGAAAGAGTAATAGAGGACAACAAAAATTTGTCAGTCACTTTTTGAGGGACTATACAGGGAGCTGGAAGGGGTCTAGCTATGGGATTTGAGGCCAGCATACTTCTGGTGAGGCTAAAAAATGTAGGTTGAAGAAATGGTGGTGGCCAAGGTAGAACAAATGCAGGTAACATCTGTAGGTCTGTTTAACGTATGTCTTCCGAAAGACATATGAACAGATCTCCTATGCTTTATTCCTCAGGAGACACAACCACCCCCTTCTCTAGATCTACTTTTTAAAGATAGACATCTGATTATGTAATATACTTAATTAGGTGTGTATCTTCCTCCACATAGTATTAGTCCATTCTGCCTCCATAACTCTTCACTGTCATCTAGCTTGGTTGGAAGACCATCCCTTTCCCATGCATGGCTCCAGGTAATGGCTTGATCCCAGAGATCTCTGTTTTGGGAAACCACCCATTCACCATCACATCGCTGTTTTGTTCCTCCATGCTATGCATTTCCTTTCTCGTCTCCTGAAAGCATTTTAGAGATCCAACAGAAGATTTTCATACCCTAAAACTTAAAAGACAAAAAGCCTGATGGCTACAACTTGACTAACTTTATGGGCATGTGTGGAATGAAACGGAATATGCCAGATTTCCAACTGATTAACAGTTCATAAATTATTTGCTAAGTGAGACATTGGTAACAATTGATCTTCTGCAAGCACAGCATATTCAGGACTGGGAGACCAGATTTATTTCTGGTACAACTGACCTGAAGCTGATGAATTGGCAACAGGAATAACTTTGCCGAGTCCATCAAACATCTTTAGCCTTTGGTAATTTGTAACTGGTTTTACTGGAAAGTAACGTCTGGCATTAATCTCTTGTGACATTAGCATGTTTAATTACACTTCCTTGCACTTCTGATAAATAGACTCTGCAAGTCTTGAAATGCCCAAATAGAGGTTGGCAAATTTTTATGCTTTATTTACTTTTACTGAGACCAGAACACAGAATCCTCAGGCAAGAGTTCTATGGCTATGCCACATGCAGAAGTAATTGGAAGTGGCAGCAGGACAGAGCAGGGGTTTTCTACTCGCTTTTTTGTTCATAAAAAAAAAATCAAGCTGCTTATGCCGTCATCCTCAGACGTGTTGCTACTTGAACTTTATATCTGTGGAGAAAATGCCTGGAGGCATTGCCTTGACAAACCAATCCTCTTCTTGGTGTAAGGCTAGTTCACGGAACATTTTGGTTGGTGCAGACCACGGCCACGTTCCCTCAAGGCAACCTTACTAGAGTCGGGATCACCGCTGGTGTTATGGTAAACCCTGATATGATCCCTTGAGATCCTGTCCCCTGTGCAGGAGTTTTCCTTACAGGCATAAATCTCCTAGAGAGCAAAGTGAGGAAGAAGTTTGGGAAGAATCAGAAGGAGTAACTGAAATGCTTAATCTCCTTTTCACATCCTGGAGGTTTTTTGCGCGTTACATGTCATGTGTTCATTAAAGGCTGCAGAGTTCCAAGAAGATACCAGAAGGGGAGACTCTTGGCATGAAAGAGAGTGAGATGCACAAAGAAGTAAACAGGAAGAGAGTGTTTTCCTCGTCAAAGGCAAACAAAGAGCAAATGCTGTTTCCGCTAGGATTTTTAGACCGCTAATATACTGGAATAAGGAATAGCTAGGGCATTTTACACAACAATTTTTTCAATCATTTGCATGCCTGCTTAACTGCTGAGAGTCTCCTTCAATGAGCCCTGTGAAGAAGGGCTAGGCTCTTAATAAAGAATCCTGAAACAAACTCATAAAACTGCAGTCTGCCGTGTTGTCTGGGGGCAAGCCAGCCTAGTTCATTCAATTTAGAAATGGTTTAAATTTGGGAACAGATAATCTGGGAATTCTATTACTTGGCATCTTCCAACCGCATACTATGAATAATACATTTTAAGCAAGAATCATTTTCCTTATTCGTAAAATCAGCTCAAGCCTTAAAACATCATGTAGGAAACACTGCGGAATTAAAGACTCACAGAGGCAAGCCCAAAAAACCCCTTTGGTTTTTTTTAGAGCAGTTTGTAGACCTAAAAATCTGGGCCAGGAATGAAAGCTACATTTGTAATAGAAACAAGAGAGCGGATATTGAAATAAAACAAAAAGAGGACCGTGGGTTTGGTCTGCAGAAGAGATGCTGCTCTTCCTGACTGCCGCCCTCCCAAATGACGTCTTGCTTTTCTGTCTTTCAGGTGCAGGCCTCACTATCAGCGACACCGACTCCTGCCACGGCAGCCAGGATGGAAGCAACATGATTAACTCCCAGATTGTAGAGCTTAGACGAATACCCATAGCGGACACTCATCTTTAGTAACTCCATCTTCTTTTTTCCAGTCCCCGTTTTTATAGCTGTATTTTCTTTTGCACTAAAAACGCTGTATACAGCTGTGTAGCAGAATGTTGTGTACTGAAACTGGACAATTAACAAGAAGGAGTTTTTTTGTTTTGTTTTTTTTGTAAATGTCACTCCTTACAGTGGCTGAATTGCTGGCTCAAGATTTGAACCCGCTAACTTAGATGCACATATTCCATCAACTGCAGACTAATTTTTTTTAATTAACCTGTATGCCTAAGGCTGTTTTAATAAAATGTCATAGAGTCAATTTGATAGACAGATGTGTCTTGGTTTTTTTTTGTTTTTTGCGTAGCTGAGCAGAATAACGAAGACAGGACAGACTGGTCAGTGATACTCAATGGCTCAGAAGCCAAATTTGTAGCTCTTCTGAATGCTGTTTCCCAGTGTGGTACCTGCCCCATGTTCCAGGACACTGGGCAAGGTCATTGCCTGGTGGGGCTTGTGTAGGGTTGCCTACTTCCAGATACTAGCTGGAGATCTGCTATTACAACTGATCTCCAACCGATAGAGATCAGTTCACCTGGAGAAAATGGCTGCTTTGGCAATTGGACTCTATGGCATTGAGGTCCCTCCCCAAACCCCGCCCTCCTCAGGCTCTGCCCCAAAAACCTCCCACTGGTGGTGAAGAGGGACCTGGCAAACCTAGGCTTGTAGTTCCCACCTTGAAACAGCTGCTGTCAGAGGATCAGGTAAGCTGCAAGCCTTCCCACGGTGTAGGCCTCATGCTAAGGATGGAAGTAAATGAAGCTCTTTTCCTTGAGGGTGGTTGTGACTGTGGCTCTCCATGAGCTATGGAATGAGTACCCTGGGCTTAGAGCAGGGGTGGGGAACCTTTTTTCCTCCAAGGGCCATTTGGATATTTATAACATCATTCGCGGGCCATACAAAATTATCAACTTAAAAATTAGCCAGCCAAGCCCCAAGCAGGCAGCTGCCCCAGATGACACCCCCCCCCCCCCCGGTGTGGGCAAGTAGGAAGGCATCCAACCTGGAATACATTTATCCGTGGCCTGGGTGGGAAAGGGTTAACACAGTTTCTTGGGCGGTCCTAGCAGCTCCATAGCTAAAGACTCTTCTGCAAGGGGGGGAAAGGGTGCCTTTTCTCAGCAAAACAAACTCACATCCGCCTTGAATAGAGGCTATTCCTGTCCGCGAGAGGGGGCGGATTGCCAGTCTTAGATTCTGTTTCCTTCTTCCCTTGTCTTCAGTATGCCCTCTTCTCGGCTTCCTCCTGACCAGACTTCTTCTAAGTGCAGAGGAACTGAAACTTCTGAGGCTGCTGCAAGCACTTCTCTCTGTGAGGCTGTTCCGATTCATTGTGTTCTGCAGCTTCCTGCAAGCCCCCCTTCTCAGGAAAATTTGTGCTCTGCTCACAAGCACCACTATAACACATCTGCCGCTTGGGATTCCAGTAATCTACCCTCATGACTTAAATGAGGGAAAGGTATCCCCGTTTGTGATGCAAAGGAGCAGATTCAGACATGAGAGACATGGAAACTTTCTGTCAGAGTCAATTAAGCTGATTTTTCTCTGCCAGGGTAGTTTAGATTCTTAAAATTCTTAGGATGTTGGGGAGGTAAATATACATGGTTCTGATTTCCTGGAACACTTTGCTCCTATTGTCTAAATCTTAAAATATCCACTTTTACCCAAACCGAAGGTGTTCTAAACGCCAATAAATCAGCTAAGCAATCAGCTCTCTTTTTAAAAAAATACATTTTAAAAGAGAAAAATGGATGGCTTCAAGACTTTGTTTAAAGGAGTGTTTCATAATTATGGTTTGCATAACTTGGTCAAGGGGAAGACGAAGGTGCTTATCAAGGGAATGGGAAGCTATTTGCCCTGTAAGCATTTTCCTGAAATGCATCTATTCTCAGCTCGTGCCGCAGTATGTGATCTCAGTTGCATATCTTGATCTACTTGGCAAGGGCAAGTGGATGGTTCTGCTTGTGAATCTTTTCAACTCTATGGTACCATGAAAATTGCTTGCTGATACAATTGTATCTGGAATGTATTGATATTGTCTGAATAGAGTTAACTTGCTGCAAAAAAAAAAAATTATACCTAACACATCTACTTGCTAAATATCCAGCCTCCACTGCCACCTATAAAGACTTTTACTGTTATTTGATTGTATGTTTCCCATTAGAAATACTGGATTGGATCCAAAGAACTGTAAGCAGGACTCTGCTTCATAATGTCTCCCTGTGGCCCCAGAAAAGCTGTAATTTAATATACCATCACCCATTCTTGAAAACCCCCAAAGGACGGTTTCATTTATTTGGAGTTTAAGCCAGTTGTTGTCTCTGAAGGCTTTGGGTGCAGTTTGTTAAGGGAGGGACTGTGGCTCAGTGGTAGAGCATCCGCTTGGCATGCAGAAGGTCCCAGGTTCAACCCCTGGCATCTCCAGTTAAAGGGTCCAGGCAAGTAGATGATGCGAAAGACCTTTACCTGAGATCCTGGAGGGCCACTGCCGGTATGAGTAGACAATACAGATGGACCAAGGGTTTGATTCAGTATAAAGCTGCTTCATGTGTTCATGTGCTTCCTGTATCTGATGATTATCTGGGATTACAAAGCAGAGTTGCTAACTGCATGGCAAGCAGTCGTACATGGATAGTTGACAAGTCACAAGTTGTGCAGGACTGTTACAGAAGGCCAGTGCAAGAAAACCAGTTAATGTACTTCTGAGAAACTACCTGAAATGGGCAGAGGGAGATGGAGATGATTGACTTGCTCTCATTGATTTGAGACCTTTTAACACCTCTGCCAGCATGGTTGCATTCAGATAGTGCTCTCTGCCATGGCCTTTATAGCAACGTAATAGTAGGCTAGAAAGACAGGGAAGGATACCATTAGGACAAGTGGCTAACTAGGGACTTAATGCACAGTCATTGTGCCACCCATGATAATAGTGAAAGTCCCTGTAAGTTTAACTAGCAACAACCAACACAGGAGTCAATGCAGCCCTTCTGTGATTTGTGAGTACACCTGAAAATCTCTCTCCCATATGGGAGTGCTGTAAATGCCAGAGGTGAAAAGCTTGCTCTAGGCAATCAGATCAGACCATCAAGTTTGTATTGGTCAATGCTACTGTTGCTATTCGCTAAAAGACCTTTGAACGAATTATTGTTCTGATGGAAGATTTCAACATGATTCCATTATCTATGGATTGCTCAACTACTCAGAAGAGGTAGCACTGTCCTAGATATTTGGCTGGCATGGAATACATGCTACAATGTGCGCATGGAAACCTTATACAGAAATCTGATACTTGCCTCATTTTCATACACAACTGTGACTGCTGACTGCTTCTAATGCCTTGGAGTTTTGCACAATCGGGCTGGTTATGTGTTCATTGCCACTCTTGTCTTTGGAACAAATCTGGATGATAATTCTAGCAGCCGGTAATGACATTTTTGCCCTTGGGTTAGGATGACATTTTTGCGGCCTGCTTTTAATTTCTTTTTCACCCCCTAAAATGAGCATACTCTCCAAAGATCTGTCCATTTCCTGTTAGCATGAAATGCCAACAACTGCTTAAAGATACCAGGAACAAGAAAAGAGTGGCATCAGAACATATGCGTTTGGATGGGTCTCTGCCACAACAGGGGGGTGGGGAAATGCTGTACAAAGAGCTATCTTAATTGGTTCATTTCTATTTCTTCTTCTTTTTTAATTTCACTTTATCCAGAACCACACGAGGCAGTTTTTAAAAACAAAAAAACAATAATTAACTAAGGATACAGTAGTCATATTTCTACCATACATACAGGGCACAATCCAGAAACTGTCAAGCACATGAAAGGCACACTGAAACCTGTTGGACAGAGGATGAATACAGACAGCCACCTGGAATGTAGCAAATCATTAGTTGTGCATACTTGTAATTGCCTGATAAGCCAAAGTTATTACTGTCACCATTGCAAGTATCAGAAGACATTTGTTGCTCTTTTGTTTCCTTGACTTTGCAATCGTTAAATTCATATCTGTGGTAAAATTTGCATTACCTGCCAGAATGTTTTTCTGTATTCATGCCTCCATTAGCACACAGTTTCGTCCCTGATCATTCCAGCCAATGCATACAGTTTCCCCCAACCTGGGTTACTTTGATCCTGGCTGAAACGGGGAATAAAGGAGGTTAAAGCGACCATGCATAAATGACCCATGTCTTATAAGAACTGCCTTCACTTCCAGTTTGTTTCCCAGCATTATTCAGAGTACTGATTTTGACATATAAATTCCCAAACCATCTGGCTTCAAAGGACCAACTGCTCCCGTTTTAACTGTCCTGGTCTCTGAGATCCACTTCTGGAGACCCATGGTAAATAGGAAGGTAGCCTTTTCAGTGGTCAGATCCAACCAAACAGTTCGTATATTCTCTCTTTTGGCAAATACTGCCTGTTTGTGCATATGCCCTTGAGGATTGCATTCTACAATCTGCATTCATTCTATCAGCTGTTGTTGATGTACAAGAGAGTACTGTATGCACTGGAATACTCTGTGAAAGTCAGATGATATTAATTTTGACAGCAGGATCTAACCCTGCACGTTGCTTATACATAGTACCCACATGAGAATAGTAAAGTCTCAGTGCATTTTCCTGCTTATTTAGTTTCACAGCAGGGAATTTGGAGAGAGTATATTTGTTATTTCATGGTTAATTTATCATGCATGTACTAAATACATTTAAGAAATCATCTGCACTGAAGCTTCCTGACCACAATCTTTCATCATTTCAAATATTAGGGAATTAAAAAAGACTAATTTTTGCCTGAAGGTGATAGGGTATCTATGCAATTTAGTCTGGAACTACTTCACTTCCTTAGTAAAAGTTTTCTTGTGTACACAAAGGCATTCATTGTAAAGAAATATCTGTCTTATTTGAAAAAAATGCTAGTTGCTCTGGCTCAGGGGAAGCAATATCATAATTTTTCTAGTCACAGTTCCTTACATCCTCTTGTAAAATCGAGCATAAGTGAAAGACATTTAAAGGCTGGATAACATTTAGCCTGAACTTCCATAGTGATTTCAATTTTGAACCGGTTTAAAGTCATTTATTCCTGCTGTTTTAATATATTGCTTTATTTCACAATCATGTTATTGTTACTTTAAAGAATTGAGTAAGCCACTTTAAATTTTGTTTTGGGCAGGATACACTTTATAAATATGAGCACATTATATAAAATGCCTAATAAAGGTGATGATGAAAATAAATACATTTGACTATAAGGAGCTAGCAATTCTGAAGAAAGAAGTACCTTACCCTTTTAGTGAAATAAAGCCAGGTGTTGTCTATGAAGGACACTCCAGTCTAGTTTTTAATAAATGGTGGGAGAATTCTAAATCAAAGGAGGGAAAGGAGCAGTGGATTCTGGGAGCACATTTCTAGGTGTATGGCTGTCCAGTAGTAGCTTATTATAATTGGACTATTTTAGTATGGATTTGCCCTGACCTGGATGGCCCAGGCTAGCCTGATCTCGTCAGATCTCAGGAAGCTAAGCAGGGTCAGCCCTGGTTAGTATTTGGATGGGAGACCACCAAGGAAGACCAGGGTTGCTGGGCAGAGGAAGGCACTGGCAAAACCACCTCTGTTAGTCTCTTGCCATGAAAACCCCAAAAAGGGGGTCGCCATAAGTCGGCTGCAACTTGACGGCACTTCACACACACACAGTATGGATTTGAGCCAAATTGGAGAGTTTCTAATGTACCATGCCTTCCAACCACACACGATGACATGGTGTTGTATGTTGTCCTGAGCTTCTTGGAGAAGGGTCAATTTTTTAAAAAAAATGATAGAAAGTGAACATATGAAGCTGCAAAACAAAGCAAGAGGGTGCAGCCATTTTGTTCTTTGAACTAAATACAAGTTCCAAAAAGGGGCCATTCGGATATGGGATAGGAAAGGCTTTCTGAAGAGCTGACATTGGAACATTTTCCACAGAACAAACATCAAAATAAGAACAAATGCAAGGCATAATTCTTTTTTTAGTACAGAAACTCAACCCATAATCCTTTGATAAATCCATGGGGTTGTACCTCAGCTGAGAATAAACTACACTTGACAGCTGTCAAACACAGTACTTCATGAACAACTGACAGGAGCTTTGTTAAGTACTGATATACAATGTTATGGAAAACAGAAAGACAACACAAGAATTTAGAGACAAACGATATGTTCAGAAATACCATGTGGGCACAGTTTTCTTGGGATTGCTTCATTTCCAAATACGCCTAGAGTTCAGTAATTGCATCTTGGAATATTCTGCCAGCGTATTCTATTGCATTGCTCACAGGAAGTTTGCATGGCAGGCACAAAGGCTACCCTATCCTGCATGTTCTAATAAAGGATATTAAGCTTCCAGAATTTCACAGGCCCAGCCATAAGTTTATCTCTTTGATTCATTACTGAATTATAAGACACAAAACCAAAAAATAGCTCAGTCGAGCCATTCTTGCTGTCATGCACACTGAGCCATGTGTGAGGAGAAGGGACGTGAGAGAATTTTGGCTTGAATTTATGTCACAGTTATAATAATTGGGTCTGCACTTGGTATCTGCTCAGAGTGATAAAGCACCTTTTACAGGCTATCAGGTACACAAGGGGAAATGCAGGGTGGATATGGCTCACAACCCAGCATAAGAGCTATCCAGCTCTACGGATATGCAGGCGGCCTAGCTAGGGAAGGATAAGATAGTCACACCTAAGTTACAGAGCTTGGGGGAATCAGATGGTAGAATGTCTACCTTTCTTTGGGAACAGGAAAAGTCAGATGGTCCACCGAAAAAGGAAGCGGCGACATGGAGATGATAAAAACTCATGGCCGCAAGAAGAAGGGGTCTTTCTTAGCCATCTTGCCTTCTTACTGGGAGCTATCTCACTCCTGAGCTGTGCCGCAATGGCAGCCACGACCACATGTTGCCGAGCAAATGGGAGAAACCATACCCATACCATGAATCTGAGGTAATGAATGATTTCTGAGACCTACAACTTTAAGAATAAAGAGCCTGTCCTTATTCTAACTATCTTGAAGGGTACGTGCAGTGTTACGTTGTGAAAACTGTGGTTTTGTTGCCTTTTCCTTTTAATCCTTGCTCAGTTCATTTGTATATAGTCCAAGTGTATGCTTTTTAACGTTGTTCTTTATCTTATGAATGAGTTCTGGCTGATCACTGTGAACCACAATTGCCTCCATCAATCATGCTTACCCAGAGAAATAAAAAAAAGAGGGGCAGCAGTTAATCCTCTCAGCCCTGTAGTGCACAAGTGGGAACACTAACCTTGAGACTGCTAAGGTGAAAGAAGCAGGGAAGTGCCCAAGCAAAGCCTCTGACAGCAAAAGCAGAAGGGACTTGAGTCCAGATCACTCAGGAAGGGCTATCGTTATGGCCTGTGGTGGCATCGGCCCAGAAAGAGTGGAAATTGGAGAGCAAACAAGGGGGAGCTAGGCTCGACAGGATATCCAGGATAGCACACTTTCTTTCTTTCTCCCACATGGGCTGGAATGGGTGCTTGCTATGCCCATTCCCCCACATTGCTCATTTGTAATGTCGCTTGCATGCTTGCACTAGGAATGCGGTACATGAAAATGCACATGCTTCCTCTCAACAAGTGAGGGGAGATCATGAAGCCTCAGCCTAAGCAGCCAAGCTGCGGGAGAGGTGCCAGAAACAAGATTCCCTAACAATCATGGAAACATATAACCTCCAGAAAAATATAGAAGCCATCCCCAATCACTTAGAAAATTCATTCTGCCCATGGTCTGGGGCAGTTTTCTGTTAGATCCTTTATAAAGAAAAAGTTATGCCTCTAGGTCTAGACACATAGGAACTCTATACATGCTCAGAGCCTCTTAGCCTCAGATTTTGTTTAATTGCTGGCAATCATAGATTCGGGCCCTGCCCTTCTCTACTGATAAACACCAACACCCCCTTGTACACACAGATCCCTTTCTCTTAAATTACAGAGACTCATATGGATATTTGACACATGCTCAGAGTTTTGGAATGTGGGAGGCTTGCTTGCGCTCTGACTGCTTCAAAGAAAAGTGTAATGACGACTTGCCATATGTCATCACATGCTTACAAATGAATTATGTGAACGTTGCTTATAAATAGACTTTGGGGATGCCAAGCTTCCAAAAGGAACAGGAAACCTTTTATTAGTCTTACTGTTTATATAGGTATGTAAAATTAGGCAAGCCCTCAGAGGTTAGCCCCAGAGACCTCAAGAGATAGTCATGGTCCCTGCTCATCCAGTGACCTGATCATCCAGTGACTTATCCTTGAACTTGATTTCCAGCTGTGCCATGATCCTCCATGGCTTCTTCTTGCCTTATCCCCTGTATCAGAGATTCCAAAGGGACTAGCAGATTTCAGTATCCATATCTGGTCATTTCATATAGTAAAAACTCAGTGCGTACCAGCAATGCCCATGCTAGTATGCACAGTGCCTACTACTGATGGCCCGGTTTCCTTTTCCTTTTGCATCCTACATGAGCTAAAGCAGCAGCAGTAGAATACTTGCACTGCAATCTGACACAGAGTTACTCCATTCTAAGTCTACTGAAATCAGTGGGCTTAGAATCGAGTCACTCTGCATAAGACTGCACAGTTAGTAGACTTTCTTCCCACCTATATAGTGGAATAACTTAAATATATTCTGCTGTCATCTGTTTCATTTGTTCCATCTCAGCTAAAATACATTCCAGAAGTAGCAGAATCCTGAAGGTGCAAAAGACAGTACCAAGGAGCTCATAGCTTAAGATCCGAGACTGTGTGCAACACCTGCAAGCAACTTCCAGGTAGTTCTCCCCCACAAAAGTAACCAGATGTTTAAAGCATTTAGAACTCTGAAAGAAAATTAGAACAAAAACAACTTATAATTTGTTCCAATCGCTCCGAAGTTCTTGAAATTAAAAAGAGATGAGTCTGAAGCCATAATGAATGATTTATTGCTGCATCAATGCTCCCCCCACCAATTTTTTGTTTATCCTTTCTTAGTTTATTATGCAACCCTCTATTTTGCCTTCTTGTCAGAACTGGCAGGTTATGACTCGAACAAGAATTCTTTGTCCCTTACACTGCACTAGTTCTCCAGCTACACAATCTTTGGTGGTGGAAAGGGCCGTCAAGTCACAGCTGACTTATGGCGATCCCGTAGGGTTTTCAAGGCAAGAGACTTTTGGAGGGGGTTTGCCATTGCCTGCCTCCGTACGGGCTGAAAGTGTTCTGACCGAACTCTTTATGATCCAAGGATTCCGCCGCATTTTAGTGAACTAACAGGGACCTCAATGGGGTATAATTCCATATTCCACCTTCCGAAGCGGCCATTTTCTCCAGGGGAACTGATCTCTGCCACCTGGAGATCCATTGTAATAGCGGGAGATCTCCAGCTACCACCTGGAGGCTGGTAACCCTACCAGTGACCCACTTTCTGCCTCAACTACTTCACAGGGTTTTTGTTGTGAGGATAAAATGGAAAAAGGGAGAGATGGTGCTGTCAGCTGCTTTGGGTCCCCACTGGGAAGAAAAGCAGGATGCATACACACAACTTGATTTTTCGACACATGGAAGCAAGTTGTTGTGTAGTTCTTGCTTAGTGGCGACAAAAAGTTGCAGCTTTCAAGACCATTTTTTAAAACATTCATTTTATATTCTATACTACAGATTATATTTTATAACATTCCAGAAGAAGCTGTTAAATAGGAAAAAATCCACATTCGCTAAATCTTCTTCATGAGACAGAACCAAAAAGTATTAATTTGCAAAGCCAAGCAGAGACATTCACATGAATATGTAACAGGTATGAAGTAAGCTGTCATTTAGCTTTCTAGTGGTGACTTCTGTGATCACAGCAACACATTTTTTTTCCAGCAGGAAACTACAGCTGTGCCCATGGAGGGCTTAATTTACACTACATGGTTTTCCACACAAATTGGTGCCCACCTGACCCTCCCCAGGCTGCACAATGTGGCGCCTTTTAGTCATGTGAGAACCAGCAGCCCCTATTAGGATTAATTTTTAGAACATCCTACAAATAAGAGTTTATATGTGGGAAGCAGACAGAGAGGTATTGGCAAGAACATAAGCTATGGTGGGCTTGGAGCTAGAGAGGCCAACAGGATTGCATCAACAGCTGTGGCATCCCAGCATTGGTATGAAATCTGGGCTTACGGCTGAGCAGTCACCCCAAATATGAGCCTTGAACGAGGGTTATCTGTGCCCAAGGGATACACTCAGGATCCCCGATTCTTGATAACTGATCTGTGGCCAGAGGCAGTTTAATGATGGAATACCTTTAAATTAGGCCTATAAAATATTAATTTGCTTCCTAAGAGCTGACAGATATGTGAAGTTATGCCAGAACAATGGTGACCTGTTTACTTAAAATTTTAAAAAGCATAATTGTTCTGCATGGTTCCTGCAAAACTGAAGAGCTCTGTCTAGCAATAAATCTCCTTTGCGTACCAGACATTCTCTGAGCACATTACCGCTGATACCTCAGACGGTTTTATCCCTTATCAGAGAGTCTTTCACGTCAACCCAGCTGTAGTTTTTACTGAGCCTTCTTAATTCTGCAACATACCAATTCACAGTATGATCTACTTTATGCAAGCATTATAGGAAACTTCGTTTCATTGTTCTTAGCCATGCAATAGTCTTTGGGTTTGTCCTTTATTATTTTTAGTTTCATATTCTCATCTTTTGCAAGCCCAAAATTATTATACAAGTCTAAAGCCTCAGCTTCCTTATGTCGAAGATTTAATTTTATCCAAAATGCCGAAAATGGAAGATTTAATGTTATCACTTTTCTCCTCTGCTCCTGTAGTTGCCAAGTGGAGCTTAAACCTCCCCTCCCCCTAGGGCTGCGAACTGCCAGGTAGTAGCAGGAGATCTCCTGCTATTACAACTGATCTCCAGCCGATAGAGATCAGATGACCTGGAGAAAAATGGCCGCTTTGGCAATTGAACTCTATGGCATTGAATTCCCTCCCCAAACCCCGCCCTCTTCAGGCTCCGCCCCCAAAATCTCCTGCCGGTTGCAAAGAGTGACCTGGCAACCCTACCTCCCCCCCCCCCAGTTATTGGCAATATTCCCCAGTTAACTGCAGACTTGGTGGTGGTGACATATCTCTAATTACTAAAGTACAGATGAAGCAACACAGATGAAGTAAATAAATAATTACACTGGTTTTCTTGTTTTGGGTGTGGTTCTCCCATATGGTTCCTAACCTTCAGGTGGGGCCTGGCAATTCCCAGGAACTACGACTGGTCTCCAGACTTCAGGAGTTCTGCTGGGGAACATGGCAAAACCACAGATCATCGGTTCCTTACACTATTACATATCAGGGAATGTCCCTAAACTGTAAATTCTGTCACCTCAGTGCTTGGCTTTGAACTGTGGACCCTTGGTTAATCTCTCACCTGCTGCCCAGCCCTGTTCCACCTGCTTTCTTTTCTGGATTGACCTTTGACTACTGCTTCTCACCTGCTTGCTTGGCTCCCTCAACAAACAATTCCTCCTGGAACTCTGAACTTCTGTGTTTTGTGTAGGTCCGAGGTTTGCTTGGATCATCAGGTGCCTGAACTCTTTCAAGCCACCCCAGATAATAGCCCCTTGCAAAAAAAAAAAAGGAAAAGGAAAAGGATAACATCCCCTCCCTTCACTCACCTTGCTGTCCCTTCTCTTCCTGTATCCCTCTTCAACTCTACATTCTCTGAGTGGGCAAATATTGTGAGGCCGTTGGGACTGTATACAGGTATTTGTGGGCTTCTTGGTCATTTTGTGGTGTAAATATACTTGAATATTATTTGGACTGCTTGCTTGTACTCTACCACGCTCCTAAGAACAAAATGATTGGGCCCCAGAGCAAGGCTCGAAAGAAAACATAAAGAAGAGTTTTAGTGGATTAATGACAGAAAATTCATGGAAAAGAATAGGAGAACAAGCAAGTAGTCCAAGTAATATTCAAGTCTAAAACAGAGTGTGGTGGTCTAAGTCCATTGACTTCAGTGGACTGTAAAAGGTATAACTGTGCTTAAAATGGCACAGCTGGTTCAAAGGGGTTAAAACCCACTGACAGCTCCCGTTAAGGGAAGAGGCAGGGAATGTTGGGGGTAAGTGCTTGGCTATTTTTGTGTGACTCTGGGTCTAGCCCATTCACACAAGATATGTGAGCCAGGTATACAACGAAAATAGAAAACAGCAAGAGAGAGAAAAACAGAATATACCTGCTTTGCATCTAAAGAGGCTTGGCAGGATAAAAATATTTAAAATAAATAAATCATTCTTCCCCAGAGACTCCCTGATTTAGAAGAGGGGGATTCTTCACAGCTGCCTTTTAGATAGGATCAAATTACTCTTCAAGTGCCAATAATTGATTGGGGGAGGTTAGCTGTAATGCCTTTTATTGCTGATACTTTCATTTGATTTTCTTTTCTTGGGCTTGAGGGCTGTTGTCTGCTTTCATTTTAAAGTACATTGATTCAAATTATTGTTCTGATATCTTTATTGTTAATTGCTTTGTGGGCCTATAGGGATGAAAAGAAATTACAAACATTTTAAATAAAGAAGTATTTCTCCCCCTTCAATGCAAACCTATGTGACCCTACCAGGCAGCAAGTCCCATTGAAGTCTATAAGATGGCATTCACAGAGCTGTTTTGCTCCAATTTGGCTCTGAAGCCATAACAGGGTTTTTTGGAGGACTCACACGACATCCTTCTATTGTCCACTTTCCAGCTTTCCTCCTGCTTTGCTTCAACCTTTCCTGAAAGACTGCAGTCAAAGCGGGCCAGCGGGCCATCTTGAACCTCCTGCCGACCATCATTCCCTCACACCTGCTATTTCTTCCTGCCACCCATCACCGGACTGTAGGGATTTTTTTTTTAAGGTTGCAAAAAGCTCCCAGTGGTGCAGGGGAATTGCAGATGTAAGGGGATAACCAAGAAAACACAGACAATGCTCCTTCGTGGATGCTCTGTTTCTACTGTGAATGACTCTGCGCAGTGGGAAATAAGAAAATAAGAAAAGCCATGCTGGATCAGAGCAAGGCCCATCAGTTTGTTCACACAGTAGCCAACCAGGTGCCTCTAGGAAGCCAACAAACAAGATAACTGCAGCACCTAATATAATGGGCATGCTCCTCTGAAACTGTAGAGAATAGGTATGCATCTGTGTTCATAAATTATGGGAAGAGGAAGGCAGAAGATAGCAAAGTGTCTGCAATTTGTATCAAGAAGGGAGGCGGTGAGGGTATTGTTTGCTTGCAATGGGATGTTCCACTCATCTGTTTGCACTTTCTGTTCAGTTAGTAACACGTGGTTAATAGGAGCCTCTCTCTCTCTCTCTATATATATATAATTTTTTTTCCTGGACTCAAATTGTCCATTGCTAAGAACTGCCAGACACTATTGAGCGCTGGGTGATTTTTCAAGCAGAAAACAGATGTGTTGTCAAATCTGATCGCTCTCAGCCCCTAGTAGTGCAAGACTAGGCATCCACCATGCGTGAGCAGGCGTAGACTGCCGGCTAAGATTGTGGCCTGTCAAACTACCCCACCCCCAGTTTTGCAGTCCTAGGCAGCCATGCAAAAGAGAAGGTGTACTGAACTGCCTTCGAGCTTGGTGTGCTGCAAGTTGAACGTTCCCCTGAAAACCTCTGAAAGAAACATTTGTTTGTTTTTGTAAAAGACCAGTAACGCAATGCATTGTTTCTTGATGTTGATTTTCCAAAGCAGCCCTTCCCAAGTTCTGAAATTTGGCAAAGCTGTCGGGAACTTGTCTGTACTGGACGAGCCTACATATAGGTGGCACTGTCAACTTTTTTTTCTGGAGGCTGTACGGTTTCTGTGATGCCGCCATTCTTACAGCAGAAACCTTCCCCCTTTTATTAGAACGTTTTCTTAAGGGTAAAATACAGACAACCACCACACCATGCAGGAAACTTGGGCCAGTTTGCCACCTCCGAAAAGTATTCTAAAATGCTATGATACAGATGACTGGGGATAGTTTTGTAATATTCTTTGACGCTGTTCCTCCACTCCCAATGACAGACCTGATCCTGTGGAATGAAAACATCCATTCAATCTGTCCCTTCATGTACTGCTGCAGCATTTTGTTACTACTTCCTGGTTCTTTGTTTAGAGAAGAAGACATTTGGGTATCAGGTTAAAATAACCCCAGTTACATATAAATTATTAACACAGGTTCTCCATATACTTTCTTCACTCAAGTAGAATTTACTTTATTTTAAAATGTTGCCTGCATTGTTAAGGCATGCATGTGCATGCTACTTCCATGAAACAAGCCCTCTTTACACATTAAAATCAACGTTAAGCATTTATGTACCCATACTCCAGCCAATCTTCCCTAATATGACACACAATCATATGTAACTTCAGGGGTAACATGGTACCTCAGAAACACTACAAATATTTACTTCTGTCAAAGAACATGAATAATACTTGTAATTGTG
The DNA here is from genome assembly GCF_029931775.1 of Euleptes europaea. NCBI lineage: Eukaryota > Metazoa > Chordata > Lepidosauria > Squamata > Sphaerodactylidae > Euleptes > Euleptes europaea. The sequence goes on along the minus strand of NC_079315.1, from coordinate 81,696,929 downwards.
AAATCTGAAAACCTTGGACAAAAAAGTAGGGAAGACAAGGTGTTAAAAGAAGACTGTAGCCATAAATGTCTACCGCTTCCTCCCTGAATGTCACAGAGCTAGGGTTGCCAGCCTCCAGGTACTAACTGGAGATCTCCTGCTATTACAACTGATCTCCAGCCGATAAAGATCAGTTAACCTGGAGAAAATGGCTGCCTCGGCAATTGGACTCTATGGCATTGAAGTCCCTCCCAAAACCCCGCCCTCCTCAGGCTCCGCCCCAAAAACCTCCCGCCAGTACCGAAGAGGGGCCTGGCAACCCTACACAGAGCACAGAGTAATATGACAGATAACCATCCAACATGAAAAGTGTGGCGAAACCTTACCCCTAACATTTACAGCATGTAAGAGTAAGACAGTAATATAGATCAGAGAGGGTAAAGTTTATGTTTCTGGAAGTTCCTTGCTTTTTTTCAAGAGCCTGGGGAACTACCAGTCACAAAATGGCAGCTCAGTCGGTGGAGCAAGTCCCAAAAGGCAGTACCTTTAAAGCAAAGGACAAGAGAGTGATTACAACTGCACCAGAACAGGGGCAGAGAACTATTTCTAACTGCCTGGAGAATGGTCACTCCCGAGTGAACCTTCTGTCCGATGACCACCCAAGCACCTAGTAAGCTGTTTGTCTGTACTGACTCAGACAGCTTTATTCTAGGGGGTGGGGGAACAAGGGTGAAAAGATCTAGTATCCTCAGCAAACAGCTGAGCAGTCTGAAACAAAAGTTATCCAATATCCTGCCTTATGTCACAGAAAGGGGGGGGGAAACATATCCACACCTACACACGTTGTTGAATTTTGAAACCACATCTTAATAAAAGCAGAGGTTATTTGAGGACTTCGCTTAAGCTTTGGACTTTTTCTTCAGAGCGGTACTGAAATCCTCAGTAATCTTTATGATGACAACGAGCTGGGATTGTGCAATTGTACATTCAACAGTAAGTTTTGACCTCTGGGAAGTAGCAGTTACTTTGAATACTTTCCCAGTGCAGTTAAGCTTTTAAAGTACACATCGGAGAACAAACGTAAATGATACAGAGAGATCCAGACACCTGGATTTGTGTAAATACCTGGTAGGCCAATGATTTCAAACTGTGGACAGTTAATAAGACGAACTGTCCTGGTTTGTGAAGTGGTGATGGCATAATCTGGTTTCAGTTCTGCTCTTAAATCTGACGCACACATACACACACAATCCCCTTCATTGCTTTTAAGATTTGAAAACAGGCAGGATATCCAACAGCACCTCTCCTGCTGCTCATCTAGTTTGGTCCTTCATTCCATCAGGTTCCCTGTATGTTGTATGGGATAACTGAGGTAACAAGTTTGATTCTAACATGATTTATTTACAAAACTAAAGATTAGACCACTATTGCCTAGATCTGTACTTTGTCTGGGCCAAAGCTCTTTCCCTTGTTTCCCATTAAATTATAACTCTCCGTAGTGCAAGCTGTGCTCCCTGCCCTGTTGACTGTAGGCATGCTTGTATCTAAGAACACCATACGCGACTCCTGGATAAATACCAAATATTTCCATTTTAAAAATGCTTCGTTCTCTGAGAACATGCACTACCATCTCATACTTTTTATGCCATCTAGCCAGTCAAATGATTTGATATATTACTAAAACATAAGCAGGCCTTTGTACTTCCAGAGTAATTGGCATTGTGACTGGACAGTTGCTTAGCTGTTTAAAATTTATATCCACTTTGAGATTCCATTCATTTCAGTGAGCTTTACTGTTGGTGGTCTGTGGACATAAATTTACATCTAAGGCCCAACAACATGGTGTTTGAGGATATGTGTGTATTCCCCTCCAGGCACTTCTTAATAATGCAGAGCCAGTGTAGTATAGTGGTTAGAGCGTTGGACTAGGATCTGGGAAACCCAAGTTCAAATCCCCACTCTGCCATGGAAACTTGGTGGGTGACCTTGGGCTAGTCACACACTCTCAGCCTCACTTACCTCACAAGGTTGTTGTGAGGATGAAATGGAGGACAGAAGAGTGATGTAAGCCACTTCGGGTCACCATTGGAGAGAAAGGCGGACTATAAATGAGATAAATATGCAGTTGAAAAAATGTGACATCCCAGAATCAGTAGTTTCCCACCACTCACTGCAAATCATTGCAGTTGCTTGTATAAGGGAAACTTCTAATGCAAGGATATCACCTCTGTCAAATTTTGCAATTACAGATTATCGGAGCGACATGGAGGAAGATGCACATTGGTGGTTCCAATTGTTCTCTCTGAACATATCATTTGGTTCTAAGTCTGCATACATAATTTATAAGTGTGGATGGATACTGATGTCTTATATAACAGCAACCCCAGTCATGTGACTTCTTCCCCCATTACATAATGATTGCTGTGGCATCCCATGATAAGATCAACACATTTCATGTTCCCTGTGAAGGTCAATGCTCTGAATCGGTTTGCCTCTTTGTTCCACCAGGAGAAAATTAAGAGTTGCCAGCCCTTTTCCTTGCATCCAGAAGTCACAGTATCCATAATTCATATCCCCACATGCTTTCAGTGCGGTTAGGAGACAGCAGAATCTTTGTCATCCAAGTCCATTAGAGTTTATGGTCACAATTATCCCTTTCTCTTCACCTTTAATAGGGTTTTCTCTTAATTATGGTTTCATTCATATATCACAGATTAGATTTCCTTTCACTAGAAGATATCTGCTTTGCGCATGTCTGTCCCCACTCCACCCCCACATAAGTGCCAGTGACATTTGTGGCTGCCTTCCCAGTTAACTGGCTCCCTTTTTGGGTCAGAGAGCAGAACTCTGTTTCTTCATGGTATGAATGAGGTGATCAATGCAAAATCCCTAGAACTTGCAATCCATTCTTACTCAACACAATGACAAAACTCCCACTCATCTGGATTGCAGGTAGGTTGTATAATTGTAATCCTAGCTATGGGCAATGCCACCATAGCATAACTGACACACCCTTTGGCCTAGCCTTCTCTTAAATCCCTGGCCGGGCTCTACTAGCATGACCTTGCGGCTCCTCCAAGTAAACAATCTGTTCCCCTAGAAATGGTATGTGGAATCATGCCAATGAAGGTTATGTTATGCACACCACGGAGAGACTTTGGAAAATAGGATCCCCACAGCAAGTGCTCTGTGTGTGAATTCAACTCCTAGAGTTATTTGCATCTGTGCCTAGCAGGTGCAACTTCAGAGAAAAGGTTGTGCAGACAGGAGCCAATGCTTACATAAAATCAGACTTTCACCAAACCTGCATCTCCACTGAGACAAATACTTTGGAAACAGACCCCCTCACGTCAACCCTCTTTAGTGGAAAGGTCTGTGTAACTACAGTAATGGGATAGGGTTGTTGTTAGTTACATATCTGCAGATTCCCTCGCTTTTAATGTGGCATAATTGCAGACAGATTACCAAACGTACTTTAAAAAAAATGTTTCCATCATAATAACAGTTTTGCATTCAGTTGTTCATCTTCTCATGTTGTTCATCATTTAGATGTTTTCTCAAATGTATATACTGAAATCTATTCACGGGAGGAGGGCATTTCTGAAGGACTCGGGATGAGTGAAATAAATGTTTAAGCCCTATTGTTCCTTTATGCTTGCTATTTGATTCTTTTTTATTTTGCACTTCATTTATTTTGATGTTTTTCTTTGGATTTCTGTTTAGGTGGGTTGTGATCTCAGAGGGTTTTATGGATATGTGCCCTTTTTATTTTGTTCATTATAATTCTGCCTTTAAAAATATCTTGACGCAAACAGCCACTATTTCTTTTGTAGCACTTTTTATTGCAACTAATTTGCAGAGAACGTTCTTTTTTTTAAAAAAAGAACCAAAATAATCAAATTAGCATGGAAATGTCCATAGTAAATGCCCATTCTACCTTATCTAGCAAATAATTAATGAGCCATTCAGCTGTGAAAACAATAGCTATTTAAATCCCAAATTTGATTTGATTCTCCACTGGGCCTTGCATATTCATTTTCAGTTGATCAAAATGAATGTAAAATGCTGTCACTGTGTCATTTGGCAGCATCAGAGAGATAATTGAAGAGGGCAGTTATTTCTGTACTATATGACAAAGCAACAAAAATCAGGCCAAATTGTAATTTGGGATTTGTGCACTTCTAGGATTAGTGACCCCCAGCCCTGTCCTTCTCCTGTGTCTTTAGCATCAGCCTGATATAGGCTTGCTAACTTCAGCTTGGGAAATTCCTGGAGATTTGGGAGCGGAGCTTAAGGAGGGCCAAATTTGGGGCGGGAAGGTTGCTCAGCAGGGATATGATGCCCTAGAGTCCACCCTTTAAGGTGCTGAAGCCAAGGCAGTAAAAGAACCCATTGCTGCCCCATATTTCATTTTTATATCCAGGAGGAAGAGGAAGCGGAGAAGGAAGAGTTGGTTTTTACATGCCAACTTTCTCTATCACTTAATGAAGACTCAAACCAGCTTACAATCACCTTCCCTTCCCCTCCCCACAACTGACACCCTGTGAGGTAGGAAGGGCTGAGAGAGCTCTAAGAGCTGTGACTAGCTCAAGGTCACCCAGATGGCTTCATGTGTAGGAGTGGGGAAACCAATCCAGTTTACCAGTTTAGCCGCCGCTGCTCGTATGGAGGAGTGGGGAATAAAACCCAGTTCTCCAGATGAGAATCAACCACTCCAAACCGCTGCTCTTAACCACTGGTAGTCTAAGTCACATCTGATCTATAATGGATTTAGGAATGGCTAGACAATGCCTTGATGGCACTTTCTACCACCACCAGAGATAGCCTGGGTCAGATCCAGGACTATTACATCAAGCAGGTAGAATGCAGCCTAACAGGCTAAATTTGGAAGGTCAGGGATAAAGCTTGAGAGAGAAACTGAGTTTTCATTCTCAACAAATAAAGTCCAAGTATAAGTACAGAAGATCACTGTGAGCCACATTCATATTTAGGGTTGCTAATCTCCAGAAGGGGCCTAGAGTTCTCCTGGAATGACAACGGAACTCCAGACTACAGAGGTCAGTTCCCAGGGTTGCCAGCTCCCCTGGAGAAAATGGCTGCTTTGGAAGGTAGACACTATGGCATTATACCCTGCTGAAGTAACTCCCCTCCCAACCCCAGCCCTCCCCAAAATCCACCCCCAGATCTTGGCAATTTCCCCACAGAGTTGGCAATGCTATTCATATTGTTTTGAGAAAAACCCATGTCAGATCTTACCAGCAGTCAATTCCTGTTTACTTTTGCAAGGGCTGTTGGTAGAGTAGGCCAGTGAAGCACTTGCAGTCCTTCCACTTGGTTCCAGCTATGCTTCCTTTCAGAGCAGAAATTCTTCTGCTCGTTAGCTTCTATGTTTGGCCATCATTAGAAACAGGAGACTGAGCCAGCTAGTCTGTTGATGTAAGCAAGTAGCAAATGTTCTCAAGAAGCCTTAAAGAATGACGGTTTGTTACACCTTGTTTTATAACATCGTTTAGAATTCTTCCCAAGTGATACTGAAGAGATTGAGTAGATGGGTAAAGCTCTCTGGGTCTCTAAGAGAGAATGTTATATTTTTGTATAGTTTTCTCTCACCCCTTTTCTCACTTAGACCAATCTCTTGGCTACCTACATTTCACGCTAGGTACTGTGAGACAAATATCTTTGGGAGATGAGGCATGAAGATGAGTTTATATTTAACCTGCTTGGAAAATACACATTTAAACATTACATAATGCATTAACATGAGACCTTTTAAGTTAGAGCCCTGCAATGGAAAGATGTTATTCCAGCTATATATACTCCTGATCTTTTTTTTCAAGTGAGGATTCTCCCCAGGTAGTATTTTCTATTTGACTTTCCATCAACTAGTCAGTGTTTATCAAACAAGTGAACACAACGACTGCCAACTTGATCCAGTGACATTAGAAGGATGGGTTGGTGGTAGAACTTTGTTGGGAAAGTAAGACTTCTGACCATATCCTCTGCAATTCAGGAAAAAAATTACCTTTTAGTAAGAACAATCATAACACAAAACAGCGTGTAAGCTTTCAAGTTTCAAATGTGGATTGACCTCAATTAGAAAGGGTAACAGAGGAGGGGAAATTGTCGTACTCTAGCCCCTGAGAATGTACAAATACTGTAAAGAGGGATTTGGGGAGTGGAAATATTTCCAAATAATTCTCTTGTTCAATGATACTTCATGGAACCTCTGTTTATTTCTATATATTAGGGAAGATATTCTTGAGCAATACGACTCAGCATATATCGAACACAAAAAGCAGTGTCATCTTTGAGGAAAGACACATGGTATGCTTTCCTTTTAACTGAATGACACAGATACAAAGACTGGCCACAACCCACCCCTTCTATGCCACTCACATCGCACATAGCTGTGGAAACCCCTTCCCAAGTATTAAAAGCATCTGGAAAAGCATTTACCATGTGCTGGTCATAAGAACAACTTTCTCTCCAGTGCTGAAAGCCAGGGGCAGACTGTCTTCTTGGTTTGTTTTTTTTAAACTACAGTGACAAATGATCAGTTAATTGAATAAATGGGCATGTGGCGCTTTAAAAATAGAGGCATGCTACCCATCTGATGCATGGGGAAGAAGGGCATGTTTTAACTGACGGGGGAATTGCTGGTATTTACATCTGTCATGTACATAGCAAACCCAGGAGGAAGCCAGGCCTATCCATTGGGAGAGAAAAAAAATCTCAGCGACTGCTGTTTTTCATGTATTTTTCCAGGAACCCCTAGAAGTCAAATTGTTCTTTGGACTGTTCCTTTCACGTGGTTAGTACAAAATGCTGGAAAAACACAACAGGTAGATTTGGCCAGGTAATAATATAGGGCATTAATGTTGCAGAATATTCTGAAAATGTTGCTGAATGTGGTGTTATATTAACTGTTGTTCCCATAGATAGCCAATAAGGTTTGCAAAACTCAAATGTTTGACTTGAATTTCTTTCCACACAGTGCATTGTTTCTGGTTAATAATTATTCTTCTCCAGTTTTGCTGGTTTGAGTCAGGGAGCTGAAAACCTATTGTGTGGTTATTTGGCCCACAAATTTTGTTTGGTCAATTTCAACCAACCAACCAACCAGAAGCAAACCAGAAGCAAAAAGGGGGGAAAAAACCTTTCAGTTTAGCCGCCCCATGAAATGTAACAAGTTCAAATGTTTTCATGTAGCCTGCTGGATGAAATCAGTTTGCATAAGCTGCTTAATCAATAAGACAAATGAGAGTGGACGGGCAAGGAAAACTGACATCATGAAGCATTGTTGAAGGGTGAACTTACAGGGGGAAATATTATTTGACGAGCATTGGACTCCAAAGACCAAAGAAAGGCCCCCTCAAAGATTCATGGAACTATAAGTGAAGCAGCCCTTGCTCTCTGCTCATAGGCCAAACTCATTCCAAACCAGGAGCAATAGGGTTGCCAGGTCCCTCTTCGCCACTGGCGGGAGGTTTTCGGGGTGGAGCCCGAGAGGGCAGGGTTTGGGGAGGGGAGGGACTTCAATGCCATAGAGTCCAATTGCCAAAGCGGCCATTTTCTCCAGGTGAACTGATCTCTATTATCAGTTGTAATAGTGGAAGGTCTCCAGCTACTACCTGGAGGTTGTTTTACTACCTGGAGGTTGGCAACCCTAAGGAGCAAGGAACTTACTGTCTCTGCCAAAATCAGCCTTCAGAAAACAAAGACATAAAGCCTAATTTTAGGTTTAGTCCAAGCTTCCCCTTCTGCTAAACCTAAAGACCAATGGTGCCGTTGGTGTGCCTCTTGTGGATGAAAACCCTAGCTATTCCCCTTGCCAACATGGGGCAGACTCAGAAACCAAGGACATCATTTTGACAATACTGGATAGCTTTAAATTTGGCAGGAAAAAGTTGAGACAATGGAGGTGTCAAGACCCTTCCTGGGCCTGACTCAGACTTGGGAAAAAGACTCCTCAGAGGAAGAACAGAGGAGCTAGGCGCCATCAGAAAACCAGAGGGCTCAGGTAATACCAAGCATCACTGGACTGGACCCAGAACCCCTGGATTCCTAGACCTTGACTGAGGGGTGTGCTCCTGAAGCCCCAGCTCTAGAAGAAGCTGCCAACTCCCCAGACCCGGTCGCCGCTGCCCCTCTTCCCTGAGGAGCTAGAACCCAGACCAACAGTCCTCCAGCTTCTCCTCCCACCCAGTAGGAGCACTGGATACAATGGGCCCACGCAGAGGCTGCACAACTGTGAGGAAGCACCAGGTTTGCAGCCTGTGCTCCTGCTAGTGTATTTGATCACTGCTGTGGCATATATAGTTCGGCCTTTTATACACGGCTGTTTCCTTCCCAGGCACCCCTTCAATGACTTCGGGTCTTTGTTTTGAGTAGGCATGCCGTTTTCTGACTGTCAGAGGTTGCCTCGCTCTCCCCCGTGTGTCCCTGTGTTTTGCCTGCGTTTTCAAATTTGAGATGAAACAGGTCTCTGAAAACGCGGGCCAAACGCAGGGAAATGCAAGGGGAGAGCAAGGCGACCTCTGACGGCCGGAAACGGCCGGCAGAATAGAAACAAAGACCCAAAGTCATTGGAGGGGTAACGCCAAGGGAAACAGCTATGCATAAAAAGCCTTCCTTGCAAAATTGGGTCTCTGTGCAGCCCTAGCGCCTTCTGGCTGCGACTGTTTCTCTGCTATGGCTTCTGCCTGTGACTGCTCCTTAGAATAGTCCTGTTTGGAGATGTAAACAAAGAGCTAGGCAAGGTGATTATGCACTGATAACTCATATGGAGAATAAGGCAACATAGCCTAAGGTAAGGATAATTCAAAACTTTTGTTTTTGCAGAATGTTTTTCTCAAATTTGAATATATTGTCTTAATTGTTGTATTTTCGGATAGGAGCATTATATAAGGATCTGAGGAAACTCTATATGTGTACTAATATGCCCCATTAAGATCCAGTTCAGGTACAATACTGTAATACGTCATTAAGAAGTATATATAGTTTTGAAGAATTTGGAAACAATAAGCTTTAAAAAGAATTTGATTTATTTTCTGTAATTTTGTAAGAAAGAAGTTTGAGAATGTTCTGAGGAAGTTAACCTCTATGAAACAAGTGAAACCTAAGAGCTTGTTAACAACATAGAGAATCTGCTACATGAAGGAGGCAATCTGCTACACATAATACATGAAGAAGTGTTGTATAAAAGAAAGAAAAAACAATATAGTCTCCATTTATTCTGTATTTAGTCTGTATTAAAAGGTGTTAATTTATAAGACTTGTATTGTGTGTGTGTTAAGTGCCGTCAAGTCGCTTCCGACTCCTGGCGACCCTATGAAGCAATGTCCTCCAAAATGTCCTATCTTTGACAGCCTTGCTCAGGTCTTGCAAATTGAGGGCTGTGGCTTCCTTTATTGAGTCAATCCATCTCTTGTTGGGTCTTCCTCTTTTCCTTCTGCCCTCAACATTTCCTAGCATGACTGTCTTTTCTAGTGACTCTTGCCTTCTCATAATGTGACCAAAACACGATAGCCTCAGTTTAGTCATTTTAGCTTCTAGGGTCAGTTCAGGCTTGAATTGATCTATAACCCACTGATTTGTTTTTTTGGCAGTAATATGTAATATGTACCTTTGTTACTACTGAGTTGATATTCATGTATATACATTTATGAACACATTAATATTCATGAATACATTGTGAGCCTTGAATATAATTCTTTGCCAAAGGTTGGGTACCAGTTGATATATTGTTTGTCTTGCACATTTAGTACCTGACTCCCCCCATAATTATTGTTCTGCTCTTCTGTATCAGCCCGGGGCTGAGACTGACTCCCTCCACCTCCTCCTTGTTTGAGGAGGTATCAGCAAGCTGACCATGACAGATTTTATTCTCCGTAGAACGCAGAAACCCCCTGATTTAAATGGGAGTGTCGACACATTGACATACTCATTCTGTGCGTGACTCATGGGCCTCCCAGGGCTTTCCCCTTTAAACTGGATGAAAGCAAAACCTCCTTTGATTTGATTCAAAGGAGGAACTCTCTCCACAGCCAGTATGGGAAGGGGGTGGAGATAAGCTGTGCCTTCAGAATGGTACAGCTTAGCTTGACATTTCTCCCTGTTGGCCCTTTAAAGAGCTCCCCTCCCGGCTAAGCTTTATGGTGCAGCTCAGCTAGGAAAGGGAGAAGAAATGGTGGGCTTGCCAAGTTGTGGGGGACCCAGTGAGGCATCCCATGCATCTGTGCTTTTGATCAGATGCAAGGAAGGGAAAGGGGGAGGGAGAGGGTGGAGGAGTGGTGGCAGCAGCAGCAAGTGGGGTGGGGGAGGGGCATGTGGATGCCATTCCCACTGCTGCTGCCAGGGTGGGCCACATTTTCACAACCTACCTGACCTGGATGGCCCAGGCTAGCCTGATCTCATCAGATCTCAGAAGCTAAGCAGGGTCGACCCTGGTTAGTATTTGGATGGGAGACCACCAAGGAATACCAGGGTTGCTGTGCAGAGGAAGGCACTGGCAAACCACCTCTGTTAGTCTCTTGCCATGAAAACCCCAAAAGGGGTGGCCATAAGTCAACTGCGACTTGACGGCACTTACACACACACACACACACATCAATCTAACATTTTTCACCTGACACAGTGATGTATATTTTCCTTAGCCTCACAATATGCAACCATTTTTTACTGAGCAATGGGTGTGAAGCAATCTGAGCATCATCTATAAGGAAGAAAGCTCAACCAGGAAAAAAAAGTTCAACCAGGAACATAGGTATTTTTTAATCTTTTTGTTGTTGTTGTCAATCATGTTTGCATCAGTGTTTGGCTCTCATGGCCCTTTCTTGCATGCCTAGGGCAGTGCCCATTGCCACTTTGGAGTCAGGAAGCAACTTTTCTCCAGGCCAGATTGCCCAGGGATACTGGAGAGGTTTTTTTTACCAACTTCTGGGCATGGAGTAGGGGTCACGGTGTGTGTGTGGGGAGGTAGTTGTGAATTTCTTGCATTGTGCAGGGGGTTGGACTAGATCAGGGCTTCTTAAACTTTTCCCACTCGTGACCCCTTTTCGCCCGAGAAACTTTTACGCGACCCGGGTATATAGGTATATAAAATAGGTATACAAATCAAACATTTACTGATAATAAATCAAATTTTTTATGACCCCCACATTGTTACATGATCCCATATGGGGTAGTGACTCACAGTTTAAGAAGCTTTGGACTAGATGACCCTGGTGGTCCCTTCCAACCCTATGATTCTATGAGTCTATGTTGCTTTTTCCACCTTTCAGTAGTTGGCACATCAACCTCAGATTTTCTTTGACCTGGTTATGTCACCGTCATTGTCTGTGGTCTTCCTTGAGTCTGGAACACTGTAATCAAGTACTTTCTTTGCTGAATGTCTTCACAGCACGGAATCAAGTGTAAGCTTCTTTTCACTGACTGAGGAGGGATTAGGGCTGGCAAAATTAAAGGCATCCTAGGGTGCTGGACTGTACCCTGACCTGGATTGCCCAGGCTAGCCTGATCTCGTCAGATCTCAGAAGCTAAGCAGGGTCAGCCCTGGTTAGTATTTGGATTGGAGACCACCAAGGAATACCAGGGTTGCTGTGCAGAGGAAGGCACTGGCAAACCACCTCTGTTAGTCCCTTGCCATGAAAACCCCAAAAGGGGTCGCCATAAGTCGGCTGCGACTTGAAGGCACTTTACACACACACAGGGTGCTGGACAGTTACCTGAATAAAGTGACTGGATCTAGCAACATTCTCCCTGATTGGGTATATCACAGCACTTCCTCAGGGTGTGTGTGCGTAAGCCCTTTTCAGCATTCCCCCCTGTGACGCTATGCTTGGGAAATGCACCTGGGCCATCTAATGTATAGAGCCTGGGGTGTTCCATGGAGCTAGAGCCTCATATTATTCTTCTGGTCTGTACGACTGCATTCCTTGGGTTCCTTGCATGAGGCAGGTGGGTGGGCAAAAAGATGGGCCTTGGCAAAGATCTATCATGATTAGAGAGCAGCTCATAGAACATGTGGGTTCTACTTCTTTTGCATATTAAATCATAATTGCTGACAGATACCTAGAAAGTGACATTACAGTGCAGTCCTAAGAAAAGCTGCATCCTTCTAAGTCCGTTGAAGTCAGTGGGCTTGGAACAGGGGTAACTCTACTTAGGATTGCTCTGGTAGCCTCCTAGAAGTCACTCGAACATCCCCACTTGTCAAGATGAACTCATATCTCTTATTTCCAACTGCAGTGCTGTTTTCCACAGAGCTACCAGTCCATTTCTGGTGGCTGATCTTGAGGGATGACGGTGCTGCGTTATGTGGACAGACGGTCTGATTTTACAACAGCTTCAAATTTTCATATGAAACCATGCTGCCCTTTCTCCTTCCAGCACTGAAAGAAAGTTCAGCACTTATAGAAAGTTTTTAGGCCAGACACCTCCCTGATATCCTAGTTACTGTGTGCACTGCACTCAACAACCCCTCTCCCCCGCAGTCTGTGGTGATACAGTCCAGCAACAAGATACATAGCATGAGTCTGCTGAATGTGTAACTTGCCTTGGAAGTCATGCCTCAGATCTGAAATTCCCTGGCATTAATCCCAGACACATGTGAGCTGGTCAGCCTCTGGTGTATTTTAGGATACCTAAAACTCATCAGGGTCTTGCACTTTATGAAATCTTAATTTTAAAGGAATATCTACTGCTAAAATATGTTTGGAAAAGATTACAGTGAACCTATAGAATGAGTGAAACACTTTAGCATGCCCTATCTAACTTTTCAATATATGAAGATTTGACAATGTTTCACAAAAAGTAAGCTGATGTAAATTCACCTGTTGCTGAATTAAATGATAGGCCAGTGTGGTGTAGTGGTTAAGAGCAGTGGTTTGGAGCGGTAGACTCTCATCTGGAGAACCGGGTTTGATTCCCCACTCCTCCACATGAGCAGCGGAGGCTAATCTGGTGAAGTGGATTTGTTTCCCCACTCCTCCACATGAAGCCAGCTGGGCGACCTTGGGCTAGTCACAGCTCTCTCAGCCCCACCTACCTCACAGGGTGTCTGTTATGGGGAGGGGAAGGGAAGGTGATTGTAAGCCGGTTTGATTCTTCCTTAAGCGGTAGAGAAAGTTGGCATATAAAAATCAACCCTTCCTCTTCTTCCTCTTCAACACCGTCTCTCTTGATCTAGCAGTTTACCAGCACAGAATAAAGTGCAGCCACTCAACAAACTGCATAACTCCACACACAACTGGTTCCTGCCCATGAGCATTTATAAAAGGTCATTCCTATGTTGCAAGTAATGTTTCTCCCCCACCGCAGCATCAAGTCCTATTGTAGACTTAAGACATGAAATGGCATGGGCTTATTTATGTGTGTCCGTGTAAATCTTGTATTTTCTAGTTACCAGCCAGTGCATGGCACAGCTCTGCCTGGAATGCCAGAATCCCATGATTTAGTGTTTCTGTACTTATCTACTTATTTCAAAGTTGGGGGTGGGCGTTGCCTTTGACCTACTGCAAATATTCCTGATAGGATGTGGATGTAGAATCATGAGTTTTCACACTGGCGTTTGACCTTTGTTTCACTCCTGGAACTCTGGCTGGATTTCTCTCGTCATGTGGTTTCACACTATATCTGCAATACTGATGTCAAATTAGTGCTGGAAGATCCGGCAGCTTGTTGCTGTTTCTCCTTTGCTGCTTGAAAGAAACAAGTCCCAGTAGTTTGAAAGTGCTGCATAAGTGCTTCCTATCCTCCTGTGCAGAGTGTCTCTTTTTTAAAAAGCAGCATCACCCCTTCTCAAAGCAAGGGAATGTGGGACCGGCACGACTTTCCTTGTTGGTCTGGGAAACAATGCAGAAAGGAATAGCAAACGGTTCAATTTAACCTCAAGAGGAACTGTGAATGCTACGGGATTGAGGTTCTTTACCAGTGAAGTTCATCTGTGTGCAAACTTAGCTTCACCACCCTGTCATAAGCGCATGCCAGTCAAGGCTGTTAGCCTCTCTAGAAGAACATAGCCTACTGCATCCACTGTGCCAGAGAGCAATGTGGATTACCTTCATTTTAGTTTCTAAAGATGCATGAGGGCAAAGAGAGGTTCCAGTGTCATCTTGCACCTGTTCAATGGTGATTCATCTTGTTGGATTGCACTGGCTTGCTGAGCCTATCATAAACATTTGATTTCTCAAAGATGGGAATTGCAGGATTGCTAAGAGACTTTCCCTCAGCTCTGCTGCAAACTGTGGCTTGAGTTCTTCAAGCGTGCTCACAATTTGACCTGGTCTTCAAGACAGAACATTACTGTATTGACGTTAGTTTCAGAGGGTAGTTATGTTGGTCTGCTGTAGAACAGTTAGACTTGAGTCCCGTATAGGGTTGCTAGCTCTGGGTTGGGAAATACCTGGAGATTTTGGGGGTGGGGCCTGAGAAGGGCAGAGTTTATGGAGGGGAGGGATCTCAGCAGGGTATAATGCCATAGTGCCCACCTTCCAGAGTGACCATTTTCTCTAGGTGAATAGATCTCTGTTGCCTGAAGATTAGTTGTAAAAGTTTCCCCTCATCACTAACCGGTATGCAAAGAGATTCAGTTGTCATCTCCATGTTCCACTGTGGATCCCATCTTATGCCTATTAATGGTTTCCAGGACTTGAAAGAAGGGGTTTGAGGGGCTTAAGGGGAAGATGCTTCATGTTGCCTCACACAAATTCCTGCAATGTTTCACTGTGGTCAGGAGGTGCTGTCTGCTGGCCCAAAGCCTCCATTTGAGAGGTGGGTGGCTGCTGTCTACTGAGTCTTCAAAGCTACAGGCTTTCAGACAGTGATCAAGGGGATTCTTAGAACCAAGGCTTTCATCTAATTCTCAGCTTGGTGCTTGCCTGTATCCATATGTGATCTTGTTTAGCTGGGAGGACTGCAACATAACCCCATTCCTGCAGGCTACATGTCACATACATACCAACTATGTAAAACCTCTAGCCAGGACAGCTGGAGTACAGTGATGTATCTCCCACTTCATAAAACTTCAGCAGCAAAATCAACACATTATGATTTGCCTATGAATGTAAGGCAAGTTGAACAAACATGGAAGAGTCATCCCAGATTTGATACAGCTAGCATGATTTGGGAAGCAAGGCAGCCGATTCTGCTTGGATAAATAGGGTTGCCAACTGCCAGGCAGTGCTGTAAAATAGCAAGTACAAACAAGAAGAACAGCACAAGCTCCAATTTCAAAATACAAAATATATATTCACAACCAATGTTCAATAGTCAAAGGACTTGCACATCATATACACAAAATACAACTGTACCATGGATGTATAAAGAGTTCAAAGCCAAAAGGTAAGTGGAAACATATCCAAATAGTCTTAACTGTTACAAAAACTTCAAACAGTCAATGGCTCATAGAAACCCCAAAGGTCTATTCCCAAAGATGGCAAGCACAGAGGAGGAGGCCTTTCTAGGATGGAACTCCAGCAGTGGCAGGGGTTGATCATGCGCAGTAGAGGTGATAGAAGCAATTCCAATACCAGCAATGCTGCTCATGTGCAGTAACAGGTAGTTAGATCGTGGGCAATAAGAACTGCTGAAGGAACTCAGTTGCCCATAGCAGTGATCTTATTAATGGAACCAGTGTGTACAATGAAGAATCCTCAGTCATACATAAATATCAAACAACCATGGTGCAGAGGGGAGGTTCATGGGTACGTGGACTCCGGATTGTGTTCACGTTTCGCTTGAGGGCTTCATCAGCCAATAGTACACAATGTCATTCATCAGTGTCGAATTCTCTTAGACCCGCAGGTTCAGTAATAAGATTAATAATAAGTTCACTGCTATGGACAGCTGAGTTCCTTCAGCAGTTAGTAAAAAATTTTATAACAGAAATGCTACAAGGAGGAAATGACATCTGTCTTGGTAAAGACCATGGATGCTGTGTTCAAACAGGGGAAATAGTAGAGATGGCAGGATAATACATCTGTATTTGTGTCAGACAGAACAATCAGTACTAAGAATGTGCAGCTTTGGCTGTGTTCAGGACATGTGTAGGGAAAGGAAACATCAGAAACATCCCTCAGTGGTTGCATGGGATGCATAAGCAACCTATTATACTGCATTTCAATACTGTGATGGGGGGAGACATCAGCAAATGAATGTAATACTGGGTTGTTGTTTTTTTGGCTGGAACCAGGTCCTGGAGGGTTGAATGAATATTTATTAATACAGCACACGCCAGAGGGTTTGAGGTTCCAGCCTAAACTCGTGGGTTATTATGGGTTACATATAGGGTTGCCAGGTCCCTCTTCACCACTGGCAGGAGGTTTTTGGGGCAGAGCCTGAGGAGGGTGGGGTTTGGGGAGGGGAAAGACTTCAATGCCAGAGTCCAATTGCGGAGGCAGCCATTTTCTCCAGGTGAACTGATCTCTTTCGGCTAGAGATCAGTTGTAATAGCAGGAGATCTCCAGCTAGTACCTGGAGGTTGGCAACCCTAGCTACATAAGCTCAAGTCTTCAGGTACAGAATGAGATAGGAATGTGCCCCATCAGCCCCTACAGTGGGCAGGCAGTAACAAACCTCTGGATTTAGCCAGGCCTGGTATAAATATTCATCTGGCCTTCAGCCCTTTGCCTGCCAGCATAGCTGTGCCTTTTGCTTGCTCACTTCAGACTTGAGCTTCTCCAGTTTCAAGCTTCTCAGAAGCCAGAGAACACACCCTCCAAATTCAGATTTGGGACTGGCTGCCCTGCCCTGACCCTGACATAAAGTCTCTTTCCCCTTCCTGACTGGATTAGGTCAAACAAGCAAACTACAGGCTCTGGTCTAGCAGTGCAATCCTATGCAGAATTACTTCAATGTAAGCATTGGTTTAAGTGGGTTTAGACTGGATAGGACTCATCTGGTAAGGCACCCACAGAGAGATTAGTCATAAGATAATTATAGAACACTTTTATGTGTATTATAAGTGCTACAATTGTAATATAATTCAGAGAAGTTCTATATACTACGTCAGAGTTCCCCAATGTGGGGGTTTTCTCCCAAGTGAAAAGCAGCTCAGAAGGCTGCAATTTTGAGCAGAGGAAAAGCAGAGGGAAGGCTGCATAATTGTTTCTTCACTGGCCATTTCCCAGATTGCCTCTCATTGAAAGCAGAGCATAGTAACATGCATTTCTGTGTAATGTCTAGTTTGCCACTGAATCACTAAAGGCGAGGGAAGGAATCAGGAGGGATGACCAAGTGTCATATCTACAGAAGATCTTCCTGTATGAGTAATTTGAAGCTCTCGTCTATACTGTCTCCATAAACAGGGTTTAGGGGGGGTCACAGCATTGCCAACTTCCAGCTCAACCCCCAAATCCCCAGGAATTTCCCCAACCCAGACCTGACAACCCTAATTTGTTCTGACTGAAAGGGTAAAGAACAAGGAGTTTCAGTTGTTCAAGAGCCCACCCTCTAGAGCTCCCAGCTTCCACACCCTTTCTCCCTCTAACTTCCCCTCCTCGAGCTGCCATCTCTAGGGATGATAATGCATTTGCGCCAGAGCCTATCAGGAAGCTGTCATGTGAACATGCACCAGTAAATCTCACACAGGCCTTTTGATTCAGGATTCTTTCTGCAAAATGCTTGCTGTGAGATTGCTAAGCATTGAAAACTATGGGGCCACTTCCCATATAATTTGTCTCTACATTTCACTGCATGTACATGCCCACCATGAATTCCCAGCCATGTGTGCACACATATGCAAGGTAATTACTCATGATGATCTGACAGACGACTCTCACTCATTTTCCTACACAGAAGAGCTTTCCAGAAGTAAAAACCTGAAGTGAGATTAGTGGCATATCCAAATAGCAGCTTCCTGCTATCCTGCTTGAGCTTTATAGTGCTCTAGTTGAAGTATGGGAGATGTCTCACAAAGACGGGCTTCTTTTTCATTTGCTATAAGGCCTATGGCTATGGCTACTCAGAGATGTATTGGGACCAATGTGGGCTGAAGCATCCGTCAGATCTTGATCAAGCTTCAGAAATGATCAGAAAGGATACTCAGACTCCCTGCTCAAGGTTGCCAGAATATACCTTAATTTGGGGGAGTTTCATTTCCAAGTCCAATGGATCAGAAGGACACCTACTTCAGATACCTCTGTTGTCCTCAACAAAAATGCCAGACGTGCTTCTGCTTCCCTGTGTAATTATGGACTCTGCTATCCTTCTTTTCCTTTTGGTGCTCTCTTTGAATGTTCTCCCTCAGAAGTCCTCTCCTCTTATCTTGTCCCTTGCCACCACAATGAGACTTATTAACCTCTTGTAGTTTTTCCAGGTTGTCCATGGCCTGACATCATTCCTTGTTGACATCATGCTGGGCACATAAAGACATCAGGTAAGTGCCACTTTGCCTTGCACTCTTCTCCTAAAATAAAGTTTTCTCACAATTTATATAATATTTAAAATCTATGTATCCAAAAGCGATGTGGGGCCCCCATCTGCAGATATACCGTGGATCAGGACCACACCGACGCTAAAGAGATTTTTCTGCAAATTTGGGGGACTCCCCAGGTTTTCAGAAAAATCTGAAAAGTTTTTAAAAGTTTTAAAAATACATTGGGGTTATATTCCCCCCAAATTTTAAAAAAAGTATTGTGTGTGCATGTGCAGACAAGGCACTTACCAGTTAATCAGACAGCCATCACCCCAGGGAGCTACTCCAGGCCTGGCCGCCATGGCAGAGGACACCAAAAGAGGTTCTGGGTTAAGCTGCTGTGGCGGTGGATGCTGGGAGAAGCTCCAGGCCTGGCTGACACAGCGAAGCACCAGCCAGGGCGGTGGAGGATGCTGGGAGAGGCTCTGGGCCTGGCTGCAGCTGCAGTGGATGCCAGGAGCTACCCTGGGCTCAGAGTGGCTCCAAGGCAATATTGCTGTTGCCACCAGGCTTCAGGTGGGTGGCGGGGTCTGGAGCCACGGCAGTCTTGGCGATGGGGGAGATGGGATCCCCCTATAAGTGTTGCAGGCCCCCACTTGTATTTATAAATTGCTTTTCTAAAATACACTCAATGCTTTTTTCCAGATATACAGATAATGCCACAAACGTTAAAACCAACAATAGGTCCAAACCATCAACAAGTCAGCTTTAAAATAATTTGGCCTTATGTTCCCTCCCCCACAGACTGCTAAAGATAACACTTCCCATAATTCTCTAGGCAGCACATTCCAAAAGGACTGTGGCTGCCACTGAAAAAGCCCGAGTATGAGCTGAAACCATCCTGACATCCCTTAACCTTGGGACTGTACACAGCCCCAGTTGTGACAAGCGCAGAGTTCTTGAGGCCTCATACCAAGAGAGGAGGTCCAGCAAGTACAGCAGGACAAGGCTGTTCAAAAGCTTTAAATGTTCAAAGCAGCACTTTGACTTGAATTTGGAAACAAACCAGCAGCTACTGCAGGTGTTTCAAGGTCTCAGTAAGATGGTTGAATTTGCTAGTCCCTATCAGCCACCACACATGTGCGTTCTGTACTAATTGAAGTTTCTGGGTTATCCTCAGAGGCAGCCCATGTACAGCACATTACAGTAATCTAGCTTTGAAGTTATAGTAGCATGGGTCAGTCAAGTTAGATCGGCCATATCCAGAAGAAGAAGAACATGCCCTTGAGTTGCAGCTGACTCATGGCAACCCCATCCACAGGGCTTTCCAAGCAAGAGCCAAGCAGAGATGGTTTGCCATTGCCCTCCAGAAAGGGATGCAATTTTCAAACTAGATATAACTATCAGCAGCACCAACCTGCTTCTTCATCCACACTCTTAACAGAATACACAACATTTTGTCCTACCTCTTGTTCATCTCCCTCTTCCAATTTGCAGAGCACAAAGACACCACTAAAGGAAAATATTTGTAGAAACCTAGAATTTAGTCCTTCAGTAGCCCGATATGCACATGAGGGTTTTAATCCAAGGTGTCTGGTGTTGCAGCAAAAGATATCGATGATGACAGTTCACCTTGTTCCCTTAGTCTCTTTGAATCCCTCTTTTCCAGAGGCTAATGGGAGAAGAGAAGAAAATGCATGTTAAATGACAGGAATGAAGTCAGATAGATGCCAGACCTAACAACCTGGCCCTGGGACATGTTCCCAAGGACTGAGAAAAACAGTCTGCTCACAAATGAGAACTATCTATTATGATCTGGCCTTAGCCAAGCAATTCAGTCAGGCAACAGGAATGTAAAGTAGAAAGATTTCTCTTAAAAGGAGAAGAAGCCTCTATTTGACTTATTTCAAAATTCTGGGCAGCTGCTGAGAACAAAAGTTGTATTTTTTGGGATTGAGCTGACGCAAAATGCTGGCACGTGAAAAATCACAAGTGGAAGGCTGAGAGGAAGATTATTAAAGCACGGAAAAACAGGGATAAAACCAATGTCTGATTTTCCTCTCATCCAGGGAGAGTGGGAAATTGCTTAGAAATTAACTTTGCTTTTTAGGAGCATGCAGAACAATGTTTTTGATCAGCTAGATGTTGCAAAACCTTACCTTATTCAGTGCCACTGAAAATCAGAAATTGTCTGAGGAACAGGCCAGCCCTATGAGCTGTATAATGACAGGCGAAAAGAAGGATCCAAATATCTATAAGAAAACCAGGCAAGCTGAGAACACATTAGTCAACCCAACATCCATTGCCTGACTGCTACAACATTCACAAACGGAGTCCCAGATCAGCCCTTACTGTTTGCTGCTCGCCTTGAACACCATGCTGGGCAGCTTTTTTCAAGCAGAACGCTCAGCGCAAGAATACAACCAATCACAGAAGCCCTTGGCAATGATGCAACTGGTTGCTAGGAAGTGCCAGTGTGAACTATTTAATTATAAGTTTCTTTATTGCAGTATATTTTAAACCATTTTTATGTATTACTTTTC
This sequence comes from Euleptes europaea, assembly GCF_029931775.1. Lineage (NCBI taxonomy): Eukaryota > Metazoa > Chordata > Lepidosauria > Squamata > Sphaerodactylidae > Euleptes > Euleptes europaea. The sequence goes on along the minus strand of NC_079315.1, from coordinate 81,676,052 downwards.
TCCGAAAATCATTTACTTGATAACAACATTCAGGCTACAAGCTAGTTAAAGCAAGGCACCCTGTGAATTTCAATAGGAAACATTTAATCAAACACCTTAACGCTTCTACAGTGTAATATTCTTCAGTGGACCTGGAAGGACATAACTCTGTTTAGGATAGTAGTTAGGTTTTACTGGATTGTCTTCCTAGTTAACACAATAGCACATGATGATCCTCTGTTCTTGTAAATAAACATGTTCTTCTTAAAAAGTAGTATATTCTTGGATTAACTAGATTAGATAAAGCATGCTATATTCCAAAACAGACATTTAATCAGGCTTACCTATATTTGCCCCTCACTCACATCCCTATGAGTCATGGACTTTGGTCATGTTACAGGTGACCTGGGAGATCTGGCTGCTTTGAAGATGGAGAAATAGTGTTGGGAGAAGGTGGTGTTTTGCTAATTTAAATCTCCCCTGATGTTGCAATCACTAAAAAAAGAAGAAGACACAATTATGTGGATTTTCCTTGAGGAAGTAGATCAGGAGAAAAGGACTGAGCACTCCCTCGGGCAACACAAAAATATACATGTGAAGATGCCTTATACCAAGGGAGACCATTGTTCCATCTAGTTCAATATTGTCTACTCCAGGGGTTCCCAACCTTGCTGAGCCTGTGGAAACTTCTGGAATTTTGAGAAAGGGTCGAGGGTATGGGTTAGGTTGCCATGGGAGGTGGGACAGACCACAAAATGGCTGCCATGGAGGACAGTTACAATATGTTGGGATATGCCAAGCCTAGCAGTTTACTATGATGAAGGCAGTTCTTTCTAGATAGGAGCCTTCAGACCTAACGGTGATCCCTTCTGGAGCTTTCTACTGCTCCAGCGAAGTGGAGCAAAGCTGGGACTGGCTCTTTGCTTTGTGAACAGTTGTTCTGAGGAAGAAACACCTTGGTGGGCACTATGGCATCCATAGGGATAATACTGAGAATAACTGATCTACTCTGACTTGGAGTTGGTCACCAAAGCCTCAAGCTACACAAAGTCCCAACACCTGCTACCTGAACTCTGTTTAATGTTAGATGCCAGGGATGGAGCTTCAAACTTTCTGTGTTCTTAACATGTTGTCTACTGCTGAGCCACAGCTGCTTCTCCACATAAAACCCTCTGCATGCAATTCTTGAACATCAATCTCCCACATCATATCTAGTTTAGCCATAAAGTCGCTTGAGTGTTGCGTAACTTTGGAACCTACTCAACTTCTCTCTGCGACTGTCCTAAAAATGTCCCTAGCAGCCTAATGGCAAAGACTGTAGTGTGCAAGCATAAAACAATCACTCCTGCCAAAAGCAGAACAACAGATGTTCCTGCCAGTTTCACCTCAATTCTTCTGCAAAGAAAGTGGCTTTCCCTGTTCCCCTTTGTGCTTTATATAGACAAGATTAATTCAAACCTGTGAAATAAAACAGTGGTGAGTGACAGTTCCCAGAAAAAAAAAAACCCTGCCTGCATTAGATTTTCATCATTGCTTGGCCAATGAGATATACTGATGATGATGAGGTCAGTTTTTTCCATTGGCAGAGTGCCATAAGGAGAAGAATAATGGTTCACCTCCTGGCAATTTAAGAATACACCTACTGGCTACATGACTTAAGAAAATTAATGGCATCTAAATGAAGCTTCTTGCCTCATGCTATTTCCAAGATTATTTTGTACTGCAATTGGGCTCTAAATGACATCATCAGAGGTCAGTGGGATGAATACAAGAGGCTAAAATATATCCCTTGAACCTTAAATATAACAGGCTAAAATATCTCTGTCACCCTCAAGCAAGCTTCATTAAGTCATCATCGTATTATGGTCAGTATAACAACCTTTCTCTAAGTAAGAGTCAATGGTGGGGAAACCAGGGTTCCCAACAGAGAAGGGCTCTGTCATGTTATTGTTAGACATTTGTTTTGCAGCTACCAGTGGAACAGATCAAATGTTCCTACTTGTGGCTCTGGCAGGAGGCTGCTTAGTGTGCATCCTCTTCCACGGATAAAATCCACAGCTTGCCAATTACATGTCAAAACAAATGGCAGTGTGGTGCCATATGGGCGGCATCCCTGAAACCACTTGCTCCTTAGAAGATCTTGTACTTTCAGGATTCAGTGGTGTGTAAAGACATCAGGAAATCCAAGAAACCAAGGCCCGGAGAAGATAAATGGGCAACCGGGAATATAACATCTGTTAGGAGGTAGGCACTAAGGGTAAATGAGAAAGCTTTAAGAAATTTTTAAATAGCTAATTATATTTTTTTTACAAAGACTAAAGTGCTGGGGAAAGATAGTGGGTATTTTTTTATCATTTTATGTGCAGAATATGTCATTTATGGTTATATATACCGCTTCTCCAAGCAGTGAGTCATAACATGGGGTAGTACTCACCCAGACTAGTCCTCTTTGGAGGACAGAGCAGTACAGACTCAGGATTTTTAGTAGCATTTGCTTTATTTGCAACTATACAAATAGAGCACAGCTGGAAGCAAAGAGGCATTCCCTACTGGGCAGCAGATCCATTATCCAGCACCAGATCATCAGAGGGAGAGAGCTCTTGCACCCTCAAGGTGCTTCATAGCAGTGTTTGTCTGCCAAGACCTACTTTGTGCTTTCTTTCCACACATCCTCACAGCTACCCTTTTGCTTCACCTAGGCGAGGAATGGGCACCTCTTCCAAGCCCTGTAGGGTACCTGGGCAGAGCCATTTCCCAATACTCATGGCCCAGTAATGATTAAGAAACATTACCATTCTTTTGTCATAGGAGGTTCTGGCTCCACCATAACAGGCCACTTCAGGCCAACGCCTTTGGGTAGAACCATTCATCGTAAATTCACACAATGCAAAGAGACAAGTTTCTTAATAATCAGGCCAGCATATACTCAGAACAGCCCTAGAAGCCTTTTGTTAAGTAATTGGCTGACTATTTCCAATCAATATGTGAAATTCATCACCTACTGCTTCTTGTTCGCCATTGCTTCCTTAGAGCTTCCACAGTGCAATGGTGAGATCAGTGCCAATGGGCAAATGCCCCTATCGTATTCTAGACTACATGTCAAGCAACCCCATATCACTTTGGTCTATGGCGGGTGTCCCCAACCTTTTTGGCCTGAGGGTACCTTTGAAATTCTGACACAGGGTGGTGGGCACAACCACAAAATGGCTCCCACGGGAGGCAGATCCAACCACAAAATGGCAGGGAGTGAGGTTATTCTTAACCCTAACAGTAAAACGGTAAAGGTCCCCTGTGCAAGCACTGGATCATTCCTGATCCATGGGGTGACGTCACATCCCGACGTTTCCAAGGCAGACCTTTGTTTGCGAGGTGGTTTGCCAGTGCCTTCCCCAGTCATCTTCCCTTTACCCCCAGCAACCTGGGTACTCATTTGACAGACCTCGGAAGGATGGAAGGCTGAGTCGACCTTGAGCCGGCTACCTGAAACCAACTTCCGTGGGGATCGAACTCAGGTCGTGAGCGGAGCTTGGACTGCAGTACTGCAGCTTACCACTCTGCGCCACAGGGCTCCTAACCCTAATAGTAACTCTTCAATATTTCAGGTAGAAGCTCAACTTAACAGGATGCCTTTTTAAATGAACATTTTGTTTTAAAAAGTTTTCCTGTAAACACAAAACTTGCCTTCAGTTATGGACTTGAGATCTCTGTGCTGTGGTAGCAGCTGCTGCCAAAGCAATTAAAAATAATCTGCAGTCCATCAGATCCCCACCTGGCCCTGACCACTTTAAAAAAAACACTTGGTGGGTGCCATGGTGCCCATAGGTGCCTCAGTGGGGAACCTTGGACTATTGTATTTAGCTGTTCAAATCAACCAGTTTTCATTCCTTTCTTCCTTACTTCCAGTCACGAACAGCCCCGGACTTCCTTTCCAATTTTTTCATAGCCTTAATGATTCTTGGCGCCTCTCTTCTTCAACCATCCCCTTTTGTCCCCTACAGGTTCTGCTTTTCAGACTGCCTACTTTGTCCCTACTTTGCCTCACTTCCTGTAGCACCATGTCTCAACCTTCATGAAGTACACCATGGCCAGTCAATCTCTCTCAACCTTACCCTCCCCATAGGCTTATTGTGAAATAAAATAAAGGAAGGAAAACCATATATGCTCTTTAGAGTATGGGGTGGAATAAAAATGTGATAGAAATCTTCCCTTCAGATTTGTTTCTTCGTGTCTCTGCACCCTTCCTTCAGCCTCCTAGCTTCTGATTTCCGCTGTCCCTTAGCATTCCTATAGTCTGAAGCCTCTTCCCAGTCCTCATTTTGCCCTTATGTGACATTTCAAGCCTAGCCTTGTTGACAACATTCATTTGTTTTGCAGAGGCTGCTGTACAAGCTGTTTAGTTGCCTCAGCAACTGAACTTTCCAAACTCAGCCCATCCTTATTAGAGGATTCACCACCACAAATGCAACACAGTGTAGCTTACTTGTGCCAAACAGTTTGCCAGCTTGTTTGTTCCAGTTAACATGTTTGGCCATGAAATAAGACTAGCATCACATTCATGGGCATGAAGTATTTCTCTCTCTGGTTTTAGTGAAAAGATCTGAGAACAGAGAACTGAAGTGCACCAGCAAGGAATCCTAGAAAGGGCTACTGTCTACTAACATAGATGGGGGAAGGTATCAGTTTCAGAATTTAGAATCTAAATTATTTGGTTTTAAAAGCCTGTCTAGTAGGGTTGCAGGGTCCCTCTTCACCACCGGCGGAAGGTTTTTGGGGCAGAGCCTGAGGAGGGCAGGGTTTGGGGAGGGGAGGTACTTCAATGCCATAGAGTCCGATTGCCAAAGCAGCCGTTTTCTCCAGGTGGACTGATCTTTATCAGCTGGAGATCAGCTGTAATAGTGGGAGATCTCCAGCTACTACATGGAGGTTGGCAACCCTACTGTCTAGCCTAATCTAGTCCAAGAGTGGCTAGCCTTTTTATAACATAGGAACCTATAACCAACTGCAGATGAAGGGTCTGGGACAGATCTGCATGACCGAGGCTACTCTAGTATCAGAATCAGGCTACTCTAGTATCAGAATCATGAGAGCATTGGAGCAGAGAGAGCAATTCGAAGCAGGCCCACTGGGAAGTAACTCCCTTTTACTTAATGGAGCTTACTCCAAGGGAAGTGCTTTTAGTATTGCACTTGAGAGAGACATAGATCAACAGCAAGGAGTTAAAATCCCTCAGAATTCACACAGCGCATTCTACTGATGGGCCTTGAGCTAATGCTGTATAAACTCAGAAATATTAACTTTCCTTTGTATGTTGTTATTCAAATACATGCAAACCAAACTTGATCATATGGTCAAAGTAACTATCTTTATTGCAGCAGACAGGTGGATCAAAGGTACATACTGGGGAAAAAGGGATTATCTTGTCATTACTGTTTTAGCAATCACTCGTCAGTTCTATAGACTCTTCTAGTCTTCTTTAGCTTGGTGCACCTTGTTCTTTCTCTCTCTAGGGCACGGTGCCAAGTCTAGATTAATTATTATGCTAAGTAAGCTACACTATAGTAGGCCAAACTGCATGAGGCTCTACTTAGCTGTTTCTCAGTATTTATGAGCTCGTCCTGCACTTCCCATTGAATTCCCTTAAAAATTATTTGCACTCTGAAACAAGACTTTGTTCCTTCATGACAGGAAAACAAGGGCTGTGTTTGCCACTGAAGAATAATTTAAGTTAATAGTAGTCCTGCAAGCATGTACTGAAGAAAGGGTAGGCAGCATAGCATGGAGAAGATCAGTTTCTGCGGTGTTTGCTCTATGTGCTTAATGCTGTGAGAACTATTAATGGAGGTCAACTTGGGGTGCCTGCAACTTTATAATCTGAATTCACATATTATAATTGGGGTAGTAGAAACATCCTGCACAGATTTTATCTTTCCCATATGCCAAAACCTACCCCCCCACACACATACACACACTCACTTTTTGCAGAAATCTCATGCTTCGCAATTACAACTCGGCTTAATGTTCCCTTCTTAGTTTATCTTCTTGTGGTTCTTTCCCAAAAGAGCTTTTCTTTTTTCCAGACAGGGTGTTTGTACCACCGCTAGCTTTTGAGGGTTGTCGGTTGCATGAATCTGACACAACTTTGTCTTATGTTGAAGTACTTTTGTGAATGTTTCATAGTGTGCTAAGCTCACAGCTTAACCCATATGTCCCGTGCGATCATAAATCCAATTTTGAAAGCTTTGCCAAGGAGTGAGGATCTCAAAGCAATATGCAACAGGGAAGCAGAGCAGGTATATAAAGGATAAGGGCTGGGAGGTGCACGTGCCATTACTGAGTCAAAAGTTGGAAGCCGTTCCGTCGATTGTTCAATTTATCCCAGCTATTGCTCAGTTCAAATCAATGCATGCTACTATAGTCTGAGGCTATGATACAATCAATTAAGCTTTGAGGTATACCACCCTGGGAACTGTAATTTAAGTGTGGCTGCTAACCCCATTTCCAGCTGCTTTGTTTTCTTATGGTGTGTACACACATAGACAAAGCCAAGATCTAGTGGTGGGGTGCAATCAGCCACTGCATGCTACAGAAAAAGATACAGGAGTAAATAGCAATAGGGCCCAAGGAGGCAGAAGCTCTGTGAGCAGATTCTAGCTACTGAACCTAGTTTGCCTACAGCACACGATTAACCTCCTTTCAACAAAACAACTGATCTCAGTCAACTCTGTGTTGGGTAGAGAGAAAATCCAAATCACCTCCTCTGGTTGGATGAACGGGGGTACAGGGCTTTTCATCCCAAGATGTAAAGAAACCTTAAGAGTTCAACCTTGGTATGAACGTTTATCCAAACAAAATATAGGTGTCATTTTGTGGTAGAGGACATTTAAGTACACAGTATAACAAAAGCACAGTGTCCCAGATTTGATGCCTTCTGGCAATTTGAGTTTCAAATGTCTAATCTTGAAGCAAAGATAGTATGAGCAAACAGGGTGACTCACAGTCTAATACGGAGTGCCCAGGGAGTGGGTAAACAATATCCAACTGGTCTTACCTGGATTTCAAAGCCTGTACAATGATTTCATTGAGAGTGCTCTTTATACTAAACCCTTGAGTGACAAACTTGCTAGAACTAGAACTATGCATTTTGTAAATTAGGCAATGCCTACAATAGCAAGAGAACACAGTTCATGCCTTTATTCATTAAAGCCCCCACTCAGTTCTTTATATTTGTACAGAGTTGGTGTGCAGTTTTAAAGAAAGTGTATGTAAGTGGCTTTTAGGACTGTAAGTATAGAATATCAGACTGGACCTATGCAAGGGTCAGAAACAAATATTCAATGAAACATCTGGATGTCCAGTTCAAAACTGCTGGACTTTTCTTTGCATTTTCCATGTTCCACACGTTCTCTGTACCATTTCAAAGTCCAGAATGAACTTCCTCAGTGTCAGATGGTGTATCGTTGGGAAGTCTGCAATTAATCAGGAGAAACTATGAGCACAGATTGCACTTTCGTTGACATTTTTTCTTGGCAGCAGAGCTGATAGCCAAAGAGGAATATGCTTGTTAAACTCATCAGTGTTGTTTTCAGCAGTGGAAACTAAGTAGTGTTCCAAAATACATGAACGAAAGCTCTTCCTGACTACATGCACTGCTTTCTCATACATCTAAATCATGTGGATCACAATCTTGGTGTTTTATACAATTTTTTAAAAATGGTAAATCAGTGCTTTGTAAAATTCATAGAATCATAGAGTTGGAAGGGGCCATAAAGGCCATCTAGTCCACCCCCCTGCTTAATGCAGGATTAGCCTAAAGCATCCCTGGCAAGTGTTTGTCCAGCCGCAGCTTAAAGGTTGCCAGAGAGGGGGAGCTCATGACCTCCCTAGGTAGCCGATTCCACTGTTGAACTACTCGTAGTGTAAAAAAAATAAATAAATCCTAATATCCAGCCGGTACCTTTCAGCCTGAAATTTAAACCCATTATTGCAAGTCCTATGCTCTGCTGTCAACAGGAACAGCTCTCTGCCCTCCTCTAAATAATAGCCCTTCAAATACTTAAAGAGAGCAATCATGCCCCCCTTAACCTCCTCCAGACTAAACATTCCCAAGTCCCTCAGCCTTTCCTTCTAGGGCTTGCCCTCCAGGCCCCTGATCATCCTCCTCGCTCTCCTCTGTGCCCTCTCCATTCTGTCCATATCCTTTTCATAGTGAGGCCTCCAGAACTTCACACGGTACTCCAGGTGCAGCCTGACCAACGCAGTGTACAGCAGGACTATGACATCTTGCAATTTGGATGTTATGCCTCTGTTGATACACCCCAAGATCGCATTTGCCTTTTTTGTCACTTTATCACACTGGCTGCTCATATATAATTTACGGTCTACTCATACCTCAAGATCTTTTTCATACACACTGCTATCCAGAAGTGTACGCCCCATCTAGTATGCATGTTCTTCATTTTTGTTACCAGATGTAGAACTCAATACTTGTCCTTGTCGAACTGCATCTTCACAACCGACCACTTTTCCATTGTGTTCAGATCTTGTTGAATTCTATATCTTCTGATGTGTTCGCTGCTCCTCCTAATTTGGTGTCATCTGCAGATTTAACCCCTCCACCCCCTCATCCAGATAATTTATAAAAATATTGAAAAGTACTGGGCCCAGAACTGAGCCCTGTGAGCACCCCACTAGACACCTCCCTCCATTCAGACGAAATGCCATTGACGACTACTCTTTGAGCGCAGTTCTTCAACCAGTTCCCTATACACCCAACTATCCTAGAGTCCAGTCCACAATCCTCTAGTTTACCCATCAGAATATCATGGGGAACCCAGTCAAAAGCTTTACTGAAAACCAGGTAAACAACATCAACAGCATTCCCTTGGTCCAGTAAGCTCATCACTCAATCAAAGAAGGAAACTAGGTTGGTCTGGCAGAACTTGAAAGAATCCCACTGCAGGGCTGGTGGGGGCTTGTGACATATTTTTTTAAAAACACACTACAGCCAATTACAAAGCAGCGTTTTCAAGGGGCGGGACTCAGAAGCTCCACATTTTCATTGGGGATGCATAATTGATCACAAGGTACTCCTTGCATGGTTATGCCCCCGTGCATAGAGTTTTAAGAATTCAGATCAGAAAACTGAGTCTGCAGAGCAGCGAATCCAAAGCAAACTTCCCATGCATAAATGGCCATGGTTTGCTGGGGTTTTTTTTGCTGTCAAATGACATTTGACTTATGGCGACCCCTGGTGGGGTTTTCATGGCAAGAGACATTGAGGTGGTTTGTCATTGCCTTCCTCCACAACCCTGGTATTCCTTAGAGGCCTCCCATCCAAACACTTGCCGGGGTCAACCCTACTTAGCTTCTTATATCTGATGAGATCAGGCTATCCAGTCAGGGCTGCAGGGTAAATGCTTACCCTTTAATGGAACAAAGTAATTATTCAGGTAATCTTTTTAAAAAAGAAAGTGTGTGGGTAGAAGAGGGTGGCTTGTGTCTTCTGTCACCAACCATGTCATGTAATGTCCTGTTGCAATGGCATCACAAGCCCTATACCATATCACAACTTGTTTCTTACTAGAGGGCTGGTAGTGCACGAAAGGAAATTGTGTTTTGCCACGTTCCATGACTGGTGGTTTGGTTGCTGGTAATGGTTGCCTTTGTAACGTGAAGACACAGTGAAGATGGCTGCATTCCTGTGAACTCCAGAGTGGCACAGGCACCCCATCCCCACCCCAGCTAACTGCATACAAAAACCCTGATGAAAACCGTGACAACCAGGCAGGGCCGGCACCAGTCATTTTTGCGCCCTAGACAAGGCTAACTACTTGTGCCCCCCATTGCTAACCAATGTTCAAAAACAGACGTCTTGAAGAAAAAATAAAAAGCACGAAACTTTTTATAAGACGTAATAATTAATTATATTCCGTAGCACTGTTGTGGTACTTCAAGCAATAAAAAAATATAAATTGTCAGTTGCATTCCCCTCCCCCCCAAGAAACTAATCTGTTTGAAACGGTGCCCCTCTGAGGTCTGCGCCCTAGGCGGCCGCCTAGTTTGCCTAATGGTAGCGCCGGCCCTGCAACCAGGAGACTGTATGCCAAGCATCGCTATCGAATGTTCTTCAGTGTAGAACAGGTAAAGTCAACTCACACCTGATTTGCGTCACTGCTAGAGGTAGATTAGTCCTCGGAGTTCATTATGAGATGTATAGTAAAGATAACATTCTAAAAGAGAGGCTGATAATCAGGAGAGAGACTAGAGGAAGGGGAGGTTTTGCTTGGCACAGGTCAATACCTAAAGAGATTACTGCAGTCATTCCTCCAGATAACAGAAGAGGGTCTTGATTGAAGAAAGGCATGGAGATCTTGGGCGAAAACGCACGGTCACTTCATTCCCTGTTTCAGCCAGGATTCAGCCAGGATCGAACGCATGCGTTTCGCCAAATGTGCGTTCGATCCTGGCTGAAACAGGGACTAAAGGAGGCTAAAGCGACCGTGCGTTTTCGCCCCTTAACTCTGATGCCATTTATGCACGGGAGGTTTTGCCTTGGGTTTGCCGCTCTCTGGATGCACCTTTCCCCCATCCGAATCCTCCAAACTCAAAAATAAGCCCCCCCATGCAGAACTCTGAGAATTCAGATGGGGAAAAGGTGCATCTAGAGAGCGGCAAACCCAAGGGGAAACATCCCATGAATCAGCGGCCTGACTCGGAGGAGACAAAGGGCGAAAACGCACGGTCGCTTTAGCCTCCTTTTTTCCGTTCCAGCCAGGATCCAGCCAGGATCGAACGCACGGACGCGCGTTTGATCCTGGCTGGAACACGGAAGAAAGGAGGCCAAAGCGACCGTGCGTTTTCGCCCAGTCAAATCCAGCTGCAAAGTGCGTTGAAAGTGGCTTGAAAGTGCATTATTTGGCATGCGCGCAAGTGCCCGCCGAATAATGCACTTTCAACCCACTTTCAGTGCACTTTGCAGCTGGATTTCACTTACGCACGGGAGGTTTCGCCTTGAATTGGCTGCTCTTTCGATGCACGTTTTTCCTCATCCGAATTCTCAAAACTCTACAGGGGAGGCTTATTTCATCATCATCCCGACCTTTATTGGCACAGAAGGGGGAGGGGGCTTATTTTTGAGTTTTAAGAATGTTGGTGGGGGAAATGTGCATCCAGAGAGCAGCAAATCCAAGCCTCCCATGTTCATGCGTTCGAGCCTGGCTGGATCCTGGCCGGAGCAGGGAAGAAAGGAGGCTGGGAAAGGCGGGCGGAGGCGCCGCCCAGCAAACCGGCTCGAAGTGGATCCGAGGCGGGCGGGCGGGCGGCGGCAGCTGCAGGGCGCGTCCCCTCGGCCGCCGGGGATAGGCTGCCCGAGAACAGCTGAGCGGCCGGGAAGGCCATTGGCAGGGAACCCCGTGAGTCAGCGCTGAGTCACCTGCCTCGACGTGACGGCCGGAGAGCGCGCGGGAGCCGGGAACGGGCTGGCGGGGCGAGAAGGGGCGAGAGCGCGCGGGGGGCGGGGCTGCGCCTTGGGTTCGCCGCTCCTTCGCCCCAGCCGAAGGCTGCAAACTCCACAAGAAGCCCCCGTGCAGAGCTCTGGGAACCCCGATGGGGGGGGGGGAAAGGCGCATTTAGAGAGCGGCGACTCCAAGGCGGAACCCCAGGCGCTCCTGCAAAGGCCGCGCCAAGCTCTCCGCGTCGGGAAGGCGGTGACGCGCCGAGGGGACAAGTGTTGACGCAAAGCCTGCAATCCCGCAGGGTCCCCGTATTCCGGGCATGCTCGAATAACCTTTATAATTTTGCAACCGTGACTGTATTAATAAGTACCTGTAGATACTCTTTTGTATTTTCTTTTTAAAATTTTCCTTCTGTTATTGCTATGGCATTTGTTTGTTTTATGTTATAAAAATTAATAAAAAAATTATATTAAAAAATAATAACCTTTTTTTCTCCAGCGCATGCTCGAATAACCTTTATAATTTTGCAACCGTGAATGTATTAATAAGTATCTATAGATACTCTTTTGTATTTTCTTTTTAAAATTTTCTTTATATTATTGCTATTGTATTTGTTTTGTTTTATGTTATAAAATTATTAAAATATATATATAAAAAAATAATAACCTTTTTTCCAGAGCATGCTCGAATAACTTTTATAATTTTGCAACTGTGAATGTATTAATAAGTATCTATAGGTACTCTTTTGTATTTTCTTTTTAAAATTTTCTTTATATTATTGCTATTGTATTTGTTTTGTTTTATGTTATAAAAATTAATAAAATATATATATATAAAATAATAACCTTTTTTCCAGAGCATGCTCGAATAACTTTTATAATTTCGTAACCGTGAATGTATTAAGTATCTATAGATACTCTTTTGTATTTTCTTTTTAAAAATTTCTTTCTATTATTGCTATTGTGTTTGTTTTGTTTTATGTTATAAAAATTAATAAATTTTTTAAATAAAAAACAATAACCTTTTTCCCCCAGAGCATGCTCTAATAACCTTTCCAGCGAGGATCTGTGGGTTTCGGTGCCTTTGGTTGGGGGAGGGGAGGCCCTGGTCTCTCGCTCCAGCCTTCTCGTTGCCAGAGCCAATGGCGGCGAGATGGCTTAATAAGCCAGAACGGGATCGCAGGCCGGCGCGCGGTGCAGAAGCTCTGGGGAGCAATGCTTGGAGGGCTGCCTGCCTGTCCAGTGCTGGTGGTACAGTCTTTGCCTGGGAGTAAGCCGCAGTGAAGAGCATGGGACTTATTGCTGAGTAGACCGGCTCAGGCTGCTCCCTGAGTGAGCCAAGCTCGGCAATATAATAAAAAGTGCTATTCGCATTCCCTCTTTTGGTTGTGACTCATTTCAGCACCGTTTTTAATTATGGGGGGTCCTTCTTCTCCATTGGGTGCCGCTTACAATGTAACACTTTGTGGAATTGCTCCAGTCTTAGCAGGTTGGTTTTGGTTGCTTTAGAATGGAGTAACTGCATAAGGCACACTGGCTCTGATCCTAGGACGCATTAATCTGCAAATGATTTCAAGTGAAATCTGTAGGACTTGGAGGTTGACCAAAGGGGTGCGAGGGTACTTTTTTTTAATGTGCCCATGATCTCTGAGTGACTTTGCCCCCCCAATATTTATATGGACATCCTTGTGTAACTGGATATCTTTTAAAAAAACTCTCAACATTTGTAATACAAAACAGGAAACAGCTATTTTTAATTGCATTGTATCCATTGGAAATAAAAATTTATGTCCTTATGATGCTTGGGCATGAAATTTTCCTTATATATAAGAAAGGTGTAGGATGATTCTGTTTTACAAGACACCACAAGGCCATTTTTAAATATGTGCAAGCGCAGCAAGAGATAGTCATGCAGTAACAGCGTACAGAACCAGGCAAGTAGGTTCTTCCCTATCTGGAAATTTCATCATATCAAAACAATATCACTTGCGACCCAACTGTTAAAGATTTATTTATCTTAAACATTTGTATCCCACCCATCAACTAGGAGCTACTTCCCAGGGCAGGAAACAATTTAAAAAAACTCCCAAAACCTAAAGCAGGAATAGTATAAAAACGAAAACATCATTTTCTAAAGCACAAATCATTAAACTAAGTTTGTGCAGCAAATCAGCAGAGTTAAAAACAAGAAAGCTAAAAGTATGATCAGCACCCCCCTTCAAAAAAACAAAACCCCTGTCCCAGGATTTTAGGGGAGGGAATGGAAGAAAGAAACCCTCCACCTAAAAGCCTGGAGAATAAATAAGTTTTCACCCGACCCAGAAAGATAAATCTAATTCCTGGCTTGGGGTGCCACAACGTAAAAAGGCAGGCTCCTTGTAACTCTTCATCTCATTTTCTAAAAAGAAGGCAGAGCATAGCCTTATTGTGATGATCTTAGATCCACTTTATTATATGCTACCTTTAATTGATAGGATAGCTGATATTTGTTGTATTATCATCACCATTATGATTCAAGTTGTCAACTGGTCAGGAAAAATGTCCTGTCTCTTTAAGAAATGAGTGGCCATTAGGGGAAGAGCTATGGATCAGTGGTAGAGCATTTTTTTGGCATGCAGAAGGTCAAAGGTTCAATCCCCAGCATCTCCAGTTTAAAGGATCAGGTAGTAGATATGAAAGACCTCTGTCTGAAACCCTGGAAAGCTACCACCAGTCTGAGTAGACAATACTGACCTTGATGGGCCAAGGGTCTTATTCATTATAAGGCAGCTTCATGTGTTCAACATCACAAGATAACTGTTTGCCAGCCAAAGTGATATTAAAGGGTCAACTCAGCTAGAGGGGCTAGTTTAAAAGTTGCAACTCTAGTTATGATCCAGACACATTGGAACCCTTTAAATATCCACTGCTTTCAGTTGAAGCATGTGCTTTCCCATTTGAACCAGGAAGACTTAAAAGTGCTATATCCTTAATTGGATTGTCCTGAATGTCTTTATATAATATTACACGGAATGATTCCTGTGAATGAAGAATAACAATAACCACTGACAGGGCATGCAGGCAACGACTTGAGCTACAGAACAGCAAGTGTGTCAATAATACTTTGCTGTTAGCATGGGAGTAAAATGTTGGAGTGAACAACAGAGCTATTTGTTTTAGTGCAAGATAAATGCATAAGAAAGGGAAGATTTCAGCATTAGAGGAGCCACTTCTGAGGGGAAGTTAGTTTGAGGCCCAGATGGACTGGATTCTTTAAATAACAGCCCACCCACCCCCCGGGTAGTGCAAATGGCTGATATGAAGAGAACATGGAGAGGAGAGGTTGAAATTGGTTGTTGGCAGAGGTCAGTGTAGGGTTGGTAAAAAAGCAGATTGTTGGGTACATGAAGTGTAGGGTTACCATTTCATAGCTCATTTTTAAAACTGGAGCTTTGGTTCTTTGATCAGGGCATGATAATGTAGGAATGTGTGAAGGGTTGAATTAAGGACTTTTAACGTTTTATAGGATTGTATTATTCTAAGGAAGGAAAAAAGGGGAGGTTGTTTTAATGTCGGGCATTTTCCAATAAGGATGGAACACTAATCATAATCACAATGTGTGAAAATTCTGAAGGAGATGTGAAAACGTTCGGGAAAGAATTTCCTTCCATTTCTCATTTTTATTCCCACCCCATTTTGGGGATTAAGTTTTTGAACTGTGAAGCTGATCATAAAATTACACTTAGGTTTCAAATATTGGATTGGATCCAGACCAAAGTGGCAATTTCCACCTATTCCCCCTTCCCACTGCAGACCCCCCCATTCATTCTTCAGGGTCTCCCTGTACCCCAGGAGCAGCATTTTGTGGAGATCAGTGAGCTGCAGTGGGAGGGGGGAGTCAGGAAAGTTTTATTTGTCCATTGGAAAATTTAGTTTGGATCCAGCCTATTATGTGGTAACTTGCAGACTGATCGGTAAATTCAGTGAGCACAGTCAGCAGTCACATTAGAGTTGCAGGTCCCTCTTCACCACCAGTGGGAGATTTTTGGGGCAGAGCCTGAGGAGGGTGGGGTTTGGAGTCCAATTGCCAAAGCGGCCATTTTCTCCAGGCGAACTGATCTCTATCGGCTGGAGATCAGTTGTAATAGCAGGAGATCTCCAGCCACCACACATCTTGTCCATCTGGAGACCTATGTAGAAGTCCTTGGTCCCGTTTGAGACTGTAATTGTTTTGCGAACTTCTTTGGATACATATAGCTGATGAAGCCATATGCGAAACGTGATCTTGATCTAGACGACACGTCCTGACATCCTCCTGATGTTGCTCTTGCCGTTGATATCTGCCTTCCAGCCGCCTATAAGTACAGAAAAAAAGTCTATTATGGACAATATATATTGCCTTACCTGATTCACGAGATATCCATATTCTCTACTGAACTTTATATTATGCTGGATTGCTATTGAAATTTTGTATGTGTATCTTGTTGAATTTCATTTTGTATGTATGCTCACTTTTTTGCACTAATTCTCACCTTTATAAATTATTACCTTATTTCTAGTACCTTGTGTGTGCTGTGTGGATTTTTGCCATTATCCGTACAGCACTGAGCCTTTTTTCTTCCAGGACCACCTGGAGGTTGGCAACCCTAAGTAACATGCTGAGGAAAAATGGTTTTGTACTTTATTACCACTGCAGCAAATGTGTCCTGTTTTAGATCAAGAAAGGCCACCTTGGAAGTTCCAATATGCCCAATCCAGCAAATTTTACTATCAAGAAGGGTTTTTTTTAGTGGATCTTAAACAAATTAATTATGAGAGAAAAAAGGGAGAGAGAAACAGTGTAGTCCTAAGAACACTTTCCTGGGAGTAAGGCAATGGCAAACCTAGTCTGCCTAGTAAATGTTGGGATGTGATGTCACCCTGAGTAACCATGCTTAGGACAGCACTGAAAATCTGAATGTTACCAAAGCACCAGCTCAGCAACCGGAGGCAGTACCAAGCATTAAGCAAACTTTAACTGAAGCTGCTTATGCCCCTGTCTGCAAATCATGTAAGTTTAGGACATTATGATCGCTGTGTTTGACTTCATCTCTCCCTATGATGCCCAGCTGACACATCTCTGTGACCTCTCTTCTCTTATGTCTTTCTGATGGTAAGGTCCTTCTTGAAAAAATTATCATGGTTGAGTTCATATGGGCCTGGTTAAGGTGGAACATCACGTTATGTGCATGTTCATTATCATTTCCCCCAATTATTTTTGTTATGAAAATTTAGCCACGGGCTAAACGAGTAGCGGGGGAGAGGGGCTATTTAACTCTTTCCCCTCATGCATTGTGCTTGCTCAGAGTTTCCATTTTCCAGGTGACTTGATCTCCATTAGGGAAATCCCCCCATGGGTACCACAAACTTGATGGGAGCAAATTTCAGCAGGAAAGCAGTGCAAGGGAAAGAATCTTATAGCTTCTCTTCCCTCTCGTACCAGTTTTCATCTTTCGCCTTTACATTGCAGCACCCAGCTAGATTTTGTTAGGAAAAATAATCACAGAAGTACACCTTAAGATATAATTTTGTCAAATGACTTCCTGAATCACCATCTTCAAACTTGTCAGATGTTGTCAATAGGGCTTCTACTATATCAGCAACAAACCATTCCCATTCTTCTTCTCCTCTCCTACTTTATCTTCTTGCAATATTTCTACTCTGAGGTTTATTGTACACCTATTTTTTATTCCTCTACATTTAAAATTACATAAGCAATACATGTTTTGTGGGAAAAACTGGGTTTGTTCTGATTTTTATCCAGTGTGAAAAATTGCATTTCTGATGGTACACACCAGAAAATGAACATAAGGCCAAGTCTCCCCTCAGGTCTTAGCAGGTCTACATATCCCAGATCTATAGAGTACTTCGCATTAGTAGGGTTGGGAAATACCTGGAGATTTTGGGTTAGAGCCTGAGGAGAGCGGGGTTTGGGGAGGGGAGGGACTTCAATGCCATAGAGTCCAATTGCCAAAGCGGCCATTTTCTCCAGGTGAACTGATCTCTAGCAGCTGGAGATCAGTTATAATAGCAGGAGATCTCCAGCTAATACTTGGAGGTTGGCAACCCTATGCATTAGCATTTGAACAATTCTCAGTAGTCCTCTCTGTTTACCAGAAAACTAGCTGCTACTAGATAATGAAATGTTCCCTTATACGTATATCAAAAGCTATGCTGCCTTGAGGGAGAAAGAGGGGATTTGATTATGAAACTATGGAGATGTCCTGTCTCTAGTGATTAGAGCTCCTCCCCCAAAGTCTCCACCCCACCAAATCTCCAGCCCAAAGTTGGCAACCCTAACTGAGTGACCTTAGGCCGTTTTCTCTCACCCTAACTTTCCTCAAGGGTTTGTTGTGAGGATAAAATGGAAGAGGGGAGAACTGTATATACTGCCTGAGCTACATTAAGATGGGGTGGACTTTTTTAAAAGTACCAGGCTAGCCTGATCTCGTCAGATCTCAGAAGCTAAGCAGGGTCAGCCCTGGTTAGTATTTGGATTGGAGACCACCAAGGAAGACCAGGGTTGCTGTGCAGAGGAAGGCACTGGCAAATCACCTCTGTTAGTCTCTTGCCTTGAAAACCCCCCAAAGGGGTCGCCATAAGTCGGATGCGACTTGACGGCACTTTACACACACACACTAAATAAATACGCATTGTTGACCTAATCGTAGCAGACCTTTTTTCAGGTTGTCCTACTTAAGCAATTCACAGCAACCCCGTATGTCTAGCTTCTATGTGGAGCATCTGGTTCATACAAATGGTATCTCCGTGTGACCACGGCCTCTGACTGAAAGTTCGACGATGTCCCTGCATCCTCTTTCAAGCTGTTAAGGGAGGGCTGCTGCCTAATGAGAACCAGCCTTAAGGGCAGAGAGTTCTCAGCATGGCTGGATGCGTGTTAAAAGAAAAACAGACTACCCGTGCCAATAAACATTTACAAAAGAAAACTGAGAACAATGGGAAGCTTATCAACAACAGCCTCCACCCTATCCCATCAGAGAATATTTTCTTAGACATTATGATTCAGTTCCCAGAACCTTAAGCTCCATTTAATATGCATGTTGAAATATGTTGGATTCCCCCCCCCCCCTCTGAATTCAAAGAAAGCAATGAAAAACAAATTATGAAATTTGAAGCACTGTTTCACTGCTGGCTGTACCCTCAGCCTTCAGAGATTTCCTAATAACTGAAGACGTCACTACTGTGAGAAAGTTGACATTTAAGAAAGGGGGGGGGAATGGAAAGAAGTTAACTCTTACATGACAAAATATTTGTAACGATCTTCCAGCTGTCTTCATCTTACCATATACAGTCTATATGTTTTTGTATCAGTTCTTTCCACAGTCATGCGGATATCGCCTTTTTTGAAAAAGTTACTTAGCATGGTTGGATCAGGGGGAATGCTGTGGACAATAGTTTATCCTGATTTCAGTAAGGCTTTTAATAAGGTTCCATATGATATTCTTGTTGACAAGTTGGTAAAATGTGGTTCGGATCCTATTACTGTTAGGTGGATCTGTAACTAGTTGACAGATCGCACCCAAATAGTGCTTGTTAATGGTTCCTCATCCTCTTGGAGTGGAGTGATAAGTGGTATGCCTCAGGGATCTTCCTGGGCCCTGTGTTGTTCAACATCTTTATAAATGATTTGGATGAAGGAATAGAGGGGATACTTATAAAATTTGTGGATACTAAATTAGGAGGGGAAACGAATTTCGATAGAAGTCAGAGCCAGGATACAGGCCAGAAAACTGGGCAAAAACTAATAAAATGAATTTCAACTGAGATAAATGTAAAGTACTGCATTTGGGTAGAAAAATCACTTATAGCATGGGGGAGACTTGTCTTGGCAGTAGTATGTGTAAAAAGGGTCTAGGGGTCTTAGTTGACCATACACTGAACATGAGTCAGCAGTGTGATGCAGCAGCTAAAAAAGCAAATGTGATTTTGGGCATATCAGTAGAAGTATAGTGTCCAGATCACACAAAATGATGGTTTCACTATACTCTGCTTTGGTTAGACCTCACCTAGAGTATTGTGTTCAGTTTTGGGCACCACAGTTTAAGAAGGATGTAGACAAGCCATGGGGATCCCTTCCAACTCTATGTTTCTATGATTCTATGATTTCCAGGTCAAATCTGAAGTGATGACATAGCATTGGTGTGACACTAGTCCCCTCTCCATCCTGCCCCCTCCAGCAAGCGCTGGCTAGATGAATAAGGCTGCCAGCAGGAGGTCTCGCACTGAAGCAGGAGGAGACCTGGCAGCCCTAGGAAAGTGCCACATTGGGGAATGGTGCTCGGAAGACATGTCAAAAAGCCATATGTGGCTTCTGAGCCACTGAGAATCACTGATAGAGATTTTTTAACTGCTGGTCCCTGTCCTCTGGAAATCTGAGATGAAGGATGCTACATTGCTTCTAAGTTTTGTAGAGAATGTAAGGCTTCCTCTTCAGCATTTGGCTGAGGAGTTTTAATGTTACAGAGTAATGTTTTACTGTGAATGTTGGTGTTTCAGCTGTTCCTTTATGGGTGCAATTGTATTCTAACAGCCCATTCCTGAAAATTTGGGCTGAAAGTCTTTAGTGTAAGTGCATGTAAAACCATGATTACACACACTCACGCTGGCGGAGAGGCCAGTCTCGCTGGCGGCCGAGTGCCGCGGTACTGTGCCTCGCCCCTCCACCAGTGCAGCCTCTCCGTGGTGCAGGCCACGGTGTAAAGAGGCCGCGCCGGTGCAGGGGGGCGTTCCGGGGGTGGGCCAGGGGGAGGAGCCGCCGGTTAGGCGGCTTCATATCCTGGTTACGCCAGTTACGCCGGCGCCAATTACGGCGGTGATGCATCTGCTTTTGAGCAGGCGCAACCTCGCTGTTTTCAATGGGGCTTTTAGCCCCGGTAAAACAAGAAAAAAAGCCGCAAAATGGCGTTCTTTTTTTGTTTGTTTTACGGCGTGAGCGAATCGGCTTAGGAAGAGGTGCCGCTGTGCCTCTTCCCCGCCAACTCAGCACACCATTATTTCAGGTATGGGCTGTAACTTACTCGCAAGCTGCTTTGATATCAGGATAAAGCAGTATAAAATATTGTAAATAAACACAAGTGTAACGCAGCCCACTGAATTAAGTTATAATGATTGCAGGTGAAGAAGTCACACATATGTGGGAGCTTCTACATGGTGAGGCCTAACTTTATAAATGATTTCAACATCTGCGTTAGCACTGGCTGAAATGACTACGGCATTCTTCACAAGGGAGACAATGAAGGAAAGCATCATGTAGCAGGAAGTAGTGCTGGTGATTCATGAGTCGCTGAAACTTTCTTCCTTTTCTGTGAGTAACAACTGTTGACTCAGAGAAGTTGTAGCTTGGAAAAAACTACTAATTAAAAACGACTTCATACCCTTAAAAGGCTTCACTCCATTCCCAGCCAAATGTCTGTATATCGTACAATTCTGCTAGAATCTCCATTCTGTAGTAATTAATCCTCCATTCCTAAATAGCTTTTAATGTGATCCAGGAAATAATTGTAACTGACAGCGTGTATATCCAGTGGCGTATAGTTCAGACAGGAGAAGCTATTCCATAGTTAAAGAAGAGCTACCTCTTTGAAAAGCTTGACATCACTCTTCTTATTGATGCTTAAAGGATTCCCTCCTTTGTAAAATATCAGGGGATTAGATAATTGAAAACATTATAAAGGCTTTTTAAGAAAGTGGAGGCGTGGCCACCCAATTACTCTGTTGGCTCCAGACCAACAGCATGAATGCAGCTTGCCCAGTAAAGTGCTCTGGATCATGGTGTTGCTATTCAAATCATGTCCTTATCATGGCTGCCAGACTTCTAAATTGTTGGAAATAATGAGTAATTTGTAAGGGCCATATGGCAGCCAGAATAAACCGGGGTCTCATGGCACCTTAAAAACTAACAAGATTGTATTTCGGTTTAAGCTTTCATGGATTAGAGTCCACTTCTTCATGCATCACTAGTGACCGACAGCCCATTCTCTCTCATCAGCTTTGGGTAGCTGGTCAGACACCCCCTAGCCTGAAACCACTTCTTACTAACAAGCGCAGACCCCTAGCAGAGACACAAGCCCAAGAACCTGGCCATGCAAGAAATCAAAACACCAACTTTGTCACCATATACATTTAGGCAATACTGTTGCAGGACCTCAATCAACAGTATTGCCTAAATGTGTTGCCTAAAATAACATCAGTATACCATCTTGTGTATATTCGCTTGTCCATGCTCATCTTCTAACATGATATCTGCCATTATGTGTCAACAACAGAGCTGTCAGTTTTCCCTCTAGGGAGTTTCCTGGAGTGTTGCGGGACATGGTGATGTCACTGTTGGTTTTTCAACCAGGAATGGCATTGCCGTTGCACAATGCCGTTTTGGCCTGTCAGCACAATTTGAGCCTTCTGCCAGTTGCCAGCCAAGGCTGGTAACCCTAGTCAACAGTACACCTCTATTATCTACATAGGTCAAACAGGTCAGTCTGTATATAAAAGAATGGACACAAATCTGACATTAAAAATACAATACTCAGAAACAATGGGAGTGCATTTTAGTCTACTGGGATGCTCTATATAACATGAAAGTCACAATTCTTCAACAAAAGGGAGACTCCATTGTGAAACTGCTGAACTGGGATTTATCCATAGGTTTCATACAACTTCCCCTTTTGGGTTAAACTAGGATTTAGGATTTTTATGCCACTGGGCAACCCATTCCTAAAGGGGGGGATAGATCCACGGTGGCTGGGAGTAGTGGAGCTGCGCCTCCTCCTCCGAGGCTTCCCGGCCGCCACAAAGGGAGAAAAAAGGGGCTTTAAAAATAAAATAAAGAAAAAAGGTTGCGCAACTCCGCCACCACTCAAGGCGGCATTCCTGGGGGCCGAAAGGCCTGTGGAAGCTGCCTAAAGGCAGCTCCACTCCCGGGAACACCCCAGGAACCCCTCCCCCACACTGGCATGGCTGTTCTCTTCCAGGATTTAGTTCCTTAGAGTGGCTACGCTGGCAGCGGGAACTGGTGGAGCTCCGTGCCTCCCGGACGCTGGTGAGGGTGCCACTTTATCCCACGATAAAGTGGCACCTATGCCATTTCGGAGTCATGCGGGCTTTGAAGGAGGTTAACCCCCCCCAGCCTAACTGTTTTAACAAAACTTGCCATTTCTTAACCTTTACAGCTGATAACTAGCTTAGCTTAACTAGTGAATGATTTCTGTTTTTCTGCCTGTTCAGATTTCCATTTTATATAATTACACTTCACTCCATACATCCTAAATTTCATTACTCCTTGACACTGCTATTTGGGTTTTCTTTCCAAAACTACTACAAAAAATGGGGGCAAAGCAAGGTTCAATTCACATTTTAAAAAATTACTTCATTTATGTTCCATTTTTCCTCCCAATGGAGCCCCAAAGTGGCTGACATCATTCTCCTCTCCTCCATTTTATCCTCACAACAACCCAATGAGGTAGGCTAGGCTGAGAGTGTGTGACTGGCTCCAGGTCACCCAGCAAGCCTCCATGGCAGAGCAGGGATTCAAACCTGGATCTACCAGAGACTCTAACCCAGGGGTGGGGAACGTCAGGCCCGGAGGCCATTTAAGGCCCACTAAATCATTTGGTCTGGCCCTTTGTGGATCCTGGCAGATCTCTAGCTCAGAAGGATCTAAGACTGGTGATCCGCCCCCTCCTGCGGACAGTAAGAGCCTCTGTTCAAGGCAGATGTGAGTTTTTTTTATCGAGAAAAGGAACCTTTTCCCCCTTGCAGAACAGTCGTTGGCTATGGAGCTGCTAGGACAGCCCAAGAAACTGTGTTAACCCTTTTCCACCCAGGCCATGGAGAAACGTATTCCCTCTGTACTACAAGAGGGCTGGGGGCGGAAATGGTGACAATGGAGGGGTTAAAGGAGGCAGGGACAGAATGTGTGTGTGTGGGTAGTTCTTAACCAGTGTGTCCTCATTTCATCCCTGCAGGTAGAGGTAGCAGGAGCCGGCTGTAGAATCTGGCCCTGACCATGTGGAGCAGGAGCTAGGGCTGTTGAAAAAAAAATTCAGTAAAATTCGGATTCGGGAAATGCCAAAGTCCGAATTCCTCCGCTTAGGTCCGTGCAATTCGGCATGAGGTCCGTAGTTCGGGGAAAAATTCAGCCGAATAAAGCCATTAAAATCAAAACCGCACCTTTCCGCGGCTCCGGGGGGGCATTTTTGGGGGTAGAGATCCCAAACTGTCAGCGTAGCTTCAAAGGACCCTTCTTGCAATAACCCCCAAGTTTTGTAAAGATTGGATCAGCGGGGGCTGAGATATGGGCCCCGAAAGGGGTCCCCCTTCCTTAATGTGCATTTGCAATTAGCAGAGCTTGCCACCCACTGGAAGCTCCCAGCCCCAACAAACAGCTGAGCTGCGGGGAGCAAGGGCGGGGCAGGTGCAAAGAAGTTTGCAAACCATGCAAAGCAACACAACCATGCAAACCATCATGTTTGCAACCATGCAAAGCAACACAACCATGCAAAGCAACACGTTTGCAACCATGCAAAGCAACACCTGACGCCTGGGAGTTTGCAAACCATGGAAAGGGACAGAGGCATGCTAGCTAAGCATAAGGAGCAGGAGGGGGTGGGATTTCCCCTTTTGCATCGGACTCGGGACCAGGCAAATGCATTCTTTAAGTCACAATTTGAAAACAATTTTTGAGCAAGCATCAAAATAGACCTAACTGATCTTATGAATGAGGGAAAACCTGAGGACACACAACTGAAGCCCCCCCTCAAACCAGGGAGAGAGAGACTCGAGGGGGCACACACACCCCAGACAGGATGGACAAAAGCCCCCTTTGGCTTCCCCCCACCCACAGAAACTGCTCCCTCCCCACACACACACAGACTCTGCTTCCTCCCCACACACACACAGGAGAAAAATTATAGATTAAAGCCCCCAAAGGGGTCTTACTGTGGATGTCTTCTGTTCCATCAGGAGGGACTTGGAGGACTGGGTAATCCAATACGGTTCCATTTAGGCACGGGAGGTTTTGCCTTGGATTTGCCACTGTCGAGATGCACACAGGATCGGCTGATCCCATTCATCCCAATAGGGAAAAGGGGGGGCATATCTCAGCCCCCGCTGATCCAATCTTTACAAAACTTGGGGATTCTTGCAAGAAGGCTCCTCTGAAGCTACGCTGAAAGTTTGGGGGCTGTACCCCCAAAAATGTGCCCCCTGCAGCCATGGAAAGGAGCGAATGTGCACAAGCACCCTCCCACGGGGATTTCTCTCTCACACAAACAGATACTTTCTCTTTCTCTCCCCTGCCGGGCCGCGCAGCAGCTGGGCTCATGCACTCAATCACGACTGATTGGCCAGAAGAAGACCCAGCTTGGCCACCGATTGGCCGGGGGAGAATGCTGCTTACTAACTGACTGTTATGCTGCTGCGCCGAACCCCGAATTTGCCAAATTCATTCACCAAACACCCCAAACTCGCTGAATTCGGCTCCCCATTTTCCCGCCTTTTTTGAGTTCAATTTCATCCGAACTAAAAACCGCCGAATCAGGGGAAACTCGGCTGTTTTTTGGTTCTGGACGAACCGAATCGACAGCCCTAGCAGGAGCAACTCCAGCGTGCTGCTGGATGGCTATGCCCTGCTGGTGCAACAGACCATCCTGTGCCATCAGGTGGGCGAGGTCGCCACCGTTTGGATGCCTGCTTGCCCATGTGTGTGTGTGTGTGGGGGGGGGTCATCTGGGGCAGCTGCCTGCTTAGGGCTTGGTCGGCTAATTTTTAAGTTGATAATTTTGTATGGCCCACGAATGATGTTATAAATATCCAAAGGGCCTTTGGTGGGAAAACGATCCCCCACCCCCTGCTCTAACCACTATACTGCACTGGCTGTCTCATAGTGTCTAAAGAAGTGGGCTCTAGTGCTAATGCAATAAAGACTTGATGATGTTTCTTTTCTTTAGTCTGCAGCCGACTAACACCCCCACCCTTTCAGAATTATAGCAGCCAGACACATTATTGATACACATGTCTATTCTTATTTAGAAGACATTTTAGCTATAGACAATTTTAATGGGAACACAGCGCCAATGAAAACTTGCTGGTGCTTGCAGTGGAAGTCAAGAGAAAGAGGAGGAAGTGACAAGCCCAAAGTGCTGTGGTTAAACAGGCTGGAGTTTCTATTATGGTTGTTAGGTTGACCTAGATATATGCCAAAGTAAATAAGGGCAGGAACACTAGTGCTGCTGTATCAAACTCATAGCTGTTCTGACTGGGAATATATTGGGAGGAGCATTGTATCCACCTAAGAGCTCTGCTTATTGCCAGTATTATTTCCCTTCTAACAGGAAGGTTTTGCCTTGGATTTGCCGCTCTCTAGATGCACATTTTCCCCATCCGAATTCCCAAAACTCTGCATGGAGGCTTTTTTGAGTTTTGAGAATTTGGATTGGAAAAATGTGCATTCCAAGAGCAGCAAATCCAAGACAAAACCTCCCATGCATAAATGGCCGTAGACTTCCAGAAAGAGAATTATTCAGGAGTCCATTGGCACGTTAAAGACTAAAAAAAATTATTTCATCACAGGCTTTCATGTGTTAGGGTTCACTTCATCAGATGCATAGTAGGTCCATCCAAAGAAGCCAAATTTGCAGTTAAAAAAAAAATGTGAGGAGAAATTTCAGGGAGAGGCCAGTGTAAAACAAGAACCAACCAAAGAGGAATGAATCAATTCAAAGTGGGTTAGAAGTACTAATGGTTGATACATAGGCAAGATAGGATAAACACAGAATCTAATTAAGGCAAATTTAGTTTGAGACATGTTAAGTGGATTCAATAGGCCAATACAGAGACCATACAAAGGTAGTTTCAGCGGGGTAAACTTGTTAGTCCATAGTAGAAGAACAAAATTTGAGCCCAATATCAACTTAAAGAACAACAAAATTTTCTAGGGGTATAAGCTTTTATGACTCATAGCTCACTTTGACAGATACCTTACCTTAATTAGATTTGTAGATTTTCCCCTAATTAGATTCATATGTGATGAAATGAGATTTGAGTCACAAAAGTTTATACTCCTGGAAAATGTTGTTGGGCTTAAAGGTGTTAATAGACTCAAATTGTCATCTTGCTTTTGTA
This sequence comes from Euleptes europaea, assembly GCF_029931775.1. Taxonomy (NCBI): domain Eukaryota; kingdom Metazoa; phylum Chordata; class Lepidosauria; order Squamata; family Sphaerodactylidae; genus Euleptes; species Euleptes europaea. Next base: position 81,649,465 of record NC_079315.1, on the reverse strand, counting down.
TGAAATCTTTAAAGTATCTTATCATGGTTCCCTCGTACTTTCTTCACATATGCTTGTGTCTGCTGGTAAGACAGGGCAGTTAAACATCTGGAGTTGTGCCTAAAACACAGGGATGGTAAAAGACCCAGGGCTTTCTAGGCCAATCCCAAAGGGAAATTTCTTCTTTGCCTTGCTGTATAAAACTCCAACCCACTCCCAAACCAGGCATCTGTGATAATGGAGGAAAAGAACAATTACTTCTCTTCCTTTTAACCCAGCATTGCTTTGGATCCTTTAGAAGAGCCCTTATGGTTTTAATCACTTCCACATTAACCTGTTTTGCCTAATTGTACCAGTTTACAAATATAACATGAAAATACAGGAAAACATTTCACTCTCCCACCTAGGGTTGCCAGGTCCTTCTTCGCCACTGGCGGGAGATTTTTGGGGCGCAGCCTGAGGAGGGTGGGGTTTGGGGAGGGGAGGGACTCCAATGCCATAGAGTTCAATTGCCAAAGTGGCCATTTTTCTCCAGGTGATCCGATCTCTATCGGCTGGAGATCAGTTGTATTAGCAGCAGATCTCCTGCTAATACCTGGCAGTTGGCAACCCTACTCCCACCCCTTTGCCAACACACACAATTGTTGTTTCTAATCCTATTCCAATATTCTCTTTCATTTGGCAAATCTTGACCTGTTTTTCTGGAATGGATTTGAAATGAACAGACCTCTGATTAGTTTACTTCGTTGTTTGTACATAAGGATAATTAATGATATAACTACAGCATTGGGATTACTGTTTACCAGCAATCTGATTGCCAATTACTTATTTAGTCTAATTACTAGTGCAAAATGTTAAGAAAAAATCCTGATTTTAAAAACACACATGGATATTTGGATTCTTTCTTTAGTCAGTAGCCTTAACAGAATTGGGAGACTAGGGAATAAAATCCCACCCCTTTCCACCAAACACATATGGTATAAAACATGTATGTAGGGGAAATCAAGTGTGAGGGTGAGCAAAATATATTTTGCAGAATGCACATAGCCCCTAAGATACCTCTCAGTGGTCTTTAAGCTCTTCATAGAATACAAAAAGCAGCTTCACATCACATAGAAATCATACTTCCCGTTAGGGTTGTATGGGTTGGGAAATACTTGGAGATTTTTGGGGCAGAGCCTGAGAAGGGCAGGGTTTGGAGAGGGGAGGGACTTCAATGCCATAGAGTCCAATTGCCAAAATGGCCATTTTCTTCAGGGGAACTGATCTCTATTGGCTGGAGATCAGTTGTAATAGCGGGAGAGATCAACCCTACTTCCCATTCTAGCTCTGTGATGTATAAAGAGCTGTCATCCATCTCACATACTTGAAGGCACTCGCCAAGAAGACCTCTTTGACTGCATTCCCCTAGTTAATGTCTACTGAATGTTTAGGAACATAAACTGTCTGCCTGACCCAAGCTGATAAGTTTCTATGTCCACAGGTGTCTGCTTTGAGTTTGAAGGGGCTCAGATATGACAGGCATTGCCCAGGGAGGCAAAGTTCAAATTCTAAAAACAGCAACCAAAACCAAAAGCAGGCAGCATATTCCATGGGAGGCAATTCTGAAGGCAGAAGTGTGGGGAAAAGAAAGCAGGAGCTCAGCCTGGTAGCATCCTTTCAATCTAGGACAAGTGGCTCAGACTGAAGACCTTTGCAGATTTTGGCTTTTATAGGGCTTTTTGGAGTTGTGTTAATCCTTGAGGTTAGCTGAAGGAGGAGAGCTCATTTGTAGTAAAAGCGGCATCCTTGAGAAACACTGCTCCAAGGCCCATGAGCCTGGAATTCATAAATTATATATGGAATAATTCCTAGTGATGTGGGGAAGTACTACCATGGGTACTGCTATTTGACATCACTAGATCCCATCCCATGACATCACCAGGCCCCACCCCATGAGTCTCTAGGGTTTGGAATCCTAAGGACCTAGAAACTGTGCAGGAAGTAAGGCGTCAGAGTCTGGCTGCTGGGACCCCTTCAAAAATAGCGCTTCCTTAATATTTTGCACCTTATCTGCTTAACAGTAGAAAACACTGGTGTCACCACAAGCTAGTTCAGATATCAAATGTGAAGCAATGAAAACCAGCAGGCTTTAAGCACACCAATCCGAGCAATGGATTGCAATTGCTCTTTGATACATGGTCTTTGATCCATATCAGGCAGAGTGGTAAAATCAGATGTTATTTAGATAACATGCTAATTTGCTGAACTTTTGCTATATGATTCCATGTCAGGTTTTATAAGCTTCTATACAGCTTTTTAAAGTGGATTTTTTTTTCTTGAAGGAAGTCACCTCACAAAAGTTTATAGAAAGTGCTGTGCTTTATTTACTTTGGGAACTCTAGTGCTCACTAGGTTAATACACTGCCAGGGAGGAAAGAAAGGACAACATTCATCTTCAAGATCAGAATGAATAAATTTATAAACAGTAAGTTTTAATGACAAAGTTGTCAGGTACATAAACGGAGAGGTCATGTATGTCTGGAGGTGTGACATACCCTGCAGAGAGTGTATTGATTTTCACAGGCTTCCAGGATAGATGAAAAATAGCACACCCTGACAACATTTGGTAACATTTTGAGTAAGTAATTATGACCCTTGTACTGTCGAATGTGGAGTTAATCTATGTCAGGAATTTCCAACCTCTGTATTCCCCCGAGAGTGGCCTGCTACTGTATCTTGCCACCCAAAGCAACTCCTTCCCAGACATCCAGTTTCTGTATTAAAATCAGAATCCCCCTAGTAGTAATGGCTTTATAGTAGTGGAGCACATGCATGCCTGGAACATCACACAGGGAATCCAAAGAATAGTGTACAACTGAAATCGGAAATATCTTTTACAATATTTTGAAAAGAATCTCTTTCACAATAAATGAACTTGCATTTTGCCACATCTTGGTTAAATTTGATAGAGTTGTCAAGAGCCAAATATAATTGCTTTGAGAACTGGGTTCAACGCACCCATTAGACAACTCTGTTCTAAGCAATAGGATAGAATCGACTGGATCTCTCTCTCTCTCTCTCTCTCTCTCTCTCTCTCTCTCTCTCTCTCTCTCTCTCTCACACACACACACACACACACACACACACACACACACGCACTTCCAGGGTTTTATTGTACATCAAATGGAACAGACTTTTCTCTGAAAAAATGGTGGATTTTTGGGGGGCGATAAATAAAGAACTAGTGGTTTTATGACAAAAGGAGAGACAGATTTCTGATAATCCCTTGACCATCCCTTCAAATAGTATTACTAACTACAAAGAGCATCACGGCATATGGAATGTGTCTCCTATGTACAATAAGTTTTTTATTCATGACATTCACTAGCTACTTAGAAGGGAGATGATCTTTTGGTAAGACTGCACTTAAAAGGACTGGGCGGTGCTTGAAGAAGTGAAGAAAAGCTGTGAGTCAATATACTTATTTTATTTATTTGAAGTAGTTCTATCCCACAGCTCTCAGTCAAATTGGTTTTCATGACTGCTTATGAAAGATCTAAATCCAAAGACGTTAAAACCAATACAGATATAATCATGTGATTTTTAAAACCCCGTCAAAATCCTAAATTCTAAAACCCAGCACACAAACTAAGCTTTAAGAGCAGGAACAGGTAAACAACAAAAAATGAGAATTACAAAATATTTCGTATTAAAAACAGCTCTAGATATATTAAAAAAACCTTGACATGTTAAAATAGGTGTATTAACAGTATCACCAATAATAAAAGTGGGCAGCATAAAATCTAGTGTTTCAATAAAACCAATAGTGAAAAATATCACACACTAAAAACCAATTACAAATCCACAAAATGTTTGGGCAAGTCAATCTGGCAGCCAAAAGCTCATAAGACTCAGAATCAGGCAGATAGTTTTGGGGAGGGCATTCCATCCACAACTTGGTGCCACAATCAGGAAAGTCCTGCCTCTTTTACACACCCATCTCATCTGACCGAGTGGAAATAGACTGAGCAGGGCCTCTGAAAAAGATCTCAGCTCACATGGGTGAAGTGCTGAAGGGAACTGCTCAAAAGCTTGAATTCTACCGAGTCTTCATCTTAAGGAGGCTGAGGGCTGGTTCAAAGCTGAACCTGAATTTTATAACCTAAGGATTTAAGTAGATGTGATGAGGAAGATACAATGAGATCAGGATCACCAGTTGATGGGTTTTTTTACTGCCACACCACCATAATGAGTTGTTAACTGGACTGAGAGAGCAGTGCTAAGGTATTTAACCCTTTCTTGGAGAGGAGAGAAGAGAAGCTTGGGAAGGAAATGTAACATGTGTTTGAGTTTGTTTTGATCTTGTCTGGAAATACACTTCAAAGTCACTAATCCCACACTAGGCACATAACATTAGCATGTTATTTAGATGCCTGGTAGCTTGATCCTATGAACTGCTATGCTATTGACATATAGGAAGAGGTACAGGGCATACTATACAATTTTAACTTTCATGACATTGCTCCAGTATTCCGCTAGGGTAACCGGACATGACCGTATAACTGAAAAGCAGTATAGACATATTGTAAACAAATACACCAGGGGCGGGGAACCTTTTTTCTGCCAAGGGCCATTTGGATATTTATAACATCATTCGCGGGCCGCGATTCTGGCCCTGCCCCCTTTAACCCCTCCATTGTCGCCACTTCCGCCCCCAGCCCTCTTGTAGTACAGAGGGAATACGTTTCTCCACGGCCGGGTGGGAAAGGGTTAACACAGTTTCTTGGCGGTCCTAGCAGCTCCATAGCTAACTCTTCTGCAAGGGGAAAAAAGGTTCATTTTCTCAGCAAAACAAACTCACATCAGCCTTGAATAGAGGCTATTCCTGTCCGTGGGAGGGGGCGGATCACCAATCTTAGATCCTTCTGAGCTAGAGATCTGCCAGGACCCATGAAGGGCCAGACCAAATGATTTTGCGGGCCTTATACGGCCCCCGGGCCTGATGTTCCCCACCCCTGAAATACACCAACATCACAGTGTTGGAAGCAACCATGATCACCACAGTGGTAGCACACGGCCCTCTCAGATGGATGAGGGGGAGGCTGATGAAGGGGTTTCAGGATGAGAGCAGGCTTACCTGAGCCAGCTACATTGATGCAAATCTATGTGACTAGCATATCACGATGGGGTTGCAACTTACGGGTATCAGGATGGAGGGTTTTATCACTGGCCATTCAACCACAAGCCATAGCGTGCACCATTACAGATTTCTATTTCTGTAGGCCCTGATTGGAAACTATGGGTATAACTAAAGGTACCTTAGCAGTCCTCCCTCCGATTGAGGTTAGCACATGATGTATATCGATTAGAACTGAAAGCTTGTGGTGACTATTACTATCTTACAAGAAAGCATTTATCACGTCTAATTGAGCTTATGGTGCTTGCTTTCTAACAAGATTTACTGGCCATTAAAGAAATCTGCTTTTAAAGCTCAGGAGGGGGGGAAAAGCTTCTAAGACGACATCAACCTGCAAGAAGATGTCTACTGTTAAGTGAGAATCTAATTATTCTAACCAATAAGCAGTGTTGTGTAGTGATTAGTTTGTCAGACTAGGATGTGGGAGATGAAGGTTTTTTTGTTTAGAAGAACCACTCTGCTGTGAAGCTTGTGGTATGACTCTGGGCCAATCTCTCTCTCTCAGCCTAACCTACCTCAAATGGTTGTTGTGAGAACAAAATGGAGAAGGGAGAACCATTATCGCCTTGGGGGAAAGGCAGGATGAAAATGTGACAGACAGAAGGATGAGCAGTGAGGTGTAGGAGGCAGCATACTGGATTTAAATAAACCACACCAAAAATCAGGGGAGTACAATCAAACGCTGGAGGAGGGAAATAATTAATCTACAAGCCTGGCATAAAAAATGTTTTTACCTGGAACCTAAACAATAACAGGTTTGTCACCAGGGAAGTTTATGGGGCGAAGGAGTTCCAGTGTCTTAGAACCACGACATAGGATGCCTTGTTTCTGGTGTCCTGCTTACCTTTCTATTTAGAAGAACTATTAGGGACAGAGATAAGCTAGGTTACTATTTGATACTGCTTTTTGTTTTTCATGTATTTTTATTCTGGCTGCTGTAGGCTACTGTTTACATTGGCTTTCTCTCATTTTATTTAAATATTTATATGCCAATTTTCCTGCCAGCCATGGTGGCTCAAGGCAGAGTAAAAACAGTTCAAGGCCAAAAACAGTTCAAGGCCAAAAGAGACAACAACAGTCAAGTCAAGTTTATTAATATGGTTGACTGACCAATCACTTGCCAACACACCAAACTTTCCCGACACAATAGTTTTGCACTGCAGAATCACAGACTGCCCGTACATATAAAGGTGTAAGGTCAATAAAAGCAACCCCTGGTTAAAATTATCACATTAAAATCGATAAAATTGTAAAATATTCTAGCAATCATTCTCTAATAAAGCTCTGCGTATTTTATTAGCAACAGTGCAGAACTTGACAGTTTGGAGTGTAAGCTGAGGGTCTTCTCCTAATGGGAGCTTTTTTGCCAAAAGCTCAACTGACTCATCAGGGAATTTACCAAGTAGGAGGGAAATAAGCTTTGATCTAACTTTGTGGTAGAATGGGCAACATATCAGTGCATGTTCAATGGTTTCAACATCCCCTGTTCCACACGGACATAACCTCTCTGATCTAGGGATCTTCTTATATTTCCCTTCTAAAACAGTGTACAACTTGCTTTTAGAATAGTATCTGGCAAGTGCTCACCTGAAAAAAAAAGCTTTTGGATTTTAATTGGATTTTATTTTTCCATGGGCCGTGTAACGTTTATATTTTGTGTTATATTTTTGTTATATCTGCATATGTGTTATGTTATTTCTGAGCTTGCTTCATCATGTATTCATAGTGCTCAGGAGTAGTACAATCCAGTCTGAAGCTGTGGAATCTCCCCCCCCCCTTTTAGATGGAGTTATTCCAACTTTGCCTGGTATGTCTCTAAGCATTAAAAGATCTAGTTTCCTTAACAGCATACTTCATGTTGTGGTGGGCAGGATATCAGCACAGGTTTGGAAGGGGCTTGATACTTCTGAAAAAGATGCAGGAGCTAGCTAAATTAAGGGCTTGCTTAAAAAGGAATACGTTGTCCCCCCAAAACAACCCTCACCCGCTTTCAAAATTGGTGTTTTGCTTCTGTTTCCTATCAGCGGTACTGAGAAGCTGCGAGAAGTCCTGTCCTGAGTGGTATCTGGGATGATTGCACTAACCAGCTGCTTTTGGCTACCCTTGCAGTAGGCAGATATGTTAGGAGTCAGATGACACAGAAAAAACACACGAGAGCCTCAGAAACTGGTTCAAGTAAACATGACTTGGCTGCTGTCAGCAACCCGTTGTGAAACACCATTACGTAGCATGTTAACAGAGCATTTAAATTCTCTTTGGCTTTGCGCAAATTAAATCATTTTGGAGGCTTTGAAAGAATAGCTAGAGCAATCATTGCCCATGATAGACATGTTCGTTTTTCTGTCCTTTTCATGTCTCTCCACAAATCCGGGTTTCTTGAAAAGCTGGACTTAGCCCTCAATAGTACAACCAGTTCTGCCACAGCAGATGTCCACATAGTTGTTTGTGGGCACTTACTAGGCAGTGCCCATGAGAACAGTGGTGAGAAGTACACTCTGTTCCTTCCATCCATGCTTGGAGCAGTCGATATCCTTTTTTCTTAAAGATTTTTAAAAGTATGGTAAAGAACACGAACAGATCCGCTTATCCACACAAGCATACAAGTAGCCTTTTAAGAAGAAAAGGATCCACCACAGCAGTGTTCGACCATTTCAAGTATCTTGTTTGGACCAATTGAGCTGACTAGATAGGGTTCCCAGGTCCCTCTTCACTACCGGAGCCTGAGGAGGGGATGTTGGGAAGGGGATGGACTTCAATGCCCTAGAGTCCAATTGCCAAAGCAGCCATTTTCTCCAGGTGAACTGATCTCTATCGGCTGGAGATCAGTTGTAACAGCAGGAGATCTCCAGCTAGTAACTGGAGGTTGGCAACCCTATGACTGAACCGAAAGGGACCTGATGCTATTTGGTCAATGTTATCTTTCTGTTGGTTTCTGTGGGACTAGGAGAAGTAGTTCAAATTAGGGATTAGAGACCAGGAAAAGCGAGTGAGCTCTAAAAGGCGTTTCACCCACAAAGCCAAGCACTCCACCTCCGTCTGTTATGTGAGTTTGGATCCAGGCTAGTTCACGGTACGCTGAGGTGGAATTCACACAACTTGCTGGGCCATGACAATACAAATTAGTAGTGTTGCCTATGCTGGTAAGATTTGAGGCAAGTGCTGGAAGCATTTCAGGGCTAGCAACTTCCGTACCAACTTCTGTACCAACCCTGGCGGTGAGTTCCCACAACTGCGCTAACATAGGACCAAGTCCTATGAGAAAAGGTTGAAGGAGCTGGGTATGTTTAGCCTGAAGAGGAGAAGAGTGAGAGGGGATATGATAACCATGTTCAAGTACTTGAGGGGCTGTCATATTGATGGTGCCAAGTTGTTTTCTGTTGCCAAAGAAGGTTGGACCAGAACCAACGGGTTGAAATTAAATCAAAAGAGTTTCCGTCTAGACATTAGGAAGAATTTTCTAACAGTTAGAGCAGTTCCTCAGTGGAACAGGCTTCCTCGGGAGGTAGTAAGCTCTCCTTCCCTGGAGGTTTTTAAGAAGAGGTTAGATGGCCATCTGTCAGCAATGCTGATTATGTGACCTTAGGCAGATGATGAGAGGGAGGGCATCTTGGCCATTTTCTGGTCACTAGGTGTGGGGGGGAGGTAGCTGTGAATTTCCTGCATTGTGAGGGGGTTGGACTTGATGACCCTGGTGGTCCCTTCCCACTCTATGATTCTATTCTATGATTCTATATAGTTAACAGCAACAAATACTTTAATGGGGTGGGTGAAGAGGGAAACTTCGTTCAAATAGGGGTGAGAAATAACAACTGGTTTCCAAGAAGTGAATATTTAACTAGATTTTTTTGTGCTTGACAGATGAGCAGTAGGAACTTATTTCTTTATTTAGATATTTATACCTTGCTTTTCCTCATCAATGTGGACACCAAGACGGCTCACAACATTGTTCCCTTCTTCCTTTTATCCTCACAATAGCCCTGTGAAATAGGTCCAAGGCCACCCAGCAAGCTTCCCTGGCAGAGTGGGGATTTGAACCTAGGTATCCCAGATCCTAGTCCAACTCTGGCCATTTCCGCACAGGTTATGTGCCCCAGGTTCAGTGCTGTTGGAAAGTGGTTTTTCCCCCCTTACTTCCTTATGGCATTTAGTGCATTTGAGGTTTCTGTAGCTTTCTTCTGATCTTTCCCAAACTTTATTTGCTCTGAAGTTTTGGCAAAGGTTGCAGTAAAGCCTGGATGGCTGCTGTGTGGGTTGGGAAGTTTGGATTTTCCTGGTCTTGCCCATGTGGCAGCCATTTTCCCTACAATGGCTATTTCCTCCCCCGCTCCCGTTTCAAAGAAATTTGCTTTGAAACAGGACACATACCGGAATCCTGTCTTGTTGTGTTGTTATTATTTGTTGTGCTTTGCCATAACTGTTGTTATATATGCCTATAAGAATATTAGCAGCTGTGCCTAATTTCTTGCAACTAGAATCTTTACAAATTGCATAGTCTTTGTGAAGTAACAAATGACTAATACATAACAGTTATAAACTTCTTTGTGTTTTTGTGTTATTGGTTTGTATTTCTTTAAAATTCTTGAGCCATGGTGACTGCATACTTTTGATTAACTATAATATTGCAGCCCAAGTATATATATTTTTTTCCTACAATGGCTATTTCCTCCTCCCCCCCACCCCCCGTCACGTTGGAGGGCTTTTTGTTTTTTTAATCAACAACTCTTCTCAAGCTATACACTTCGAAGGCCTATTTATTTATGAAGAAAACCAAAGAAATGTGGCTCTACATAGGTTGGTCTTCGGAAAATGGCATGAGCAAAAAAAAAAATAAGTGTCTTGAATGCCAGTGTGGGGCTTTAATAAGCAATGTGCAAGACTATGGTGGGCCAGCAGGAATCTGTATTTTATTTGTTTAGTTAATGTCTGCATTATTATGCCCCCTTTGTTCTGCTTCAGCTTCCACTCAGTGATGCCAAAACAATTGAATTAAAGCCAATTTAGGCCCTTTGATGAAGCTGTAGTTCTGGCCGCCTGTCCAGAATAAGTCAATAATAAAACATCGGAAGTGGCTTCAATAACAGCCAACTGGAGCGCTGAGGGTCCATTCGCACCTCTGGAATACTGTTCATCATACTGGGCCTTGTGCTAAGTGTATGCCCATCACTATACAAATAATATAACATGCACGTCCAAAGAATGTACATGTATTTACATGTGTAATATGTTTGTGCATAATTAACTTGTGGAACTCCCTGCCCCAGGATGTGGTGGTGGCTGCCAACTTGTAAGGCTTTAAGAGAGGAGTGGACATGTTCATGGAGGATAGGGCTATCCATGGTTACTAGTCAAAATGAATACTAGTCATGATGCATAACTATTCTCTGCAGTATCAGAGGAGCATGCCCATTATATTAGGTGCTGTGAAACACAGGCAGGATGCTGCCGCAGTTGCCTTGTTTGTGGGCTTCCTAGAGGCACCTGGTTGGCCACTGTATGAACAGACTGCTGGGCTTGATGGGCCTTGGTCTGATCCAGCATGGCTTTTCTTAAGTTCTTTGGCTCCTATGGTCCTTGCAATCCGCCCTTTTAATGCACACAGACTATATGATATATGTTTGGTAGACACATCTGTAGGGAATGTGAAAGGCATCTATGCAATGTTTATACATTAGTAGAACATGTACATCAGCCTTTTGGGGTAGGAATAAATCCATATTTCTGAACACATGAAGCTGCCTTATATTGAATCAAACCATTGGTCTATCAAGGTCAGCGTTGTCTACTCCAACTAGCAGCAACTCTCCAGGGTCTCACAGGCAGAGGTCTTTCACATCACCTATTGCCTGGTTCTTATAACAGAGATGTTGGGGATTGAACCTAGAACCTCCTGCGTGCTAAGCAGATGTTCTACCACTGAGCCACAGCCTCTCCCATTTATGAATATATATGCATTCTTCACATTGTGTAATGTATCAGTGGAATACCTTGTTTTACTTTTTATCTTATAATAACATTCATACAGATCTATGACAATGAACTATCAGTAAAACTTTCGTGTTGCAGTACTGACCTACCATGCCGATCTCTCTTCCCGTACCCCAGGCCCCTCTCAACGTTCTCATGTAAGGATGGAAGGCCAGAGAAGTTTTGTGACAAGAGAACCCTCTTTGCCTCCTGTAGTCACGGCTTAGTTCAAACATGTCACAAAACCATGGGTCATTTTAACTACGGTTAGTTTGTAAAACCAGGATTTGGCTTCCAAATAATAATCCAAATTCCGGTTTGCCTTCTCATTTCCCTGGCTGGTATCCCAGTCTGCATTGTAGTGAAGGTCACCCAAAGCAGAATTCATCCAGTATATCCATGTTCTAGGGTTGCCAACCTCCAGGTACTAGTTGGAGTCAGAGATCTCCTGTGATTACAACTGATCTCCAGCTGATAGAGATCAGTTCACCTGGAGAAAAATGGCCGCTTTGGCAATTGGATTTTATGGCATTGAAGTCCCACCCCACCCTCCTCAGGCTCTGCCCCAAAAATCTCCCAATGGTGGCGAAAAGAGACCTGACAACCCTACCATGTTCAGATGTCATGCAAATCCACAGTAAGACTAACTATGGTTAATAAGCCAGCTTCAAACCAGACTCTTGTTTTGACAATCCCTAACTACCCAAAAGGGGTGGGTTCATAGAATCATAGAGTTGGAAGGGACCACCAGGGTCATCTAGTCCAACCCCCTGCACAATGCAGGAATTTCACAACTACCTCTCCCACACACACCCAGTGACCCCTACTCCATGCCCAGAAGATGGCCAAGATGCCCTCCCTCTCATGAACTGCCTAAGGCCATAGACTCAACATTGCTGAAAGATGGCCATCTAGCCTCTGCTTAAAAACTATTGGCTATTTAACTTACGGGAAAATTTCCCGGTGGGCCAGTTGCCCTAGAGGGCTGCTGAGGGCCAAGCCCAGCAACTCTGCCAGCACCTCAGGGGTCACTTGGTTGGGACCCTTCACTGGTAATTGGTATTAGCGCACCACTTGTCTCCTTCTGCACTGCGGCCATTTTGTGGGATGAGGCAAAGGATGAGCCAACGCCCATTTTTGATGCCACTGAGTTTAGTGGCCCCTGAACTGCTGGCTTGTAACACCACAGGGGCCACTTAGCTGGGCTTGATCCAGGGCCATTTTTGTTTACCAGTCTGGTCCTGCTACCCGTGGTTAGTGGGGTGGTCTGTATTTGGATGATCACGTTAACCATAGTTAGTTTAATTCAACTAGGATTTTGCATGATGTCTGAACCCAGCCAATATGACAGCACTTGAAGAAACTTAAATGCTACAGTAAATGTTCTAAGACTATTTTTCTATAGCTGTCAAGAAGCTAACTCATTAAAATGATATCTTGTGTCCACAAAATGTTTGATTAGGGGATCAATTACTTTGAAACTGAAAGGAAACAAAATATGTTCTTCAGACATATTTTTGCTAAATCAGTGATACATTCATAGGCGTGTGATGCTGATTACACTAACCACCCAGTTTCCCTTTACTTAAGGGGAACTGAAAAGCTGTAATGAAGAAATAATTTAGGTAGCTTTCCTTGGCAAAAGATGAATTTCTTCTGCAGCTTGTATGTTTTATGATTCACTCCCATAAAATGCCATTCAGTTCCAAAACTATCAGAGGTTTCACTTAATAGTATATGTATAATAGGATATGGTGGATGGAAACTATGTCACACAAATTGCTATTTAAAGTTCCTAGCTTTAAAAAATCAAAAGGCTCTTCTACTGAGAAAATGATGGGGAAATTATTTTAAAGGTGGAAAATCAGTCTTCACAAGCCCGGCTATAAAATTTCAAAGGGACCTTGATTAAAAAGGTGCACTAGGCTAATCTTCAAAAACGGCATGCCCTCGAATATGACCTTTAAATGCTTTTAGAGTACACAGCATTAATTTTTTCCAAGGTCCAGAGACTGCAGATCAAAACACACTCAAGGCCCAGACTTTGACAACTCTCCCCACCCCACAATTCCATGGCTTAAAATGGCAATGAACTTCAACAAGAATGTGTCCTGTGCGTTCCCCCCCCCCCCGCCCAAATGCAGATACAAGAGCATTATTTCACCTCCTTGGGAACTAATATTTTGCTAAGACCTTATTGGAACATACCACTGAATCCTGCAGGGCTGTGAGTTAGCATAGTTAGACTGAGATAGCATCAATGTTGTTGTTGTTGTTTTTAATATGGAGGATAGCATTGCCAATTTTGGATTGTGAAAGTCCTGGAGATTTGGGGATGGAGCCTTGGGAAGGTGGGCTTTGGGGGAGAGGAGGGATCTCAGCAGGGTATACTACCATGTAGTCCACCCTCCAAAGCAGCCATTTTCTCCAGGGGAACCTATCTTAGTCTGGGAGACTGGCAACACTACCCCCTGTGTGTGTGTGTACACATACACACACATATATAGAAGATGACATGTTTGAATGCTTCTCTTTGTCTGTCTGTCTGTCTATGCTGCAAGGTATATTGAGTCAGCATTGACTTCTCTGACTGGCTATGGCTCTTCAGGATCTCAACCAGCATCTGCTACCTGAGTTCCTTTAACTGGAGATGCCAGAAGTTAGATCTGGGACCTTTTGTATACAAAACATGCGGTCTACCACTGAGCCATGTAACTCCCCATCTCCAGTCTGAAGTATCATTTGACTCCAAATGTATAGATTGGGCTTAAATGTAGGGAGCCAGCGTGGGGTAGTGGTAAAGAGTGGTGGTTTGGAGCGGTGGAGTCTGATCTGGAGAACCAAGTTTGATTCCCCACTCCTCCACATGAGCAGCAGAGGCTAATCTGGTGAACTGGATTTGTTTCCCCCCTCCTGCACATGATGCCAGCTGGGTGACCTTGGGCTAGTCACAGCTCTCTCAGCCCCACCTACCTCATAGGGTGTCTGTTGTGGGGAGGGGAAGGGAAGGTAATTGTAAGCTGGTTTGATTCTTCCTTAAGTGGTAGAGAAAGTTGGCATATAAAAGCCAACTTTTCTTCTTCTTCATCTTCTTTGTCAACTTCTTCATCATCATCTTCATCATCATTATCATCACACCCTGTCAACTCTGTCTGCCTTTTGGTTAGCAAGAACTTTCTACATTGTTAGAGTCACAGGTCTGGAAGGGACTAAAAAGGCCAACAACTCTGCAGTCCTCACAGCAGATAATGGTAGTCTTGATTAATCATCTTCAAGTGTGGGCATAAAAAAAGGTCGTTATAGAGTTGAAAGGGCCTCACGGGTCATCTACTTCAACCTGCTGCTCCATGCAGAAAATCCAACACTAGAGAATGCCCAACAGATACACACTAAACCTCTGCATGAAGGGAGAGCATCACCCTCTGTAATTGGTTCCATTTTCAAGGTGGTGTTACCATTAGGACAGTTCTCTTCCCATTTCTCAGCAGCTTTCATTCAATTGTGCCAGTGTTCAAGGGCTCCATCACACTGTGTTTACATTTTTTTCTTCTTCTGTTTAAAAATGATCGTTGATATCTGAAAATTAAGCCGATTTGGCTATCTCAGTGTCCCACAAAATTATTACATGACCAGAATACAGTACAAGAAAACAAGATGCCAAATGATTGTGCCAAAAGTATACTTTGCTCAGCTAATAATAGCCTTTTCACTTGATTGCACCATCCTCAGTGCCTAGGTTAAAGTTTTCTTGGAAAAGAGAGGCATGGGATTTGATGCAGCACAGATTAGCACTGATCTAAACATTCTTCCAAGAGTACCACTACAAATGATGAAAAAGATAAGATGTGTTCTGCTAGGACTGCAGACGATGCTTATGATCTTGCGATGTCTGTGGGTTGCATGGTGCGCACATCCTTTCCACTAATGGTCGTACTTTCTTCCAGTCCATTGAGTCTTCCGCTGATTCTGGAGGAAGAGTCTCCCATACACCTGCTGAATCCAGTTGTATGTATATATGTGTAGCTTTCCCCCTATACTTCTTTTTCACTCATGTTCTTAACATGTTCTTATTTTGTTGCTTCCACTCCTTTTCAGTTAACTCCCCTTTGTGGGATTCATCCAACAGAAACACGGAAGTTAGAGAGACTGAACCTCTTTCTTCCTTGATGGATTAGCAAAATAGCAGTGTCAATCAGGTGCGGTAATTGTTGTCAGCCCATTAAATATATAAATAGTGCGGCTATTAGCAGCAAATGAAGTACATTTGACCATCCCCATGAATGTACCTCTGAGAATGCCTTTCATTTCTGTGTTATATTTATGTGAACAAGCTTCCACATACATTACATCACTTGAGTTTTAATGTAGCCTGTATGTATGCATGTATGTATGTATTAAAATATTTGTCCCTTGCTTTTTTCCTTGGCTCAAGGTTTTGTAGAAACCAAAAATAAGAACAAAATCCATGTAATACCTTTTATTAGTAGGGCCGCCAGCTCCAGATTGGGAAATACCTGGAGATTATGAGGGTGGAACCTGAAGAAGGCAGGGTTTGTGGAGGGGAGGGATTTCAACGGGGTATAATTCCATTGAGTCCACACTTTCTCCTGGTGAACTGATTTATGTCACCTGGAGATCAGTTGCAACAGCGGGAGTTCTCCAACCACCACCTGGAGGTTGGCAATCCTATTTATTAGGGCCAACCTAAATGACACAAAACTGACATGGCTGCCTACAACTTCTTAATATAAAAATGATTATGCGAGTAAGGGGAAGAAGATCCTTGTGGGTTTCAGCATTCAGTTTGTTTACTATACCCATGTGCTTCTAAGATATTTATTTGAATGCCTGAAATCATTTAGTCCTCTCTCCCCTGTTACTCTTGCCATTTGAACAGGATCCTAGAATAAGGAAACATCAGCTGTGAACATTATTGAGCTGCCAAAGTGTGTGAAAGTCAATGTAAGCAAGCAGACATGTGGTCCTGGCTGTGAGGACATAGTGAGGCATTTGGCATGTAAACTGCCATCAGCAACACCTTCCACATAAATCATATACAAACAGACAAATGACTTCCTTAGCAGGACTCCAAAAAGAAAGCTAGTCTTGCCCAAAGATGAACATTCATCCTCTTTTTGTCCCAGATATATGGCAATCGCTAGCCTATTCTGAAAATCACAACGAACCATCGTCACAGTTTCCTGATCTGTCTGTCTTGGCTCTGGACTGTGTTGGTGTAGGAAAATGTACATTGCACCACCCGTGGAAACACTCGGATACTTCCAGCATCATACTGAAGATCATGGCCAAATCAGTTCAGTCGACAATAATGAATACGTTGCTCTAGAAGCCAAGGCTTGTCCTTGCAAACACTTTGGCCTTCTTGAGTGACATTGAGGCTAGACAGCTAGCATCTGTTGCTTTTCAACATATGAAATGCCGACATGGTAAACAGGTCTTCTCTCAGCAGAGTCATTTCCTTACAGGGCACAATCAGACTTCTCTTAATGCATCTGCCTACATTTTATTGCCCCCCGCCCCAGCCATTTACTCCATTAATTGTCCTTCCTTCTTCTCACATCTTTGCTTGTCTGCTGGCTGCTGAGAGGATTTTTCTTTAGCTTCTAAACTTTAAAAGTAGCACACTCCCCAGGACCGCTTGCTTTCGCCATTGTCAACACTTTTCTATCATTGCTGGCGAAAAACACAAAATCCACCCCTGCTTTGTTTTAGTATTTGGGTAAAATTTCAGAGCATCTGCAAATAATCCCACAATAATGTTTTGATACCCCTTATTAGAAATGCCACCATATTTAGAAAGATCTATGAACCAGGGAAACAAAACATCTTCTTATAAGGTTAGAAAACACAACGTAGTGTCTGAGCCTGGAATGTCCTTGTTTGAACTCGTAAGGGCTGTGTCTTGTGTCATTAATAGACTGGAATCATATAGTGAGAGTATTGCTCATCCAGCGCTGGCTTTTTCGTAGCATTTGCAAGAGCCAGCGGTAACTTGTACTTGCAGGTGGAATTTGAAGGGAAGGGTATTTGCTGGGTGTTTCTCCTTTAGAAAAATAGTTCGTTCTATAATCTGAGGGTTCTTTTATCAGGCTCCAGATAACCCCTTTTTGAAAGAGAGGTCTGGTTTTCACAGTCTGCGGCTTGTTGTAGATTCCCAAGCAGCCAGAAGAACAAAAAGAGTAGGTTTTTATACCCCACTTTTCTCTACCTTAAAGAGTCTCAAAGCGGCTTACAATCACCTTCCCTTCCTCTCTCCACAACGGGCACCTTGTGAGGTAGGTGGGGCTGAGAGAGTTCTGAGAGAACTGTGACTGGCCCAAGGTCACGCAGCAGGCTTCATGTGGAAGAGTGGGGAATCAAACCCAGTTCTCCAGATTGGAATCTGCTGATCTTAACCACTACACCACACTGGTGT
Organism: Euleptes europaea; assembly: GCF_029931775.1. Lineage (NCBI taxonomy): Eukaryota > Metazoa > Chordata > Lepidosauria > Squamata > Sphaerodactylidae > Euleptes > Euleptes europaea. Next base: position 81,631,907 of record NC_079315.1, on the reverse strand, counting down.
AGTAAGTTAGAGTGTTGGACTGGGAAGACCCAGGTTCAAATCCATGTTTACCATGAAAATTGCTGAGTAGCCTTGGGCCAGTCATTCTCTCTTAGTCCACCCACAAGGTTGTTGTGAGGATAAAAAGGAAGAGAGGAACTATGTATGCCATCCTTAGCTTCCAGGAGGAAGGCTGGATTAAAATACACAAAATAAATAGAAAGCAATGGGGTTAGAAAGTTTCTTTGCTCCTTTTCACGAGATACAATATTTTTCTTCCCTCCGCTGCAGAAAAGTAAATTAAAGAAAAGGAGGGATGTGCTGAATCTATATCTTGTGTAACTCTCTGAGCAGTTTGGGAGCTGAATTTGAGGTCCCCTTTCCTTCTCACTCTATATTGGTTCTTGTTTTTTTTCCCATTTCAGAGTGCCACAATGTGAAAATGTATATGGCATCTACGAAGATGGGGAAAGGTAATCACCAACAAAAAAGGACAGTGAATTCTGCCACAAACATTAATGCATCCCCCTCCATTTATGAGGCTCTTGTCCTTTGGCTGTTAGTCTAGAGCTGGGCAGAAGATCAGCCAACAAAGAGAAAAGGCCTGCTTGGCACTCAGAAGCCTCCCCACCTTTCCTGTTTATGTCCCCCCCCCCCCATATTGTTAGCCACATTTGGTCCCCATTCGGGAGAAAAGTGGGATACAAATAAATAAATGTTAAAGATAGGGTTATTTTCCTGCATTTCCCTGATAAACCGCTTTCATTGTCCAAGGTCAAATTCAGCTTATTTCTCATAAAAGGCAAGATCTCAGTCATTGAAGAAGAGTTGGTTTTTATGTGCCGACTTTTTCTACCACTTAAGGGAGACTCAAACTGGCTTACAATCACCTTCCCTTCCCCACAACAGACAGCCTGTGAGGTGGGTGGGGCTGAGAGAGCTCTAACAGAGCTGTAACTTGCCCAAGGTCACCCAGCTGGCCTTGTGTGTAGGAGTGGGGAATCAAATCCAGTTCACCAGATTAGCGTCTGCGCATCCGCTCCTCATGCGGAGGAGTGGGGAATCAATCCCGGTTCTCCAGATCTGACTCCACCACTCCAAACCACCACTGGTAACCACTACACCAAATGTGTCTACTGCTATCCCATCAAGTGATGACTTGAGCTGTAACAATCTGAATAATTGTGAGCAGTTGTCTGAGAGCCCAGATCTTTGAGGCCATGCAAATGTTGCATTCGTTAAGGTAGATCCCCACCGCATGGGCTGGCTGGCTACTGAAAGGGAGTAGTGGAGGAACAAGCTCCATCATCCCCTTGGCTTGATAGCCTTGAGCTGAGACAAATTTGTTTTGCCATGGTCCTCCTGCTCTGAACCAAATGTAAGTCCATTCGGGCCTCTAAACCATCCAACCAAACCTATTTCTGCAGATTCTCTGTTTGAGACGAGCTCTTCCCTGCCCACCCTCCTCATTTTCTCACTGGATTCTAACTTGTATATATGAAGTTTTGTGATAGTTCATGAAAAGTTTGGGCCTACTCGCAATTCCAGTACTTGGTCCCCAAGAGCTGGTAGCTAATGCAGAGGTAGACATACAACAGTGATAGAGCGGAAGGCAGAGGATTGTAATTAAAAGGAATTATGATGGGAGCAACACTAAGGGATGGGGCAATCCTCAGCTAGATCCCTGACCTTGGCTGCCTCTACATCCAGGACCCAGAAGACCCCATAAGGTTTCCATCAGTCTTCACAGTGCAGAAGTGCTTTCAACACCTGACACCACTTGTGTTATGAAATATGTCCCGTCAGAAATACACAACCAGACACAATCTTGTGTAGCATTTGGCTTCTACTGAGCCATGATCTGCATTACACCCTGGCTCAAAAGATACAAGCCCGTCTCTAAAAATAGCACACAGTAGTTCTCAAGGTAGTATTTTGGCAACAAATGGGTTAGGTTAGGGTTATTTTTCCGCATTCCCCTGATAAACCACGTTCATTGTCCAAGGTCAAATTCAGGTCCAGGCTGCTGTTAAGGTTCTGCTAGCTAAGCAGGTTTCCATGAAAACCTCAGCATATAGTTCTGTACGTGGGGAAAACACAGAACAAGCATCCAGGAGAATTCACAATAAATGGGAAGAATAAGCCATGCATCTCTTCTTATAATGGAACATGCTTAAGGTTGTTTTCTTTGCTGCCACCCACTGTATTGGCTATGACTGACTGTGGTTACAAACATGACAAATTAATACAAAGCTTTGCACTTTTAAAAGACTGTTTTTGAAGACAATGTTCAGTTTTGTCTGCATTGATGCCTTTCAAAGAAGCATGCTGTTGTTGTTTTAAACAGCTTCTCATCTGATAAGCCTTTCCCAGAATATCCTCCCACATAAAGAACTGTTAAATTCCTAGTGCACAAGGCAGTGAAATAGGACCAGTGCAGTGCCAGATCAGGTCAGGCTGCTACGTGGTTGCTACACAGCATAGTTTCTTTTACTTGTTTGCCAGTGTTCTCATAGGGCAATAGAAATTAGCACTTAGTAGTTGTTTTTAAGTGAGCGCTCATGTTTTGTGGGTGCAAAGTTGCGCTGATACAAAACGGAAAGGGATGCATGTGGGATTGTCCACTCCTACTTTGGCCACCTCCATGCATGACTTGTGCAAGGTATGGTGGCATGGTGCAGTGATGCATCCCACAATAACCTCATTGCACCACCCTTAGGTGTTCCACTGAAGCAAAGCCCTCTGGGGTACAGTGAATCACCCTCAAGTGCAGAGCTCTGGGATGTTTGCTGCACCAAATGCAACACCGTGAGGTACGGCATTCCATTGGTGGGATGCCTCTGCCTACCTTGACTACAATTTGTTAGATCAGGCTGCTTCCCCCTCCCCAGGGGGGTTGCAAACCTCCAGGTATTAGCTGGAAATCTCCTGCTAATACAACTGATCTCCTGCTGATAGAGAGCAGTTCACCTGGAGAAAAATGGCTGCTTTGGCAATTGGACTCTATGGCATTGAAATCCCTCCCCTCCCCAAACCCCACCTTCCTCAGGCTCCACCACAAAAACCTCCTGCCGGTGGTGAAGAGGGACCTGGCAACCTTCCCCCGCCCCCGGCAGGAAGCAGCAATGAAACTGATACAATATGCATTATGACACTGTTGGTTTAAACACATTGTGCTATGTATCTAGAATCTGTTGTTTTTTGACCTATAATTTTACTGTATTTGGCTATAAGACAGATGAATACAGAGCCTTATGTAATGCTCTTGCGTGATACTTACAGAATTCATAGATATTTGAAACTCACCATTTTGCAAAACTAGCGTTCTTCTGGTATCTCACTAGTCAAAACTATTTGATTATTAATATTTCTACCCTCATGTAATCAGTACGTTTCTGACAGGCATCCCAATATTGTGATCATGGATTTAAGCATCTGTTCCTTCAGTTACTCTCTCAGCTACTAAGAGCCGGATGAGCATAAGAGCTCTCTCGTCATATTAACCACAAGAAGTGCACTATGGCCACAGGGAGCAATGAAACGGCAGTGGAATGGGTAGATAACATACATGAATACTCTAACAGTAATACATTTTCGGGCAAGAAGCACGGATAATTAAAATATTACAGTAGAGGTGTCTTAGAACTTAGAGGCAGCTTCATATCCTTCTGTGTATCCCTTGGGAATTGACAACAGCTTGAGAATCTTAGCATTCAGTTTTAAAATCTATAGTTTTAGCCCCCATGATTGAAGAAGTAGGAAAGATGTCCCAACTATATCTAAATTTCTGGTGTGTGTGTGTGACATTTTCACATTCTGAGCAAGCATTCATGGATATATTTTAGCTCAGCACCTGTTACATTTATTTTAAAAAATTATGGAAATTGTGTCAATTTGTTAGAAGACTGGAATATATTTCAAATTTTCAGCGACAACTTTCAACAGATTTGAAATTACTTACAAATCTGAAATCGGATTTCTGAGCAGCCCCAAACTGCTTCCAGCTCTGGCTTGCGAAACATGGAATAATGATGCATTTCTGATGAAACTTCACTATTAAACAAGCTGATCAACTTATCTCATCTGTGCTAGGACTTTAACTTAGTCTAGAAGCAGCACACCAGAAGGGCTGCTAGAGGGCATAACAGATACCCTCCCCCATTCCTCTACAAGCTTCTAGACTGTATTCCTTGAGGGGGGACATGGGCAGACTCCTCCCACATCTCATAACAGCCTGCTATGCTGATTGCCTATCCACATACGCATGGGGTGAGGCAAGAACATTTGCCTTATGGAACTCTCTCTGCACACATGCCAGGCATCCACAGGGAAGAGACTGTGCCCTTGTAATTTTAAGACAGCTACTGTGCCATCCTAAGCAGAGGTACATCATTCTAAATCAGGGTACCCCAGCATGGTGCCTATGGGTGCCATGGTACGCGCTAATGCCTTTTCTTGTGCCCGCCAAGTGTTTTCAGGAAGTGGGCTGGGTAGGGTTGCCAGGTCCCTCTTCACCATCAGTGGGAGGTTTTGGGGGGGCGGAGCCTGGGGAGGGTGGGGTTTGAGGAGGTGAGTGACTTCAATGCCATAGAGTCCAATTGCCAAAGCGGCCATTTTCTCCAGGGGAACTGATCTCTATCGGCTGGAGATCAGTTGTAATAGCAGGAGATCTCCAGCTACTACCTGGAGGCTGGCAACCCTAGGGCTGGGCAAAGCAGGGCTTTTGCCTAGCAAGGCTTCTGATTGGCTATGCAGATTTTTCAAAGTTTTGCTTTGGCAGCAGCTGCCACCATAGCATCAGGATCTGCACTGTATTACTAAAATTAAGCAATCATTTTGTGGCTGGCTGTGCCTCCTGGGGCAGCCATTTGGTTGCTGCGCCCTCCATGCCAGAATTCCAAATGTGCCCTCAGGATCGAAAAGGTTAGAGACCCCTGTTCTAAGTCCATTAGAAGGGTATAACTCTGCTTAGGAGTCGCCTTTTACTTCTTTATTCCTCAAATAAAAAATAGGTTCTGTTTTTTGTTAAAAAAAGTTTATTATCAACAAGGAAGGGCAATAGAAAAAATTAAATGGTTTTCCACGTGTCGTTTTCTTGAAACAGAGTCTACAAGGACATATTCAGCACCAAACTAAACAAAAAAAAAAAAAGAAATAAAAAAAAAAGAAAATATATAATACAAACAGCCATTGAATATAATCTATAAAGAAAACATTAAATATTGCACTTGTTTCTCTAACATTTTGGATTTTACTTATTTTCCCCCAATTCAAAATAAAAGTAGGAGATTATTTTGAATACTGGACTACAGCTCTGAACCTCATATTTTACAATGTCCAGAAATTGACCAATATTTTATGAAATCAGGGATAAACAGTAATGCCACAAAAGAGTAAAAGAAGTGTGTGTGTGTGTTTTTTGTAAGAACTTAATTAATAGTGTCTAAAAAACTTTAAAACTGATCACAAGTTGATGTGATGCCGTGCCAATTACTACAAGATTGGTCAATCCTGCTTCGTATGGAAACTTCCATTGTGTCAGGATAAATGTAATGCTATGCTTAACAGCAATTGTTCCCTATTTGGTTGAAACAAAAACAGCAAAGGAAAAAAAAAGAATAAAACCACCAAATGCCCTTTTATGCCACTATCCCATCAAAATATTTTAATCCTCTATAGAAGAGGGACATCCACAAAGATGTTTAGCAAGATTTTTTAAAATGCTCATCACTCAGTTTCCTTATTATCCAGTATATTAAGTTTGCTTGCTGAAGGCCAAACTCTCTAACCGAATCACTTAAAACGCGACTCATTTTCTTTATACTGTATTTTTTCACCCTGTTATTGTTCAAACATGAATTGCTGTCCATGTTTTCTTGAAGGCCACTTATGGAAAAAGCCTATTCTGTTAGTTATGAAGCCTTAGTTGCAAAGATGGAACTTACGTCAATGGAGCTTCACCCCAGCAAAAGCAACCTACAAACCAGACTTGTTAAAATATATGGAGTTAAACAACATAGCAGTTACAATGTGGTCATTCTGCACTTAACCATCAAGGGAGGCTGCTTTTGGTAAAAATCAGCTGCACATTTCTTTTTCAAGAATATGCTTGTGCGTCAATGGATGGCAAAGTACAAGCTTGTGTGCCAAAGGGTGACTCCGTACCTATCACTCCTTAGCCGATCCTTTGTACTTAAGGCAAGTTAGATAATGCCCGGTCAACATTCAGCTGAAAATCTTGTGAGTTTGCTTTCAGATATCTGAAATACGCAAGCGAAGCAATTCTCTGCCAACTATCTATGGCTACTGATTTTATTATTCCAGGGCAGCCTCCTCACTTTGTAGCTGTATTCTTTAGTCATTTCCCTCCCTCAACAGTTCTTCATTCATGGAGCAAAAGTAATCTGAGCAGGAAACACCAGAAGACCTTTCCTAAAAACAGTCCTCTTTTAAAATATACTGTCTTTCTGAGTGAAGATTCCCTCTATATGTGTCCTCAAACCTCACTACAAACTGTTTAATACAAAATCTGTGGTCATGGGATAATTATGTATAAAAATAATTTTACTTTCTCTACCCACCTAACTATCTGGGAAACCCATCTGAGGATCTCTACAGGAATCATGCACAACTTCCTTCCAGCAATTCTTGACTGTTATGTCGGCTGCTACCTCTGTGGCTCTTTTCTCAACACTGTTAACTTGACCAGACTTTTCTTAATTGTGTCACTTGATCCAGAGAGGTAATAAGAAACGAGGATGCATTCCTTTGTGCATGTCCCTTTTCCAAGCCCCCCTTTCCAAACAAAACGAACAAAATAACAAAAATAGAAGGAAAAATACTCAACAGTGCAACATAAACACAAATAGCATTTCAACATTTTGGCAAGTGATGAGTTCACCTGAGATTAAGTGATTTTAGGCAGTCTGTAACAAAATTCTTGTTTGTGGTAATAGTAGAAAGGCAACAAATTCTTAAAAGGAATCAAGAAGGTATACAATCTTGAAGAAGACTCCTATTAGTTTCCTTCTGCTATTTCCCCCCCACACACACATATCTGTTGCTTATCTACTACAGTAGGCTGCAAAACATACAGCAAGGATTGGCTTGAAGGCATTTGATGTTTGTAATCAATCCACAATAGTATCCAAGCTGAAGAGGTGATACACAGTTCAGTCGTACTGGGACAGTTTGGAGCATGTGCATACGCAAGAAAAGTTCAGGCTATATTGTTTGTTTTCTGAATAATAAAAAAAGTCAGTGCATTTGTCATCATAAAGTTTTCAAAGCTTTCTTTTTGCTCCTTGTTGTGCGGACCACAAACAAGTTAGAAGAGGGTAACAACAGTCCCAACGTAAATGAGAAAAAGCTGTAGTGACACCGAACCGCACAATGTAAGCATCGAGCATGTGCAAATTTTCAAATCAAAAGAGGAAGTCATCCCTCTTGCAACACGGTGTTTTTGACACATGAGTGTAGGCTATTAAGGCTGCTCTTAGTATGTGCCAAGATACGACAGGGAGGGAAAGCTCAGGTCTTCAAGCATGAAGAGCAGTCCTATGATGTTGCCGTAGGCTTCGAAAGCATAATCACAGGTTGTTTTGTTATTTCACCTTTTTCTTTTAGGCAAGAACTTCCCTTCAACATGTGTCTCCGACAGGATGCCTTTTCCTCAACACGGCAAAAATACAATTCAGACCCAAGTCGATTCTTCTTATGAGGCATTCCTTCAACGGGAAGGGCAGGAGGGCCTGTCATCTGAGGGCTGGTCTGGGTTTGGGTCGATCTGCATGAAAGAGAGAGAAAAAATTGGTACTACTTCCCCCAAAAACCAAAAACCAGAAATGAGCATTGGTAAAGAACGGTGAGTGAGAAAAAGTGTGTTCACATAAAAACATTCAGAGTGCTTGTATTTGTTTTGGGTAGTATGTATTTTTGGAACAATTTTATGGCATTCCTAGCTAATGAGGGCTTGCACATTTATGCTAGGTTTCAAGCAAAAGAACCTGAAAAGGTCTGAGAAAGCAAGTAGTCGACTTAAGCATGTTACGTATCTGTCTGTGCATAAGGTGTCTTGCTGGCAATCCTTTGCATGTGACAATCCAGAGAACCACAAGCAGCACAATGCTAGACAGCTGATATACAGCTGTTGCAGCCATACATATTTAAGGGTGGGATGCCCACTAAATAATGTTCTTATATAAAAAAAAGTCATTTCCCAAAGTATGCAAGACTTCTAATTGTGTAAATGTATCAAATTACATACTTGGATGTAGACTAGCATAATTGTGTTGGCTTCAACTGGACTAAAACAGCTGAGCTCCATTTAATGATTTTCAAATTGCAAGGCAATTGCATACAATTGTGATGGGGTCTTAGATCATCAGCTGATATATAATGGAGAAGTGTATAGACAGACATATAGCTAGTTAAAAAAATTGCTGTCAGGCATTTAAAACATTAATTTACTAGTACTTTAACAGAGACTTCTGCTAACTAAGATCAAAACAAAATTGTCTCATCTTAACTGTCTTTACCCGAAAGTCTTACTGATATCAATAAGATTTCCTCTCCCATAAGTATGAGTGGGGTTACTACCCGATATAGCTAATGAATGACTATGAAGCAATTTAAACAACTCTAATAAAATTAGTTAAAATAAGGAAGACTAGCTTTTTACAGGAAAGAGGCAAACTATTTGAAGGGCACTGCAGTGGTTTCATGGGGGAGGGGAAGGGTATCCTGCTAAATCATTCCAGAAAGCAAAGTGTCAGATTGCAACGCAATGCAAGTGGTACTCCAAAAGGAAGTGTCTGCAGAGCACTGCTGCAGTAAAAGCAGCCACTGCCACGCGCTACACAATTCTGTCATGGGTAAAGAAAGCAACTGACCAAAAGAAGAAACTGAAGGCGAAGGAGGAGGGGGAAGCAGTGGAAGTGACTAAAAATAGAAATCTAGAATCTTGCTCCAATGTCTCTTGATTGCAAAAAGCAACTAAGAAATCAAAACAACTTTAAGCTACTAAAGACATAACACAGCCTCATCTATTTTTGTTACCAAATCGGGTTGTTGCAGGGCTTGCACATTACTCACCATCCCCCCCAAATACCCACCGCCTATTTTCAGAGCCAGCCAAGTGTAGCATGACATGTGCACTACAATTAATACTAAGGCTAAACTAAAGTTAGTTTGAAACTAGTGAAAACTGAATGTGCAAGGGTTTTGAAATGCTAGGGGGTAAGTGGAATGGGAGAGAGGAGTGTCCTTATCATATCCCTATGGATGTTGTCCAGTCTCTATCAGCTGTCCATAATCTGCTCTGGAATATATCCTGGGAAAAGGTTGTCACAAACCTGCTCTTACTTTAAAGAGAAATGAAACTGTAACCTTACCTCAGAATAAAGTGGAGGAGGCAAGAAACGGAACTCCTGGATGTAGGCGAACAACGGCCCTTGAAGTGCTCTTTCAAAGTCATCACAAGCAGCTACAGGTGCTAGGCTGGACTGTCTTTGCTCCTCGGTGACCACTTCTGCATAGCTAGGAGGTGCTGAAGGCAAAATTACACGCAGTTCGAACCATGTTCTTATGCATGTCAAGATACATAACATGACAAATATATTAACCTTTAGTTCTTGCTATTTGCACAAGGTAGATATAAGAGAAGCTCGCCAGCTAGAGTTTTTGATTTAAATGTAACGGGCAGTTTGCACCATTTATGACTGGACTGTAAAGAGTTTACCACCATGCTTGGACACTCTTTCCATCAGCTCTCTGATGGAAGCTAAATACATACGGTGGGCTGGATCCTACTCCTGTCACACTACTCCATTGAGCAAAGTTTATTTGTGAAAATATTTATACCCCACTTTTCCTTTTGGCTCAAGTTTGAAGATTTCCTCCAATCTAAGGAGCCTTCCTTTGACTTAAGTGGCCCTTCTGTTGGAGGAAGAGCCACTCATGTTGGAGGAAGGCTACTTGGAGTATGGCTGGATCCATCCCAATGTCAACCCTACTTTTGATGGCAAGCAACAAAATACTTAAAAGTAATGATTTTTTTTCCTCCACAAGGACCCTTTGGGACTACAGATAGTGGATCAAGGAAGAACTTGTGCAAATATGCTTGGATATTGGTGGGTTGTTTGCAAAATACAAACCTATACAACCAGATAGATTTGGGGGCCGCTTAGCCATATTTAACCTTTTTTTGAGAGTAACAAGTGGCTACCACTCATCTCAAGCCGCTCTTTCTGCTGGGGGGGAGGGGCTGCAGTTCCTCCCAAAATGGAGCTGCTGCCTGAAGGCGCACTCTTCATGGCCATTTTCCTGGTGGCCTGGCAAACCACCCCGCAAACAAAGTCTGCTTTGGAAACATCAGGATGTGACGTCACCCCATGGGTCAGGAATGACCCGGTGCTTGCACAGGGGACCTTTACCTAATATACCAATACAATAACCAGCCTGCAAAAACACACAGCACTGAACAACACAGAATCTGTATTGTAAAAGTACCTTCAGGTCTTTCAGGTAGTGTCAGACCAAGCCAATTCATATTCATGCTACACTGGCTGCTCACACTTGATGTTCTGCTGCCAAACGGGTGTAATGGTATGGTACCAATGACCAGTGGTAAATTAAGGAACAAATCCATTGCACCTGGAATATCCACATATACCTAGGAGTTAAAGACAACAAACAATTAAAACATGAATAAAAATGGCTGTTAAGTCCACTAAGAAAATCAGTAGTTGTGCATACATCAAAAAGTCAATCACAGTTTCTTACCATTAGAGAATATTCCACACGGATTATACTACAATCGAGGATTGATGGGGAAACAGGTGGAATTTTCAGCTGTTTGCCATTCCAGGTTTCTGTCTTCCCTGATGACAGGGACTCCCCTCGCAGGTTGGCGACAAGTTGCTTTACTTCCTTCATTTTCCCTTTGGCATAGAATGCCTGTGTTTGATAAATGGCAGCCTTTGGCACCACCATCCGGGAAGAGCAGTTCTCAATCTCTGCAAAGATCTGAATTGATTCACCTTCAATAAAACAGCAGAACAGACACATGAGATAGGAAAAAGAGAATGCATCCCACAATTCAGATATTATTACATTTAATAACATTACCCTTACAAAACTGGATAATGGTGAGAACACCTCGCAGCCCCAATGGTAACAGTACTAGCACCAACGATCTACGGTTGTTTGTGCAACCTTTATCACATGCAATTTGATGGCAGAACTCACACCAATTGCAAAGGAGCGGAACTATCCCATATGTGGAGCTTAATTATAAGTGAAGTGTAGCTTATATAGACATAATGGTAACATGCTATTAACTAGCAGTCACAGGCTCTCTGTTTTACTTAATTCAGAATGCCCACAAGGCTGCTTTGTTCTTAAACAAGAAACTCTTCCATAAAAACTTGTATTGCATACCTGGGGTGTAGCCCTTCCTTTCGATTTTGGCACTTAAGGATATTGGGCCTGAGGTACAAAACCAGCAACACAGAGTCTTTTCTTTTGTGCCTGCTTGGGGTGACTGAAAGAAAAAACAGAACAGATATACTCACAATTACATTTTTAGTTCAACACAAAATTACGTTGCTCTGCAGCTTTTCAACAGATGCGATCACATGGTAGCATCTCTAGCAACATTCATCATAAAGCCAGGCATTAAAATAGAAAGCATCTTGTAAAAGAGTTTCCTGTTAGCATGAGAGTTTGGAACGATGGTTGGTAAGGGCTTTTTGCACTAGTTCCCCCTCCCCCACCCTAGCTGATCCTCCTAGTACATCTGCTGTGCAATCGTAAGCAGTTACACCCTTCTAAGCCCACTGATTTCAATCGACTTAGTAGGGTGCAACTCTGTTTTAGACTGCATTGCTGTACTACCAGTGGTCAACACTGCTACAAGAAGAATTGACAGCTGTCTTACAACTACAACCACAGAAGACAGCCATATCTGGAAGGGAACTTGTATTACAGAACTGTGATACCTCCAGATTCCAGCCTGCCTTTCTTTTACAGAGATCAAATTATTTGTATGAGTAAAGTGGATGAATTCTCCATTAATCGTTCTTGAAAAGCTATCTAAAAAAGGAAACTAACAACTTTCCTTATAATCTGTGCATTACTTTTAAAAAATCAGTATTACTCTAATTTAGGCTTAACCCCATTGAATTAACAGGGCTAACAACTGCACCCTACAAACAGTTGCAGCCTGATCCTAACCATGTTTATTTGATTCCAATGAGAACAATTATGTTTCTTTGAACAGGAAAGAATGGCAATGGATTAGTTGACAGCCTAAGTGGCAATCTAATTACATTGATGTTCTTAGTTTTATGCAGATTTAGGCAACTTTAAACAAATGCACAATCCAAGTCTATGCACATTTATTCAAGTCTATGCACATTTATTCATATTAAGTCCCACTGAGCTCAAAAGCACCTACTTCCCGAACCTGCAATCCTATGTATACCTGGCCCTGCTAAACACGGTGAGATTTAGTTCTAAGTATGCATAGGATCATGCTCCATGGCTGTAATCCTAACTGTAAGGAGCAATCCCAAACACATCTACACAGATGTTAAGTCCCATTTTATTCAGCAGGGCTTACTTCCAGGACAGTGTTCATATAATTGCAGCCAATGTTATATGGAAATAAATTTCACTGCAATTAGTGGAAATAAATCTTTCTGCTTATCTTCCAAAGAATTAAGTTTAACATTGTAGCTTTATACCCATTGTATTAATTTTGAACTGTTATATTAGACAGCTGGATTGAAGTTTTACACCTCAATTCCAAACACATGTATTATTCACTTCAATGGGTAATATTTCCATCCACCCAGGGCCAGAACCACAGATGTATGAAGTCCTCAAGTCACTTAGTGGAGTCCCATTGAGTACTTATGTGTTTACTGAAGTTATCTCCCATATGGCATTTTTGCTTGAGTACTAATACTCCCTTCTTTTAAGACTGCTCCTGACCCTACTAATGTATGCAATCTTACTCACTTCAGATTCAATGGGATCACCCTGCTTAAATGAATGAGGGTTAAGATTGTTCCCAATGACATCCTTTTTGTCCTACATGAAATGAAGGTTGGGGCCCTTATCACAACCCATAGAAATATTCTGGTGGATTTTACTGGGTTTTAGATGAGTTACTATATTCTCCTCGATAACATGACTTTCTAGCCATTTGTAGAAGAACCCTGTTTCAATGGACTTTTTGGTTACATGTTCTGTTTTTACATATTTATTTAAAAACCAAGAGTGAAAAAAATAGTTTTAGGTCAGATTGAAAGAATTGTATGAAAACTTTAATGCTTAATTATCAAAATAAAATTTTATGATAGCATACAGAACTATGATCATTTCTCCCCACTTGATAGACAAATTATCATAAGAATAATAAATAATGCACTGCAGTACAATTTGCTTACATTTTGCTTTGTAAAGCTGTGAAATTCTCAGTGAAATTTCTTAGAGAAATAGAACTGTTCCATATAGAAGCAAGTTATTTTTCTAGAACAGTTACAATACATTACTTTAAGAACGAGCAGCTCAAAAATACTTGATTAAGTTCTAATACAATATGCTACCACTTTCAGGTTGCTAGTTCATTATATTCTTATACTTTAAATATTTCATTGTACTTAACTATTATCACATGTTTTGATATTTCAGGGACCATGTGTTGCTATTGTTTTATTTCAAAAACAAAGAATGAGTAATTCTGTCAATTCTTACCAGTAATGAAGGAGTGTTGATATCTATATGTTCAAAGACTGTAAATTCCTTCTTTAATTTTACTGGTAGAAGCCAAGGCCTGTGCAATTCTGCTTTCACCCAATAACGCACACTGCCATGTCTGCCTTCAAATGAGGTAGCAAGTGGTCTGTGCAGGACACAAAGGTCAAAACCGAATAAATTTTTAACTCCTTTGTTGTTTAAAGTAAATATACACTCAGTCTGGGTAATAATATTGCACTGTACTGTTAATGCATCATAATATATAATCAAGCATAATTTGGTTGCAGGATTTTTATGTTCAATTAGTTTGGGAGAAATATCTCTGTAGTTAAAAATGATATGCTCAGCAGATCTACAGATTATGACCATATTTGTTCTGGATTTGCACTGTAATATGCTACAAGGACACATTAACCCAACTCACAGCCCAGTCAAGTTGAAATGCTTGATTTACACCATTTAGTCCCATTGAGATGAATGGTCACTAAACAGGCTAAAATCCAAGCGTTCCAGCTTGCTTGATTAGGTCAGGGATCATGCCAAGTGATCCTTTCGTCTTAGAAGAGGTCACTTTTAAAAATCTGGAAATAGGCTACAAGCAAAGTATTAAAACAAGATGAGGCCAACCAATTGATTTAAAATAGATGACCTCCAAAAGGGCCCAGTTTCTATATATGAACAAATTGATGTCAGCAAGACTATTCCTTTGTAGAGGTTTTTCAAGGTCTGAGCCAACACCTGTAAGAAATGCTCCTTCAGTTCCTGTAGTGTCTGACTTTTTCTTAACAGTAATAGGTTATACACACGAACAGGAGTTTAGACATACAAAATTCTTTCATGAAACCCTTTTACTCTCATGGGCATTTCAAAATAAAGCTGCCTTTCATTATCATTAGACAAAAACAGCAGCCTTTCTATACCATGGATTTTCAATGAAATCATTTCTGTTTAAGCCAGAAAGATATTTTCTACAATCCTTGGCATTATGAATGCATCTAGAAGACCCAAATCAAAATGATAAGGCCTTGCTGATTTCATACATTATATCAGATTATCACTATCAGTGGTCATAGCTATGCCTATAAGAAACATACTTATTAAAAATAAACTACCCAAAGTTCAATGGATGGTACTGATCCTTGATCATTAATACCATCCCCTTTCTAGAACACAGGAAAATGAACATAACTAATTTTTGGTTTGAATATTACATTTCTATAAATGTAAAATACACTTTAGTTTCAGACATTCCCTCTAGATTCGTTTTGCCCGCAAGGCTCATCAGTTAACACAGCTTCTGTTCCTATGAGTAACCTCAAAAAGGCTAGTCTGGAATAACTGAGTTCATTCTGTTATACATAAAAGTTCACAAATAGAGCTTTCAAAACTAACAGCAGTTTAACTGCAAATCGATCATATTGCCACTTTGGGAAGAAGTCCTACAGGAAGCTGAGTACTTGCAAAGTTGACCAAAACAGCAGACACTCAGAATAAAGCTGTGCCTGTGCTTTAAATATGTGACAGCACTTCGGCTGTATTGCAGCAAGGTACCTCATCCATTATGATTACTTTATTTAAAATTGCCTTCTTCCATAATTCTGTCTTCCCTGGTATCCTCCAATCACATTCCACCTCTCCTGATTTACTCTCCTACGTATACATATATGTTTGCTCCATAATATTTAAATAGCCCATGTGTGTGTGTGTGTGTGTGTATGTGTGTGTGTGTGTGTATATATATATCTCTCTCAGTGGCAGTTCCCTGACTCCTTCTTCTAGTATTAGAATTAATAATCCTCAAGCATGTTTTCAAATCTGCTCCACATTTTATTTCCTATTTTTGGAATGCATATGTATTATGCCTTTTATAAGCGTGAAGGTTGCCTTCACCTTCCTCTGACCTAACATAGCTGTTCTCCATCTGCCTAATTCCATCCTCCTTTGTCAGATTCTGTATAAAATCAGTTACAAATGCTGTGCCACCACCATTTGCTTTTTCTTTAGTACTCATTCCATCCCATTTTTGTTCTGATTTATGCCTGCCTGGCACATATGTTTCAACGTGTTCAGCTTGAAGCATCAGCTACACAGCTCTGTGCAACCTCAATTCAGCAGCCAGCCATGTCGGCAGCTCTAAAAGGACTAATGATCAATTCCTCCCGTTTGTAAGGAGCAAAATAGGTCACAGGGCTGATCAGATGAAATATTCTGCCTGTGCAACAGGTTTTCAAAGGGCATGATTGACAGAAGGGCAATAGTTGGCCCCAATGTCTCATGAGTAGAATAAAAGCAACCTCTTTTTAATAGTTTATTAGGAAGATGCTCCCTGTAGCATGTTCTAGCGCAATCTTTGTGACCATTGAAAAGGGTTTTTTCTCTCTCTGCCCCCATATCTTAATGTATGAACTTTCCATCTATGGATTTGCTGTCAGTATACTCTGTCACACAGCACCAAGTGTATACTCACGTCTGTGGAAGCTCAAAGCTGAATGCATATTCATGCCGTCCTGAATGAATGATGTGGAGACCTTCTTCGGAATTGTCATCATCTAGGAGGGAAAAACCCAATATGCTATTCCACCTGTGAATATTATACACATATCATCATGTATTACTCAGTCTGAATTACACACCAAAAGGGATTAACACAGGGTTAATAAAGGGGTGGGCAAAAACTGCATATCACACCCCCATTTGTGTTGTTCCAGTGACCTTAATGCTTTTAATCCTTGTAACTGGACTGTGGTTAATCACCAAGAATTTTGTCTAGTCTCTGTAACAGTTCTTTCTACATTTCTAAATTCAGTATTTAGTATTGTCGAAGGCTTTCACAGTCAGAGTTCATTGGTTCTCGTAGGTTATCCGGGCTGTGTAACCGGAATTTCTTCAGGAAAGAAAATACCAAGACCACGGTTACACAGCCCGGATAACCTACGAGAATCAGTATTTAGTATTCACCTCAATCACTCTTGTCTCTGTCCTTCCTCCTTTTGTCTCCTCCATGGTCTAAATTTAGGTTATAAGGTCAAGGACACTATTTCAGGGGGGGCATCTTTTAATTGTTGCCCCAATATGCTTTCTATGCTAGATTTTTAAAAATCTTCTTATATTCTTTACTTAGCTGCAATGCTGAAAAATAACACTGATCCACAGCGCTTTATTTAATATATGTACCATTAAAACCAATGCCGTTTACTAAGGATGAGGATTTATACATTCAATATAAAACGTCCTTGTCCTGTGAAGGGCATTTTGAAACGATCAAACAATTAAGATGAGGCATGTTGCTCAATTCTATACCATTGGCAATATCCTCAAAGGAGACGATTCCAGAGTTAAACAACACATTCTAAAGATAATTCCCAGTGGGTAGCCGTGTTAGTCTGTCTGAGTAGTAGAAAGGAGCAAGAGTCCAGTAGCACCTTAAAGACTAACAAAAATAAAGCTCATACCCTGCCAGAAAATATTTTTGTTAGTCTTTAAGGCGCTACTGGACTCTTGCTCCTTTCTACTACATTCTAAAGAGTATAGTGATGAACACAATGAATTTTTGAGCAGACACATTGGCGAAGCCCCTAAATACGGCATGCCCTTGAATTTAAACAAAATGAAGAAAACAAAAACAAATTTCCAATGCAATTAAATTGAGTTTAAACCGGCAAAATCTGTGCAGAGGTAAGGCCTCAGTCATTGCATTACAAGAGAGGGCTTGATGTTTGTATGCTCAGCTGGGGCACCCCCCCTTGGGAAAAAAAATCACATTTTTGGCAACCCCCTCCCACTCACTAATGGACCTCTTGGTTGTGAGGTAGGTTCTGGGTGCCGGGGTGTGCACGGCCCCACTACATCTCCACCAACTCTTTCATACAGCCTTTAAAAAAAAGGGAAAAAAAGAAAAGAAATTAAAGCACGTCTACGTGTATGGGGTGTTGTGGGGGGGGGGAGAATGAAAGAGTGGGGTTTTTATTCTCTTTTGCTTTCAACATCTGGCTCCTGCCCTTCCTTTCTGCCAGCTCAGCACTTTCCCCTGCGCGCCAGCAAGAGGAGCCGCCGCCGAGCGGTGGTAAACAAGTGCCGAGCTGTCAATCACAGACTAGACTCGAGCAGGAGAGGACCGGCCTAAACCGGCGCGAGCAGAACCCCAGCCAGCCGCTCATATGCATACAGTATACATCGCACGCCCCAGCGAGCGTATTCGCTCTGCGGCTCAACCTAACCTGCTGGTCGTCGGAACGTGCTGGTCGTGGGCGTCATAGGGGGAGGAGGAGGGCCGAACAGAAAAGCCGCTCAACCTAACTTGCTGGTCGTGGGCGTCATAGGGGGGGAGGGGGGAGGAGGAGGGCAGAACAGAAAAGCCGCTCCTTCGCCTTCCGGTCTCCCTGCCTGCGGGCACCCGTCGGGTCAGCGCTGCTGTTTGGCTGCCCAGCCGACATGCCACGAGGAGGCACCAGCCTTTTGCCCCAATAATTCACTAAAACACGGGAGGACGGCAGTAGAAACACGCGGTGGAAATGCAGCAAGCGCCTCTCCTGCAAAACTGTGCATAGGTTTCCGATAGCCAATCGGGGCCAGCCACTGCTGAACCTGGGAGAAAGCAATAGAATCATTGGAAGGGACCTCCAGGGGTCATCTAGTCCAACCCCCTGCGCAACGCAGGAAATTCACAGCTACCTCCCCCACACACCCCCAACGCCCATAAGGTGGCCAAGATGCCCTCCCTCTCGTGATCTGCTTAAGATCATTGAATCAGCATTGCTGACCATCTAGCCCAGGGCTGGGGGACATGAGGCCCGGGGGCCGTATAAGGCCCGCGAAATCATTTGGTCTGGCCCTCCATGGGTCCTGGCAGATCTCTAGCTCAGAAGGATGCTGCCCTGCCTGAATCTGTTGGGGACAGCAGAGCTCAAAAGCAAGTCGCTCTACGTGGCAGACCCTTCGAGCCGTCTCCGGTCGTGCCTCTTGGCTAAATGTCTGACCAAATATAGCAGGCTAGTTTTTAAGTTGATAATTTTGTATGGCCCGTGAATGATGTCATAAATATCTAAATGGCCCTTGGCAGAAAAAAGGTTCCCCACCCCTGATCTAGCCTCTGCTTAAAAGCCTCCGGGGAAGGAGAGCTTACCACCTCCAGAGGAAGCCTGTTCCACTGAGGAACCGCTCTAACTGTTAGAAGATGCTTCCTAATGTCTAGATGGAAACTCTTCTGATTTAATTTTAACCCCTTGGTTCTGGTCGGACGGTACCGATGAAGAGGTACAGGAGAAGTCAAGGCCCCCCCCCCGAAAATTTAAAGCAATTACGTTTGTTGCAGGCAGTTGACGGGGGGCTCGAAACAAAGGGACCTCCCAGCTCTGCCAACATTGTGTTCCCCTTGCCCCCCCTCCACACACACATCATAGACTGCAACAGATGGGAGAACACGGAAGTGGACCAAGGCGCTTCGAAGCAGCCCAGTCTTGCCCGGTTTGCAGGCATCAGGCTAACCCGATTTCACACAATCGCAATTGGCCATTTATGCATGGTTGTTGTTTTTTTTTGCCTCGGATTTGCTGCTCTGCAGAGGCACATTTTCCCCATCCAAATTCTCAAAACTGCACGGGGGCTTATTGTTGAGCTTTGAGAACTCAGATGGGGAAAATGTGCATCCAGAGTGGCAAATCCAAGGCAAAACCTTTCATGCATGTCAGGCTTTTAAAGTGCAATTCCAGAGCAGTGCTGCATTTTTTTTATTGCAATTACGTCCTGCTTCCCCCCCCCCCTGTGAAGATGCTTGATATTTCCTTTTAGCGAGGCGGCTGTGGCCAAACGTGGCCGTCAGAACGAATCGGGAGGAAAGCAGCTCCCTCCTCCCCCCCACCTGACTTTTGTACGTGACGGTGCGCACATCGATTATTTCCAGGCTGATGGGAGCCACATGCTAATCATCCCCAACGATCGTGCTACCAGATGTAGGCTACAATCCATTGCACTTACTGGGGAGCAATCCCCACGCAGCTCAAGAGGAACTGCTTCTGAGACTATACGCGTAGGATTGGGCTGCACTAATAGTGGGGTCATCAACCCCTTGCAGCGCTCTTTTCGAGCCCAGGAAACGTCTCAACGCTCCAGCCCTCGGCACGTTCCATTTAAAGGCACGCACCCACCAAAAAAAATAATAATAAACGAGGGAAGCGCACTGGTGGCGGATGGTCGGCACCCCAAATGCCGGCCCAAGCCCTGCCATCCCTCTAATTTCAACCGGGAGCGGTAGGCAAGCCCTGTAGCAGGGCAGCGAAGGACACTGAAGTCTGGGTTGGGGTGCAACAGCCGGAGCAGAACACCCTTTCTGCAATGTGGCCAGGAGCTGCAACGTGTCGCGTGCGCTCAGCCTCGCTGGAGACTTGCACGGAAGGCTGTGCAAGCAACTGCCGGGCCACTGAATGAGCCGGGGACAAAGGGGGCAAGGTCACGGTCCGAAAGGGCGGCCCTGGGAAAGAGCTCCCCGCAGCGCTGCCCGCTGAGCACTGGCGGGAGCCAGGAACTAGAACTGGCGTCTCAACCTCCCCCCCCCCACCTACCTTCCCTATGAGCTCACCCACCTCCCGCCTCCTTCCAATCAAGGGCTGGCATTTCCTTAGCAACAGGCTAACAAACCCCACCGGGCCAATGAGTGCGTGAGCGCTGGGCGGGGCTTCTGCGAGCATGCTAGGCTGAGAAGCGCCTGCCTCCGCCGCTAAGTCATTGAAACTCCGTCGCCTGCTGGACTTGCAGCTGCGGGTTGCAGCGAAAAGCGGCCGCTCGCTGCTAAAAGGTGGATGAGCTCAGCCCGCTCACAGAAGGGAAAAAAGCTCACTCGGATCTTTCAGTTCCAAAAGTCCTTCAAGGTGGGCTTCTCTAATGCAGGCTCGCCTTGCAGCGCTGAGCCTACCCCACCCTCCCCCAATAAAGAATGCAGCCCTAGTGTTAACAGGTGCAAGCTCAATTTTGCTTGCCCTCCAAGGGCGGCCGCTTATTTTATTTGCAGCTTTTCCCATCTTCCTACAATAAATAACTAAATAAATTAAAACGAATGGGTTTGGGGCATTCGTTCCGGGAAGGGGGGGGCAGCTTTAGACCGCAAATTTAGGGGAACGCTATGAACTAAAAACGACTTATTGCTATGCACCTTCGTAGTGGACGTTTGCATTCTTCCACCATTCTAATACCATCGCTGCCCTTCATGCTGGCATAAAACACACTGCTGGCGTTGGAAGCAAAAGAATATTCTGTGCAACTCCCTCGCTGGTTTTAGAAACAAAACAACCCCGGAGCCTTGACCTTCCTGCAAAATTCTTCCCGTGTCTGCAGTAAATCTACAGCATATTCAAGAATACATAAAGGAAAAAAAGCAAGCCCAAATTACATAACCAGTTTTAACATTTTCTTGTGCTAGGAATTAAGTCATCGCCACCACCTGACGCCTGTAACCAATCTGCTGTGAGGAGCAGGAGCACCCCCTCCCTCTCTCCAGTACCGGTCCCAAACAGGATTGAACCGCTTCTAACAAAGGGTGGAAACTTTGTTAGAAAACAACCTTAGAGTCTCCTATACTTCCACATTGGCACCATTTAAACAATAGATTAAGAATCTGAAGACTGATCTGCCCCAGGGAACTGAAATTGCCAATAAAATTACTCTCCCATTTGCAGATTTCCCATACTGACACAGCAGACCACAAGGGCTTCAAGAACTCTTCAACTTAAAAAAATAATGCTTTGATTTAGAAACGGATTCGCCTAATTGGGGGTCTTCCTCCCTCGTAGCTTTACCCCTCTCTTGCTAACTAGAAGGATTAGAAAAGAATACAGTTAATGTAGCAACTTTTCTGAGCTTTCAGGTGAAAAAAAAGCTATGCGGTCCTGCACGTGGGGTGCTGAACGCAAGTGTCAAAATAAACCGCAGGGAACCCTTTATCTGCTAACAATTCTCCATCCATCACTTATTAGCTCAAGAGTCCAACCTGGTATGAATAAACCTTCAGACCATTTATTTTCCTGCTTAGTGGTCTCCTTGTTTTGAGAAGCAGACTGCAAAAACAGCCTTCCACTGAAAATCAATTCATTTTTTTAAAACCTTGTAAACTCTACGTGCCGGTGGAAGAGGTCTCAGAGTTGGAGAAAGTCTTGCCTGGGAAACACTTTGAATGATGCCCCGTGTATGAACAGCTAAACTGCGCAAGCAGGGCCAGTCTCTTTCATATTAAATAGCTATACATCCGTGTTTGAAATCCTAAACACCCTTGCTAGGGAGTAAATATCATTGCACCAGCTTTTAAGGAAACATGCTTAAGATCGCAATGCATAATCATCCAGACTGCAGCAATCGAGAGAGAAGGAGAATGATGCCGTCTGACACGGAAAAAATGGTTCAAACATAATGTTCCAGCGATTGATTCAAATTCAGCCTTACCTCTTTCGTGCCCAATCAAGATATCCTTGTGGTTGAAATATTCTACTTCTTCGGTGTAATTCTGCGTGTAGGCAGTGTTGGATCCAGCGTTTCTCGATTCCGTCCAGCGTACTTTTGCATGTCCTCTTGCATGGATTTTAAGCGATTTGACTCTAATTTCCCCAGTAACTTCTAAATTCACCCTTCCTGAGACTGTGTCCCCGCTTGAATAGACGGGGACGTTGCTGTCATTAAGACAGTCAAAGCTTATTGTCAAACTCTTCACCTTCCCCAGCACCATGTTGGTTGGTTTTTTGTTTTTTTTTAATATAACAAAGTCTATAAAAAATATACTGTAAGAAAAAAAGGGGGGGGAGAAGAAGAAGAAAAGTCAAGATCTCATATAAAAATGGGATCTTTCCTCGACACTGATCGGTTTCTCTGACCTGCGAAAAAGGCTCGCAGGCAGGATCAGCGCGTTCCCTACATGCGCTTCATGGGGACTGCTGGAAAAGTCACAGCGCTGGATGCTGCTCGCAGCGGCCCTCCAGCTCTGCGGTCTCCGTACAAAGACGAGGGCTCGCAGGCGGCCAGCTCACTTTAAGAAGAGCTTTGTGAAAAACAACCCCAGCGCGCATGCGCGGCGCTGTGCCCCCCCCCCCTCTGTACAGTAGGTGTAACAGAGCCGCGCTCTTTCCGGGTGTGTTTCCTTGCGAGGGGACTTCGCGTCCCCTTTCTCCTGTCCCCTCGGCGTGGAGGAAAAGCCGCCCTCCCGTCGAGGAAGGCGTTTCACAACCCGGGAATCCACAGCCGAGCAGCTTGGAAAGGAGAGCCGCGCCTCTCAGCTGGCAAACGAGCAGGGGCTGCCCGCAGCCAGAGCGCCAAACAGCTGATGCGCAGGGAAGCCCCCAGAGCATCGCCGCCTAGTTGGAGCGGAGGGGAAGGGGGGGGGCAGCTGTCTTCCCACCGCTGTGCTGGATAATTCGGGACAGCGTGCTGCATTGCAATAAGGGGTAGATCCCGCCCCCCCCCCCAACAGCAGTTTAACGGATTAAGAACGGCATTAGTTGGGAATCCAGGCAGGGATGGGCATCACCTCCAAGGGAGACCTCAGTGACCTGATGAATAGTTAGTTCAAATCTGTAGTTCAAACCTTTGCTGGATTTCTTCAAACTAGTTTGTTGGCCATTCCCAGTGGGTCGCCCTGTTAGTCTGTCTGCAGGAGTAGAAAAGGGCAAGAGTCCAGGAGCAGCTTCAAGACTCACACAATGCTGATTTCTCCACGCCCATCTCTCCCCTGGACATCACAGACTCTTCTGCATATCACACCTAATCCCATCAAGCCTGCTATTCACATTCACATACTGTTCCTCTACTTAAAGACCGATGGATTCACATTCTAGCTGTATCTGAAGAAGTGAGCTGTGGCTCACGAAAGCTCATACCCTACCAGAAAATATTTTTGTTAGTCTTTAAGGTGCTACTGGACTCTTGCCCTTTTTGAAAAATATTTTTGGAAATCTTTCCCATTCATTCATAGATCAACTCACACCCACTAAATTAATTCCCAGTGGGTCGCCGTGTTAGTCTGTCTGCAGGAGTAGAAAAGGGCAAGAGTCCAGTAGCAGCTTAAAGACTCACAAAAATATTTTTCGGCAGGGTATGAGCTTTCGTTTTGAAGATGCTGATCAAATGATCTGAAGAAGGGAGCTGTGGCTCACAAAAGCTCATACCCTGCTAGGAAATATTTTTGTTAGTCTTTAAGGTGCTACTGGACTCTTGCTCTTTTCTAGTTTGTTGGTAGTTCTTTTAGGGTGCAAAATGGTTTTGCTTGTTCCCTCAACTTCCAGCTGCGCTAAGTATTACCAGATCAGCTGTAGGAAGGAAATGCTGCACTGGAGATTGCTATCGTGCTGAGGTGTACACTGTGATAGAATCCCAGTCCTCTAGGATTTGCATTCCTCTCCTTGTGTTTTCTCTGTCCCGGCAGCCTTCCCAGATCTTGATATGCTGGGAAGATCAGAATTTGCATGTAGAATTTCTGCTCCCTACATACTTAGAAGAAAGTCCCAGAAGGGATTACTCCAAGGTGCTTATTCCCAAGTAAGTGTGCATTGGAAGCTGAGTAAACATACTGCAGAGTTGCAATCCTAAGCAAATATATCAGGAAGTACTGAATCCCTTGGGACTTATTTCTGAGTAAACATGTTTAGGGAGGGGTTGTAAAACAGAGTTTGGGTGCACAGAATTGTTTTTGCACAGCTGTCTCAAAGTTATTTGATCGATTAAGTCATTCTTGTTTTCCCTTGGTTGACACCTGGTGGAAATTCCAGTACTCTTGAGTGATACTTTTTGTATTTCTGTGCCATCTTGTGGTAAGACTGGTGGATAGGCCACTCTGTAAAAATGCACCTAAATGTCACTGGAGTTGGTAAAATTTGCATGTATACAATAAGTACCATTTTTTTGCTCGTGTTTAGAAGTCTATTGCAAGGTTACACATAAATAGATTAACAGTATGCATGCTTTTGAGTTCCCCAGAACACTTCATAAGGCCAGATGGTTCAAAATTTTATAAAGAGGGGGGAAGCAGATTTTAAGCAACTTTTTTCAGGTCTTGGTGTTAAGATCCTAAAGATGATCCTAGCTATGTTTTCCCATGATGAGGATTCTACACATTTTCAAAGCTTTTAGACAATGTTAAACGTAATTTCAGCGGTTATTTTAGTTTG
Source organism: Euleptes europaea (assembly GCF_029931775.1). Classification (NCBI taxonomy): domain Eukaryota; kingdom Metazoa; phylum Chordata; class Lepidosauria; order Squamata; family Sphaerodactylidae; genus Euleptes; species Euleptes europaea. The sequence continues at coordinate 81,607,026 of NC_079315.1, read as the reverse complement.
TTCTTTACTGATGATGAAAATCCCATTGCATACGAGAGCTATTTTTTGGTTCAATCACCTTGTTTTTCTGAAAAGGAAATTATTTTAGATAATGATTTCAAATGTATTTCCTTTCTTTCTGAAGGAAGTAGTTTTCTCATGCTTTCTCTGGTTGGGACTGTTTGATTCACTTATGAGCATCCCTTTCTCATGCTTTGGGTGTAATGTCCAAAAGAGAATGGGGTGTGGGAGATATATACGCCATTTCTGTAGCTGGGGCCCCAACATTTCACCTCAAGGAGGATAAGCAATCTCCCCCTTCAAATGTAATATTGCAGGCATGAAAAAAGGTAAAGGTCCCCTGTGAAAGCACCAGGTCATTCCTGACCCATGGGGTGACGTTGCAACCCGACGTTTACTAGGCAGACTTTGTTTATGGGGTGGTTTGCCAGTGCATGAAAAGCAGGTCCTTAATTCATTCATGAAGTGGTTTTTCTATTTCAGCGTTGCATTGATGAAGCCATTTATTGTCTGGTTCGTTTACACATCACTGTTCTCCCCAGTTGGGACCCAAAGCAACTTCCACTGTTCTCCTCCATTTTATCCTCACAACAACCCTGTGTGGTAGGTTACGCTGAGTGTGTGAGATCAGCTTTTTTTCTTTTGTTGAGCATGATCCTCATATCTTCCCACACGATTTGTCTCTCTTACAGAAAAGATTTCAGGGCTGTCTTAAACAGAGTTACATCCTTCTGAGTCCATCAAAGTCAATGAGCTTAGGAGTGTGTAACCCTGTTAGAATTATTCTTGTAAATTTTCTGAGCAACTGGTACAATTTCTGCACATCAAGAAAATGTGATACTTTCTCCCAAACAGGGGACTCATTGCTATTATGGCCTCATAAATCTTTTGAACATCTATGTGACATTATTTGAGGAGTGATACAACTCTTCTCCTTTCCCCAGTTCCCCGCATCATTTTGAGACCCCTTTAAGTTGCCTTGTTATATTTTTAACTTGTATATTTTAATTTTGTTATTTTTTTAGAAAGTTGTGAATGGCAGAGTTACCCACAACAATGTGCTGCTGTTTTGTTTTTATTAATTAAATGCCCTCTTTTCAGTTCAGGAAAATGTCAGATTAGAATCTAGTAAAGGTTAATAAAAATAGGAACAACCACAACAAATTTTCTCTCTCCCTATTTCTTACATGTGTAATCACATAATAGCCATTAAAATGGGCCCGTGAGTGTACTGTACAAAGGTTAAGGTACCCTTGCAGAAAAGTTTGACTGACTGTGCAGGAAAGCCCTTGTACAAACACTTAGATCTAAGAAATTGGTGATCCCTGCATGATCAGATCTCAGACTATGTGCTTAGAATTTCTAGTACTGTATGGCCAAATCCTTTGGGAACCAAAAGACCCTCATATAAATATAGAGTTGCCAGCTCCAAGTTGGGAAATACGTGGAGATTTTTGGTGTGGAGCCTGAGGAGGGCGGGGTTTGGGGATGGGAGGGACTTCAATGCCATAGAGTCCAATTGCCAAAGCGGCCATTTTCTCCAGGTGAATTGATCTCTATCGGCTGGAGATCAGTTGTAATTGAGGGAGATCTCCAGCTAGTACCTGGAAGTTGAATCAAAATATAGTTAGCCTGTTGTTATGTAGGTAGTAGATAAAGAACAACAGAATAGCCAAACAACAAGTAGTATGCAAGGGTGAGCGTTGTTGTAAATATATCAATAAAGTGCAACTAGGTGCAAACACATGTAACAAGACAAGGCTTGTATACAAAATACAATTATATATGAAATGCAAAAGTACAAAAATACAAAATGTCCAAGAAATAAAATCCTTTGAGTTCACAGTGTGAACCTAATGAAGGTGCCTGCAGAATCTTCCTCAGAATAGGCTATATATTAAGGGAACATAACATAAGAACTACTGTATAACATGTAGTCTGCCAAAAATATTTTTAGCAGAAAATTTTAACAGCAAAGTATTTTAACATTTTCAGTATATTTTAAGCATTGTTAATAAAAAAGGTGCATTTAACTACAGTATTATAGTCTATTAATATATAAAAGGTAATACTCACATGTGGACTGCTCAGTGGCTAGTTCACACGTCAGAATGAGAGATGTTCTCTAATACAATTTTGTGGAGGGACTAGAAATAGCATTGAAGTTCAGTAACAGCTGCAGATGCTTATTGGGTGTTAATTACCAGTAGAGGTAAATTAAAGGAAAAATACCTTTAATTTACCTTTAATACATTTAATAATACCTTTAATTGGCATACATGTTATATAGTAGTTCTTATGTTATGTTCCCTTAATATATAGCCTATTCTGAGGAAGATAAGTATAAGTTGGCAACCTTATATAAGTATCAGCTGTGAATGTCTTGACTTGGTGTTTCAATGCTTTTAGTTTTGTCTTCCTTTTTTTAAAGTATGCTGTGGGTAGGGTTGCCAGTTCCTGGTTGTGAAATTCCTGGAGATTTTGGGGGTGGAGCCTGGGGAGGGTGGAGTTTGTGGAGGGACGGGACCTCAGCAGGGTATAATGCCATAGACACCAATTTCCAAAGCAGCCGTTTTCTCCAGGGGAACTGATCTCTGTTGGCTGGAGACCAGTTGTAATTCCAGGAGATCTCCAGCCACCACCTGGAGTTTGGCAACCCTAGCTGTGGGGCATCTCCAGAGACGCACGAAGAAAGCTATACCACAAGCCAGTCAAATTCAGAAAGAAATGAATGGAATCTTATCAGGGATCTCCAATTCCTTATGCCTGCCCTGGCCCCTTTTACTGACAATGTGTGTGTGTGTGTGTGTGTGTTATGTCCTTGACTGTGCCAGTTGGTGGGAAAGAGTAGCAGAAACCAAAAGTTTGAAACACACAGCAGGTAAATTATAGTTTAAGATGAATCCAGAAGTAGTGACAGAAACCAAAGCTCTGACCTCTCTCTGAGCTTCTCCCTGCCCCCTTTGCATGTGCTTGTTTTACTTTCTGTTGCTTTCCATAGCTCAAGGTGAAGGAAGGAATGCTTGGCTAGTAAGGATTATGAGAAATGTTGATTCGGCTTCCAGGAACTTTCTCTGCCAACCACAAAGGCGTGTTTCAGAGGCTAGCTGTGTTGATCTGCACTAGAACAAGTTAGACTCGAGTCCAGTAGCACCACAGTGACCAACAGGTTTTTCAGAGTGTATGCTGTCGAGAGTCGAAGCTCCCAGCAGTGTCCTTTCTCCACACAAGCAGACTGAATTCTGACCTTTACTGAACAGAGCTGCAGGGTGGCAGGAGTGTTAATTAGGGTTGCCAGGTCCCTCTTCGCCGGACGTTTAGGGCAGAGCCTGAGGAGGGACGGGGTTTGGGGAGGGGATGGACTTAGAATCCAGTTGTCGGCCGTTTTCTCCAGGTGAACTGATCTCTATCGTCTGGAGAGCTATTGTAATAGCAGGAGATCTTCAGCTAGCACCTGGAGGTTGGCAATCCTAGTGTTAATTCATGGCTGGATGGTGGTCTTTGTCTCCCTCCCCATAAATGTGGAGGGAGGGAGCAGTTAGCTAGGAACACACTGAAGCTTCTGCAGGTGCCAACCTGCAAATGGGGAAAAACAACAACTGCCCATACACATGCTTTCTCCACTGTGGCTCCCTCCTTTTGGAATGGCGTGCTCCCACTCTCCTGGCTTTCTGCAAACTATGCAAAACTGAATTATTTCAAGGGATCTTTTCTGTGCAGGTAATAGGACTGCACTGTACAAAATGGTTCACAAACTTACTTGGATAAATGATTAGGGTCTGTGGTCTACACTACTGAGTATAGCTTACTGTAAGTGTTCTTTTTGGTTGGTTTTAATGGTTTTAAAATGTGATTTTATTGTGTATATTTTAATTTCTTAGCCACCTTGGTGACCCTTATAAAGGCAGAAAGGTGAGATATAAATTTCGTTAAATAAATACCTGGAAATTTTAAATATTTTCTGTAGATAATGTATGACATGAATAAAAGGTCGTAAGATTCCAAGAACCAGCCATCTAATTTATTTGAGTGGCCATATTATTTTACAGCACTTATTTCTCCTTTTCTTTTCAATAATAGCCTTTGAATGTCACCAAAACTGACCCCTGCATGTATCTGGAATCCCTTGAGTTGTCTTCCTACTCTGTTCTCAATTCTAATATTTCTATGCCACCTTGTGGTAAACTTATGATATTAGTTTTGTCCTTGCATTTCACCTCTCTTGTGATTGTTCTAGTCTGTGTTGGAAGAATCTTTGCTGTGTTTAAAAAAAATACACTTGCTCACACACAAGGAAACTTTAAATAGGACAGTATCTTCTACATTCAAAGATCATCTATGGACTTCTGAATAAGATTAAAAGGATTTTATATTGCATTTAAAAGCATACTGTTCATTGCTTGCTTATGCTGCCATCTGCTGTTATACCAGAAGAAAGAATAGTATTACAGATATATCTAAATATACATTAGATGTTTGATTTATAGTCTGATCTGTGCTCATGTAAGTTTCCTCAATATTTGTTCTTTTCAGTTTCCTGCATAACTTTGGAAGGTCAATCACGGTAGTTCCAATTCTAAACATATTTTCTTAGAAGGATGATATTGCTACCTAGTAAATGGGAACAGGATAAAATGGTACAATTTCATTTTTTCAGTGGAGAACTGAAGCTATGTTGAAGGGATTTGCCAAATACAATTTTGTGAATTCATGGCAGCAGAATGATTAGAACCCAGCCTTCCTATGTTTCAGTCAATTATTTTTATTATAGAAGTATGGATGAAGAAAGTTCTTGGGGTATGTCTGAAATCAACAAAGCACTGTCAAAGAGCAGTTTCAGCCCACTTTGATAGAATAATAATTTAGGATTTTTTTTAGAAGAAGGAAAGTATATTTCCAAAAGCCCTATCCAGGTATTGTCTAGGGGTATTGCTTTGTCATTATGGTATACTCTGAGATTTTCTAAAAGAAACCAGACTTATGGAGCAGTTGCTTACCTTTATTTTCATTGTTTGTTTAGGTTTAATTTTTCTTTTTCATAGAACATTACAAACACAAATTCCCTGTTGTGATGAGGGAATAATCAGAATTACAAACATTGGTGAACATATGGCATAGAGACTGCATTAAATTACTCTGAGGGAGCTAATTGATAATCTTCGTCGCCTGGTATCAAAGAATTACATAAAATTTTATCCAGGTGGTATCTGATGCCCACCAGACGCCATCATAGATTTGAATTTGTGTTAGAAAGAATGAAGGAAATTGTGTGTGTGAACTGTGTTGTTAGGTCACAGCTGACTTATGGTGACCCCAGCAAGGGGCTTTCAAGGCAAGTGAGAAGCAGAGGAGGTTTGCCATTGCCTTCCAATTACCGATTCTACTTAGCTTCTGAGATTTGACAAGATTGGACTACACCATACCAACTCTCCCATGAAGGAAATTAGGAGCCCCTTATTTGTCACCTTGTGCAAAGTTACAGAAATTCTGGGGCATCCTGATATCATAAAATAACTAGCTACTTAACTTTCCTGGATCCATATAATGTTGTTAGATCACCTAGATGTCGATCCAAGATTTCACCTGAGAAAAACAGTTGTTGTCATTACTGCTGACATCAGCTTGATAGAAATGTCAGAGGATACCAAAAATGGTTTGGTAAGGTATGAAAGATCATAGAATCATAGAATTATAGAGTTGGAAGGGACCACTAGGGTAATCTAGTCCAACCCCCTGCACAATGCAGGACATTCACAACTACCTCCCCCCCCCCCACACCCCCAGTGACCACCAACCAACTTTACTGTCTTTTAAATTTGATTTGGTCCCAGAAAACTCTTTTTCATCCTGTTTGGGTATCCCGAACAATCACAACCTTAAAAGGATTAAGTGGACAGCTGAATGTCAGACTCAAATTAATCAATGGCTGTCCAGTAATAGCGCTTTTCAGCTAAATCTTAAACTATCTAGTGCAAAGAGCATGACAGAGGCTCTCCTGTGTTATAACACCATCATCACAAATTTGGAGGGCTTCTCACAACCTTTCAGAGTTAACTCCAAGGTTGATTCAGTGTGTCCTTGGTTTGATAAAGAATGTGCTAATGCAAAAAAGGGTCTTCGTTTATTCCGCCAAATCCGTTCTGGATCTTGTGATTGGCCTATCTCTAGATATTACGAACTGAGGAAAGAATGCCAAGTCCTCTTAACTCGTAAGAAACACGCCTACTCTTTAGAGCAATGGTTCCAACTTCACAATGCATTTAAAAGTAAAAACAATAAAGCATTTTGGATCATGATATCTAGGTCAAGACACGCATACAGTGGGAATTCTAATTCCTTAATATCAGCCCAGAAATGGGTCTCCCACTATTACTCTTTTTAATGACCCACTTTCTGTTGGGTTCGACGGAGAACTACCGAATTGCCTAGATATACCTGAATGGCCACCTGTCTCCCCAGAGGAGATATGCGATCTTATAACTAGCCTTAAACCAAACAAAGCTCCTGGCTCCGACAGTATACCCGCAGAACTCATCAAGAACAATATGGACTGGTGGGTGGACCCCCTTGCTCGACTATCTTGCGGCGCATACTTGGTATACCCAACTCAGTTGGTTACCATACACTGCACGGAGTTAGGCTTCATCTTATTGAAAGTAGAGCCTGGATCTCTACTATTAAGTTCTGGCTGCGCTTACACTTTCGTGCCCCCTCAAATAGCCTTATAGCCAGTTTGGTTGCCGACCCTTATGTATTTAAATGGTCTGAATTCATACAAAGGAAAATCAATACGTTTGGCATTGATATAGAGGGGTTGGCAAACTTCGGGGATGTTTATATTCTTCGGACAATTACAGGGAGAATTTGCGATATGGAATTGCAGAAAATAAATGCTGGAGCAAACAAGATCTGCTCACCTACATCTTTTGGCCTTGCCTTTCCAAAAAGATCAATGGCCAATTATTTTTTCAACTTAACCCACCCCTCCCAGCGCAGAGCCTTTATGTTAGCTAGATTAAACATATTCCCATCAGCTATAGTTTCTGGCAGATACAGGGGTATCCCCTGGAACAAAAGAATTTGCAGCTGTCAGATGACAGAACCAGAATCAGTTGAGCATATCCTTTTGTATTGTCCCCTGTATCATAACGTCTAGAATTAATCAATCCTCACATTACACCCTTAAAAAACTTAGCACATGATGGCATCAAATTTTTATTAGAGAACAAGACCCCTGCTGTCACCGAACATGTGGCAGAGTTTCTGATGATTGTCATCAAAAATAAAAAGAGGGTAAAGAATAAATAGTTTAGAACCAACTGAGGTAATTTGTAGGAACTGGGCATCATCAACTGGAAGGGTGCCGGTGTTCGCTGCAGTTCATATCCGCTGGCTGGATGAATGTATTGTTATAATTTTTAGATTGAAGTGTTTTAACTTGATGGCTGAGTTTTGGTCAGTTGTTGTTTGTGAATCCTTGCAGGTGCCTGTATTTATGCTCCCTTGTTCTATTTTACTATGCCAATAAAGGTGTCTGAATCTGTTAGAAAATTCTTCCTAATGTCTAGACGGAAACTGTTTTGATTTAATTTCAACCCGTTGGTTCTGGTCCGACCTCCTGGGGCAACAGAAAACAACTCGACACCATTCTCTCTATGACAGCCTTTCAAGTACTTTAAGATGGTTACCATATCCCCTCTCAGTCTTCTCCTCTTCAGGCTAAACATACCCAGGTCCTTCAACGTTTCCTCATAGGACTTGGTCTCCAGACCCCTCACCATCCTTGTTGCCCTCCTCTGGACACGTTCCAGCTTCTCTACATCTTTCTTAAATTGTGGCTCCCAAAACTGAACACAGTACTCTAGGTGAGGTCTAACCAGAGCAGTGTAAAACGATACCACCAGCACTTCGTGTGATCTGGACACTATACTTCTGTTAATGCAGCCCAAGACCCTTTTTCTGTACAAAATAACTGCTGCTTAGACTGGGCTTCTCTTCCTGACAGGTTAGGTAGGTTCTCTGAAAACTCATTTTGCAAGGAAGTGACACAGTTGGTTAATCTTTACTGCAAGCCAAATAACTTTCTGTAAATACAATCGACATACAAGGAAGCCAGGCATAAGGAACGGTGGGCAACATGGTTTCCCTGCCCAGTACATATAGTGTTTGCCTATGGGAAGTATTTGTTGTGAGTCTTCTGTGTACATGTGTCTTAAACACATTTTGAATAATATACAGTGCATTGAACACAGTGCAAGTCTGTGGTATGAAAATACAATTAAACGACAGAAAATAATAAAGTATAACTGCAAAATTTTGCAAGTCCTACTTGTGTGTGTGTTAATTGCCATCAAGTCGCTTCTGACTTATGGCGACCCTATGCATCAATGTCCTCCAAAATGTCCTATCTTTGACAGCCTTGCTCAGGTCTTGCAAATCGAGGGCTGTGGCTTTGATATATTAGTTATTATTATTAATAATAATATGCTGCCTATTCCTATTTCCTATCCCTTCCTTTATTGAGACTGCCTGTTATTTCCCTTCCTTTATTCCTTCCCTTCTGTCTAATTCCTTGCTATTGTGATGCTTTTAAGTACAGGTTTTAAGAACACCTTCCTAGGAGCAAGCCCCATTGCATAGATCTGAGTAGGAGTCTGTGCAAACCTGCTTAGGCTTGATCTCTATATTTATACAACTTGTCACCACCAAGCCAGATGTTGCCCACTAATCCTATATTGTGCACAGTCTCAGGCAGGCAAAAAACCAAAAACAAACCAAGACCATTATTACACTCCTTGTGGCAGGCTATATACAGTAAGTGGGCTGTGTGCAGTTTGGAATGCCACAAGTTGTGCACCCCTCACTCCCAAAATGAATGTAGGTATTGCATGTGGGAGCAAGTCCCAGCCCCTGTGAGGCAAGCCCAGAGCATAGGGAACAATCCCCATGTTTGGTGTCTCCAGATGGATCTCACAACAAACAACAACTTTTGAAGACGCTTTTTGGCGAAAGAAACTGGGGAGGACAAGTTGTGCAAATTGGTCAAGTTACAAAAGTTATCATGCCACACTGGGATGGGAAAGAAGACAAAAAACTTCTCTTCCTGCTGCCCTTCTCTGGTAATTTAATCTGTTCTATAGTTTTGTCTCTGTCCTGACTTGGATAGCACAGGCTAGCCCAATCTGATCAGATCTTGGAAGCTAAACAGGATCAACCCTGGTTAATATTTGGATTGGAGACCACCAAGGAAGTCCAGGGTTGTGATACAGAGGCAGGCAATGGCAAACCACCTCTGAATGTATCTTGCCTTGAAAACCCTACAGGGTCACCATAAGTTGGCCACAACTTAGATTACAACATCGGTTACCAACACACTGCATCCCTCCTCATTCCATCTGATTTCTGCACAGTCTAGGAAAAGTATATCTTTGCTCTCCATCGTAATCTGTCTCCCTTTATTTTCCAAGCCACACAGCAGGCATTTTCCTTCTCTCTGTTAGTTAGAGCCTCACACCTGGATCACTGGGCCCCTCTGCTCCAACAGACCCACTCCTTCTCTGTCTTATTCTCCATTTCTGTACATCTGGTCTCTGTTGTCCTTTTTCTGCTGAACATGCTACTCACAGCCACCTTTTTGAGTAAATGATAACTGTTTTCCACTCCCTGGGCAAACAGACAAGGTTATTCCCCACATAAATCTGCTCACATGCCTGTGGGTGTGATAAAATGATGGTTGGTGATGTCAGGCTAGAAAGGAGGAAATGAAAAGTCTGCCATTTGCTTCTCTCTGGCAGTACTTGCAAAGTTCTGATTGCATACAGTCCTGAAACTAAGAAATAAACCCCACTGAGATCAATAGAACCTACCTGCGTGTGTGTGTGTGTAAAGTGCCGACTTATGGCGATTCCTTTTGGGGGTTTTCATCGCAAGAGACTAACAGAGGTGGTTTGCCAGTGCCTTCCTCTGCACAGCAACCCTGGTATTTCTTGGTGGTCTCCCATCCAAAGACTAACCAGGGCTGACCCTGCTTAGCTTCTGAGATCTGACGAGATCAGGCTAGCCTGGGCCATCCAGGTCAGGCCTCAATAGAACCTGCTCCCAGGTAAATGTGTGTAGCATTTTGGCCCTCTGTGAGACCACTTCTAGGTCCTTATGCTATTTTATTTTTTTATTTATACTCTGCTTTTCTCCCCAATGGGACCCAAAACTACAAACTTTGATCTCTCCACTTTATCCTCACAGTATATCTTTGAGGTAGGTTAGGCTGAGACCATGTAACTGGCCCAAGGTCACCCAGCAAGATTCCATGGCAGAGTGGAAACTCAAACCTGGGTCTACCAGATCCTCATCCGATGTGCTAACCACCACATCATGCTGGCTGTCAGCACTTGCCTTTCTTTGGAATGGAAACCTGCTCAACCTACTCAACCCAGGGAGTTCACAGATCATGAATCAAGCAGTGGCAGCTGCTTGATTTGTCTACAAACGGCCTTTCTTTCTATCAAGGTAGTTCTTTTCAGGATTTATTAATGGAATTAATTCCACCCAGATTGCAACTGAATGCAGTAGGTTTTTCTGTTTCAGGGACCAGGTAACGAGGAGGAGAAAATGAGGTGCCTGGACCACGCCAGGCTTTGAAAAGACAGAGAAGTCAAACTTTGCACTGTGACATCAGTAACCACCCCCAGCTTTGTGAAGTCATCTGTGAGATCAGTGCAAAGCCCAGTGGTAGATGAACCTGGGTTTGTCCTGAAGTAGCTCAGCTGAGGTAGAAGCAGGAGCTGGGAGCAGATAACCATTTAGACTTTTAGGAAAAAGCTAGCATTGGGAGATGATAAATAAAAATGTAATCAAAGGAGAGATTCAAAGAGCAACTTGGAACCAACAGAGGCAAAAATTTAGGTGAGTCTTGAGAACAATTGAGCAATAACTTTGTTGAACAAGGAGAAAGCCTTGGGGGTGAGGGATGAAATTGGCCAACCATAATCTCTTCAGAAATTTTCTAGGAATGCCTTTCTAATCTCGACTGATCGAATTCAAGGAATAGCCTGTTAACTTAAGTTTGGAATTGCATTGGTTGAAGTGGATACTAGTTCACAAAAGTTTATGCCACAATGTATTTATCGGTTGGTCTTTTATGGGGCCATAAGTTCCCTTTTTGGCCTACTGCAACAGAACAGACTTAACATGGCTAACTCTCTGGAACGTGAAGCCGTTAGATTGTAGTTTTCCAAGTACTGTATCAGAAATTTGGTATGTAATGCTTATGCATCTCCAGGGCAACCAACAGAAGAGCGATGCTTCTGAACAGTAAGATGCTGCTCCAGAAGCTTGAGTATTTTGGAAGCCAGAGGGCATCTTTTTTTTTCTCACAAATGTACCCACGCACATGTTCCTGCATGTGTGGCGTTATTCTGATGACAAGGCCTGGGCGACATAGACAGTGGCATTGTTTCTTCTCTGATGGTGAAAACAATTGTATCTGTCTAGATTAATTAACCTAGGAGAGCTTGAGTATATTATTTACATAGAACAAGACCCTTTTGGAAATCCCACAGTTTTCTTTGCTATTTGGGCCCCTCCAAAAACGAAGTGGTCTTTTTACAGACCTTCTCACAATGGATAACTGCTGTAATCAAGCTGTGCTACCTTCCAGCCTAACCACCCTGTCCACCCTATGTCAGGGTTTACTGCATAAGAGCACAAGGGGCATCCACAACTGCAGCATTTGTGTGGGTTCCCTGTTGGCAGACGTTTGCAGGGCAGCGACTTGGTAGTCTTCGGACATGTTTATGAGGCATTATGCTGTGGATATCAACACCAGAAAGGAGACGCCAGTCAGCAAAGCTGCCCTGCGCTCTCTTTTCCAATGAGAGCATCACCCCACCTCCATGGTGAGTGGCCTGATAATCTCAGTGTGGGGTTGCACAGAAGACCGATGATGAAAATACTGTTTATAAAGCCATGTATATATAAGGCTCCACCCTCCCTTTTTGTATTAAGCTGAAAGAATGGGAAAAGCCACTTCTTGGTATTCTGGCTTTGAATATTGAGGTAGACCAAGGATAATAAAATGTACGAAAGCTTATTTGAGCAAACACTGTACAGGTGATCCAGAGGGCTCAGGCACAAAGAGTGGTAGACACAGCCAAGTCCCAGGCTAAGCTGAGATGGGCCACTCATTGGGATTTGGAGCAGCCAATAATTTTGTGTAACACCTCCTCCTGTGTTTACTCTTCTGTGCCATTGATGAGTTTCTTTACCACCACAATCTGCTTCTATTTAGCCCTAGAATTCTCCTCCATGTAGCTTGTGTGGTTTATAATAGGCTGACAAAGTGGGGGATTGTGAACCCTAAGGAGCCTACCCCTCCCTTTGGCTAAAGCACATCTGTGCAGATAGTGGACAACCCTCACATCCCTCTCCTAATAAGAATACGATGCTGAAGACTGCTGAGGTAAGTAATGAGCAGGGGGTGGCACTGTATCCTTCCTTATCTACTTAGCACCAGTAAGACACAGCTGCGAAGTGATCTACACATCTATTGAGCAGCATCGGGACTGGAGTTCTGAAAGCAAGTCAGATAGATGGGATGGCCAGCTCTCTGGGTAAAGGAAGGGCCCTGTGCCTGTGAAATCTGCCCGGACAGACCAAATCATCACAGGCGTAGATGCCCCTGTCACTGCATACTCATGAGAGGCTGTGCTGATCAAGCAACTGTCCTGTTAAGCGGTTTGCAGTGGTGCAGGAGCCAAGAGAGTTGGCAACCTCACAGAGCAGCTAGAGGCACACTGGTCACTACGGCTATTGTCATGTGTTAGCCTCAGAGGCATGGGGCAGTGCATTGTACATGGGATCCATCCTGATCGCTGTGCTTGCTGGAGGAGAGTGGCCGGCAAACAGCCATAGAGACACAAGGACAGAAGTGGGTTCCAGTGCATGGTGCTCTTTTGGTTCCCATGCTTCCCCTCTCAGGGGTTCCTCAGGGTATGTCTTGCTGCTAACCATGTCTGGCCCCTTTATTTGTAGGGCTGCACCAGTGCCAGGTCTGTACCACTATAGTGCTGGCAGGATGTTACTTCCAAATACTGTGGTGTCAGAGTTTGGCTGTGTAGGACTTACTACCTTGAGCAGCTAACAGATGGCCCTTAGGAGTGTTTTGTAATTGCCTTTGTGGCTGATTTCCTACTTCTGTGGTATTTAAACAATTGTTTTATTGTATGTTCTTCAAGTTCTTTCTTTACTTGCCTTGTTATCAGCTAATTTTTGTTTAATCTGGGTTTTGGTTCCTTGTTTTCCCCACCCACCTGCGCTGTTGCTGCGCCTCTCCCCGCCCCTGCGTAGCTCCCTGGTTTTCAGGAACGGGTTGTAAGTCTCTAGGCCAGAGGGGTCCCCAACCTTTACAAGCCTGCAGGTACATCTGGAATTCTGACAAAAGTGTGGTGGGTGCAACCAGAAAATAACTGCTACAGGAGGTGGAGTCACCCACAAAACAGCAGGGAGGGAAGCTGAGCGTACCTCTGTTGGTCAGCATTTCAAACAATCTCTGCTTAACAGGATGCCTTTTAAAATGAACGCACAAGAAGTAACACAGTGAAGGTTCTTGTGCTGTGGGGGAGCTGTTGCTGAAGCAACTTTTTAAAAAATATCCACAGCCCATCCGAAGCCCTGCTGGGCGAAGACTCCACCTGGTTCTGCCCACTTTCTAAAAACATTAAGTGGGTGCCGTGGCAACCCCAGGCACCACATTGGGGGCCCTTGCTCTAGGCTGTCTAGATCCAGAGATGCTGATGATTTACTGTTGTCAGCTCAGATTCAGATTTATTAATACAGCATACACCAGTATCGTTTGTACAGAGGATACAAAATTGCAAACAATTTAACCAAAAACATGCATGGTTTATATTAAATGAAAATTAACCAAATATGATTTAATCTAATTACCATAACCCAACTTTAAATGGTGAGCTTTATATGCAACTGCACAACATTTAGCTACCTCTTTTACTGTCTGGACAGTCCCTTTCCAGAGGAGACTCTTAATTTTCTCTTCCTCTGAGCTGACTGTAAATTGGCTGAGCAGGGGAATGATTAACTTACAACAAGCTTCCTTGTAAAAAGGGCACCTGAATACAACATGCCCTATAGACTCTAATTCCTCCGACTTACAAGGTCACACCCATTCTGTTCTCGGAAGCTTTTTATATCTACCTTGTAGGATTGCCAAAGGTAAAGCAGAGCATCTCTCTAGTTTAAAGTCTTTCCTTTGCTTGTTCAGCTCTAAAAATGATAAGTACTCTGCTGGCACTTGAATATATCTATTTCTGATGGGTGCCAAAAAACCTGGGGAATTCACAAGCTCATTACTGTTATCAGCTTATTGATAGGATAGGTACGGTTGTAGCTATTTTAATGGTGTTTAATTACTGCTAGCCCACTTGGTTTCTGGTATTTGTGTTGGGTTAATGTGTATATTTGATATGGTTTTTATATTGTTTGTTGTTTTTACATTGCTAGGCTTTGTATTGTTTTGCACATCAAAACTCTTTTGATGTAATTTCAACCCATTGGTTTTGGTCCAACCTTCTGGGGCAACAGAAAACAACTCCGCACCATCCTCTATATCAGGGGTGGGGAACCTTTTTTCTGCCAAGGGCCATTTGGATATTTATAACATCATTTGCGGGCCATACAAAATTATCAACTTAAAAACTAGCCTGCTATATTTGGTCAAACATTTAGCCAAGAGGCACGCCGGAGATGGCTCCGAGTGTCTGCCATGTACAGCGACTCGCTTTTGAGCTCTGGTGTCCCCAGCTGGGCCCAAAAGATTCAGGCAGGGCAGCAAACACAAGATGGAGTGAGCGACAAGCCGCTCACGGGTTATAGGTGAAGGAGCCCGGTCCAATAACACCCTGATCCGGCACTTTCCCGGCCCTACACGTCTTTTGCAGGACTTAGAGGGGAAAGAACCAGAAGGGAGAGGGGGCACCAACCAAGCCCCAAGCAGGCAGCTGCCCAGATGACACCCCCCCATGCAGGCAAGCTGGCAGGCATCCAACTAGTGGCACACTCACCCACCTGGTGGCACAGGATGGTCTGTTGCACCAGCCGGGCATAGCCATCCAGTCGCACGCCGGAGTTGCTCCTGCTCCGCATGGTCGGGGCCGGATTCTACAGCCAGCTCCTGCTACCTCCGCCTGCAGGGATGAAATGAGGACACACTGGCTAAGAACTACCCCCCATGCATTCTGGCCCTGCCCCCTTTAATCCCTCCATTGTTGCCACTTCGGCCCCCGCCCTCTTGTAGTACAGAGGGAGTACGTTTCTCCATGGCCCGGGTGGGAAAGGGTTAACACAGTTTCTTGGGCGGTCCTAGAAGCTCCATAGCTAATGATTCTTCTGCAAGGGGAAAAAAGGGTTCATTTTCTCAGCAAAACAAACTCACATCCGCCTTGAACAGAGGCTATTCCTGTCTGCTGGAAAGGGTGGATCGCCAGTCTTAGATCCTTCTGAGCTAGAGATCTGCCAGGACCCATGAAGGGCCAGACCAAATGATTTTGCGGGCCTTAAATGGCTCCTGGGCTTGACATTCCCCACCCCTGCTCTTTATGACAGCCATTTAAGTACTTGAAGACGGGTTATCATATCAATTCTCAGTTCTCTCCAGGCTAAATATACCGAGCTCCTTCAGCCTTTCCAATAATTTCATCATCTATTCCATACACTATGATTAAAAAATTGAGCCAAAATTCATAAATCAAATATTTAATTGTTTTCATAAATCAAATATTTCAAACGATTCAAACTATTAACCACCAATTACATGAGAAATATAATAAAAAGGATGTAGATAATATGCAACAGTACAAAAAATAAAATAAAGTAATGATAATTAATATAATAATGATGTGTGTGAGTGTTAAGTGTCATCAAGTCGTTTCCGACTCATGGCGACCCTATGAATCAATGTCCTCCAAAGTGTCCTATCCTTAACCGCCTTTTTCAGATCTTGCAAATTGAGGGCTGTGGCTTCCTTTATAGAGTCAATCCATCTCTTGTTGAGTCTTCTTCTTTTCCTGCTGCCTTCAACTTTTCCTAGCATGATTATCTTTTCCAGTGACTCTTGTCTTCTCATAATATGTCCAAAGTACGACAGCCTCAGTTTAGTCATTTTAGCTTCTAGGGTCAGTTCAGGCTTGATTTGATCTAAAACCCACTGATTTGTTGTTGTTTTTTGGGCAGTCCAGGGTATCCGTAACACTCTCCTCCAACACCACATTTCAAAAGAATCTACGGTACTTTCTTCCTTTCAGCTTTCTTCACTGTCGAGCTCTCACACCCATACATAGTAATAGGGAATACGATGGCATGAATTAACCTGATCTTGGTGGCTAGTGACATATCCTTACACTTAAACATCTTTTCTAGCTCCTTCATAAGTGCCCTTCCCAGTCTCAATCTCCTCCTGATTTCTTGGCTGCAGTCTCCCTTTTGGTTGATGATGGAACCAAGGAATAGAAAGTCTTCAACAATTTCAATTTCCTCATTGTCAACCTTAAAGTTGTGTAATTCTCCTGTAGTCATTACTTTTGTCTTCCTGATGTTCAGCTGCAGTCCTACTTAGGCACTTTCTCTTTTAACTTTCAGCAGTAGTCGTTTCAAGTATTCACTGTTTTCTGCCAGTATTGTAGTATCATCGGCATATCTCAATTTGTTAATGTTCCTCCCCCCAATTTTCATTCCATTTTCCTCTAAATTAATCGAGCTTTCTTAATGATATGTTCTGCATACAGACTGAAGAATATTATCAATAATAATGATATTAGTGTGTTAATGTATTAATATTGCTATAACACGTAGAAATTAGTATTATTATGTTGCTGTTAAATATTAGTGCATAAAAATAGTCCCAACGGGGGGAAAAATAAATGTTTTTATAGATCCTTCTCTAGACAACCAAACAACCTTTATTCTGAGTATAATGTTTCTTGAAATTTATTATTATCTGTCCACCAGATATCCCACGAGTCCTTTGGAATTGATCTCAGTTTTAAAGTCTGTTTCAGCCAGCTGCAAATTCTGCAAATTATATCTGCATCGTGATTTTTAACTGTAATCCATATAAGTCAAATCTGATCCTGTGTAATCCTTTGCGGTCCTTCTGGATCAGGCCTTTGTTCTCTGTACACCCAACTTAATTTTCTCATTATAAAAAGAAAAAAGAAAAACAAGAAGAAAAATGCATATAATAATCTGTTCATGAAGAATGGGCGGGGGAGCCTTCAACCATTCTGGAAGTATAATGAATCCAGTTGTCTTGGTTTTGCTGCCTCTAAAAACAACTTCATGCTACATAGGCTGCTCACACTTGATGTTCTGCTGCCAAACAGTCTGTAATGGTATGGTACCAATGACAAGTGGAAAACAGAGGGACAGATTTATTGCACCTGGAATATCAATATATACCTAGGAGTTAAAGACAACAACAATTAAAAAATGAATCAAAATGGCTGTTAGGCCCACTAAGAAAATTAGTGGTTGTGCATTCAACATCAAAAAGTCAAGCACACTTCTTACCAGTAAATAATAGTCCACACAGATTATACTACAATTGAGGATTGATGGGGAAACAAGTGGAATTTTCAGCAGTTGGCCATTCCAGGTTGCTGTCTTCCCAGGTGACAGGGACTCCCCTAGCAGCTTGGTGAGAAGTTGGTTTGTTGTGTTCGTTTTTCCTCTGGCAGAGAATGTCTGCATTTGATAAATGGCAGCCTTTGGCACCACGGTCCGGGAAGAGTAGTTCTCAAACTCCGCAAAGATCTGAATTGATTCACCTTCAATTAAATAGTAGATCAGACACATTACATGGAAATAGGAGAATGCATCCCACAATTCAGATATTATTACATTTAGTAACATTATCCTTACAAAATTGGATAACTGTAAGAACACCTCGTAGTCCCAAGGGTAATAGTACCAGCACCAACAAGACTATGGTTATTTGCACAATTAACACATGCAATCTGATGGCAAAACTCACACCAATTGCAAAGGAGCAGAACTATCCCATATGTGGAGATAATTATAAGCTGAATGTAGCATATATATAGATGTAATGGTAACATGGCTATGAACTAGCAGTCATGGGCTCTCTGTTTTACTTAATTCAGAATGTTCACAAGGCTTCTTTGTTCTTAAGCAAAAAACTCTTCCATAAGAACTTATATTGCATACCTGCAGTGTAGCCCTTCCTTTCGATTTTTGCATGTAAGGATATTGGGCCTGAGGCACAAAACCAGCAACACACAGTCTTTTCGCCTGTGCCTACTTGGGGTGACTGAAAGAAAAAGAGAACAGATATACTCACAATTACATTTTTAGTTCAATACGAAATCACATTGCTCTACAGCTTTTCAACAGGTGCGTTCAAACGGTAGCATCTTTGGCAACGTTCAGCATAAATCCAGGCATGAAACTAGAAAGCATCTTGTAAAAGAGGTTTCTGTTAACATGAAAGTTTGGAACAATGGTTGGTAGATTTTTTTTGCAGTAGTCCACCCACCCTATCCCAGTTCATCCTCCTAGTACATTTGCAATGCAATCGTAAGCAGCCACATCCTTCTAAGCCCACTGATTTCAATCGACTTAGTAGGGTATAACTGTGTTTTGGACTCCATTGCTGTACTACCAGTGATCAACACTGAGACAAGAAGAATTGACAGCTATCTTACAACTACAACCATATCTGGAAGAGAACTTGTATTATATAACAGTGATACCTCCAGATTCAACAGTGATACTACCAGACTTTCTTTTACAGGGATCAGATTATTTTTATGAGTAAAGTGGATGAGTTCTCCATTAATCCTTCTTCAAACTCCATCTAAAAAAGGAAACCATCTTCTAGGGCACCTTTCCCTATAATTTGTGCATTGCTTTTGAAAAACCAGTATTACTTTAATTTAGGCTTAACCTCATTGAATTAAAAGGGCTAACAACTGCACAGTACAAATATTTGCAGCCTGATCCTAACCATGTTTATCCTGATGAAAACAAGTAGGTTTGCTTGAATAGGAAAGAATGGCAATGGCTTAGTTGACAACCTAATTGACAATTTAATTACATTGATGTTCTCAGTTTTATGCAGATTTAGGCAACTGTCCCTGTGCTGGTCATTGATCGTAATAAAGAATTGTATTTGTATTTGTAGGCAACTGTAAACAAATATACAATCCAAGTCTATGCATGTTTATTCAAATTAAATCCCACTGAGTTCATAAGAACATAAGAAAAGCCACGGTGGATCAGACCATGGCCCATCAAGTCCAGCAGTCTGTTCACATAGTGGCCAACCATACAGTTTGAAAGGACCTACTTCCAGGACCTGCAATCCTATATATTCCTGGCAGGGAGCCCTGCTAAACATGGTGAGATTTAGTAGTAAGTATGCATAAGTTGCAATCCTAACTGTAGGGAGCAATTGTAAACACATCTATACAGAAGTATGTCCAATTTATTCAGCAGAGCTTACTTCCAGGACATTGTTCATAGAATTATAGCCAATGTTACATGGAAATAAATTTAATTGCAATTAGTGGAATATTTATAAATCTGTGAGTGTTAGGTGGAAATAAATGTTTCTGCTTATCTTCCAAAGAATTAACATTGTAGCTTTACACCCATTGTATTAATTTTGAACTGTTAAATTAGACAGGGTCGCCATGAGTCGGAAGCGACTTGACGGCTCTTAACATACACAGAAATTAGCTAGATTGAAACCTTACACCTCAGTTCCAAACACATATATTATTCACTTCAATGGGACCTATTTCCATGCACTCAGGGCAAGAATCACAGATGTATGAAATCCTCAGAACATTCAGTGAAGTCCCATTGAGTACTTATGTGTTTACTGAAGTTATCTCCCATGTGGCATTTTTGCTTGAGTACTAATACTCCCTTCTTTTAGGACTGCTCCTGACCCTACTAATGTATGCAATCTTACACACATCAAAGACAAAGAGATCACCCTGCTGACATAAATGGGGGTTAAGATTGTTCCCAATTATATCCTTTTTGTCCTACATGAAATTGAGGTTAGGGCCCTTATCACAAAAGCGATATAAATATTCTGATGGATTTTACTGGATTTTAGATGAGTTAATATATTTTCCTGGATAACATGACTTTCTAGCCATTTGTAGAAGAACCCTGTTTCAATCAACTTTTTCATTACATGTTCTGTTTTTACATATTTATTTAAAAACCAAGAGTGAAAAAAATAGTTTTAGGTCAGATTGAAAGAATCATACGAAAACTTTAATGCTTAAATATCAAAATAACATTTTATTATAGCATCGATATACTGTCAAATGCTGCTTTAAAATCCACAACGACCTGGCTAATTACCTGGCTAATAACTCATTTACCCTTGTCACGGATCATGAGCCGTTGCTATGGATGTCTTGAATGAAAGAGCATGATGCCCATATCCTATGAAGGTACTTGTCTTTACTTCCTTTCAGTTTTGGTATAACTTAGAACTTAGACATATGTTGACATGCCAAGTAACATATTCATCACTTCCATAGCTAATTTAATCTTTAAAATTTTCTGAATTTCAGCATGTATTTCTTTCCAGAACTTTTTTTTTTGCATGTCCACCACATATGGTAAAAAGTACCATCTATTTGTTTACATTTCCAACATTTCAATTTGTGGTTTTTGTCCATTTTTTCAATGTCTATTTCAAC
Organism: Euleptes europaea; assembly: GCF_029931775.1. Lineage (NCBI taxonomy): Eukaryota > Metazoa > Chordata > Lepidosauria > Squamata > Sphaerodactylidae > Euleptes > Euleptes europaea. The sequence goes on along the minus strand of NC_079315.1, from coordinate 81,586,270 downwards.
GCATTCCTGAGGAGGCTGGCAAACCATGGCAGCCAGGACAGCGCAGCTGAGAAGCCTCCTCAAATACTTTTTCCCCAAAATAAAAACGAAAAAAAGAGGCTTTTTCCCATAGGGGAAAGTGAGCTTATGCCACCTCAAAAGGTGCTGCAGGACTGTCGCCATCCCAGGAGGCATTCCCAAGGCAAAAGGGGTTTGGAAGCTGCCTAAAGGGGAATGTCTTCCAGGACGTCAGCATGGGGACTTGTGCCAGGAGAACTCTGGCAGGAGGCCATGCCAGTGTCTGAGGGCCAGGCTGCTGCCATGGTCCAAGTGGGCCAGCGTAAGTGGCACTACGCCGGCGCCCTTGGCTGTTTGCACGGAACAAGTGGCACGGAAGCTGGTATAGGGGTCATTCTGCCTCCTAAGCTGATTCCTCGCCCCTCAGCAATGCACCCTTGGAGTAATATACCACCGGCAAAACATCTTATACCAGTTTTCTCTTGATAATTGACTGAATGTAAATGTTGTATCTTTTGTCCATAAGGATTCCCACTGTTGGAAAGATACTCATTTGGTTTCTCAGCAATCGCCTTATCCTCCCTTTGTGCTCCTTTCCTCCCATTGTCATCCAATGGCCCTACTGCTTCCCTAGCTGGTTTCCTGCTCCTAATGTACTTAAAGAATTTCTTATTGTTGGTCTTGATGTGTTTAGCAATATGTCGCTTAAAATCGTTTTTGTATCTCTAATTGCTTGCTTGCATTTCCTTTGTGCAAGTTAGTATTTGCTTTTGTTTGCCTTGCTGCCAAATTGTCATTGTATGCCAGCATCCGTGCCACTTTGTCCGATGCATGTGGCACAGACACCAGGATAGGGATCATGCCGGCTCCTATGCGACTCTGCCCCCCTTAAGATTGCTCTGTTACCATTATTGATGTAAACATTTCATAATCCACACTCAATAGTGAGATTGGTATGTACGATTTTGGTAGTACTGGATCATTGCCATCTTTTTGTATCAATGTTATGTGTGCTTCTTGCCATGATGGGGGCAGTATTTTCTCCTTATTTCATTCATAACTTTCTGTAAAAGCAGAATTAAGTTTTCTTTCAAACATTTACATTGTTGATAGTCTGACAGACTATCAACAATGTAAATGTTTGAAAGAAAACTTTCAAACATTTTTATCTTTATTCAATCTTTGTATTGCTTGTGATATTTTTTGAATAGAAATAGTTTGATTCAATATATCCCTATGTTCAGGTGTAAATTTCTCCATCTGTATATGTTTTATATATTCCTCTCTTCCTCCTTCAGTTGCTGGATCATTTTTATACAGTTCAAAAAAAAAAAGAGAGAGAGAGAGAGAGAGAGAGAGAGAGAGAGAGAGAATAAATTGCTCCAGTATCTCTTTTTCCAGGTGAGTAATATGATCACCTTTCTTCACTCATGTTATAATTCTTCTTTCAGTCTCTTTTCTTAAACAATGTGCCAAGTAGCTCTCAGGTTTATTCGCATGGTCAAAATATTTCTTTTTAAAAAAATCTTAATTTCTTCTGCAACTCCTAAATTTCAAGCATATCTAATTGGGTTCTTAATTTTTAAATTTCTGTTTTGCTTTATCAGGGTGATTTTTATGCTGATCTTCCAATGTTTTAATTCTGTCCATTATTTTCTTTGTTTGCTCCAATTTTGCTTTCTTCTTTTTTGAAGCTATGACAGAGATGCACACACGGTTGTCAAAACCAAGTAAACTTTATGGGGGGTGGATTGGGCATGGGAGCTTCGAGCCTCTGAATCTACCTCTGGGCCATCCTGGAGCTCACATTCCACTCACTCCTGCAGTGAGTTTCCACGAAGGCTGATCTTCAACAGAAGAAGCCATCTGGCAGGGCAGATCCATTATGAGAAGGGTGGGTTAGTGGATGAGCCCATGGGTGGAGCGAAAGGGTGTCATTCGCATGCAGAGCTTCACCTGCCGGATGGCTTTCTCCGGTGGTCTATTGAGAAAAACAGCACGCATGGCCACAGAAGGATTCCACAGGTATCCTGGTGGACATATGACAGCTCTTCCAGGATGTTCCACCAGTCCAGTTGGGAGTCTGCAGGGAGGGGTCTGTGACACTGGCGACACTGGCCCTTCCCCCTCTGGCTTCGCCAATGCATGTTGCCCCCCCTCCCCTGACTCCTGCCTGGTGCTGCTGCAAATGCCAGCACTCATTGAAAGGTCCAGCTTGCTGTCCTCTCGATGGGGGGGGGGGCGCAGCGTCTGTGGTCCTCTGAAATATAAATGGTGTGAGTTGTCTTTGTGGATACATAGACCTGTGAGTGTTGGGGCGCTGTAGGATCAAGTATTCAACAAGTATCACCAAAGCAAACACAGCTCTCAAATGACAAAAATAAATAAAAAAAATTCGCTTCAGCCAAATTTTCAGTTACCAGAGAAGAAAGGATTTTTTAAAATATGAAAGAAAATATAAAGAAAAGTACCAAAAACAACAACAACAAAAAACCACAGGTAAAGTTGGGGAACAGTTCTTACTAGCAGTTTGCCATCGTTATGTAGTTGTTCTAGATGAAATCAGAAGTCCGGAATTCCCCCTGGCCAAATCAGCACAGGTCTAAAGGCTTCCCCTGTCAAATTATGTCTCCATTTTGCAGGAGAGGTGAAAGGACCGTAATCTATCCTCTCCCACCAACGTTTCTCTTTCCAAATGTCCCATGGCTAGATAAGCAACACAGTATTCAGAAGTGCCCCCAAGTCAGATGGCCATTTCCCCGGAATTCCGAAAGAGCACATAATATTCTTATACTTTAAATATTGCATTGTACTTAACTATTGTTATGGACATTTTTTGTTATTTCATCGACCATGTTTTGCTGTTTTATTTCAAAAACAAAGAATGAGTAATTTTGTCAATTCTTACCAGTAATGTAGGAGTGTTGATATCTATACATTCAAAAACTGTAAATTCCTTCCTTGATGTTACTGATAGATGCCAGGGCCTGGCCAATTCTGCTTTCACCCAATAACGCACACGGCCATGTCTGCCTTCAAACGAGGTAGGAAGTGGTCTGTGCAGGACACAAAAGTCAAAACCGAATAAATTCCTTTGTTGTTTAATGTAAATATACACTCAGTCTGGGTAAGAATACTGTACTGTTCGTGCATCATAATATATAATCAAGCATAATTTGGTTGCAGGATTTTTATGTTCATTTAGTTTGGGAGAAATATCTCTGTAGTTAAAAATGATTTGCTCAGCAGATCTACAGATTATGACCATATTTGTTCTGGATTTGCACTGTAATATGCTAAATGGATACATTGACCCAACTCACATCAGTCGAGCTGAAATGCTTACGGTACTTTATACCACTTAGTCCCATTGAGAGAAATGGTCTCTAAACAGACTCAAATCCAAGCGTTCCAGCTTGCTTGATTAGGTCAGGGATCAGGCCAAGTGATCCTTTTGTTTAAGAACAGGTCACTTTTAAAATCTGGAAATAGGCTACAGGCAAAGTATTAAAACAAGGTGAGGCCAGCCAATTGCTTTAAAATAGATGACCTCCAAAAGGGCCCAGCTTCTTGTATATGAACAAATTGATGTCAGCACGACTATTCCAAGGTCTGAGCCAACACCTGTAAGAAATGCTCCTTCAGTTCCTGTAGTGTCTGACTTTTTAACAGTAATAGGTTGTAGACGTGAACAGGAGTTTGAAAATAAAGCTACCTTTCAGTATCATGAGTCAAAAACAGCAGCCTTTCCATACCATGGACGTTCAATTAAATCAAACAATTCTGTTTAAGACGGAAAAATACTTTCTACAAACCTTGGCATTATGAATGTATCTAGAAGACCAGAATTAAAATGAAAAGGCCTTACTGATTTCATACATTACATCAGAATATCACTATCAGCAGTAATAGCAGTGCCTGTAAGAAACATACTCATTAAAAATAAACTACCCAAAGTTCAGTGGATGGTACTTGTTCTTGATCATTAATCCCCTCCCCTTTCTAGAACATAGGCCAATGAAGATAACCAATTTTTGGTTTGAATATTACATTTCTATAAATTGCTCTGTGAAATCCACTTTAGTTTCAGACATTCCCTCTAGATTCTTTTTGCCTGCAAGGCTCACCAGTTAACACAGCTTCTGTTGCCTATGAGTAATTTCAAAAAGGCTAGTCTTTGGAGTAAATCAGGAGAGGTAGAATGTGATTATGGACCTCAATTCAGCAGCAAGCCATGTCAGCAACTCTAAAAGGACTAATGATCAATTCACATAGTTTGCAAGGAGCAAAATAGGTCACGACACTGATAAGATGAAATATTCTGCCTGGGCAACAAGTTTTTCAATGGGTATGATTGACAGGAGGGCAATAGTTGGCCCCAGTGTCTCATGAGTTGAATAAAAGCAACTTCTTTTTAATAGTTTATTAAGAAGATGCTCCTGTTGCATGTTCTAGCACAATCTTTGTGACCACTGAAAAGGGTTTTTCTCTCTCTGTCCCCATATCCTAATGTATGAACTTTCCATCTATGGATTTGTTGTCAGTATACTCTGTCACACAGCACCAAGTGTATACTCACGTCGGAAGCTGAAAGCTGAATGCATATTCATGCCATCCTGAATGAATGATGTGGACACCATCTTTGAAAAAGAAGAACAGTTGGTTGTTATACCACACTTTTCTCTACCTTTAAGGATTATCAAGGCATCTTACAATCACCTTCTCTTCCCCTTCCCGCAACAGAAATCTTGTGAGGTAGGTGGGGCTGAGAGAATTATGAGAGAACTGTGACTAGCCCAAGGTCACCCATCAGGCTGCATGTGGAGGAGCGGTGAAACAAACTCGATTCTCCAGATTAGAGTCCACCACACTTAACCACTATACCATGCTGGAATTGTTTTCATCTAGAAGGGAAAACCCACTATGCTATTCCACCTCTGAATATTCCCAGGGGCTGGGAATCGCCACCCACATACTTCCTTTCCCCCACAGGGTCAGCATCAGAGGGAGGAAGCCGGGGACGGGCCACCCAGCAGCCCATGAAGAGGAAGTCTGGGGAATGCCGGAACTAAGCCAGCAAACACATGCAGCTTCTCCGCATCCACTACAAAGGCCCGCTGACCAGCTGATAGTCAGGTGGGCCCGTCCTGGTTGGGGCTGAGGCAGGCGAAGTTGCCGCTACAGGGGGATAGAGAAAGCTGATGTAAGCCTACCTCCACCCCTATACGGACTTGGGGGAGGGATGGGGGGAGGAAGAAGGGAGTGGAGCAGGGACTAGGGAGGATATAAGGGGTTGTGGAAGCTGAGGCCGAGGAGGAGAGAGCTCAGGAGTCTGGCTGCCTGGATGCCCACAGACAGAGACCCTGGCTTCCTCTGAGGGAGAGGCTAGATCCAACTCCCTCTCAGAGTGATCTGAGGCTGAGGAGGCGCCACTAACTCGTCCTCTACAGGGTGCCACAGCAAAGGGGGCGGGGCCTGAGGAATCAGAGCATCACAGTCATCGTACCAGTCTTCTTGGATTGGACTGGTTTGAACAGTTGGAGATTACAATCACAGGCATCCACCAAGATGATGACTCAGTTTTAAATAATATCATTATTGAGTTTGAGACTGTATTTGCTGAGGGACTTGGGTAGTAGAAGAGTCCACCTGTTTCATTGATTTTGGATCCAAACCTGGTGCCTATTCGAATGAAACCTCACCATGTTCTTTGGTCAAAGATTGATGCTGAACTTTATCATCTTTTGCCGCAAAGCATATTAGAGCCAGTGGCATATCCTACATGGGAGACACCAATTGTTACACCAATCAAGGCCAATGGGGACATCTGTATTGTAGTAACGATAAATGCACCATAAATAAAGCTTTGCAGCAGCATCCTTACCCATTTCCAGAGGTGAGCCATCTCCTGGTGTCTATCGGGGGAAAGTTTTTGCTAAATTGGATTTGGCACAGGCCTATCAGCAGTTGTTGGTGGATGATACCATGGCTGGTGCTCAAACCATCCCCACTCATCATGCAACCTTTAAGGTAAAGCGCCTTCAGTTTGGCATTTGTATGGCTTCTTATATTTTCCTGAACCTTATAGAGGATATACTTAAGGGAATTCCTGGTATTGTACCATATTTTGATGATGATATTATTGCAGGTGCATCCATTGAAAAACTTGCAACACGAGTATTTGAGGTGTTGCATCATTTTGTGGAAGATGGTTTGCAGATAAAGCATAAGAAGTGTGTATTTGCAGTGTCTCAGGTTGAATTCCTTGGCTACCCTATCAATACACATGGCAGGTTAAAGCCACAGACTAAGCCGGAACTTCAAGCGTTTTTGGGACTTTCGAATTTTCATTACACATTTCAGTGGCATAAGGTGACAGTAGCGGAACCCTTGCAACATCTTTTGGATAAGCAAGCTAAGTGGGAGTGGACGGCCCAGCATGATAGGGCTTTTTGTATTGTGAAATGATTTATTGTAAGCTGATAGTGTTTTGGTCCATTACAATGAACAAAGCCACTAATTCTTACATCATACTTCCCCATATGGTATTGGGGCTGTTCTATGTCACAAATTTACTGATTCTTGTGAGGCCCCTATTGCATTCTGTTCTAGAACAATGACACCAACTGAATGGAATTATGTGCAAATTGATAAGGAAGTACTTGCAATTGTGACTAATGTGAGAAAAGTTCATGACTATGTTTATGGTCAGCTGTTTATTATAGGTACTGACCATAAACCATTGTTGGGACTGTTTGCTCGTAACTGACAGACACTACAGATATTGTCCCCAAGAATGCTTCAATGGGCAATTTTTTTGAATGCTTACGATCATACCCTGTTGTATAGACCTGGCAAGGGTATTGCCAACACTGATGCTTTAAACCAACTTCTTCTTCCATCAGCTGAAGTGGATCCTCCTCCTCCTTTGGAGGTTTTGTTGTTAGAGTTCTTACCTGAGCCACCCCTTTATGCACCTGATATTGCAACCATGTCATCCAAGGACCCAGTACTTGCTCGTGTTCTCAACTGGGTGTGGAGGGGATGGGCAGTAGGGAAGCTTGAGGAAAAATTCAAACCATTTGTGTCAAGACAACATGAATTATCAGTGCATAAGGGTTGCCTTCTTTGGGGAAATATTGTTATTCCTACAGTTTTGAGGCATCGTGTTTAGGATGCATTACATATTGGCACCCTGGCATAGTGCGGATGAAGGCCCTTGTGCACAGTTATGTCTGGTGGCTAAAGACAGATAGAGAGGTGGGAGACTGTGTCAAAATGTGTGAGGAATGTCAGGCCTCAAGGCCAGCTCCACCGCATGCTCCAGTGCACCCATGGGAGTGAACAAAAACCCCGTGGTCACGGCTTCATGTAGATTTTACTGGCCCATTTCAGGGCCAGAGTTTTTTTTTATAGTGGTTGACTCATATTCTAAATGGTTGGAAGTGATCCCTGTTTTATCAGTGACATCCTGTGTTGGTATTAAGGCCTTATGTAGACTTTTCGCAACACATGGGTTGCCAGAAGCTGTCGTTTCTGTTAATGGCACTCAGTTCACATCAGAGGAATTTTGTACATCCCTTGCCAATGGTTTAACCCATCACATTACTTCAGCCCCACCATTCTAATACCATCACTGCACTACATGCTTGCATAAAACACACTGCTGGCGTTGAAAGCAATAGAATATTCTGTGCAACTTCCTCGCTGATATAGAAACAAAATAACCCCAGAGCCTTGACCTTCCTGCAAAATTCTTCCCATGTCTGCAGTAAATCTACAGCATATTCAAGAATACATAAAGGAAAAAAAGCAAGCCCAAATTACATAACCAGTTTTAACACTTTCTTGTGCCGGAAATTAAGTTATCACCACTACCTGACACATGTAACCAATCTGCTGTGAGGAGTAGGAGCACCCCCTCCCTCTCTCTAGTACCAGTCCCAAACAGGATTGAACCGCTTCTAACAAAGGGTGGAAACTTCAGAAAAACAACCTTAGAGTTTCCTATACTTCCACATTGGCACAATTTAAACAATAGATTAAGAATCTGAAGATCAGTCTGCCCCTGGGGAACTGAAATTGCTAATATCAAATCAAATTTATTATACAGTCATAGACCATTGAGAAACAAAAAAGACTCATTTAGGAAGTGGAAGGAGGGCCTTAACCAAAGATGAATATAAAGAAATAACTTGTGCTTGTAGGGAGAGTGTTAGGAAAGCTAAAGCTCAGAATGAGCTTAGGCTTAGCGAGAGATGCTAAAAACAACAAAAAAGGGTTCTTTTCCTATTTACAGAGTAAGAACAAGGACAAGATAAGCCCATTGTGGGGACCGGAAAGTGAAATTGTAACAGGAGATGAAGAGAGGGCAGAACTCCTCAATTCCTACTTTTCCTCAGTCTTCTCTTGTGAGGGAAGTGGTGCTGAACATGGCATAAATATATACATGATGAGGGAAGGCATTTGCATTCTAGGATTGGCATTGGGGTAGTGCACAAACACCTAGTTTCTTTAAATGAAACAAAGTTTTCTGGGCCAGATGAACTGCATCCAAGGGTACTTAAAGAACTCGCAGATGTAATTTCTGAGCCTCTGTCCATTATTTTTGGAAAGTCTTGGAGAACAGGTGAGGTACCAAAAGATTGGAGGCAGGCAAATGTTGTCCCCATCTTCAAGAAGGGGAAAAAGGAGGATCCGGGTCACTACCAACCCATCAGCTTGACTTCTATACTGGGAAGTTTTCAAACAAATAATCAGTCAGTCCTTGAGCATTTAGAAAGGATGGATCTGATCACTAAGAGCCAGCATGGGTTTCTCAAGAACAAGTCATGTCAGGCTAATCTTATCTCCTTTTTTTGAGAAAGTTACTACCTTGCTGGATCAGGGGAATGCAGCAGACATAGTTTATCTTGATTTCAGTAAGGCTTTTGATAAGGTTCCACATGGTATTCTAGTTGACAAACTGGGAAAATGTGGTTTAGATCTTATTATTGTTAGGTGGATCTGTAACTGGTTGACAGATCATACCCAAAGAGTGCTTGTTAATGGTTCCTCATCCACTTGGAGAGAAGTGACTAGTGGAGTTCCTTAGGGATCTGTCCTGGGCCCAGTGTTGTTCAACATCTTTATAAATTATTTGGATGAAGGAATAGAGGGGATGCTTATTAAATTTGCAGATGATACTAAATTGAGAGGGGTAGCAAATACAGCAGAAGACAGAGCCAGGATACAAGATGATCTTGACAGGCTGGAGAACTGGGCTAAAACTAATAAAAAACACAGATAAATGTAAAGTTCTACATTTAGGTAGGAAAAATCAAATGTATAATTATAGGATGGGGGAGACTTGTCTGAGCAGTAGTGTGTGCGAAGAGGATCTTGGGGTCTTAGTAGACCAAACACTGAACATGCTTCAGCAGCGTGATGCTGTAGCTAAAAAGGCAAATGCGATCTTGGGCTGTATCAACAGAAGTATAGTGTCCAGATCACGCGAAGTGCTGGTATCGCTTTACTCTTCTCTTGTTAGACCTCACTTAGAGTACTGTGTTCAGTTTTGGGCACCACAATTTAAGAAGGATGTAGACAAGCTGGAACATGTCCAGAGGAGGGCAACAAAGATGGTGAGGGGTCTGGAGACCAAATCATATGAGGAAAGGTTGAATGAGCTGGGTATGTTTAGCCTGAAGAGAATACTGAGAGGGGACATGATAACCATCTTCAAGTATCTGAAGGGCTGTCATATAGAGGAGGATGCCGAATTGTTTTCTGTTGCCCCAGAAGGTCAGACCAGAACTAGTGAGTTAAAATTGAATCAGAAGAATTTCCATCTAGACATTAGGAAGCATTTTCTAACAGTTAAAGCGGTTCCTCAGTGGAACAGGCTTCCTCAGGAGGTGGTAAGCTCTCCTTCTCTGGAGGTTTTTAAGAAGAGGTTAGATGGCCATCTGTCAGCAATGCTGATTCTATAACCTTAAGCCGATGATGAGAGGGAACACATCTTGGTCATCTTGTGGGCATGTAGTGGGAGTCACTGGGGGTGTAGGGGGAAGGTAGTTGCAAATTTCCTGCATCGTGCAGGGGGTTGGACTAGATGACCCTGGTGGTCCCTTTCAACTCCATGATTCTATGATTCTATGAAATAAAATAGGATTGCAGAATTACTTGATAAATAGTAAAACACATAGACACAAATATTACAAAAATAATTCAATCATATATATTCATAAAATTAACATAAAACTAGTCAAAACTTCCTCAGCCACCAAATGTCAGTGGTAGGCATATTTTGTTCTTGATGTATGCTCATGATTTGGTTATATTCTTTAAGACTCTGATTGGCATGAGAAGGAAATTGCTAATAAAATTACTCTCTATTTGCAGATTTCCTGTACTGACACAGCAGACCACAAAGGCTTCAAGAACTCTTCAACTTAGAAATAATGCTTTCATTTAGTAATAGATTTGTCTAATTGGATGTCTTTCTCCCTCATAGCTTTACATCTCTCGTGCTAACTAGAAGGGTTAGAAAAGAATATAGTTAATGTAACAACTTTTCTCAGTCTTCAGGAGAAAAAAAGCAGTCCTGTACCTGGGGTGCTGAAAGCAAGTGTCAAAATAGACCACAGGGAATCCTTTATCTGCTAACAATTCTGCATCCATCACTTTTTAGCTCAAGAGTCCAACCTGGCATTAATAAACCTCAAAACCCTTTTTTTTTTTTTTTTGCTTAGTTGTCTCCTTGAGTTATTTTGGTAGGTGGATGCAAAAACACTTTGCAAGATGCCCCATATTTGCACAGCTAAACTGCAAAAGCAGGTCCAGTCTCTTCCATATTAAACTGCTATACAACGATGGCTGTGTTGGGGAATTCTGACCCAGTGGGAGACGGGGTTCACCGGCTAGGAATGGACCAAACATACAGAAAGATTTTCCTTGAAGAATTTATTGCGCACAAGGAGAGAATCTATGCCACTGGAAAGTCAGACAAGAATCTCTCTCCGAATAAACAGGAATGACAAGGTTTTATAGTCAGATACAAACAACTATGCAGTTATTAACAGAAACATTGCAGAATATGCTGACAATGGTAGTTGTATGTATAAATTGCCGTCAAGTTGCAGCCGACTTATGGCCACCCCTTTTGGGGTTTTCATGGCAAGAGACTAACAGAGATGGTTTGCCAGTGCCTTCCTCTGCTTAGCAGCCCTGGTATTCCTTGGTGGTCTCCCGTCCAAATACTAACCAGGGCTGACCCTTCTTAGCTTCCGAGATCTGATGAGATTGGGCGATACCATGCTGCCTTCCCTCCTGACAATGATAGCTGGCAGCTGCTATTTCCTTTATCAGCATAGACTTTGCTTCTTTTGGCTTGTCTACTCATGAACTTAGAAATCAGAGTGACCTGTTCATCCTTAACTATGTTCTGACAGGAATGGCAAACACGGTTCAGCAGTTTAAAAGCAGAATTATAGTCGAATATGTGGCTATATTCAAAGTTCACTATATGGCTACAGTTTGGTTCACTCCTGCTTTCATTTTTCCCCACAGCTGCAGTCGTAAAGACCCCTACTAGGGAGTAAGTCTCGTTGCATCCAGTAGGATTAGCTGTTAAAGAAATATGCTTAGGATCTCATTGCATGATCATCCAGACTACATTAACCAAGAGAGAGAGAGAGAATGATACCATTTAGCATGGAAAATGGTTCAAATATCAAAGGAGAGCGATTGATTCAAATTCAGCCTTACCTCTTTCGTGCCCAATCAAAATATACCACTGGCTGAAATATTTTTCTTTTGCGAAATAAACCGTTGTTTCCGTTTTGTCGCCGGTACGTCTTGATTCAGTCCAGTGTACTTTTGCACGTCCTTTTGCATGGATCTTAAGCGATTTTACGCTAATTTCTTCGGTAACTTCTAAATGCACCCTTCCTGAGACTGTGTCCCCACTTGAATAGGCCTTTCTGTCAAAGCTTACTGCCAGACTCCTCACCTTCCCCATGTTTTTTTTTTTTTTTTTTAAATAACCAAGTCTATAAAAATATACTGTAAGGAAAAAAAAAAGGGGGAAGAAGAAAAAGTCAAGATCTCATATAAAAATGGGATCTTTCCTGGAGGCGGAACAATTTCTCCCCCCTGCGAAAAAGACTGCAGGCAGGATCAGCGTGTTCTGCACAAGCGCTTCGTTGGGGTTGCTTTGAAAAGTCACAGCGCTGGGTGCAGTTCGCTTCCCTCCAGCCCTGCGGTCTCCGTGCTAAGGAGAGGGCTCGCTCGCCGCCAGCTCATTTTAAGCTTTGGGGGGTGGGGGGATACCCAGCACGCATGCGTGGCTCTGTAATCTCTCTGTACAGTAGCGACAGACTAACGCGGCTACCCACCGAGGAAGGCGTTGTCACAACCCCCAGAGTCAACAGCCAAGCAGCTTGGAAAGGAGAGCCGCGCCTCTCAGCTGGCAAACGAGCACGGGCTGCCCGCAGCCAGAGCGCCAAACAGCTGATGCGCAGGGACGCCCCCAAAGCATCGCCGCCTGGTTGGAGCAGGAGCGGAGGGGAAGGGGGCGGGGAAGGGGGGGGCAGCTGTCTTCCCACCGCTGTGCTGGATAATTTGGGACAGCGTGCTGCATTGCAATAAGGGGTAGATCCCCCCCAAAAAAAACAGTTTAACGGATTAAGAACAGCATTAGTTGGGAATCCAGGCAGGGATGAGCATCACCTCCAAGGGAGACCTCAGTGACCTGATGGAGACCTGAGGAATAGTTGGTTCAAATCTTTAGTTCAAATCTTTGCTGGATTTCTTTAGTTTGTTGGTCGTTCTTTTAGGGTCCAAAATGATTTTGCTTGTTCCCTCAACTTCCCGCTATGCTAAGTATTACCAGACCAGCGGCAAAATAAATACATGTTCTGAATAAATTAATAAATTTTTGGTTCTTGTAGGTTATCCAGGCTGTGCGACTGTGGTCTTGGTATTTTCTTTCCTGACGTTTCGCCAGCAGCTGTGGCAGGCATCTTCAGAGGAGTGACACTGAAGGACAGTGTCTCTCAGTGTCAAGTGTGTGGGAAGAGTAATATATAGTCAGAAAGGCGTTGGGTTTGAGCTGAATCATTGTCCTGCATTATTTTTCATTATTTTCAGAATCTGTTGTAAAGAAGAAAGTTGTAAAGAGAAACTGTAAAGTGTTACAGATGTAACACGAATCCCATTTTATATAAGTTTTATATCTTGGGGTACACTGTAACTTTTTAACCCTCCGTTACAGAATCCAACATCTTCAGTTCCACAGATATTGAGACAATGCTTTGAAATATCATAAATTCTGTTTCTTTCTTGATAATTTTTGCTTTTCCCCCCACGCATAATATTTAGAGCACTGTTGACCTGATTTTGTAAATACTTAGACGTCAGCATTATTATTCTGCTGAAACAACGCCTTGAAGGTGAGACGGGAGAAATTCTGAGGCGCACATGTCACTCCCAGTGTTTTCGGTAATGAAAGATTACATAGCTCTATTACACTCCTTGAGGCAAGCTATATATGGTATGTGGGATGTGTGCAGTTTGGAATGCCACAAGTTATGCACCCCCCCTCCCCACTGCCAAAATGAATGTGTACACTGCATGCGTGATCAAGTCCCAGCCCCTGTGAGGCGAGCACAGAGCATGGGGGGTAATTCCCATCTCCAGATGGATCTCACAACAAACAACACCTTTTGAAAAAGCTTTTTGGCGAGAGAAACTGGGGAGGACAAAGTGTGCAAACTGGTCAAGTTACAAAAGTTAGCATGACACACAGGGAAAGAAGCCAAAAAAGTTCCCTTCCTGCTGCCCTTCTCTGGTAATTTAATCTGTCTATAGCTTTGTCTCTGTCCTGACTTGGATAGCCCAGGCTAGCCCAATCTCATCAGATCTTGGAAGCTAAACAGGGTCAACCCTAGTTGATATTTAGATGGGAGACCACCAAGGAAGTCCAGGGTTGTGATACAGAGGCAGGCAATGGCAAACCACCTCTGAATGTCTCTTGCCTTGAAAAATCCTACAGGGTCACCATAAATTGGCTGTGATTTGACAACACTTCACATATACACACAGTTTTCTACTGATACATGCCTCAACTCCCAAGTTATCCTTAATCATCTGTTGCAATCTTTTCTGTTCTGAAAGATCCAATGTTATCTTATCCCCCCCCCCCAACAGAATAACTAGTGTAGCTTCAGACTCGGTCAAATGTGTCTCACTTTGGCCTCAACTTGGATTACAACATAGGTTACCAACACACTGGATCCTTCCTCCTTCCATCTGATTTCTGCACAGTCTAGGAAAAATATATCTTTGCTCTCAATCTTAATCTTTCCCCCTATATTTTCCAAGCCACACAGCACTACACAGAGCAGGCATTTTCCTTCTCTCTGCTAGTTAGAGACTCATACCTGGATCACTGGGCCCCTCTGCTCCAACAGACCCACTCCTTCTTGTCCTGTTCCCCATTTCCCACATTTAAACTTCTGGTTTAAAAGTAACTCTTGCTCCAAACTGGAAAAACTCTGCTCAATTTCTGGTTGATGTTGTAATATTGTTCTGTTTGGATAGGAATATGCTATTTGTCTATGCTTTTGATTCAGTATTTGCTGAGGATAAGTTTTCCCCTCCCTATGATTGTACCAAATTCTCCAATAAACTATGTATTTCTTGAACCTGTATATCCGGTCTCTATTGTCCCTTTTCTGCTGAACGCAGTACTCACAGTCACCTTTTTGAGTAAATGATCACTGTTGTCCGCTCCCTGGGCAAACAGACAAGGTTATTTCCCACATAAATCTGCTCACATGTCTGGGTGTGGTAAAATGATGGTTGGTAATGTCAGCCTAAAAAGGAGGAAATGAATAGTCTGCCATTTGCTTCTCTCTGTAAGTACTTGCAAAGTTCTGATTGTATGCAGTCCGGAGTCTTACTCAGAAGTAAGCCCCACTGAGATCAATAGAACCTGCTCCCAGGTAAATGTGTACAGCATTTTGGCCCTCTGAGAGACAGCTTCTTGGTCCTCATGCTTCTATTTTTATTTATTCATTCATTCATTTATTTATACACTGCTTTTCTCCCCAATGGGACCCAAAATTACTAACTTTGATCTCCTGTCCTCCACTTTATCCTCACAGCATCCCTTTGAGGTAGCTGAGATGATGTAACTGGTCCAAGGTCACCCAGCAAGATTCCATGGCAGAGTGGAGACTCAAAACTGGGTATCCCAGACCCTAATCTGATGCGCTAACCACAACACTGTGCTGGCTGTCAGCGCTTGCCTTTCTTTGGAAAGGAAACCTCAACTCAGGGAGTTCACAGACCATGTGTTCTTGCAGTGGCAGCTGCTTGATTTGTCTACAAACTGTCTATCAAGGTAGTTCTTTCTCTTCAGGATTTATTAATGGAATTAATTCTACCCAGATCGCAACTGAATGCTGTAGGTTTTTCTATTTCAGCGCCCAGGTAACAAGGAAGAGAAAATGAGGTGCCTTGACCATGCAAGGCTTTGAAAAGGCAGAGAAGTCAAACTTTGCATTGTGACATCAGTAACCACCCCCAGCTTTGTGAAGTCATCGGTGAGATCAGTGCAAATCCCAGTAGGAGATGAATCTGGGTTTGTCCTGAAGTAGCTCAGCTGAGGTAGAAGCAGGAGCTGGGAGCAGATAACTGTTTAGACCAGGGGTGTCGAACTCATTTGTAAGAAGGGCCAGATATGACACAAATGTCACTTGGTCGGGCTGGGTCATGTGCGCATAAATAAATATGAAAGAAGCAAGGGAGAGAGAGGGGGGAGAGAGAAAGGAAAGAAAGGAAAGGAAAGGAGGGAGAGAAAGGAAGAAAGAAAGGAAATGAAAGGAGGGAGATAAAGGAAGAAAGGAAAGGAGGGAGGGAGAGAAAGGAAGGAAGGAAGGAAGAAAGGGAGGGAGGGAGGGAGGGAGGGAAAGAAAGAAAAAGGGAGGGAGAGAAAGAAAGAAAGGAAGGAAAGAAGGAAGAGAGAGAAAGGAAGAACAGAAAGGAGGAAAAGAAAGGAAAGGAGGGAGGGAGGCAGAGAAAGAAAATGAGGGAGGGAGGGAGAGAAAGAGACAGAAAGAAAGGGAGGGAGGGAGGGAGACAGAGAAAGAAAGAAAGAAAGAAAGAAAGAAAGAAAGAGAAAGAAAGAAAGAAAGAAAGAAAGAAAGAAAGAAAGAAAGAAAGAAAGAAAGAAAGAAAGGGAAACAGCCTCCCCCTTCACCCCCGGCCGTACTAGCAGCCCTGAAGCCCAGCGTGACCGGGAAAGGGCCTCCCCCACACCCCCGGCCGGACCAGTGGCCCCGCGTGACCGGGAGCCTCCCCCTTAACCCCTGGCCAAGCCAGCGGCCACGCAGCCTGGTGCGACTGGGAAAGAGCCTTCCCCTCCACCCTGGCCGTGCTAGCAGCCTTGCGGCCCGGCACGACCAGGAAAGGGCCTCCTCCCAACCCCCAGCACCAGTGGGCTCATGGCCCGGCGTGACTGGGAAAGGGCCTCCCCCCACCCGTGGCTGCGCCAGTGGCCTTGCAGCCTGGAGTAACCGGGAAAGGGCCTCCCGCCCACCCCCGGCCGCCTCAGCGGCCTCGCGGCCCGGCACAACTGGGCAAAAGCCTTCCGCACTCCTTCCCCAGCCACGCATGGGCCTTGGGAAGGCCAGAAAAGGCTGCGAGAGGGGGAAAAGGGGGACTGGGTGCCTCAGCTCCAAGGAGCTGCATAAAAGCCCTCCAAGGGCCGCATGTTTGACACCCCTGGTTTAGACTTTCAGGAAGAAGCCATCATTGGGAGACGATAAATAGAAATGCAATCAAAGGAGAGATTCAAGGGGTAATTTCGAACCAACAGAGACAGAATTTAGGTGAGTCTTGAGAATAATTGAGCAGTAACTTTGTTGAACAAGGAGAAAGCCTTGGGGGTGAGGGTGGTGTCATCCTTGGTGGCACTTTGTTTGGGTGCTTTTGACTGAGTACACTGTCCCAGCTGTTCATTTGGTCCTTGCTCTGTTGTTTCTAGGAGCCTGTTGCTTCTATCTCATGTTTCAGAAACATCCCTTCTGCAAAATGCAGATGGAATGGTGGAATGGTATAAGTGGGGAACAAAGAAAATTAATTTGGAAGTTTCTTGTGTATCCATGATGAATTCTTGTAATCATTTGAGGGGAAGCTATGTTGATCTGCTGCAAAATTAACAAAGCAATGTGGTCTTAATTAGGACTAACCCACGACTGCTGTTTTGAATGTGTCAGTTTTTATCTTGTATGCATTTGGGTTTGCATAGAAATGTCACAGGCCTAGTGTGACATTTTGGACCTATTTTCTGCTGCCACCACCCTCACATAATCTTTCTGTTAGGGTTTTTGAGGTACTCCCAAACTTTTGGCTGTTATTGATAACCATGAGTATTTAACCATGGCAGAAAGCAAATAAACTGAAAATGAACCCAGGCAAGAAAAAAGTGATGCTGGTTAGGAAGGCTTGGAGAAAACTGTTCTCACTTTCGATGGTGTCATCTGACACTGTCTCAGTTAAGAATCTTGGGGTTGCAGCATTGTTGCTCGGGAAGCAAGTTAATCCAACTGCAAAGAAGTTTTCTTCCAACTCAGTCTGGCCCACAAGATGGCTTCCTACCTTGACTCGACCAATCTGGCGACCTCGATCCATGCCATGGTAGCATCGAAACTAGACTACTGTAATGTGCTATACTTAGGTTTCCCCTTGAAGTCCGTTCAGAGGCTCCAGTTAGTTCAGAATGCTGCAGCTAGGTTCTTATCAGGAGCTAGGAAGAGCATGGATATGATGCCCATTCTGCAGTCACTTCATTGGCTGCCCATCAATTACCAGGCTCAATTCAAGGTATTGGCTATCACATACAAAGCCCTTCGTGGCCTTGGACCCTCCTATCTGCAGGACCACTTCCCTTCAAACGCTCTGTTACAACAGTTTTGCTCATCTCAGCAGGGCCTTCTGCAGATGCCATCCTGCAAATAGGCAAAATCAACAACCACCCATGCTTGTGCATTCTCTGTTGTGGCCCCCAACTTATGGAATGGCCTGCCTGATGAGGTTAGGAAGGCTCCCATTCTCTTAGCTTTCCACAAATGATGCAAAATGGAAGTATTCAAGGTGACATTTTTTGCATAGCTAATAGGACTGTATTGTACTGTAATGGTTAAGAAAGTTGCATTTCTAAAGGAATGAAGACTATGGCCTAAACTACCATATTGCTGTTTATCACTTTTGTATGATCCAACTAGGTAGTTTCTATACCATTTAACATACCCATCCATCCATCCATCTCTTGAGTACTTGTTATAAGCAGGGTTAGTATTTTTAATTAAGTATTGCTGAAAAATGGGCATTTAGCTATTTTGCTGGCATTCCTCACATGACTAAAAGCAATTTTAAATTCTGCCAGTTAAAATCTGAAGAAAAGTGTGAATTGTACTGTATAGGTCTAATAAGCTGTACATACCTAAGCTATGATTTCCTTAGGGTCTCCTGCCCTCACTTAGTCCTGTTCGGACATTGTGATTTTCATCACAGGCCCTTTTCATGCCCCTCACCCCATCTTGGTCATGAGGTGAGTGGCTTTGAAGGAAAGGGCCTTCTGAGCGGCTATGGAATATCTCTCCTTACTCTTTGTGGCTGGTGGCATATTTGGACATTATTTAATGGCAGACCAAGACTAAAAAAAATTCTGCTGGCTTGTAATCTATTGGCATATGGTTTTGATTCCCTCTTGATTTCATGCTTTTTGGTTGCACTGTGATTTAAAGTCAGTAACTGCCTTGTGCTGATGTCTGTGGATGGGAGGGTCTGAAAATATTTTAAATAAATAATAGCTAGTTAACGGAACAGCTGGATAATACATTCTTCCCAGCTAAGTCTCTGTTTCCTATTGGTGATGCCAAGGATGTAAAAGAGAAATACAAGGTTCTGCCTTTGGTCCATCAAGCTCCCTACCATTTTCTACTGTAAGCGACAGCAACTTACCTAGCTGGGTTTCTTTTTACCTCACTTTGAACCAGAAAACCCCCCGGAAAAATAACTTTTTTTGGGGGGGGGGTTTACTGGTAAAAAAAAATTGGTGGCCACATAATATGGTAAACATTATTGAGTTACAGGGGTAGCAAGTTATGAGATAAAGATAGAACACAAATAGTATGATTGTGAGATTACTATAATTATTATAATAAGGCTGTTAGTAATGCTCAGTATAAATTTTTATCTTAGATGAATTCACAATGTAAATGTAAATATTTTAATTGCACCCTTCTAAAGTATATAAGGTTATATTTTAGTGTACTGTCAGTGGTTATGTTTGTAGTATGGTAAATAGTAAATGTGGTACAGAATGTATTGGCTGTTTATTGTGCAATATGTAGTGCGGAAAATAAAACTTATTAAAAAAATTGGTGGCAATAAAAGGGAGCCTAAAAAGCACATTTTTTTGGCAGTATTCGGGGCCACTTTGGACCCATCACCATTCTCCCCAATTCCCTTCCTCCTCCCGCCCCCTTATTTACCTGCGGGCTGAGATCAGATGCTGGCTCCCACCTCCTCGAGGAGCCAGTAGATGGTAAGCAGTGTCAATCTGAATCCTGGGGGGGATCAGATCCACTTGCCTGCCAGCTCCTGTCTTCTCTTGGAGGCGGGAGCTGGCAAGCTGTGGGGATCTCAACGCCCCCAGCGGCACAGAACTGAATGCTGGGTTCTGCAGAGCCTAGTGCTCACTTCTGAGCCACATATTTTTTGGGGGTTAGGTTTAATAAACCCAAAATTTTGATAATTTCAAAAAGTCAAATCCATTATATACGGGTACATCTTTTCTGAACATTTCTGGATTTATTAAACCCGAACCCCCAAAATACCAAAAAACCCTGCACCACCGTATTCGGAAGTGGGAATGACAGGAATTGAACCTATAAACTATGGACTCTACCACTGAGCTGAGGCCTGTCCTGTGGTAGTCATTTTTTTTGGGTTATGGCTGCTGGCAACTTTACGAAGTCATCCTTGCAGCAAGGACTTATGAAATGTGGCTCTTCTTTGCCATAGTTGTCATTTTAGAGATTCTTTTAAACTAGCAGTGGATCAACATTGGTTTGGAAACAGGCTTACCTAGAATGTTTCCCCTCCCTGTGCTTCATCTAAGAAAAAAAAAATTTTAATGGATGAGAAAAGTTACTTACTATTCCTCAGTTATAATTTCTTTGTACTCATTGGTATTGAGTGCTACCCGGTGGTTGAATTCAGATAATGCTGCTATTAGCCATCCATTTCCCAACATGTATTGTTTGCCTAACATTGAAAACAGAATTAGCAAATCAGCTGCTCTTTTGCCCCAGGAATGCCCCCTTGAGAACTTCTTTGGTGGCAACCTTGATGGGGCATTTCCCCCTTTAAATTTTTTTAAACATTTATAAATAGTGTCGAAGGCTTTCACGGTCAGAGTTCATCGGTTCTTGTAGGTTATCCGAACTGTGTGACGAGTGGTCTTGGTATTTTCTTTCCTGATGTTTTGCCAGAAACTGTGGCAGGCATCTTCAGAGGAGTAACACTGAAGGTCAGTGTCTCTCAGTGTCAAGTGTATAGGAAGAGTAATATATAGTCAGAAGGGAGTTGGGTTTGAGCTGAGTCATTGTCCTGCAAAGTATCAAAGGTAATGTGCTAATCATTGTCCTGTAAGTATCAAGATAATGTGCTAATGAGGGAGTGGTATGTTAATGTGGAACCATTGTATCCTGAAGTGATCTGTTAACATGTGGAATCTAAAAGCTAATCCGCACGGCTATTGTGGACTGTAGACTTTGTTAATCTGGGGGTTTTCAGGACAGGAAGCCAAGCCTTATTCATTCTTAAACTCTCTTCCTTTCTGTTACAGTTGTGCTGATGTTTATGAATTTCAATGGCTTCTCTGTGCAATCTGACAAAATGGTAGAATTGTCCAGTATTTCAGTGTCTTGGAATAAGACCCTGTGTCCTGAACATAAACATAGGTTCCACATTAACATACCACTCCCTCATTAGCACATTATCTTGATACTTGCAGGACAATGATTAGCAAATTACCTTTAATACTTTGCAGGACAATGACTCAGCTCAAACCCAACTCCCTTCTGACTATATATTACTCTTCCTACACACTTGACACTGAGAGACATTGTCCTTCGGTGTTACTCCTCTGAAGATGCCTGCCACAGCTGCTGGCGAATCGTCAGGAAAGAAAATACCAAGACCACGGTCACACAGCCCAGATAGCCTACAAGAACCGATTTATAAATATCTCTTTCCCCCCCTGTATTGGGCAGGAAGCCTCTGAGGAGTTGACGTGGCTCTACCACTCACAGCCACCGCAGATCTACCTCCCCCTTCAGGATTGTACTCCAAATGTGTCATGTAAACACCTATGCTATGTTTCTTTTGGTGGTTCCAGACTTCTGAAATTCTAATGCATTGTTTACTGAATGTCCCATTTTGTAAATTGTACTGACTCACCATCTGAGTGAGTCAGTACATGGAGTACATGGAGTCCCCATGACAAAGGTGGAACATCAATAACGTAAATAAAAAATATAGAACATTCAAAGCTTAGGCAGTGCAACAACAAATGCGGTGGAGGAGAATTGTCCTTCTTACAGCAGACACATCTCTGTTGTCTTTAGTGGATAGTTAATCACTGTAATCTGAAGTGAGGGAAAACTAAAACCAGAGTCTAGTGGCACTTTAAAGACTAACACAATTGATTCCAGAATAAGTTTTCATGAATTTAGAGCATTACACTCACTGTCACAAGTCAGGTAAAACACTTTTGAACAATTGATGTGCATAGCTCAGTGCAAAATGTATCGTGATGAAGACACCTAGGATTGCCAAGTCTGGGCTGGAATTTTTTTTAGAGATTTGGGGGTGGAGTCTGGGGAGGGTGGTGTTTGGGGAGGAGAGGGACATCACTGGGATATAAAGCCATATCCCATCCTCAAAAGCAGCCATTTTCTCCAGGTGAACTGATCTATTATGTCTGGTGGTCAGTTGTAATTCTAGGAGATCTCCAGGCCCCATCTGGAGGTTGGCAACACTACCTACACCACAAGTTAGCAATGCTGATGATTTCAGTGAAATGCTTATTGGACTAAGTCATGTGAATTCTGTTCACACATTCCAGTTTTGTTTGAATTCTGTTCACACATTCCAGTTCTGTTTGGTGGTATATGTGAATTATGGTGATGCAATCCACCTAATATTCCTTCGCAACTACTGTATACTGCTACACAGTACTGTGTAACTTCCTGTGTGAACAAAAGGGTCATAGCAATCAACTTCTGCTCAAACATTGCAACACAGCCCTTGCTGTTTGCTGAGCAAATGAAAACTGTACAAGGAGACCTTAATATGTAGGGTAGAATGATATACAATAGGAGAAAACATCTCTGCTTACACTTTTCAGTGCTTTATGACATATTCTGATCTTGTGATTTTGCCAGCTGCCAGCTTTGCAGTGGCACTCCTTCAACCTTAATTTGTAATAGGCCGAAATGAAACCTAGATCAAACCATCAGATCTGGGCACATAGGATCAAAACAATGAGGACCCTAGAGGGATTTCTTCTTTTGAAGGAATCCGCGTATTTTGTCATTAGTGAATAGGACAAGAATATCCCCCAGTGCTCTTATGAGTAAAGTTGTCTTGTTAGCTATTGTAACTACACCAAAACATGAAAACAGTCTACAGTGTTGATTAACAAAGTCTTAACCCTCTTCAGATGCTCCCTACAACTTGGGACCCACTATGATTTTTGTTTTAAATCAACACATTTCTCTCTTTCTCTCTTTTGATTTCTTCCCTTAAAATAAGTTAACAAAAAATAAAGTTATGCTGGTGTCCCTGATGTAAGCCATTGCAAGCTAGTGCATGAGCCCAGAGGACCTGGCTACCAGTTGTTTCTTGTGATCACTAGAAAGCTTTGTACAGCCTCCTGATCTCTTAGACCTCCCCTCCATTTCTACTGTCTTCCCCTGTCCCAGCCCTTTGCCTAACAGCCTAGCCTCAGAGCTGACAAAAATGTGCAAATGTAGTGAATAGTGAAATATTCAATCAGAAAAGGCAAGCTAAAATTGGTTTTTAAACATAATTTTATTATTTTTATTCATATATTTACATACCACCTCTTTGTTTCATTTTGAAAGCAAGGACGTTGGACAGCTTTGGGAGTAGTAAGCATGCAGGGACTGATTTTAGATACTAACCATAGGCAAATATTTTTGCAACCTGCTGGCATTATAGTTTTATGCTAGAGTAGACTAGTTTCTCAGCAGTGTTGTTATTGGCTCCTCAAGTTGTGTGGGAAGACAAGCAGATAAAATTGTCTATCATCTCTTGACTACTTGTTATAAACAGGGTCAATATTTTCATAAAGTATTGCTGAAAAATGGACATTTAGCTGTTTCGCTGGCATATCTCACATGATTAATGTCTGCACTGGGTCAGCGTCTGGACTGTCCTGGGCCTGCCCCTACTTACTGTGCAAGGCTAAGAAAAACAGCTCAATGCTGCTGCCATGATGCAGCATGACTCCAACACAACCCAGCCTGCTTCAAGGGCCAGGTGCAATCCTGGGTCTGCTGCCAGCAGTCCCCAGAGAATCCTGGCTGCAAGGCAAGGCCATGGGACCAAGATGTGGCTGGGGGCTGTTGCTGGAGAAGGGAGGAGCAGAGCAACAGGGCAGCCAGACCACTACAGTGGCTGAGAAGTAAGTCGCAGCCAGCCAGTGAGAGAGAGAGGGTGTGTGTGACACAGACTGGCCTCCCAGCAGAGTCCAGTTGCTCCTCAGAGGAAGACTCCCTGATGGAATACAAATCTCCAGAATACAAATCTCCAGAATACGGACTTCACACAGTTCATCTAGTGGATGGCTGAACAACAAGCCCAGTTGCTAAGGGCCGTGACTGCCCAGCAACAAGAACAAGAAGCACATTTGCTGAGGGACATCACAGCTCAGCAACAGGAGGCCCAAGCATCACTAGTAAGAGAGTTATGCAAGATGCTGGGCAAAGGACAGGAGGCACTGGCGGGTCCCTCCCACATTGGGAAGGCATCGGGCTGACAGTAAGATCCACCCCCTTTCAGTTGGCCAACTTGGACCTTGAAGATGATGTGGATGCCTATTTCAAGGCCTTCGAGCACACTGCTGAGGCTGCACGATGGCCCAGGGACCATTAGGCCTTCATTGTAGGATCCTTCCTGACCGGTGAGGTGCAGGCAGCGCTGAAGGTGCTCCTGAAGGTGGAGGATGCTGACTACAATAAGCTGAAAGAGGCTGTGTTGGAATCCTACTGGCAAAAGTTCCAGGCCATGGTATATCAGAAGGGTGATTGCCTGAAGGCCCTTGAGACATCTTTGCAAAAGTCAGCCTCCTGGTGGCTCTGGCCCTCAATAGAGAGAGAGAGAAGTGCATTGTGGAAGACATCGTACTAGAACAACTGCTGCAGATTCTACCCCACCCTGCGCCCAGTACTGGGTGGCCTGCATCAAGCCATCCAGTGCCTACACTGCTGGAGAACTTCTCAGTGGCAAAGCCTAAGGCACCTCTTTTGAGGTTTCCTTATTGGGGACAGCTGAGATAAAACGAATTGACTAACTGGACCTCCAGCAACCTCAAGGAGAGCTATGGCTGAAGTGACTCCCAGGGAACCCCTCTAAACACACCACCTCAGAAGAAAGTTCCCCCAGCCAGGAAGGACCACCAGCCCTAAGACCCTTACCACCTCTGTGAGGAGATGGGCCGTGGTGGGATGCGGAATGGGAGGTGGCCATACCCAATTTGACAACTCAAGCTTGGCCTCCACTGCTACTGGCTGTGGTAGAAGAGGCAAGCTGTCGACTAACAGTGCTACTTGACAGCGGCAGCTCGTTCTCAATGATCAGGTCTCGGCTTTTATCCAAAGACTTGCTGGTGGTACAAAAGGCCACCCTAGCATGTTTCCACCATCATACAGAAGAGTACCCACCCGGTGGTACAAGTACCAGGACAGTACCAGGAAAAGACCCAGGTGGTTGAGTTAGCTCAGGTCAGGACCCTCCAATACCTGATCCTCTTGGGCTTGGATGTGCCAAACTTCCACCAAGCATTGTGAGCAGTGACGGGGCCTGAAGAGACTCTCCTGGTGGACTAAGAAGCTGAGGAAGGGGTCGCATTGTGCACCCCAAGGACACTAACGCCCAGGATGAGGCCACGTTGTCTGCCCTGGAGGATGCCAATCCCCAGGAAGCCTGGAAGGTGAACCCCCTATTTTTACAAGCTCAGCAGGAAGACAAGTCCTTGGAGTCCCTGCAGGACTCATTGGTGGTGAGTGAAGGGGTGTTTAAGGATGCCCAGAGAGCACTGAGGTGGCCCCAGATCCTAAAACACCAAGGAGTGTGGTTTCGGTGTTGCAAGGAAGGAGGTGCTGAAATACAGCAACTCCTGATGCCCTGGCTCTACTGACAGGAAGTGCTTGCTAGGGTGCACATGCAACTTTGGGCTGGGCACCAAGGGCCCAAGGCGACCTTGTCAAGGATCCTGATGCAGTTATTTTGGCCCACATTAGTGCTAAAAGTCCATACCTTCTATAAAGCATGTGTCAACACACCACCAACCAAACCCCCCACTCTGTTTGAAAGGGTGGCAGTGGACTTTGTGTGACCCTTGCCTCACTCTTCTCAAGGCTTCCAGTACCTTTTAGTCCTGATGGGCAATGCCACCTGATACCCAGAGGCCATACCTTTGCAGAATATGCAGTCCACTGGCATTGCTTGAGCAATTGTGTGCTTCTTCGCACAGGTACGGTTTCCACAGGAAATCCTAACGGATTGCGATACACCCTTCGTGTCTTCCCTCACAAATGACGGTGCCTCATTGGGCATCAAACAAATCTTCACCACCATCTATCATTCCAGATGGGCTGGTGGAGAGATTTAATTAAATGTTGAAGGTGATGCTTTGGAAGTTGGCCGAAGACAAGCCAAACTAGTGGGATTTTTACTGGGACCCCCTGCTGTTTGCCGAACAGGAGATGAAGCAGGCCTCCACTGGTTATGTGCCCTTTGAACTGCTGTATGAAAGGAAACCCAAAGGGATTCTTGATCTTCACCACCCCTCAAGGGCTCTTCTAGTTTAATGTAATGCCTTTTAGGTTACATTGGGTGGCAGCCACCTTCCAGCAGCTAGTTGACCAAGTGCTAGCTCAGTGCCAGGGTTATGCTCTGGCCTATCTAGACATTATAATCTTCAGCCCTGATTGGCTGTCCCATGTAAAACACTTGGAACAGGTACTGAGAGCCCTAGCAAGTAGTGGATGATAAGAAAAGCCAGCTGGGGTTCCAAAAGCTCAAGTACTTAGGCTTCATGGTAGGTTGAGGACAAAAACTACTACCAGAGAAAACAGCTACAATGGAACAGAGTCCCGTTCTGGTCACTAAGAAGCAAGTGAGACACTTCCTTGGCATTATGGCTTATTACAGCTGATTCATACCCCACTTTGCTTCCATGGCTGCCCCATTGTCACTGCCTGAAGAAAAACAGTCCTTTGTACATCCAGTGGACCCTGGAGCGTCTGCAAGCATTCTACTCTAGCCACACAGCTCTTTCTCAAGAGCCGATCCTCCGAAATCCAGACTTCGAGTGGCCTTTTGTCATTTTCAGTGATGCATCAAAATCTGGTTTTGAAGCAGTCTTGCCCAAGAGAGGAACAGCCCATCCTATTTGTCAGCCACATGTTGCAAGCAGCAGAGACCAAATATGCCACCACTGAAAAGGAAGCATTGGCTATCAAGTAGGCATTGGGAGCCCTTCAGTATTATCTCACTAACAATTCTGTCACCCTTGTAATGGAACATTCTTTGTGATGGGATAAGGGAAGACATAGGTACCACTTTAGGAAAGCTATGCAAGAATATGTACACACAAAAGGTCTGCTACACAATTTAGACCAATATCAAGGGGTCAAAGTGAGCACTGTTCATCAGTGCTGCTGGCAATCTGTAATAAAATTGCAATTCAAGAGAGCTGTGACTGTGTCCATAACGTGTGGGCCTGAAAGCACAAATAAATTGAAAAAAAAAGTTCTTATAGATCCTTCTCTAGGCAACCAAACTACCTTTATTCTGAATATAATGTTTCTTGAAATTTCTTGTTATTACTTATCTGTCCACCAGATATCACACAAGTCCTTTGGCATTGATCTCAGTTCTCAAGTCTGTTTCAGCCAGTTGCAAATTCTGCAAATTTCTGTGTCATGATTTTTAACTGTAATCCATAGAAGTCAAATCTGGACCTATGTAATCCTTTGGGGTCCTATTGAATCAGGTGTTCGTTTAGTGTATACCTAACTTAATTTTCTCATTAGAAAAAAAATAAGAAAAATGCAAATAATAATCCATTTATGAAGAATGGGGGGAGCTTCAAACATTCTGGAAGCATAATAAATCCAGCATTCTTGTTTTTGCTAGCTCCAAAAACAACTGCAAATGCATGCTACATAGGCTGCTTACACTTGATGTTCTGCTGTCAAACGGTATGTAATGGTATGGTACCAATGACAAGTGGTAAATTAAGGGAGAGTTTCATTCCACCTGGAATAGCAACATATACCTAGGAGTTAAAGACAACAAACAATTAAAATATGAATCAAAACGACTGTTAAGCCCACTAAGAAAATTAGTGGTTATGTATTCATCTTCAAAAAGTCAAGCACAGTACTTACCATTAGATAATATTCCACACGAATTATTTTACAATCAAGGATTGATGGGGAAACAGGTGGAATTTTCAGCTGTTGGCCATTCCAGGTTTCTGTCTTCCCTGGTGACAGGGACTCTCCTTGCAGCTTGGCCACAGGTTTATTTTCTTTGTTCGTTCTTCCATTGGCATAGTATGTCTGCATTTGATAAATGGCAGCCTTTGGTACCACCATTCGGGAAGAGTGGTTCTCAAACTCTGCAAAGATCTGAATTGGTTCACCTTCAATTAAACAGTATATCAGACACATTAGATGGAAACAGGAGAATGCATCCCACAATTCAGATTTTATTATGTTTAGTAATATTATCTTTACAAAATTGGATAATGGTAAGAATACCTCATAGTACCAGCACCAACAAGACAACCTTTAACACATGCAATCTCATGGCAGAACTCACACCAATTGCAAAGGAGCGGAACTATCCCATATGCGGAGCTTAATTATAAGCTGAATGTAGCATATATAGATGTAATGGTAACATGGCTATTAACTAGCAGTCACAGGCTCTCTGTTTTACTTAATTCAGAATGTCCGCAAGGCTGCTTTGTTCCAAAACAAAAAACTTTTCCACACGAACTTGTTTTGCACACCTGGGGTAAAGCCCTGCCTTTCGATTTTGGCTCTTAAGGATATTGGGCCTGAGGCAAAAAACCAGTAACCCACAGTCTTTTCTTTTGTTCCTGCTTGGGGTGTCTAAAAGAAAAACAGAACAGATATACTTACAATTACATTTTTAGTTCAGTACAAAATCACATTGCTCTACAGCTTTTCAACAGATGTGTTCAAATGATAGCATCTTTGGCAACGTTCAGCATAAATCCAGGCATGAAAATAGAAAGCATCTTGTAAAAGAGGTTTCTGTTAGCATGAGAGTTTGGAATGATGGTCGGTGAGGGTTTTTTGCGCTAGTTCCCCCATCCTATCCCAGTTCATCCTCCTAGTACATTTGCAGTGCAATCGTAAGCAGCCACACCCTTCAATCGACTTAGTAGGGTATAACTGTGTTTTGGACTGCATTGCTGTACTACCAGTGATCAACACTGATACAAGAAGAACTGACAGCTATCTTACAGCTACAACCGTATCTGGAAGAGAACTTGTATTACTGTTAAGTGATACCTCCAGATTCAACAGTGATACCACCAGACTTTCTTTTACAGAGATCAGATTATTTTTATGAGTAAAGGGGATGAGTTCTCCATTAATCCTTCTTCAAACTCCATCTAAAAGGAAACCATCTTCTAGGGCACCTTTCCCAATAATCTGTGCATTACTTTTGAAAAACCAGTATTACTTTAATTTAGGCTTAACCTCATTGCATTAAAAGGGCTAACAACTGCACTGTACAAATATTTACAGCCTGATCCTAACCATGTTTATTTTATTGCAATGAAAACAAGTATGTTTGCTTGAATAGGAAAGAATGGCAATGGCTTAATTGACAACCTAGTTGACAGTCTAATTACATTGATGTTCTCAGTTTTATGCAGATTTAGGCAACTGTAAACTAATATACAATCCAAGCCTATACACGTTTATTTGAATTAAATCCCACTGAGTTTGAAAGGACCTATAAATTTCCAAGGTTATCTCAGAAAGTGTCTATATTCATTATCGCTCGTTATCTGTGGCAAGAGATTACAGAGGTTCTCCCCGAACACAGCGCTCTAATAACAAAGCAAAAGGTTGCCTCAGCCAAATCGTCAGTTATCAGAGAAGAAAGGATTTTTTTTTAATCTGAAGGAAAATATAAAGAAAAATACAACAAAAAAGTTGGGGAGGGGGATCTTATTGGCAGTTTGCCAGCATTACCTAGTCATTCTAGATGAAATCAGAAGCCCGGGAAAGGCTTCACCTGTCAAATTAGGTCTCCATTATGCAGGAGAGGTGAAAGGACCTTAATCGATCCTTTCCCACTAACGTTTCTCTTTCCAAATGTCCCACAGCTAGATAAGCAACAGAGCATTCAGAAGTGCCGCCAAATCAGATTGCCATTTCCCCGGAACTCCAAAAGAGCACATCATATTCTTATACTTCAAATACTTCATTGTACTTAACTACTGTTATGACATTTTTTGTTATTTCATTGACCGTGTTTTGCTATTGTTTCATTTCAAAAACAAAGAATGAGTCATTCTGTCAATTCTTACCAGTAATGAAGGAGTGTTGATATCTATATGTTCAACAACCGTAAATTCCTTCTTTGATTTTACTGGTAGATGCCAAGACCTGTGCAATTTTGCTTCTACCCAATAACGCACACTGCCATGAATGCCTTCAAATGAGGTAGGGAGTGATCTGTGCGGAACACAAAGGTCAAAACCGAATAAATCTTTTATCACCTTTGTCATTTAACATAAATATACACTCCGTCTGGGTAAGAACATTGTACTGTACTGTTAATGTATCATTATATAATCAAGCATAGTTTGGTTGTAGGATTTTTATGTTCAATTTGTTTGGAAGAAATATCTCTGTAGTTAAAAATTATTTGCTCAGCAGAACTACAGAATATGACCATATTTGTTCTGGATTTGCACCGTAATATGTTACAAGAATACAGTAACCCAGCTCATAGCCCAGTCAACCAAAATGCTTGATTTACAACATTTAGTCCCATTGAGAGGAAATGGTCACAAAACAGGATGAAATCTAAGCATTCCAGCTTGCTTAATTAGGTCATGGATCAGGCCAAGTGATCCTTTTGTCTTAGGTCACTTTTAAAATCAGGAAATAGGTTACAAGCAAAGCATTAAAACAAGATGAGGCCAACTAATTGCTTTAACATAGTTGACCTCCAATTTCTATATAGGAACATATTGATGTCAGCAAGGCTATTCCTTTACAGAAGTTTTTCGAGGTCTGAGGCAACACCTGTAAGAAATGCTCCTTCAGTTCCTGCAGTATCTGACTTTTTCTTAACAGTAATAGGTTATAGATATGAACAGGAGTTTGAAAATAAAGCTGCCTTTCAGTACCATTAGACAAAAACAGCAATAAGGCCTTACTGATTTCATAATATCAGAATATCAGTATCAGCTGTCATCATAGCTGTGCCTATAAGAAACATAATAATTAAAAATAAACTACCAAAAGTACAGTGGATGGTACTGATCCTTGATCATTAATCCCATCCCCTTTCTAGAACATAGGACAATGAAGATAACCAATTTTTGTTTGAATATTACATTTCTATAAATTGCTACAATGATATAAACTGTAAAATCCACTTTTAGTTTCAGACATACCCTCTAGATTCTGTTTACCGACAAGGCTCATCAGTTAACACAGCTTCTGTTCCTATGAGTAACCTCAAAAAGGCTAGTCTCTGGAGTAAATCAGGAGAGGTAGAATGTGTTTGGTCCATAATATTTAAATGTCCAGTGTGTGTGTGTGTATCTATCTATCTATCTATCTATCTATCTATCTATCTATCTATCTATCTATCTATCTATCTATCTATCTATCTATCTATCTATCTATCTATCTATCTATCTATCGCAGTTCAACTTGTAGCATCAGCTACACAGCTCTGTGCAACCTCAATTCAGCAGCAAGCCATGCCAGCAGCTCTAAAAGGACTAATGATCAATTCCTCCCATTTGTAAGGAGCAAAATAAGTCATGATGCTGATCAGATGTCTGGGCAAAGGGCATGATTGACAGGAGGGCTATAGGTGGCCCCAATGTCTCATGAGATGAATAAAAGCAACCTCTTTTTAATAGTTTATTAGGAAGATGCCCCCTGTAGCATATTCTAGCGCAATCTTTGTGACCACTGAAAAGGGTTTTTACTCTCTGCCCCCATATCTTAATGTACGAACTTTCCATCTATGGATTTACTGTCAGTCTACTCTGTCACAAAACATCAAGCGTATACTCACACCTGTGGAAGCTGAAAGCTGAATGCATATTCATGCCATCCTGAATGAATGATGTGGTTACCTTCATTGAAAAGAAAAAGAACAACAACTGATTTTTATACCACACTTTACCTTTAAGGAGGACATTGATTCAAAGGGTCGCCATGAGTCGGAAGCGACTTGACAGCACTTAACACACACACACATAAGGAGTATCAAAGCAGCTTACAATCACCTTCCCTTCCCCTCCCCACAACAGACACCTTGTGAGGTAGGTGGGGCTGAGAGAATTCTGAGAGAAGTATGACTAGCTCAGGGTCACCCATCAGGCTGCATGTGGAGGAGCGGGGAAACAAACCCGCTCCTCCAGATTAGAGTCTGCCACATTTAACCACTATACCATGCTGGCATTATCATCTAGGAGGGAAAAACCCAATATGGTATTCCACCTCTGAATATTAAACGCATATCATCATGCATTACGCAGGCTGCTTTAAACACCAAAAGGGACTAGGGTGGGATTAATAAAGGGGTGGGCAAAAACTGCACACCACACCCTCATTTGTGTTGTTCCAGTGACCTGAACCCTTTTTATCCTTGTAACTGGACTGTGGTTAATCACCAAGAAGTTTGTCTAGTCTCTGTGACAGTTCTTTCTATATTTCTAAATTCAGTATTTAGTATTCATCTCAATCACCCTTGTCTCTGTCCTTTCTCCTTTTCCTCCTGTTGTCTCCTCTATGGCCTAAATTTAGATTATAAGGTCAAAGACAAGGCTGTATTGTTTCAAGGGGGGGATCTTTTAACTGATGCCCCAATATGCTTTCTATGCTAGATTAATTTTTAAATATTATATTATTTACTTAGCTGCAGCACTAAAAAATAACACTGATCCACAGCGCTTTATTTAATATATGTACCATTAAAACCAATGCTGTGTACTTAAGGCTGAGGATTTATGAATTCAATATAAAACTTCCTTGTCCTGTGAAGGGTATTTTGAAATTATCAAACAACTAAAATAAGGCATGTTGTTCAATTCTTTATAATTGGCAATATCCTCAAAGGAGACAATTCCAGAGTTAAGCAACATATTCTAAATATTATAGTAATGAATACAATGACTTTTTGAGCATACACATTGGTGATGCCCATAACGATGGTGTGCTCTTGAATTTAAACAGGCAAACAGGGCCAAATTTGAGCAGAGGTAAGACCTCAGTCATTGTATTACAAGAGAGGGGTACAACTTGTTTTAAAGGGACAGACAGATAAGGAAGGGGGAGGAGTAGCATTATATGTCAAGGATGTGTATACTTCTGAAGAAATACACACTGGCACCCAGGAGGAACTCAAAGCCCCAATACCGGAAAGGGATTTTGACCTAATCAGCATTACTGAAACTTGGTGGGATGTCACTCACGACTGAAGTTTCATGTTCAGATTCATATATTTCTTCACAAGTATTTCTTCAGCTGAAGTGGATCCTCCTCCTCCTTTGGAGGTTTTGTTGTTAGAGTCCTTACCTGAGCCACCCCTTCATGCATCTGATATTGGAACTATGTCATCCAAGGACCCAGTTCATGTTCTTAACTGGATGTGGGGGGATGGCCAGTAGGGAAGCTTGAGGAAAAAGTCACACCATTTGTGTCAAGACAACATGAATTATCAGTGCATAAGGGTTGCCTCCTTGCGGAAATAGAGTTGTTATCTTTAAAAGTTTGATGCATCATGTTTTGGAGGCATTGCATATTGGCACTCTGGCATAGTATGGATGAATGCTCATGCGTGCAGTTGTGTGTGGTGGGCCAAGTCAGATGTTGAGGGGGAAGACTGGGTCAAAAGGTGTGATGAGTGTCAGGCCACAAGGCCAGCTCCACCACATGCTCCAGTGCACCCATGGGAGTCAACAAAAACCCCATGGTTGGAGCTTCATAATGATTTTACTGGCCCAGCTCAGGGCCAGAGGTTTTTTTTTTTTTTTTTTTATAGTGGTTGACTCATATTCTAAATGGTTGGAAATGATCCTTGTTTTGCCAATGACATTAAAGCCTTATGTGGACTTTTTGCAACACATGGGTTGCCAGATGCTGTCGTTTCTGTTAACAGTGTCCAGCTGACATCAGAGGAGTCTCACTCTGAATAAACGGGAACGACAAGGTTTTATAGTCAGATACAAACAACTATGCAGTTGTTTAACAGAAACCTTGCAGAATACACTGACAATGATAGTTGTGTGTGTAAAGGGCTGTCAGGTTGCAGCTGACTTATGGCGACCTCTTATGGGGTTTTCAAGGCAAGAGACTACAGAGGTGCTTTACCAGTGCCTTCCTCTGCTTAGCAGCCCTGGTATTCCTTGGCTGTCTCCCTTCCAAATATTAACCAGGGCCGACCCTGCTTAGCTTCCGAGATATGATGAGATCAGGTTACATCATGCTGCCTTCCCCTGCACAATGATAGCTGGCAACTGCTATTTCCTTTATCAGCATAGACTTTGCTATTTCCTTTAACAGCATAAACTTTTGGCTTGTTTCCTCATTAATTTAGAAACCAGAGTAACCTGTTCATCCTTAACTGTGTTCTGACAAGAATGGCAAACACGGTTCAGCACCTTAAAAGCAGAATTATAGTTGAATATGTGGCTATATTCAACGTTCACAATAGTCAGAGACAATTTAATGGCTACAGTTTGGTTCACTCCTGCTTTCATTTCTCCCCACAGCTGCAATCTTAAATATCCTTATTAGGGAGGAAGTCTGATTGTATCCAGTAGGATTGGCTTTTAAGGAAATCTGTTTAGGATCGCTATGCATAATCATCCAGACTGCAGTAAAAGAAAGAAAGAAAGAAAGAAAGAAAGAAAGAAAGAAAGAAAGAAAGAAAGAAAGAAAGAAAGAAAGAAAGAAAGAAATGCCGTTTGCCATGGGAAATGGTTCAAATATGTTAGAGCGATTGATTCAAAGTCAGCCTTACCTCTTTCCTGCCCAAACAAGATATCCTTATGCTTGAAATATTTTTCCGTTGCCCAGTAACTATCGTCGGAAGTGTCGCCACTTCTCGATTCAGTCCAGCGTACGTTTGCAAGTCCTTTTGAATGTATTTTAAGCGAGGTGACTGTAATTTCTTCGGTAACTTCTAAATGCACCCTTCCGGAGACTGTGTCCCCCCTCGAATAGACATTGCTGTCATTAAGATAGTCCAAGCTTATTGTCAAACTCTTCACCTTCCCCATGTTAACAGCTGGGTTTTTTTTTTTTAACAACAAAGTCTAGGAAAATATAGTGTAAGACAAAAAGGGGGATGAAGAAAAGTCAAGATCTCATAGAAAAATGCGATCTTTCCCGAACCACGATCAGTTTCTCTGCACTGCGTAAAAGACTGCAGGCAGGATCAAAGATCAAATATCGTGTTGTGGACCAGACCGTCCTGGGGATGCCTTCAGCAGGAGGCGCGCCGAACGCCGCTCGCTGCCCCTCCGCGGTCCCTGCAGGAAGGCGAAGGCGGCTCGCCCGCTGCCCGCTCGCTTGCAGACGAGCTGTACGGGGGAAGAAAGACCCCCAGCGCGCCTGTGTGGCTCCGGCCTCTCTGTGCAGTCGGTGTAAGGGCAGTGGCGTAGCGTGGGTTGTCAGCACCCGGGGCAAGGCAAGTAATTTGCGCCCCCTAACCCGTGGATTTTAGCACTCGAGTCTCTTCCACTAGATTAGTTAAAGAAACCCTTACCCCCTAAGCACATGTATTGTTTGTGCTGATGTAATTAAAGTAAAATGACTGAACCTGGGGCCTTCGGTATACCAAGCAGCTGTGGGACTTGCAAATACCTCTGTACTTAATAATTTGTGTTTAAGAGGTGTTTGGAAGATGCAATACAAACCTTATGCCTGCTTGTCTTTGGGCCATACTCCTCCTGTGTTGTTTAGGTGGAAAGCAGCCACTGGCTTCCTTTTGGGACTTCATGTACCCCCCCCCATTCATTTTCATATGCCCAAAACATATATTTACTGTTTACTGATATGATGCTTGCTATACACCTCTGTGCACATCCTGGCCACAGGAGGCAAAGATGTATAGTAAATTGGCCCATGCTGCAAAACTAAATTAACTGTATACAATTCAAATTCACCAATTAGTAATAAGTGGAAGATGAGTTTGAAAAAGAAAAGTCCAGGAGGCAATTCTCACTAAGCATCAAATTCTAATCCACAAGTGGTTTCTCTAACAATGTGTGTGTGTGTGTGTAAAGTGCCGTCAAGTCGCAGCCGACTTATGGCAACCCAGAGGCCACTTACCGGCATCATCTTCGCCCCGAACCGCATTGAGGCGGGTGGCGCCGGCTCCCACCACCCGGGACCGAGGCGGAGACCAACGGCCGAGGCCTGGAGGAGTGCGGCGGCCTCGCGTGCCCAGGAACCTGTTGCAGGCGGCGCTCCCGGGCCGGTGGGACGGCCCTCGCGGGACCGGCGCCTCTCTCAGGGCCCAGCGCCGCCCCGCGCCCTTCAGCTTTGTCTCGCCTTCGCCCCCCACCCCTCCTTCCCCGCCGCCTCTGCTCGCCACAAACAAGACGGCCGCCGCCCTCCAGCCTCCTCTGAAACTCCCCCCCCTTCCGCTGGCCCGGCAGGGAGGAGCTGCTGAGTCCCACCCCCAAGGTGGGCTGGGCCGGGTGAGGCCGACGCTGTGGGCTCCGCCGTGCGGCCCTGCCTCAGCGGCGAGGGGGAGGGAGATTAATGCCTGAGGCGGCCCTGCCGTGAGTTGGGGAGCGGGGCCGCGGCTTTCCCGCCCCCTGGAGGCCTGCTGAGAGTTTGAAAATGTTATACAAAAAACACCGCTTTGAAAGGGTTTTTTGGATACCGCGGCTTATGAATGGTTGGAAGACGTCTTCACTGCAGTGAGAGAGAGTGAGTGAGTGAGCCAGGCAGGGGCAGAGAGCTGCGAGTGCGCCCCCCCAGATGTTGCGCCCGGTGCGGCCGGCCCCCCCTGCACCCCCCACGCTACGCCACTGTGTAAGGGAGCCGCGCCCTCTCAGGCTGCGCTTCCTGCCTTGACTCTCGGCGTGGAGGAAAAGCCGCCCTCCCGTCGAGGAAGGCGTTTCACAACCCGGGAATCCACAGCCGAGCAGCTTGGAAAGGAGAGCCGCGCCTCTCAGCTGGCAAACGAGCACGGGCTGCCCGCAGCCAGAGCGCCAAACAGCTGATGCGCAGGGACGCCCCCAGAGCATCGCCGCCTGGTTGGAGCAGGAGCGGAGGGGGAGGGGGCTCTGCTGGATAGTTCAGGACAGCGTGTTGCATTACGATGAGCGGCCCCCAGCAGTTGAACGGATTCAAAACCGCATGAGTTGGGAATCCAGGGAGGGGTGAGCACCACCTCCAAGGCAGACCTAGTGAGCGGATGGAGGCAGGAGAATGCCTCGGTTTGGTTCTCCCGTTAGTGCAAATCTTGGCTGGATTTCTTTAAAAATAGTTTGGAGAGGGTTCTTCTAGGGTAGAAAACGATTTTGCTTGTTCCCTCTACTTCCAACTATACTAAGTCTTATTGTGTGTGTTAAGTCATGGCTACCCTATGAATGAAAGTCCTCCAAAATGTCCTATCTTTGACAGCCTTGCTCAGATCTTGCAAATTGAAGGCCGTGGCTTCCTTTATTGAGTCAATCCATCTCTTGTTGGGTCTTCCTCTTTTCCTGCTGCCCTCAACTTTTCCTAGCATGACTGTCTTTTCCAGTGACTCTTGTCTTCTCATGATGTGACCAAAATACGACAGCCTCTGTTTAGTCATTTTAGCTTCTAGGGTCAGTTCAGGCTTGATTTGATCTATAACCCACTGATTCGTTTTTTTTGGCAGTCCACAGTATCCATAACACTCTCCTCCAACACCACATTTCAAAGGAGTCTACTTCATTCCTGTCATCTTTCTTCATTGTCCATCTTTCACACCCATACATAGTAACTGAGAATACGATGGCATGAATTAACTTAATCTTGGTGGCCAGTGACACATCCTTACACTTCAGAATCTTTTCTATCTCCTTCATGGCTGCCCTTCCCAATCTCAATCGCCTTCTGATTTCTTGGCTGCACTCTCCCTTTTGGTATTATTAGATCACCTATATCAGTGGTTCCAAAACATTTCAGGCCACTGCCCCCTTGGTTCCACAGACTCAACCCCAGCGCCCTCTACCCTATCCAACAACACAGTTGAAGGGGCCCACCTCTAGTGCCCCTTGCTGCCCCTTTGCCTCTTAGTGCCCCCCTAGGTAATCCCACCACCCCAGGAGGGGGGTACTGCCCACTTTGGGAACCACTGACCTATATAAAGGAAATGGTGCACTGGAGATGGTTACCATAGTGAGGAATACACTGTGAAAGAATATCAGTTTTCTAGGATTTGCATTCCTCTCTTTGTGTTTTCTGTGTCCCAATAGCCTTCCCAGATCTTGATATACTGGAGATAGCTGCTTAAATGGGTTAAAAATTAGTGACCATTTTGAGGGGGCGGGAAATCTATTGGTAGGTTCATTTACTCTTTCATTTTAAAAAATCCATTAAACGAACCATAGGCCATTTCTTTCACTAATGCACACAATGGTTTGCCTGTCAACTGGCACCTAAAAGTATTATGTAAACAAATAATCCATATGTATAAACAGGTCTATTTAATGTGCATGCTTTGCTGCTCATGAACTAAGTTCTGACAGTCCACAAATGGTTTCCCGTCCTCTTCATCAGGGCTGGATGAAATTAGCAGTTCTGTAAAGTTTGTAAGGATGTTTTATTCTGAGCATTCAAAGTTTTCATTAAAAATTTCTCCTCTCTTAGAAGAAAGTCCCAGAGGGGATTACTCTCCAATGCATACTTACTTTATTCCCAAGTAAGTATGCATTGGAAGCTGCATAAACATACTCTAGGGTTGCAATCCTAAGCAAATATACCAGAAAGTACTGAATCCCTTGGGACTTATTGCTGAGTTATTTAATCAGTTAAGTCATTTTTGTTTTCCCTGGGTTGAAACATAATAGAAATTCCAGTACTCTTGTGTGATACTTTTTTTTTAAATTTCTGTGCCACAACATTTCTGTGCCATCTTGTGGCAAAGAGAGCCAACAAGTTGTAGTGGTTAAGAGCGATGGTTTGGAGTGGTGGAGTCTGATCTGGAGAACTGGGTTTGATTCCCCACTCCTACACACGAAGCCAGCTGGGTGACCTTGGGCTACTCACACTCCCTCAGCCCCACCTACCTCACAGGGTGTCTGTTGTGGGGAGGGGAAGGGAAGGTGATTGTAAGCTGGTTTGATTCTCCCTTTGGCATCCCACTCCATCCATACAGCTCTTTCTCAAGAGCCGGTCCTCTGAAATCCAGACTTCGAGCGGCCTTTTGTCATTTTTACAGATGTATCCAAATCTGGTTTTGGAGCGGTCTTGCCCAAGAGATAGAGGGACAGGAACAGCCCGTCCTGTTTGGCAGCCGCAAGTTGCAAGCAGCAGAGACCAAATATGCCACCATTGAAAAGGAACTTGTGCTGCACAAGTAAAGTTAAACACAATTTGCAGCCACTATGTCAAAATGTGTTATACAATCTTAATGTTCAATATAACTACATTAATGAACATAATAATAAACATAAACATAACATCAACATGCTCCAAGTTGTGCAAGTATTGTATTAAATCTGGTAGTGCGTTCACAGGATGTGAATGCATTATCAGATATAACACAACAGAGGCACAACGTGGAGCATGTTGATGTTATTTTTATGTTTATTATTATGTTCATTAATGTAATATGGAACATTAAGATTGTATAAGACATTTTGGCATAGTGGCTGCAAATTGTGTATAACCATTTAAAAGGAGGCATTGGCTATCAAATAGGCATTGGGAGTATTATCTCACCAACAATCCCGTCACTCTTGTAACGGAACATTCTGTCTGACGGGATGAGGGAAGACATAGGTACCGCTTTAGGAAAGTTGTGCAAGAATATGTACACACAAAAGGCCTGCTACACAATTTAGACCAATATCAAGGGCTCAAAGTGAGCATTGTTCATCAGTGTTGCTTGCAATCTGTAATAAAATTGCAATTCAAGGAGAGCTGTGACTGTACCTAACTGGTGTGGGCCTGAAAGCACAAGAATGTAAAATGAAGTTAAAGCATCAATGATAACAGCTTTCATTTAAACCAAGGCCTTTTATAAATTGAGCAGGTTGCTGGCCAAAGGATTTGAGTGTCTGTCTAGATGGCCACGGTGAAGGAAAGGTCCTTAAAGACTGCAAGTTCATTTGCAGCAGTATCGTCTGTCTTTGCACTGCCTTTTTGTTGCTACTGCTGTCCAACAATGTAAAAACCCCCTCCAAATCCTAAATATAAGATAATTTATCTGTAAAATGTAGTAGTAGCTCAAAACCTGCGGTTAAATTCACGATTAAAAACTCACGGCATTGTAAATTTTGTTCTTAAATCCAAGATTGATCTAAAGTGGCAGCAAGGTGCTCTGTGGCTCAGTCCTGATAACAAACTCCTGCACTCTGTACCACTAAATCCTTCCTTAGCCTTCATGGACTGCCCTATTTTGTAACTAATTTTTATCTGCAGTTCATCATGTTAATTATTTCTATATAAATGGTATGGATTTGTAATCAACTGTTTCAGTTTTTCTTAATCCCTATTATCATTTATTGAGGTATTTTTCTTACCTTTATGTTTCAAAATGAAACACCCAAGTTGATTTGCAAACAAAGAGTAAAATTAATCTGGGATAAAGAGTAACATTTTTTTAAATACTTGCTTGTTTTTATTCTGCGTTGGCAAGGTTAAAGAGTTGTATTTGCATTAGTTTATTCCATTATTATTATTATTCCATATTTATTCCATAGTTGTTATCATCATCATCATTATTCCATAGTTTAATAGCATACCAGACCATGCAATGTGGTGAATAGCAACCTCTGCAAACAACAGTATGCGCTTTACCAGTTTGCTTTGCAGATTACTACAATTTTGTCTTGTCTGCATTGGCTCAACAGCCATGTCCATATAAGAGAATGGGTACAATTTTACTTCTGGGTAGAGGAGCCTTCTGTTCCTTCTTCTCATGTTGGGCTTGCTAAAATTGACAGAGCAAACTCATCCTAAAAGAGCTGCTCTCCTTCCTTCAGAGAACCAGTGCTGGAATGTAGGATTACATTGTTGCAATGGAATGAAGCTGCAATGGGAACAAAATGTGAAATGCTTTGTGCTCCTCCTGTAGATCAAAGAATAGCATAACAACTTAGGAGTTGTCAGGTGATGTGGGAAGACTTCTTCAAACATTGCTCCCAACTTGCTAGAATCCGGGTGGAGACTGTGTTTCTTATTTATTGATATGTGTAAATAACCACCCTATGAGTAAAAAACCCAAGGAGTATCTGCGAACAAGGGACTGAACCTTAAAGGGGGAAGGAAAAGGGTACAGGTAGTATCAACCTCCTTCTCTTCATGCTGTGGCCAAAGTAGCCAGACTGGGTACATGTGGAAATACCTTAGCCTGTGCATCACAACTTCCTTAGGATGCACAATGCAAATACCTTAAGGCTTGTTGTCATGGGGCCAATACACAGCTTCATTGTGGAAAAAGCACTAGAGGGAACATGCCCTACACCAGGGGTGAGGAACCTTTTTCCTGCCAAGGGCCATTTGCACATTTATAACATCATTCGGGGGCCATATCAAGTGTAGATCTCCCGGGGGGGGGGAGGCTAGGGTTGCCAGGTCTCCGGCCACCACCTGGAGGTTGGCAACCACAGGGGAGGCAACGCAGAGAAGACCTGGGGGCTCCCCCACTCCTCCCCCCTCCCAGGAGGGAGGGCAGCCAGCGGTGGGCCCAAGCAAATGAGGTGCTGGGGGCGCAGCCCGCAGTCGATCAGTAAGGGAGGAAGGGAGGAAAACAGAGAAAGAGGAAAAGGGAGAGAGGGAGAAAGAAATGGAAAGAGGGGGAGAAAGAAAAGGCTGGAGGGAGACAGACAAAGAAAGAGAGGGAGAGAGAAAAGCCCCCCACACATACCCACCAGCCCCACGCAATCTGGCCCCAGGCTCCATGCCCTCCCACCCCCAGAATCCACAAAAGGCCCCCCGAAGCCTGATCGGCTCCTGCGTGCATGCTCTGCTGCCAGGAGCCGCTGGCCTCTTCCCCCCCCCTCGCTGCTCAACAGCCGACAGGCAGCAAGAGGGGCTTACAGTGTGCCCCGGCGTTCCTGCACGCTGCGGCTATAGGGGGCAGCCTTGGGGGAAGTGTCCCTCCCCCTCCTCTTGCCAACTAACAGCCGTCAGTTGGCGAGAGGAGGTCCAAAGGGCGCCGCAGCGCCCCTGCAAGCTGTGGCCCCAGGAACACCCTCAGGGAGGGCCGCCCTGTGCCGTTTCTCCTCGGCGGGGGCCCCGAGCTCCCGAGGGCCACAAAAAATGTCCTCGGGGGCCGCATACGGCCCCCGGGCCTGAGGTTCCCCATCCCTGCCCTACACTGATACTTACATATAGCTGATGAACCAGTCTTTGAAGCAGGACAATGAATGAGCTCTCAAAGAAGTGGGAAAGACTGGGTTATTAGGAAAAAACCTTATCACCATGTTCCATCTGTGAACATTCATAAATGGCCTCTTTTTTCATGATAGAATTTAAGTTCTGTGCATCTGCCTCTACTTGGAGCGATATGCCTCTGCCTTGCCATGAAAGTTTCCCATGACCACAAAGAATTTATGAGCAGGATCCAACCCTGAATTTTGTTGTTGATATGTAGCTAGCCTTATCATGCCTAGGACCTTTGTTCCTGGTGATTATAGAATCAGAGTTGGAAGGAATCACCAGAGTCATCTAGTCCAACCCCATGCCCAATGCAGGAAATTCACAACTATCTCCTCCACCCCCCCCCCAAATGACCCCTACTCCATGCCCAGAAGATGGCCAAAACAAACAAACAAACAAACAAACAAACAAAAAAAACCCTCGAAGATCCCTGGCCAATCCGGCCTAGCGGAAGATTACTTCCTGACCCCAAAGTGGCAATGGGCATTACCCTGAGCATGTCAGAAAGGGCCATGAGAGCCAAACATTGATGTAATCCTTCCTGCCCTCCTTCTCATGATCTGCCTAAATTCATAGAATCAGCATTGCTGTCAGGTGGCCATCTAGCCTCTGCTTAAAAACCTCCAAAGAAGGAGAGCCAGTCACCTCCCAAGGAAGCCTGTTTCACTGAGGAACCTCTCTGTCAGAAAGTTCTTCCTAATTTTTAGCCAAAAACTTGTTTGATTTAATTTCAACCCACTGGTTTTGGTCCAACCTTCTGGGACAACAGAAAACAACTCAGCACCATCATCAGTCTATATGATAGCCATTCAAATACTTGAAGATGGTTATCATATAAATTGCCAGGCATCTTCTCTCCAGACTAAACATACCGAGCTCCTTCAACCTTTCTTCACAGGACGTGGTCTCCAGACCCTTCACCATCTTTGTTGCCCCCCTCTGGACATGTTCCAGCTTGTCTACCTCCTTACATTGTGGCTCCCAAAACTGAACACAATATTCAAGTTGAGGTCTAACTAGAGCAGAGTAAAGCTATACCATCACTTTGCACGATCTGGACACTATACGTGATCTGGACACTCTACTTCTGTTAATACAACCCAGAATTGCATTACCACATCATACTGCTGACTCATGTTCAGTTTATGGTCTAAGACCCCTAGATCTTTTTTGCATATACTACTGCCAAGACGAGTCTCCCCCATTTGATTTTTTCCTGTCTAAATGCAGAACTTTACATTTATCTCTGTTGAAAGTCAGTTGATTAGTTTTAGTCCAGTTTCCCAGCCTGTCAAGGTGATCCTGTATCTTGACTCTGTCTTCTACTACATTTGCTACTCCTATTTTTCCCCCCAATTTGTGGTGTATTTTCTTCTAATCTTTTTAAAAATTTCTGATTATCCTGTCTATATCTCTTGTCACACCTTGAACTCCTTTTTTAATCTTTTCTTGTATACTTCTGTTTGTCTAATTTTTTGTAGGGTTCTTTCTACTGACTGCTTAATTTGGTTTGTGGCTGTTTGGATTTGTTGTATCAATATTTCTGAAAGCTAATCTATTCTCCAGAACATCTTATTCTTCTTAAATCATTTGCTTTTTATCTTTTTGACATGCCCCAGATACAATTGTTGTCTTTCTCGTCTTTCTTTTTTACATTCTTTCCATACACCATTCCCTAAACTACTAAACATATTTAAAGAACATCAAGAAGCAATAATTTCATAATATATTCCATACACTATAATTCAAAAATTCAGCCAAAATTTATAAATCAAAGTTTTAATTTTTTTTCATATATCAAATATTTCAAACAATTCACATGATTAGCCACCAATTTAAGATTACATGAGAAATATACTAAAAAAGGATGTGGATAAGATGCAACAATACAAAAATAAAATGAAGTAATGATGATAATATAATAAATTGAAAAAAATGTTCTTATAGACCTTTCTCTAGACAACCGAATGACCTTTATTCTGAGTATAATGTTTCTTTAAATTTCTTGTTATTACTTATCTGTCCATCAGATATCAGACAAGACCTTTGGCATTGATCTCAGTTCTCAAGTCTGTTTCAGCCAGCTGCAAATTCTGCAAATCATATCTGTGTCATGATTTTTATCTGTAATCCATATAAGCCAAATCTGGACCTATGTAATCCTTTGGGGTCCTATTGAATCAGGTCTTTGTTTAATGTATACCTTAATTTTCTCATTAGAAAAAAAATAAGAAAAATGCAAATAATAATCCATTTATGAAGAATGGGGGGAGCGTCAAACATTCTGGAAGCATAATAAATCCAGCATTCTTGTTTTTGCTAG
Organism: Euleptes europaea; assembly: GCF_029931775.1. Taxonomy (NCBI): domain Eukaryota; kingdom Metazoa; phylum Chordata; class Lepidosauria; order Squamata; family Sphaerodactylidae; genus Euleptes; species Euleptes europaea. The sequence goes on along the minus strand of NC_079315.1, from coordinate 81,541,747 downwards.
CTCCAAAAACAACTGCAAATTCACGCTACATAGGCTGGTCATACTTAATGTTTTGCTGCCAAATGGGATGTAATGGTATGGTACCAATGACAAGTGGTAAATTAAGGGACAAATTTATTGCACGTGGAATAGCAACATATACCTAGGAGTTAAAGACAACAAACAATTAAAACATGAATCAAAATGACTGTTAAGCCCACTAAAAAAAATAGTGGTTATGTATTCATCATCAAAAAGTCAAGCACAGTACTTACCATTAGATTATATTCCACACGAATTATTTTACAATCAAGGATTGATGGGGAAACAGGTGGAATTTTCAGCTGTTGGCCATTCCAGGTTTCTGTCTTCCCTGGTGATAGGGACTCTCCTTGCAGCATGGCCACAAGTTTATTTTCTTTCTTCGTTCTTCCATTGGCATAGTATGTCTGCATTTGATAAATGGCAGCCTTTGGTACCACCATTCGGGAAGAGTAGTTCTCAAACTCCGCAAAGATCTGAATTGATTCACCTTCAATTAAACAGTATATCAGACACATGAGATGGAAACAGGAGAATGCATCGTACAATTCAGATTTTATTACGTTTAGTAACATTATCCTTACAAAATTGGATAACGGTAAGAACACCTCATAGTTCCAATGGTAACAGTACCAGCACCAACAAGACAATCTTTAACACATGCAATCTGATGGCAGAACTCACACCAATTGCAAAGGAGCGGAACTATCCCAAATGCGGAGTTTAATTATGCTGAATGTAGCATATATAGATGTAATGGTAACATGGCTATTAACTAGCAGCCATGGGTTCTCTGTTTTACTTAATTTAGAATGTCCACAAGGCTGCTTTGTTCTTAAACAAGAAACTCTTCCACAAGAATTTGTTTTGCATACCTGGGGTATAGCCCTGCCTTTCGATTTTGGCACTTAAGGATATTGGGCCTGAGGCACAAAACCCGCAGCACACGGTCTTTTCTTTTGTTCCCACTTGGGGTGACTGAAAAAACAACAACAACAGAACAGATATACTCACAATTACATTTTTAGTTCAGTACAAAATCACATTGCTCTACAGCTTTTCAACAGATGTGTTCAAATGGTAGCATCTTTGGCAACGTTCATAATAAATCCAGGCATGAAAATAGAAAACACTTCCCTTTGACTCTTCTCTGCAGCCTCTAAAAAATGAGCAACAAAATAAGTACACTGAGGGTCAGAGTCCTCTAAGAACAACTGAACCTTTTGCTCTAAAGTTGCTCAAAAATATGCAGACCATTTTTTAAAAAAATGGCACAATCCATTTTAGCCTAAATTGGGACACATACGGGCATTGCAAAAGGATATGTACCAAACAGCGCATTCCTGAAAGGAATGCCTGCGCTGGGCTTAGGAGGCAACCCTGCGGTGGTGCTGAAACCTCTACCCAGCGCAAAAAACCTGTGCAACCCTCACACCTCATAGGGTTGCACAGGAGATATGCTAGCAAAAAGCTGGCGTATCTAAAAAATAAAATAAAAAACGGGCGTTCCTGAGCCGAAATGGCTCCAGAGGCTGACTAATGTCGCGGCGGCAGCCGGCACCTGGGCCTGCACGCCGGCGCTGCGGACACTCACGCCGGCGTGTGCCTTCTGGGTGCTGGTGGTGTGGGCCCCTGTGCCGGCGGAGGCCTCCTAAGGCCTTTCGGCTCAAATTTAAAGAATGGGCTGAAAGAGGGCCAGCGGCCTTCGGAGTATAGAAACGTTTAATAGAACACCAAAGCACCCCCTTCTAAATGCAATTTACTCTTGCCAATGCTTATCTATCTGTTCACCAGATGGCGGTTGTATTGGTTACAATCAATCTCAGTTCAAATCAGCTTTAATTTCTCGGATGGTAAAAAAAAAATCCACAATCCATGTGGGTAAAAACTACTTTTGATTCAAGTTTTTACTTTGTATCAGTATAACTTTTCCAATAGAAAAAAGATGACGAAAATAACTATAGAGATAATTCATTTAAGAGATACAGAGGAGAAGGGGGGAGTTTCCCAAAACAGTCTTGAAGTGTCTTGCCATTTTAGATTCTCTGATTCAGAGAACAACTATACATTTCCAAGGTTTTCTCAGAAAGTGTCTATATTCATTATTGCTCGTTATCTGTGGCAAGAGATTACAAAGGTTCTCCCCGAACACAGCGCTCTAATGACAAAGCAAAAGGTTGCCTTAGCCAAATCGTCAGTTATCAGAGAAGAAAGGATTTTTTTAAAATCTGAAGGAAAATATAAAGAAAAATACAACAAAAAAGTTGGGGAGGGGGATCTTATTGGCAGTTTGCCAGCATTACCTAGTCATTCTAGATGAAACCAGAAGCCCGGGAAAGGCTTCACCTGTCAAATTAGGTCTCCATTATGCAGGAGAGGTGAAAGGACCTTAATCGATCCTTTCCCACCAACATTTCTCTTTCCAAATGTCCCACAGCTAGACAAGCAACAGAGCACTCAGAAGTGCCGCCAAATCAGTTTGTCATTTCCCCGGAACTCCAAAAGAGCACATCATACTCTTATACTTCAAATATTTCATTGTACTTAACTACTGTTATGACATTTTTTGTTATTTCATCGACCGTGTTTTGCTATTGTTTCATTTCAAAAACAAAGAATGAGTCATTCTGTCAATTCTTACCAGTAATGAAGGAGTGTTGATATCTATATGTTCAACGACCGTAAATTCCTTCTTTGATTTTACTGGTAGATGCCAAGATCTGTGCAATTTTGCTTCCACCCAATAACACACACTGCCATGAATGCCTTCAAATGAGGCAGGGAGTGATCTGTGCGGAACACAAAGGTCAAAACCGAATAAATCTTTTATCACCTTTGTCATTTAACATAAATATACACTCCGTCTGGGTAAGAACATTGAACTGTACTGTTAATGTATCATTATATAATCAAGCATAGTTTGGTTGTAGGATTTTTATGTTCAATTTGTTTGGAAGAAATATCTCTGTAGTTAAAAATTATTTGCTCAGCAGAACTACAGAATATGACCATATTTGTTCTGGATTTGCACTGTAATATGTTCATTATCATTATCATTAACCTTTATTGGCATGCCAGAGAACAAAAATAAAACAACAATATACCTCCAAAGGACAATACATATAATTCACAATTCGGGTTAATAAAACTTTTCTTGTTCTTTAAGAACTCCTGTAAGAAATTCAGCCACAGTAGCCATAATTTTAGGATCCTGATCACTCAAGAGAAATTTACATTTCACTTCATTGCTCCTGTATCTCATGGACTGGACCAAAGTAAATAACAGTTTATCCCGCAGAGTCACATAAAGAGTGCAATCTAAGAGGATGTGATCAATTGTATCAAGCAAGTTTAAACCACATGGGCATAAGCGTTCGTGCCTGGGGATCTGAAGATATCTGCCTGAGAGCATCCTAGATGGGAATGCATTAACCCTAGCTAATAAAAAAACATGGCGTTGAGAAGGTACCTCTAGATTATCCAAATACCTAGCCATTTTACCAAAGTCGTTATTAAGGCCTAAAGCCGCAAGAACAGATGGAGGGTAGAGCTGGGTTAAGATTCTGCAGCTCTACATCCAGGAGACGTTGTTTAATTCTTTTAAAAATATAAGATTTTAGAGTAAGGTTATCTAAATCAATTCCAATTTGACAAAGTTTAGATCTAATTAATATGTCCCATGAAGAGTAGTGAAGTTCACTTTTCAAAAGATTTAAAAGGGAACCTGGCTCAGTTTGGAAATATAATTTGAGCCAATATCTTATTGTTTGAATCCAAGCTTTAGTGGTTATCAAGTTTTGTCCGATTTCGAGGCAAATTGTAAAATATGAAACACATTTAGGTATCCCCAGTATTTGTCTAAGAAATATGGCTTGGGTGTTCTCCATTTCTTGATTAAGGGCTCCAATCCATAAGGGAACACCAAACAGAAATTGGGGAAATATTTTTGTTTTCAGGATTTTGATCACTGCGGGGACACATTGATTCCCTTTCGCGTAAAAAAATTGCTTAAGTTGGTTTAAGGAAATCCTGGTAGCTTTGATAGTGTTATGTCGATGTACAGACCAATTAAGATTATAGTTATAAGTAATCCCCCAATACTTATTGCTTTTAACTTGTTTGATTGAATCCTTCCCAATATGCCATTTATATAAAGACCATTTTTTAGAAAACACCACTACCTTTGATTTGGAGGGATTAATAAAAAGTAGGTTCAATTGGCAATAATTGTTAAAAGCATCTAAATATCGTTGTAGGCCTACTTTAGTAAAAGAGACAATGACGGTATCATCCGCTTAGAGGAGTAGAGGTAAAGACTGGGACCCTAATTTAGGTGGATGGCCATTGACTGAATCTAATGATTGCGCTAGATCAGAAAGAAAAATATTAAAAAGCAGGGGAGCTAAAACACCCCCCTGTTTAACGCCTATTTGAATTAAAATTTTGTTAGTCAGACCACCATTGGGTGAAAATTTAACTTGGCAAATGGTGTTTGAGTGTAATTTCTTTAGAAGTATTAGCAGCCTGGGGTCAATTCCTAATTTTGACAGTTTGTCCCACAATTTCTCTCTAGAAATAGAGTCAAAAGCACTTTTTAGGTCAATGAAAGCTACAAACAATCCCCCTCCATCTTCATGTATTTTTCCACAAGAAAGGAAAAGACGAGACTGTGATCCAAAGATGATTTGTTCTTAGTGAATCCTATTTGCTCTGGGCCAATAATGGATTTAGCTTGGGACCACTCTGAAAGGCGGATCTCAAGATGTCTAGCATATAACTTACCCAGTATTGCTAGCAAGCTAATAGGGCGGTAGTTTCCCGGTAGAGTAGGGTCTCCCTTTTTGTAAATTGGCATTAAGATTGAGTTCAGCCATGATTCGGGAAGGATACCATAATGGTCAATTGATGTAAAAAGACTGGCTAATAGGGGGCCCACCAGTCAGCATATTTCTTAAAGAATTTGACAGGGAGCCCATCTGGACCTGGTGCTCTACCGGATTTTAGTTTAGAAATCAGGGTCATAATTTCCTCCCTACTTACTACATGCCATGGAGAGATATTTGAGGGAATAATTTCCTCATGATCAAATGGAGGGACCACAGCAGGGCCAAAGACATTAGAAAAATAATCAACCCATACTTGGGGGCAATATTTGACTCAGGGGAGGGTTTGTTGTTTAATAAACAATAAATTGTTCTCCAAAAGATTTTACTGTCACTTGATTTCAGAGACAAAAAAAGTTGGTCCCATCTTTTTTGATAATAGGCTTTCTTTTTGTTAGCCCCTAGTTCCTGATAAGCTTTTTTTAGCGATAAATATTGCCCCATATCGATTATTTGGCTTCCTTTCCATCTATGGATTTGCTGTCAGTATACTCTGTCACAAAACACCAAGCGTATACTCACACCTGTGGAAGCTGAAAGCTGAATGCATATTCATGCCATCCTGAATGAATGATGCGGAGACCTTCATTGAAAAGAAAAAGAACAACAATTGGTTTTTATACCACACTTTACCTTTAAGGAGGACATTGATTCAAAGGGTCGCCATGAGTCGGAAGCGACTTGCGGCACTTAACCCACACACATAAGGAGTATCAAAGCAGCTAACAATCACCTTCCCTTCCCCTCTCCACAACAGACACCTTGTGAGGTAGGTGGGGCTGAGAGAATTCTGAGAGAAGTAGGACTAGCTCAGGGTCACCCATCAGGCTGCATGTGGAGGAGTGGGGAAACAAACCTGCTCCTCCAGATTAGAGTCTGCCACACTTAACCACTATACCATGCTGGCATTATCATCTAGGAGGGAAAAACCCAATATGGTATTCCACCTCTGAATATTAAACGCATATCATCATGCATTACGCAGGCTGCTTTACACTCCAAAAGGGACTAAGATGGGATTAATAAAGGGGTGGGCAAAAACTGCACACCACACCCTCATTTGTGTTGTTCCAGTGACCTGAACCCTTTTTATCCTTGTAACTGGACTGTGGTTAATCACCAAGAATTTTGTCTAGTCTCTGTGACAGAGACTAGATTTCTAAATTCAGTATTTAGTATTCATCTCAATCACCCTTGTCTCTGTCCTTTCTCCTTTTTCTCCTGTTGTCTCCTCCATGGTCTACATTTAGGTTATAAGGTCAAAGACAAGGCTGTATTATTTCAAGGGGGGGGGAATCTTTTAATTGTTGCCCCAATATGCTTTTTATGCTAGATTCATTTTTTAATATTATTATTATTTACTTAGCTGCAGCACTAAAAAATAACACTGATCTGCAGCGCTTTATTTAATACATGTAACATTCAAACCAATGCTGTATTCTTAAGGATGAGGATTTACGAATTCAATATAAAACTTCCTTGTCCTGTGAAGGGCATTTTGAAATTATAAAAACAACTAAAATAAGGCATGTTGTTCAAGTCTTTATAATTGGCAATATCCTCAAAGGAGACAATTTCAGAGTTAAACAACATATTCTAAATATTATATCAATGAATACAATGACTTTTTGAGCGTACACATTGGTGATGCCCATAACGATGGTGTGCTCTTGAATTAAACAGGCAAACAGGGCCAAATTTGAGCAGAGGTAAGACTTCAGTCATTGTATTATAAGAGAGGGGTACAACTTGTTTTAAAGGGACAGACAGATAAGGAAGGGGGGAGGAGTAGCATTATATGTCAAGGATGTGTATACTTCTGAAGAAATACACACTGGCACCCAGGAGGAACTCAAAGCCCTAATACAGAAAAGGGATGTTGACCTAATCGGCATTACTGAAACTTGGTGGGATGTCACTCACAACTGAACTTCCATGTTCAGATTCATATATTTCTTCACAAGTATTTCTTCACAAGTATTTCTTCAGCTGAAGTGGATCCTCCTCCTCCTTTGGAGGTTTTTTTTGTAGAGTCCTTACCTGAGCCACCCCTTCATGCATCTGATATTGGAACTATGTCATCCAAGGACCCAGTTCATGTTCTTAACTGGATGTGGGGGGATGGCCAGTAGGGAAGATTGAGGAAAAAGTCACACCATTTGTGTCAAGACAACATGAATTATCAGTGCATAAGGGTTGCCTCCTTGCGGAAATAGAGTTGTTATCCCTAAAGTTTTGATGCATCATGTTTTGGAGGCATTACATATTAGCACCCTGGCATAGTATGGATGAAGGCCCTGCGTGCAGTTGTGTGTGGTGGGCCAAGTCAGATGTTGAGGGGGAAGACTGGGTCAAAAGGTGTGATGAGTGTCGGGACTTCCGGTGGTGCCGTTGGAGAGAGCACTCCATTTCCCCAGGTTGTCCTGGGAGAAATCCAAGTTTGCGTTATTTTTGGGGTACATAGATACCCCAATCCGACCCTTGCAAGTGGGTTGGAAAGCAGGAACTCCCTGCAGCCCGCAAACGCGGTTTGACCTCCTAGGTACTCTGAGGGGGCTTTTTTAAGCCCCTCGGAGTCCTAGACGCCGGTCCTGCGAGGGCACTAGGGAAGGACATCACCAAAACGCAACTTTGGCAGCAAGCTCTACCCTCCACCGCCTTAATACCAACATAAGGACTACATAAAGAAAAGAACCTCACCTCTTGACACCCAAGTGAGTGCAAAAGAACTCTTCGTCTACTTACTAGAAATTTGAACAGACGGGAGGCTGATAAGAATATTTCTGGGACCCCCACCCCTCCATAATCCGAACTGAAAAAGTTTGATCTGAGTTAGTCATCGGGATTAGCGACAGGAGCCTTATCGGATCGATCAGCCTAAACCATAACAAAGAGTCGGAAGGATACCTTTTAGACTGACAAGAATTATCACCAATGAGAAGGTCCGAAGGAAGGGGAGGGTGATTTCTCTTCCTGATTTTCCGGCGAATTCCTGCCATGTTTGCAGTAAGGGAGTGCCTGGAACGGAAGACTCTCTATAACACCCTCTCTATCATTGGAACTAAAACAACAGGAAGTAGCCGCGGGACTGAATATCCGTCGCACTCGAGTTACTTTCAAATCATTCCTGAAGGAATAACCATCGAGAAGAGGCGATAGAAGGTCTGCAGCACTAGTAACTTCCTGTTTACTTCCTGATTAATCCGATCTAGAGCGACCGAAAAAACTCACTGGTATTTTAAAACTTTAAAATGCAATTTTAAAGCCAATTTCGACTCTTTTCAACCCGAAAAAATTATTAGGCTGATCTTTGAACTATCATCTTTTAACCAGCACCTTAAAGGCCCTGTCGGTGGACATGTATTTTACCAGCTTTTTTTGAATGTAAATGTCTCGAACCCGCTCTGGCTCACTACATAGCCCTGCCTATACTAAACTAAGGGATTCTTTACAAACCTCGACCATGGAAAAAAAGTTACAGGATATGCTAACTAAACAAACTGAGGCAACAAATAAACAGTTTGAACAGATGTCTACACAGATGGCACAGTTGACTTCTATGATGACAAATCTTGGTCAAGCATCCCAAGCTATTAATCAGAAGTTGGATGTGGTCACTGGAGACTTGAAAGAAGTAAAAACTCAAATGATTGTTATGAAGACAGATATGCAAGCGATGGATGTATCAATTAAGAAAGTGATGGATGAGCACAAGGATACAAAGAAAAAATTAACAAGCCAAGAAAAACATTGAAACAATACAAGCGGATCAGATGGCGGCAAAAAATCAAATGGCAATGATGGAGATGAGAGTGAAAGAGACCAACCTTCGTATACGCAATTTTCCAGATATGATGGGAGATAATAAAGAATCTGCAATACCAAATTTGGCCTACTTATTTCAGATAGATGAACAAGAATTAAAACAAGCCATTAATAGAATATACAGGATACCACTACCTGCTAGAATGAGAAGATCTAAGCCAAGAGATTTGATGATAGTGTTCTATGACACCAGAGTTAAAGACAAGATTATGAAGATTCATTATGAAAATCCAGTGTCAGCAGGAGATTCCTCTCTTATACTACTGAAGGATATTCCAAGGCATCTACTTTCACAGAGGAATAACTACAAAGACTTTGTGTCTATACTGAAAGCTAATGGCATCAAATACCGTTGGATTATGCCACAAGGTTTGGCTTTCACCTATAAGGAAGTGAAAACGACAATTCTATCCCAAGCAGATGTGGGGAAATTTTTGAGAAAATATAAAATGGACCTTAAAGAATTACCTGGAGAGAAGGAGGAAGAAGAGGAAGAAGAAGAGGTACAGGGCGCAGAAGGTGGTACCAAACTATAGACTTTTTATTTTGCTAAAAAATACTACATTATGGCAAAAGCAATTTCTTGGAATGTAAATGGACTGAATGAGAAAACTAAAAGGGCCAGAATCTTCAAATATCTACAGAAATATAAATACTCCCTAATTTGCCCACAAGAAACCCATATAGCTTCAAAGCATAAAAAATACTTGGAGAAACAGGTGCTTGGACAAGCATTTATTGCTTCTGCTAAAACTAAAACAAAGGGAGTGGTAATCTATGCCCACCCCAGTCTCTGTCCAGAACTAGTATATAAAGACAATGAAGGAAGAATTGTAATTATCAGAACTAAAATATTGGGACAAAGGACAATAGTGGTTGGAATCTATGCACCCAATGAAGGGAAAAAATCCTTCTATGAAAAATTACATGACCTGATAACCCAGTACGCACAAGACCAAATTTTATTGATGGGCGACTTCAATGGAATTATTCTCCCATCTCTGGACAAAAAATCAAAAGCAAAAGATATCAATGATGGATGCTTGCCTAAAACTTTCTTTGCCATGGCTTCAGAATTAGAATTACAAGACATTTGGAGAACAATGAATACAACAGCTAAAGAATACACCTTTTATTCAGCAAGACATGATTCACACTCCAGAATCGATATGATATGGGCCAGTAAATCAATTTTCACGCAACTACGTTTGACTGGGTCAAAAGGTGTGATGAGTGTCAGGCCACAAGGCCAGCTCCACCACATGCTCTAGTGCACCCATGGGAGTCAACAAAAACCCCATGGTTGAGGCTTCATATTGATTTTACTGGCTCTACTCAGGGCCAGAGTTTTTTTTTTTATATAGTGGTTGACTCATATTCTAAATGGTTGGAAGTGATCCTTGTTTCGTCAATGACATTAAAGCCTTATGTGGACTTTCTGCAACACATGGGTTGCCAGATGCTGTCCCAACACATGGGTTGCCTGATGCTGTCGTTTCTGTTAACAGTGTCCAGCTGACATCAGAGGAGTTTTGTACATTCCTTGGCAGTGGTTTCATCGATCACATTACTTCAGCCCCTATTCATCCAGAATCAAATGGGCAGGCTGACAAAACGGTTAGGACAACCAAGGGTGCATTAAAACAAATTGTTGAGGGTGACTGGGATCATTGCTTGGCAAGTTTTCTTTTGATGCAACATATTACACCATGTTTGACTACAGCAGGGGTGAGGAACCTTTTTCCTGCCAAGGGCCATTTGCACATTTATAACATCATTCAGGGGACATACCAGGTGTAGATCTCCCAGTGGGGGGGTAGAGGCTAGGGTTGCCAGGTCTCCAGTCACCACCTGGAGGTTGGCAACCCCAGGGGAGGCCACACAGAGAAGGCCTGCAGGACGCCCCCACTCCCCACTCCCAGGCGAGAGGGCAGCCAGCGGTGGGCCCAAGCAAATGAGGCGCCAGGGGGGTACAGATCACAGTTGATTGGCAAGGGAGGGAGGAAAACAGAGAAAGAGGAAAAGGGAGGGAGAAAGGGAGAAAGAAATGGAGAGAGGGGGAGAAAGAAAGAAAAGGACGGAAGGAAAGAAAGAAAAGGAGGGAGGGAGACAAAGAAAGAGACAGAAAAAGAGGGAGAAAGAGAGGGAGAGAAAGGAGAGTGACAGAAAAAGAGGAAGAGAGAAAAGCCTTCCCCCCACACATGCGCGTGCACGCCGGCCCCATGCGACGGGGCCCCAGCCTCCCTGCCCCCCCGCCCCCCCCCCACACGGCGGTGCTCGGAGCTCCACGTGACTGGGCCCCAGTTTCCATGCTTTCCCCCCCAGAGTCCACAAAAGCCCCCCCCCCAAAGCACTATCGGCTCCCGCATGAATGCTCTGCCGCCGGGAGCCACCAGCCTCTCCCCCCCTCGCTGCTCAACAGCCGACAGGCCTCCGCGGCAGGGCCCCAGAGCTCCCAAGGGCCACAAAAAATGTCCTTGGGGGCCGTATGTGGCCCCCGGGCCTGAGGTTTCCCATCCCTGGACTACAGGCACAGGAGTCCTGCTGAGCTGCTAATGAACAGGCAGCTGTCTACTCTGTTAGATCATACACTCCCGGATCTTACTGAGGATTGACCAAATGATATTGGCAGAGATGTCACCATGGGTGGAGGTTGCACGTTTGCCCCTGATGACCCTATGTTAGGAATTATGGCTCTGAGTCATCCTGCTACTGTGAAGCAGTGGGGCCACTATCCTATTGGACAGAGACATGTGCTGTGAGGTCATGTGGGTCAAATGAGGGGATGTGTGCCTGGGCCATTTGTTCCCATTATTAGTGCTCGTGAGGCGGATGCCATTGATTCCCCAGCAGCAGGGTTTGCTGAATCTGGACATGGACATGTTGACACAGAGCCTGAAATTAAAAATGAGCAAGAGACTGCTGACGGTCACATCAACCCCAGTGCAGAACCAAGGTCGCCCACAGCGTGTTAAGAGTGGGACCACAGTACCTGGAGGACTACATGAGCTGGGGGGAAGGACTGCAGTGTACTGGCCTTGAAGCGGGTCAGACAAGGATGTATTTTATCTCCCTATCTATATGCAGAACATATAATTAGGAAAGATGGATTAGATTTAGATGAAGGTGGAGTGAAAATTGTAGGAAGGAACATTAATAATTTGAGATATGCTGATGACACTGCATTATTGGCAGAAAATAGTGAAGATTTGAAACGACTACTGCTAAAAGTTAAAAGAGAAAGTGCCCAAGCAGGACTACAGCTGAACATCAAGAAAACAAAAGAAATGATTACAGGAGAATTACACAACTTTAAGGTTGACAATTAGGTAGGAAATTGAAATTGTTGAAGACTTTCTATTTCTTGGCTCCACCATCAACCAAAAGGGAGACTGCAGCCAAGAAATCAGAAGGAGATTGAGACTGGGAAGGGCAGCCATGAAGGAGCTAGAAAAGATTTTGAAGTGTAAGGATGTGTCACTGGCCACCAAGACTAGATTAATTCATGCCATCATATTCCCTATTACTATGTATGGGTGTGAAAGCTGGACAGTGAAGAAAGCTGATAGGAAGAAAATAGATTCCTTTGAAATGTGGTGTTGGAGAAGAGTGTTATGGATTTCGTGGACTGGCAAAAAAACAAAAACAAATCAGTGGGTTATAGATCAAATCAAGCCTGAACTGACCCTAGAAGCTAAAATGACTAAACTGAGGCTGTCGTATTTTGGTCACGTCATGAGACGACAAGAGTCACTGTAAAAGACAGTCATGCTAGGAAAAGTTGAGGGCAGCAGGAAAAGAGGAAGACCCAACAAGAGATGGATTGACTCAATAAAGGAAGCCACAGCCTTCAATTTGCAAGATCTGAGCAAGGCTGTCAAAGATAAGACATTTTGGAGGACTTTCATTCACAGGGTCGCCATGAGTCGGAAGAGACTTGACAGCACTTAACACACACATATGAACTAAAATAACTTTGATTGCTATGCAGCTCCATACTGAACGTTTGCATTCTGCCACCATTCTAATACCATCGCTGCACTACATGCTTGCATAAAACACACTGCTGGCGTTGGAAGCAACAGAATATTCTGTGTAACTTCCTCACTGATTTAGAAACAAAACAACCCCAGAGCCTTGACCTTCCTGCAAAATTCTTCCCATGTCTGCAGTAAATCTACAGCATATTCAAGTATACATAAGGAAAAAAGCATGCCCAAATTAGATAACCAATTTTAACACTTTCTTGTGCCAGAAATTAAGTAATCACCACCACCTGATGCCTGTAACCAATCTGCTGTGAGGCGAAGGAGCACCCCCTCCCTCTCTTTAGTACCAGCCCCAAATAGGATTGAACCACTTCTAACAAAGGGTGGAGACTTCAGAAAAACAACCTTAGACTCTCCTATACTTCCACGTTGGCACCATTTAAACAATGGATTAAAAATCTGAAGACTGATCTGCCCCAGGGAACTGAAATTGCCAATAAAATTACTCTCCATTTGCAGATTTCCCATACTGACACAGCAGACCACAAGGGCTTCAAGAACTCTCCAATTTAGAAATAATACTTTGATTTGGTAACAGATTTGTCTAATTGGGGGTCTTCCTCCGTCATAGCTTTACACCTCTCTTGCTAACTAGAAGGATTAGAAAAGAATATAGTTAATGTAGCAAGTTTTCTCAGCCTTCAGGAGAAAAAGCTACGTGGTCCTGCACATGGGGTGCTGAAAGAAAGTGTCAAAATAAACCACAGGGAACCTTTTATCTGCTAACAATTCTTCATCTATCACTTACTAGCTCAAGAGTCCAACCTGGTATGAATAAACCTTGAAAGTTAGTTTTGCTTAGTTGTTTCTTTTATTGCACCCAAAGAGACAGTCTATGCCACCAGAAGATCAGGCAAGAGTCTCACTCTGAATAAACAGGAACGACAAGGTTTTATAGACAAACAACTATGCAATTATTCACAGAAACATTGCAGAATACACTGACAATGATAGGTGTGTGTGTAAAGTGCTGTCAGGTCGCAGCCGATTAATGGTGACCCCTTATGGGATTTCAAGGCAAGAGACTAACAGAGGTGGTTTACCAGTGCTTTCCTCTGCTTAGCAGCCCTGGTATTCCTTGGCTGTCTCCCTTCCAAATATTAACCAGAGCCGACCCTGCTTAGCTTCCGAGATATGATGAGATCAGGTTACATCATGCTGCCTTCCCCTGCACAATGATAGCTGGCAACTGCTATTTCCTTTATCAGCATAGACTTTGGGAGGGACTTTTGGCTTGTCTACTCATGAACTTAGAAACCTGTTCATCTTGAACTGTGTTCTGACAGGAATGGCAAACATGGTTCAGCAGTATAAAAGCAGAATTATAGTTGAATATGTGGCTATATTCAAAGTTCATTGTAGTCAGAGACAATGTAATGGCTACAGTTTGGTTCACTCCTACTTTCATTTCTCCCCACAGCTACAATCTTAAACATCCTTATTAGGGAGTAAGTCTGATTGTATCCAGTAGGATTAGCTTTTAAGGAAATCTGTTTAGGATCGCAATGCAAAATCAATGATGCCGTTTGCCATGGGAAATGGTTCAAATACCATGTTAGAGCGATTGATTCAAAGTCAGCCTTACCTCTTTCGTGCCCAAACAAGATATGTTTGAAATAATTTTCAGTTGCCCAGTAACTATCGTCGGGAGTGTCGTCTCCTCTCGATTCAGTCCAGTGTACATTTGCACGTCCTTTTGCTTGTATTTTGAGCGAGGTGATTGTAATTTCTTCGGTAACTTCTAAATGCACCCTTCCGGAGACTATGTCCCCCCTCGAATAGACACTGCTGTCATTAAGATAGTCCAAGCTTATTGTCAAACTCTTCACCTTCCCCATGTTAACTGCTGTTTTTTTTTAAAAAACAGCAACAAAGTCTATGAAAATATAGTGTAAGACAAAAAGGGGAATGGAAAAAAAGTCAAGATCTCATAGAAAAACGGGGTCTTTCCTTAACACCTATCAGTGTCCCTGCCCTGCGAAACAGACTTCCAGGCAGGACCATCGTGTTGTGGACCAGACCGTCCTGGGGATGCCTTCAGCAGGAGGCGCGCCGAACGCCGCTCGCTGCCCCTCCGCGGTCCCTGCAGGAAGGCGAAGGCGGCTCGCCCGCTGCCCGCTCGCTTGCAGACGAGCTGTACGGGGGAAGAAAGACCCCCAGCGCGCCTGTGTGGCTCCGGCCTCTCTGTGCAGTCGGTGTAAGGGAGCCGCGCCCTCTCAGGCTGCGCTTCCTGCCTTGACTCTCGGCGTGGAGGAAAAGCCGCCCTCCCGTCGAGGAAGGCGTTTCACAACCCGGGAATCCACAGCCGAGCAGCTTGGAAAGGAGAGCCGCGCCTCTCAGCTGGCAAACGAGCACGGGCTGCCCGCAGCCAGAGCGCCAAACAGCTGATGCGCAGGGAAGCCCCCAGAGCATCGCCGCCTGGTTGGAGCAGGAGCGGAGGGGGAGGGGGCGGGGACGGGGACGGGGGGGGGGCTCTGCTGGATAGTTCAGGACAGCGTGTTGCATTACGATGAGCGGCCCCCAGCAGTTGAACGGATTCAAAACCGCATGAGTTGGGAATCCAGGGAGGGGTGAGCACCACCTCCAAGGCAGACCTAGTGAGCGGATGGAGGCAGGAGAATGCCTCGGTTTGGTTCTCCCGTTAGTGCAAATCTTGGCTGGATTTCTTTAAAAATAGTTTGGAGAGGGTTCTTCTAGGGTAGAAAACGATTTTGCTTGTTCCCTCTACTTCCAACTATACTAAGTCTTATTGTGTGTGTTAAGTCATGGCTACCCTATGAATGAAAGTCCTCCAAAATGTCCTATCTTTGACAGCCTTGCTCAGATCTTGCAAATTGAAGGCCGTGGCTTCCTTTATTGAGTCAATCCATCTCTTGTTGGGTCTTCCTCTTTTCCTGCTGCCCTCAACTTTTCCTAGCATGACTGTCTTTTCCAGTGACTCTTGTCTTCTCATGATGTGACCAAAATACGACAGCCTCAGTTTAGTCATTTTAGCTTCTAGGGTCAGTTCAGGCTTGATTTGATCTAGAACCGACTGATTTGTTTTTTTGGCAGTCCACAGTATCCATAACACTCTCCTCCAACACCACATTTCAAAGGAGTCTACTTCATTCCTGTCATCTTTCTTCATTGTCCAGCTTTCACACCCATACATAGTAATTGAGAATACGATGGCATGAATTAACTTAATCTTGGTGGCCAGTGACACATCCTTACACTTCAGAATCTTTTCTAGCTCCTTCATGGCTGCCCTTCCCAATCTCAATCGCCTTCTGATTTCTTGGCTGCACTCTCCCTTTTGGTATTATTAGATCACCTATATCAGTGGTTCCAAAACATTTCAGGCCGCTGCCCCCTTGGTTCCACAGACTCAACCCCAGCGCCCTCTACCCTATCCAACAACACAGTTGAAGGGGTCCACCTCTAGTGCCCCCTGCTGCCCCTTTGCCTCTTAGTGCCCCCCCCAGGTAATCCCACCACCCCCAGGAGGGGGGGTACTGCCCACTTTGGGAACCACTGACCTATATGAAGGAAATGGT
This sequence comes from Euleptes europaea, assembly GCF_029931775.1. Classification (NCBI taxonomy): domain Eukaryota; kingdom Metazoa; phylum Chordata; class Lepidosauria; order Squamata; family Sphaerodactylidae; genus Euleptes; species Euleptes europaea. The sequence goes on along the minus strand of NC_079315.1, from coordinate 81,525,430 downwards.
GCAATGGAGATGGTTACCATAGTGAGGAATACACTGTGAAAGAATATCAGATTTCTATGATTTGCATTCCTCTCTTTGTGTTTTCTGTGTCCCAATAGCCTTCCCAGATCTTGATATACTGGAGATAGCTGCTTAAATGGGTTAAAAATTAGTGACCATTTTGAGGAGGGGGAAATCTATTGGTAGGTTCATACTGGAGATAGCTGCTTAAATGGGTTAAAAATTAGTGACCATTTTGAGGGGGGGGGGAAATCTGTTGGTAGGTTCATTTACTCTTTCATTTTAAAAAATCCATTAAACGAACCATAGGCCATTTCTTTCACTAATGCACACAATGGTTTGCCTGTCAACTGGCACCTAAAAGTATTATGTAAACAAATAATCCATATGTATAAACAGGTCTATTTAATGTGCATGCTTTGCTGCTCATGAACTAAGTTCTGACAGTCCACAAATGGTTTCCCGTCCTCTTCATCAGGTCTGGATGAAATTAGCAGTTCTGTAAAGTTTGTAAGGATAATGTTTTATTCTGAGCATTCAAAGTTTTCATTAAAAATTTCTCCTCTCTTAGAAGAAAGTCCCAGAGGGGATTACTCCAAGATGTTTATTCCCAAGTAAGTATGCATTGGAAGCTGCATAAACATACTCTAGGGTTGCAATCCTAAGCAAATATACCAGAAAGTACTGAATCCCTTTGGACTTATTGCTGAGTTATTTCATCAGTTAAGTCATTTTTGTTTTCCCTGGGTTGACACATAATAGAAATTCCAGTACTCTTGTGTGATACTTTTTTTTTAAATTTCTGTGCCACAACATTTCTGTGCCATCTTGTGGCAAAGAGAGCCAACAAGTTGTAGTGGTTAAGAGCGATGGTTTGGAGTGGTGGAGTCTGATCTGGAGAACTGGGTTTGATTCCCCACTCCTCCACATGAGCGGTAGAGGCTAATCTGGTGAACTGGATTTGTTTCCCCACTCCTACACACGAAGCCAGCTGGGTGACCTTGGGCTACTCACACTCCCTCAGCCCCACCTACCTCACAGGGTGTCTGTTGTGGGGAGGGAAAGGGAAGGTGATTGTAAGCCGGTTTGATTCTCCCTTTGGCATCCCACTCCATCCATACAGCTCTTTCTCAAGAGCCGGTCCTCTGAAATCCAGACTTCGAGCGGCCTTTTGTCAATTTTACAGATGTATCCAAATCTGGTTTTGGAGCGGTCTTGCCCAAGAGATAGAGGGACAGGAACAGCCCATCCTGTTTGGCAGCCGCAAGTTGCAAGCAGCAGAGACCAAATATGCCACCATTGAAAAGGAACTTGTGCTGCACAAGTAAAGTTATACACAATTTGCAGCCACTATGCCAAAATGTGTTATACAATCTTAATGTTCAATATAACTACATTAATGAACATTATAATAAACATAAACATAACATCAACATGCTCCAAGTTGTGCATGTATTGTATTAAATCTGGTAGTGCGTTCACAGGATGTGAATGCATGATCAGATATAACACAACAGAGGCACAACGTGGAGCATGTTGATGTTATTTTTATGTTTATTATTATGTTCATTAATGTAGTTATATGGAACATTAAGATTGTATAAGACATTTTGGCATAGTGGCTGCAAATTGTGTATAACCATTTAAAAGGAGGCATTGGCTATCAAATAGGCATTGGGAGTATTATCTCACCAACAATCCCGTCACTCTTGTAATGGAACATTCTGTCTGACAGGATGAGGGAAGACAAAGGTACCGCTTTAGGAAAGTTGTGCAAGAATATGTACACACAAAAGGCCTGCTACACAATTTAGACCAATATCAAGGGCTCAAAGTGAGCATTGTTCATCAGTGCTGCTTGCAATCTGTAATAAAATTGCAATTCAAGCAGAGCTGTGACTGTACCTAACTGGTGTGGGCCTGAAAGCACAAGAATGTAAAATGAACATCAATGATAACAGCTTTCATTCAAACCAAGGCCTTTTATAAATTGAGCAAGTTGCTGGCCAAAGGATTTGAGTGTCTGTCTAGACGGCCACGGTGAAGGAAAGGTCCTTAAAAACTGCAAGTTCATTTGCAGCAGTATCATCTGCCTTTGCACTGCCTTTTTGTTGCTACTACTGTCCAACAATGTAAAAAACCCCTCCAAATCCTAAATATAAGATAATTTATCTGTAAAATGTAGTAGTAGCTCAAAACCTGCGGTTAAATTCACGATTAAAAACTCACGGCATTGTAAATTTTGTTCTTAAATCCAAGATTGATCTAAAGTGGCAGCAAGGTGCTCTGTGGCTCAGTCCTGATAACAAACCCCTGCACTCTGTACCACTAAATCCTTCCTTAGCCTTCATGGACTGCCCTATTTTGTAACTAATTTTTATCTGCAGTTCATCATGTTAATTATTTCTATATAAATGGTATTGTGAGGGCCATGTGTCTCTGACTCCCTTCCCCTTCTTCGTATCCTCTATCTCTGTCCCTTTGAACTCGTAAAAGCAGTTCACACCTCCCCATGCCTTCCTGGTCCCCGGCGCCTCATCTGCCTTTCCCAGGTGCCGCTCTTGCCCTCCCCTGCTGCGCTTCCTGCATGCACTCCCTCGGGCCGAATACGGCCTTGAGGATTTGATAGTCCTAACAGTCTCTCTGGGATCCGTTTGATGTTTTGTATTGCACCAATCTATCTTGTAACTTCCCACAACCCCAGTGCCCTGTAGTAGATATATTCTGTAACCCTGATAAGCTAGCTCACTTGCAACTTTAAACTCGTGTCTGTCTTGTACTATCTGAAGCCTTCAATAAATCCTTTGTTTCTGCATCGAAGTCTGAGCAAGTGATTTTGCGGAGCTAGCACAGTTAGGTTGGGACTCTCACATTAAGTTGCAAGTCCTTGCCTCTTCGCTCTGCATCTGTACCTTACGGGACAGTAATGCCAGGCGAGGAGGATACCTCTTCCCCCCCGGGTTCACCGGAGAAACCCGAGGTTCCGGAGAAACCTGACCCTAGGGAGGAGGACGCCAAGCGGAAGGTACCCGGTGCCCCTCACCCGGGACCGGGCTTGGGTACGAAGCCCAAGAACACCTTTAACTCTTGGCTGGACTCTCCTAAGGGCTGGTCGCTCTCCCGGACCGAGGCGAAGTACCGCCGCATGGCTTTGTCCGGCGCGGGACTCGAGGACGACCCCACGCGTAGGGATGTCCTGATGGACGAGGAACGGAGGCAATGGCAGGAGGAACGCCAAGCCATGTTGGAGCGCATGGATGCCATGCAGACCGTGATGGGTGAGATGGCTGCCGCCATGGATGCGCTGAAGGTACAGCCTCCCCCCGGCAACCCCCCGGATGGGACACCGGCGGCTCCCCCCGTTCCTCCCAGCGCTCCGGCCCGCCGTGACCTGAAGATCACGTATGATGGGTCGGGGGATCAGTTGACCTTCTTTATGGTCCAAGTGGACATTTTTATGCGGGAGCAGGGCCGGACCTTTACCTCTGAAGAGTCCCAAGTCCAGTATGTGGCCTCCCTCCTGCAAGGCGAAGCGGCCGCATGGATGGTGTTACAATACGAACTCCGCTCCCCCGTGTTGCGGAGCCTGGACGAGTTTATGATTGCTCTCCGAAACCGGTTCGAGGACCCGAACCTGGGGGAGCGGGCCAAGGCTACTCTGATGCAACTACGCCAAGGGACTAAGTCGGTGGCGCAGTATGCGAGCGAATTCCAGTCTCTATCGAGTAGAATTCTAGATTGGAGCGAGGCTACCCGGGTGCAGTGCTTCAGGGAAGGGCTGAATCCGGACCTGCAACATTGGGCCTTCATGCAAGGTAATCCCCCTGACGTCGAGGGCTGGGTGCGCCACGCCGCCGATATCGAAAATTGGAAGCAACTCCTGACCCTGTCCAAACAGCGCACCGGCCGCGACTTTAAGCCGAGAGGGGACAGACCAGGCGGTACCAGAGATTCCCGAACCCCGGGCGGCGGAGGCGGCCCCTCAACAGCCGAACGCCGCAAGCGCTTCGAAACCGGGGTGTGCTTGGTGTGTGGAGGTAAGGGTCACTTCGCCTCGCAATGCCCGTCCCGCTCCGGACGTCCGGCTCCTCCTCGCCCGACCCCGACCGAAGCGGAGAAGACCCCGGCGGAGGGTCAACCTCGACGCCGAAGCGGAGCTCCTGGACGCCGGAGCGCACCCTCCGCGCTCCACGCGCGCGCTCAAGATGGAGCCTCCACCTCTACTGGTCCATCGGGACCCCGGATTACAAATGCAGCCTTTGACTCGGCCGAGTCACGGATTACAACTACCACGTCTCCTTCATCCAGTGAGGAAGAAGAGTGGGAGATGCCGGCAAAAAACGCCGTCGGTCTGCTGTAAGAGGGGCTCCTCAGCAGACCGCTCCAGTCGTTGTGCAAGGAGCTCCACCGATGGTAAGCGCCCAAGAGGATAATGTGTACATCCGGGTCCACCTATCCTTACCCAAAGGGGGTCCAGTGTTAGAATTCCCCGCGCTAGTTGACTCTGGGTGCGCCCGCACCTTGATTAGTGAGGAAGCAGCCAAGAGACTACGCGTCCGACGCAAACGGCTCCCGGGTCCCCTCCGTTTCTCTCAAATGGACGGTAGTGACTTTAAAAAGGGGCCCGTCACTCACCGTACCACTGCGGTGGTCATGGCGGTGGGAGAACATTGGGAACGACTATACTTTACCATCGCCCCCATAGTTGCCCCCGTAGTTTTGGGGATGAATTGGTTACAGGGACACAACCCCTCCATTAACTGGGTCAAACGAACACTCACGTTCCCCGAGGACCCCTGCGGAATGCACGACAAGGACCGAGTGCTTTGCACCCCGACCGCCGCGTTGGTGGGTTCCCCCGGGCCCGCCCCCGCTACACCCCATCTACCCTCGGAGTATTCCCAGTTCGCGGATGTGTTTGATGTGAGGGAATGTGATGAACTGCCCCCACACCGAGAAACTGATTGCGCAATTGAGATCGTGGGAGATGGCAAGTTGTCCAAGGGGAAGGTTTACCCCATGAGCCCCAATGAAAAGGCGGTGTTGCGGGACTATTTGGACACTAACCTAGCGAGGGACTTCATACGTCCCTCCAAAGCACCGTACTCCGCCCCTGCCTTTTTTGTCAAAAAGAAAACGGGTGACTTGAGATTGTGTATTGACTTTCGTAGACTGAATGCTGTCACTCAGTCTAACGCTTACCCCCTCCCTCTCATTCCAGACCTTCTAGCGCAATTGAAGGAAGGCCGAATCTTCACCAAACTGGATTTGGTGGAAGCCTACCACCGCATCCGCATTAAGGAGGAGGACGAATCTAAGACGGCCTTTTCGAGTTGTTTTGGCATGTTTGAATATTTAGTGATGCCGTTCGGACTTTCAGGGGCTCCGAGTGTATTCATGCAATTAATTAATGAAGTTTTACATGATTTGTTGTTTCGGGGGGTGGTGGTATTCCTGGACGATATTCTCATTTATTCTGAAACCATGGACGAGCATGTCCGGCTGGTGCGCGAAGTCCTCCAGCGACTGCGGGACCACAAACTGTATGCTAAGGTGTCAAAATGTGAATTCCACCAGCCTTCCATCACATTCCTAGGCTATGTAATTTCCCACCAGGGGTTGGAGATGGATCCCGAAAAGGTCCAGGCGGTACGGGATTGGGAACCCCCCACCACACGCCGGCAACTGCAGCAGTTTTTGGGGTTTGCAAACTTCTACCGCAACTTCATTCCCAATTTCGCCCAGGTGGCTCTCCCCCTCACTTCCCTTTTATGCACCAAGGGGAAGGGAGCAAACGCCGCGCTACCCTCGGCCCGTTTGCAGTGGTCTCCACCCTGCCAGCAGGCGTTCGATGAGCTAAAATTGCTCTTTTCGTCCGAGCCAGTACTAGCCCACCCGGACTGCACTAAACCATTCATGGTCCAGGTGGACGCCTCGGACGTAGCCATGGGAGGGGCTCTCCTGCAGAGAGACGAAACTGGGAGGTTGAGACCGTGCGCCTACTTCTCCCAAAAAATTTCTCAGTCGGAAATCAACTGGGCGATTTGGGAGAAGGAGGCGGCGGCTGTAAAGCATGCCCTCACCATCTGGAGACATTTTTTGGAAGGGGCAGAATTTCCGTTTGAGGTGTGTACCGACCACAAAAATTTAGAGGCTCTCAAGGGGGCCAGAAAGCTCAACGCTAAACAGATTCGGTGGGCTCAATTTTTCGCCAAGTTCCGTTTCACCCTCAAGCACGTCCCCGGGAAGGAAAATGCCCTGGCTGATGCCCTGTCCCGACTCCCCCAGTACCGCAATGACTTTGACCGTCCCGTGGACTCCCTGTTCACCCCCGAGCAACGGGGGGAAGTCTCAGGTCTAGCCGTCACCACCCGGTCCCAAACCCGCCAACCGGGTAGTCCCATGCTCAAAGGGGTCCCGGAAGCTTTTCAGCAAAGGCTCCGAAACGCATCTCTGCAGGAAGCGGAGCAACAGATTCTCCCTGCCGGCATGGAACAACGGGACTCCTGCTGGGTGCGGGGTGGAAAGCTTTATGTCCCGACGCCTCTCCGTAAGGAGGTCTTGGGACTAGTCCACGGGGCCAAACTTGCGGGTCATTTTGGCTTTGTAAAAACTCTGCACCTGGTGAGGCGGCAATTTTGGTGGCCCAGCATGAGAGCTGATGTGGAACTGTACGTGCGCAGCTGCCCCGTCTGCGCCACAGCTAAAAAGAGGATGGGAAAACCCCCGGGGCTTCTGAAACCCTTAGAAACACCCACCCGACCGTGGGAAGTGATCGCCATGGACTTTATCACCGATCTACCTCCCAGCCGGGGTAAGACGGTCCTATGGGTAATCACGGACCTGTTCTCCAAACAGGTCCACTTTGTTCCCTGTGCCGGACTCCCCTCGGCCCAGGGTTTGGCCAAACTGTTTATCACTCATGTCCTAAGGCTTCACTCGATTCCCAGAAAGGTCCTCTCCGACAGAGGGGTCCAGTTCGTCGCCAAATTCTGGCGGGCCTTTCTGAAATTGATGGGGGTGGAGGAGCAAGGACTCTCCTCGGCTTACCACCCCCAAACAGATGGTCAAACTGAACGAGTAAATGCCGTGGTCGAGTGTTACCTCCGGTGTTATGTCAATTACCACCAGGACGATTGGGTGGACTTACTGCCTTTTGCTGAGTATGCCTACAACAATGCCCCTCATTCCTCCACTGGTTTTAGCCCTTTCCAGGTGGTGTACGGGACGGAATTCGGCCCTTTCGGTTCCACCCCCGTCACCCCTGAGCTCGAGGCAGTCCCGGAAGTCCAGGAGTGGGTGCAGGTAGTTTGGTCTACTTGGCCCTGGTTGCAAAAGAACCTAGAACGGGCCAAGCGCAAATATAAGGAACAGGCCGACAAACATCGGTCCCCGGGCTGGGAGCTCAAGGTGGGGGAGCAAGTTTATCTCTCCACCAAAAACCTGTGCTCACTCCGACCCTGCAAAAAACTAAACGATCGATACGTGGGACCTTTCCCCATTTCCCGGGTGATCAATGAAGTCACAGTGGAATTGGAGCTGCCAAAAACCCTTAGGGGAGTTCACCCCGTCTTTCATATCAGTCTGCTCAAGCCTTACGTACCCGCTCCCCAATTCCACTCCCCCCCCAAACCCGAAGTTCCAACTGTAGTGGGCGGGGACACACACTTGGAAGTGTCCAAGGTTTTAGATTCCAAGTGGAAGAAAGGGAAACTGTTCTATTTTGTCCGATGGAAACATCTGGGACCTGCACACGATGAATGGGTAGCAGCCCCCCACATGGCGCCCCCCCGCCTCGTTCACGAATTCCACTGCGCCTATCCTGATAAGCCTCGGCCTCCCGACCTTGCGGGAGGGGGGCCTTAAGGGGGGCAGAATGTGAGGGCCATGTGTCTCTGACTCCCTTCCCCTTCTTCGTATCCTCTATCTCTGTCCCTTTGAACTCGTAAAAGCAGTTCACACCTCCCCATGCCTTCCTGGTCCCCGGCGCCTCATCTGCCTTTCCCAGGTGCCGCTCTTGCCCTCCCCTGCTGCGCTTCCTGCATGCACTCCCTCGGGCCGAATACGGCCTTGAGGATTTGATAGTCCTAACAGTCTCTCTGGGACCCGTTTGATGTTTTGTATTGCACCAATCTATCTTGTAACTTCCCACAACCCCAGTGCCCTGTAGTAGATATATTCTGTAACCCTGATAAGCTAGCTCACTTGCAACTTTAAACTCGTGTCTGTCTTGTACTATCTGAAGCCTTCAATAAATCCTTTGTTTCTGCATCGAAGTCTGAGCAAGTGATTTTGCGGAGCTAGCACAGTTAGGTTGGGACTCTCACAGGTATGGATTTGTAATCAACTGTTTCAGTTTTTCTTAATCCCTATTATCATTTATTGAGGTATTTTTCTTACCTTTATGTTTCAAAATGAAACACCCAAGTTGATTTGCAAACAAAGAGTAAAATTAATCTGGGATAAAGAGTAACATTTTTTTAAATATTTGCTTGTTTTTATTCTGCGTTGGCAAGGTTAAAGAGTTGTATTTGCATTAGTTTATTCCATTATTATTATTATTCCATATTTATTCCATAGTTGTTATCATCATCATCATTATTCCATAGTTTAATAGCATACCAGACCATGCAATGTGGTGAATAGCAACCTCTGCAAACAACAGTATGCGCTTTACCAGTTTGCTTTGCAGATTACTACAATTTTGTCTTGTCTGCATTGGCTCAACAGCCATGTCCATATAAGAGAATGGGTACAATTTTACTTCTGGGTAAAGAGGAGCCTTCTGTTCCTTCTTCTCATGTTGGGCTTGCTAAAATTGACAGAGCAAACTCATCCTAAAAGAGCTGCCCTCCTTCCTTGAGAGAACCAGTGCTGGAATGTGGGATTACATTGTTGCAATGGAATGAAACTGCAATGGGAACAAAATGTGAAATACTTTGTGCTCCTCCTGTAGATCAAAGAATAGCATAACAACTTAGGAGTTGTCAGGTGATGTGGGAAGACTTCTTCAAACATTGCTCCCAACTTGCTAGAATCCGGGTGGAGACTGTGTTTCTTATTTATTGATATGTGTAAATAACCACCCTATGAGTAAAAAACCCAAGGAGTATCTGCGAACAAGGGACTGAACCTTAACGGGGGACGGAAAAGGGTACAGGTAGTATCAACCTCCTTCTCTTCATGCTGTGGCCAAGGTAGCCAGACTGGGTACATGTGGAAATACCTTAGCCTGTGCATCACAACTTCCTTAGGATGCACAATGCAAATACCTTAAGGCTTGTTGTCATGGGGCCAATACACAGCTTCATTGTGGAAAAAGCACTAGAGGGAACATGCCCTACACCGGGGTGAGGAACCTTTTTCCTGCCAAGGGCCATTTGCACATTTATAACATTGTTCGGGGGCCATATCAGGTGTAGATCTCCCGGGGGGGGGGGAGGCTAGGGTTGCCAGGTCTCCGGCCACCACCTGGAGGTTGGCAACCACAGGGGAGGCAACGCAGAGAAGACCTGGGGGCTCCCCCGCTCCTCCCCCCTCCCAGGAGGGAGGGCAGCCAGCGGTGGGCCTGAGCAAACGAGGTGCTGGGGGTGCAGCCTACAGTCGATCAGTAAGGGAGGAAGGAAGGAAAACAGAGAAAGAAAAAAAGGGAGAGAGGGAGAAAGAAATGGAAAGAGGGGGAGAAAGAAAAGGCTGGAGGGAGACAGAGAGGGAGAGAGAAAACACCCCCACACATACCCGCCAGCCCCACGCAATCTGGCCCCAGGCTCCATGCCCTCCCACCCCCAGAATCCACAAAAGGCCCCCCGAAGCCCGATTGGCTCCTGCGTGCATGCTCTGCCACCAGGAGCCGCAGGCCTCTTTCCCCCCACTCCCTCTCGCTGCTCAACAGCCGACAGGCAGCAAGATGGGCTTACAGTGTGCCCTGGCGTTCCTGCACGCTGCGGCTATAGGGGGCAGCCTTGGGGGAAGTGTCCCTCCCCCTCCTCTTGCCAACTAACAGCCGTCAGTTGGTGAGAGGAGGTCCAAAGGGCGCCGCAGCGCCCCTGCAAGCCGTGGCCCCAGGAACACCCTCAGGGAGGGCCGCCCTGTGCTGTTTCTCCTCGGCGGGGGCCCTGAGCTCCCGAGGGCCACAAAAAATGTCCTCGGGGGCTGCATACGGTTCCCGGGCCTGAGGTTCCCCATCCCTGCCCTACACTGATACTTACATATAGCTGATGAAACAGTCTTTGAAGCAGGACAATGAATGAGCTCTCAAAGAAGTGGGAAAGACTGGGTTATTAGGAAAAAACCTTATCACCATGTTCCATCTGTGAACATTCATAAGTGGCCTCTTTTTTCATGATAGAATTTAAGTTCTGTGCATCTGCCTCTACTTGGAGCAATATGCCTCTGCCTTGCCATGAAAGTTTCCCATGACCACAAAGAATTTATGAGCCTGAATCCAACCCTGAATTTTGTTGCTGATATATAGCTAGCCTTATCATGCCTAGGACCTTTGTTCCTGGTGATTATAGAATCAGAGTTGGAAGGAATCACCAGACTCATCTAGTCCAACCTCATGCCCAATGCAGGAAATTCACAACTATCTCCTCCAGCCACACCCCCCCCCAAATGACCCCTACTCCATGCCCAGAAGATGGCCAAAAAAACAAACAAACAAACAAACAAAAAAACACCTCGAAGATCCCTGGCCAATCCGGCCTAGAGGAAGATTACTTCCTGACCCCAAAGTGGCAATGGGCATTACCCTGAGCATGTCAGAAAGGGCAATGAGAGCCAAACATTGATGTAATCCTTCCTGCCCTCCTTCTCATGATCTGCCTAAATTCATAGAATCAGCATTGCTGTCAGGTGGCCATCTAGCCTCTGCTTAAAAACCTCCAAAGAAGGAGAGCCAATCACCTCCCAAGGAAGCCTGTTCCACTGAGGAACCTCTCTGTCAGAAAGTTCTTCCTAATTTTTAGCCAAAAACTCGTTTGATTTAATTTCAACCCACTGGTATATATATTCCATACACTATAATTCAAAAATTCAGCCAAAATTTATAAATCAAAGTTTTAATTTTTTTTTCATACATCAAATATTTCAAACAATTCACATGATTAGCCACCAATTTAAGATTACATGAGAAATATAATAAAAAACGATGCGGATAAGATGCAACAATACAAAAATAAAATGAAGTAATGATGATAATATAATAATTTGAAAAAAATGTTCTTATAGACCCTTCTCTAGACAACCGAATGACCTTTATTCTGAGTATAATGTTTCTTGAAATTTCTTGTTATTACTTATCTGTCCATCAGATATCAGACAAGACCTTTGGCATTGATCTCAGTTCTCAAGTCTGTTTTAGCCAGCTGCAAATTCTGCAAATCATATCTGTGTCATGATTTTTATCTATAATCCATATAAGCCAAATCTGGACCTATGTAATCCTTTGGGGTCCTATTGAATCAGGTCTTTGTTTAATGTGTACCTTAATTTTCTCATTAGAAAAAAAATAAGAAAAATGCAAATAATAATCCATTTATGAAGAATGGGGGGAGCGTCAAACATTCTGGAAGCATAATAAATCCAGCATTCTTGTTTTTGCTAGCTCCAAAAACAACTGCAAATTCATGCTACATCGGCTGGTCATACTTAATGTTTTGCTGCCAAATGGTATGTAATGGTATGGTACCAATGACAAGTGGTAAATTAAGGGACAAATTTATTGCACCTGGAATAGCAACATATACCTAGGAGTTAAAGACAACAAACAATTAAAACATGAATCAAAATGACTGTTAGCCCACTAAAAAAATTAGTGGTTATGCATTCATCATCAAAAAGTCAAGCACAGTACTTACCATTAGATTATATTCCACACGAATTATTTTACAATCAAGGATTGATGGGGAAACAGGTGGAATTTTCAGCTGTTGGCCATTCCAGGTTTCTGTCTTCCCTGGTGACAGGGACTCTCCTTGCAGCATGGCCACAAGTTTATTTTCTTTCTTCGTTCTTCCATTGGCATGGTATGTCTGCATTTGATAAATGGCAGCCTTTGGTACCACCATTCGGGAAGAGTAGTTCTCAAACTCCGCAAAGATCTGAATTGATTCACCTTCAATTAAACAGTATATCAGACACATGAGATGGAAACAGGAGAATGCATCCCACAATTCAGATTTTATTACGTTTAGTAACATTATCCTTACAAAATTGGATAATGGTAAGAACACCTCATAGTTCCAGTGGTAACAGTACCAGCACCAACAAGACAATCTTTAACACATGCAATCTGATGGCAGAACTCACACCTATTGCAAAGGAGCAGAACTATCCCAAATGCGGAGTTTAATTATAAGCTGAATGTAGCATATATAGATGTAATGGTAACATGGCTATTAACTAGCATCCATGGGTTCTCTGTTTTACTTAATTTAGAATGTCCACAAGGCTGCTTTGTTTTTAAACAAGAAACTCTTCCACAAGAATTTGTTTTGCATACCTGGGGTATAGCCCTGCCTTTCGATTTTGGCACTTAAGGATATTGGGCCTGAGGCACAAAACCCGCAGCACACGGTCTTTTCTTTTGTTCCTACTTGGGGTGACTGAAAAAAAAAACCCAGAACAGATATACTCACAATTACATTTTTAGTTCAGTACAAAATCACATTGCTCTACAGCTTTTCAACAGATGTGTTCAAACGGTAGCATCTTTGGCAACGTTCAGCATAAATCCAGGCATGAAAATAGAAAGCACCTCCCTTTGACTCTTCTCTGCAGCCTCTAAACAATGAGCAACAAAATAAGTACACTGAGGGTCAGAGTCCTCTAAGAACAACTGAACCTTTTGCTCTAAAGTTGCTCAAAAATATGCAGACCATTTTTTAAAAAAATGGCACAGTCCATTTTAGCCTAAATTGGGACACATAAGGGCATTGCAAAAGGATATGTACCAAACAGCGCATTCCTGAAAGGAATGCCTGCGCTGGGCTTAGGAGGCAACCCAGCGGTGGTGCCGAAACCTCTACTCAGGCAAAAAACCTGTGCAACTCTCATGGGGTTGCACGGGAGATACGCTAGCTAAAAGCTGGTGAATCTAAAAAATAAAATAAAAAATGGGTGTTCCTGAGCCGAAATGGCTCGGGAGGCTGACTAATGTCGCGGTAGCAGCCGGCACCTGAACCTGCACGCCGGCGCTGCGGCCACTCACGCTGGCGTGCGCCTTCCGGTCGCTGGTGGTGTGGGCCCCTGTGCCGGCGGAGGCCTCCTAAGGCCTTTCGACTTAAGTTTCAAGAATGGGCTGAAAGAGGGCCAGCGGCCTTCAGAGTATAGAAACGTTTAATAGAACACCAAAGCACCCCCTTCTAAATGCAATTTACTCTTGCCAATGCTTATCTAACTGTTCACCAGATGGCGGTTGTATTGGTTACAATCAATCTCAGTTCAAATCAGCTTTAATTTTTCGGATGGTAAAAAAATATATATCCACAATCCATGTGGGTAACAACTACTCCTTTTGATTCAAGTTTTTACTTTGTATCAGTATAACTTTTCCAATAGAAAAAAGATGATGAAAAGAACTATACAGATAATTCGTTTAAGAGATACAGAGGAGGAGGGGGGAGTTTCCAAAAACAGTCTTGAAGTGTTGTAAATTGTAAAGTGTTGTAAATCTTGCCATTTTAGATTCTCTGATTCAGAGAACAACTATACATTTCCAAGGTTTTCTCAGAAAGTGTCTATATTCATTATTGCTCTTTATCTCTGGCAAGAGATTACAGAGGTTCTCCCAGAACACAGCGCTCTAATGACAAAGCAAAAGGTCGCCTCAGCCAAATGGTCAGTTATCAGAGAAGAAAGGATTTCTTAAAATCTGAAGGAAAATATAAAGAAAAATACAACAAAAAAGTTGGGGAGGGGGATCTTATTGGCAGTTTGCCAGCATTACCTAGTCATTGTAGATGAAATCAGAAGCCTGGGAAAGGCTTCACCTGTCAAATTAGGTCTCCATTATGCAGGAAAGGACCTTAATTGATCCTTTCCCACCAACGTTTCTCTTTCCAAATGTCCCACAGCTAGACAAGCAACAGAGCACTCAGAAGTGCCGCCAAATCAGATTGCCATTTCCCCGGAACTCCAAAAGAGCACATCATACTCTTATACTTCAAATATTTCATTGTACTTAACTACTGTTATGACATTTTTTGTTATTTCATCGACCGTGTTTTGCTATTGTTTCATTTCAAAAACAAAGAATGAGTCATTCTATCAATTCTTACCAGTAATGAAGGAGTGTTGATATCTATATGTTCAACAACCGTAAATTCCTTCTTTGATTTTACTGGTAGATGCCAAGACCTGTGCAATTTTGCTTCCACCCAATAACGCACACTGCCATGAATGCCTTCAAATGAGGTAGGGAGTGATCTGTGCGGAACACAAAGGTCAAAACCGAATAAATCTTTTATCACCTTTGTCATTTAACATAAATATACACTCTGTCTGGGTAAGAACATTGTACTGTACTGTTAATGTATCATTATATAATCAAGCATAATTTGGTTGTAGGATTTTTATGTTCAATTTGTTTGGAAGAAATATCTCTGTAGTTAAAAATTATTTGCTCAGCAGAACTACAGAATATGACCATATTTGTTCTGGATTTGCACCGTAATATGTTACAAGAATACATTAACCCAACTCATAGCCCAGTCAACCAAAATGCTTGATTTACAACATTTAGTCCCATTGAGAGGAAATGGTCACTAAACAGGATGAAATCTAAGCATTCCAGCTTGCTTAATTAGGTCAGGGATCAGGCCAAGTGATCCTTTTGTCTTAGAAGAGGTCACTTTTAAAATCAGGAAATAGGTTACAAGCAAAGCATTAAAACAAGATGAGGCCAACTAATTGCTTGAACATAGTTGACCTCCAATTTCTGTATAGGAACATATTGATGTCAGCAAGGCTATTCCTTTGTAGAGGGTTTTCGAAGTCTGAGGCAACACCTGTAAGAAATGCTCCTTCAGTTCCTGCAGTATCTGACTTTTTCTTAACAGTAATAGGTTATAGATATGAACAGGAGTTTGAATATAAAGCTGTCTTTCAGTACCATTAGACAAAAACAGCAATAAGGCCTTACTGATTTCATGATTTCATACATTATATCTGAATATCAATATCAGCTGTCATCATAGCTGTGCCTATAAGAAACATAATAATTAAAAATAAACTACCAAAAGTACAGTGGATGGTACTGATCCTTGATCATTAATCCCATCCCCTTTCTAGAACATAGGACAATGAAGATAACCAATTTTTGTTTGAATATTACATTTCTATAAATTGCTACAATGATATAAACTGTAAAATCCACTTTCGTTTCAGACATACCCTCTAGATTCTGTTTGCCGACAGGGCTCATCAGTTAACACAGCTTCTGTTCCTATGAGTAACCTCAAAAAGGCTAGTCTCTGGAGTAAATCAGGAGAGGTAGAATGTGTTTGGTCCATAATATTTAAATGTCCAGTGTGTGTGTGTGTGTCTGTCTATCTATCTATCAGTGGCAGTTCAACTTGTAGCATCAGCTACACAGATCTGTGCAACCTCAATTCAGCAGCAAGCCATGCCAACAGCTCTAAAAGGACGAATGATCAATTCCTCCCATTTGTAAGGAGCAAAATAAGTCATTATGCTGATCAGATGCCTGGGCAAAGGGCATGATTGACAGGAGCGCCATAGGTGGCCCCAATGTCTCATGAGATGAATAAAAGCAACCTCTTTTTAATAGTTTATTAGGAAGATGCCCCCTGTAGCACATTCTAGCGCAATCTTTATGACCATTGAAAAGGGTTTTTTCTCTCTCTCTGCCCCCATATCTTAATGTACAAACTTTCCATCTATGGATTTGCTGTCAGTATACTCTGTCACAAAACATCAAGCGTATACTCACACCTGTGGAAGCTGAAAGCTGAATGCATATTCATGCCATCCTGAATGAATGATGTGGTCACCTTCATTGAAAAGAAAAAGAACAACAATTGATTTTTATACCACACTTTACCTTTAAGGAGGACATTGATTCAAAGGGTCGCCATGAGTCGGAAGCGACTTGACAGCACTTAACACACACACACATAAGGAGTATCAAAGCAGCTTACAATCACCTTCCCTTCCCCTCCCAACAACAGACACCTTGTGAGGTAGGTGGGGCTGAGAGAATTCTGAGAGAAGTATGACTAGCTCAGGGTCACCCATCAGGCTGCATGTGGAGGAGCGGGGAAACAAACCCGCTCCTCCATATTAGAGTCTGCCACATTTAACCACTATACCATGCTGGCATTATCATCTAGGAGGGAAAAACCCAATATGGTATTCCACCTCTGAATATTAAACACATATCATCATGCATTACGCAGGCTGCTTTAAACACCAAAAGGGACTAGGGTGGGATTAATAAAGGGGTGGGCAAAAACTGCACACCACACCCTCATTTGTGTTGTTCCAGTGACCTGAACCCTTTTTATCTTTGTAACTGGACTGTGGTTAATCACCAAGAGGTTTGTCTAGTCTCTGTGACAGTTCTTTCTAGATTTCTAAATTCAGTATTCAGTATTCATCTCAATCACCCTTGTCTCTGTCCTTTCTCCTTTTCCTCCTGTTGTCTCCTCTATGGCCTAAATTTAGATTATAAGGTCAAAGACAAGGCTGTATTGTTTCAAGGGGGGGGGGGTCTTTTAACTGATGCCCCAATATGCTTTCTATGCTAGATTCATTTTTAAATATTATTATATTATTTACTTAGCTGCAGCACTAAAAAATAACACTGATCCGCAGCGCTTTATTTAATATATGTACCATTAAAACCAATGCTGTGTACTGGATGAGGATTTACGAATTCAATATAAAACTTCCTTGTCCTGTGAAGGATAATTTTGAAATTATCAAACAACTAAAATGAGGCATGTTGTTCAATTCTTTATAATTGGCAATATCCTCAAAGGAGACAATTCCAGAGTTAAGCAACATATTCTAAATATTATAGTAATTAATACAATGACTTTTTGAGCATACACATTGGTGATGCCCATAACGATGGTGTGCTCTTGAATTTAAACAGGCAAACAGGGCCAAATTTGAGCAGAGGTAAGACCTCAGTCATAGTATTACAGGAGAGGGGTACAACTTGTTTTAAAGGGACAGACAGATAAGGAATGGGGGAGGAGTAGCCTTATATGTCAAGGATGTGTATACTTCTGAAGAAATACACACTGGCACCCAGGAGGAACTCAAAGCCCCAATACCGGAAAGGGATTTTGACCTAATCAGCATTACTGAAACTTGGTAGGATGTCACTCACGACTGAACTTCCATGTTCAGATTCATATATTTCTTCACAAGTATTTCTTCACAAGTATTTCTTCAGCTGAAGTGGATCCTCCTCCTCCTTTGGAGGTTTTGTTGTTAGAGTCCTTACCTGAGCCACCCCTTCATGCATCTGATATTAGAACCATGTCATCCAAGGACCCAGTTCATGTTCTTAACTAGATGTGGGGGGATGGCCAGTAGGGAAGCTTGAGGAAAACGTCACACCATTTGTGTCAAGACAACATGAATTATCAGTGCATAAGGGTTGCCTCCTTGCGGAAATAGAGTAGTTATCAAAGTTTTGATGCATCATGTTTTGGAGGCATTACATATTGGCACTCTGGCATAGTATGGATGAAGGCTCATGCGTGCAGTTGTGTGTGGTGGGCCAAGTCAGATGTTGAGGGGGAAGACAGGGTCAAAAGGTGTGATGAGTGTCAGGCCACAAGGCCAGCTCCACCACATGCTCCAGTGCACCCATGGGAGTCAACAAAAACCCCATGGTTGGCGCTTCATAATGATTTTACTGGCCCAGCTCAGGGCCAGAGGTTTTTTTTTATTTTTTTTATAGTGGTTGACTCATATTCTAAATGGTTGGAAGTGATCCTTGTTTTGCCAATGACATTAAAGCCTTATGTGGACTTTTTGCAACACATGGGTTGCCAGTAGGGCTGTCGATTCGGTTCGGCCCGAACTGAAAAAGAGCCGAATTTCCCCTGATTCGGTGGTTTTTAGTTCGGGACGAACCGAACTAAAAAATGGCGGAAAACCGGGGAGCCGAATTCAGCGAGTTCGGGAGTTCACGAATAAATCCGGCAAATTCGGGGCCGTCAGTAAGCAGCATAACCGTCAGTAGGCAGCATTCTCCTCCCCCGGCCAATCGGTGGCCAAGCTGGGTCTTCTTCTGGCCAATCAGTCAGGATTGAGCACTGGAGGAATCAGCTGATGCGCGGCCGGGCCGGGGAGAGAGAGAGAGTGAGAGAAATCCTCGTGTGTGTGGGGTGCTTGTACACATTCGCTCCTTTCCGTGGCTGCAGGGGGCGCATTTTTGGGGGTAAAGACCCCACACTTTCCATGGAGCTTCAGACAAGCCTTCTTAAGAGACCACACAAGTTTTGTAAACATTGGGTCAGGGGGTCCCGATATATGGGCTTTCCCCTTTTCCCTATTGGGATGAATGGGATCCTGTATGCATCTCCAGAGCAAAACGTCCCGTGCTTAAATGGAATCGTCTTGGATTACCCAGTCCTCCTCCCAGCCCCTCCTAATGGAACAGAAGACAGCCACAGTAAGACCCCTTTGGGGGCTTTAATCTATATTTTTTCTCCTGTGTGTGTGTGTGTGTGGGGAAAGCAGAGTCTGTGTGTGTGTGGGGAGGGAGCAGTTTCTGTGGGTGGGTGGGGAAGCCAAAGGGGGCTTTCGCCCGTTCTGCCTGGGTGTGTGTGCCCCCTCGAGTCTCTCTCTCCCAGTTGTGTTGCTTTGCAGTTGTGTTGCTTTGCAAACTTCTTAGCACCTGCCCCACCCTTTGCATGTTTGCAAAGGTGTTGCTTTGCAGTTGTGTTGCTTTGCAAACTTCTTAGCACCTGCCCCGCCCTTTGCATGTTTGCAAAGGTGTTGCTTTACAGTTGTGTTGCTTTGCAAACTTCTTAGCACCGGCCCCGCCCTTTGCATGTTTGCAAAGGTGTTGCTTTGCAGTTGTGTTGCTTTGCAAACTTCTTAGCACCTGCCCCGCGCTTGCTCTCATCAGCTGTTTGTCGGGGCTGGGAGCTTTCTGCGTGGGCGGCAAGCTCTGCTCAGAGATGCACATTAAGGGTGGGGGGACCCTTTTGGGGCCCATATCTCAGCCCCCCTGACCCAATCTTTACAAAACTTGGGGGGTCTGGCAAGAAGGGTCCTTTGAAGCTCCGCTGAAAGTTTGGGACCTCTAACCCCAAAAATGCCCCCCCCAGAGCCGCGGAAAGGCGCAGTTGTGCTTTTAATGGCTTTATTCGGCCGATTTTTTCCCCCGAACTTTGAATTCCCGCCGAATTGCACGGACCCGAAGTGGGGGAGTTCGGACTTTGGCATATCCTGAATCTAAATGGGCCGAATTCAGCCGAATCCAAACTATACCGAATTTTTTTTAATTCAACAGCTCTAGTTGCCAGATGCTGTCGTTTCTGTTAACAGTGTCCAGCTGACATCAGAGGAGTCTCACTCTGAATAAACGGGAATGACAAGGTTTTATAGTCAGATACAAACAACTATGCAGTTGTTTAACAGAAATCTTGCAGAATACACTGACAATGATAGTTGTGTGTGTAAAGGGCTGTCAGGTTGCAGCCGACTTATGGCGACCTCTTATGGGGTTTTCAAGGCAAGAGACTACAGAGGTGCTTTACCAGTGCCTTCCTCTGCTTAGCAGCCCTGGTATTCCTTGGCAGTCTCCCTTCCAAATATAAACCAGGGCCGACCCTGCTTAGCTTCCAAGATATGATGAGATCAGGTTACATCATTTTGCCTTCCCCCGCACAATGATAGCTGGCAACTGCTATTTCCTTTATCAGCATAAACATTTGGCTTGTTTACTCATTAATTTAGAAACCAGAGTAACCTGTTGATCCTTAACTGTGTTCTGACAGGAATGGCAAACACGGTTCAGCAGCTTAAAAGCAGAATTATAGTTGAATATGTGGCTATATTCAACGTTCACAATAGTCAGAGAGAGAGAGAGAGAGAGAGAGAGAGAGAGAGAGAGAGAGAGAGAGAGAGAGAGAGAGAGAGAGAATGAGAGAGAATGAGAGAGAATGAGAGAGAATGAGAAGGATGCCGTTTGCCATGGGAAATGGTTCAAATACCATGTTAGAGCGATTGTTTCAAAGTCAGCCTTACCTCTTTCCTGCCCAAACAAGATATCCTTATGCTTGAAATATTTTTCAGTTGCCCAGTAACTATCGTCGGAAGTGTCGCCACTTCTCGATTCAGTCCAGCGTACATTTGCAAGTCCTTTTGCGTGTATTTTAAGCGATGTGACTGTAATTTCTTCGGTAACTTCCAAATGCACCCTTCCGGAGACTGTGTCCCCCCTCGAATAGACACTGCTGTCATTAAGATAGTCCAAGCTTATTGTCAAACTCTTCACCTTCCCCATGTTAACTGCTGTTTTTTTTAAAAAAACAACAACAAAGTCTATGAAAATATAGTGTAAAAAAAGGGGGAATGAAAAAAAGTCAAGATCTCGTAGAAAAACGGGGTCTTTCCTTAACACCGATCCGTGTCCCTGCCCTGCGACACAGACTTCCAGGCAGCACCATCGTGTGCTGGACCAGACCGTCCTGGGGATGCCTGAAGCAAAAGCCGCGCCGAACGCCGCTCGCTGCCCCTCCGCGGTCTCTGCAGGAAGGCGGAGGCGAAGGCGGCTCGCCCGCTGCCCGCTGCCCGCTCGCTTTCGGAGGAGCTGTACGGGGGAAGAAAGACCCCCAGCGCGCCTGCGTGGCTCTGGCCTCTCTGTGCAGTCGGTGTAACGGAGCCGCGCCCTTTCAGGCTGCGCTTCCTGCCTTGACTCTCGGCGGGGAGGAAAAGCCGCCCTCTCGTCGAGGAAGGCGTGTTCACAACCCCGAGAGCCAACAGCCAAGCAGCTTGGAAAGGAGAGCCGCGCCTCTCAGCTGGCAAACGAGCACCGGCTGCCCGCAGCCAGAGCGCCAAACAGCTGATGCGCAGGGACGCCCCCAAAGCATCGCCGCCTAGTTGGAGCAGGAGCGGAGGGGAAGGGGGCGGGGAAGGGGGCGGGGAAGGGGGGGGGCTCTGCTGGATAGTTCAGGACAGCGTGTTGCATTACGATGCGCGGCCCCCAGCAGTTGAAGGGATTAAAAACCGCATGAGTTGGGAATCCAGGGAGGGATGAGCAGCAGCTCCAAGGGAGACCTAGTGAGCGGATGGAGGCAGGAGAATGCCTCGGTTTGGTTCTCCCGTTAGTGCAAATCTTTGCTGGATTTCTTTAAAAATAGTTTGGAGAGGGTTCTTCTAGGGTAGAAAACGATTTTGCTTGTTCCCTCTACTTCCAACTATACCAGGTATTGCTAGATCACCTATATCAGTGGTTCCAAAACTTTTCAGGCCGCTGCCCCCTTGGTTCCACAGACTCAACCCCAGCGCCCTCTACCCTATCCGACAACACAGTTGAAGGGGCCCACCTCTAGTGCCCCCTGCTGCCCCTTTGCCTCTTAGTGCCCCCCCTAGGTAATCCCACCACCCCGGGGGGGGGTACTGCCCACTTTGGGAACCACTGACCTATATGAAGGAAATGGTGCACTGGAGATGGTTACCATAGTGAGTTTTCTACGATTTGCATTCCTCTCTTTGTGTTTTCTGTGTCCCGATAGCCTTCCCAGATCTTGATATCTAGAGATAGCTGCTTAAATGGGTTAAAAATTAGTGACCATTTTGAGGGGGGGGGAAATCTGTTGGTAGGTTCATTTACTCTTTCATTTTAAAAAATCCATTAAACGAACCATAGGCCATTTCTTTCACTAATGCACACAATGGTTTGCCTGTCAACTGGCACCTAAAAGTATTATGTAAACAATCCATATTTATATACAGTTCTATTTAATATGCATGCTTTGGTGCTCATGAACTAAGTTCTGACAGGCCTCAAATGGTTTCCCATCCTCTTCATCAGGGCTGGATGAAATTAGCAGTTCTGTAAAGTTTGTAAACGTAATGTTTTATTCTGAGCATTCAAAGTTTTCATTAAAAATTTCTGCTCTCTATATACTTAGAAGAAAGTCCCATAGGGGATTACTCCAAGATGCTTATTCCCAAGTAAGTGTGCATTGGAAACTGCATAAACATACTGCAGAGTTGCAATCCTAAGCAAATATACCAGGAAGTACTGAATCCCTTGGGATTTATTGCTGAGTTATTTCATCAGTTAAGTCATTTTTGGTTTCTCTGGGTTGACACATAGTAGAAATTCCAGTACTCTTGTGTGATACTTTAAAAAAAAATTCTGTGCCATCTTGTGGCAGAGAGAGCCAACGTGGTGTAGTGGTTAAGAGCGATGGTTTGGAGGGGTGGAGTCTGATCTGGAGAACCGGGTTTGATTTCCCACTCATCCACATGAGCGGGAGAGACTAATATGGTGAACTGGATTTGTTTCCCCACTCCTACATATGAAGCCAGCTGGGTGACCTTGGGCTAGTTACACTCTCTCAGCCTCACCTACCTCACAGGGTATCTGTTGTGGGGAGGGGACGGGAAGGTGATTGTAAGCCGGTTTGATTCTCCCTTAATTGGCAGGGAAAGTCGGCATATAAAAACCAACTCTTCTTCTTCATAGCTGTGTGTGTGTAAAGTGCCTTCAAGTCGCAGCCAACGTATGGCGGCCCCTTTTGGGGTTTTCATGGCAAGAGACTAACAGAGGTGGTTTGCCAGTGCCTTCCTCTGCACAGCAACCCTGGTATTGCTTGGTGGTCTCCCATCCAAATGATAACCAGGGCTGACCCTGCTTAGCTTCTGAGATCTGACGAGATCAGGCTAGCCTGGGCCATCCAGGTCAAGGCTCTTCATAGCTAGCAAGAACATACTGAAGCTTCTGCAGGTGCCAACCTGCAAATGGGGAAAAAATGCACCTAAATGTCACTGGAGTTGGTAGAATTTGCATGTATACAATAAGTACCAGTTTTTTGGGTCATGTGTTTAGAAGTCTGCTTCAAGGTTACACATAAATAGATTTAACAATATGCAAGATTTTGAGTTCCCCAGAACTCTTCATAAGGCCAGATGGCACAAACCTTTATAAAGGAGGGAAAGCAGATTTCCGTAGCTGGGGCCCCAACATCTCACCTCAAGGAGGATAAGCAATTTCCCCCTTCAAATGCAACATTGCCGGCATGAAAAGCAGATCCTTAATTTATTCATGAAGTAGTTTGTTTATTTCAGCGTTGCATCCATGAAACCATTTATTTGCTGCATTTATACCTCACTGTTCTCCACAGTGGGGACCCAAAGCAACTTCCATTGCTAGGCTTACCAGGTCCCTCCTGTCCTTTGGCGGGAGGTTTTTAGGGTGGAGGTAAGGTGGGATTGCACGCATGCGGCCCCGCCAACGCGATTATGTCACTTCCGGTTTATGTGTGGCAGGGAGGGAGCGGCTTTGTTTGTCTCCCCGTAAGTGTGGCAGGGAGGGAGCGGCTAGCTAGGAACATACTGAAGCTTCTGCAGGTGCCAACCTGCAAATGGGAAAAACCAACAACTGCCTATACACATGCTTTCTCCATTGTGGCCCCCTTCTTATGGAATGGCCTGCCCAAGGAGGTCTGGAAAGCTCCCACTCTCCTGGCTTTCCCCAAACTATGCAAAACTGAATTATGTCAAGAGAGCTTTTCTGTGCAGGTAATAGGGCTACAGTGTACAAAATGGTTCACAAACGTACTTGGATAAATGATTAGGGACTGTGGTCTACATGACTGTGTAGAGCTTACTTTAAATAGGATTCCATTATGTAAATTGTGTAAAATTATGTAAATATTTGGCTTTTTCAGGTTTGGCTATTCACCTTTGCTCAGAGGCATGGCTCTGTGCTTTCTCCTCCCTTTCTTTTATTTTTCTTTTTTTTACTGGTTTTGTTAGGGCCCCATAGTTGGGGCCTTTTTGAGGTTGGGATCATGTAATCTGAGCCGACTTTGTCTGACCAACTTTCCAACCACAGAACCATCCGTCGTCATCACTATTTAGTGGGTTGATATGGATCAAACATAAGGTGTTTTTTTTTTAAAGACGAGGCTCACCTAGTTCCATCCAGAGGGATATACCCTCCAACTAAAAAGGTGCAATCTTCAAGTCCTGCTACCACCAGGCTTCTGAAGGAGATTTCTTCATCCACGTGGATGAGCAATCTGCTTCAGACAGCCCCCGTGGTCAAGACTTTGGCTGGCTCCGATCTCACCATCACCCAGAAAACCTGCTCTGAAACGGAGGCTTTGTTTCTCTGCACCGTGACCATCTCTTGAAATCAGATTTTTGATGATCACAATAAAGGACTATTCACAGGATGTCATTTGCCACCAAAATAAATGTTTTCTGTGCCTTAATTCTCTTGCATTTAAGTCATTTTTCCTCCATTTGGAAGTTCATTTGCATGGACATCATGCTATGCACCCCAGATATGAAGGCAGCCTCCAGACATTGAGGCACTAGTCTGGCAATTGGCTCTTTCCGCCAGTCCTCAGCAATGCTGAACATCTGAACCTGAAAACCAGCTTGCAAATCAGCTCGCAAATACCTGGGGGATGGGGGTGTCCCCTTTGCGCAAATCAGTTCGCAAATACCTGGGGAAAGGGGGTGACCCCTTAGCGGGCCCATAAAATCGGACCCCCTGTCCCAAAGTTCATCAAACTTTGGTCACCATTTAAGGAGAGTCCCTTGCAGCCATGTTGCAAATTTGGGGGGTCTACCTCCAAAAATGCCCCCCAGGAGCCTTGAAAAAATTCCCATAGACTATAATGGACCGGAACTTTGCGGTAAACCCGGTAATAAGCTGAATGCTGATATTTGCCAGTATGAGTATTTGGCTTATTTCGGGTTTATCTAAAAAAATTGTTCCAAATAAACCCGAACCTGAAATTTACTGAATTTTTTGCACAACCCTAGAGCGCACAGACTATGCATGCTTGCCGTGGCAGCTGCTTAATTAATCTACAAACTGCCTCTGTTTCTATCAAGGTTATTCTTTCTCTTCAGGACTTATTAATGGAATTAATTCCACCCAGATTGCAACTGAATGCTGTAGGTTTTTCTATTTCAGCGCCCAGGTATCAAGGAAGAGAAAATGAGGTGCCTTGACCACGCAAGGCTTTGAAAAGGCAGATAAGTCAAACTTTGCATTGTGTCATCAGTAACCAGCCCCAGCTTTGTGAAGTCATCTGTGATATTAGTGCAAAGCCCAGTGGTAGATGAACCTGGGTTTGTCCTGAAGTAGCTCAGCTGAGGTAGAAGCAGAAGCTGGGAGCAGATAACTGTTTAGACCAGGGGTGTCAAACTCATTTGTTAGAAGGGCCAGATATGACACAAATGTCACTTGGTCGGGCTGGGTCATGTGCGCATAAATAAATATGAAAGAAAGAAGCAAGGGAGAGAGGGGGGAGAGAGAGAAAGGAGGAAGGAAAGGAAAGGAAAGGAGAGAAAGGAAGAAAGAAAGGAAATGAAAGGAGGGAGATGAAGAAAAGGAGGGAGGGAGGGAGGGAGGGAGGGAGAGAAAGAAAGGAAAGCAAGAGGAAGGAAGGAAGGAAGAGGGAGGGAAAGAAAAAGGGAAGGGAGAGAAAGAAAGGAAAGGAGGGAGAGAAAGAAAGAAAGGAAGGAAGGAAAGAAGGAAGAGAGAGAAAGGAAGAACGGAAAGGAGGGAAAGAAAGGAAGGGAGGGAGGGAGAGAAAGAAAGAAAATTAGGGAGGGAGGGAGAGAAAGAAAGAAAGAGACAGAAAGAAAGGGAGGGATGGAGACAGAGAAAGAAAGAAAGAAAGAAAGAAAGAAAGAAAGAAAGAAAGAAAGGGAAACA
This sequence comes from Euleptes europaea, assembly GCF_029931775.1. Classification (NCBI taxonomy): domain Eukaryota; kingdom Metazoa; phylum Chordata; class Lepidosauria; order Squamata; family Sphaerodactylidae; genus Euleptes; species Euleptes europaea. Next base: position 81,499,530 of record NC_079315.1, on the reverse strand, counting down.
GCCTCCCCCAGCTGAGGTAGAAGCAGAAGCTGGGAGTGGATAACCACTTAGACTTTGAGGAAAAAACTAGTTTTGGGAGATGATAAATAAAAATGTAATCAAAGGAGAGATTCAAAGGACAACTTGGAACCAACAGAGGCAGAACTAAGGTGAGTCTTGAGAACAATTGAGCAATAACTGTTGAACAAGGAGAAAGCCTTGGGAGGTAGGGGGGTGTCATCCTTGGTGTCACTTTGTATGTTTTTTTTTTTTTGATTGATGACACTGTCCCAGATGTTCATTGGGTGCTTGTTCTGTTGCTTCTAAGAACATAAGAAAAGTCATGCTGGATCAGACTAAGGCCCATCAAGTCCAGCAGTCTGTTCACACAGTAGCCAACCAGATGCCCCCAGGATGCCCACAAACAGCACCACCCTGCCTGTGTTTCACAGCACCCAGTGTGTGGCTGCTCCTCCGATCATGAAGAGAATAGGTTTGCATCATGACCAGTATCCATTTTAACTAGTAGCTTGTGCATTCTCTGTTGTGGCCCCCACCTTATGGAATGGCCTGCCAGACGAGGAAGGCTCCCACTCTCCTGGCTTTCCACAAACAATGCAAAATGGAATGAATCAAGATGACATTTTTGCTCAGCTAATAGGACTGTACTGTAATGGTTCAGAAAGTTGCATCTCTAAAGGGATGGGGCTATGGTGTTGTCATGAGTCAGCCTGTGGAGAGTCAGCCTGCAGAGACCTCCTCTGACGAAGAGGAAGTTGAGGCCAGAATAGAGGATCAGCCAAAGTCAGAAGATGACTCACCATGCCTGCAGCCTGCCAGCTCAAGGACTCCAGTTGGACCTGACACCTTGCAACTTGCAGTGTCTCCAGAGGCCTCGCCAAGGCCACTGGAGCAGAAAAGAAAACAGGTTCGTCTGGCAACCCAGCAGAGACGGCAGAGTGCTAAACTGAAGGCTTTACACAGGAACCTCCCTAGTTGCAGTGATGAGAAAGAGCAGGGCTGAAGCACCCCTGTGAACTCAGCCTCATCAGCATCAGCTGGCTCTGCTACAGCAGCAGGGGAAGGGATTTAAGCCATCAGTTAGGCTTGGCTGTTGTGCAAGCAACTTGTCACCAACCTCCTGGTGTACCGGCCTTGTTTCCTTGCTATCCTTTGGATTCCTAGTATCCTGACTTCTTGGACTGGCTCTGACTAACACCTTGGACTTCCCTTGCCTGTATTGATATCTCGGACTCTGCCTTCACTGTGAATGACCTTGGACTGTTCCCCAGACTACGCTTACAGCCCTCGCTCCTCGCCTGCACCACGACAGGTGTTTACTACCATATTGCTGCCTATCACTTATGTATGCTTCAGCTAGATAGTTTCTAAACCATTTAATATATCTTGTTGAAATGCCTGTGCTTTATTTCAGGGTTGTTTCATCTCTGTTGTAGTTGTTTGTTTGTTTTCAGATTTCTGTAGTCCAAGCCCTATTGCACTGTTCATTGGATGTCCCATCCTGTTGATTGTACTTGACTTACACTAATCTGCCTTCAGTCTCAGCAAGAAAGGTGGAGACTATAAATAACCTAAAATAAACAAACAAACCTACACCTAGGGTTGCTAATTTTGGGTTGGGATTTTTTTTTAGAGATTTGGAGGTGGAGTCTGGAGAGGGTGGTGTTTGTGGGAGGGGAGGGACGTCACTGGGGTATAAAGCCATATAGTCCATCCTCAAAAGCAGCCTTTTCCTCCAGGGGAACGGATCTATTATGTCTGGAGGTCAGTTGTAATTCTAGGAGATCTCCAAGCCCCATCTGAAGGTTGGCACCACTACCTACAACACAAGTGAGCAGTGCTGATGATATCAGTGAAATGCTTATTGGACCAAGTAATGCAAATTCTGTTCACATATTCCAATTCTGTTTCATGGTGTATGTAAAATATGGTGATGCAATCCACTTAATATTTCTTTGCTACTACTATATACTGCTGAACAGTACTGTGTAACTTCCTGTATGAACAAAAGAGTCACAGCAATCAACTTCTGCTCAAGCATTGCAACACAGCCCTTGCTGTTTGTGGAGCAAATGAAAACTGTACAGGGAGACCTTAATATGTGGGGTAGAAAGATATACAATAGGAGCAAACATCTCTGCTTACATTTTTCAATTCTTTATGACATATTCTGATCATGCAATTTTGCTAGCTGTCAGCTTTGCAGTGGTGTTCCTTTAACCTTAATTTGTAATAGGCAGAAATGAAACCCAGATCATACCATCAGATCTGGGCAACATAGGATCAAAACAATGAGGACCCTAGAGGCAATTCTTTTTTTGACGGAATCCTTAGTGAATAGGACAAGAATGTTCCCCACTGCTATTTTTAGTAAAGTTGTCGTGCTTAGCAATCGTAGCTCTACACCAAAACATGAAAACATGCTACAGTTAGGCTTAACAGGTCTTCTCCTCCTCCTCCTCCTTCTCCATTATTCCATAGTTTAATAGCATATCAGACCCTGCAATGTGGTGAATAACAACCTGTGCAACCAACAGTATGCGTTTTACCAGTTTGCTTTGCAGATTACTACAATTTTGTCTTGTCTCTCAACAGCCATGTCCATATAAGAGTTGGGTACAATGTTATATCTGGGTAAAGAGGAGCCATCTGTTCCTTCTTCTCATGTTGAGCTGCTAAAATTGACAGAGCAAACTCATCCTAAGAGAGCTGCCTTCCTTCCTTCAGGGAACCAGTGCTGGAATGTAGGATCACATTGTTGCAATGGAATAAAGCTGCAATGAGAACAAAATATGAAACGCTTTGTGCTCCTCCTGTAGATCAAAGAATAGTATAACAACTTAGGAGTTGTCAGGTGATGTGGGAAGACCTCTTCAAGCATTGCTCCCAACTTGCTAGAATCCCTTGGGGTGGAGACTGTATTTCTTATTTATTGATCTGTGTAAATAACCACCCTATGAGTAAAAAACTCAAGGAGTATCTGCTAACAAGGGACTGAACCTTAAAGGAGAAAAAAAAGGGTACAGGTAGTAACAGCCTCCTTCTCTTCATGTTGTGGCCAAGTAAGCCAGACTGGGTACATGTGGAAATAACCTAGCCTGTGAATCGTCACTTCCTTGTGATGCACAATGCAGATACCATAAGGCTTGTTGTCATGGGGCCAATAAACAGCTTCATTGTGGAAAAAGCACTAGAGGGAACATGCCCTACACTGATACTTACATATAGCTGATGAACCAGTCTTTGAAGCAGGACAATGAATGAACTCTCAAAGAAGTGGGAAAGACTGGGTTATTAGGAAAACACCTTATCACCATGTTCCATCTGTGAACATTCATAAGTGGCCTCTTTTTTCGTGATAGAATTACAATATTAATATTACAATAAAATAAAAAGATTGGCATGATTATTTTGTTGTTAAATATTAATACAAGAAAAAGCCCTTTGTTATTTTCTCTCCTTTTGTTTTTATTTTCAAAAGTCCCAGAGAGAAAAAGAAAAATACAAAAACAGAAATAACAAATCTTATTATATCCTGGGAATACTACAGTACCCCCTTCTAAATGCAGTTTATTCTTCCTAATGCTTATCTATCTGTTCACCAGGTGGCAGTTGCATCATTTACAATCAATCTCAGTTCAAGTCAGCTTTAATTTCTCAAAAGTTTTTTTGTTTTAAATCCATACCCCATGTGGGTAAAAACTATTCTTTTTGATTCAAGTCTTTACTTTGTATCAGTATAACTGTCCCCATAGAAAAAATATGAAGAAAAGAACTACAGAGATAATCCATTTTTGAAGAAGGGAAGAAATACAGAGGAGGGGGGAGTTTCCAAAACAGTCTTGTTGTAAATTGTGAAGTGTTGTAAATCTTGCCATTTTAGATTCTCTGATTCAGAGAAAACTATACATTTCCAAGGTTATCTCAGAAAGTGTCTGTGTTCATTATTGCTCGTTATCTCTGGCAAGAGATTACAGAGGTTCTCCCAGAACACAGCGCTCTAATGACAAAGCAAAAGGTTGCCTCAGCCAAATCATCAGTTATCAGAGAAGAAAGGGTTTTTTTAAAATCTGAAGGATAACATAAAGAAAAATACAACAAAAAAGAGGTAAAGTTTTTTTGGGGGGCAGATCTTATTGGCAGTTTGCCAGCATTACCTAGTCATTCTAGATGAAATCAGAAGCCCGGGAAAGGCTTCACCTGTCAAATTGGGTCTCCATTATTCAGGAGAGGTGAAAGGACCTTAATTGATCCTTTCCCACCAACGTTTCTCTTTCCAAATGTCCCATGGCTAGATAAGCAACGGAGCACTCAGAAGTGCTGCCAAGTCAGATCGCCATTTCCCCGGAAGTTCAAAAGAACACATAATGTTCTTATACTTCAAATATTGCATTGTACTTAACTATTGTTATGACATTTTTTGTTATTTCAGGGACCACGTGTTGCTATTGTTTCATTTCAAAAACAAAGAATGAGTAATTCTGTCAATTCTTACCAGTAATGAAGGAGTGTTGATATCTATCCGTTCAAGGACTGCAAATTCCTCCCCTGATATTACTGGTAGATGCCAAGGCCTGGCCAATTTTGCTTCCACCCAATAACTCACACTTCCGTGTTTGCCTTCAAATGAGGAAACAAGTGGTCTGTGCAGGACACAAAGGTCAAAACCGAATAAACCTTTTATCTGTCATTTAATGTAGATATACCCTCAGTCTGGGTAATAATATTGTACTGTACTGTTAATGTATCATAATAAAAAATCAAATATAATTTGGTTGTAGGATTTTTATGTTCATTTAGTTTTGGAGAAATATCTCTGTAGTTAAAAATGATTTGCTAAACAGATCTACAGATTATGACCATATTTGTTCTGGATTTGCACTGTAATATGCTACAAGGACACATTAAGCCAACTCATAGCCCAGTCAACCGAAATGCTTGATTTACATCATTTAGTCCCATTAAGAGGAATGGTCACAAAACAGACTGAAATCTAAGCATTCCAGCTTCCGTGATTAGGTCAGGGATCAGGCCAAGTGATCCTTTTGTCTTAGAAGAGATCACTTTTAAAATCTGGAAATAGGTTACAAGCAAAGCATTATAACAAGATGAGGCCAACTAATTGCTTTAACATGGTAGACCTCCAATTTCTACATATGAACATATTGATGTCAGCAAGGCTATTCCTTTGTAGAGGTTTTTCGAAGTCTGAGGCAACACCTGTAAGAAATGCTCCTTCAGTTCCTGTAGTGTCTCACTTTTTCTTAACAGTTATAGACTGTTATAGACATGAACAGGAGTTTAGGCATATCAGTGGTCATAGCTGTGCCTGTAAGAAATGTAATTATTAAAAAAAAACTAATAAAAGTTCAGTGGATGGTACTGATACTTGATCTGCTCACGACCTGAGTTCGATCCCTATGGAAGTCGGTTTCAGGTAGCCAGCTCAAGGTTGACTCAGCCTTCCATCCTTCCGAGGTCGGTCAAATGAGTAACCAGCTTGCTGGGGGTAAAGGGAAGGTGACTGGGGAAGGCACTGGCAAACCACCCTGTAAACAAAGTCTGCCTAGTAAACGTTGGGATGTGACGTCACCCCATGGGTCAGGAATGACCCAGTGCTTGCACAGGGGACCCTTATCTTTTAAAATCCACTTTAGTTTCAGACATTCTTTCTAGATTCTGATTGCCCACAAGGCTCATCAGTTAACACAGCTTCTGTTCCTATGAGTAACCTCAAAAAACTTGGAACATGTCAAAATATTACCGCGGACTTTGTCAGATCATAATCCTATAGTAATAAAATGGCACAAAAAGCAGAGCACATTTAGATGGAGACTAAGTGATACCCTCCTCAATAAAAAGACAGATTTGAACACATGCCATGTAGAACTCAAAGAATTCCTACAGAGGAACGAGACCCCTGGAATGTGTCAAGCAACAATCTGGGACTGCTCAAAGGCATACATGAGGGGTATTTTTATTTCCATAAATTCAAAAAATAAAAAAGAGAGGGAAAATGTTTGACAGATCTTCAAATCAATCTCGCATAGTTAGAAAAAACTCATCAACAAACGAACAGTAAGAAAATCCTAAAAGAGATTAAAAGGATAAGACATGAAATTGACTTACTTTATACAGATGAGATGACAAAAAAACTAAAATTTATAAAACAAACATTTCACACATGCAAATAAACCGGGCAAATATTTGGCGTCGATGATTAAAACTTAAAAACAGAAAAGAGCGATAATCTCAGCAAAAATAAACGGTTGGATAACACATAAAGAAGATGAAATAGTGCAGTGCTTCTTAGAATACTTTAAAGATCTGTATGAGAAAAATATACAGAATGAACAAACTGAGGATATAAAAAATTATATTCAACAGAATTATTTAAATCAGCTTTCCAAGGATGAAACAACTCTCTTAAATCAAGAAATTACAATAGAAGAAGTACAGCAGGCAATTAAGAAATTAAAGAGTGGGAAGACTCCTGGACCTGATGGTCTTACAGCAGTGTATTATAAATCATTTACAGAAGAAGTGGCCCCAATATTAGTGAAGGTGATGAATGAAATATACAAGAAAAATAAAGTCCCAGAAACTTGGAAAGAAGCATATATAACTCTTATTCCAAAAGAAGGAACGGACCAAACGCTACCCTCTTCCTATAGACCAATATCCCTACTTAATACAGACTATAAAATATTCACAACAATACTTGCACAGAGCGTGCTAATCAACATGGACACGTTGATCAACTTAGATCAGACAGGTTTTATACCCATACGATATATGGCAGATAACATCAGGTTTCTGATCAACATGAGAGAGTTAGTAAAATATAGGAAAGAAAAATTGGCATTTATTTTTGTCTACGCTGAAAAAGCCTTTGATAATATCTCTTGGAAATTCATAAGACAAGTAATTCATAATATAAGTAACAAAGGCAATTTATTCTATTGGATATCCAGTATATACACAGACCAACATGCAAAATTGATAATAAATGGTATGCTGACAAAAGATATTAAGATAGAGAAAGGAACTAGACAAGGGTGCCCTTTGTCCCAACTGCTATTTAATCTAACGCTGGAAATATTAGCAAACAAAATCAGAACAAATCAGAAAATAATTGGTTTACAAATACAAGGAGAGGAATATAAAATAAGAGCTTATGCAGATGACGTTTTGTTAACAATTGCGCAACCAGAAACAGGCATTAAAGAACTTATAAACGATATTCAAATAAATGGAGAAATGGCAGGCTATAAACTTAACAAAGGTAAAACAAAAATATTTCTTGAGTATACAACTAAAGAAGAGGAGTCAATCATAACTGCCCTGTCAGGATGCACAATATCAACCAACCAATAAAATATCTAGGAATAACTGTCCCAAAAAAGAATCAAGATTTATTTGTACATAAATATCAAATAGTGTGGAATAAGATTGTGTGTGATCTTCAAACTTGGACCAAACTAAAGGTCTCCTGGCTGGGCAGAATAGCTATAGTTAAAATGAATATCCTTCCAAGATTAAACTTCTTATTTCAAATGATTTCCATTAAAATTTCAGATAAGATATTAACATCATGGCAACAAAAAATCAATAGATTTGTATGGGACAAGAAACGCCCCTGAATAAAATTTAAAATCATGACTGACGAAAAAGAAAGAGGGGGCATGGCGCTTCCAAACTTAACAATATATCACCAGCTGCAACTTTGGTATGGCTTAAAGACTGGATCATGCAGATTAATGAAAGGAATATCAAATTGGAACTCGCAGGTTTACAATGTGGAGCACACTACTTATTATGGGGGAAGAATCCGAAGAAGAATCTGGAAGGAACGGGGGGGGGGGGTCACCCAATTATAGAAAACATGATGACAGTGTGGCGGAAACTTAAACCAAGACTAAGCCCTAATGGATCATTATTGATGACACCCTTTAATGCTTTCGGTACAGCAATGGACAGGAAAAAGCATGGGACGATTCAATATCAGGACTTGGTGAAAACAGATGGCACACTCAAAACATTATCGGATATACAAGATAATTACCCACAGATGCCATGGTTAACCTGTCACCAGTTAATTTCAAGGTTCAAGGAAGACTGTTTAACTCGGGGAGTAATGAAAGCAAAAACAGAATTTGAACAGATGATAAGTAAACCAACTGAACATTTACTAGGCAAAATCTATAAATTATTGGTGAAATATGATACAGAAGATGAGCAAGTGAAAACATGCCAAATTAAATGGATGGAGAATCTAAATGAGACCATAACAATCGATGAGTGTGTAAGCACTTGGTCCATAGAAATCCAAAAACCACACCAGGAGACTTAGTAGTCCAAAAGAGTAGGTTTACTGGTAACATAGGCAAGCAGATCTTAGAAATCCAAACCTGTGGGCGCGTTGGACGCTGCGCGAGGGAACGAAAGTCGGGGAGAACGAGGGAAAAGCAAGACCCCCGGGTTGTCGGGGGCGCGTGCCGGATTGCGCCCGTTCGGCAGCCAAACGTTCCTTCTCCTCCTGTTCAGCCCGAGCCCTGGCCGCGGCATCTGCCGCTGCCCGCGCCTGATCCTCAGCCTTCTTGCGTTCAGCTAAGGCCTGGTCGGCTGTCAGGCTGCTATCTCGGTTCCGTTATTGCCTCTGTCTCTGCGTTGTATTGTCTGCCCCCCAAGGTCGCATACCTAGGCCTGGGAACCCAGCTCCTGGGAAACTGTATTCAGCCTGTACGTGTAATCTCCCGCCTTTCCTGCCTTATAATATCTCCCAGCTAGTGAGCCTCTCATAGCTGTCATTTTATTCGTTTGCACTGTATGCCTAATTGACCAGTAAAAGCCATCTGTTTGGACTCTATATGACTTTGTGGTGATTTCTGGTTCTGTGGGCCAAGGGCTGACATTATGACAGCTATCTCTTCACCATTCTACTAGCCAGGCTGGAGCCCAGGGGGGTTCGCCTGCCACTTGGATGGGAGCTGTGCAGCTCTCCAGGTGATCTACACCCTGGAGCCCTTCTCTGAGGATCCTACTCTGTTACAAGACTTAATCGCTGAACTTTTCCGGACGACCCGAGAGGTTTGCCGCTTGAGGGGACTGGTACAGGAACAGTGGCAATCTCTTAAAGGACGTCTCTGGATGTTAACGTCGGAGGATACTGATGCTCGTCTAGATCTTCAGGACTTGGATCAATTACTGGACGATGCCCGATTGGCGACTGAGGATTTACAAATATTAACTGGACTTTTGGATAATCTTATTTCTCGAGAAACTCTTTCTACCATGGCGGGAGCCCCACCGGAGGGTTTTTCCCTGATCCCGGACGCAGCCAGCTGTCAGGCTGAGGCCAAGCGAGTCGCTATTAGCACCGCTCTTCTCCTTGTGGAATGTACAAAGGACACCCCGGTAGCCACCTTGGCTCAGGTTTTGACCTCGACCTTCGGAGCCGAGGCACCCGCACTGGCGGTTCGAGTACAACCTCTGCTGGGCGGGGAACCCGACCCCATACTCTCACTCCTGGAGACAGAACTTTTGCCGCGCATTACGGCAGAGACTGCCCTGAGACTTGAGAACGCCAAAGTTCTTGCGGATCAGCAAGCCGCCGAAGCGGCTAAGGTCGCAAGAGAGAGAGAGGCTGCGGAAGCAGCCAGGGCGGCTGCAGCAAGGATTAGGAATCAGGCGAACGTGGACACGCGCCCTAAGGGCAATGTACTAGGGCTATCAGGTCTGTCCTTTTCCCCGGCGTTTGTCCCGTCGCGCGCGACCCAACGCGCATGCCGTTTGGCTGACCGACGTCGAGACTCAGAAGAGTCTGAAGACGAGGATTTATATGGGGATAGCTCTCAATGGGCCACAAGCTTCCGGACCAGTAAGCCTCATCTTACTGGTGGCCCAAGTGAGGAGGCTCATCTCTTAAGAGCCCAGAATCGGGAGCTCTCCGACCGTGTTGATCAACTCCAAGAAGTAATGGAACGTATGCTTCAGGAGAACAGGCAATTACAACAAACCCTGATAGCTCTGAGACAGCCCGTTCCGATACCGGGTCAGGGGGTACCCATACAGCCACCCGCTAATGTGCCTGCTCCACCCTTGCCTCCTGGAGCTCCTGTTGCTCCTCCGCCCGGACCACCCGTGCAACCACCCGCTAATGTGCCTGCTCCACCCTTGCCTCCTGGAGCTCCTGTTGTCCCTCCGCCCGGACCACCCGTGCAACCGGGTCAACCTGCGCCCGGCCCTTGGAAGCAACTCAAATTGAGGACAACGTATGACGGATCTCTCGAGACTTTGCCTTGTTTCTTGCATCAAGTGGACAGTTATATGCGAGAACAAGGACAACTTTTCCCCACGGAAGACAGCCGGGTGCGTTACGTAGCTTCCCTTCTGACAGGTAAAGCGGCTGACTGGATGGTCCTCCAGTTTGACACCCGCTCTCGTGCTATTCGTTCCCTCAACAACTTCATGACTGCCCTGAGAAGGAGGTTTGAGGACCCCTTCCTGGGGGAAAGAGCCAAAACGGAACTCTTACAATTAAAACAAGGCTCTGCTACAGTTCGAGAATTTGCCGATGAATTTCAACGACTGGCAAGTAAAATTGTAGGTTGGCCCGAGACCACCCTGATCCATCATTTCAGGGAAGCCTTGCATCCTGACATTCTGAACTGGTCTTACATGCGAGGCGATCCCGATACCCTCGAAGACTGGATCCTATTAGCCGAGGAAGTGGAAAGCCGCCGACGCTTCATTTCTCTCGTCCGTCAAAAGCACAAGGAAAAAGGCACCCAAAAGCCTCAACCCAAGGCACCACTGCTCGTCCCACGAAATCCCCCACGTCCGCCCCAGGAACGTGAAGCCCGATTTCAGAGGGGTGCCTGTCTTACTTGCGGAGAAATGGGCCACTTTGCAGCCGTTTGCCCACGCCGCCAGGAAATATTTCATCCCAGCACGACAACCCGCGCCCGAGGTCGTCCACCACGCAGAGGTACCGCGGCCACCCGCAGCGCAGCTCCGGGAAGACCCACACCCTCTGCACTCCATGCCGGGGACCCAGCCTCCCTGCCTACTACCAACGACCCCGCCGGGTCTCGGATTACAAGTGCCCCATTGGGGGACGATTTTCCCTCTTCGGATGAGGAAAATCCTTGGATTTCTCCAGCCTTAAACCTGGAATCTCCCCTCGACTTGTCAAAAAACGGCTCCGGTCTGTGGTGAATGGAGCGTCTCCACAGACCTCTCAGGATCTTCCTATCAAACCGAATGCTCCTACCAAAATTAAAGACGTGGACTCCATTGTCTACGTGGATGCAGTTTTACAGCAACTTAACGGTGGCCCACAAATCCCCGTCAAAGCACTAATTGACTCCGGTTGCTGTCGCACTCTCATAAGCGAAACCACTTTTGCTGCACTCAGAGCCGACTCTGAGGCTTTACCCGCCCCCGTCCAATTTGCCCAAATGGACGGAAGCCATTTCCAGGGGGGTCCAGTTGATCACCGCACCGTAGGGGTGGCAATGGGAATTGGTTCCCACTGGGAACAAATAGACTTCACTATAGCCCCTATCCGATTTGAAGTGGTCTTGGGAATTAACTGGATTAAAGGACATAGTCCCAGTATTGATTGGGAAACAAACACTATCTCCTTCGCTAGTCCCACCTGCGACCAGCATCGGCAAAACTTTGCTCTGCTATATCCGCCCGTTCCAGCATTAACCTCTACTGCCCCAGCACCACCGGCTCTACCCGCTGTATACCGGGACTTTGAAGATGTCTTCGACCTTAAGGAATGTGATGCCTTACCCCCCCCACCGGGCCTCAGACTGTGCGATTGAAGTGGTAAAGGACTGCACATTAACCAAGAGTAAGATTTACCCTATGAGCGCTTCCGAGCGCACTGTCCTCCGGGACTTTTTAGACAAAAACCTCGCCAGAGGGTTCATTCGCCCTTCGAATGCCCCAAACTCGGCCCCCGCGTTTTTCGTCCGGAAAAAAGAGGGCGACCTTCGCCTATGCATTGACTTCAGAAAGCTCAATGCGGTTACCCAGACCAATGCCTATCCTATCCCATTAATATCCGATATTTTGGGACAATTACAGGAAGGCCGTGTGTTCTCTAAATTAGACTTGGTGGAAGCTTACTACCGAGTCCGTATCCGCGAAGGGGATGAGCACCTCACTGCCTTCTCTAGCTGTTTCGGAATGTATGAATTCCTTGTGATGCCGTTCGGATTAAAAGGAGCTCCGGGGGTCTTCATGCAACTCATCAATGAAATCCTACATGACCTCCTATATCGTGGGGTGGTGGTCTACTTAGATGACATTCTCATTTATTCGAAAACTATGGACGAGCATGTGGCTCTGGTCAGGGAAGTTCTGCAACGCCTGCGCAACCATCAACTTTTCGCAAAACTAGCTAAGTGCGAATTTCACCAAAGCAAACTCACGTTTTTGGGATACATCATCTCCCACCAAGGTCTTCGCATGGACCCCGCCAAAGTCCAAGCCATCCTCGATTGGACTCCCCCCATCAACCGGAAGCAAGTACAGCAATTTCTGGGATTTGCAAACTTCTATCGAGGATTCATCCCTAACTTCGCCCAGGTGGCTCTACCCATTACGGACCTACTGAAAACTAAGGGAAAAGTAAGCTCGGCTGCCTTGCCCTCCGCGAAAATCCTATGGACTGAGCAATGCCAAGCCGCCTTTCTGGCCCTCAAACGCCTCTTCACTTCGGAGCCGGTGCTACAGCACCCAGACCCAAATCAAATGTTCATTGTGCAAGTCGATGCTTCCGATGTAGCCATGGGAGGGGCTCTCCTCCAGCAAGGACCGGATGGTCTTCTTCACCCTTGCGCTTACTTTTCAAAAAAATTTGCGCACGCTCAATTAAACTGGCCCATCTGGGAGAAAGAGGCCTCCGCAGTTCATCATGCTCTGACTCTATGGCGACAATTCTTGGAAGGGTCTAAAGTCCCCTTTGAGGTTTGGACCGATCACAAAAATCTAGCTGCCCTCACGGGGTCCCATAAGCTATCAGCGAAACAACAACGGTGGGCGGAGTTCTTTGCGCAGTTCCGTTTCACCCTGAAGCACGTCCCTGGGAAACAGAACGTTCTTGCGGATGCCCTCTCCCGTTTACCACAATATCCGGTAAAACTCGAAAGACCCACCAACTCTCTGTTCACCCCTATGCAACGTGGGGCTCTACCTATGCTGGCTGTACAAACTCGATCCCAGCATCAGCACACCTTACCCAACGTACAATTTCCGCCAGCTCAACCGGCTGCCCAGCCGCCACCGCAACAAACCGGAGTTCCCGCCCTTCCTACCTCTCCGACCGCCCAGCCGCCTGCAGTCTGCGCGCCGCCGCACGTAAGCACTAGCCCCATAACTGTTTCTAAGATCTCCATGGCCGACGGGGGGGCCCCCTCCAAAATCCCCATCTCCGAGTCCTTTTTAACTGTCCTTCGGGACCAGTGCCTTTTAGAACGTTCCGCTCATACCCTACCTCCTGGTGTTTTGGAACAAGGAGGATCCTGGTACAAGGACTCGAAATTGTATGTCCCCAAGGCTCTCCGAAAGGACGTTTTACATTTAGCCCATGGAGCCAAAACAGCTGGGCACTTTGGGTTTCTGAAAACCCTTCACTTATTGCGCAGACAGTTCTGGTGGGGGGGAATGCGTTCCGACATTGACTCCTTCATCCGCAGCTGTCCCGTTTGTGCCGCTGCGAAACGATCGCAGGGCAAACCCCCGGGACTGCTACAACCTCTTGAAACGCCCAGCAAACCTTGGGAAGTGATTGCTATGGACTTCATGACTGATCTCCCTCTCAGTGGGGGTAAAACTGTGTTGTGGGTTGTTACTGATTTGTTTTCTAAGCAAATACATTTGATTCCATGCGCAGGGATTCCCTCTGCTCAGAAACTGGCCCGCCTCTTCGTGACGCATATCTTTCGTTTACATTCGTTTCCGCGTAAGATAATTTGTGACCGCGGCAGTGGTTTCGTTTCTAAGTTTTGGAAAGCTTTCCTCAAGTTGGTGGGAGTGGAACAAGGGTTGTCTAGTGCATACCATCCTCAAACTGATGGTCAAACTGAACGTGTCAATGCTGTACTTGAATGTTATTTACGCTGTTATGTTAACTACCACCAGGATAACTGGGTAGAACTGTTACCTTTAGCAGAATATGCCTACAATAATGCCATGCATCAATCCACAGGTTTTAGCCCATTTTTTGCTGTGTATGGACAAGATTTCAGTCCCATCGCTCCTACAGATGATGTAGAGGGGGAGGGGAACCCCGACATTGCCTCCTGGGCACACGCCCTCCGTACCACTTGGCCCTGGCTCGTTAGCAACCTCGACCGAGCCAAACGTAAATACAAAGCACAAGCTGACAAACATCGCTCCCCCGGGGGTGATCTGCAAGTGGGTACTTTGGTTTACCTTTCCACCAAAAATCTCCGTTCCACCCAACCGTGCCATAAGCTCAGTGCTAAATACATTGGCCCTTTCCCCATCACCCGGGTCATAAACCCTGTCACGGTGGAACTGGCTCTCCCCAAATCCTTGAGGCGTGTGCATCCTGTTTTCCACATTAGCCTCCTCAAACCCCATGTTGCTTCTCCACGGTGGCATCCGGCCCCACCTCCTGCGCAACCCATCATGGTGGGGGGGGAGGAACACTTCGAAGTCTCCAAGATCCTTGACTCCCGTGTTCACCATGGCAACCTGCAATATTTGGTCCGTTGGAAACATTTCCCCCCTGCCTATGACGAATGGGTACGCGCACGGGATGTCTCCGCCCCCGACCTCGTCGACGCCTTTCACATTGCTTACCCAGATCGGCCAGCCCCCTTGCGAACTGGGAGGGGGCCTTGAGGGGAGCAGAATGTCAGGCTGCTATCTCGGTTCCGTTATTGCCTCTGTCTCTGCGTTGTATTGTCTGCCCCCCAAGGTCGCATACCTAGGCCTGGGAACCCAGCTCCTGGGAAACTGTATTCAGCCTGTACGTGTAATCTCCCGCCTTTCCTGCCTTATAATATCTCCCAGCTAGTGAGCCTCTCATAGCTGTCATTTTATTCGTTTGCACTGTATGCCTAATTGACCAGTAAAAGCCATCTGTTTGGACTCTATATGACTTTGTGGTGATTTCTGGTTCTGTGGGCCAAGGGCTGACATCGGCCGTCAACTTAGCAGCGAGGGCTGTGGTAACCAGTGGGAGAGCCTCCAGTCCCAAAGCCAAGAGGAGTTCAGAGGGGTCGGTAAGATCCAACAGCGGTTGGATCTGCACCGCCAAGGCCGCCGCCCCAGCACCGAAGTCAGGGGTCAGAAGCTTTGTGATTTCAGCCACCGAAATCGTCGCCGAGGTCTTGCCCTGCAAGAGTGCAGCCACCCGTGTTGCTACTGCTCTTGCCTCTGTTTGGCAAAGCTGGGGGTCCGGCGTGGCTGGAGTCGCCATATCTGATGGTTCAGCAGGGCGGATTGGGACTCCTGCCTGTTCCAACTGTGTGTCACTGGAGGTTAGTCCCGCCAACAGGCTAGTTAGCAACTGCAAATCCTCCGCTGCCAAGCGAGTATCCTCCACCAACCAGTCCAGGGTGTGGAGGTCTTGGCAAGCACTGAGCTCAAATTCATTCTGCTAGTAAGTTATAAAGGCAGAAAGGTGACCTCTGAAGATGGCATCCAACATACAGATCTGTGATTAGCTCCACGGCAAAACTAGATTTTATTCTTTTTGGCTTGCCTGTTTGATAAAACAACACTCATTTGTGGCTTCCTTTCCCACGAACTAGCTTCCTTTCCCAAAACTCATTTGTGGCTTCCTTTCCGAAGAACTAGCAGGCTTCCTTTCTTTGTCAGGCTGAGGTTTTTTTCTGTGCTTTTTGCCTAGAATTTAACACTGATAAAGTTGATGCCAGGAGAAAATCAAGAAGGCACTTAATGAAAGGACTGTGTTTTCGGGAGGGTTAGCTTACTTCAGACTACTAGACATTTAAAAACCTCTGGAAGATTGATCAAAGTGAGCAAATTAATTATGAAGAAAACGAAGTCTAGCAGAAGGAAAAGAAGCAGGATCAGCTCTAATCATGATTCCTCCCCTCCCTCTGGCCTTAAAGCTACAAAGCAGCTCCATTTGGATGAATTCCTAGGATCTTATAACATCCCCCCTGCAAAAATCCCAAAGTGAGGGTGTTGCAGATAGTGGTCTCAAAGGAGAGATTTTGCAGATAGTGGGAGATCAGAGCTTACTAACGGCCAAAACCATTGTCGAGATATTTCATCACATAAATAAATTCAACAACAAATTTAATGAAATTTACAAGCTGATGGAGAAGATTTCAGTGAAGATGCAATTCAGATCCCCGGAACCTGCAATTATAAATGACATATTTGTTTCTAACAGAGGACTACCCCTTCTACTCCTTCTGTGCAAAGACACCGCACGCTGGACAACCAAAAAGGAGAAATGGTAAATGGAAGGGAGGAGGTTACAGATGACAATGACAAGGCCAATCTAATGTGGGAGAAAAATAAAATAGCCTTGGAGATTGCACGTTCTCATTTAAACCAAGGTTGCTGAGCAAGTAAAGGAAAGGCCATTTACTCCCCGAGCCAACTGTTGTGTATTGAGCCCACCTACATTGATTTGGAGGAACTGGAGAGACTGCCAAACTCCAATAGTAATTGGAGAGTGGTTTTATCCTTCAGTCAAAATATCATAACTTGTATTCCCCTAAGAATGAGGAAACGCTTGTCATCCTTTCAAATTTGACCTAATAGGGTGTTTAAGGAGAAAAGTTGGAAAGCTCCCAGGGTAAACATTACCTCAGCGTGTCTTTCAAGAAAGGTGAGAATAAAGAAAAGCCAAACACTCCCTCGAATGAAAAAAATGACCTCCTACATCAATGAACTAAGCCACAGATATGTTCCAGCAGGAGGAAAGAGATGAAGGGAAAGATGGTGACAGTTTTTAAGCCATTGAATAATTTGAAAGTCTGTGTCTCTGAGAAATCATAGGAAAAGGAAAATCTTTCATTTATAACAGATATTGACTTGACTCAAGAGGGTACTGCACCACAAGAAAACAAGATTATATCATGGGCCGCTATAAATGATGAGCTAATGAAGGTGGGCGGTTCATTAAGAAGCTCACCTCCACGGCAAACTACTCCTGAAACCAGAACCAACTCTGTGAAAGTCTCAATAGCCGACTTGAGGCTTCATATGAGGAAGAGATTTATGAAGAGGCAATGAAGATGCTCTTTAAGCAGCTGCAGGAGGTGTCAAATTGTTTGGCTGCTTACAACATACCAAAAGCAAGCAATATTCCAGAAACTGAGATTTAACCCTTTACCTGCATTGGATGCCTAGAAGGTTTGTCCAAGTAAGGGTCAATCCAACCACCATTGCTCACAAGGTTGGGTTGACTGCCTGCTGGCTCCATTCCTACTAAGATGGAATCCCGCCTTGTCTATCCTTAAGAGGCATCCATGCCCAAACCTCCCAGCTAGAGAGACCTTGCAGCACCACCACCAAAGAGTCAAGGCGGTTTTGCTGCTGCCCTAGCTTGCCTGATGCCAACCACGCTTGCTGTCCCTGGGGCCGGGCACCTGGCCATTGCTGTGCATTAGAGATTGAAAAGGGCTATTGGGATGATTCAGCTGCTGCCATCTGCCCCTATGAATTTTTCCAACCAAGGCCTGAAGACTTTCTCCCCTCCACTATTGCCCACACCCATACAACTCAGATACCTGGAGTGTGTGTGTATCACAGTTTTTCCCAAGGACAGACCTTTTCTATACAAGGGGGGGAAGGCATTTATCCACCTGGCTCTCATAGATTCATGGGGGGTGATTTCAAAACCATATGTTTCACTAGAAAACCTCAGTTGTTGAGATTCTCCCATCTTCTACATTTTGTATATATGTTGAAATCATTGGATTCCCCCTTGTTATTTTAGCTGTTGATTCTCGCATTTTGTACTCACTGTTTTAATTTGTGTACCATCTTTTATTTCTTAGGTTGTTGTGATTAGATTTTTGTAGCATATTGCTGTATTAGTTAATGCTTTGCTTTGCAGTTAGATATTGTCATTAGATTTTTTTAGACAGTTGCATGAAATCAGCTCATAGTCCCTTTTATTTAGATTATGCATTTACTTGCCCCAAACAGCTTCCCAGTTAACTATTTGTGTTCCCTTTTTTGGTTTAATACAAATATATTTAAAAAATTAAGGCAGAAGGGTGAGATATAAATTTTGTTAAATAAATATCTGAAAATTTTAAACATTTTCTACAGATAATGTGTGACATGAATACAATTCTGAAAGATCCCAGGAACCAGCCATCTGACATCTAATTTATGTGAGTGGCCATATTATTTTAAAGCATTTATTCTCCATTTCTTTTCAATATTAGCCTTCTTTGAATGTCACCAAAACTGACCCTTATGTGTGTCTGGAATACCTCGAGTTGTCTTCCTCCTCTGTTCCCAATTCTAATGTTTGTATGCCACCTTGTGGTAAATTTATAATATTAGTATTTTCCTTGCAGTTCACCTCTCTTATGATTGCGTTCTAGTCTGTGTTGAAAGAAAATTTGCTGTATTTAAAAAGGAATACATATGCTCACACACAAGGAAATATTAAATATGATAGTATCTTCTACATTCAAAGATCATCTTTGGACTTCTGAATGAGATTAAAAGAATTTTATATTGTATTTTAAGACATTTTGTTCATTGGTTGCTTATGCTGCCATCTGCTGTTACACCGGAAGAAAGAATAGTATTACAGATATATTTGAATAGTATTGCAGATATTTAAATATACATTAGATCTTAGATTTATAGTCTGATGTGTGCTCATGCAAGTTCCCTCAATATTTGTTCTTTTCAGTTTCCTGCATAACTTTGGAAGGTCTATCATGGTAGTTCCAATTCTAAACATATTTACTTAGAAGGATGATATTGCTACCCAGTAAATGGGAACAGGATAAAGTGGTACAATTTCATTTTTTCAGTGGAGAACTGAAGCTATGTTGAAGGGATTTGCCAAATATAATTTAGTGAATTCATGGCAGCAGAAAGATTAGAACCCAGCCTTCCTATGTTTAAGTTAATTTGTTTTAAAGGTATTTTTTATTATAGTAGTATGGATGAAGGAAAGCACTTGGGGTAGGGTTGAAATCAATGAAGCACTTTTTGATAGAAAAATAACTTAGGACTATTTTTAGAAGAAGGAAAGTATATTTCCAAAAGCCCTATCCAGGTACTGTCTAGGAATATTGCTTTGTCATTATGGTATACTCAGAGATTTTCTAAAAGAAAACAGACTTATGGAACAGTTGCTTAGATTTGCTTTCATTGTATAGGTTTAATTTTAATTTTTCGTAAAACAGTACAAACACAGTTTCCCTGTTATGATAAGGGAATCAACAGAATTACAAACATATTGATGGGCACATGACACAGAGCACAGATCAGACATGAAATTACTCTGAAGGAAAAAATTGATAATCTTCATCACCTGATATCAAAGAATTACATAATTTTTTTTATCCAGGGGGTATCTGATGCCCACTGGATGCCATCACAGATTTGAATTTGTGTTAGAAAGGAGGAAATTGTGTGTGTGTGTGTGTGAAAAGTGCTGTCAGATAGCAGCTGACCTATGGTGACCCCAGCAAGGGGCTTTCAAGGCAAGTGAGAAGCTGAGGTGCTTTGCCATTGCCTTCCAAGTACTGATCCTACTTAGTTTCTGAGATCTGATGAGATTGGGCTACACCATACCTCCTTCTCTCCCATGAAGAATATTAGGAGCTCTTTATTTGTGACCTTGGGCAAAGTTTCAGAAATTCTGGGGCATCCTGATATCATAAATTTTAAAAATCCCTAGCTATTTAACTTTCCTGGATCCATATAGCGTTGTTAGATCACCTAGATGTCGATCCAAGATTTCACCTGAGAAAAACAGTTGATGTCATTATTGTCGGCATCACCTTGATGGAAATGTCAAAGGATACCTGCTACTAAAAATGGTTTGATAAGGTATGAAAGATCCTTTTTCTGGGCAAAATAACTGCTGCTTAGACTGGGCTTGTGTCCCTGGCAGGCTAGGTAGGTTCTCTGAAAACTCATTTTGCAAGGAAGTGACACAGTTGGTTAATCTTTACTGCAAGCCGAATGACTTTCTGTAAATATAATCGACACACAAGGAAGCCAGGCATAAGGAACAGTGGGCAACATGGTTTCCTTGCCCAGTACATGCAGTGCTTGCCTATGGGAAGTATTTGTCGTGAGTCTTCTGTGTACATGTGTCTTCAACACATGTTGAATAATATACAGTGCATGGAACACAGTGCAAGTCTGTGGTATGAAAATACAATTAAATGGCAGAAAATATAAAGTATAACTGCAAAATTTTGCAAGTCCCAGTTATCTATGAACCAACAGTGCAACCCTAAGAACACCTTCCTGGGAGCAAGCCCCATTGCATAGATTTGAGTAGGAGTCCGTGCAAACCTGCTTAGACTTATTGCCTATGTTTATACAAATTGTGACCACCAAGCCAGATGTTTCCAACCAATCCTATATCGTGCATAATCCCAGGCAAGCAAAGAAACCCCTAGAGCTTTATTACACATCTTGAGGCAGGCTATATATGGCAAGTGGGCTGTGTGCAGTATGGAATGCTACAAGTGCACTCCTCATTCCCAAAACAAATGTATGTACTGCATGTGTGAGCAAGTCCCAGCCCTTGTGAGGCAAGCACAGAGCATGGGGAGCAATCCCCATGTTTGGTGTCTCAAGATGGATCTCACAACAAACAACAACTTTTGAAGAAGCTTTTTGGCGAGCGAAACTGGGGAGGACAATTTGTGCAAACTGATCAAGTTACAAAAGTTATCATGCCACACCAGGATATAAGACAAAAATGCTGCTTTCCGTATTGTCCTTTACATGATGTGCAATCACTGACCATTTATGTAATTTGGACGTTAAGTGTCCTGTGATACTTGGAAACCTCTGATTCAAATTTTCCATTGTCCCAAAGTTCCTGCAGACTATATGACTCAGCATCATACCTTCAACTTTGTAACTCTATGTTCCAAATCTTCCCATTGTCCCAAAGTTCCTGCAGAATTAGGTGTATGCAAAATAAATAAATAAAATCGTTAAATTTAGGGTTTGGGTTTATTGGGGTTGAATTTTTTTGGTAAATCCGGAATAAGCTGAATACCCATACCGGTATAGTTCAGCTTTATTTCCAGCCCCCCACCCCCAAATTATAGTCTATGGAATTTATTTTCAAGGCTCAGGGAGGGCATTTTTAAAGATAGAGTCACCAAATTTGCAGCATGGCTGCAAGGCACTGTCCTTTCATGGACACTGAAGTTTGGTGAGGTTTGGGACATTGGGCCCGCAATGGGATGGCCCCCATCCAGGCATTTGTGAGAGGCTAGAGCCGAGCTGGCAATTGGTTTTCAGATTCAGAAGGTCATTGTTGCCGAGGACTGGCAGAAAGAGCCGATTCACAGGCTAGCGCCCCAAAGTCTGGGGACAAAGTTCTTTTGTTAACAGTCAGGAGTTAGGTGTTTACTTGTACGACATTTACAGAGACTGCTGTCTTAATTGGTGTGTGAAATTATTTCAGTGAGGCAGTTGAACTACAGACAGCGGCCAGTCCCATAGTCCTTAGAGGTTCATATGCAGGGCATTCATGATTATGGCTGTTCTTTGTTGTTAACCCTGCATCTGGTAGGCAAAGAATATTCTTTCCATTGGTGATATATCAATGGTATACGCTCTTTGGCTGGAAGAACTATATATTTTGTTTAATGCATTTATTAATAATGTTTCAATTGAAAAAGTACACAAACTGCACGCTGTTACAATCTACAAGATCAACATGCTTAGTCTGTAGTAACTCGGCATAGTATTGTACTGAAAGTGATTTACAGGGCAGAAGAATGTATTTCCACTGGACTACTACAGCACTCTCTGTATGGAGCTGTCCTTGAAGATGTCTTAGAAGCTTTAATTGGTACAAAGTGCAGCCTCTCCCTTGCTGCTTATCGATTACCAGGTTCAATTCAAGGTATTGGCTATCGCATACAAAGCCCTTCATGGCCTTGTACCCTCATTTCTGCAGGACCGCATCTCTTCGTATACTCTGCTCCCGGTGCTTCATCTAAGAATTTCCTTTTCCTAATGGATGAGAAAAGTTATTTACTATTCCTCGGTTATAATTTCTTTGTATTCATTGGTATTGAGTGCCACCCGGTGGTTGAATTCAGATAAGACTGCTATTAGCCATACATTTCCCAACATGTATTGGTTTGCCTAACATTGTAAAAGAGAATTGGCAAATAAGCTGCAAAATTTTAGTCTACACACAATATTTTAGTTTTCAGAAGGACCTGAAGAACTAAAAACAAAGTGTGCTTAATTCTAATTTTAAAAATTAGTTTGGTGCTGTACAGAAAAGTAACAGTTATAAATGTGGACTGACCACTGTAATGAATTGATAGAAAAGCACTGTCCTCCAAGGGAAAATCTACCTGCTGATTTGCATTGCACCCATCTGTATTGATCTGTGTTCTTTTAAAAAATAATTGTTTATTGCACAAACATTAACCTAACACATAAGAATTGCTTATTCAAGCACATATTTATATAAAATCAAAGATAGAGTGAGAAGGGGAAAGGGGTACTGTGGAATGAGAGTGAAAATAGAGTAAAATTATAATGTATTTAAAATACCTGTCATTGCTGTTGGGTATTTGTAGGATATAACATAAGAATAAATCTGTTTAACAGTAGAGCAGAGAAACAGGGCCACCTACAGGAAAAAGTAGACCAAGGGTTACTTAGAATCTGGGCATGCCACCTGGACCCTCTGCTTCCATTTTTTTTTAAAAAGTCTCTAGGCCAGGGGTCCCCAGTCTTTACAAGCCTGTGGGTACCTTTGGAATTCTTACAAAGGGTGGTGAATGCAACCACAAAACGGCTGCCACAGGAGATGGAGCCAACTATGAAATGACCGCCTCAGGAGGTAGGGTCAACCATAGGGCTGTTGATTCGGTTCGGCCCGAACTGAAAAACAGCCGAATTTCCCCTGATTTGGTGGTTTTTAGTTTGGGACGAACCGAACTCAAAAATGGCGGGCAACCGGGGAGCCGAATTCAGCGAATTCGGGAGTTCACGAATAAATCCGGCCAATTTGGGGCGTCAGTAAGCAGCATAACCGTCAGTAAGCAGCGTTCTCCTCCCCCGGCCAATCGGTGGCCAAGCTGGGTCTTCTTCTGGCCAATCAGTCAGGTTTGAGTACTGGAGGAATCAGCTGATGTGCGGCCCGACCGGGGAGAGAGAGAGAGAGAGGGAAATCCTCGTGTGTGTGTGTGGGCTTGTGCACATTCACTCCTTTCTGTGGCTGCAGGGGATGTATTTTTGGGGGTACAGACCCCAAACTTTCAGCAGATATTCAGACAAGCCTTCTTAAGAGACCACCCAAGTTTTGTAAACATTTGGTCAGGGGGTCCTGAGATATGTGCTCCACCCTTTTTCTTTCCATGGCTGCAGGGGGCGCATTTTTTTGGGTACAAACCCCAAACTTTCAGTGGAGCTTCAGATGAGCCTTATTAAGATACCCCCCCAAAGTTTGTAAACATTGGGTCAGGGGGTCTCGAGATATGGGCTCTACCCCTTTTCCCTCCCCCCTTTTCCATTTACGTGGCTGCAGGGGGTGCTTTTTTGGGGATACAGCCCCCAAACTTTCAGCATAGCTTCAGACAATCCTTCTTAAGATACCACCCAAGTTTTGTAAAGATGGGTTCAGTGGGGGCAGAAATATCGGCTCCCCCCTTTTCTCTTTCCGTGGCTGCAGGGGGTGCATTTTTGGTGGTGCAAATCCCAAACTTTGAGCGGAGCTTCAGACAAGCCTTCAGAAGAGGCCACCCAAGTTTTGTAAACATTGGGTCAGGGGGTCCCTAGATATGGGCTTTCCCCTTTCCCCTATTGGGATGAATGGGATCCTGTATGCATCTCCAGAGCAAAACGTCCCGTGCCTAAATGGAATCGTCTTGGATTACCCAGTCCTCCCCAGCCCCTCCTGATGGAACAGAAGACAGCCACAGTAAGACCCCTTTGGGGGGTTTAATCTATAATTTTTCTCCTGTGTGTGTGTGTGTGTGTGGGGGGAAGCAGAGTCTGTGTGTGTGTGGGGAGGGAGCAGTTTCTGTGGGTGTGGGGGGGAAGCCAAAGGGGGCTTTTGCTGGTTCTGCCTGGGGGTGTGTGTTCCCCATCGAGTCTCTCTCTCCCTGGTTTGAGGGGGGGGGGGTTTCAGTTGTGTGTCTTCAGGTTTTCCCTCATTCATAAGAGCGGTTAGGTCTATTTGGATGCTTGCTCAAAACTGGTTTTCAAATGGTGACTTAAAGAATGCATTTGGAGTCCCATGCAAAAGGGGAAATTCCACCCCTCCTGCTCATTATGCATAGCTAGCTGCCTCTGTCCCTTTCCATGATTTGCAAACTCCCAGGTGCCAGGTGTTGCTTTGCACAGTTGCAAAGGTGTTGCTGTCGTGTTGCTTTGCAGTTGTGTTGCAATGCTTTGCAAACTTCTCAGCTGTTTGTCGGGGCTGGGAGCTTTGTGCGTGGGCGGCAAGCTCTGCTCAGAGATGCACATTAAGGGTGGGGGGACCCCTTTCGGGGCCCATATCTCAGCCCCCCCCGACCCAATCTTTACAAAACTTGGGGGGTCTTTCAAGAAACGTCCTTTGAAGCTCTGCTGAAAGTTTGGGACCTCTACCCCCAAAAATGCCCCCCCAGAGCCGCGGAAAGGCGCAGTTGTGTTTTTAATGGCTTTATTCGGCCGAATTTTTTCCCCGAACTTTGAATTCCCACCGAATTGCACGGACCCGAAGCGGGGGAGTTTGGACTTCGGCATAATCCGAATCTAAATGGGCCGAATTCAGCCGAATCCGAACTATACCGATTTTTTTTTTAATTCAACATCCCTAGTCAACCACAAAGCATCAGGGAGGGAGGATGTGCATACCACTCTTAGTAACTCTTCAACATTTCAGGTAGGATCTCTGCTTAACAGGATGCCCTTTAAAATGAACACACAGAAGTAACACAGTAAGGACTCTTGTGCTGTGGTGGAGGTGTTGCTGAAGCAACTTTAACAAAAATCTCCACAGCCAATCAGAAGCCCTGCTGGGTGAAGACTCCTCCTGGCTCTGCACATTTTCTAAAAACACTTAGTGGGTGCTGTGGCAACCCCGGCACCATGTTGGGGGCTAGTGTTGCTAACCTCCAGGAGGGGCCTGTAGATCTCCCACTATTATAATTGATCTTCGGGCAATAGAGATCAGTTCCCCTGGAGAAAATGGCAGCTTTGGAGGGTAGACTCTATAGCATTGTACCATGTTGAAGCCTCTCCTCTCCCCAAGTACTGCCTTCCCCAGGCTCCACCCCAAAAATCTCCAGGTATTTCCCCATCTTCTAGATCCAGAGATGGAAAGCATAATGTGTAGATAGATTTAGACCTGATTTATGCTGCCCATTCTCGTTCCTTTTTTTCTGGCCAGTGAGGGGTTTCATGGCTGTGGTTGGCAGGCATGGGAAGCAAGTTGTCATCCTTGACTCCACCTTCATAACATCAAGAAACTTTCAGAGTAGGGCTGTTGAAATTTTTTTTTTGGTAAAATTCGGATTTGGCAAAATTTGGCCCGTTTTTACTGCTTTGGATTTGCTGCTCTCTAGATGCACATTTCCCCCATCTGAATTCTCAAAACTCTGCAGGGGGGCATATTGTTGAGATTTGGAAATTTGGATGGGGGAAATGTGCATCTAGAGAGCGGCAAATCCAAGGCAAAACCTCCCATTGTTGCGGACTGATAAAAGGAGTTGTTGTTTACAATTCGCTCCGCTTTACCTGGGGAGCAAAGCCCCACCGCAGCTCTTACTTCTGAGTAAGCAGGCCGGAGGATTAGGACTGCCCACCCTTTCCTCTACATTTCGCTTCCTCCTGTCACTGCTTCCTCAGCCCTGGGGGCACCCAAAAACAACGAAGACCGGGGGGGGGGAGTTGAGGGAGGAGACAACGTGGCTGAGCTGTCACTATCAGGGGAAAGGAAAAATCCTGAGCAGGGACACCCGCGGGGGGCCGGGGAGGGGGGGAATAAGCAGGATGCTGCATTGTACTGCACATGACACCACTGGCACATACACACATGCACGCCCACTACACGCCATTCCCTCCCCCCCATTGCGCAAAAGAAGGCAAAAGCTCGGATTCTACGGACACGGCCCACAGAGACAATCAGCCCCCCCAAGCAGAACAGCCCCCCCATGACAAGAAGATGCAAATTCCAAACAAAGAAAAACAACGGGGCAGCCAGAGAGAGAGAGACTCACCGACCCACACTGACCTCCAGGGGAAGGTGGCAACCAGTGAAAATAGCAAAAAACACTAGCGCAGAGGCAATCAACACCCCCAGCAGAACAGCCCCACGTTGGCTCCCCCCCCACAGAACCTCCCCCCCACATACACACACACAGGAAAAAGTTATAGAGAAAAGCCCCAAAATGGGTCAAACTGTGGATGTTTTCTCTTCCAGCAGAAGCAGGGGTCAGGAGGAGTAATCCAATTTGATTCCAGCAAGCAACAGCAGGTCAGCTCAGCTCAGGATCTCTCACGATCAGCACAGGATCAGCAGCAATGGAAGGAATACGGAATCACACACACAAAGTCTCTGGCCATTTATGTACGGGAGGTTTTGCCTTGGATTTGCTGCTCTCTAGATGCACATTTTCCCCTTTCCAGATTCTCAAAACTCTGCATGGGAGCTTATTGTTGAGTTTTGAGAATTTGGATGGGGAAAATGTGCATCTAGAGAGCGGCAAATCCAGAGCAAAATCTCCCGTGCATAAATGGCCTCTCTCTCCCCACCCCCGGGCTGCACAGCAACCCGGGACCATGCACAAGCACCCCCCCACACACACAGGGATCTCTCTCTCTCACACACAGACACACTCTCCCCCCGGGCTGCACAGTAACCCGGGACCATCCAGAAATTTGGAGTTAAGCACTATCAATATGTAGATGATCAATATGCAGATACCTTACAGGGTTGTTGTAAGGATAAAATGGAGGCGAGGATAATGATGTAAGCTGCTTTAGGTCCCCATTGGGAAGAAAAGCAGGTTTTAAATATAGCAAATAAATAAATGAGTCTCTCTAATAGGGCTGCCCTTAAAGATGTTTTGGAAACTTCAGTGAGACTTGCTGGCTGGTGTGGACTACAGGCAACATGTAATGTTGCTGCTTAAAGATCTGCATTGACTGCTTGTCTGTTTCTGGACCCCATTCATGGTAATGGTTTTGACCTATGAAATCCTCCAAGGCTTGGCACCAGGGTACTCAAAGGGATCCCCATCTTTGGAGTGCATTCACCCTCCTGAATCCATCCACCTATCCAAGGTGTTCAGATGTAAGGTAGGAGTTCACACGAGATAAGGTCTTTCTGATGGGTGCTCTGTCTGGATTTGGAATGTTGCCATCCTCTCCTTGTGCCCAGCATCTTCATTGGGTGGCTTTCTATGCAAGAAAAAATATTTTTATTCCAGCTTACTTTGAATTAAATGACAGCCCCCTTTCTGCTGATGATTTACTGTTGTCAGCTTTTGATAGCATAGCTATGGTTTTAGCTATTTTAATGGTGTTTGATTACTGCTAGTCTGCATGGTTTCTGGCATTTGTATTGGGTTAATGTGTAAATTTTATATGGTTTTTATGTCATACACTTTGAATTGACGAGGCAGTATATAAATATTTTAAATGAATGAATTTGGCCTTTAGGATGAACAGAATATGTGGTGAGTTGAACGTTCCACAACCACAATTCAGGCAATACTAGGGAGCTATATAGTTAGGGTTGCCAGGTCCCTCTTTGCCACCAGTGGGAGGTTTTTTTGGGCGAAGCCTGAGGGCGGGGTTTGGGGAGGGGAGGGACTTCAATGCCATAGAGTCCAATTGCCAAAGTGGCCATTTCGCCGGGTGAACTGATCTCTATCCGCTGGAGAGCACTTGTAATAGCGGGAGATCTCCAGCTACTACCTGGAGATTGGCAACACTATCCTCCCCATCACCACCTGTCCCATTTCAGATACAATTAAGAAAGTCTGATGGGATGAGGGAAGACATAGGTACAGCTTTAAGAAAGCTGGGGAAGAATATGTACACACAAGATGTCTGCTACACAATTTAGACCAGCATCAAATGCTTAAAGTGAGCATTGTTCATCAGGGAAGAAGAACAATAAGAGCTGGTTTTTATATGTTGACTTTCTCTGCTACTTAAGGAAGAATCAAACCGGCTTAAAATCACCTTCCCTTCCTCTCTGCACAACAGATACCCTGTGAGGTAGGTGGGGCTGAGAGAGCTCTAAGAGAGTGGTGACTAGCCCAAGGTCACCCAGCTGGCTTCATGTGTAGGAGCGGGGAAACCAACCCAGTTCTCCAGATTAGAGTCCACTGCTCCAAACCACTGCTCTTAACCACTACACCACGCTGCTTACCATCTGTAATAAAATTGCAGTTCAAGCAGAGCTATGATTATACATAACTGGTGTAGGCCTGAAAGCACCAAAATGTAAAATGAAAATAAAGCATCAATGATAACAGCTTTCATTTAAACCAAGGCCTTTTATAAATTGAGCAGGTTGCTGGCCAAAGGATTTGTGTGTCTGTCTAGATGGCTACGGTGAAGGAAAGGTTCTTAATGACTGCAAGTTCATTTGCAGCGGTATCATCAGCCTTTGCACTGCCTTTTGTGTTGTTACCAATATCCCACTAAAAAACCTCCAAATCTCAAATATAATCCCAATTTATCTGTAAAATGCAGTAGTAGTAGCTCAAAACTTGAAGTTTAATGGTTAGATTTACAAATCTCTTAAAGCAAAATATTTTTAACTAGTAACTGTCTCCTGTCCTAAATGCTTGCATTTCTCTACTGTCTTCAGTGCCGGAATGATACTTTGTTCAGTGGTGGTTCATGCCTAGGGTTGCCAACTGCCAGGTAGTTAAGCAATCTCAAAAATATAACCCGTGCCAGTATTAAGAATACTTTAAAGAAGAGGCAGCACGAAGGATTCAATAATCCATAGAAGGTAAATATACTTTTAGGATCTTTTATTTTCAGGCAAATTCAGCATTACTTCATGCTGTTGCCTAAACAACCATTAAACACAATAACATAAATCCCCTATCTACCTAAGACAAGCTAACATCACAAAACATACAAGGGAAAGGAATTGCAATTCAACAACGATGGGAGAGAGTCCATGTAACAGACATGCAAATGCGTCTGCACCCATTCTTGACCACGATGGTTCCAGATGGTGCCCGAAGGTCCTATTCCTCTTAGGGTGCAGTAAAGTCCAAGGGAGAGCCCAAAGGCAAAACACAAAGAGAACGTGTAGCCAGCTGTGGCGCGTTTCGCTACGCTTCATCAGTTCATTCAATGTTTATAGGCTTCGAGTCTATGTCAATTTCACATTTACTGCATGCTGTCGGATTCCTCCTGAAGCTGTAATAGAAAGCAAGAGCTCTTGCTGTATGAAAACTGTCGGAACCGTGGTCCCCTTGACAATACACAAGCTTGTTAACATGAAGATAGTAGCCCATTGTTATACAATATGTAATGTATAATTAATCTAATTAACAATTAATATGTTGCATATCTTACCCCAACAAGTGTGTCAATTAGTCCAAGACAGTAAGGAGCGCACCCTGTTTCTCTCGTGGAATTAGCTATTACTACTATTTGGTGATCTAAAAAGGTTTAATGAGCCAATAGGGAGGTTACATCTGGTCTCCTGCTAATTCAACTGATCTCCAGCCGATAGGGATCAGATCACCTGGAGAAAAATGGCCGCTTTGGCAATTGGACTCTATGCCATTGAAGCCCCTCCCCTCCCCAAACCCCACCCTCCTCAGGCTCCACCCCCAAAATTTCCCACTAGTGGCAAAGAGGGACCTGGAAACCCTATTCATGCCCAGTGGTCACCAAACCTCATTCTTAATTCAAATTTTACATGGGAAAACCATAAAATGTAAATGTGAGGATATTATGTTCCAGATCAAGTTAGACTCCTAGGTTACAAACAGCAGACAGAATATAAAAAATAATTTAAAATGGAGTATGATAGATTTAAAATATCTGAAAGAGCTTTAAGGTGTTCTATGTCATAGAATTAGAATCGAATGTTTGATAAATTCGTTGCCTTCATTTGGCATTACTGTTTAGACTAAGGCTCAGAACCGACAATATGTTCAAATGTGTTTTTTTATTCCCTTTCCCTCCCTCTTTTCTTTTTCTGTATCCTTAAATTTTACAATACACAAAAAAGGAGAAAAAAATGGACTCAACATGTTTGTAGCAGTATCTGGAAGAGTTTTGATCATCTTTGGAGGAGATGGAGACTCTAAATTACATCACAAACTGCTGTCAAATCTGGCATTGCTGACCACATAGTTAGTGGGTAGGGTGTATACGCACACCAGAGTCTTAGACGTAGTTTACTACAGAATTGAATGTGGTTTTAGTGATTGATAGAAATGGTTTCATTGGCTTGCCACCCTCCGCTGTTGTCACACAGTCCTGTGCACATTTCCTTGAAAGTAGGTCTCAGGGCTTAGTGGGGCTTATTCCTAAGTAAGTGTGCATAGAATTATAAATTTCAACATGAAAATAATTTGCCTATTAATCAGCTCCAGGAGTAGTTGGGCAAATGTTTTCCTTTCCAGTTGTAGCCATTATAGAGCATCCCCCCTTTCAGTTCTTTGAAATAATTTATATTTGCTAGCGCTGTTGCCAAAGTAAAGTCTCCCAGATAAAAGAGAAATGCTATAGACATTCTCTCCAAACTTATTTTCCACCCTAGCCATTTAGTAATAAATGGTTAATGCTAGGTTGTGTATAACAGCTGGATAAACAAGAACATGGTTTGAGTCTCTTGCTGATGTTGCTGTCTTCCAGCGTGTTTCGCATCTCCACCCCTTGATGCTTCATTTAATACATATATCAACTGCTTTAGGCTAAGCCCTGGGGTTGCAAGTAAATTACAGTAAATCACAAATAATTGGTATTCACCACTCCAATAGCAATTTCACACTATGGCTAAGCCCTGTTACATTTCCCCCCAAAGGGTTTCAAGTACCTTGGAATATTTATCCCGTTGCCCATGCAAACTATTTCAAAATGACTCATTTTCTGAATGTTAAGTATTGTGGCATTCTATGATTTTTCTCCAGTTACTCCCACCCCTTAATATTTCCCATGAGACTGAAAAATACTGAAATTCCTTTGAGTTTTGAAAAGGGTAGGTTTTAATTAACTGCCCTGTGAGAGGTTTTACAGCATGGAGTGTTCAGATCCAAGTGATACTAATACATTCCTACACAACACCTTCATAATGGTTTCTGCATAATGGTTTCAAAGAAGGGGTGTGAGTGCATATAACACTTAAAGTATTTTACAAGGTTATTTTTTACAGGTCATTTGAAAATATTTTTCCATGCTATTTCAGTTCTCTGGAATAGAAGGCGGTTTTTTCTTCGTCTTTTGTACACACCATTCACTTTCATAATAGCAACATAATTGCCTTAAACATGTTTCTACTGAAAACATTGGGAAAGGAATCAAATCCACAAACACCTCTCCAAAACTTGGATTAAACAAGATATCCTATGAAGTTGCAGTTTGGTGGAAAGGGAAAGTATTTTATTTGGTGTTTGGTCCTGATTCTCTACCTCTTTTGATACATAAAAAAAACTGAGAACTGAAGTTCCACAGTCCCTTTTGGTACTAATTCCGACACTACCATTACATTTTTTTTAAAGTAGGCTTCCAGCACCTACAGTGACAGTTGTAATTTCAGACTTGCAATGTGAGGATGGAGAGTTCATCATGCTTACTTTGGAGTCAGTCAGGATTCAGAGCCATGCCCAACTTCCTAGAACAATAAGTGAGGCACTTGCCTGTATCCAAACACATGATTTCAAAGGCAGTTTTTCTTATGAAGGAAGAAGAAGAGTTGGTTCTTATGTGCCGACTTTCTCTACCACTTAAGGAAGAATCAAACTGGCTTACAATCACCTTCCCTCCCCCTCCCCACAAATGACATCCTGTGAGATGGGTGGGGCTGAGAGAGCTCTAAGAGAGCTGTGATTAGCCCAAGGTCATCCAGCTGGCTTCATGTATAGGAGTGGGGAAACCAACTCAGATTAGAGTCCGCTGTTCATGTGGAGGAGTGGAGAATCAAACCCAGTCCTCCAGATTAGAGCTCACCACTTCAAACCACCGCCGCTCTTAGCCACTACACCACGCTGGCTTCCTGAGCCGCCTGAATCTTTTCTCCTAGAGGTCAGCAGACTCTCTGGAATAGCATAAGTGGGAGTCAGCAGTAGGATGTGGAGTTGGTGGAAATCACTGCCTACTCTCAAGAAAACTTAAGTTCCCCTTGGTCTTCAGAAACTTGTGGTTGGACTCAAGTTGGACTCATTTCCCAACTTTTAAACTGGTCCCTTTGGCTGCCCATTTTATTTCAGTTTGATCTGCAGCAGATACCAGGTAAATGTTATTTAAAAAAAAGGTAAAGGTCCCCTGTGCAAGCACCGGGTCATTCCTGACCCATAGGGTGATGTCACATCCTGATGTTTCCAAGGCAGACTTTGTTTGTGGGGTGGTTTGCCAGTGTCTTCCCCAGTTATCTTCCCTTTACCCCCAGCAAGCTGGGTACTCATTTCACTGACCTTGGAAGGATGGAAGGCTGAGTCAACCTTGAGCTGGCTACCTGAAACCGACTTCCGTCAGGATCAAACTCAGGTCGTGAGCAGAGCTTTTGACTGCAGTACTGCAGCTTAACACCCTGCGCCACGGGGCTCCTCAATGTTATTTACCTCCATTCAATCAAAAGCTTTGACTGCCCATTTTCACATACTAAAGGGGTAGGACATTATTCTCCTGGTCAGATAGCAACACTAATCTTAGGGCTCAAATTGATCTTGCATCTTGATTCATAAAATACAAATTGCGGACACATGTAGAGGAGAGGGGATGGTTTAATCCTTCAACCTCTCCTCAGTTGCACTGTTTCAAATCAGACTCCCTACTTTGCCATTGTATTCCCTATTATTATGTATGGGTGTGAAAGCTGGACATTGAAGAAAGCTGATAGGAAGAAAGTAGATTCCTTTGAAATGTGGTGTTGGAGGAGAGTGTTACAGATACCGTGTGGACTGCCAAAACAGCAAAACAAAACAACCAGTGGCTTATAGATCAAATTAAGCCTGAACTGACCCTAGAAGCTAAAATGACTAAACTGAGGCTATTGTACTTTGGTCACATTATGAGAAGACAAGAGGCACTGGAAAAGACAATCATGCTAGGAAAAGTTGAGGGCAGCAGGAAAAGAGGAAGACCCAACAAGAGATGGATTGACTCAACAGAGAAAGCCACAGACTTCAATTTGCAAGATCTGAGTAAGATAGGACACAGCCCTCAATTTGCAAGATCTGTCAAAGATAGGACATTTTGGAGGACATTGATTCATAGGGTCCCTATGAGTCAGAAGCGACTTGATGGCACTTAATGCACACACACACTTTGTTGTAGTATTTTAAAGGAGAAGAAGACTTCTCTCTCTTTTTTAAAAAAAAATACTAATTTTCTTTTTAAAAATATGAAGAAAAACCTTGGGAGGCTAAACTTTGAAAGGCTCAAAGTGAGTTTGAACTTTCTATGAAAACATAGGCTGGAACCTGCTGGATTTTTAATGTTCATTCTGAAGAAGGACGAATCACTGAATTCCCTACCCCCGTTTTGCATTCAGAAGTACTGTTATCAATGAGCCACTTCCATTAGCTCAGCAACCCTGGGAGGGAAAAGCCCTTCATTTTTTTACTTTCTGCTTTCAGAACAGAGACTGGAATCAACAATAACATTTCAGAACAAATCCCCTCACAGATTTCACTCTGAGGAAGAGAGATTCAAGGTCTGTCACCACTTGCAGGAGATAATCTTTTAGGGTAGCAGGAAGAAAGTGCTTTAGCTGCACATGAAAGAGAAATGCCTGCTGTGAAGCATTATACAAATGCTGAAGATACTGGAAACATGCCAACACTCCTTGGATATACAGACTGGAGCTGTAAGACAAGCAGCTGTGCTCCCACTGCGTGGTTAAAGGAAACCCGTCCAGGAATTCTACCAAGGACAGCCACAGGAGTGTTAGATGGAGCCTTTCATGAAATGAGTCAGAAAGGCAGGCCATTCACATACTGTATTTATAAACGCCACTGGCTTGCCTTCATTCAAAGTAATGACAATTTAACGAGTGCCTGGGATTGAAGGGTGAAGAATAGGAGAGCAAAGCTGTTGTTTGATGGAACTTTTCAAGGCCCTTTCTATGTGACAAAATTATATTAGTCTAACGCCATTTTAGCTGTTTTAGCTTTCCCCCAAAGAATCCTGGCATCTATAGTATGATAAGGTGATGAGAATTGTCTGCGGGAAACCCTCTTCCCTTAACAAACAAACAAAATTAAATTGCTAGTGACGAAGGGCATCCAAGGCTTCCAAAAGAACTCATGGATGCAATTTTGGATCCTCTGTCCATTATTTTTGAGAATACTTGGAGAACAGATGAGGTGTCAGAAGACTGTAGCTGGGCAAATGTTGTCCCCCATCTTTAAGAATGGGGAAAAGGAGGATCCGGGTAACTACCGACCTATCAACTTGAGGTCTATACCTGGAAAAGTTTTAGAACAAATAATCAAACAGTCCTTGAGCATTCAGAAAGGATGGATGTAAGAGCCAGCACAGGTTTCTCAAGAACAAGTCATGTCAGACTGACCTTATCTCCTTTTTGTGAGGGAGTTACTACCTTGTTGGATCAGGGGAATGCTGTGGACACAGCTCATCACACAAAGTGATGGTATCACTTTGCTCTGGTTAGACCTCACTTGGAGTACTTGGTTCATTTTGGGGGCACCACTGTTTAGGAAGGATGTTGACAAGCTGAAACATGCCCAAAGGAACACAACAAAGATGGTGAGGGGTCTGGAGATCAAATCCTATGAGGAAAGGTTGAAGGACCTCGGTATGTTTAGCCTGGAGAAGAGAAAACTGAGAGGTTACATGATAGCTATCTTCAATCATTTGAAGCGCTGTCATATAGAGGATGGTGCAGAGTTATTTTCTGTTGCCCCAGAAGGTCAGATTGAACCCAAAGGGTTGAAATTAAATCAAAAGAGTTTGCAGTTAAACATTAGGAAGAACTTTCTGACAGCTAGAGTGGTTCCTCAGTGGAACAGGCTTCCTCAGGAGGTGGTGGGTTCTCCTGTGGAGGCTTTTAAGCAGAGGCTAGATAGCCATTTGACAGCAATGCTAATTCTGTGAATTTAGGCAGATTATGAGAGGGAGGGCAGAAAGGGATGAGTCAGTGCTCGGTTCTTGTGGCCCTTTCTTACCTGCCCAAGATAATGCTGATTGCCACTTTGGGGTCAGGAAGGAATTTTCTTCCAGGATAGATTTACCAAGGATCCTGGAGGGTTTTTTTTTTCCTTCTTCTGATTATATGTGGGCTCTGGAGGAAATTAAAAAGCTATGCATATTGAAAAACAAATTATGGTGGACAGAGTCAAAAGTTTGGACTGGAGGTGAAAAGTCAGCAGCAGAAAACCTATTTCAGCATGGGCAGAACTAAATGAGGTAATCTAGAAAGAAAATCTAGACTCTAGAGGAAGAAAAATATGTGTGGGAGAAAGAGGAAGATTCATCCCTACCACTTGTGATAAAGTAGTGATGAGAACCAACAGACACAAAATTATGGAATTCCTCAGAATAATGGGTACTAAGGGAGATGGAAAACTTTGTTGTTTTTCCGTTGGGCTGAGGTTCCATCCATGTTTTGTCAGATCTTACTAAGAGCCATGCAAATGAGCAAAGATAGTACTTCCTGAGGCCCAATTCTGGGAATTCAGAGTTTAATATAAACTTCAAACTGTAGAAGTTTGTTCCTTGTCCCTTGTTCTTTAAAAAAATGACGTTGGGTTATCTTTCCTGGTTAACAACTGAAAAATGCCTGCTAGTAGGTAAATTCTGAACATAAGAGGAAGCATACCTCTTCAGAAGTATAATTGTGAGCTTCAAAGATAAATAATCTTTGACTAGGGAGAAATGGTAATATCCATAGGGGGAGATGAAGTATAAAAAGGAGGAATAACCTCAAACATCTCTTTAATTTGGTGGCAGAATTTTAACAAGGGTCTTCCAGAGAGCCCTCAGGCACATCACTGGTAGACATTTCCGTATTTTCTTCATGGAATAATGTGACCTTCAATGTCTTGGCCACATCCTTAGTGATTATAAAATGGTGTTCTATTGAAGCTGATGGGGTTACACTGGCCTGCAGCGGCTGAGGAAAAATGTAATTAGGCCAAGGTGTATAATATAAAGAGAAGGGAAAGACTATTCATTTGAACTGTAGATAAATTTGCCTTTATCATTTCTGCGATAATCTTTAGTTGTTATTGTAAACAATAGATAAGAAATGAAGAGAAATTATTTATTTGCTTCATTTATACCCTGCCATTCTCCCATGTGGGGAGCCAAAGCAGCTTCCACCATTCTCCTCTCCTCAATTCTACACTCTCAACAATCCTGTGAGGTTAGAGTGTGTGACTGAGCTAAGAGTGCATGAATGGGCTAAGGTCACCCATGGCACAATGGGGATTCGATCCTGGGTCTCCTAGGTCCTAATCTGTCACTCTAACCACTACACAACACTGGCTATAGCTTTATGTTTCTGATAAGGATCTATGGTTGTGAAGAGGGACCTGACAACTCTATGAGTAAACTTCCTCAGGCTCAGTTTGGAATGGTTTACAAGCAACTTTGAAGAATATGAAAAAAAAAATTTCCCCAGGAGTTCTAAATTGCTCATAATTGCTTGCCCCACCCCATCCAAGTGAGTCCCATAGCTGTACCACAGTTATGTGTTTGCAGTTAAATATGCACATTGAACTTGAGGGATTCATGTCTGAGTAAATAGGGTAAATTTGCACTGTGCATCTAGAAAAGGATCCAATAGTCATTAATTTTATAAGAGTTGTCTTGCAGGTTGAAGCTCAGTTGAAACTTCTGTTTCCGGAATGTCACTGAATTCATGTGAAGATTCTGCTTAGCTTTCAGGGAGCATTGTTGCTGAGAGACCTATGATCTGTTGCCAGTTTCCATTATGTTTGCAAATGTTCATGTTTGATCAAGAGCTCAGGAAATGAGTTCTTTATGTGTACAAACAGTCTTTATAAGTAATATGTGTATGTTCCAATTCATTGTTTTTAGAGTGATGACTTAAGATGCAATTCCTGTTAAGAAAACCAATCGTCCTTAACTTTGGTTAGTTAGATAGCCTCCCTCCTTTCCACAAAAAAACAAAAACAAAACAACTCCTCAAACCCATCTCACTGGTAGGGTTGCTTCTTCTGGATGCAACTGAAGAGCATTTATGGCCAAGCTTTGGCAAAGAAACCCTTGTTTTCTTCTGAATAACGGTTTGCAGGCTGGTACGGAGGTTGTGCCAGATGAAGGTTATCTCTTTATTTATTGTTTTCTTAAGGGTTCAACTGACATATAATATTAATAGGCAGAAATATGCCTATTTATAGATAAATTTTTAAGCAGAACTAACGGTCGTACTAGCTTCCCACAAGATAATCAGTAGCACAGCAAGGAATACATTAATTTTATGACATTACAGGATTTCTCTCTGTCTTGGGAGCTGCGGTCTGCATGCACATAGTAATGCATGCATTGACGCATAATGACTAATGAGGCAAGGTAAAGAAATTTTTTAAAACATCTTTTCATTCCCTCAACATGCAGCCAGTTTATGATGCCAGACATAAAAATCATTGATGCATTTGCCAAGTTCCCCGGATCATGCCATGATTTATTCAGACTTTGACAATCATGATTAGATCAATCTTCTGAAAATGGTCATATTCAAGGAGAGTGGTTAATAGTTCAGTAATAGTTTTTTTCTTGTAAATAAAACCTAGGGCATTAAACATGCGGTTGTTGTTTATGTCATATCTTGTTCTTCAAGTCATGGTGTTTCTCTAGGAACAACTAGCCAATGATCACAACTCTTTTAATCCCCCAAACTCCAGTAGGTTTAAAATAAATAAATAAAGCACTAACTTTACCAACCTTGTATTCTGAAAGATAATGTGCATACCTATCTTTAGGCTGGGGAATAAGTTAGTGGAAATTTAGAAGGGTGCCGTATATATAGGGTTGCCAACCTCCAGGTAGTAGCTGGAGATCTCCTGCTATTACGATTGATCTCCAGCCGATGGAGATCAGTTCACCTGGAGAAAATGGCCGCTTTGGCAATTGGACTCTATGGCAATTGAACTCCCCTCCCCAAACCCCACCCCAAAAACCTCCTGCTAGTGGTGAAGAGGGACCTGGCAACACTATGTATCTATAACCTGATGTCATTGATTTTCTCTGTCCTATATTACAGAGATAATGGGATGAGTATCAGGCCCACAATTAAACTACTACTACTAGTTCCTGTTAGCAAGTACTATGGCGAGAAAAGTATAACAGAGCTTGAAAGAAACCAGCTATTTTGTACAATCTGGTTCTTGGCTGTAAAAACTTATTTGATAAAATAAAATCCTATAATATGTTTATATGAGAGACAGAGAGAGTGTATGAGTAGTTTCCCATAAACTGTGGTTCATAGGGGTAAGTTGACTATCATCCTTTAGTGCTGCTTAATAGCCAGCACACAAGACATTCTGGTAGCTTCAAT
The DNA here is from genome assembly GCF_029931775.1 of Euleptes europaea. NCBI lineage: Eukaryota > Metazoa > Chordata > Lepidosauria > Squamata > Sphaerodactylidae > Euleptes > Euleptes europaea. The sequence continues at coordinate 81,460,631 of NC_079315.1, read as the reverse complement.
AACAGGTCTCTTGTTTCCAACTGGGAAAGAACTCTCGCATACTAAGACACACACTGGAAGGCTGCCACCAACATAAACACACAGAACAAGACCTAAGTGGGGACCCTCCCATACAGGCCTTGAGAACAGGATTGCCAGGTGCCCCCTCACCAGTAGCAGGAGCTTCGTTGTGGTGGGGCTGGGGAGGGGGTGATCTGCACTCATGCAGCATGCACACCATGATAACATCACTTCTGGGTTTACTCTGTCTGGAAGCGGCGGGGATGCTCTAGCACAGGGGTCACAAAAGCGCAGCTCCCGAGCCGCAAGTGGCTCTTTGGGCCCCTGAGTGCGGCTCTTCCCACGTGCGGAAGCAGCGCCCTAGGCCGGCCGAAGCAGCGGGAGGGTCTCTGAGAGAGGAAGGAGTGGCCCTTCCTCCTTCTCACCCCAGTGCCGTCCCCGCCTCCCACCATTGCAGCGGCAGCCGGAGAACGACAAGAGCCCCTCAGCAGCCACCCCTCCGTCTTTTCTTGCCGCCCGGCTGCGCGCCTTGGTTTGGCAGAGAGGGGGATCCTCCCTCCCTCCTCCCTTCCTTCTCTCCACCATGAGGAGTGAGGTGTGGCTGTCCGGTCCTCGTTTCGGCTGTAGCCGCCTTCCCTCCTCTGTCTCTTTGGGCGACCAGAGCTGGGCGACCTCTCACCCCCCACCTCCTCCTCCTCCTGTTGGCTCCGCCTGGCCCCGGGCAGAGAAGGTGACGATGCTTCTTGGGCCAGGACCGAGCTTGCTTCGCCCTCCCCGCGCCTCAGACTGAGAGTTTGGAGCCGGTCCGGTGCATTGCCTTCCCACCCCCCGCGCAGGCCACGTCTTGCCCGGCCGGGATCTTTCAGGGGAACTTCCAGGGTGGGGGGGGGGGCGGATTTCGCACCTTAATCACCGGCCCACTTGGAAGGGGTAAACTCTCCTCCTCGCCACCTTCCTCTTCCTCGTCCCCCTCAGGAGGCTCCCAAAAGTCCAGCTCCAGCCTGCCTTTCTTCCCCAGTTCCTTCCTTCTCTTTCCTTTCCCAGTTCCTTTCTTTCTGTCCCTCCCCCACTCTTCCTTCCTTCCATCCTTTCTCCCTTTCATCCTTTCTTCCCCAGTTCCTTCCTTCTCTTTCCTTTCCCCTTCCTTCCTCTTTCTTCCTCTCTGTTCCTCCCCCCACTCTTCCTTCCTTCCTTCCTTCCTTCCTTCCTTCCTTCCTTCCTTCCTTCCTTCCTTCCTTCCTTCCTTCCTTCCTTCCTTCCTTCCTTCCTTCCTTCCTTCCCCAGTTCCTTCCTTCCTTCCTTCCTTCCTCTTTCTTTCTCCATCCCTCCCCCCTTTCTTTCTTCCTTCTTTCCTTTCCCAGTTCCTTCTTCTTTCCTTTCTCCATTCCTCCCCCCTCCCTTCCTCTACTAGCGTTTGCTGTTCTTTCCCTTTTCGGTTCTACATATTCATGCAAACAATCTTTTTCAAGCATGAACCTTATCAAGAGTAAATTGAGAAGTCGTCTTATTGATGAGAACCTGGAATCATGCCTAAAATTAAAAACAACAACATACAAACCTGATTTACCCAAACTTTCCAAGGAGATGCAAGGCCATTGTTCACATTAAGTGTTTGTCAGTCATTGTCATGATTTAATTTTATGGATACCTTACTTACAATTTAATTTTTATCAATAAATAAGATCATTTTTAAGTATGATATAAAGTTTTATTCAGTGTACCTATAGTTTAATTAAGACTTAAAACTTTAATTAAAGTTTATTAAGTTAATAAACAGTGTACCTACCTATATAGTTTAAGTTTAAGAAATTTGGCTCTCAAAAGAAATCTCAATGGTTGTACTGTTGATATTTGGCTCTCTTGACTAATGAGTTTGCCGACCACTGCTCTAGCACATTTCTCAAAAAACTCTATGGAAACCATAGAATTTTTGGAGAAGTGTGCTAGAGCATCTCCATTGCTTCCAGGGTAAACTTGGAAGTGATGTTATCATGGCACCCCCCCCCCCGCAATTGGCCTACTTCCATCCACTGGCCAGCTGAGGGGTGGCAGGCAGGCCCATTAATTGGCGGGCAATTACACTCCATTACTGGGCCTCTGGGAACCCTACTTGAGGGGAGAAATGGTTCTTGAGGGCTTACTTTAAGGTATGCACACATATACATTGCAATGTGTGTGTGAATGTGACTATATGTTATAACATGGGTGCAAAAATCATGGGACACCACTGGTACCTTAAAAAACTGAACCTATCAACTGGGTTGATTAAGAAGCAATGATTGATGAAATTAATATAAATAACATTTTTTTAAAAAGAAGAAAAATTAAACTAAAACAATACCTTGGATGTGCCACTTGTACTGAAGGAAAGAAGTGTTCAGACTAACAGCGGAGATTATGACATGTTTCTCCTTGTTGCCTGAGGAAGTGAAATGTTTGTTGATATTGGGAATTCTGACATGAGAGGTACCACTGTTCTCTCTAGCTTTTTGCTTAAGAAATGGTATTTTGTGTCATATGAGAGAACGTATATGTACTTCTAAGCTCTCTTGGAGATTGTATTGAGTTATAGTGCAAGTGTAATTCTTCACAAGTCCATTTATTATGCTCATGGATGTCAGAGAAATATTGTTTACTGTTGGAAGCTGTCCTCAGGCCTGATTAAAAATATGAAGTGAGCCACAGGTAAACAAATTATCCTTGGATGCATTCCACATGGCTCCCATTTAGTTTAAATGTGCTTAGTGTGCAATGTAACCATATTGGTTGTAGTTCCCAAATTGTTATATTGCTGCTGCCTTGATACAACGACAATATATTAGACTGATATCCCTGAGCCAACCCAAAACAGCTCATTTCCTGGTTATTTTCAACTGGGGGACATCTAAATTCAAACGCCTAGACTTAAATAGTACACGCAGACACCGTTTAAATTTTTTTTTTGGTGAGTTCTAGGCTTCTATTGGAAACTCAAGTAACTATAATTTATCATATCTCATTCCTTGTTTTGTTTCTGATCTTTCTGTTTTCCATATAAGTAGAAATATCGGTTTCTAAAGTGGTCATGCGATAATTGAAAGTGTGAATTTTTATTCAACTACCATACAATTTACATACATGCACATGTACATACATATGTGTACGTATATAAGTTTATTATTTAGAAAATTTCTAGGCTATCTTCCCATAAAATGCTCAAGACCACTTGTACAAATTTAAATATATCTTAGACAATGATACAGAATAAGACACTGGGCCATGAACCATTTCCTTCATGATTAGTGGCTGGAATTCCAATTGGTTTTTGGAACTACCCCCTCCTCTTATATTCCATTGCCCAGAATCCAATCAGGAAGAGTTCTACAGTTCTGCCTTCTGATCTCAGGTTAATTCTGTACACCCACATAGGTGTAAAGCTGACATTTTTAAAATCTGGTCGCCCACCTCTAATAAACTCCATTTGATATTCCCTTTGAGTTTTATTTGACAAGGATATTTTTATTTTATGTCAGGTATTTATGGGTAAGATGGTGTAAAGTAGGGAAGTACTTGATCTGAACTTTGTTGCTGTTGTAAAAATGTTTCATTAACCTTTTCAGTTAATGTCAATAGGATTTTACTGCATTCTGCAAATCCCCCTAGTACCAAGTGAAAGTTCTTGAGACTGTTTTATAACAGAATGAATAAAGTAGCTGACTTCTGGCTTGTTACATTCTCTCTTTTAAACAAGCAGCTCCCCCATTCCTTATTACTACCAGTTGCATTTCAATTGAACTGGGACTCAAAAGTCACCTGTGGTTTTGCCTACTCTACTGTTATGTTACCCTAATCAGTTCCCATGTCAGGCCACATGAAAATAATATCTGTCCAGTGGTGGAGAGTGACCATTTAGTCTATTGTATTAACAGCTCCTAGTATGGCATAATAACTCTCAGATAAAAGATAGAAAGGATACAAGCACTTAATCAGCGAGCAACTTTATTACTCTAACCAAGATACAGACTAGAAAATGAGGAGTCAGTATGAAAAGGCAAGGTAGAAACCAATGAAAACCATTCACTTTGCACAGTCTAAACATGTGGCTGTATTACTTTAAACTAGACCCCCAATTAAAGAGATTTCTTCATCCAAATTGTATTCTGTCCACTTGGCTGATCCAGAACAAACCAATCCAAAAAGAGAGGAGAGGGGTTGCTCAAACTGGGATGAAGAGGTGTGGTGGGATAGACAGGAACAGAATGCAGGATAGAAAGGAGAGAGTCCCTAATGATTGTGCAATTAGGAAGGGCTGGCAGGCAGTAAGGAAGGCTAGTCCTGAGCAGAGACCAGAGAAGCTCAGAGTAGATGGATGGGGCAAAGGACGTATAGGGCTAATTTTGGGACAAAAGGTAGAATTGGAAAGAAGAAATTTTATGCCCGGCTTTGAAAGCTGGAGAGAGCGGACTACACGTTTGATTAAATAAATTGTACTCAGCTTGTCTTGATGAGAAGGGGTGCATTAACTTTGTGTTCATGGAAATGGAAGATGGTTCAGGCTGCTCCCTGCCAGAAATGTTCATCAATCAAGAGACCCAGGTTGGAATTAGGGTTGCCAACCTCCAGGTACTAGCTGGAGATCTCCTGCTATTACAATTGATCTCCAGCCAACAGAGATTCCCCTGGAGAAAATGGCCACTTTGGCAATTGGACTCTATGGCATTGAAGTCCCTTCCCTCCCCAAACCCCGCCCTCCTCAGGCTCCACCCCCAAAACCTCCCACCGGTAATGAAGAGGGACCTGGCAACCCTAGTTGGAATCCCCACTGTGCCATGGAAGGTCACTGGGCAACCTTGGGCCAGTCACATCCTCTCAGCCTAATCAACCTCACAGGATTGTTGTGAGGACAAAATGGAGGAGAAGAGAGCAATGTAAGCTGCTTTGAGTCCCCATTGGAGAGACAAGGCAGAGTATCAGTGATGTAAATACATAAAACAACAATATTTCCCCTCACTGAAGGGGTCTTAAGGCCAAACAATTTTTGAGTGTACCTGCATCTGTGGCATCAGAAGGCCAAAGGATCTTTGGATGTCTCTGTTGGGGGTGGCAAGCCACGTAACAGCTCCACGACCAGAATATCAAGAATCAGACAAAAATGAAAAGTAGTGACCTGGCATTGGAGACCAACATTAGCATTGCTGTGTGGAGGGCACAGAGTCTCTTTTGGTCCTTTTGTACATTGTCTTCAGTCCCACCAGATTTATGAAGACCCGTCCATACCTTCAATAGATACAGCTAGAAGGAAGGGCCTGGAGGAAGCATTTATCCTGATAGGCAAGCAATGCTGCCTTAGCTGTCCTGGATGCATAGCTGTGGTCACCAGTGGCTCAATTGTACTCTATGCTATAGGAATCATTAAGCTAATTCCTGAGTCTCAGGAACTGAAGTTTCTGATGTCTGGTGGTTCCTGTCATTCTTTGTGATCATGCTAGGGTTACCAACCTCCAGGTAATAGCTGGAGATCTCCTGCTATTACAACTGATCTCCAGCCGATAGAGATCAGTTCACCTGGAGAAAATGGCCACGTGGACTCTATGGCATTAAAGTCCCTCCCCTTCGCAAACCCCACCCTCCTCAGGCTCCGCCCCAAAAACCTCCCACTGGTGGCACATGAACACATGAACACATGAAGCTGCCTTATACTGAACCAGACCCTTGGTCCATCAAAGTCAGTATCGTCTACTCAGACCAGCAGTGGCTCTCCAGGGTCTCAGGCAGAGGTCCTTCACATCACCTCCTTGCCTGGTCCCTTTAACTGGAAATGCCGGGGATTGAACCTGGGACCTTCTGCGTGCCAAGCAGAGGCTCTACTACTGAGCCACTGCCCCTCAACTGAGTTGTGCTCTCTGTGCTGGATCTACCTGACCCTAAAACCCGGCTTCTACAGTAACTCGGTGGTGCTTCTTTGCCCAAATTCCACCCTCCTGCCTCCACCGACGCTTGAAGCCTGAGCTCCACCGACGCTTGAAGCCCGAGCTCAGAGGCCACCCAGGACCAGAGCGCCTCAGCCAAAGAGGGACCTGGCAACCCTAGATCATGCTTTAGCATTGCCATTGTAAAGCTGACTGGATATTGCAGAGATTCATACAAAAGGTTTCTACGTGTGCTCATGGCCCAGCAGTGAGTGGCAGCAGTGGTTTGTGTGAAGCAAAGGGAAGTCACCTTTAAATGGCAGCTGGCACACTGGCATGTATTCTCTTGTTCCAATGTTACATTTGAGAACTTGTTATTTGTAATGATCTCTTGATTTAGTTACCATTTGTGGTGTTTCACCAAGACAAACACAAGCTGCCTCAAAGGAGAAGTTCAATTGTAAAAAACAACTCTACTGTTGAAATAACTAAATGATTATAGTTCTATATTATAATGATTCCAATATTTTGACCTTTTAGTCATATGTTTCTGATCAATATTGTTAATGTTTACAAGAGTCAGTAAGGAAAGAAGACTAGTCCAATAAATATATTATTGTTGCTATAGGGTATGTTTTAAATGTCTAAATACTAATCAATATCTAGAAATTAGGTATTGACTAAAATAGTTTCATAACAGGTAATTATTGGTTTGGTCTTTTGGAAATTAGGCTTTTTTCACTTTGGGAATAACAAGTAAATAGACTGTCATGAAATTAAAGCAGGTAGTGACCTTTTGGTACAAGTTTCTTCTTTCTAAGAAGTTATTAAGCTTAAATATGATTGCACCACCCTATTATGCTGTAAGCATCAATTTTTAATTATTTTAAGGTCAGTGTTGGAATATATGTGATTAGTACAGTATTTTAGTGCACCATTTATTTGAGTTTCACGGCTGTTTCAGGTTCCCCTTTAGAATAACCTGCCATCCCATGGAATCTGATAGGATTATTCAAATACTTTCAATGGTTTTATTCCACAAAATGGTTGAACAGTACTGGTGCATAATGCAGCATTAAAGTTTACTTAAGTCCCAATGAGCTCTAGTATATTGTTTAAGGGCACTTTCACACATGCTGAATAATGCACTTTCAATCTACTTTCAATGCACTTTGCAGCTGGCTTTCACTGTGTGAAATGGCAAAATCCACTTGCAAACGATCGTAAGTACATTGAAAGTGGATTGAAAGTACCAAATTTGAGTTATAGTTAAGTGTAGAAGAATAGTAAAAGATATAATGCAGTATAACTTGATGAGCCGTAGATGGTCAATAGCTAATAAAAAGGAAACATGTGATTTAAATGAAAAGCTTTATTCAGTTATTTAGTATGGCTTATAAGAAGGAAACACCTGACTTAAATGTAAAGTTTTATTTAGTTATTTAGTATGGCTTCAAACTGTAGAAGGGTTATTTTTATTGTTTTTTATAGTACAGTAGTTTCCATCATACATTAACATAATTATAAGATATAAACAATATTTCGCTATTCTATATAACTAATTAAATATTTGCATTGACTTCCCCTCTCACCTCCTCTATCTTATTGATAACTTTATTGTCACCTTTGCATTTAATTTCTAATTCAATACAGTACTTCATATATAAATCTGACTACAATTCTTAAAATCTAAATCGTTAACCTTAATAGTATTTCTACTTTAATCAATTGAATTAGAACAAAACATAACCTTCAATACTTCCCAATTTAAATTCATTTTGACAATATGTCCATGCCTCCCATTCTCCCACAAATTCTGTATTCTCCTTTTGATTTACTAATGCCATAAGTTTAGCCATTTCTGCTAGTTCCAACATTTATTTATCCAGTCCATCTTATCCGGTATCTCCGAACGTTTCCATTTTGCTGCATAAACCAGTCTTGCAGCTGTAGTGGCATATATCAAGAAAGATCTCTGAGTTAATATTGTTTCCGGTATAATACTTAATAACATCATTTCCGGCGTTTTAGGGATATTCTGTTGCATAATCAGTCTCAATTCATTATAAATCATATCCCAAAAATTCTTAGCTTTTTCACAAAGCCACCATATATGATGAAAGGAGCCAACTTCTTGACATTTCCAACAGGTTGGTGACATTGTTGTATTCATTTTGGCTAACTTTTTTGGTGTCAGATACCATCTATAAATCATTTTATACATATTCTCTCTTAAAGATTGTGATAGTATACATTTCATATCCCATGACCAGAGTCTTTCCCATCTATTCAGAGGGATATTATGACCCAATGTAAACTGTAGAAGGATTACAAGGTACGCAAACTATGTAATATTACTTCTTATTGTTTCTCCCTTTCCCCCCTATTCCCCTTTTAATTTTGTATCCTAAAAATTAATAAAAAAAATTATAAAAAAAGAAAAAAAGAAAAAAGAAAGTGCATTATTCAGTATGTGTGAAAGGGCTAAGTGAAAGACTGAGGCCAATGACTTCAGAAGATGTGGTTAGACAGTAAAATTAGCCTTATGGTACGATTTTAAGGGCTAATATATACTGCTAAAAGTTTAGCTTCCACACAGCGCTGTTCAGAGGCCCTTAAGGACCTCTTGGTGTTGAGGATGTCTCATCTGAATGGATATCTCTATAGATCTCTATGGCAGCCACTCCTCAGTAATTATTTCCATGGTTATGGTGGTGTTTTTATCCTCAGTATTGTGCAATATCCTAGGTAGTTGTTTCAATTTGCTATTTGGCTTTATTAGCCTTGGGTGTGAAAGGTGGTAGGCCCGAGTCAACCAGTCAGTAATATGTGACTTGTTATTACTTTTCCACCAGAAAGCAAACCTGATCAAGCATATCATTTCAGACAAATTTTAATGTGGCCCTGCAAAACATTTGACTTCAAAATACTTGCCTGGCAAAAGTCAAACCATGCATGCTTGAATCTGCAGCAGACTCTTAATAGTTGCTTTAGCTGCATAAAACAAGTAACTTTCTGTTTTGTAGCAAATTGAAGTGACCAGCATGTGCTAAAGGCAATCACTGACGTGGCTTCATGTCAGATGATTCGGATGTATTTAACCTTTCTGTGGGTATGGCTATATTTTGTGGAAGAATAATTTAATTTTTCTGTTCTTTTCAAAATGTGTCCATAGTTGATATTGTAAAATGGGATGAGTCAGACAGATGACCTGACACATTCCTTTCCATCTTGTCCTGGGATCTTTTAACAAGCCAAGAAGGAAGAAAGGTCACATTTTGTTTAATAAAAGATGACTTTTTGATTGCTATTAAGGGAGGCAAGTAAAGAGAAAAAATATAACCTTAACAACTAGTTTGGACACTTGTAAACCCATGTAAAGCAAACGTTTTGCTATACAGTCGCCAGCGGTCCAGTTTTATCAGGCAAGAATGCACTGAAAACCAATAAAACTGTCATGGTTTTCAAGCCAATCTTGACTAAGTAGGTGAAGCCCTCCTGGTGCTTCTGGGCTCATGTGAGCTCAAGTTTTTTATGTGGAACAATTGCTATTCTGTTCCAGTCAGGGCTGTTTGGGGTTCAGCAGCTCTTCTGGTAGCTGCTGACTGACCAGACCTACTGAAGGAGGTGGTGATGCTTATGTTGACCTTAGCAGATGTCAGTCACCCACACTGCAAAGCAAAACACAGGAGGGAATGCCTCTGTTTCTAATCCTTCTGTTCACAGAACCTAGGTTTGGCTGCAGTGAGGTCAGAAACCTCTCTTTTATCCATTATTGGTCTATGCGATAGTTCTCAGATCAGAGCTTTCCGACTGGTTGTCAATGTGCTTGATTGGATTCGGATTGCTGGTTATTGGCTGCTGATCTAATTATTAAAAAATTCCTAAATGTCCTTCCCAAAGCCCATAAAAAGGCTTCTCCAGCTTTCATAGTTGGTCCAGTACTCAAGCCTGCTCCCCCAACTTTGCTGTTGCCTTGCTTCCTGGATGTTTGCCATTTTGGCGAATTAATCCCTCATCTTGGCTTCCCAGCTTCTTAGCTGAATTCAGTTTGGGTTTATCCTTAACCCCAGACCACCTTTTGCTTCCTTCTGCCCTGGATCACAGCTTAATGGACATTTCTCTTTGTGTGTGTAAAGTGCCATCACATCGCAGATGACTTACGGCAACCCAGTAGGGTTTTCAAGGCAAAAGATTAACAGAGGTGATTTGCCTTCCTCTGCATAATGACGCTGGTATTCATTGGTGGTCTCCCATCCAAGTACTAACCATGGCTAACCCTGTTTAGCTTCTGAGATATGACAAGATCAGGCTAACCTGGGCCATCCAGGTCAGGGCACACCTCTCTTTAGGATCAGGCAATGTATGTTTTCCCCCCACCCTTTATTTCCCCTTAGATTCCTTGTTTACTCTAATCAAGCAGCAGCCAAGGATAGCATTGCTAGGATTGTGTTACTATATTGTAATATTGTTTCATATGCTCTCCCTTGCATTTCATATTTCTAGCCTTGTATTTTGCTATGGGAATAAAGATTGTTTCTTTTTGAGATTCTCTCCCTGTGTCACATTTTTCCTTCTTAATTGGAGTACTGTGTCAAATTGGGGCCCAGTTTTATGCCAGACTGTTCGACCCATAAATGATTACCCTGGTGGTCCAGTCAGACCCTACATGACTAGAAGATACTTTGCACATTACAGGCCTGATGTATGTACTGAATTAGGTAACAGCCCTCCCATTTTGGGGAGAAAGGCGAGCCTGTATATATTTTGAACAAGCAAGCAAACATCAGCTTGGTTAGCTCATATTTCTCCATTTTTTGATAGGGTACGTAAGAGTAAATATGAACAGTGCCTGGTTATTTAAGCATGATTTCTTCAGGAGGAATATATGTGACTGAAGTCAAAGTGATCATCTCTATAATCGAATACGATGACTGAGATGAACATTTTGACTTCATTCAGTCACATATATTCCTCCCGAAGAAATGAAAGAAATGGAGCAAAAGATGGTCAGAGACTTTCAAGAATACACAGAACCAGGAGAAGACTTCCCAGCATCTCCACAGAGGACAAATACTTTACTACAGGAAGACAAAGACAGTGTCATTTTACCACTGGGTTCTGATACACTAACATGTAACTTAGGCATTCCTGTAGTAGCATTTGATTAATTGGCAGCAGCCAACATGGTGTGGAGCAGGAGGGGCCCTGATCAGAGATTCTTCTTTACTTTCTTCCAGTGAACCAGATCTCAGATGAACTTTTCTTCAGGCCAAGGGACTTCAGTGTGCACAGAACATCTAGCCCAAGTGATTAATGTGACTTTCTTATCAATAATTGGTTGGGTGTATGTAAACATTTTAAATGGACTGGATCTTGATTATAAATGCAGTTGTGAACACTGAAGGTAAAAGTAAAGCACAGTGTGGGTGCTTCACTTGTTTCTGGCTCTCTTGGAAACTGAGGCAGTGTGATTGAGTAGGAATTAATTGCTGAAATGTACAATGGCATTCTGAACTTTTGCATCAACTTTCATTACATGAGATGATCCATTGTCTTGCCTTCTGCATTCCCGCTACCAAAAACAGGTGCAGCAATCAAACAGAATGGAGTCTTGAACGTGGACACCCAATTTCATTCTGATAGGTCAATTTTTAGCAGAGTTACCACATAACACACACTTAGAAACAAAATGCCCAATAGGCAAATTAAATCAAAGATCTCAATTCAGTTGGAAATACTGCTATAGGTTGCAGTTAGTGAAGTCAATGGGGCAACTTGAGAACAATCTACCATCCCACCCCATGCAAATGTATGGAAATGCATCTGAGGCTGAGATCCGGTTTTTATTTGCTTGGATGTAAATCAATTTTAGTAGAATCTACTTCCAAGTACATATGTTTAGGTTTTAGCTTAAGTACCTTTCACACCAGAAGACCCTTCCAATGGATTCTCATCACTTCCTCCGATCTGTCTTTAATTTGTATTATTTTCTCCCATTCTCACTAGTTTTTCTTCTGGCAGTTTCTTTTTACAGTAATTAGTATTTTTTAGTTCTTCAAGTGATGCTCATTTTCTAATTTTGAAGGTTTCTGAAGGAGGCAAGAATGGCCTTCTAAGCTGTTAGACTGGAATGAAACAGTAAATCAAGTCACTGGTATGACTTATATTTCACATTAAACACAGGGAATCCACCACAAAATCATTACACTAAAAAGCGACAATTTTGATTGATTAAAATGGTTTGGGCTGGATAGTGTTAAATCACTGTGAGTGATGTGACATTACAGTTTTACATATCATATTTCTGTCAAGACAATGAAGGTAAAAGGCATTGTCATCAGACGATAACGGACATTGAGAGGAGCCCTTGCATTAGATTTATGGCTTGGTTTAGATTTAGAAAGAAGTAATTCTTACCTTGTGCCACTTATCAAACGACTGTAAATTCAATGATGATGTAAAATTCTAAGGCAGAGCCACTTAAAGTTTTGACAAAGTGCCAGCTATAAAGTATTTACTGTTCTCAATGGTTCTGCCTTTGCACACTTAAATATTTATCAGAATCATGAACCTTTCTGATAAATGTTCTTGATCTTTGCTGCTGGGTTTTTTCTTTCTTTCAAAAAGCTTGGATGATTATTTTTTTCTGATCAGAAACTGATTCAACATTTCTATAACAATTCTAGCCATTTTTATTACAATATTAATAATTTAGAGAAACACCAGAGTTCTGATGATAGTGTAAATCTTCTTGGACTGGATAGTTGCTTACCTTCCTATTACAGTGCCTAAGAACAGGAGTTGCCCAGCATTGTGGCCATGGGAGATGATTACAACTGATATCTTATTATCTGGTTGTGATTTATGACTCACCAAGTTGATCTCGCTTGCATTTAGACATGCCTACTCCCTATTATTGTATTTAATATTGTTGTGACTAATCACAGCATTATCTAAATCAACAAAATAATGAGGATCTATATATTATGTAAAGCAGGGATCTCAGAGGCAATTTCTGAATACTTTCTCTTTTACTCTCAAGGAGACTTTCTATATAACCTGTAAGAATGTACAGCCATGTTTTAAGATTGCATGAAAATGTAACATGGACCTAGGAAGGTAGCACGATTCCTTTTTTCCTGTGGTTACTCACATGTCTGTTTCTTTGGTGATGTGTTACAAAACTCTGTTTTGTCTGAGCAGAGTGCCCATGTTCAAACCAACTTGACTTGGATGATTATCTGAGGAAGACCTTAACCCTTGGTAATTGATAATTGCAACCACAGTTTAGCAGTCATTTTATGCACAGTCTGATGACAATTATGCAACATGAAACACGAGTATGCATATATTAAAAGAGATCAGAGCAACCTCTCTTTCTGGGCCAGAGAAGGGCTCTAGCACCACCTCCCTTCCATTCTTTTTGTACTACAGATTTCAGTAGAATAGTAAATTGGTTGGGAAGGCAAGACTCGAGAGAACAAAGCAGAATTCTCAAATCTCAAGACAAATGGCAGGCAAGCATTTATTTTATAAACAGTCATTTTATACTATTGTTTGTATATCATTCTCTGTCTCTCTCTCTGTCTCTGTCTCTCTCTCAATAATGTAAAGCATTTGAAACAAATTTCAGTTCCCTACCATGAAGCAATCTGTCTGTGCTACACGCCGTGGTAAAAGAGCCGTTTTGGTGGCAGGTAGAATCATAGAATCATAGAGTTGGAAGGGACCACCAGGGCCATCAAGTCCAATCCCCTGCACAATGCAGGAAACTCACAACTACCTCCCCCCCCCCCACACCCCTGGTGACCAGAAGATGGCCAAGATGCCCTCCCTCTCATCATCTGCCTAAGGTCACAGAATCAGCATTGCTGACAGATGGCCATCTAACCTCTTCTTAAAAACCTCCAGGGAAGGAGAGCTTACCACCTCCCAAGGAAGCCTGTTCCACTGAGGAACTGCTCTAACTGTTAGAAAATTCTTCCTAATGTTTAACCGAAAACTCTTTTGATTTAATTTCAACCCGTTGGTTCTGGTCCGACTTTCTTGAGCAACAGAAAACAACTCAGCACCCTCCTCTATATGACAGCCCTTCAAGTACTTGAAAATGGTTATCACATATCCCCTCTCAGTCTTCTCCCCTCTCAGGTACAACTGAGATGCAGCTTGAGGGTACTTTGGCTGTCCCCATCATTCTCCTAATTAGTCTGCTTTGTATAGTGATGCAGTTAAGAGGGTGAATCATGGTGGGGTGCACCAGAGGGAACTGCATTTCACATGTCAGCCTCTGGGGGTATTTAGAAAGCTGACAGTGCAAGCCTGCACAAATTTACTTTTGGCTCTCCATTGAAATCATTGGGTGTGCATTGGATTAACTCTGCGTATGATTGCACTGTTAGCCTCGGAGCTTCTGTTATTTCTTTATGTTAACTAAAATAAACATAGCAGCATGTAGAGATATTCAGAGGTTAATATCTGAACAGAGGCTGTAAATTGGAGAACTTTTAGTTTTAAAAGGTAACACGAGCAAGGGGTGGATGCTACTGATTTTATTGCTGAGTGAATTCCATCTCCTCTCTCAAGCCTACAAAAGCCAATTAAGTAATTCAGTCACCATTGCATAGGACCCAAACTGGTATCCTTTCAGGAACTCCCGTATTTTGACAACAGGTTAACAAAGATGATACTTAAAGTATCTGAATTAACATTTTTCCTCAGTAGGATTCATGCATCTTCCAATATTACAAATCAAAAAAAGGGATTTTTGCAAATTCTGTAGGTATAAAGGCAGACTTGTTCATTAAGAGATTACAGTCCTACCTCTGGTCAGGACAAAACATTTATAACCTAATGACCTAATACTTAGGAAAGTCAAGAGAGCAATTGTGAGCTTTTCCCTGTGGTATAAGAATCCCTGGAGGACTAATACATGGCTAAATAAAACAGGAGTCCAGTGGCTCCTAAAAGTCCAACAATATTTGTTCCAGCACAAACGTTTGTGAGTTGGAGCTGTCTTCACCAGATACATGAAGTGTTCATCCGTTAGGCTGATGTATTTATAGTCAAAGCTTCAGGCAACAGAAATGGGGAGCGGCAGAATGATCAGGGCCGTCTTAACAGCATTATAGGCCCCCGGGCAAAGCAGTGCACTGAGGCCCCTACCTACACAACCACTTATAGGAATCAAAATGTAAATAGTTGATAAAATTAAAGATATATTTATTGGTGCTTCCATAATGAACAAGCCCTTTCTTACATTATACTTCAGTATCTGTTCTTAATCCAAACCTAAATTAACATTAATATTGTTCATTATCTTTAGTAAAACACATGCTCAATTATGCATGTTCCAATAACAAATATTTATAGTTTAGTATAGTATTTATTTATTCATTGACAGCAAGTCACAACATACATAGATTGATTGCGTGGGGGATGGCCTCGCTGAGCAGACGGATACTCGAATGGATATACTTTCTGATTCTTCTCACCACTGTACTGCTTTTATGGGGATACGTCATTTATGCAACACGACTGGCAGCTCAGTGGCAGCTGAAGGAGGACTACCCCATCCAAGCCCCCAATTTTTGCGAGACGCTAAAGCAGGGAAACTTCTGAAAGCTATGCAGAAGCTCAGGCACTTTAAAAATACTCCTGCTCTCAATGATACCAACATGCTGAAACAGAAGCTGAGTCCAAAGATTTAAGAAACCATGCGGAGACTTCAGAAGTAGAATAGAGGGACCCTGTATAAAGATGTGATAGTCTCACTCTGGTCAACAGAAATCTTCAAATTTAACACCAGCAGACTATGCACATAAAGATTTCAAGTTCCGTATACCTCATTGGGGATTATGCTGGTACAGTTCAGAAAAATCAGAAATCACACATCCTGAAGAATCACTATGAACAACCTCCACCAATTTCATGCATCTGTGTTGGTTGACTAGAACAGATGACCAACTCATTTCATTTTTACAAATGACATACCATTTTGTAATTTTATTATAAAAAAAAAAACAAAAAAACCCAACATACATAGATTAGCATGGGGCCCCTATGCTTGTGGGGCTCCCGGGCAACTGCCCAACACGCCCATGTGTTAAGATGGCCCTGAGAATGATGTGTGTGTGTGTGAGAGAGAGAGAGAGAGAGAGAGAGAGAGAGAGAGAGGCCAGTTTAAAACAATATTCCATCAAATGAGTTAGCAATCCATTGTGTGTGTGTGTGTGTGTGTGTGTGTGTGTGTGTGAGAGAGAGAGAGAGAGAGAGAGAGAGAGAGAGGCCAGTTTAAAACAATATTCCATCAAATGAGTTAGCAATCCATTCTTTTGATTGGTTATTGTTTTAAACTGGTTTTTCTTTGTATCATCTTTTTTTTCTATTCCCCACTTTGAATATCCACCTAATGGATGAAGACTTCATGCATCTGTTGAAGACAACTTCCACTCACAAAAGCTTATGTGGTAACAAATTGTTAGGCTCTAAAGTGGCCTCCTGCTTTATTTTGCTGTTACAGACTAATACGGCTTCCCAATTGGAATTATAATGCATGACTAGCTATCTAAGCAAGAGTGACTCAGGTACAGCTTTTGACCCATCCAGTATGAAGACTACAAGACGGAAAAAAGAGGTCCAGAGTAACGTGAAAATAAAATATATAATAATCATATAATAGCACATCCTAAGGCAACATTTATGTCACAGCATCTGTTTCTTCTAAAATGTAAACCCACAGCATTGGTAAATACCACAAAGTTAATATGACATCTGCACAGAGTTACCACCATTGTACCTCACTTTTGGCAGTGAGAAAGAATCTGGGACATCTGTGGCTCATTTGTGGGCTCAGATGCAAAATATCCTTTACGGCAAACCACAACCACAAAATTACTACCTTATCAAAACACTTCAGCTACCATGAATGAATAATGGGTGAAGTCCTTGGAACGCCACACTGCTTTGTTACAAGATAAATGTGAGGCCAGAAATTGAAAGCAGCCGCCACCTTCTAGTTCCTATCTGAGAGAAATAGAAGAACAGTAAGCAGCACATTCAAGCCCTTTTGTTTGTTTGTTTGTTTGTTACGTTTTGTTTTCATTTGGGGGTTTTCTTTAGTAAAAGCAGATATGAATTCTGACCCATGTTAATATGGCCTTCCAATGTTTGTTTCCTAAGGAAGGCTAATAAGGCAGTCTATTGAATTCTGACTCAAGTCTGGCTTGCCAGAAGGTGGTAAGAGAGAGACCTCAGCCTGGTTTGTTCTGCAGGGTGGGTTGGTGATAAGATGCAACACACAGGAAGTTTGACTATCCGAATATCTGTGTTGACAGAATCTTAATGTTTGAGACGTTCATAGCACGTTAATTGCGCAAAAATTGTTCAGGAATACTTTAATGCCATAAAGGTTATAGAAAACAAGCTGCTTTTTCATGCGGAGTACTGAACGGCACAGTATTAATTAACGAGAGTAGGAGTACGTCAGGCAGTGAAATAGACAAAAAACGTTTGCACAGATTTCTGCCACAGGTAATACCTAGGAAAAGGTCCTTTGGGTTCAACAACCAAAGTCCATGAGCTCAAGTAAGATTGGTTTTATATAATGATTTATTCTGGGACAGAAGTCAGTTATCTTTATGCAGAATGTCTACAATGAGGGACCCTTTCCCTCGGTCTTTCAGTTGCTGATGCAGAGGATTACAGTTTGTTTTATCAAATTTCTCATGCCATCTGGTGCTCGGAGTCCCACGTATTGAAAATGAAATAAATAAGTTCCCATGGCCTGAATGAATTCGGGATGAATAGATAAAGGTGGGTGCAGAGCCGAGGCTCCGTGACCCTCTGGTGCGCCACCCGCCTCTCAGTGGCTTCTCTGACATCAAAGGTTACAGATTGTTCTAAATGAATAGAAGGCCTTTCTGACCCGCCTCCAAAATGCAGAAGAACCTGGTAACAGTCATCCCATATATCAGAAGGAAGAACAATATTAGGCATATTTTTGAAATACTGAGCCGTCAAAATCAATCCCTTGAAAAGTTACAATTTCTTTAGGAAAGATTCCATGTTGGAAGATTTCTTCTGACTTGCTTGTTAATATGCATGGATATGAGTAAGGATTGAAAGGAGGACTTTAAGGGAGCATAGATCATGATGGGTAGCCATGCTAGTCTGTAGCAGTAGAAAAGAGCAAGAGTCCAGTAGCACCTAAAAGATTAACAACATTTTTTCTGGCAGGGTATGAGCTTTCGTGAGTCACAGCTCACTTCTTTAAGAAGCGTTCCCTGAAAAATTCAAGATATATCTAGGATTGTTTTTCGTTTCGTTTTGCTTTTTCTGAGTATTTGTAGCCACTGTATCTTACCTCTCTGCTGCTTTTCCAGCACTGCTTCCTTCTGTGTCACGCCATGATTCCAGCCAATCGGGGATCCGGTAGTGTGGGAGAGAACATTATGGTGCCATGTAACCACGAAGATATGGGTGGTTTAGTGTTACCACTGAGGCAAACACAGCAGTATTCTCCTTTCAGGGGAGGGGGGGAGAAATGTGTCCCTGTGTTACTGAGACAAAATATGCTCCCTCTTGCTGAGCTGTGAGGGTTGACTCAGTGCCCTTTCATTGTAGTACAGGAAGACAGTAAGTGCCATTCCAGTTGCCGTGGCAGTGCCAAGCAATGCTCACTTTCTCACACCTACAGCATGGGGCAAATGTACCTCTTTGCCCATGTTTTCCCAAAAGTGCACCAACAGGAGGAACTGCTTTAGATGGGGATGAAAGGTTTCATGAAAAGCCCCCTTACACTCCAGTTTGACATGAGCCCAGTTATCCCCCCAATTCAAATTCTGGACAAAGTGGTATTTTCAGCAAGGCGCTGCAAACTGTTGGTGAGTGATACTGTTAAATGTTCAGCGTGACAACAGACAGCTTGCATTGTAGAAAACCCACCACTGTTTTAAAATATAAGACAATCTTTTTTGTTGTTTTAAAGAAGGAAGGGAAATGTGAATTCCTACTTTAACGACTCTTGCTCACTAACAAGGTGGTTAGAGGGAAACACATAGATTATCAAGAATACTGAATTAAAAAGATGGTTTACACTGAACAAGCACCTTTTGATCTAGTATCTTCTTCCTTGATGTTAATTTATGGGTGTGCCCTTTTGTGTGAGATATTAAAACCCAGTTTCTCCCCAATTCTAGCAGGCTTAATCAGTCATAAATTTATGAGCACTCCGCTCTTTAAAATTGTGATTTTCACATTGAAGGAAACTGTAAACGCTTAAAATGGATAAAATGAAGAATGTCACAGAATTTCACAAATGCTGGTATGATTCAGTGGTTTCTCCACTGTTGGGATGAAACTGTGTTCATCTTTTTAAAAAAAACCCAATAAAATTAACAAAACTCGATAGAAACATTACTGTTAGAATTGATTCTTGCTTTTGTATTAGCTACATATATACTGAGTAAACATGATATACAATGCATAAATACTATATAATATAAAATAATATTAAGATTTCATAAAGTACCATCAGGAACATTGTGAAAGAAAACAGATGGGAGAAAAATCACACACAAAAAATTAAACATCATAAAATACGCACCATATTTTGTACATCCAGAGATATGTCTTTATTGTAGTAGTTCCAGTTATGACACTAGGTGTCGCTGCAGGACCAAAAGAGAGCAGTTACTTGCAACGCAAAGAAACCCCTTTATTTTCCTGATGTAACCTCAGAGATTGCCTCAGAGAAAAGGAGAGCACAGTAACCTCGAATGTGCATGCAGCAGTCACAGTACTTTCAAAATAAGCTTACTTTAAAATGGAATGCTAGTGGTGGCTTCCATTCTTTTTGTAAACGAAGCTCCAAATGTCAGAGTAAAGTCTACGTCAGTCAAAAAAGTCCTTTTTAATAATAAAAAAACACTTTGCTTTAATATGGGGATAGCCTTCGTTATATCCAAACATAAACTCCAGTGAAAAGAAAATCTTGGTAAAATCATATTGAGAAATTGTATCAAGAAGCTCCTACGTTTGTTATGAGGGTTCTTAAAATATTTCACCCCATATTACAAAAAAGTACACATTAGTGACTCTACATGTTAGAGAGTTTCATGTTTTTCTGCGCACACTGGATCTCTGATGTGTACACACAGCTGAAAGATAGAAAAAGTATCCCAAAGCTGGATCTAGAAGTCTATTTACAAATACTTTCACACATTGTAGGAGATAAGCAGGTACAGTGGGTGCTGTATCTGTAACATATACTCATTCAAAGGTCCTCAGTTTATATTTATTTCCCTATTGGGGCTGAAACTCAATAAGGTTGTTGTAAGGAAATAATTTTTCAGTCTTATGTGTCCTTTAGTGGAATTTGCATCCCAACTAGCACAAATTAACCTCCCTCCAAATTTAAAATACCATGGAATAGATTGCTAATATTAAACCAGAAGGGCTGTGTCTCAGTGGCAGAGCATCTGCTTTGCACGCAGATGGTTCCAGATTCAATCCTCAGCTGCTTCAGTTAAAAGGACCATGTAGTACATGATGTGAAAGACCTCTGCCTGAGACCCTGCAGAGCGGCTGCCAGTCAGAGTAGACAATATTGACCTTGATGGACGAATGGTCTGATTCAGCGTAAGTGAGCTTCATGTGTTCAAGTGTGTGTTCGTCACATACATATTCATAGTCTCTTGGCCTACTGGGAATTTCTTCTGCTCGGATCTCACTGAAATGAATGGCAAGTACACAAGGGCCCAAGTATAAATGTGCTGCTTGAATGTACAGCCATTTTAGCTTTATTCATTTTTTTAAAGAAATCCTTCTAATTTTCATGTTAGTCTTGCATTTTCCACTTAATGCCACCGGCTTATTTAATTTACACTGCTGCTTGGCCATTATCTCTTGCAATGCTACTGTTCCTTATTAACTTTGCTATTTTCCTCCTTTGTCTTCCTGCTTCTCACTCAATTAGGTTGCCAACTCTGGCTTCAGAAATACCTGGAGGTTTGAGGGTGGAGCCTGGTAGGGCGAGCTTGAGGGAGGAAAAAGACATTTGTAGCATGTAATACCAAACAGTCCACCTTCCAACGCAGCCATTTTCTCCTGGAGAAGCAGAATGAATATTTTAAATAAATAACTAATAGATAAATAAGCTGTTTATGTACTCAGGGAATCAGTTGTAATTATGGGGGATATCCATCCCCCATCTGGAGGCTGGCAACCCTACACTCAACGTAGTATTACATAGCTTATTCCTTTAATTCAGTTGTCTTGCTGCCAATTTGCCTCTTCCCACTCTTTCAGTTTCTTTTTGTTTTGTTCTGTTTTCTCTATGGTTCACTTAATTTTCTCTGCGAATCAATCCTTTCCTTATGTTCCCTTCTTTAAATCGACTTCTTTAAATCCTCCATCCTCTCCCTTATGTGCTGTTCCCCCCCCCGTTGCCTTTTCCCCCCACATTTCCATCTCAGATGAACATGGCTGGTGAAATTTCAGACTCATTGCTCTGGCTATTGGTTACTGTTCCCATGTAATATTCAGTGACTCTCAAGTTTTTTGCCATGGTTGAACAACCTCTTCCCTTATGAACATTGTACATTTGTGAATTGAATTCACAAATCGACCCTTTCCCCCAAAGTCTTTACATTGTATTGAAGAGTCTGAATTCCCACCTCTTCCTACAGGATGATTGGAAACAGTTCACTTTAACCCTTTACCTTTAATTATGCATCAACACTTATGTGGCGGCACTTGGATTGGATGAATAATTGGAATGTGTTAAACTCCGTGTAATGAATAAAGATTTCCTTTGCAAGTGAACATTGGAATAGATTGGCCCTGTCTGACTAATTTGCTACTGTATGCATGTTCGTTGTTTTGCATGCTGGATGTATGGTTACATTGTCTCTCTGGCCAATTCGGCTGTATTCTTAGAATATGGTTTGCAGGGAAGTGGCATGGATACAATGGGAAACATCCGGTGGTAAGAACAGATTTCCTATTCATTTGTTTTAGATTTATAGCACCTGCAATTCATGTGGGGCTAGTAGCCACCTTACCAGAATAAAAATGAATACAAACAGGTATCAGTTGGAAAACTGTTCAAGATATATAGGGAGATGAAGCAATACTATTGGAACATCTTATCCAGACACACAGCCAGCCATTCTGTGAAACAATACATGGTGGTTGGTTTGGGTATTACCTTTTAGGTTGCAGTCAGATGTAATATTTTAAGAGCAATGGGAATGAATTGATAATGTCATTGCTGGCTGCGGTAAGATGCATGTATATTGTCCAGTTTCCTATGTAGTCATGAAGCTCACAAGATGACCTTGGACAAATCACTCTCTCTTGTCCTAATCTACATCACAGGGTTGTTGTGAGGTTAAATGGGGCCAGGATCATGTTCACCATTCTGAGCTCCTTGGAGGAAAGGTGGGATAAAAAAAAAAATAAGCTAAATAAATACGTTAACATTTCTTGATTTGCTGCAGGCTTTTCCTGGTCAAATGTGGTCCATTCCTGCAAACGTCAGCACAGTTCAGACTGAAGCAGGACACCCAACAGTAACATCTTATTTTAAAATATTTCTTAACAGAGAGGTAAGACTTTTAAAAACCGAGTAGGGCCACTTAGCCAAGTGCGGCTGACTTTGACCTTTATTGCATTTGTCTGGTTAATCTGGTCTTGAGAGTGGATTGGGGATGTATCAACTATTACGGTGAGTGGGCATTCACGGGGAAAATGTTATTGTTGTAGCACACCACAGAAGAGGCCCTCCCCAACCTCTGTCTCTCTCCATTTTAAATAATGTGCTCCCATTTGGAGCAGGGTATATTGTGACTTTTGTGCTTAAGATGTGACCGTGTCTCAATTCAGTATCACTCCTGATTGTTAAATGCTATTCTAAGTACAAAAAACCCCTGACATCACTTCTGAAAGGCACCTTAGATGGAACCGAATTTAAGAAGTGACATCATGTGTTACCATTGACAAAGTTTCACTATATGTTTTATATTTTATAGACTGAAGGGATTCTTAAGGGTTGCAATGGTACATAAGGGAGATGATAACAACTGTCATTTCGGGCTTTACTGTCTGCATCCCTGGATTGCAAATGTGTCTGTTTAAAGCATTCTGTTTAAGTTAAGGAACATAACAAGAAAAGTTCTAGTATATAACTCTCATGTAAAATTAATGTAGTCCACACATACTAAAAACAGATTAATCCAACAAGAACAGCCATCCCATTGAGATGAATGGGAGTTGTGCCAGAGATTGTTGTGTCCCCCATTCATTTCAGTGGTTTCCAATGCAAGACAGGAATGTACTTTCAAGCAGGAATAAATGTTAAAACCTAACTGGATGATTATGGAGATTTTCCTCAACTGCTGCTCCCAGGTGATGTTTTTTTCCTGGTTTGCAATTAATCACCAGTAGTTAAAGGTAAAATGCCTGAGTTGTGCAAATTTGATCTCCATAACAAACCAGATTTTGGCATGCGTATACATGGTGGTGCTGGGGATGTGGGATGGGACCCAGGTCTGGAGCATGTCATCTACAGTCCAGGTTCTGCTTACCATTTGCCAGTCTCAAAGTGTTTCCACACTCTTTCCCCAGCTATTCAAAAAGGTTGCTCTGAGCTAGGGTTGCCAATGCTGTGTTGGGAAATTCCTTGAGATTTGTGGGTAGAGCGTGGGAAGGGACCTCAGTGGAGTATGACACCAAAGAACCCACCTTCCAGAGCTGCCTTTTCTGCAGGAGAACTGATCTCTGTGGGCTGGAGATGAAGAGTAATTCTGGGAGATCTCCAAGTCCCAAATGGAGATTGGGAGCCTTACCCTGAGTACGTATTGACCATGGTAGCTAACTAGATAAGATCTGTGCCTGGAATCATGGTGTTCCAAGTTCAAATCCTAAAGCTTTACAGTGCCCTTTGTTAGACTGGAGCTGAGCACCAACCAATCGATGGCAGTGGCTATGAACTCAGACATAACCGACTAGTTATTGAGGAAGGGGTCTGATTCCAGGCACCTTTTCCTTTTAGTGTCCAGAAAGTACTGTTGCAATTGATGGCACCGTCTGTAGGGTGAGAAGATCCTTGGGCAGTACACCACTGGTTTAAAATGGCCATGTAAGAAATTGGGAGATGCCTCTGAATGAATGCAGTGCAACTTAATCTGGCAAGAACGCATAGTGAGAGCGAGTGGATTCAACTCCTCGGCTCTTGGGAAACAATATCCGCAAGCATCAGAACATTATTCTGAATAGTACCTCACATCTGAAAGAGAAGGCTGCCATCCTGCAGGACACTTTCTTGGGAATAAGCGCCCTTTAATTCAATGGTGCTTACTTCTGAGTAGACATGCATAACATAGAAGGGTGAGAGCGGGCAGTGTTCTCTCAGATTCTAATTGGCTGGTGACTCCTGTAGCTGAGAAACAGCCTTTGCTGTCTTCCTACCCTCCTTTTCGGTGTATGTGCGTGTCTCATTTTTCTTCTTTTCTCCCCTGCAGCTGGTAATAGTTTATGGAGCATGTTGCTGTGTTAATACCTTGTTAAGGCTGTTTCAGCTGCTGGGTCTTTGAGAGGTCAGTGTCAGGACTATTTTACTCTGAACCCTTGATGTGCAGGGTAAAACTGGGGACAGGTACAACTTCTGCCGTCTTTCACTGCAGGGAGTCTAATGCTCCGGCCGCCCCCCCCTCCCATAATGCAGTGCTTCTGGCAGTATAAGCAATAAAAAATAATATGTTTCTGGTCAAAAGTAATTAGGCCAATGTAAAGAAGCATTTATATTAATGGACTAGACATAACATCACCGGCATTGCTTGATATTTCTCAACTCAGTTTGGTAAGGCTGCAGGTGTTTAAAAGCTGTTGAATGTTATTGTCTGTACAGTTCTGGCAGGTAGCAAAAAAAATAACATAAAAATTGGCCTGCAGCTTGTAAACCACAAGTAAAAATAGAAGCATGAATTCAAAAATATAAAAGTTTAATATTGTTGCACTTTGTGGTATTGAATCACTTGTGTCTGGTAGCTGGCATGTTGGAAAAATCAAGGCTGTGACGTGAGGAGAGAATGTCACCTTCACACTCAGATTTTTTACCACAGAATTATACTTTTCTTCTTCCTAATATAAATTTCATTGAACAACATATCTTACCACGAAATGGAAAACATATTTTAGGGTGATAAATGTATATGAAGCAGGTCTTAAATTTCAGTTGTGGCCAGGAAAAGTGGCTAGAAACATTTCCCCCCCCATCTTTCTTTCTCTGCTTAATTTTAACAGGTAGGCTGAGTGGTCAATTTTTGCACTCAGTTGGTTATGAGGTTAATCGTAGGACAAGAGTGTTTATGTTTCTATAATACCAGCTTAACTTTTTGGCTGCCACCACATCTTTTTAAAGGTCTGCTTCTTTTATGCTACGTAACTTAAGAAAAAATATCAACACTAATTAGACATTAATAAGACATTCATATAATGAAAACCAAATGTTACATTCGTGTCATGTCTAATGTATGCTTGTGTAGCAACCCAACCGTTATTCAACATTAAGGGGTAAAGTCATTGAAATAATTTCTATCAAATGTGTTGTGAAATGAATCAAGATTCCAGTGCCAGAACCATGTATGGCTAGTTGTGAAATGTGAGTTCTTGATTGTTTTTTATAATCTTTTATTTATTTAAGTACCACTGGGGTTATCTCCTTTGATCCTTCAATCATATAAGAATGGTATTTCATTAGCACCTTCTACGTAAATGTTCTGCATTAAATTTTAGGACAGTCAGGGGCAGGGAAATAAAGAGTTTGGTTCTTCTCTATCAACGTGGTATTTTCTTAACCATGTGGAAAGCTCACTGAAGGCCAAACCAGACACTTTCCCCCATGAATCCTATCTGGGTTCCTTGACTTGACTTTCTTACTGGTAGAAGGCAGTATTCAGTTCATGCGTAGCCCCCCAATGGGGCAAATAATGTTCCGTGGGGCTGTTTATTGGGTCAGGAAAATGGCATGTGGGAAAGGCTGAAGCCCCTTCTTCTCCTGTGCCATTGTCCATTGGGACAATTAATTTGGCCCCAGTGGGACTTGGGAAGTTAGTTCCAAGTAGCTTCTACCTGACTGTGCCTGTGTGAGAGTAGGGTTGGGGGAGCCCAGACCCAACTCATGGGAGGGGCTGTGGCTCAGTGGTAGAGCATCTGCTTGGCATACAGAAGGTTCCAGGTTCAATCCCTGGCATCTCCAGTTAAAGGGACTAGGCAAGTAGGTGATGTGACCCTGTCTCAGACCATGGAGAGCCGCTGCTGGTCTTAGACAATACTGACTTTGATGGACCAAGGGTTTGATTCAGTATAAGGCAGCTTCATGAGTTCACCTGTTCATGTAAAGAAGCTTGTTTGGCACTTAGTAATTAGGCAGCATGAACAGACAGACCCAGCAAAGAATTCAAGCGTTATCTGTAGAGACCATGAGCACTCTTGGCCCAAATCTTGCAAGTTTATCTTGTGGAATCGCCTGAAAACAAAGGCTTATCTGCAATGTCATGTAAACTTGCACTGTTTGTAGGGAAAGACAAGTAAAACAGTATAAGGAGGTATATGGGCCATGCCACTACTGGTGTTAATGCCATTTAACATTCTGAAGTGTGACCCCTGCCTGCGGATACTTAAATCTGCAGATATGGGGCACATTCACCCCAAACAGCGTTTTCTTGGTCTGTAGCCACTGTCACCACAGAGAACTGGGCAAGAGATTGGGTTGTGGGGGGAAGGCCTTGCCAGGTAAGCTGGCAAGAGAGTGGGGGTGGGGGAGAGGAGGAGGATGTATGAGCAAATAATGCCCCCTCCAGCACCATTTCAAATCAGAAAAACTGTGCAGGAGGAAGCAACATCCTCTCCCCACCCCGATTCGTGGTGGTCCCAAAATTGGGCCCCCACAACACAGCTTAAAGGTGATCCTGGATGAGAACTCACTGCCTAAAATGGTGATGCATCCCTGGGGCAAACTTAGGGATACCCATCTCATTGAATTTGGCCCTGAGAATTGTGGTTTGTTTCCCTGTCCATTTATTCTTTTGCATAGGGACTGAGCATACAGTATCTATGAATGTGTGTAATCACAATCATGTGGCTTTCAAGATTACAGTCTGCACACTAAATTAAAACAATATTGTGCTCAATATAAATGCTGTGGAGTTGTTAGAGCCAGGCTGTTGCCTCTCATCTCCAGTATACATGTGCAATAAGCATTAAGCAGGTATACAGAAGTGTAAACAAAATCATCAACTGTATGGACTAGTTGGCAGTCCTGAGATTTTGAACTGTTGCTCTGAGAATGAGCAGAGAGGGCCCCGTTG
Source organism: Euleptes europaea (assembly GCF_029931775.1). Lineage (NCBI taxonomy): Eukaryota > Metazoa > Chordata > Lepidosauria > Squamata > Sphaerodactylidae > Euleptes > Euleptes europaea. Next base: position 81,433,372 of record NC_079315.1, on the reverse strand, counting down.
TCTGCCTTGCTGCTTGAGCCCCTATTTTGTACCATTGCTTGACAGGGCAGTGTGGGGGGGAAGTAGGGTTGCCAGGTCCCTCTTCGCCTCCAGCAGGAGATTTTGGGGATGGAGCCTAAGGAGGGCGGGGTTTGGGGAGGGGAGGGACTTCAATGCCATAGAGTTCAATTGCCAAAGCGGTCATTTTTCTCCAGGTGAGCTGATCTCTATTGGCTGGAGATCAGTTGTATTAGCAGGAGATCTGCCCCATCTCGAGGTAGTTAACCCAAGTTTTCTGTAGTAGCATTAACATGGTCAGCTGCATGTCCTGTTGTTTCTTGCTGCAATTACAACAGTTGCTTTTTAGCAACTTTGCAGTCATTTAAAAAGTAAAGGGTTGTCAGGCCCCTCTTCACCACCAATGGGAGGTTTTGGGGTGGAGCCTAAGGAGGATGGGGTTTGGGGAGGGACTTCAATGCTGTAGAGTCCAATTGCCAAAGAGGCCATTTTCTCCAGGGGAACTGATCTCTATCGGCTGGAGATCAATTGTAATAGCAGGAGATCTCCAGCTAGTACCTGGAGGTTGGCAACCCTAAAAAAGTATGATCAGAGAAATAGTGCTTTGGGTTTGAGCCAGTTTCCTACAATGATTTGAAGGTACTCTGGAGTGAGCTAGGCCTGAATCAAGCTCAAAATAGATGTGTTTGTTTTCTTTAAACATTTTTCATTTTTTGCTAGATACTGTAGTGGGGTTTCTTTGTAAATGGTTTGTCATGTAAACACAAAAGGAGCTGTTGTTGTGTTGTACCCACAATGCAACAGTCTTTTCATTGACTCACTCATGTTATTTTTGTGTGTACCATTTCATCTTATTTTTACCACTTTATTTTTTGCCAGTTGTGGTAGACAGGGTATTTGGGCCCTTTACAGTAGGCTTAAGAGCTTCTCTCTCCATCTGTTTTCTTGAAACTGCACATTCTGAACAAGAATTGCCATCTGGGTATCAGTGTGATCTTGTGATAAAAGTAGAGTTATTTTTATAAACAAAACAAAAATTGGGTATTTCTTGTGAATATAAACCATGGCATTTTTTCTTTCAATTGTAACCTCTACAATGAACCTATATGACAAGACAAAGGATATACAAGTGGGAACTCGCAAGGACTTGCGGGAGGCATCTCATCTGTCCTCCTTCACTATTTCCTCTTTCCCTTTCCTGAAAACCCTCCTAGTCTCTCCTCTGTTCCCTGCTTCCTTCTTGGGTTGCCAACCTCCAGATCGGGCCTGGAGATCTCCTGGAATCACAACAGGTCTCCCAACTACAGAGATCAGTTCCCACTTAGAGTTGCCAGCTCCAGGTTGGGAAATTTCTGGAGTGGAGCCTTGGGTGGCAAGGTTTGGGGAGAAAAGCAACCTCTCAGGGTATAATGTCATTAGTATAATGTCCACCCATAATGTCAAGGTATAATGTCCACCCTCCAAAACCACCATTTTCTCCAAGGCAACAGATCTGTGTCATCTGGAGTTGTAATTCTGGGAGATCTCCAGGTCCCACCTTGGAGTTGGCAACCCAAGGCCTGGAAGCAATCTTTGGGTGACTCGATACCATCTGACTTGTATCCAGCTGAGGCCTCTCCTTCCCCAAACCCAGCCCTCCTCAGACTCCACTCCCAAATCTCCAGGAATTTCCCAACCTGGAGCTTGCAACCCTAGCCAGGCCTAGCTCCAATGAGTCCTCCCTCAAAGGCCAAAATAGGTCTGGAAAAAACCCTCCCCCCTCCCCCTAGCCTTTTATTGACGGAAGCAAACCTAGAATACTGTAGTTGCCTAGCAGGGAATCCATTACTTAAAGCTACAGGAACACCTTTTATTATTATGGGGTTGTGTGTATATGTGAAGTTGGGATTTCTTGTCTCAATATGCATCACTTTACATTTGCTCGCATTGAATCTCGCATTGAATTTTAATGCCCACTCCCCCAGTTTGAAAAGATTCTTTTGGAGATCTTGGCAATCCATTTTTGTCTTAACCACCCTAAATAATTTGGTGTCATGTGCAAACTCGGCCACCTCACTACTCAACCCTAACTCCAGGTCATTTATGAATGTAGAAAAGCACCAGTCCCAATACAGATCCCTTAGGGACCCTGCTGATCACATCCCTCCACTTTGAGAACTGATAATTTATTCCTACTCTCTGCTTCCCATTTTTTAGCCAGTTTCCAATCCATAAGAGGACTTCTCCTATCCTGTGATTCTGAAGTTTGCTCTGGAGTCTAAAGTGAGGGACTTTGTCTAAAGCCTTCTGGAAATCCAAATTATGTCTTCAGGCTCATTCCTGTCCACATGTGTATTGACACTTTCAAAGAACTCCAAATGGTTAGTGAGACAGGACTTACCTTTGCAGAGGCTTGCCCTTCTATATGCTTACTATTTTATCTTTAATGATGTTTTCATCAATTTACCTGAAACAGACGTTAAGCTAACTGGCCTGTAATTTCCTATATCCCCCCTGAATTCTTTTTTAAAAATGGGAGTTACATTGGCCACTCTCCAGTCCTCCGATATAGAGGCTGATCTTAGGAACATGTTGCATATCTTAGAAGAGTAGCAATTTCATGTTTCTAGGATGGATGCCATCTGGCCCTAGTAATTTGTTAGTTTGCAATTTGTCTATAAGTTCTAGAACTTCCTCCCTTGACACCACTACTTGCCTAAGCTCCACATCTTCCCCTCCTGAAAACATCCATTCAGGAACATGTATTTGACTAGATGAGAAGAATTCATTTAGCTTCTCAGCAATTGGCTTATCCTCTTTTAAAAGGTAAAGGTAAAGGTCCCCTGTGCAAGCACCGGGTTATTCCTGACCCATGGGGAGACGTCACATCCCGACGTTTTCTAGGCAGACTTTGTTTGCGGGGTGGTTTGCCAGTGCCTTCCCCAGTCATCTTCCCTTTACCCCCAGCAAGCTGGGTACTCATTTGACCGACCTCGGAAGGATGGAAGGCTGAGTCGACCTTGAGCCGGCTACCTGAAACCGACTTCCGTCGGGATCGAACTCAGGTCGTGAGCAGAGCTTTTGACTGCAGTACTGCAGCTTAACACTCTGCGCCACGGGGCTCCTATATCCTCTTTTAGTACTCCTTTAATTCCATTGTTATCTAATGGTCAAACTGCTTCCCTAGTCAGTTTCCTGCTCCTAATGTATTGAAAGAATTCTTTATTGTTGGTCTTTATTCTTTCAGTGATATGTTCCTCAAAATCCTTTCTTTGCATCCCAAATTGTCTGTTTGCATTTCCTTTGGCCCACTTTTCACGGAAGATTTTGATGCTCTCTTGCCACGGACCCTCAAAAAACCCCAATTTAACTTTTTTTTCATGGCCACGATTTATCCCTGTCAATCTTGATGTAGTTTTGGTTTTTCATGGGAACAAAGCACGCTGTATTTGACAACGGTTTGGTCTGTCCTTTTGCAGGAGGCCTCCCCTTCCAACAAGCTCATTGTTTATGCCCGCCCCCAACTCCGCCCCAACTCCGCCCAGCAGATTACCTCCTGCGGTTCACCTCTGTGGGCACAGCCCCAGCGCAAAAAACAAGCACCAGTCCCTCTGGTCTCCTGCGTTTTTCTTCCACCCTCACTCTGTTCTGCTTTTGGAACAGTCAGATTCCAAATTGGGGGGGGGGGGCAAGGCAGCGCTTTCCTCAAAGCTTCCCTCTATTTTCTATACGTGTGGAACCCATTGCCTTTTAATGACAGACAGGATTTGGGGGGGGGGCAGGAATTGCATCCATGTGCCCAGAGAAGTGTTTAGCTGAAAGTGGGAATGGAGCAGCTCCAACCTGTGCTGATTCAAGAGGAGTGCCTTGGATTTGCCGCTCTCTAGATGCACATTTCCCCATCCGAATTCTCAAAACTCTGCTTGGGGGCTGATTATTGAGTTTTGAGAATTTGGAAAAAGGTGCATCTATAGAGCGGCAAATCCTAGGAAAAACCTCCTGTGCATAAATGGCCACAGTAAACCTCTTAGACTTTGTACTACCTTTCCTGACCTGTGGTATAGATTCGAACTGAGCTTCTAGTATTGAGGTTTTGAGTAACCCCCAGGCCTTTTCAAGAGATTTGACCAACTTTCTCATCTTAGAGAGGTTTCCTCTTTTGAAGTCAAATATAACGGAGTTCCCTGGCACTTTCCCACATACATGTAAATTCAATCTGACGCCACTGTGATCACTGCTTCCAATCCAATCAGTTCAACCACCTCCACATCTCACACTAGGTCCTGGGCAGCACCACTGAAGATGAAGTACAGGGTTGCTTCCCCTCTTACTGTTCTGGGGCACAGTAATTTAGGGTAACTAGAAATGTTACTTCTTTGGTGTGACTGAAACATGCATTTATCCACTCAATATGAGGGTAGTTAAAGTCACCCATTATTACAACTCCCTCTCCTTTGGATGGCTTCCTGATTTCATTTTCCATCTCAAGAACACCCTGAGCATTTTGCTCAGGAGTAGCATGTCCCTAGTACTAAATTACTTTTCGGGTGTCAGGCATAGGCCTGGTATGCTGTGGTTACACCAGGTGCCGACCAAGGCTGGCTCCCAGATTGTTTTGACTTTCTCCAGTGGGAACTTCCAGAGCTCCTGACAACTCTAGGGAGGGGGGTTGCCATGGTACCCAGACTTATCTCCCATTTGCCCATCTATTTATGCCTTGTATTGTTCTTACTATCTTTACTAGTATCCTTTTGCTCCTGGCTTCTGCTACCTGTAGATTTTCTAATAAATCAGCTTTCTTTGGACTGCCTGTCTGCTGAAGTCTGTTTATGGGATTATCACGGGACTAGAGCTCACATGGGGCCCAGTATTGTCACCCACAGGGATTCTGTGGTGGAGTCAGCCCTTTTTAACGTTTCTAGTTTGGTCATTTATGCATGGGAGTTTTACTTGAGGTTTGTTGCTTGCTGGACCCACACTTTCCTGCTGGGAATCTATGCACTAGCAGTCTCCAAATTCAAATAAAGTCCCACCACTTTAAATGCTGCTTTGTAATTGGCTTACTTGTAGCGCTTATTGTGAGAGAAAATCCCCCCAAACCCAATAAAAACTGCATAAAAAAACATTTTAAAAACAACAACAAAAACGAAGCAATCTGAAAGGAAGGAGAGGGGGAGAAATCCAAGCCTCGGTTTTAAAAAGCCTTTCTTCTGCTCAGAAAGAGTGGAAGCAGAAAGCAGAAAGTATTTGAATCCCCACCTCTGGACATGCTGCTTTGTAATTGGCTGTGAGCTAAACCAAGCTTGTGTGTCCTGCTCTTTGCCTTCTGCATGGGGATTTCACCCGGGCTTTTCTCAGGGAAGATGGAAGAATCTGGATAACAGAGGAATGGGAAGACCCAGACATTGCAAGGACTGGCACCGAGGTCATACCTAATGGACAGAAAACGCATGCATAACTCCAAGGAACAACTGAGAAAGACTGGGCTCGAACGTGAGTGAAAGTACCCATGCATAAATCACCTTTGTTAGTAGGCTTGTCAACCTCCAGGTACTAGCTGGAGATCTCCTGCTATTACAACTGATCTCCAGCCGATAGAGATCATTTCACTTGGAGAAAATGGCCGCTTTGGCAATTGGACTCTATGGTATTGAAGTCCCTCCCCTCCCCAAACACGGCCCTCCTCAGGCTCCACCCCCAAAACCTCCCAACAGTGGCAAAGAGGGACCTGGCAATCCTATTTGTTCGACACTATACTCTCCTTGACGTACATAGCAACACCACCTCCAATATGCCCTTCCTTGTCATTCCTATAGAGTTTGTATCCATGGATGACCGTATCGCACTGGTTTTCTCCCTTCTACCAGTTTTTTATAATGCTCACTATAGCTATGTTTTTCCTTAAAACCAAGCACTCCAACTCCCACATTTTGGGTTGGAGGCTTCTGGCATTTGCATAGAAACAACTCCACATTGTGTTTCTTTCTAGACATCTTTTGCATGTGCTTTTTCCACTCTGGTCCTTTGGCCTCTTTGACTCGCAATGCTGCTTTACTTTGTCCTCACTTTTCTTATCTACCCAATCTCCATATGTGCAATCAGGAGTATTTTCCCCTTTGTCCCTTTGGGATAAATCTGCCTGAACTGAATGCTTCTCAGCTCCTGTCTGCTTTTCCCTTGGATTCAATTTAAAAGCTGCTCTGCCACCATTTTTATGTTATGCACCAGTAGTCTAGTTCCATTCTGGTTCAAGTGGAGCCCATCCTTTTTGTATAGGTCCAGCTTGTCCCAAAAGGTTTCCCAGTGACCCAGTGTGTATGTGTGTTAGGTGCCAACAAGTCGCTTCTAACCTATGGCAACCTTATGAATTAATGACCTCCAAAACTTTCTATTGTTAACAGCCTTGCTCGGGTCTTACAGACTGAGGGCCATGGCTTCCTTTATAGAGTCAATCCATCTCATGTTGGGTCTTACTCTTTTCCAGCTGTCTTCAACTTTTCCTAGCATTATTGTCTTTTCCAGTGACTCTTGTCTTCTCATCATATGACCAAAGTACAATGACTTCAGTTTAGTCATTTTAGCTTCTAGGGACAGTTCAGGCTTGATTTTATCTAGAACCCACTGATTTGTCTTTTTGGCAGTCCACGGTATCAGTAAAACTCTCCTTCAACACCACATTTCAGAGGAATCAACTTTCTTCTCAGCTTTCTTCATTGTCCAACTTTCACACCCATACACAGTAATGGGGAATATTATGGCATGAATTAACTTGATGTTGGTTGCCAGTGACACATCCTTATTCTTAAGAATCTTTTCTAGCTCCTTCATGGCTCTCCTTTTCAGTCTCAATCTCTTTCTGATTTCTTGGTTTCATTCCAACTTTTGGTTGATGATGGAGCCAAGAAACAGAAGATCTTGAACAATTTCAATTTCCTCATTGTCAACCTTAAGTTGTGCAATTCCCCTGTAGGCATTACTTTTGTCTTCTTGATGTTCAGCTGTAATCCTGCTTTGGCACTTCATGCTTTAACTTTCATCAGTAGTCGTTTCAAGTCTTTGCTATTTTCTGCCAGTAATGTGGTGTCATCGGCATATTTCAGATTGTTAATGCTCCTTCCACCAATTTTCACTCTGCCTTCATCAAAATCTAATCCAGCTTTCCTTATGGTATGTTCTGCAAAAAGATTGAACAGATAGGGAGATAAAATACATCCTTTTCTGACACCTTTGCCAATTGGAAAATATTCTGTTTCTCCATATTCTGTCCTAACAGTAGCCTCTTGCCCAAAGTATAGGTTGTGCATCAGAACAACAGCCCCAGACTGTCCCAGTGTACAGTCATATAAAATGATCATATAAACAATATGTATCCTGCTGATCAGGTAAAGCACTTCAGTGCACCATCTGAAAAATAAATACAAACAAATTTACCAAATTTACAAATATTTTAAACATTTAAAAACAGAGTGGTGTAGTGGTTAAGAGCAGCGCACTTTAATCTAGAGAACGGGGTTCAATTTCCCACTCCTGCACAGGATGCCTGCTGGGAAGGGTTGCCGGGTTCCCCCTTTCCTCCGGCAGGAGGTTTTTGAAGCAAAGCTTGGGCAGGGATCATGTGTGCACAGCAGTGCACAACGTGATTACGTCACTTCCAGTGTGAGTGGTAAAGCATCCCATCGTGATGCGGCACTTCCAGGTGTAAACCAGAAGTGATGTAATTGCATCACTCGCGGCTGCGCTATCCCCCTTCCTGAGCTGGATGATGGATTGGCGGGCAACCATTTTGCAGCCTGGCAACCCTACTGCTGGGTGAGCTTGGGCCAGTCACAGTTCTCTCAGAACTCTCAGCCTACCCAAAGGGAGGCAATAGCTAACCACTTCCAAATGTTTCTTGCCATGAAAACCCTACAAGGTTGCCCTAAACCATAAACACACATTTGATGGCAAACACACATACTTAAATTAAAATCCGATAAATAATATGCTGACTGTAGAACTGGTATCTTCTGTATAAATCAGAATCTTCAGAATGACTCCACACATTTTATACTAATTTCCCTGAAATCTAAGCATGTATTGATAGAGTAAACAACACCATGTTTTTAATTTTTAAAATTGAATGGCTTCTGATTGCAATTATGCCTTATCAGCAAGCCAAGATATATTTGAGCACAGTTCTGCTACTATCAATCCATGCCTGTAATACTGGGCTACTAAAATTAACAGGGTCATTATAAGGATTACTGAGATTAATGTAAGTGAACTAGTTGAGCACTTAGGAAAAAGGTAGTATATAGCTACTAAATAAATACATTTTAGGTATGGTACTTTTTACCAGCAACTGGCATTTCTTTGTGCAAAGGGGGGGTTATAACAGCTGTATGAGTGAGACATTTTAAAGTTCACAACCAAGGTTTATGTAGTAGAACCTACTGTGATCCCTGGATAAATAGGGTTGCCAACCTCCAGGTAGTAGCAGGAGATTTCCTGCTATTATAACTAATCTCCAGCCGATAGAGATCAGTTCACCTGGATAACATGGCTGCCTTTGGCAACTGAATTCTAAGGCATTGAAGTCCCTCCCTACCTCAAACCCCACCCTCCTCAGGCTCCACCCCAAAAACCTCCTGTCGGTTTTGAAGAGGGACCTGGCAACCCTACTGAATGAGTGTGTGCTACTGGTGTAGGGATCTTTGTCTCACATGTGCACTGATGCTATAAGTAAAGTTCAGATGTAGGTTCACTATTTATATTTTAATTTTGCATTTTAATGCCAAGGCAGAAAAAGTTGTCACATAGTTTTGTTTGCTTGCAGAGTTTCTATGATTGCTACAACAAAGCCAAAGTGGAAAAATATATATATTGAGAGGCTTTTTTCCTGTTTAGTATTCTGAGCAATTTTTGACCATGATAGCTCTGTCAGAGGAGTTTTATCTGGTGCCTTTTTTCAAATGTGTGGCCCCTTGTGGGGCTGCCCCTAGAGGACTGCTTGTTTGCTCATTCAACCAAAGCTGTGGCAGAGATACAGTTTCAGGCTAGGTCAGTAGTCTCTTCAGATTTGTGAGCTGGTCATTTGGAGTTCATTGCACACTCAGAAACCTCAGTGTTCAGTCTTGGTGTTCTGCAGAAGCTCCCCAAAGACTCGCTTCTCCTTGTCTAGTTTACACCTAAAATATTAAAATGTGTAACTATTTCTTGCCTTCAAAAAAACCCCAGTCTTGCTTGTATAATTCCCACTTCCAACTTTTGTACTTGTGTGATCCTCCTCACTTCCCTGAGCACTGGAAATTCCAAGGCAGCAGAACAAGAGGCAATGCCAGAATATTAGAGAGTGATGCCATTTTTTTTTTTTGGTAATGTTGGCTTCTATAGGTGGATTAGGTGGGAAGCAAGTAGGCACACAAGCAGGCAGCGCATGGGCCCCTTGAATGTGACCCTTGGCCACTTTCTCCAAAGTTGAGACACAGGCAAAGGGCTCTTTTACTCTCTCCCCGAATATGAACAGCTTTCAGTCCTTCCCTCCATACTATGAGCAGCAATAGAGGATCAGTCAGAGTTCTCCCTGTACGCACACCGGCTGCTCACTCCTTTATGTGAGCCAAGATATAGGCAGATGGGAGGGAGCAGCTGAGCTACATGAGAAAGGGAGAGCATTGCCAAAGTTTCTGTTGCTGTTCACACTGGGGAGGAAGGGGTTAAGGAGCCCTTTGCTGGCATTCAGTGAACAGAGCCAATGCTATTGGCCCTTTGATGAGTTCAAAATATGGCCTCTTTTAAAGTGTGTCCTAAAGCAGCATCTGACCAGCAACTCAAGGCTCAATATATGGCCTCAAGCTTCACACCGCAGAGCAGCCGACAACCTGCAGAAACTGTTCCTTTCAGCTGACACCCTATGAGTAGATGGGGCTACAGGCACCCTTCCCAATGGGCCTTTGTTTAAAACTAAAGAGGGGCCATCAGTGGTAACTTCTACAAGAACCTAGAAAGAGAGTGCTACTTCTTCACATAGCATTACATCACAATGCAATATTTCCCCCCCTAAGGATGCTTGTCATAAGTAGGTCTCTCTTTTCCTTGAAGAGTGTTGTTTTGTCAGCTCTGGAAATATCAGTTAAGACCTTTTCAGTCCAACAGGCAGGGGTTTACTATTCTTTCTGGCTTGAAACAGCTTTTCTAGCAATCGTATCTCCTTACCTAACCATGTCCAACCACTCTACCTAAAACACTCATATGGTGCTTCAGAGGATCTTATGCCTGGGTCATATGAGGCTCCTGAAGATCAGCTGACTACTAGTCTGAGTCACATCACACTCCTGTTGGTCTGCTGACCACATGACTGCACCACAACTTAGGGTGCTGGGGTGGCCCTACATAGCCCTAGAAACCTCTGATCTCTCAGAATTTAGAAACAAGTTTTCTCATTATCTCTTCTCAGTCTCTAAGATTAGTGGGATCTTTGCCAGTTATGTCATTTGTGTGCTGTTGAATACAAGGGCATGTTGGTGTGTCCTGGGAGGAGGAAAAAAATGTGTGTCCTCGGTTATGGGACTCTCTTCCTTTTAAAGATTTGGCAAAGTATGGAAATTTCTTTAGCAAACTTCTCTCAGTGGGGTTATCATTTTAGTGTGATTTTACAGCAAAGTATTGGCATGTGCCCTCTGCCCTTGGTATGCAGGAATGGTGATGTTTAAATTCCAAATACACAGAGATAAATATAACTTGGTGGCCTTTAACTTAAGCACAGTACATTGTATGCTACCTAGATATATGCTAATTTACTGTGCTGCAACTCTCATGGAAGAAATAGAAATGGCACATGTATTGACTAGTACCAGCTGTTCCCTGCCAATTCTACTTTCCTACAGATAGCAAGCTGTGCATTTGGCAGTAGCGAATCTCAAACAGTTAACATGTGCCCCAGGGAGGGCAACTGCTTACCCTAAGCCCATCAAAAAGCGCAGTTATGCTCTGCAAGATTCATGTTATGCTCATCACATCTGTTTCATATTTTTTTTTTAGTATTCGTGACTGATGGAAGAGTTGAGATGCAAAGTCACAGTTTTTAATATAAAACAAAAGCAAGCATGAAACACAGACAGAATATACATCTCAATGAATAATTTCATAATGAGACTTCTAGCCCAGGAAACATGAAATATATTCAGTTATTTATAGATATGAACGACAAAACAGAATACGTTCATGTGTCAAGCCACAATAACATTACTGTTTCTTGTTAAAGCACTGTAATGGCAGTTGCTTGACACACCACAAAAGGACATGATCCTCCAAATTGCTGAGCATCTTCAAATCTAGCTTTAGTTGGAGCTGCTTTTGCAGGATTCAGCCTAATAGAATGATCTATGGACCATTAGACCTGGAAATAGCTAATTCCTACCAATTATTAGGGTTGCCAGCTCCAAGTTGGGAAATACCTGGAGATTTTGGGGGTGGAGTCTGAGGAGGGTAGGGTTTGGAGAGGGGAGGGACTTCAATGTCATAGAGTTCGATTGTCCAAGTGGCCACTTTCTCCAGGTGAACTGATCTCTATGGGCTGGAGATCAGTCGTGATAGCCGGAGATTGCCAGCTACCACCTGTAGGTTGGCAACCCTACCAATTATTCACCTTGGAGCTTAGTCTTATATAGTTATGTTAACTGTTGTGTTGGAAAAGATGGTCTATATCATTTTGTAATCTTACCAGTTTCCTTATGAAAGTGCTTTAGAGGGTGCAAGACACATTCAAACGAATGGAGACGGTGCTCTTGCCAGACCCCATGGTTCGGACTCTTAGGGCCTTGATCTTCAGTAAACTGCACATGAGTTAAAACTGAGCCTTTCCATCTTGTTAAGCTTCTTCCTCTCTCCTCCCTTCCCACTGATGTTACCTTTTCTCTACTCCTCTCTGTGCTGGTGGTGGTGGTGGAAAATGCAATCAAGTCACAGGTGATTTAGGGCAACCCCACAGGGTTTTCAAGGCAAGAGATGTTCAGAGGTGGTTTGCCTGTCTCTGCATGGGCTGAAAGAGTTCTGAGAAAACTGTGACAGGCCCATGGTCACCCAGCAGGATGTGGAGGAGTGGGGAATCAAACCTGGTTCTCCAGATAAGAGCCCACTGTTCTTAACCACTATACCACGCTGGCACTCCTTTCTGTGCCAGTCAGTGCCAAAACCCCAGCTATCATTTTCCTTATGATACTTATGCATGTCTGTGATGTACCAGGCTAGAGCATCAGGAGCCACTCTCACTCAACAGAAGTACAGGAGATGGTGGGTGTGAGCTATCAGGATAGTAGTTAGGGCTAGGTCAACCTACAATGCAGTATGGTAACCAGTCAGCTTTTCTGCTGGTGAGAAATGCAAGAGGGGTTCCCTTGACCAACAAGAAAGGCTATGCTGGGGATCATGGGACCACCAAGAAAGCCATGTGGGATGGGGGCTGTGGTAAAGAGGGCAACTGGGTGAGAATGAGTGAACAAGCTGGCTGGATCCAACCCCATTGACTTGTCTTTTGATGAGAAGACAATGGACTTCTTAAAGGCATGTGAACAACTTACCCCCTGTAAATCTGAAAGGAATATACCAGCAGTTCCTTTGTAACTGATTTGGAGTGACAAGGGCATAGCATAGCCCTCCAGTTGCTGACTTTGAGCACTCATGATTCTGTGCCTTGAGCAAGGAGGGATCGATTAATCCTGTTACCATCTACTGACATTTTAAATCTGGGAAGGAACGGTACAGAATAAAAGTTTGAAAGACTGCTATTCTATTATTAATGCACATTTTAATTTGTTTCTTCATTTTTTTAAAAAAGTGCTGTCTGAGATTAAAACAAGGGGCTGCCCAGTGATAGTATTGCTGGTTGTCTCCCCCCCCCACAGTGAGAAACCAATGAAACAGTATTGTGCTATGGTTCAACAATGTATTTGTTAATTACAGTGATCATATAGTCTTTCAAATGCTAATAGTCTGATTGCAATTTCACTTTGTTTGGTACTGATAGAACTTATGATTAAAGAATGGTATAGCTTTATAGTGATTTTACTGCCATCTGTGTGCACCAGGCAATAACTATGTACAGATGGTTGTGATTCAGAGACAGGTTGCCACATGCAAAAAAAGTATGTTTCAGTTATTTCAGTAAGATTTATTGCTGCAGTCACAGTTAAATGCTTGAACCTTAATGATAATTGCTACTAATCCTTCAAGAAAAATGATTAGAGTTTAATAAACCGCAAGGAGCAGCTTTTGTCATAAACTTCAGAAACATATCGCAAAGGTATATTTTATTTTTCCGTCCCATGTCTAATCATTTATTTCAGCATATGTGAAGCTGCGGTGCTTAAATGTTGGGATGGCTGTGTAATACTACTGACGGTCTTTTAAATTCTCGTTATCTTTTTCAAAAGAAAAAAAAACTTGGGGGGAATTATGTAATTTTTATCCAGATCCTTTAAAAATCTGGTAAATTTTGGAACAGAGGAGAAAAGCATGGAGACAAAGGTGGGGTACGCCAAATAAGCTTGGTGTCTGGTGGGGGCAAGCCACCATGTGGTCCTCAGATGTCTTGTCCTGCTACAATGTTTAGTATTAAAGGAGAGGTCAGAGAGTGTTCTGATTTATGGTCTATGAGACCGAGCCACAGTAAGGCTATCTTTCTAGCTGTCATCTTTTGTGCACTCTTTTTGTCTCCTCCTGCTCTTTTTTTGGGGGGGGGGTTGTATACTTTTTCCGTGAAGAATTCTTCGCTTTCAAATGGGATACGTTTTAGACAGGGCAGATAGTGCTGTTTGTTTGCATTCATCTTAAGCTGCGTTTCCCCAAATAGCTGTACAGATTATGAGTACAGCTAACGTAGTGTTAAATGGACTGGACAGTGGTCACTAGCTGGCTTAATTTTCATTCAGAATTAAGCAGCTAGTGACCGCTGACCAGTTTTTTAAAAAGCCATTTCACACTACAATAGCTGTTCTCATAATGTGTAAAGCTATTTGGAAAAGAGCAGCTTACATGGCAATTTCTGGTTGCCATTTTCATCTCAGAAATCACAGCGTCTAGGCTTTCCTCTGCAGTGAGGGTGGAGAAAGTTGGTTGCCCTGCTGAAAACAATGACCAATTGCACAGTGGGCTGAGTGAGTATCTTCCTCTTTCCCCAAGATCCTCAAGTGGAGGTTGTGGGGGTCAGGGTTTTTAAAAATTAAAAATGGAGTCTCTGGGTGAGAGGAGTGAGGGAAGGAAACTAACTTTGCTTCCTCCCTCACCTTACTTTGATGCGCTCCATTTCTTTTAGACTTTTTTTCTCAGCCTGGCTGACGTCCCATATAACAGCCTGGCCAGGAGAAAATATGCTTCAAATTAAGGAGTGTAGCAAATTAAGTTGGGGGTGGGGAGGGGAGCAGAGTTAACTCCCTCCCCCCACATACTTAAAAAACAACAACAAGATTTACACATGAATGTGTGAACTTATGCTTATTGGACTCCTCATAACTGCTGTGCATTTAAATACTGTAAATAGGGTTGCCAACCTCCAGGTACTATAAAAAACACCTCTGTTCTGTTACCATGGGTTTAGAAATTAGTACAGGAAATTACTGATATCAACAATGCAAAACAACTTGTATTAAATGCTGGAAGAAAACAGCAAGGCTGCACCGGCAAAAAAGCTGGCACAGCAATGCTGTTCTCACCATTGTCGTACTACGGCAAAAGGGGTCAGGAAGCTGCCTATTGGCAGCTACGCCCCCTGGCATGCCCCGGGAATGCCCCTGGGATGCCAGCACTGGTGGGATGCTGGCAGAAGGCCCAGCTGGTCTCCCGGAGTAGTGCTGCTGCGGCAGCGGAGGGAGAATGGCGTTCGTGTCCCCCCCACCGGCGTCCGTGCCACCCTGGATGGTGTAAGTGGCACGGGCGCCAGTGCAGGGGGCACAAATGCCGGCACAGCCCCTTCCTGGCCTCCTAAGGACTTTTGTCCTTGAGGCTCAGGAATGGGCTGTAACTGTCCTAGAATTGTGTGTGTATGTTAAGTGCTGCCAAGTCGCTTCTGACTCATAGCTAACCCTATGAATCAGTGCCCTCCAAAATGTCCTGTCATTAACAGCCTTGCTCAGGTCTTGCAAACTGAGGGCCATGGCTTCCTTTATTGAGTCCTAGAATTACCAGACACAAATGTACCGTAAACCCTGCCAACCCAAAAGCACACTATATGCAAGTCAGAACTCTGAATCGGTGATGTATCTTGAGAGTCTTCCTTCCACTAAAATAGTTGACAGGAAAATTGTTGGGACTTTATACACATCACCTGAGTCTGTAACTCCTGACTAGAGATGGGAAGGCCTGGAAAAAAATGGAAAAATTGCAGGGGGAAATCCCCCCCCCGGTTTTTTCCTTTTCTTCCAAAGGCGTTTCCCCCCCCCCCAGGAAAAAACGGCTTTGGAAAAAAATGGAACCCCCCGAAAAAACCTGTCCCCACCCCAATTTTTCCATTTTTTTCCAGGCCTTCCCATCTCTACTCCTGACACACTCCAGCTGAGTCACTTTCTACTTAGCAGGAAGATTTTGGAATAATCCTTTATGGATTCCAACTTTGCAACCTTCTTTCCCCACTGACTGGCTACTGTGTCACATTATTAAGTGGCATTTTATGCAGAGGAAACATCAGCACAACTTATTACCCAGTGTAGTGAATTAATATATTCATGTTTATTAATTTAAAATCTTGTTTGCTATGAGCAGCATTATCACTTAGCTACAGCAATTTTCCACCTCATTTGGTATCCTACTAAATTTAGCTGCATTAATATCTCCCATAGCCTGTCAACAAATCCTTTGAAATGTTATGTTTTACCTTTTAGGAGCCAAGCAAAAGTTGGAAGGAGCTAAATTCTGAATTTGGTTTCCTTGAGGCTGTCTCCATTTTTATTGGATGTATGCTTCTATACTCACATAATGTAAATTTATAAAGCCCTGGCAGCTTCTCTCATTGGCTAGTTGTGATCTTGCTTATGTGCTATAAATTTGATTATTACTCCTACTCCTCTGGTCCCAGTTTACTATGCAATCCTAAATACCCTTCTAAGCCCATTACTGTAGAAGGGTGTAACTCTTTTTAGGATTACACTGTTAGTCTGTTATGAGAAGAAATGGATTTGATTATTGTCTTACTACATCAGGTTACTCAAGATATCAAATACTTCCAGACAATGACAACAAATTTGCTGATACTAAGGTTGCCAACCTCCAGGTAGCAGTTGGAGATCTTCTATTACAACTGATCTCCATCCAATAGAGATCAGTTCACCTGGAGAAAATGGCAGCTCCCTCCCCAAACCCCACCTTCTTCAGGCTCCGGCCCAAAAATCTCCTGCTAGTGGCGAAGAAGGACCTGGCAACCCAAGCTGATACACACATATACTATGCAAAGTCTTAGTTCCTACACAATGGATAGCCAGCTTTTCTGCAAAAACCATACACATCAGCTCTTGTTATGGCAAAAGCTGTAAATAAATAAATACTAATAATACACTTCAGCTCCTCTCTCCTTTCTGTTAATGCCTGCCGCATGAATGTTCAGGAACCTTCACTTACTCATCCAGCTTTCTTGCCATAACTAAAACCCTCATCACTGCTGCAGAGAACTTCACACACTCAATCTCTTTCCCATAAAACCTTCCTTTACCACTGCTATTATTGTTCCTAATGCCCTTGAAAGGTTTTTTTTTTATTATTATTATTTTTTTAAAGAGCTGTTTTACAAAACAATAGTTTTGGGTGAATCCTAAAATGTTGCCCTGGTGTAATGATGTCACTTCGGTTTTTTTTTTTACCAGAACTGATGTTGCACTCTAGTGCAATGTTCACCCACTCATTTCCCCCCACTACTAGCCTGTGAAGCATCTGGTCCCCCTTCATTGAACAACTGTACCATACTTGCTCTGGAACCTTTCAAAATTGATAAAAACTAGGTTTTTTGTTTTTTTTAAAAAGAGGACAAGGTAACACCTGAGGAAAAATGGATATGCAATAGTTTCTGAGAACCCTTATCTAGATTATCAGAGACGTGAGTGAATGGCTTAAATACTGGGCCAAAGGGTTAGTGTGGAATCATCCCTCATCTGAACCTAAATAGGTAAACATGCTCTCAGTCTACATTTCAGGCTTTCCTACCCCAAGTTCTCTAAATTAATAGTTGCTACAGCAATAGAAATTTAAGAATGGCTGAAGGCCTATTGAAGAGCTCTTTGAAGGGTTTCCCCCTAAAGATTCTGAGACTCAGCCAGTAATCAATTGAGCCAATACTATGTAGATCAGAGAAATTAGTAAAGAGAAAGAACTGGAATGAGGCCCAGCTTTGTTTCCTTTGTTCCCATCTCTGCTGGGCTTGCTGTGGGCATCTGAAGGACTCATCTGAGAGAAGTGTTGGTTGGATTGTCTTGCCATATGGGTGATCTTTCGCTGACTCATAGGGTTGCCAACTCCAGTTTGGGAAAGTCCTGGAGATTTGGGATCAGTGCTTGGGGACAGAAAATTTGGAGACCCAGGGGAACCAAACTATAGGCATGTTGAATGTACAGATATGGACCAAAGAAGTCTCTCCCAAACCCCATTAAATAGGACTTATTGTTCTCTAGCTCCCATTTCTTCTTTGCTGTGTTTGCCTCTCTTTTCAGTAGTTCCATGCAGTCCTCCTCACTCCCATCCCATTAACAGTCCCTAGCAGCTACATCCCTACAGCTGACATGGGAAGCATTGTGTGGGGCACACACAAATTGAACACTTTTCTCTTAGTTATGAAGACTAGGGCAGTGAGAACTGCCCTTGAAAAGCTTTTAGTCACTGAAGACAACTTTGAATCAAGGCTTTTGTACAAAAGAAGAGTGCCATCGAATCATTAGGCTGCATCGGGAAAGAAATGGCAGGATAATGCTCATGGAGGAAACATGAGTGCTAACCGCTGGTGAGCTTTTGTGACATATGGGTAAGCTCAGACTCTGATCTATGTAGCTGAGACTGTTAAGGAGAAGAAGAGATAATATTCCCCACTGTAATTCAGAGTTATTGTTGTTTGCAGACAGAGTCTATGGAAATTGAGCAGTGTAGGAGGGAGCAGTAGATTATGAAATATCTATCAAAAGATTCAGCATGTGGATGATAGTTTCTCTTTGATTGATGTTGCCTGCTCAGAGGATAGAAACCCACAGATGGATGGATGCAATTATTCATGCAGAGGAATGCACTTTGCTGTATGCACGTTTGCAAATAAGGTAATTACATGTAGGAAGGATTAGTTAAGCTTTTTGCTAGATATGTACAAATCCAGTATTGTACCTTAGTAATGTCAGACAAAGATCAGATACAATAAGGGACTTCTTGATATCTGCACACATTTGTGCTCCAGGAAGCACTGCCGCTGATCTCCAGGAATTTTTTTTAATCACACTTTTGTACTGGTGGAACGTGATCCATTATGCAAGTAGGGAGTTCGGGGGGGGGGGGTTTGAATTATATTTGCCAACTATAATTGGGGCAAAACATGACACATCATAGAGCTGGAAGGGATTACAAGACCAATGAGTTCAATTTGCTTCTGTAAGGCAGACTGCGCAGTTGGACACACATTGTGTCCCATGCAGAGGGCAGATGCATTGTGCCTGGAGTTCCTCCATGTTGCAGTGTTTCCTATATTATTGGCATACTGTGGGACCATGTCCAATATGTAGGGTTGCCAACCTCCAGGTGGTGGCTGTAGATCTTCTGGTTTTACAACTGATCTCCAGGTGGCAGAGATCAGTTCACCTGGAGAAAATAGCCACTTGGGCAATTGGAGTCTATGGCATTGAAGTTCCTCCCTTCTCCAAACCCCGCCATCCTCAGGCTCTCCCCCCAAAATCTCCAGGTATTTCCCAACCCGGAGATGGCAACCCTACCAATATGCCAGGAGTCTTTGCAATATGCAGGTTCTCTCTACCTGCCCAGCACATCATAATGGTGGATATTTCTAACTGCACTATAAATGTGTGTCTTTAGATGAAGTAGTTTTAACTGAGAACAGAGCACATGCCACCATCCCTAGTAGTATAAGCTCTCGTTATCTGACGAATTTTCATTGGCTGTTAAAACTGTCAGCAGGTCAAACTTTACTGCATTTAGATTCTGTTGATTTCAAAGAGAGAGAGAGAGACTTAAGTACATGTTTGTCAGACATTTATTTTCACTACTATAACTTTTGATGGCAGGATCATGCCGTAGACTTGTAACAGTTACCTTCTCAGGTCTACTATAGTACACCTGGATCTTATACTTCCTCCCTCCCTACACTTCTGTCATTATCTGGTCTGAGTAAGAAATACATTCACACTTGTAGAAGCCTTATCAGTACCTCTTGTTCACTAGCCTCTCACCTCCAAGGGCCAGTTTCAAGCAGAGGTTACAATTAAAAATAACCTGACTTGTATCCATGTCCCCATTTGTGTGCACCATGAAAACGACTGTAGTGTATGTCAGAATTGTCAGTCTTTTCTCAGTAGAGTTATATGAGAATAACAGGGGTTCTGTCACAGGTCAGCCACAAGGTATATCATCAGAGTTTCGGAGGGAATATTTCACTGTGATTTGTTTCAGGTCAGGGCTCTTAAGATCTTTCACATTTATGAGTTCTTACATTTACTTGTCCACTGAAAAGAAGGTGCAGTTGGGAAGTCATTGCTTTCAGGTGGTACTACAGTGTTCAGTGTGCCTGTATGGAAGTTTGACTGGCTTTTAGTTATTGGACTTGTTATTTTTTAAGGAGTACAATGAGGACAGAAGAGTACAGTATGTGAGTATTCCTTTTCTAAAGATTATTTTGATAATAGCAGTGAGCAAAGAAACCATATCGGAGATATTAGGATTGCCAGGTCCCCCCTGGCCATTGGTGGGGGATGGGGGATAGGGTTGCCAGATCCAGGTTGGAAAACTTTTGGAGATTTGGGGATGGATCCTGGGGAGGACAGGAACCGCAGTGGGTACAACGCCCTAGAGTTCTCCCTCCAAAGCACTTATTTTCCCCAGGGGAACTGATATCTGTAGTCTGGAGATGAGGTGCAATTCTGGGGGATCCCCGGGTCCCATCTGGAGGCTGGCATTCCTAGGAGATATGCTCCTCTGAATATTTTTAATTCTCAACACTCCTCAGTTTCCTTGAATGTGCTAAAAAGAGTTGTATAGTTATGGAATTCACAGCCAGATCCTGTGCTTGTTTAAAAAGGTAAAGGTCCCCTGTGCAAGCACCGGGTCATTCCTGACCCATGGGGTGCTGTCACATCCCGATGTTTACTAGGCAGCCTTTGTTATTACAGGGTGCTTTGCCAGTACCTTCCCCAGTCATCTTCCCTTTATCCCAGGGCCCCAGCAAGCTGGGTACTCATTTGACCGACCTCAGAAGGATGGAAGGCTGAGTCAACCTTCAGCCGGCTACCTGAAACCAACTTCCGTTGTGATCAGAGCTTGGACTGCAGTACTGCAGCTTACCACTCTGTGCCACGGGGCTTGTTTACCCAGATGGAAATCCTACTGATTTTAGTAGGATTTGCTCCCAAGTTAGGGTTGCCAGCTCTGACTAGGGCTGTTGAAAAAAAAATTCGGGAGAATTCGGATTTGGCAAAATTCGGCCAGTTTTGATTTGGGAAATGCCAAAGTCCAAACTCCCCCGATTCGGATCCGGGGAATTCAGCTGAATTCCCGAATCAATTCGGATGAATAAAGGTGGGCGGGGGTCTTTAAACTGCTTGCAGTTTAAAGACCCACCGCCCGCTTTCCCCAGGAGTCCCGGGAAGGGGAGCAGTGGGGGTTTAGCACTTCCCCCCTTCCGGTCTGATGCTCAGCTGTTGGGCAGGGGGTGGGGACCTGCCCAACAGCTGAGCTGGGGGGGGAAGTGCTCTGCGCTGCCTGGCAGGCAGCGCGGAGCACTTCCCCCCCAGCTCAGCTGTTGGGTGGGAGCATCTGGATGGGAAGCACTTCCCCCCTTCCCAGTCTGATGCTCAGCTGTTGGCCGGGACCTGGGACCCGCCCAACAGCTGAGCGGGGGGGGAGTGCTCCATGCTGTCTGCCCAGGCAGCGGGGAGCAGTTTAAAGACCCCCCCGCCCAGTTTCCTGGGACTCCCAGGAAACCGGGCAGGGTGGTCTTTAAAGGCGGGAAAAGGTAGGTTCAGGGAACGCCGAACCTGCTGAATTTATTCGGCGTTCGCCCAAACTCGCCGAATTCAGCGCTTCCTTTTCCCGCCTTTTTTTGAGTTCGGTTCCATCCGAACCGGAAACTGCCGAATCAGGGGAAATTCGGCGTTTTTTCGGTTTGGGACGAACCGAATCGACAGCCCTAGCTCTGAGTTGGGAAATACCTGGATATTTTGGGGGGTGGAGCCTGTTGAGGGTGGGGTTTGGGAGGGGAGGGATTTCCTGCCATCAAAAGTTATAGTAGCCATTTTCTCCAGGTGAACTGATCTCTATTAGCTGGAGATCAGTTGTAATAGTGGGAGATTGCCACCTACTACCTGGAGATTGGCAACCCTATCCCAAGTAAATGTCCATGGAACTGGGAAACAGTTGCTATTCCTAGCTTGAGGAACATAGTTTCCCCCTCCTGTGAGATGTTTCTACTCAGTTTTGTTCAAATGTTGCTACATTTGTGAAAGTATAGGCAAATTACCCCCAATCAAATGTGCAACTTACCAGCAACCCTTCAATTTATGGCTCTCAAAGTAACATTTCCAAACCCCTAATTCATAAGTAAAAAGAAAATTTGGCATTAATTTGGCCAAGTGAATTTACTCTTTTGTGACAGAATGGCTTAAGTATTATTTACACAAAAGGAAGATTGTGGCTTCTTTCCCCAATGAGTTAACTAATGTGAGTAGCTAATATCAATCAGTAATTGTTTTCTTCATTACCCAGTGAGTGAGGGCCTGAGTATATGTTATGTACCACGCATGAATGCATTTAAACTCAGTAGCTGCTTTAGATGAGTAACAGCAGATTCAGAAGGCTTCGGTTTTAAGCAGAGAAGTCATGGAAGGAAGAGGAAATGGTAATCCCTTTCCCCATTTTTCCGTTTCCCTGCTCCAAATTGCCCTCCCTAAGTTGTGGGGCTCCAGATAGATATTAAAACACTTTTTGAAATCCTCATGAACAGAACAGCAGCTTGGATGAAGTTGGGACTATTTTAGAAGACAGGAGCAACGAGCAGGAAAGGTTTAATCCTCCAGATTTCTCCATAGTTCTTTGTCTTATTCAGAACTTGTAACATCCAGTCAAAACCTGAGACCAGTATCTCTTACAGCTTCTTCAGTACCACCAAACTAGGGAGACCAAGGCTCTGATGATATAAGGCAGTTTCTTATAGCTTGTTAGGTGTGGTGCTATTTATCATTTTCAGCACTCCTATATAAAACATTTCCTTACTGAAAAGCTCTAGCTTAAACCTTAGCTTTGTGCTGATATTTGTGGAGTTATATTTCTATAAGGATCTTGTGGGTGCTAGATGGATAAGCAAATTGGCAGGTGCAGTATTATACAAAGCCCCATTTAAACTAGGTGGTTATAGTATTAGTATTAGTAGTTTCTGAAATTGCATGCCTTTGGAAAATAAAATGGATTATACTATTACTTGTCCTTTTTAGCAGATGTATTTAATGTTTTAGTTATGAAATATTTGATGGGGAAACTCACTAGGGAGATTCTTGGCACTCGAAATTAAGTTCACTTGGAAGGTGGAGAAAGAATTTTAATAATTGCAGAAAAGGTAATTTGATACATTCCTAGCAATAAGTATGCCAATGACACCAAGCCCGCTGCCACAAATCAGACTAAGGGCTCTATTCATGAATGAGTCATGTCCCGCTTACCCTCCGTTTTTATGTAGTGTAAATTTAATGGAAAGATCAGGCAGTGTGTCTTTTCTGTGGACTGTTCTCAGAATTCTGTTTATAACAATACCCCCCCCCTTTTTAAATGGCTATCTATAAGAGAGTTAAAGTGTCAAAATAAATTTGGGAGATGATTCAAATGGTGTGCAAAACTCTGTTACCTCTTCCAGATACCTGTGTGTGCTCAGATGAACTTGTTAACCTTCTGCATAGATTTGCTGAGTTGAGAAAGCAATCCTAAGCAGGCCTGCACAGAATCTTACTCAGATCTATTCAGTGGGGTTTACACTCAGGAAAGAGTTTTTTTTTAGCATGGCGCTGTCAGTCCAGTTAATCAAATGAGTCATTTTGTGCATAAAATCTGACTCATTCATTAACATGCATACAAAAAAATCATGGGTATACTATTTTTGTTACCTCATCAGCTGGTCCTGTCACCACGACATGTTCAACTGTTGGGACAATCTGTGCTAAGGGGCAACTTTAATCCAGAGATTGTTTCTGTGCTTTGTAGCCACTATTCATGCATCTCATTCATGTTTTTTTCCCTTTTCCAGGTTGCTGCATGAAAGTACAAAGGTGACGCTTGAATTTAAAAAATAGATGGGTAGATAGTGACAAAAAATCCAGATAGAATGCATAGACCTCGTGAGTGCATAGTTTTGGCAATTTGTGCCTGTGATTGTTTAAAGACAGTTTGACAGACTATAGGGGATTAGCTAGCATATATGTCTGAATCTGTACACCAAAAGGCTTTTAGTGGGGAATTTTATGGTAGTTGTAAACCCTTGGAAAAGTTGCCAATTAGCTGAAAAGCATTGTCTAGTTTTGTCCATTTTATATTCCTGCAGTTTATAGAAACAGAGTAGAAATATATATATATATATAAATGAATGAGAAATACTTTTTACTGCAAGATACCTACATATGTTCCTGGTACTAAATTTTGTGGTGAGAAGTCGCTGAATACTTATGCGCATGTCCACAGTACTTTTTTATGAGCATTGATTAATTTTATATTCTTTATGCCATAAATCAAGGTAATAAGGAGAAGCTCCAAACAAGCCACGGAAAGTATCTTTTGCTTTGCCTTTGTTCTATTTATAACCTTGCTTTTTGTACATAAAGTGTATGTACAGGAGAGCAGGTGATGTACAGTAATGGGCCTAGGGCTATAAAAGTCTCTCTTGGCACTCTTAACATGGTCAGATTATTACCGTGTTCTCTGATTCAGCTTGATGTGTTCAAGGATCTTCTGTGGTCTGAAAGGTCAGCTGCTTTTACTTGTGCGCCGGCAGAATACTAATACTGTCCTTATTCAAATTACCTGCTACAGTACTTATTAAATTGATGGCCTTGTGCTCTAATTTAATACTGTCGTCGTTCAGAGGCAGGTCGCAGCTGCACTCTGTGCTGAATTAGGTGGAGCTGAGGCAAAGTTCAAGCAGAAACCATGGTTTTGGGCTGCATTTTCCCACTAAATTAGCAGTCAGATGCAGTGTATAATTAATTAGCACAAACCAGGGAAAGCTTGTCATTTAATAAGCCTTTTTTATTTCCACATTACACAAACAGTGGGAATTGATCCATTAAGTGCCTGGCTATTAATGCTGTTTAATGTATGTCTGGTTGCTAAATTGAGATGTCTAGTTACATACATACATACAGTTTTCAAGAGCTCCTCGCAGATTGTTCAGTGATTGCTGAGATTTTAAGTCATGTTCTACAAATCAATACTGTCTTCATTAACACTTATGAACATGGTTGGCTCAGAAGCGAGGATCCAAGAGTGTAGGCATTGTTTAGCTTGAAAATATCATTTTATGTCTATAAGCCCATCCTCCTAAAAGAGGGGCATTTTTATCTTTTGTTTTCCATATTATACAATATTGAGGTAGTTAACTGCTAAATTTCAAGGCATAAAAAAAGAGCATAGAAGGATCATCTGTGGTTTTGCAGAATATGTTTGTATCAAGAGAATAAATGCTTTAGAAGTTACACACAGTTCTAAAAAGGTAACTCAATTGGTAGTGGCAACTTAACAAGGGGTGTGTGACCTGAAGCTGCTGGTTTCCTTGACTATGGCCATTCTCCTCCACCTCCTCATACCCCCATTTGTTTCTATCTCAAGCAATTAATATTCCCTCTCTACCTGTGAGAATCCAGGAAACTCTGCTGGTATCATCTTGCAACTGCAACTTTGTTATCAGAAACAATTGGATCATCTTCAAAAGTTTCTTTTGGACCGTGTTCATAGTAATGCAACCTGATTTTCTTTCCCTTTTTTGATCACAGCTTAAAGCGTGGACTTTTCAGTTGTAATATTTCCTTTCATTTTGGACTACATTGATTACCCAGTTGGGACATATTTACGTTTGTGACAGTGACTCCCTATTTGGGATATTTTTATGTACCATATATACTCGGGTATAAGCCGACCCGAGTATAAGCCGACCCCCCAAATTTGAGGCCAGAAAAGGGAATTTCTTATTGACCCGCGTATAAGCCGAGGGTCAATAAGAAATTCCCTTTACCGGCAATGCTGCGCTCTAAAATGGCGACCGCCATTTTAGAGCGCAGGGATTATCTCGCCTCTGCCCCAGGTCGCCCTCCCGCCGGCCTCCCGGGCCCTCCCGACCCACCCCAACCCACCCCGACCCCAGTGCCATCCAAGGGGGGGAGGGGGAAGAGCCCCTGAACCCCCTACTCACCGGGAGAGGAGGCAAATCGGCAGCGGCGGCGCGGCCTTCCTGCGCCTGCAGCAGGCCCCCCCAGGCCGCTGCCAGCCGGAGAAAGCCGTGCAGGTGCGGCGGCGGCGCGGCCTCCTGCCGGCCGCAGGAAGGCTTCTGCCGGCCGGAGAAAGCGGCCCGGGGGTGGCGGGGGTGGCGGCGCGGCCTGGAGGGGCCTCCTGCCGGCCTGGGAAGGCTCCTGCCGGCCAGGGAAAGGTGCGCGGGCCTGGCGGCGATGACGGCGGTAAGTTCCCCCTCCCCCCTCTACCGTATTGATCCGCGTATAAGCCGAGGCCGGCTTTTTCAGCCCTTTTTTTGGGCTAAAAAACTCGGCTTATACGCTAGTATATACGGTACTTGTTATTTTGAAGGAGATTATATTCATTGCTGTAACAATTTCCAGTGTTGTGCTATCATTTGAGTGGAGCCTGCATGCTGTTGTTGTTGCAACCTTGGTAATTATCAGCACAGGTACTTTTGTTTGTATAATCTCCAGGTAGTAGCAGGAGATCTCCTGCTATTACAACTGATCTCCAGCCAATAGAGATCAGTTCGCCTGGAGAAAATGGCCACTTTGGCAATTGGACCCTATGGCATTGAAGTCCCTCCCCTCCCCAAACCCCGCCCTTTTCAGGCTCCGCCCCAAAAACCTCCCGCCAGTGGGGAAGAGAGGCCTGGCAACCCTAATGGTTTGCCATGGTATGTTTAAGACTGAGGAGGGAAGGAGCTCTCAGATGCTCTGGTTCCTGGGAGGTAAGACGAGACAAGGGTCTTATGCATGGCTGTTTTCCTTGCAGTCATCCCTCCAATGATTTTGGGTCTTTGTGTTGATTATGAACGCCATTTCCAACCGTCATAGGTTGCCTTGCTCTCCCCCTGCGTTTCCCTTCATTTTGCCTGCGTTTTCAGAGTCCTGTTTTATCCCGAATTTGAGAACGCAGGAAAGATGCAGGGAGATGCAGGGGAAGAGCAAGGTGACCTCTCACAGTCGGAAACAGCATGCATAATCAAAACAAACACCCGAAGTCATCGGAGGGGTGACCATGAGGGAAATAGCCATGCATTAAAGACCAAGGCGAGGACCCAGTACAAATGACAGCCCCAAAAGGAGGAAATGGCTGTGCATATTACCCCTCCCTGTGACCAGTGATGCTGCTTTCCGAACATTGATGATCTCAGAGAGGAATAGTTTTCACAGCAGCTTGCTCTGCGCGGTCCCACCCTGCAGATGACCTGGTGAATGCACAAAAGCAGGGAGTGGGGCCACCATGCTTGCATCTGCTCTCCCTCTCCACCCACTAAGTGAACACATGGGCTTGTTGTCTATACTGGGCTAAGTAGGTGGTGGTGATGATGAATGCTGCTTTCCAGCCCCAAACCCCCTGCCTGAAGTCACTGTCTCACCTTGTCTCATTATAGTGCCAGCCCTGTCCATTAGAACATAAGAATATAAGAAAGGCCATGCTGGATCAGACCAAGGCCCATCAGATCCAGCAGTCTGTTCACACAGTGGCCACCCAGGTGCCTCCAGGAAGCCCACAAACAAGACAACTGCAGTAGCATTCTGTGATCACATAGCTGTGATCTGAAGAAGAGCATATTTACCTCTGGCACATATACTGGCATTAAGCATAGGATTTGTATTACACAGTTTGGCCAAAATAAAAAGGAACCATTAAAAGACCCTTTTGCTTCCTTCCTAAGTTGATGAATGTTAACTATACATAGGTGCCTTAAGAATATAAAAAAAAAATGATGCTGGCTGAGACCTGATTGCTGATCTCAGTATTATGTTCCAGCAATGATCTTGGCATATGTATATCTGTGAGTGTGCTTACCTAACCATACCATGCTGGCTTGTGTTACTTACTTGTACAAAATGATTCACAAAATTACTTGGATAAATTATTAAGGACTGTGGTGTGGTCTATAGCATTATGTATAACTTGCTGTAAGTAGGATTCTACTATGTAATTTTTGCATCATTTAATGTGTCATGTTAATACTCAGGTTTTGCTTGAGTTCTGTTTTTAGACTTCTGATTGGTTCTACAACCCTAGTCCTATTGCATTGTTTATTGAGTGTCCCATCCTGTTGATTGTATTGACTCACTCTGTGTAATCTGCCATCAGTCCAAGTGAGAAAGGCGGATAATAAATAACACAAATAAATAAATCATTTATTGTTGGCCACCATCATCTGGTAATTAATATTCTACTGTCTCTGACATTGTGAATGACACTTCCGGCCATCATGAGTGGTTTTACTAATATCCATATGTTTCATTTATTAGGATTGATCTGTTTAAGTAAAAGTTTAAAACATTCTAGTCTAGGAGCCTTGACTATATAAACACTCTTATTTCAGTTGAGTTTCGTCATATGATACATTTCTATCTTAATTATGAGGACTCAAGAAGGACAGGTAGTTATTTCTCTGAAAGCAGCTAGAAGGAAAAGTAATGCAGTCAATTGTGCCAAGTAGGTAATGTCTTCAAAATGGCCGCTCAGAAAGGCTTCCTTTTTTTTTTTTTTGGCAAAGCAGGGCAGTGCTGGAGTGTTGCAGCCAGTCCCCAGAGACAGGGGTTTGAATGCTCAGGACTGAAATGCTGTCTGCATAGCAAAGCCTACTGTTAAATATTGCCCTGTTTTGTAATTTTATATGCCGTTCCTGCCCCCACTATATGTAATAAAAATTTTAAAATTAAAGTGAATTTCGCTTTTGCCCTGTTTTGTAATTTTATATGCCGTTCCTGCCCCCACTATATGTAATAAAAATTTTAAAATTAAAGTGAATTTCGCTTCTTGGGTAGTACAGAATTGTTAGTTTGTGTGAATGGAATATGAAAATGACAGCTGTGCATTTGTTGTACATAGTGGAAACCTTAGAAGCTGGATTTTTAACAATGCGAAAGTACACAGATCTTGTTCATGTCCTGGGTTTTAAAATTCTCTCACCCCCCCGCATTTCTGTGAAAAGATGTACTGCAGACGTGCACACGTTCAAAAGCATCCTATGAAAGGCAAACAAACCATTTTAAAATCGTATGTAATCCTTGCACTGCTATTAAGAATTGTCAGAAGATTTAGCATTAAGGTGACCTGACAGAGCTGACCTTAAAATTGATGTGAGCAGTACTGAAGAAGATTATGAAGTGATTTTTTTTTTGGCCATGTCTTCTATAAACACTTTGTGTTCTTCTGTCAATACAGGGTTCAAAGAGTATTTGATGGTAGGTTGGCAGACAACTTCTTCACTCTTAGGTGGAAGGCAAGGTTTATGGAAAGCTCTGCTGGGATGAGTGGCAGGTGTAGAAGAAAGACCTTAAGTCCTTTCCCACAATCCCTCCACTGTAAAAGCAAAAGGGATTTCTTCTTTCTTTGTCTGGCTTAGATAAAGTGACGTTGGTCTGCAACTCTCAGAGCTTCTCAAAAATCATGAGGACTTCACTCTTGACTTCACCCTAAGGACTCCTGATGTGTGAGGGTTTACTCAGGGCACAGAGAACTTTTATCACACAGATACTAATTGTCACAGGGAATATTTAGCTCTGCTATGGATACATAAAATGGAAGACCAGTGACAGGCATCTGACCATTGTGCTTGAAGAATGAAAAAACAGATTTATTCAATGGCACAGAACATTGGTAAAAACACCCCTTACAGTATTAAACATTTGTTAAGTACTATCAAATCAATGAAATGTAAACCACATTGGATGATTAGCCTGCAGCTTTACAAATGCATCACAGTACACAATTATCAATTTATAAACACATAAAGATAGATTTGTTGCTGTACAGCTATTGTCACCAACATGTCTGTACAAAAAAAAAAAAATCCTCCATGAACTGCTGGACATATTTAAATTAGTTAATCTTCCTCACTGGCATATAGTTAGAAATGGACATTAAATTAATCTTGGTAAAGCAAAGTCTTCCGGGTATGAGGGGTGAGTGAAAGCTGGACATTGAAGAAAGCTGATAGGAGGAAAATAGATTCCTTTGAAATGTGGTGTTGGAGGAGAGTGTTACAGATTCCGTGGACTGCCAAAAAAACAAATCAGTGGGTTACAGATCAGATCAAGCCTGAACTGACCCTAGAAGCTAAAATGACTAAACTGAGGCTATCGTATTTTGGTCACGTCATGAGACGACAAGAGTCACCGGAAAAGACAGTCATGCTAGGAAAAGTTGAGGGCAGCAGGAAAAGAGGAAGACCCAACAAGAAATGGATTGACTCAATAAAGGAAGCCACAGCCCTCAATTTGCAAAATCTGAGCAAGGCTGTCAAAGATAGGACATTTTGGAGGACGTTCATTCATAGGGTCGCCATGAGTCGGAAGTGACTTGACGGCACTTAACACACACACACATAGGAAAATACTCTTGGAAAAGAGTAGCAAGTCTGAAACACATTAGTTATGTTTCTAAAAACAACAGCAGTCTTTTATGGCACTTTTGAAAGTTTTCCTGCTGCTTTTTTTTTTTTTGTATGGATTAGTGCAGCTCTGTGTTTCTTTGACTCACAATGGAACTACTTTCTATAATTTCATTTGTGAATTCAATTTTTGTCAGGGTTTATTCCCATCAAATATATATTCTTTTGTGAAAAGTTCCTTTTGGGAAAGCTATCTAAAATTTTACTGCATGCTAACTATAGGTGCCCTGACCTGGATGGCCCAGGCTAGCCTGATCTCATCAGATCTCAGAAGCTAAGTAGGGTCAGCCCTAGTTAGTATTTGGATGGGAGATCACCAAGGAAGGCCAAGGTTGCTATACAGAGGAAGGCACTGGCAAACCACCTCTGTTAATCTCTTGCCTTGAAAACCCCATAAGGGGTCGCCATAAGTCGGCTGCGACTTGACGGCACTTTACACACACACAACTATAGGTGGCCTCTCTGAAGTCCATGAGTTGGAGGTGAGAGCCAGTGTGGAGCTGGGATTTTTCTCCCACTCTTTCTCCAAGAGTCTCAAACTGTTATATGGGTTACTCCTTCCCTTATTCTGTCCTCACAACAACCCTGTGAAGCAAAATAGGCTGAGAGAAAGTGACTGCTCCAAGGTCACTCAGTGAGTTTCATAACTCAGTGGGGATTAGGGTTGCCAACCTCCAGGTAGTAGCTGGAGATCTCCTGCTATTACAACTGATCTCCAGCCAATAGAGATCAATTCATCTGGAGAAAATGGCTACTTTGGCAATTGGACTCTATGGCATGGAAGTCCCTCCCCTCCACAACCCTCACCCTCCTCAGGCTCAGCCCCAAAAATCTCCAGATATTTCCCAACCTGGAGCTGGCAACCCTAGTGGAGATTTGAATATCACTAGTTCCAAATCTGGTCTACATATGCAACAGACTAAGCAGGTAAAGTCTTGATGTGACAGAATGAGTTGTACTACTTCAGATTGTAGGTGGGAGGGGGGGGGTCACATTTTTATTACTCCCCATGTAAAATCTCCCCACAATTGATACTTTAGCCAATCAAGTAGAAAGGTTGTAGCCTAGCTTTTTGCTTGTTGTGTTAGTTTTCCACTTACGGAGAATTATTAATGCAGGCAGGGCCAGTGCTTACCATTAGGCGAACTAGGCGGTCGCCTAGAACGCAGACCTCAGAGGGGTGCAGAACTAGCCTGAGGGGCACCGTTTTAAACAGATTTATTTCTTGAAAAACTGCATCTGACAATTTATATTATTTATTTTAAGATAAGTACCACAACAGTGCTATGGAATATAATTAATTATAACGTCTTATAAAAAGTTTTGTGCTTTTATTTTTCTACATCTGTTTTTGAAAATTGGTAAGCAATGGGGGGGCACAAGTAGTTAGCCTTGCCTAGGGTGCAAAAATGACTGGCATTGGCCCTGAATGCAGGGCAACTTTGAGAAATGTAACCTTTCACCTGCATCCTGAAGTGGTACAGTCCATTTCCCCACTTCAGCTCTCTGCCTGGTTCCCACCTAATTCTACTACATGCATAGTTGCAGCCCTGTTTTGACACAGTAACCACAATACTCAGTAAGTTTGGAATTTTTCTTTTTTAAAGGCAACTCTCCTGGATTCTCTGAACAGTTCCATCTTGCACCAGGTAAATGTTGAGAAGACAATATTTGACTGCCTCTGAATGCTACTGTAATAATTGCAGGAATATTATTTCTTTATGTACAAATCTCTCTCTTTGTGGAGTTCTTTTCTGCATTTAGCCATGAGTTATTTTTAATGTTAGTGTTAGCACTTACTTGGCTTTGCCCACAAAGGGTGATGAGATGTATTTACATGTAATCTTCATGCAGCAACAGATGTGAAATTGTAAGTAGGGAATGAATATTCCCTTAAACAAAACAAAAATACTTGCCTATTTCAAGTATGGAAAACTTTATCCTTCTGCCTAACAATGCAGAAATACGACTGAGAAGAATCATTGCAAGGAGGAACTTGAATAAGCTGATTTTCTTTCCCATAGTGGGAGTGGATGTTTGGGTACCCAATTACAGGGTGAAGAGTAAGTGCTGTGTTGTCTTAAGCCTGTTACTATATGTGTAAAATGGGATTAATATTAACCTCCCTAACAAGGCAGTTGTGAGAATGATTGCCATAAGGATGAAGAAGCCCATTGCTGGGATTAAAAAAAATGTTTAAATGAATTTTTATTGTTCTGATTATACACATGTTTATAGAAGAAGAATGTGTGCATCTTGTCTGAATTGTGGTTTTCTACCTAAGGTAAGAAATGCTAGGGGTCTGGGTTTTAATGGGGATATTGTCTTTGATTTCATTTTTCTTAGATGCTGGCCTGGATGAGCTGAAAATAGAATGTGGGTAACGTCTGGTACATAGTCCTTTGCGTGTTCTCAGAGGATCATCATATGTGTGTGTCTATATCGGTGCTGGATTGTTTATGCTTTGCTTTTCTGAGCCCAGGAAACTACCTAACCTTGACATACCATTTGGTGCATAAAGCGAGTATCCTTTGGTGGTGGGTATTCTGGGCCTCTCTGCGGGTTCAGTGAGGATGTCTGTCTTGTTTCGCACAACAGTATTAGCTGCACTGTTCTTCTAGGTCAATGCTACCCAACCTTTACCAGATAGAAAGGCACTCAGGGCTGAATTTTTAAACAGATAGGAGTTGCAGATGTACACACTTCAGCAGTTTCCACAGGTAGCAAGTAGGTATATAAAATTCACTTCATACCTCAGTGAAAGTTTTAAAGAGTGAGAAAATGTGTCAGGGGCACAGTTTATCTTTTGAAAGGCAGAACTGTACTGAGGGTAGAAGGACCAAGTCTTACCTGAAAACTTTGCAATTACCCACTGTTAAGAAGGAGGGGCTATTCTGCCAGTTCAGTTTAGAGTTCAATGGGAAATGGGAGAATGAGTAAACAGAAAGTGGGGTGGATAGGTGGAGAGAATGAGATTTGATGGAAATATCTGTATTATTATTCTCCTTGAAGATAAAGGAAACACCTTTTGTCCCAATAGAGAAGACCAGTGTGGGAAGGGGAGAATCATTGTTGGAAATCAGTAGCAAGGATTATGAGTGAGGCAGCAAATGAGAGGCAGCAGAGTTTCATGGCTCGGAGGAAGTAAGAGAAAATCGGTAGTGGAGAATGCATCGTGAGTTTCGAGCCCTAGTTTTCACAAACGGGTGTGATACAGAACTTGTCAAGACTGTTCCACATGACAAAGGATTTCTATGTAGGGTTACCAACCTCCAGGTGGGGCCTGGAGATCTCCCGGAATTACAACTGATCTCCAGACTAGAGAGATCAGACTAGGCCTTCTTTCCATTGAAGTTGGTTTCTGTCTTGGTTAGGGTTGCCAGGCCCCTCTTCGTCACTGTTGGGAGGTTTTGGGGGCAGACTCTGAGAAGGGCGGGGTTTGAGGAGGGGAGGGACTTCAATGCTATAGAATCCAATGGCCAAAGCGGCCATTGGCATCAGGTGAACTGATCTCTATCAGCTGGAGATCAGTTGTAATAGCAGGAGATCTCCAGCTACTACCTGGAGGTTGGCAACCCTAGTCTTGGTATGTTTTAGGATTGCCAACTCTGGGTTGGGAAATTTGTGAAGAGTTTGGGTAGTGGAGATAAGGCTGCCAGGTCCCCTCTCTCCTCCAGCGGGAGGCTATGGGGCTGCAGTTGGGATTGTGTGCTTGTGTGCGTGCCCCATTTCCGGTTTACAGCCGGAAGTGCCACCTCGTGAGGGGCCTTTTCCTCTTAGTTTGAGTGGTAAAGCGGCCCTTTACCACTCAAACTAAGAGGAAAAAACCCCTCGTGAGGCGGCACTTCCGATTGTAAACCGGAAGTGCTGTACGCGCAGCGTGTGCACGTTTGCCCCCTGAGCCTCAGGTGGTCAGTGGGCAGAGGGGCAAATTGCCGGTGGTTTGCCCACCACCACCGGGCACCTGGCAACCCTAAGTAGAGAGAGCTCAGTCAGGATATGAGACCAGTCTGGTGGATTAGATCACAAACTGCCCAGGACTCTCAAGAGGAGATTGTGGAGGTCCTGCCCAGGCTTCAGCCTTTTGAGCTTGCTCCAGAATTACATCGCTGAGGAGCAGACATGCACCTCTTGGGGGAGCATAAAATCCAGACTTGTTCCCCTTAGGGATTTCATGGTTTCATGATAGGAAAACTGGGGAGCTTTCCAGTGCCTTCCACACACACACATTTTGGTGAGGTGGAATGATGGAAATGCCAGCAAATCAATAAAACCCAGATGTGGTCCTGGTTGGAGCAGAGGGAGGTGTTTGGGGAGCCTGCAGCATGGGATCTCACTGCAAACTGGGTTTTGGTGCACCTCCATTCTTCTGATCTTTAGCTAAGAACATAATGAACACACCAGTGTGGTGTAGTGGTTATGAGCAGTGGTTTGGAGCGGTGGACTCTGATCTGGAGAACCGGGTTTGATTCCTCACTCCTCCACATGAGCGGCAGACGGTAATCTGGTGAACTGAATTTGTTTCCCCACTCTTACACATGAAGCCTGCTGGGTGACCTTGGGCTAGTCACTCTCTCAGCCCCACCCACCTCACAGGGGTCTGTTGTGGGGAAGGGAAGGTGATTGTAAACCGGTTTGATTCTTCCTTAAGTGGTAGACAAAGTCAGCATGTAAAACCAACTCTTCTTCTTCTACTACCATTGGGCAATACATCTTTATTGCATGAATCATTACATAGCTGCCATCCTGCCATGGCTAAGAGGTTCACCACTTCTCCCATGCAGAACTCCAGCTGGCCAGCCTCTCTCTTTTTTGGGCTGCCTCCTTTTACTGCAATAACTGGGCCCACCCCGGAGCATGGCCCTGCTGCCTTCTTGCCTCACAGAGCTGTTCTTCCATAAACCCAATGGCTTGCTCATCCACCCACCCCAGGCTGCAGAGACCACATTGAGTACTGGACCACACCAGATCCATAGGCCTATCCACCAGAACCTGGCTCCCTTAACTCTGATGCCTTGACCCCCATGACCTCAGGATTGCCATCCCTGATTAGATCCCTAGCCTTCTTGGAAGAGCTGTGTCACACTAAGGAAATGGAAACAGAACTATTTAAATTTTTTAAACTCTTATTTGGGATAGAGGCATGAACGGGGGGGGGGCAGCATTGGCAACCCTATGCAGAGATGTGATAAATGGACTACAGGGTATACATTCAGAAGTGGGGACCTGCTTTAAAGCAAGAGGTAGTCGCTAAGCTATTGGCTGATACTGATCCAAATGTGTGGCAAAATTTTATCTATGGATTTTAATGATACTTCCTTTTTACTGTATATTCTGGATTTTGTATTTGTGTATGTTTGGTTATCTCCATATTAGGCAAAAGGTAAAGGTCCCCTGTGCAAGCACCGGGTCATTCCTGACCCATGGGGTGATGTCACATCCCAACGTTTCCAAGGCAGATTTTGTTTGCGGGGTGGTTTGCGAGTGCCTTCCCCAGTCATCTTCCCTTTACCCCCAGCAAGCTGGGTACTCATTTCACCGACCTCAGAAGGATGTAAGGCTGAGTCAGCCTTGAGCTGGCTACCTGAAACCAACATCCGTCGGGGTCGAACTCAGGTCGTGAGCAGAGCTTTTGACTGCAGTACTGCAGCTTAACACTCTGCGCCACAGTGCTGTATTACCAAGCTTATTTAATATTTTTTTTGCTCATAACCTGTTGGTCTGTGAATATAAAGGGCAGAAATAAAGGAAAAATGCGGAGATGTAGGGCTGCTGAAGGAAGGGAACAGAATAAGCAGTGGACTAAGAAATAAGAACCAGAGGAAAAGGAAAATGGAGGGGCAGAAGGCCTGAGGGAGAAGGGGTCAAGGGACATTAAAGTATGAATGCGTAGAGAAAAGAAGGAGGTGCAGAAATGGAAGAAGCCAGGACAAAATGGAATAAAAGAGAATTCTCCATTGATACAAGGGGGAAAGGACAGGGCTAGTGGGAGGAGACTAAAAGTGGCATTCATGGATGATCTAAGAAAAGCTGAGAAAGTGGCAATGGCCACCTTTGGCGTTCAAATGCTGCCTTGATTCCAATGAAGTGCCAACGAAAAGAGTGTAGATTTCCCCCTGTTCCTCCCCCCTCTCAGTCCGAGTATGGACCTTATATGTTCTGCTTCAGACCAACTTTCCATTTAATCCCATGCCATTTGTCTATAAAGGTCTTAGGCAGAAATCTTTTACAGCTCTGCTACCTGAAATCCTTTAACTAATTGTAGTAATTGATCTTTTAAAATGAACAGACATCCTTAAATATTCAACCAAGTCCATGTCCACATAAGTTGGTTGCAAGAAAAAAATATTACATTCTTGCTGGTCAACCTCTTTCCAGTTGTGCATGTATACGTACATACACATGAAACTGCCATTATGGAGTCAAACGATTGGTCAGCTCTGTATATTCTGACAACTTTATATATTCTGGCTGGCAGTGGCTCTCCAGGGACTCAGGCAGAGGTCTTTCAGATCACCTACTATCAGACTCTTTTAATTAGAGTTGCCAGGGATTGGATCTGGGACCCTCCGCACGCAAAGCAGTTGCTTTGCCACTAAGCCACAGCTCTTCTTCCTCTTGCCAGTTTTTTTTTTTTTTTTGGTGTGGTAAACTTAATCAGAGAGGAACATGAGAAGAGAAAGGAGGGGTGCTCTTACCTCCTTAGAGATGATACAGTGAAATAAAGAATGATTTCCGTCAGCACCCATGCTGAAAATACAAGTTCTTGGATCATATGAGATTGTTTCTATAGGTCTGTCAAAACAACAGATGACATTTGCTGGCAAGTCAGATGAACGAACACCTTTCTTATTATGCATGTTCAAAGAGGAGACAAGCTTTCATAGTAATGCTCAAAGGTTAAATTAAGGTATAGGTTTCGTTTATGCTAAAATGATACCTTTTGCCAGGGAAAAACTTCACTCAGTCTGTGGCGGTTGGACTAGGATCTGGGAGGCTAGAGTTCAAGTTTCTGCTCTGCCATGAAGCTCACTGGGTGACCTTGGAGCAGACATCTAAGATTAACCTACTTCACAGCATTGTTTTGAAGGTAAAACGAGTAGTCGAGAAAAGGGTTGCCACGCCAGGCAACCCCTGGGAGCATTGTGTGGCCAGGGAATGTCAAAACAGATGTGTGATGTGTGATGTCACTTCTGGTTGCATAATGGTATGGCAGAAAGCCCAGAGTGTAGAGGCGGACAACCTGGGGCCATAAAGAACCATGTGTGCTGCTCTGAGCTCCTTGGAGGAAGGACAAGATAAAAATGTACTAGATAGAAAGAAGAATATCTCTTTTTTAAAGAGGCAATTCTCACTTGCATAGCAGGGCTAGCGAGGGGATATTTTGTGTATGAATTCTCCCTCTATTCCCAGGATCCTTGAGCAGGGGATGGGGATCTATATTTATCA
This sequence comes from Euleptes europaea, assembly GCF_029931775.1. Taxonomy (NCBI): domain Eukaryota; kingdom Metazoa; phylum Chordata; class Lepidosauria; order Squamata; family Sphaerodactylidae; genus Euleptes; species Euleptes europaea. The sequence goes on along the minus strand of NC_079315.1, from coordinate 81,395,883 downwards.
AAAATGGAACACTTGGGCTTAAACCCTACCCTTCTGCGCTGCTTTACTTCCTACGGTACTCAGTTAATTAGAGTGTTTTTTCTCCCATCCCAGCTTACTTCCAGCAATGGAGCTTGGCCAAAAGAAAAATAGTTCAAGCGAAAGACAAAGGGCTGATTTAAATGTTGCATTCCCAATGAAGAAAGTGAGCTTAGATGTGGGAAGAAGGTTGAGTATAAAATCACTTCCACATTGTTTTCATGAGCCAAGTTTGGAATTCTGTCAAAAGTTTCTGGAATGCTGTTCCTTCCCCATCAACTGCACGTAGCAATTGTAGCAATCACGGTCCCATGACTTTGAAGTCTTCCCAGAAAACAAGCCTTAGTGACAGATTATATATCCTTCCCTCTTTATGACCATTCTTATCATATGCACATTTGTATCTGAAACACATTCAGAACTTTACTGGCTCCCCATCCTCACCTGCAGCAAAGGAATCCTTAATTCAATCGACAAAACCTACCCAAACACCTCTTTTGAAAGAAAAGTATTGCCTTTCATTGGTCTTCTTGTCTCTCATTCCCTCAGCCTTGTTTTGGTCTGTAAATCTTCTGCCAGCTACAGGGTAATGCCGATATAAGTAATGGCATGTCACATTCTTCCCCTCCGTGAAGTACTGCTGGGATACTGTACCGTTCGGATACTGAGGGTGGATGGCTTCCCCCTCCAACAGTGATAGGCAAGAGAAAGTTTCAAAAAGCAAGAAAGCACCAGAAAACTCATATTCATTTAAAAGAGAAAACATTCAACAAGGCTGCAAGGAATGAAGGCAATTATAAGAAATGAAGACAAGCAACAACGGGTGTTCAAATCGCCTTGAAGAAATGGGAGGGGTGGAGTTCAGCTCCCCTCACCCTTATGCTTCTTATTTGTTCAAAAAGTCTTTATAGGATAAAGCATGGCCTATCAGTTTTCCTTTCTTGGCCAATAGCAGCTGAGTTGGGGACTTGGGCAGCAGTTTGTGGATGGGGAAAAGGTGCAAGTGTAATTAAAAACACTAAAAAATCTCAGGTGTTGAATCAGTGATTTATTGTCATGTAGAAAGAAACTGAGGCTATCGTTAGGGTTGCCAGCTCCAGATTGGGAAATACCTGGAGATTTTGGGGGTGGAGCCTGTAGAGGGAGTGGTTTGGAGAGGGGAGGGACTTCAATGCCATAGAGTACAACTGCCTAAGCAGCCATTTTCTCCTGGTGAACTGATCACTGTCACCTGGAGATCAGTTGTAATAGTGGGAGATCTCCAGACACCATCTGAAGGTTGGCAACCCTAGCTATCATACTTTGGTCATATTATGAGAATACAAGAGTCAGTGGAAAAGACAATAAAGCTAGAAAAATTGGAAGGTAGTAGGAAAAGAGGAAGACCCAAAATGAGATGGATTGACCACAGGCCTCAGTTTGCAAGAATTGAGCAAGGCTCAATGATAGGATGTTTTGGAAAACATTAATTCATAGGGTCGCCAATCGCCATGAGTTGGAGGCGACTTGATGGCACACACAGACAGAAAGATTTGATCCTCCTCATCACTGATTTCTCCTCTCTTGTCTGGTTTGGAATGTGTTTAGGAGAGGGAAAAAGCAATAAAAAAATGGAGAATGTGACTGTTGTGCCTGTGCTGAAAAGAATAATATAGCAGAACTAAACTAAGCACGTATAGGGACTGGATGCCAAGTGCAGAGTCTGTGTTGGATTTGGGCTGCAGCTTGTCAGGCAAGAGGAAGAAGAGCAGCACTGACAAACATTCCATCTTCTGTGGAACTGTGAAAGGCAAAGGATTCCCGTCCTTTACTTTTAGTCACTCTATGAACATTTTCCCCTTGCAAAATAGCCCTTCTGATTTTCTAAGAGAACACCAGGAAACAGGATGGCAAGCTCCATCTGAGCTTAATGGAGCATTGTAATGCAAATGTGAAATAAAAAGAGCAAGGTTACACCTTTGCAGAAAAGGATGTTGAGAGGAGATATAATACCTTCTTAGGCTCTTTCATTTAGAAATGGTCATCTTTATAAAAATATTCTAGCTGTCCAACTTCCCCCCTTCCTTTATTTTATCTACTGTTTGAAGGAAAATAAAATGTATATTAATAATAACAAGGACCTGTATGATGAAGTGGATTATGTTAGATTTATACCAGAAAAAAAAAAAAAACATTGTCCCCATTCTGTCATGAAGTTCACTAGATAACCTTGGTCCAGTTATTATCTGAGACGTTATCAGCCCTCTCCCAGATCAAAATGCACTGCTTTTCATTGGCCGAACCTTGCCAGACCAATTCTACCAAGCCGGTTTCATGGTTCGACAAGGAATGTTTAGCCCATAAAAGGCAGTTAAGATCTCTGTTTAGGAAAGTTAGTATGAATGCTTCCTATGATAGATTTGACGACTACCTTACACACAGAAAATTGTATCCAAACTTGGTCACAGAAAAAAAGAAAATCCACTTCCGACAAATATGGTCACATCTTATGTCCCTTAAGTCCCGTGATAGCAAGACGTTTTGGAAAGCAATGGTAACCTCAGCTAATAACAACTCTTCACCTGAAATTAATATCCCACCCCAAATCTGGGTTGAACATTTTTCTAAATTATTTCATTCTCACACCAATTTTAGGCTCAATCCTGATGAAATTATCCCTTCAGATTACCCTAGATAGCCAGCTGTTGAGGTTGAAGAATCATTGATCTGATAAGTAGCGTGAAATCGGGCAAAGCCCCAGGTCCGGACGGTCTCCCTGCTGAGCTGTTTAAGGAATTTTCAGATTGGTGGGCCCCACTTCTCGCCAAATTATTTACATCCATTGATTTATATGGTATTCTCCCTAACTCCTGGTTAAATTCAATCATAATTCCTATTTAAAAGAAAGGTGACCCAACCCTACCTGAAAATAAAATGTATATTAATAATAACAAGGACCTGTATGATGAAGTGGATTGTGTTAGATTTGTACCAGAAAAAAAATGTCCCCATTCTGTCATGAAATTCACTGGATAACCTTGGTCCAGTTATTATCTGCCAGTTTAATCTACCTTACAGAGTTGTTGTGAGGATAACACGGGAAGGGGAAAACCATATATATTAACCTGTGTTCCTAGGAGGAAGGATGGGAAGAAAATAAAATCAGTTAATCAGCCTATCCCACCTTACAATATTGTTGTGTAGCTCAAGCTGGAGAGCCACATTAGGATACCTGGAGTTCCTTGGAGAAAAATCAGGATTTAGTTTTGATGTTAATTCAATTTGAGAGATAAATATTAATACAGCAATTATGCTAAAAGTCCTTGCACCTTTCCATAATCCAGTATTGGTGTTAGGTGGACATCTTACATGTGTTCCTTTGTATATTTCACATGTGAGTGTCCGTGAGTGTCATTTCTATATGGATCCACATATAAAGGCAGGCACGCTTATTTTAGAACAGTTTGTCATTTCTATGTAATCATAACTCAGGCTTACAATTTCAGAACGTTTCTCATTTCCATTATCGAAAAAAAATCTCACAGCATTTTAGAAGTATAATTCATGTTAATTCAAAATACCTCAGAATAATTTCTAAGTATTCTTCATTGTGGGAATCTGAATATTCCCTGAAAAGATTTTTGTGCATTGAAGGGGGGGGGGGGACAAGGAGTAATTAACTGCTCTAAATACTCTCCCTCTTATAATAATAGGATGTCTTCAGTCAAATTTGCAGAATTTATTTTATTTCACTAATTGATTGGTATATTCATCATTCAAGGATATATTAGGTAGAGCTGGATTCTAAATGACTTTCCTCTGATAAGCCTTCCAATTAATTCTTCTCACACTGTTTTCCTGGTGACATTTGAACTTCTTTCATTATATAAAACACATCTTGAATAAGACATTGCTGAATAATAATCAGGGATGCTAACATGTTAAGAATTGGACCCTGACAAAGTCAAATGTATTCTGATTTAGACAATGAGCTCAACTAATGTCATTTTCACTGTATCATGTTGAAAAAGAATATATTCTTTCCTTCACTGCACATGTGTTCTTAATTTACCAGTGTTTCAAGAAAAATATCTGGAGCATATTATAAGTAGGGAGGAGGGATTTACTCTTTCCTGTTAACTAATACTTAAGGCTTACAGTTTGGGGTCCCCCCCACATCCTTTTAAATTCTATATTGTCAGTGGTTTGTTGTTCCCCTTCTAAAAAGGGATGCCTTCATTTGGTTAAGCAGGCATCAAATAAGTTATTCTTTAAAACCCATGTTAAATCGTGTGCTAGGTTACATTGGCTTTGCCAATTTGCATTTTTTCTCATATAGTCAGCAGATTTCTTTTGCGTATACTGAGAGAAGGGATAATATCAGATTTAACTGACTGGCTAATACAAGGAGCAGCTCATTTTAAATGGTCCCTACATCTTTATAGGATGTTAGAAATGAAGACATTACTTCAAAATGTAGGTAATTATTGCCTCCTCTTTTATCAGCACTATTTTCTGAGGTATTATCATAAGATAGCACTTTAGTATTAAGTAGGGCTTGAGAGTGGCAATAAATCAGTCCAACTGAGTCATCATTGTCCGAGGCATCTGAACGACTGAAATGTTGTGGATCCTACAGAGAGTGTGAAATCACTTGACCCTTGGCATTAACCTTTGCTGAATGAATAGACACTGCTTTCCACATCGTGGAACAAAAGCAGAATAGTATTGATTAAACACCACATTCACTTGATATTAAATACTGGCTGAACTCACTCCTTGCTTTTCAGTTCCAGAGGGAGAAGCCCAGAGAGTTGCTGAGTCTCGGGAGATTGCATGTTTGTAATTCAGAGCAGTATTTTTCCTACAAAGGTTTTTCCCCCCAACTTGGATCAATAACTGGCAGCCATGATCAGCTATGAGTATGTATTGTCAATTCTGACCTGTGTACTTTATCACTCAAGGTGAGAGGTCATCACGCTGTGACTAATAAGGTTGCCCTTCTAGGCATGAATTGTTTCCTGGCCTTAATTCAACATTTTCCCCCTAAATTCCCGATTATCAGGTCTCTTGTTTTCTAAACCTGTTAGCTGTTTTCTTTGAACTGCTGATTAAGTTGCTCTCTGGCAACACATTATTTACTAAAGCTTTGAGAGATGTGCTAAATAGTTTTGCTTGCAGTTTGGATTCTAAGTCCCCATGAATTTAGAAGTATCAAGTTGAAATCTTGGGACTTAGTTCTTCAAGACTTCCTTGGATGGAAATGTTTGCTTGATTTGAAAAGGATAGAGAAAAAAACAAACAAACACAAAATGAATGAGAAGCATGGATATGTGAAGTTAAAAGAGATTAAGTTCAGAATTCAAGGACAAAAGCTTTCAGTCAAATCCTTCAAAATATTAGGCCTTGTTCTGATCTCAGCCAGAGAAGCAAATTAAATTCACAGCAAACACAGAAGACACAATCCAGTGAAAGTCAGTTTAAATTCTTTGAAAGGAAGTGGACTTAAGCCTTTAAATGTGCCCTTTGATGTCATTGCTTTTAATTAATCTATGTGCGACTGACTTTTGCTGGATTACTCCCAAAAGATGGTATACAAATAATACAGACTCATGTGGTAAAATTCCAGGTTATACCTCTTCAGCATGTAGTTGGATGCGCATATGTTTGAATATTCCCCACAATAAAAAATATCCCTCCATGTAGTAAGCTATCATATTAGAGAAAGATATAGGGTAGCTCTATTACCGGTACATCCAAAAATATGCCCCATCTGCACTTTTAGTTTGAAATGGTACAGTCCAAAATTATATAAACTCATGTTATTTATTTATATAATATAACATTGGCTGCAAACAATATAATATTGAACACATAAAGCTGCCTTATACTGAATCAGACTCTTGGTCCATCAAAGTCAGTATTTCCTACTCAGACTGGCAGTGACTCTCCAGGGTCTTTCACATCACCCACCTGGCTAGTCCCTTTAACTGGAGATGCTGGGGATTGAACCTGGGACTTTTTGCATGCCAAGGAGATAGTCTACCACTGAGCCATGGCCCCTCCCGTCAAGTAACAGCTGACCTATGGGGAACCGTGGTGGGGTTTTCAAGTCAAGAGACATTCAGAGGTGGTTTGCCATTGCCTGCCTCTACATCGTGCCCTTGGTATTCCTTGGAAGTCTCCCACCCAAATACTTGCTAAATTGACTGTAGTTTCTCACCACATTCTCTGAGCCTGGATAAAAGTAGTATTTGGCTCTGCATCTAAAAGAGTGCTAAGTAATCAACCACCAGGCAAATTTTAAAGGGAAGGGCAATCCAGAGACAAGGTCCCCCGACTGAAAAAGTTCCATCTCTGGTTGCCACCTGCCCCACCTCTGCAGGAAGGGGCACAGACAGATGGGTTTGGGAAGAGGATCTTAACTGGGCAGGCTAGACAGTAAGGGGCAAGGTGGTGTTTCAAGTATCCTAGTTCAAAGCAGTTTAGAGCCTTACACAGTTTGAATTGTGCCTGGAAACATTTTAGAAATTAAGCTTTACCACTGTAGAATAATTAACAAGCGTTTGTTGCCAAGATTTTCAGATCAGCTGACTGAGCATACTGTGATGCATAGCACAGTACAATTCCTGTGTTTTCTGTACACACATGGATGTATTATCGGATGGCTGAAGAAGGCTGATAAAATGTTGCTTGCTCTTCAGCTGAGCTCTTATATTAGGCTGCCAGAATCGAATACATAGTAAATAATAGGGGGAAATTAAAAGCTTTTAGATTATTAGTTTATGTCATTTATAGCAAATGATTTCACAGTCCCCCCATATAAGATTCCTCCTTTTGCAATTAGTGTGTTATAGCAGCTAAGGCAGTCCTTAGGTTTAGGGGTGGGAGTTTTTATGGTCAAGGGTGGTTGGGAAAGAGGTAAATGATGTCAGCCAGGAAAGCAGCTTTATTCCCCTTTTGTTGGACAATAGAGAGACAGGGTAAGCACCCAACTTCATGGAGGATTTGAAGCACACAACTAACAGTAGTTCAGTACATAAGCCAGCATGGTAGCTTTTTGAATGAGTTATATTTTCCTTTTTATATGCCAATAAAGGCTTGTGTTGTGTTGTTGAATGACTTATATTGATGATAATAGTTAGAATTTATCTAGTACTTCAGTGTCTTCAAAGTAAACGGTGCTGTGCTGTAAGAGAGGGCATATTTTGCAAACATTTTATCCAGTTTCCTTGTTTTGCCCCTCCCCATGAGTGAGAGAGAGAGAGAGAGAGAGAGAGAGAGTAATGCAAAAAGTGTATCCCAAATTCATCCTCTCCCATCCTTGGCTGCAAACAACCCTGTATTGCTCCCCTCTCCACTACCATTTAAATCTGTTTTCAGCCATGATTGGCTGCCGCTTTGACACTTTTTAAAAGAACTCCATCCAGGAAATAGTGAGGTTATCATGTAACCAATCAGATGCCATTGATTCCAGATATGACTGAATGGCACATGACGATGAACTTTGCTGAAGCTAAACTAGCCAGGCCTGTCAGTGCCTGAATGGGAAACCTCTTGGGACTCTATCAGCTCCATTCTCAAGACAGTCACACCCTTCATTGAAGTCTATGGTCTTAGAAAGGTGTAGCACGGCTTAGGTTGACACTGTAGGGTACCACGTGGAGCTTCATGACAGCAGTAAAGGCAGGATAGAAATGTAATTAATTGAAGGCAAGTGAAGTTTATAAGCAGTTCTCGTTATGAACAGCTTCAGTTTAGTCTGTTTTCCCCCTTCAATTTATCATTATTAGTAATTTTACATTATTTTAACATGCAGTTGTGAGATGACAGACCAGGAACCATTGAAAGATAGGATCCAAAGCTTTTAAATAGATAAACAAAATGTGTCATTAGGTAACCAAATCTGAGTGGCAAATAGATGGATTCACTGTTTCTAGAAATGAATTTTTGTAATGGCCAAAAGCAGTAGTTGATTGGATTATAAACTATAGACACTGAAAAGGTAAGAGTTTTTTTTTTAAAGAGGTGGAGTCAGGAAACATACCCCCAACCTCTTGTCATACTGAAACTCAAACTTAGTGAAAATTTGCCACAGCACTGCTTTACATATCAAATCCTTGCATTGGCCCTGGAAAGTAGGGTATAAAGTATAATCTGTATGCTGCAGATGAAAGGATGGTTTGCTCAGGACCTGCAGACTGAGGTAACATTTCAACTAGGGAATTCTTCCAGTACACACATTTAACCACTACACCACATCATGTTTCACCTCCTTGAGAGAATCGATCACCTTTAAAGTCCCAGTCACAACCATCATTGTTTTGAAGAAACTATTTCATATAGAAGGTTGAGTTTTAAAGAATGTCGACATGCTGCACTATATTACCTGGAAGTAACAAATGGCATTTGATAAAGTGAAGAAAAATAGGAAATGGCAAATACAACTGTTGCACAGACATATGTCAAATTTCCCCACAATGTTTCAACATTCAGCTATGGAAGCAAACTGGAATTGCAGAGCAGAGGCCTTTTGTTTCTGACAGCGATGATCACCCAATTGTCCTACAGAGTCTCATGTGCATGATTGCAAATTAACAAGTGTTCCTTGATGCCCATGTTGAGAGATGCAGCATTGACTTGGGACAAAGGATCAATATTCTTTGATCCTGGAATCTTTTGTCTCGTTTCATGCAGAAAGTAGCTTAAGGAGACCATTTTATCCTGTATCAAGGAAGACAAAAGATTTGGAGACAGCAAGCAATTGATCTCTAATAAATCAGTTTTTTAGGTAGAAAACATAAGCAAAGGAAAAATACCCCCCCCCGGGTTAAAGCATTATGTTTACGGGGTGGGTGTGCAGTCCAACAGTACCTTGGAGAGAGATCACTATTGTCATTCAAAGAATTTTGATCTTCTTCCCTTGACTAGAATGTCTGACATGTCAGAAGTAAACAAGAAAAATTAATCACTAAGGATTTTCTTTGAAAGACAAACTCTGAAACACCCATTCCCTGAACACTGTGGTTTGTTTGCCACTATTAAACACAGTGGGCTGCCTAAGAGAAAGCCAAGGCTTAATTTGTTAAACAAAAAAAGTGTCAGTACTCAGCCTTGCTGCGAAGTCACACTATCTTATACAGCACTCCTGCTTTCTAAGGCCCACTAAATATATATATCATGATTTATGATTACTAAAAGATGCTATGCACACAGTTAGAGGTATTCTGCACTGAGCATTAATGGCATTTTCTGCGCATATTAAGCTCTGGAGGAAAAACGTCCTAAGTGTATTTCAAGTGTCAAGTAATATACTAACGTGTATTTTTGTCTCAAGGCTTCTGTTTTTACTGAGATTTCAGCATTTTTATCTTCCAACACTGCCAGTCAAGCTTATTTAGCTGATTCTGCAAGGTATAGTAATGGAGTATTTCCCAAATATAGGTTATAGGCTACCTAGCTCACAGTATATTTTTAAAGTTCTAATTAGAGTAATACTACCCGTTTCAATGAGAGTGCAGAATGTATAAAGTTTAGCAGAGCCACTCACAGTCAGAGCAGACAATACTGAGCGGTATAGACCCAGGAAAAGAGGAAGACCCAACAAGAGATGGACTGACTCAATAAAGGAAGCCACAGCCCTCAATTTGCAAGACCTGAGCAAGGCTGTCAAAGATAGGACATTTTGGAGGACATTAATTCATAGGGTCGCCATGAGTCGGATGCTACTTGATGGCACTTAACACACACACACAGACCCAATAGTCTGATTCACTATAAGTAGCTATTAATATATGGGGTTTAAGTCAGGATGCCGACCTGCAAACTATTGATTCTTACTCTCTTTTTTCAGCAACACTGATTTTTGGCAGTTTGCCTCATTCGAGTATTGCTAGCTGCAAATCTTCTGCTATAATTTGCAGCTCTTTATTTCCGAATTATATACATGCTGCTTTCCAGGCCAGAGTTAGTTGCATCATCATCATGCAACTAGGCCAAAGATAAGTTCAAGGTCTACCAAACAGTGAGGCAGAGACAAAAGGTTGTTTGATTTCTCAAGGATGAGGTTTTGCCCTTGATACTTTCAGAGTATTTTTAATTAAATCAACTGTTCTGATGCATCACAGGAGTGTCTCATGGTGTTCTGCTGCTCTCCCAGTATAATGCAGACCCGTGCAAGCCCTCTAACCCCTCCTAGGGTTACAGTCTGGGGCATCATGATTCTAAAATGCTACTGATAATTTTAAGTAGCACTCAGGTAAGAGTGCCAAATTAGAATTACCAACCTCAAGTTCTCCTTGAATTAGAATTCCAGATGACAGTGATCAGTTCCCCTGGAGGAAATGGCAGCTTCAGAAAGTCATCTCTATGGAATCACATACCCACTGAGATCCCTCCCCAAGTGCCACCCCCAAATCTTCAGGAATTTCTGAAGCTGGAGTTGGCAACCCTAGGCCAAGTGCATTAGAAGTGAAGAAAAAGTGCACTGCAGTGGAGATTGTTCCTCAGAGTGGATCTTAAGGACAGCTCTTCTGGTATCATGGTAAAGAGACTGCGTGAAAATGGTTGAGAGTCCCTGTCAGGAGCCGGGGGTGGGGGGGCAGGGCCATGAGGGAGCACAACGGTCACAACAGTGATATCACTGTGCTCTAGACATCACTGGGAACTCTATGGCTTTATCATAGAGTTTCTGGCAATTCTTAGAGCACAGTGATAGCACTTCCAGGCTTTACCCAGAATTGAGGCTGCACTGATGGCAATCCCCCATGATCCAGCCCTCTCGGTCTCCTGAGTTTCCAGTAATTCCTAGTGATGTCACTTTAGTGTTCCTGGTGACTTCTAGTAACATCATTTTAGGGTTTTCCGAGGAAGTGAAGTGACTCTATCATTCTGATGGCATCCTTAGAATTGGAAAGTCCTTGGGTCCCAGTGTCAGCTATACCATTAACGTAGCTGGCCTTATGTGAGTTTTTCTGACTTTTATATGCTATCATGCAAACACGAGGATGAGAACCTTCACCTATCTTATAAGTAGGGTTGCCCGGTCCCTCTTTGCAACTGGCAGGAGGTTTTAGGGGCGAAGCCTGAGGAGGGCGGGCTTTGGGGAGGGAAGGAACTTCAATGCCATAGAGCCCAATTACGAAACCGGCCATTTTCTCCAGGTGAACTGATCTCTATTGGCTGGAAATCAGTTGTAATAGCAGGAGATCTCCAGCTAGTACCTGGTGGTTGGCAATCCTACTTATAAGGGCATTTGTAAGAATAATTGAAATGAATTATGGAATGTACTTTAGGTACTGCAAGTGCTATAGAAATGCTAATAATAATACAGGCACAGTCTTTTGAGCTAGGCCTCATCCCTGGAAGTTCTAGGCTGGAACCACTTTGCAAAGCTATGGCATAGCTCTATACTGCTCCACTTTCAGCCTGTGGGATTTTATTTCGGGGGCTCTACTGGCACACTTTGTAAGCAGCAGTGGTACTCTTTTGCTTTGCATATATTAGCTGACTAGGTGCTTGAATCTCTGAGTGCATGCAAAATTCTTCTTTCATTACCAGAATACAGAACTGACATATTTGAGTTTAGGGACCAAGATCTTCAAGGCATATCATTTCCAGTTGCTTGTTGACCTTGAATATTTCTCTCTTTTTTTAATTACTCTCTGAATTCATTCACTTCCAAGTTTGGACAAGGAGGTCATTATTATGCTGTTTAAATAGGTTTTATATATATATATATATATATATATATATATATATATAGTTGACAAGCTAAAATATCTGTGAGAACTGGAATTCCATAATAGTTCCTGAATGACACAGGTTGGTTGGCCTGTTGTATCTATATATTGCCCATTTGTCCAATGCATTTAGCCATACACAATAATGTCTCCTGTGTCTGAAATAACACAGGAATTGCTACTTCTTTCCCAAAATTGCTCGGCAGACGCTGAGTTTCCACCGTCTCAGGTGAATTGTTAGTCATTCGTTCCATGGGTTAGTATGGGTTCTAGCTTATGTTGTCTTTCCCTCTCCAAGGAGATTGTTATTACAGATGTCTTTCTTTGGAGCTGTTTGGTGCTGTATTTGGTTTTTTTTTTTGCTCTGAGACTAGCCCGGTTGCATTTCACATGGTCATGCTTTGCTTTTTAAAAAATTAACCTGCTGCAAAAAAGTTTGCTGAAGGAGACTGTTAGTGGTAAGAGGAATGTGTTACGGCTTGGAAACTCTACATTGATACTCTCTATAACCTGATGTGTTTTCCCCCCCTTAAAGTTTCCCATTCTTTTCCTGCCAGCTCTGCTGTATGAAGCAAGCCACATCAACTGCATGCTCTGAAGCACAAAGAAGACTCTGGAAGCATGGGATATTACACAGGTTTGTGTTTAATAGAGGGACTCTAGTGGCCACTTGGCCTTTGATTATGCAAATACTATAAGAGATAATACAAGCCTTGGATCTGGCAGATGTTGCTGTTACAATGCAAAGCAAGGGGCTGCAGGAGATGTGTTAAACGTCCCAGCAGCCTTGCTTCAGAATCCTTTAGTATCCATCTCCTATCCCTCTCAAAGTGCCTGTGTTGGATTTTAAGTGTTGATTACTAGAATTGTTTACTTCTAAGGGTTTTTAAAGAATAGATTGCAATGCAACTGAGTAGTACCCTGTAATATTGTTACTGTCATTTCAAAGGGAGACAATAATCTGAATGTGAAACATATGCTTGGTTTCACATCTGTAGTATTCATTCCTCAAATCCTGACTTGGACTAGTTTTTAGTTTTAGTTGCCTGAGTGCTTAGTGCTGTGATGTCTGGTGAGGCAGTGTGACAGAGACTGGTGCAATAAAATATGGACTGAGGAAGAGGGAAGCCTTCATGTATTTACCAGCAGGAAACACTGGGCAGTAAGTTGTGAAAGCAGGGGGAAGCTAGATGCAGCACCAAGCAAGAACACTCAGCTGCAACTGGTGGTTAGGAGGGCTGAATGGGGTCCTGGACACTGGTAGCAGCTGCTATGCCCATGGTAGATGTTCCTTGCTATTCAGTACTGCGTACTTGTACGGTGCTGGCTCCGGCTTCTACTGCCTCCTTGTGTTTCTCAGTAGTAAGGACCCTGAGGTTCCTTTTCCCTTCTCTCTAACCATTGCACTTTCTCACGGGCTGTGGTCAGTTTGGAGGCACAAGAAATCTACTTCTGTTTAAAATTCAGTACTTGGGTGAAGAACAATTAGGTCTTGATTCTTATTATGTCCATGCTCAGGATGGCCAATACTGTTTGCCATCACCATCCTTGACAAAATAGAAAACTTGATATAAATCGACCATTTGGCTGTATCTGTAACTTGTCTGTGTACCATATAAACTGAATTATTGTTAAATATGCCTCACTATAATGATGTAAGATTGTGTGACATGGGTTAACCATCACACAGTAGTCTAATCTGTAGAATTTATGGAAATGACCATTGATCTGAGAAGAGGACTATAATGAATATAATGAACACTGACAAAATGGCCATACTGAACCTGTATTTCCTCTCCCTTTTTATGAAACCAAGAAAGGATTTGTAAGCATAAAATTAATATAATTTGATTTTGTGTAGGCATATTATTTTAGTTTAAAAATAACTATCCGGTACACCCTATTTATTAACATCAAATCTCAAAACAAAATGCTGAGTGTCCAGTGAACATAAAAGTATGAGAACAAAGAATAAGTGGAAAGAAATGAATGAAAATCATCTCATGGTTTTAGCTGGCCAACATATGTAGTACATTATCCAATTTGGATCAGTGACAAATTCCTTAAAAACACTCCTTTTTAAATTGTTCTGTTCAAATTAAATGTACTAGTTCTTATTTGTTATATTATTTTGCTGGAAAATGTACTTTGCTGTATGTCATTCCTGGAAATAGTAAACATATCTTTAACTACTTATAGCTAATTACAAAGGTCTTAACTCAAAACCTGTGTTAAGGATATTAAAATATAACTGCAATTATTACAAAAATGAACTTAATAGAAGGAAAACCTCTGACTTTTCCTAAACACATTGACAATAATACAATGTTATGTTATGCTATGATATTTTTTTTAAAAATGATGCACATCTATAATTCACCTTCATCTCTATTTTTTCCTCCCTTATCACTCTGATATGAAGGGTCTGTGGATTTATCTTGTGCCTGTCATGGTTCTTCACCTGACTTAAAAATAATTAATTGCAGCACTCACTGATGATTTATGATTCTCACTGACGTAATTAATGATACACATCAGTTTTTCCTCTTAATTGAAGGAGTCACAACAACAACAGAAAATTCTAATATGCATTAAGGGAGAATGCAAAGCATGGGGCCTATTAGAATAGTTTATAGTTTGATATTTTTGAACACAAAGGACACTAGAATTAAAGATTGTAGTTAGGCCAAACGGATTTTCTTTTTAAAAAAAATACAAAGTAGGAAAGGATACGATTAGTTACAGGAAACAAGAGTTTGGATAGTGTCTGGACCTTCCATAAAATCTCAGAATAAAATGCGGAGTAGATTTTGTGTTAATTTTAGAGAGGTGGGTGTATTAGTTTCTTGCAGCAAAAATCTGTAATAGTTTAAAGACTAATAAACTTTTATTGTAGCATATTTTTTTGTGGATTAGATTCCACTTTATTGGATATGAAAGTGGGCTCTACTCAACAGAATATTATGCTAAAATAAAAACTTGTCTTTAAGATGCCCAAGGCTCTTTTAGATTGCATGTCCGTGTGTGGTTTAGTTTTAGCGTTTTTCTTGCCTCCTTTTTAAAATGTAAACCTGGGAGCCAAAAAACATCTGATTGCCATCTAATAGGCTTTAGATTACAGACTGCAGACCAGCCTGCTTATTCAAACTGAGTCAAAATATAATAGAAATGACAATTTATTCGAAAGGTCTGACAAGTGCAGACCTTCAGCATGCAGCAAAGAACGCCTAGCCTACATAGTTGGTTTCTCAACAGCTCTTAAAACGTGCCCATTGGAAAATGACAATTTCACATTGCTGTGCTCAAAGCAAAGAGTCGGGGAATGCAGATACTGCTGATAATTTGCATGTGTGTGATCAATGATTGCCTAGGAGCGTTCCCATCCATTGCAGCTAGAAGTTTGAGATGCTGACGTCTGTACAATCGCAATTTAGCCCGTCTGAACAGTATAATTAAAAACTTGGGCGAAGTAATTGTTACTTAAGTCATGTTTAGATCTTCTGTACTTTAGTAAAATAACAAATAGGGTGGAATTCTTTGCACATTTTGAGAGTAACAGTAGATGTGTCAAGTGTTCCAAACTTGATTTGTGCATTTTATGGTACTCCAGTCAGCTGCCTATTAAAAGTGTGATCAGGTAGTTTAGACAGTGACTAGCTGTGTCAACAGAAGGAAAGTGGAGGATTAGTCTCTATGGCAACAACAAAGTATCCCTGTTTGTAGACAGACAAATTCTGCTACATCTGAAAAAGATTGACAGGTCTATTCCTTTGCAACTGACCCATAGAAATTAGCAAGTAAAAGTTATTATACTGGGCTGTATTGAAGGATTCTCAATATCTTAAAGTGCTCTTGTAAGTTTTTCTGCAGCATTTGCATGAGAAACCTGGCAAGAATTGTTCTGAGGTTTATATCTGTGGTTTGATAGATTCTTTGTGGGGGAGTATTGCTGGTGAGAATAACTTAATTTTCAGTTCTCTGTATGACAGAATTGTTGGAGCATAGACTGAAGGAAAAACACACATCAAAGGACCCCAGCTGAATAATATGTCACATTTCCAAACCAAGAGGCATTATAGGAATATTATAAATTGTATGTTCACAACAACACAAGTAGAAAATATTCTTTATTCTAGTTAGCCTGACATAATTAGGATCTGGAGTTTCTTAATAATTAAGATTCCAGTGGGGAAGAAATGCATACATTCCAGGAATTTCTGTGATTTAACCGGTTGACCTTTCTATTTTGTTTAATATTCCTGAGTTGGAAGACATAAAAAAATGTAATTGAAATATTCTACTTCAGATTTAACAGTATTTCATTTTTAAGAGAATAGAAAACTGATGCTCATATTTAATTGTTCATAGGTCTTTTTAAGGTACTGGCTGGAGAAACTAATTATCACCTTTAGGCCAGTTATTGCAGAACTATTTTTCAAACTCTTTAATTTACTGTGTTTACTCAAAAGGAAAATGAATGTGAATATAAGATTACTTGCCCAAAAATGTTACACACAAAAAGATTTTTATTATTCAAATTATCCATTGCCAAAATTATGTCTGAGTTGATGGATTGAGGATTGGGTTTAATAGCCCATTCTGAAGTGAAAGTAAAATTACTTTAGACTTGGTAAAAGAATATGGCTTCTTTTTAAACTAATGTTTAAATAAAATAAATAGCAATTTAGTTCAGTTCATAGAAATGTCCCAAAATGCTTCCTTGCTAAAACAGTCTCCACATTTGCTTTTCTGATAAGAGGTTTCAGCTCTGCTGGAAACATAGTTCTAAGGCCGCAGAACAAGTATTTTGATTAAGAGTTCTGGAATGCAAACTTTGTTCTTTCATGTAGATTTCAGAAATGAAATTGATGAGAGAATGTTATTAATTTAGTGGATGGAACATGGACTTTTGCTTCTTTGTTTCCTGAATATTGTTTGATAAGAATCCCGTATCTAGTTATGAGAATTCCAAGAAACCTGATAGGAAAAAGACAATGGCTATGCAATTTTGTCAGCTGGTAACATTTAGTAGGCCACCCTGGGAACATGAGGTTCCTTCTGGGATTTTTAGGGCGAGTACTGTAAACTCATAATGCATGTGGTTACTACAGGAAGCATATTAATGTGTTAGCAAAATAGGAACTGCTTGTTAGAGATAGTAACACTGAATAGGCTTCCCTGTCTTTTGAGGACCACAGCAAATTATGCTGTATCATAAATTGCTCTTAAAGTCTCCGCAGTTTGTTATCTGATAAATGTAGTTTGTCAGATCATGGGGAGTGGTCTCAGAGTCGTACTAGATGTGTGGTACATGTCCCTGGTAATGGGCAACCCAGCAATAGGCTACTTCTGACATCACCTTTCATTTCTGTTGGGCAAAAATACCTTTATCCCAATGTGTTAATGTGAGTGCACCATACAATAATATTACAACTTACAAGTGGATACATAGAATGTGAAATATTATTAGTCAATCATAGATTGCAGCTGATTGTAGAATTAATTTCACAGTTGCTTGATACAATTTTTTCTTCATGTATCTTGGGGGGAAATCCCTTTTTTTACTCAGTTTAGAAAAAAAGTTTTTTTACTTTTGATGAGATTATTAAGACCTTTACCATGCCCTGAAAGAATCTTAAGAGCAAGTAATTTTCTCAATTTTTTAGCTCTAGTCTGAAAATCAGTTGTAATTTTAGATCTCCCTAGATCCACAGCAGCTAGCTTTAACAGATGCTCCCTATTTACTAGACCCCTACCAGTCTAGGTTTGAGTGTTGACATAACTGGTGTTCAGGCCTAAATTTGACTAAGGGGAAGCCAAATAGATTTTGGCTGTTCATCATTGCTTCTACAGTTGTGGCTTTATCTAGCACCCCTACCCCTTAGACAAAAGTCTCCAAGACCAGAATTAGATGACAAGGAGAGACTTCTGTGTGACAGCTTCATATTAATGATATATCTTTCTATAATTGCTGCATAACTTTGCTTAGGCATCATGTGGAACTGAAAGGGGGGCAGGATGAAAAGTTGTGGGAAAGGACTTTGCCAGATGCAGTAGAACCACTGATTACACTTTGAACTATCTTTGGCAGAATGTAAGTGTATACCTCTAAGTTCTAAGAGGATATGTCGAACAGTGCATTCTTGAGAGGAATGCCTGCGGCAGGCTTAGGAGCTAAAAATCCTCCTGGTGCAAAATATCCAGGTGGCGTATCTTGCCAAAAATAAAAAGGGCGTCCCTGCCCCCAGCCCAACACTGGAACACCTCCCAGGATGCCATAACGCCCCGGGAACGCCTTCTGGGACACCTGCATGGCCTTTGACAGCATTTGGACGCCGGCAGAAGGCTCTGTCAACGTCTTGGGCTGGTGCTGCTGCTGCAGCGCCCTGTGACTAGCATCCAGGCCTTCCTGCCGGCGTTCGGGCCACTAACGCTGGTGTTCGCTGTCTGGATGCCGGCGTGGGGCCTTCCTGACTTCCTAAGGGCTTTCGCCCTTAGATCTCAGGAATGCGCTGTAAGTCACAAGACAAGTCTCCTGACCAACAGTATCAAAGGCAGGATGGCTGGTTCATATTGTCTGACCATTGAAAGAAGAGTTGTCTCTTGAGCTGTAGGACGCAAAACAGGGCACCTGTGTGCACATGGAGGCAATAGTAAAGGGCCAACTTATTTGTAATGTTTGCTAGCCAGAGATCCATTGCACAAATCCTCTACCTAGTCTGCAAATATGAAGAGACAGAAATATCAGAATTTGAAGAACCATATGATAATATGTGGCTTTATGTTTTGCTAGATTGGACTTTTTATTCTTCCAGGCTGTCTGTTGTAACATACTCTAGTTAAGACTTCATATTGAAAAGCTAATTATTGTTTTCAAAGAAGCGTCCAACCCCCTTTTTTCACCATCACATGTTTCCCCCCTGCATTGCCCTCCTTTGCTAAGTAATAAAGAAATATCAGTGGCAGAGTGAAAGATGCAAAGAAGGTCAAGATACAGTCTGCTGTTTCATGAGAGTAAACTACCCCCCAAACCCAATAATGGCTTCTTCGTTACAGATTTATGTTTCCTAGGTTATCTGTATTTGTAACTGTCTTAACTACAAGTGAAATAAAATATAATTTAAAAATTATTCTTATGACAGCCATAATTAATTTTCAGACGTGCTGAACTGATGAGTGCTGCTTTTCTGTATTCTGCTGTTTCCATGGTCATTAATATATGTTATATATCTGATACTTCCGAGCATCTTTTCGAAGTAGGATATGGAAAGCTAACCCATAGACAGTTAATCTTTCTTTTGTTAACCCTTTTTTCTGAAATGTTTTGATTATCATTTGCTGATTCAATATGAAACAGTAAGCAATTTTTCATACTTTATTCATTAATTCCTTGACATCAGTTCTCAGTTTTTGCTCTTTGGGGTGAGTTGTGTGTTTGCTATTTTGTTTTTCAGTGTTTTCTGGTAAGAATAGGAAAAGAAGAATCAAAGAGTTTTGTGGCTGTTCTCTTATTGGGTAAATTAGATTTTTGGTGCTTTCCTGAAGTAGAGACTGCAAAATGAATTGCTGCTTGTACTTAAATCTCCAAATTGTTTGCCTGATTGGCCTTCCGAGCAGGATGTTAAGAGAGAATTCCTAAGCAGGTCTATTTGGAAGTAAGTGCTATGTTATCCCATGAGGCTTACTCCTAGAAAAGTGCCCTTAGTATCACAGCCTAAGGGTTGTTTTTTTAGGGGGGTCATTCTTTTTTTGTATGAGATACCAAAGTCATGTTCTATATAGAAGAAAAATACCATTTTTAGAAAACATAACTTGAAGTAGCAAGAAAGTGGTTTTAAATAAAAATTCAAAAATTCAGTGAAGAGAAATATTGGGGGAAAGCATTCTGGCTTTGGGTAAAAAAGTGTGGTTTATGGAGTAATGGAGACATTTAGAGTGGTATTCAAGTATTAAGAGATATAAGAGATATAATGAGGGGTCCTGCAAGGTCAGGGGCATCTTATTTTCCCATTTTCCCTCCTCCACTATTTCCTCTTTCCCTCCCTTTTTAGCCCTCATAGCTTCTCCCCTTTTTCCTGTTTCCTTCTTCCCACCCACCTGACAACCTACCTTAGCTTCCCCCAACCTCAGTCTTCAGCTTCCCCTCCTTCTGACAGCATTTCCCCAGGAAATATTTTGTCAAGTTGCAAAAGTAGCATCACAGCTCCCAGCCCTGAGTTGCACAGTGGTGGTTGTGCTCAGCAAATCATGCATCAGGGAACATGACAGGGGAGTGGGGTGAGATGCTTTCTAGGGCTGTTTTGGCCAGCTTGTCTACCGTTGTCCACCCCCCCCATTTTTTTCTTTACAGAAATCAAGGTTTAGAAGGCTCAGCAGTATTGTTGTGGTTCCTTAGCAACCCCCAAAATGGTAGCTGAGAGCTCCGTGAGCATTATTTTCTTATATCTTCAGGTATTATTTCTGTTATTTTGACAAGTTTTAATACCCCTATTATTTTAAGATTTCAGATTTTTCTGCAAATCGGAGACTTCCTTCACGTGTGTTAGAGAAACCCACCCTGTCTGCCCCAGCTCCATTTTGCAGATAGAGTCTATGGCTTGGTTTGGAATTAGATATAACAAATGGGGGATCTGCAAGGACTTGCAGGGGCATCTCATTTTCCACTACCCAACTCTTTCCTCCTTCCCTTCAATGAAAGCCCCCACAGACTCTCCCCCTTTCCTGCTTCATTCTCTCCTTGCCACCCATTGGCCAACCTGAACACACACACATGAACACACATGAAGCTGCCTTATACAGAATCTCAGACCCTTGGTCCATCAAAGTCAGTATTGTCTACTCAGACCGGCAGTGGCTCTCCAGGGTCTCAAGCAGAGGTCTTTCACATCTTTCACATCACTTACTTGCCTAATCCCTTTAACTGGAGATGCCGGGGATTGAACCTGGGACCTTCTGCATGCAAAGCAGAGGCTCTACCACTGAGCCACAGCCCCTCCCCAACCTGAATATCTGCCCCCTTATCTTCAGCTTTTCCTCCTTCCCTCACCTGGGCCGCCTCTCCCTGGGAAAACTGTGGCTGAGTTGTACACTACTGGCCACCAGTGGCACGGTGGGGAACCAGCAAGGACTTATCGGGGGGCACATCATTTCCCCCTGAATCCCATTTCCCACACTTTTTTTAATCTTTCCCTTCTCCTGGCAGCCCCCATGTTCTCACCTTTTCTTCCTTCCTTCCTTCTAGCCTTCCTACCCACCTACCCAAATGGTCTTTTATTCCCACCCCCGTCTTCAGCTATATTTACTATTTATTTCATTTATACCCTGCCTTTCTCCACAATGGGGACCCAAATCAGCTCACATCATTCTCCCCTTGTGCTGGTTATCCTCACAACAAATATGTGGGTTAGGTGAGGCTGAGTGTATGTGAGTGGCCCAAGGTCATCCAGCCAGCTTCCATGGCAGAATTCAAACCTGGGTCTCCCAGATCCTAGTTTGAAAATGTAACCACTACGTTGCACTGGCTGTCACGAGGTGGCTGCTGTTGAACAATGGCAAGGAGCCAAGCCTGCATGAGTCATGAAAACCATGTAGCATCATATTGCCCAGTAGTTGCTGCTGGCCTGGGAAGCTACCTAAAAGGCCAAAACAGCCTTGGAGATGCCCCTCCCCCTCCCCCTGTCTTTTACTAACAGAATGCAAGGCTTGAAGGCTGGCAGTATTGTTGTGGTTGCCTTGTAATGGCCTTTGAGGGCATTTGTTTCTTAAAGCTTCAGGCAGAGGTGTACAAAAGAAAAATTCGAGAAGATTCAGATTCAAGTATATTGGACCCTACATTTTTTAGTATTTCCAAATTTTCCCAAATACCCATACCAGTATAAGTTTTTTTTCCAGGAATTCGAAAAAAAAATCAGCTTCGTTATAGCCTATGGGGAATATTTCCAGGGCTCGGGGGGGGGGGGCTTTTTTTAAAGACAGAGGCACCAAATTTGCAGCATAGGTCTCCATACAAGAACCCCTAAGTTTGGTAAAGATTGGGTCAGGGGGTCCAATTTTATTGGGCCCTTCAAAAACCCAGACCATTGTAAGAACCTCCCAGGATATTATTTTCAATCATAAACCCATTGTTCACATTTTTTTCCTATATAAAATATATAAAAGATATAAAATATCTTGCTGATTGATGATTCATTTCAGTTCATCTGATAAAGCCCATGAAAACTTAAGCCACAACCAATTTCTTAGACTTTAAGGTTCCAGCAGACTTTCCCCCCTGATTTTTGGAGCACCTTGAATGTTCTCTAAAGATCTATATACCGGTAAATGCTAGGTACTATATAATGCAAAGCAGAGCTTCAGTTTAGTACCTCACATGATATTCCAAAGTAGGGATGCTGAGAACATTCAGTGCAAATGTGATCACCAGTAAACTTACCTTGATCAGACTCCTCAATTCCATACAAACTGAGCCCTGATGTCCAGCTTGCTAGGTCAAGAAGCTTGGTGGCTTCATGGTGATCACTTGTACTCAAGAGTAATGGCTTGGTCATAGCTTGACTATGCCTCTCCTGCCTTTCCTTTTAGTTGTCAATGCAGCCGCCATGCCAGGGATGCTACGTTGCAACAAGCACCAAGATGCATCACTTGCTTGAAAGTGTTAAAAATAATTTTTTTTCCAGATGAAGTCAAGTGAGGTAAATAAACCACAATTCTCCTGAGGCCATGATAGAATGTGCATATCTGAGTGTATCTGGATCCCAAGAGCTCAACAGCCATTACAGCAAGTTACGCTGTTATAGCAAGGCATACAGAGACAGCAAAGTAATAAGTCTCAACGTAAAAGAGAAAACTTTTTTTGCCTTTTAACAATGTGCCTTTTGAGTTGAAGGCAGCATCATCATCAGAAACATGAGCAAGGGCGCCAGCCGCTGGGCAAAAGCTGCGAGACATGTTCGAATAGTTTGGCTGCAATCAGCCTGTCAAATTTGGCTCTTGTGATCATTGCAGATGAGGACTAGGCAAGTGATACTTGATTATAAGGTACATAGCCTGCAAGTTATACCTGTTACTGTCATGAAAGAAGAGTTCTCTTCAAGGAGGACATGTTGTGCATGTACTCCATCACTGACATATGGTCCCTCCCATTAATTTGGATAAATTAAAATGTGAGTGTGTGTGTTAAGTACCATCAAGTTGCTTCCAACTTGTGGTGACCCTATGAATTAATGTCCTCCAAAAGTCCTATTGTTAACAGACTTGCTCAGGTCTTGCAAAATGAGAGTGGTGTGTGGGTTTTTTTTTTTTTTTTTTACTGAGTCATGTTGGGTCCTTCTCTTTTCCTGCTGTCTTCAACTTTTCCTAGTATGAGTGCCTTTTCTAGTGGCTCATCTTCTCATATGTATGATAGCCTCATAGGTAAGACAGACCAAAGTACAACAGCCTCAGTTTAGTCATTTTAGCTTCTAGGGAAAGTTCAGGCTTGAACTGATCTTTTGTGTGTGTATGTATGTGTGTGCCATCAAGTCACAGCTGACTTACGGCAACTCTGTAGTGTTTTCAAGGCAACAGATGTTCAGAGGTGGTTTGCCATTCCCTGCCTTCTTGTCATGTAGGGTTGCCAAGTGCCAGGTGGTGGCGGGCAAACCCCCGCCAATCCACCTGGCTTCCCGCTGACCTGCTAAGGGTCGGCGGGCAACACGTGCATGTTGTAAACCGGAAGCGCCACATCACAAGGGGCCTATACCACTCAAACTCCCAGTTTGAGTGGTAAAAGACCCCTTGCAATGCAGCACTTCTGGGCATAAATGCATTGCAAGGGGCCTTTTATCATTCAAACTGGGAGTTTGAGTGGTAAACTGCCCCTTGCAATGCATTTTACACCTGGAAGTGCCGCATCGCAACAGGCCTTTTACCACCCAGTTTGAGTGGTATAGGCCCGTTGTGATGTGGCACTTCCGGGTCTAAACTGGAAGTGACGCGATTGCGTCAGTGCGCCCGCGCAGTCTCCCCCCCACCAGTAAAACCTCTCGCCAGATGAGAAAAGGGACCTGGTAAGCCTAGTGTCATGACCCTGGTTGGAGGTTACCCATCCAAATACTAACCAGGGCTGACCCTGCTTAGCTTCTGAGATTGGATGAGATCAGGCTAGCCTGGGGCTATCCAGGTCAGAGCCACAATGATCTGTAGACCACTATTATTATCCCCTTATTACAGAAAAGGGGACTTGTGGATTGCCTAGTGCCACCTAGTGGCAGGGACAATATTTGAAAGGGTCATAATTTAGCCTTCTATCCACTACACCAAACTATCTCTCATTAGGATTATAATAGATCTCCAACCGCAGCACATTCCTTAAGAAAATAGGATGCATAAAAAGGCCTGCTTATTCCTCCTTTGAAGAGTATAGGGCCCCCTACATAGAGTGGAGCTTACCACATTCATTTGCAGTACATGGTTCCTGACTGGATAGAAGCACCCAGCGTAGGCATTGTCACGTACACGACTGGATACACCTAGCCTGCCAGCAGCTGTGGATCTGCATGGTGCAGATACTGCCTGCCCTGGTTCCTTTACCACAGTGTATTTTCTATCACTAAAAGTGTCAGAACTCTTCTAGGTTGCTGCACCATCAGCCTTTCCACTGCACCATTTCACTAGTCTCTTGTTGTGTACTAGATCAGTCCGTGCACCAAGAAGATGGGTGTGCATACAGAAGCAACCGACACTGTGTTTTTCCATCTTCAAAATAGTATGTTTGTCTGCAAAGGCTTTTCCGAAGGTGTCTTGATGTAGCCAAAGATCATTTGTATACAGTTAGCTGATCTGTGTGTTTTCAAACCTTGCTAGCATGCACCAAAAAGAATTATTGGTATGAATGTCATCATCTTCACCTCAGTTCCTTGATATTCTTGATGTGTACACATTGGACTGCTGTCTCTGTTGCATACTGACAACCTCAGGTTTTGGCTGTAAAAGCAAAGCATGCTTGCATCTGCTTGTACTAGAGATGTAATGTTCCAAGGGACTTAGGAGTTTGAGTATTCAGTTCCCATGCACATTTCCTCCTGAAATTGGCTTGTTGATGGCTCAGTGTTCCCAGCAATGACCAAAGAGGTTGCATTTAAACATTATTATAACTGTAGTGTCAATACTACAGCCTTTTCGGCCCTGGCCCCGGCCTGGTGGAATGCTCTGCCTAATAACATCAGGGCCCTGCGGGACCTGAAGGAGTTCCGCAGGGCCTGTAAGACAGAGCTATTCCGCCAGGCCTATGGTTGAGGACGGCCGCAGGTGAGATTAAGTGAGATCTGTGCTGGCCTCCCTACTCCCCACCCTCAGTTTGTGATCTATTTGAGGGAGGATAGCAGAACCAATTACATATTATGGTTGGCCTCATCTGCTACAGTAAGCACATATACGGCAACCATCTTTTAAATTAATTGGGTTGTTTTGTGGTTTTATGGTTTCATATATTTTATTGTTTATTGTTATATTGGAAATTTTAATGTTGTAACCCGCCCTGAGCCCAGCCTGGCCGGGGGTGGGCTAGAAATAAACAAAAAAATAAATAAATAAATACATGGGAATCATTAATTTGAAAGGGATTTTTTTCTGCGTAAGTACAATGAAGTGAATGTGCAAGTGTATGGACATGCTTCTATGTAGCTCCATTCATCCCTAGCCAAATGTGTTCCCAGCAAACTGGGCCATGGTAACCTACTCTGCAACAATTGTAATTCCAGCACTTCAAGAATTTGCTAAATTTCAGTCACTGTTTCTTATTGGAATAGCTGTCTTGATGTTAACCAAATGACTACAGCACATCCCAATATAAATGAGTACTTCCAAAAGAGTCAATAGTTTCTTCTTGTCATGTGGTGGTTATTCCGGTTGCTCTACGGTGTCTTATTAATGTGTTCGAAACAATGTCTGTAGGACTAGAAAATGTTCTAGATTACTATTTGGCTTTCCCTTTTCCCTTTACATCTGAAACCTAGTTTGACCCCTAGCTACTATGAGGTAAAGTTGGAATCAACCTAAGATGTAGATGTAGCCATGCAAGAAACATGTCTTTAGTTCAGTCTCCCTTTGTTTCAATTTGGTTTTCACTTTTTATTTTCCTTCAAGATGCTTATGAGTATTTGATACTCTTCTTTAGGAAGGCTAAGTCTGGACACTCCTGGTTTTAGAATCTGTTTTCAGTGCTAAGACGGGTTAGCCCTGACACAGGCAAAGAAATAAGCGCATTTGAATATAGAGTGCAGATCCTTCGCCACTGGGGAGTCACAGCCAGCTCTACCCCTAATTTATATGTGGTCAGAAGAAAATGCTTTTTTGTGTGTGCCAGTAGAGTCTTTTCTGTAGCAATATACTTATACAAAGCAGCGGAAAACTGGAGAGGGAAATTTAATTATTTTCAGACATCTTTGTGGTAACTGTGACCCCAGATTTATTCAGAAACATCCATAGGTATAAAGGTATTTTCTTTAAATCAGGGTATCACAACTCTACAGAACTTCAGCAATATTTGTTTCAGAACAAACATCTCAACTGCAAAGGTCTTCTTCCTATGTTTGCAGAATGACCTTGGGGAAAATGCAAGTATATCCTCCTGTAGTTATAGGCTGACTATAAAGCACTTTATGCAACTAGCAGGGAGGCATATACTTTCTGAATCAAACTGTTTTCTGTTTGCTCTCCAGAAATTTCTGCCACAAAATTTTTTTTTGGGTGGGTGGGCTTAAGGGCAGTCTTATAAAAACCCTGACTTTCCCCTCAATATGGTATCAAATTTTGTTAACAGGTAATGGTAGCGAGATATTGTGGAAGGGTTATACCACACTAAAGTATATATTCTGAATGCATTGAGATAAGCATTTATAAATTGCTATTATTATTTTTATTGCTATGTTGAGGTGTTGAAATATGTATTTACTTTAAAAAACGCACACATTTCTGAAGTCAAAGTAACGACAAGGATAAAACCACCAAGAATATAAATAAAATCAGATCACAGAGGTCAAGGGCAATCACTGTAAAAATGTTTTTATTCAATATTCTAAAGCTTGGTTTTTTTCAGTCATTGAAGTTCTTTATATTAGAGATTTGCCTGTGATAATTACTGCCATTGCTGGTAATATATTTTCAACACTGATTGGCTTCATCTCAGGTTTAAACCTTTTCAGAGCAAAACAATAGGAAAGAAAACGTATAGCAACAAAAGAAACAGTTTAGGTACGACTTGCTAATGTTATGCTGTGCATGTGGTTAACATTTGTTTGAAATACTTAGTACTTGCAATTACAGTTGCATTTTCAAACCTCCAACATGTTCTTTTTCTTTCCTCCCCCAAGGGTACCAAGCAATTAAAAATATATCAACTAACTTTTAAATGATTATTGTCTTTGAATGTGATTCCATCATATTATTTGGAAGGAGGCATTAGGAAACCAGTACAAACTAATATGTGACATTTTGAAATAGAAATGGATACTGGAAGGAATGGTGGGGTGGGGGGAGGGAACGTCTTTTCAGTGACTAGCTTTAGCGTGAGGTTTTTAAGGCATTGCTTGTTGATGAGCCACTGCTTGTCTACAGAAGCCAAAATGCAATATTTCTTTGAACTGCTTTGTCTGCAGATTTAAACTATAGCAATCTGGTGCCTTCTAGCGTTCTTTTGGCAATTTAAGAGTCATGACTGAGGCTTTCAAATGATACCTGTTGCAGATTAATGTGGTGTGTCTTGTCTGTTCTTCCCTTTTGACCATCCTCAGTAACAGAAGCTGAATACTTGGCTGAGTTGTGCATAAAAGTAGCAGAGCTCATTACCACGATCTGGGGAAAAATGGCTGTTGGATTTGTTATAAGGATCAATAGATGGGACAGATTGCTTATAAAGAATCTAAAATTAGATTGTCATGTTCTAGTAAGGTTTTTTCCCCCTTCCCCTAGCATCATTATGTGGAAATTACAATCTAAAATTAAGAATATGTTTCTTCTATAAACAAAGCTTCTTTCTACAATATACGTCAGGGACGATCCTCAGATCAGCTGAGATATACTTTGTTTTAGATCAGTTAACTTCCATGCAAATAAATGCTACTAGATTATCTTAATTCAGAGAGTATTTCTGTTTAAACTGCTTTATAGATCATAATAATTCTGTAGCTCAGCACAGGTTGTAGTTTATTCTAGAAATGCATGTTCCAAGTTGGTGCTGGGGGTAGGGAAAGAGGAGGGGAGTACCCTAAGATACTTTCAGGTTCTGGTTACATTGCTGAAAAGCCCTTGTGTGCACAGGAGTATGTAAAGTGGTGTGGAAATAGACATTGGCAGTCCTCCTAGCTGGAAGAATGAGGCTACAACCCTCCTGCTTCTGCACAGCAGAGTACTATGGTGAGCGCTTGTTGTTTGCCAGTTAATGTAGTCCACATTTTCACAGTTGTGCACATCGGTCTCATTGTAGCATATGTAGAGCCCGAGAATCCACAAAGTTTACCGCATAAAGGTTGACAAGATGGTGAACCCATACAGAGTCTCTGTGTGATGTTATACCGGTTGGAAGAAAAACCCTCATTTCCTCAAGGCAGAGTCTATTCCTTCCACTTCTGCCTTCATTTCTAAAAAATCCATTAAATGAAACTAATTTGTGTGGTTTGGCAATAGTTGGTGTAACCTGACATATTTGGTTCATTTGTGTCACAAAATTAAACCATTTATCAGAGATTTGAATGGCCGCTGTTTGAAGGAAAATACAGGTGCAGCACTAGAAACATACATTCATTTTCAGATTTTATTTTTCTGACTGGGAAGAAAAGACTGTGTCAGGTTATTTCACAGCCAGTGCTTGTATTTAACTTCCGTGGCTTTGTCTGCAAGCTTATTAGGGTTTATCTAATGATTTTGTTTTAAGTTAACATTTGATTACAACAGTAATTTGTTCCTTGTGTTGAACACAAGCACTTTGTGCTAATTCTAGGAGAAACAGCTTCTAGCTATGCATTTTATTCTTCTTAGTAGCATTGTAACTCCTGTTAATTTGTTTCTAGCATTATCTACATAGTGCTTCAGTAATCTGCTTGCCATTTTATACAGCCGAGGAAGTCTATGTTGAAAACTCAGTAATTTTTTAAAAAGAACATTCAGTGTGTCTTAAAAAAAACATTCACTATTCCTTTATCATAGAGGTTTTCAGAAAAGCTCTTGTCACAACCCCCCCACAACTGAATCCAATTGTACTATAAGAATTGTAACTAAAACTGTTGCTAATGATCGGAAGAAAGCAATTAGAATCTAAATGAAAGCACAAGAGCACAGCAGTTATTACCTGATGTGGATGTGGCTTATAAATCCAGAAAGTGCAGAGTTATAGCAATCAATGATGAGAGAATATCTTTTTAATCAATCGTCTCACCTTATGCCCTTTATATTAAATCTGAAGAAAATGATTTCCCCCCTCCTCAATGAATGCCTCTGTGTTTGCCTCAATGGCAGTACTTCAGAAAGTCTGGCAACATGTCCATTTAGTGTGATAAATTCTGATTTTATTTTTTCCAAGTTGTCTGAAAGTTCAGTGTTCCCTGCTTCCTATAAACCCAGTTGTTTCTCAACTTTCATTTCTGTCTTTAGGTTTAGAAATCTCTTTGTATCCTTACTCTGGAGGGCGGAGTGTGCAGTCTCCCTAAAGTTGGGGAGAAATTTGGGTAGCAGTGTTGTTTTTGTTTCAGTAACAATTTTAAAAAGGAAGGTTGATGGTTTTAACCAGGGAAGCAATATAAAATTGATCAGCCATGGAAAAGGGAATGCAGTGAAACGGGCAATAAATGATTTGGTGCAAGTATTTGTTTATACTTCATAGCAGAAGGGGGCACTAGCGGTCTACAGTAAATAACCAGTAAAATGCAAGTTTTGTTATACCATATTTAATAATAATAATATATTTTTCCTATTTAATATTGAGGATGTTTTCCTGTGAATAATTAGCATTATAAATATATAATGCTAATGTTAAAAGTTAAATAATTAATAGAATATATGTAAATATAGTCTGTTGTCTCCTCTGTCTTTTTACATTATTATTATAATGCTAAAATTAAAATTGGCCTACTGGCCATGGCAAGGAACTAATGCTTATTGTTTTAGTGCTGACAGAGATGACTCCTGGCATAAGATATACTAGCAGTTATGCGAAGATAATTTTGTTAATTTAAATGAGTTATACTGTGTATACATAGCAAGGTGTGTATCATTTTTGAATCTTTTTGGTTGGAACTGGAGTAACCGAGAGCCGTCTTATGTGTACTGCAGATATTATTTCAGGCTTCACCCTTGCAAGCGGAAGATCTCTTTCCTTCCTTATTTGCCATTAAAAAAAATAAGGTAATGCCTTCATGGTGTTTGTAGGTACATTTGGTAAATATATATGGTGAGAGGAAGAAAAACCTAAAATAATAAATTGATAGCTTGGCACCTCAATGGATCTGTAGGAGGTCATTAAATGCTAATTTAGGACACAACCCTGGAGCTCAACTCGCAGCCATGTGAATAAACAGTGCAAAGTGTTAAACAGTGAAATATTTGCTCTTCTTTCT
This sequence comes from Euleptes europaea, assembly GCF_029931775.1. Taxonomy (NCBI): domain Eukaryota; kingdom Metazoa; phylum Chordata; class Lepidosauria; order Squamata; family Sphaerodactylidae; genus Euleptes; species Euleptes europaea. The sequence continues at coordinate 81,365,558 of NC_079315.1, read as the reverse complement.
CTTCATCTACTTTGGAGTAGGAGTAAGAATGCCAAAACCGTCAAGAAAACGATGAACCTCTATTTAAACTTAGTAGATTATGAAGGCAGTGTAATTAAGAGGAATATTGTTTCCCCCAAAAAATAAATTTTTCTTTAACATGTGAAAATTAATTTATCAGTGTTAACACACACACCATGTTTGTCTTTTAAATAAGAGGAACAAGTGAAGATTCCCCATGAAGTATGAATCCTTTTTAAATCTGATTTTTTCCATGTTAGTTTCTTTACCGATGATGGGAAAAGTATGGGTGAGTTTCTTCTCATCATGGGAGTCACCATCTCTGTAGCTTATTTCTCAAGTAATCAAAATAATTCAGAATTTGTCCTTTTTAAAAGCACTGTAAAAACAGGATGTACCTGCATTATGTGAGCCCTGAAGTAAATTTAGTTACAGTATATGTACGTTATAGGTTCAAGTAATACCTTATTCACAAACAAAGGGACGGCAACAAGTACCTGCTCCTTTTTAAAATATTGCTTTCCTTAAAGGCCATTTGGCAGGCTTTCTCAAGCTGTTTGTTTGGAGAGTAATCAAATAATTTAGCTGCAATTCAGATTGCAGACTTAACCAAAAGCATCAGTGCAAGTTTTATACAAAAGCAAAGCAAAACAAATCAACTCAAGTTAAGATTGCCAGCACTATCCTGGTTATAAAAAAACAGTTCACACAATTCCCCCCCCCCCAAACACTTTGAAGGTATTTTATCCTCTGGGCTTGGAGGTTAGGCAAACTCTCCTTACTGGAAAAGTTCTGTGTGAAGCAATGTCAGCTTTAAGTTTGCAGGAAATGTTCCACTTGAAGGAAAAAGCATACATTTGGTGAAACGGCATATTTCTTTTTATTTTGTAAAGGGCCTGCAAAACTCCAGGCTATCTACATTTGTAGCACTTGGGTGTTTATCTCAAGACATATGCATGCACACACAAAATAATATGCATGATCTATGCTATATTAAGCACTTTTAATTCCCATTGATTCCAGTAGGGAAAATCAATGGGTCTTGAATGTGTTTAATCTTGAATAGATTGTGCCCATGCTTAATTATTTGTTGTGGTTAATTTTTTGTTTCAGGTAATTGAGTAGTATAGCTTGCTTCGTGCAATACTGAGATAATATTTCAATCGGGATGGTTGTAAATGGAAACCAACATGTCAAACTACAAGAAAATATGTGATATTATCCATATTATTTTCTGCACACTAAATATATTCTAAAGCCAGAGAATCCTGTAGAAACCTGCTTGCTTTTAATCAATGAAGGAGGTGGGCTTGATTCTAATGTAGATTTGGGAGGATAGCTGCGACAAAAATGAATGAAATTCCTTCAAAATTCTACTTAGGGAAATGTTTGGTCTTTTTTATATTGCTCATGATTCAAAGGAGCAATTTAGCATTACTGTCACAAAGACATATTGAGATAGGCAAACATCATTTAAGGTTGTGTTTAGTCTGATTTTTATGCTCGGATGTAACAGATCCAGAATTATTCATTGTAGTACCTTGATTTCATTTCTTGTTGGCATAAATATAAAGCTAACAATAAAAGAGCTGGGATGTAATCAAAATAATTTCATTTCGGATGCCAAACATCACCCAGTCAGCATTTCTGTAGTAAGCTATCTCTTTTTGACTCTGACTCTGGATGTTGCCAGAAGACCAGCAGATTGGTAAATATCCAAAATGTTGATCATGCTAAATAGAGGAGGACGAGGAGGAATGTGTTTTTCTGGTTGATTTTTAGAATCAAGTTCTTATTTAATGAAAACAGTGTGGTGCAGTAGAAATTTATTTTCAGCACAATCTAGGCAAGAATAAATGCAAAGACTCAATGATATAATTAGGGAAGTTGCAGTGCAATCTAAGCACCACTATACTCTTCTAAGTCCACTGAAGTCAATGGGCTTAGAAGAGTGTAATTCCGTTCAGGATTGTTTGCATTTCTCCGAAATCAAAAGGAGTTTAAAAGTACTGGTGGATCGGGTCCTTATATGTGAAACCCAGTTTCCTCAAGAATCTCAAAGTAGCATTTTTATCCCAGCAGCCCTGAACCTGGAGGTTGGCAATCCTACCTATGGGCAGCAAACTTAGGCCTAGTTCTCGTTGTCAGCAACACAGCACCGTCATGGCATGCACTGGAAGTGATGTCATCATGTTGCCGATGACCACAGGAACACTCTGGCATTTGACCTAACTTCTATGGTAGAAGCCATTTTTACCACAGAGTTTTACCCAAATACCAGAATGTCCTCATAGTCGTTGGTGATGTGATGACGTTACTTCTGGTAGAAGTGATATTGCTGAATTGCTGATGACAGAGAACTAGGCCTATGTTTACTGCTGGTAAGTTCCCCCTCTGGCTGGCTGAATGGCACCGGTGAGAGGGGCTGTAAAGTGGGGGATCTCCCGCTCCCAGCGGGGTTCTGGGAACCCTATTCATGACTCAGTGGGATTTTATCCTAGGCTAATACTTTAACAACTGCACCAAGGTGGCAGACACCTCCTCCCGCCGGAAATAACAGCACAAAATAAAATGTCTTCTCTGAAAACTGAACCATTGTAAACAGTTGCTAATAAACTGAGGAAAGATGACTGTTACTCAAATATATTCTTTGGATCTGTTTCCAAGTTCTGGAAGGTCAGGTTTTACTTGTGGAATAACAGAGGGGAAGTGCAAGTTCTATTGCCAATCCACACTACAGCTCTTATCTGGGTATTGGTTTACCGCAATATTTTCCTCAAGTAAGCCAATATATTAGTATATAAAATGTTTTCCTAGGTTCAGCCAATCACAGTTGTGATATTTTCTGATTTTCTTTGGTCTGGGTGCCCTTTTTCCTCCTCTATAGTTTAGGCCAAATGATTGACAGTTGGCTGAAATATTTTATAGACTATATAAAAAGGTGAACTACAAGGCAGGTACATCAAAGCTCACTGGGTAGTATTGCACAAGTTATGATTACTTAGTCCAATGTGCCTTGTGTGTGCATGGGTATTTATTTGGGCATTTCGATGCTGCTTTTCTCCCCATAGAGATGCAATGCAGCTTAACAGAAATTTCCAAAATACAATTACTATAACCAATTTAAACAATACAATTTAAATACATAAAATAAAGAAAACACAAATATATCCTGTGTTGGCCCTGGCCCACTCAGCTGCTTGATACAGGGCCCAAGCTGAGGGCTAAGGGCTGCGAATTCTTTGAACCCATATGAAGCTGCCTTATACTGAATCAGACAATCGGTCCCTCTAAGTCAGTATTGTCTACTCAGGCTGGCAGAAATCATTGTGTTCCACAATAGTACAATATAAAGCGTTTGAAAACATACTTTGACATGAAGCAGAATATTTCTTTTGCATAAATTGACCCCTTCCCTTCTGCATATTTAATAACTTGCACTAGTATGGTTCCTGTACAAAGCTATAATTTTTTAAATTGGGGCCAGAAAAACTATGGTTTGAACTTTGAACCTAAGATATTAGGCAACTAAGGCCGAAAACGCACGGGCACTTACTCTGGTCTCCGCCCAGTCTCCTCCCATTTTATTTCCAGTTCCAACCAGGACGAAATTCTTGCAAACGAACGACACCTCAGATGCTGCTGGCTGAGTGTTGTCTCGACCCAAAATGAACCCGGCTTTGTGAATGAAGACCCCAACCGTTAACCCTGGCTCACCTCAGATTAACAGGAGCCTATTCTTCTGGCGTCATGACGTCCCACACGCCTCCAAACCCTTCCCTGCACAACCTCACCCCCTTTCGTTTCCAAATTTTTTGAAAAGTGGGAGTGCAGAGCTGTCATTGGTCAGTGAGTCGCCCAATCACCACAGGGAGCGTGCTTTGTTGAACGGCCAGGAAGTGCGTGTGTCCGGCGTTTTCTGTTTTGACGGACAGATCAGCACGCTGACTCGCCACGGATCAAGAGAGGTTCTGCGCACAGATTGTCCCCCCGCCCGGTTTGAACTGATCCTGGCTGGAACGGGGAGGACACTGGGAAGAAACAGGAGTAAGTGCCCGTGCGTTTTCGGCCTAAGTTTCATGAATGTTAATATCACTGAAACTCATAGAGGTAAATAAATCATTTCTATTTAAAAACATTAATAATTATGGCCCAATATTACTAATTACAGAACAATATTAATAACAGCAATGAGCTAATTTATTCTCAAGTCCCATTTGTTGAGATGGAATGTTTTTTTTTCCTCTTTAGGAGAGATTGTGCCCTTTTGTTAGTTATGGATGCCTATGGCTGATAAGTGGGATGGGGCTGATAGGAAAAAAAAAACTATGTGCAGAAAGAATAGAAGTGTGGAAAGTTTTGTTCTTCCTATATTGCTTTGTACATTAAGCAGCAGGAGAGGGATGGGAGAAGTGAAGACCATGGCTTTGATATTAAGTTGTAGACTCTGTTCTTTCTTTTGAAGGTTATAGAAAAATGACTAGGAGATCCTCAAAACTTGGTATGGTTCTTTCTTCCTGTAAGGAGAAATAATAATATAACAGATGGGTGTTGTGTATTATTTGTGAGTGACTTCAGATGGGCCCTGATGGCTCTAATGTTTGAGGCCTGGTGCACTCCTGATACCTATTGTCTAGGTGTGACTAGAATACCAGTCCATTACTGTTTTCATACTGGTCAAAATAAGTGGCTATCATTGGGTTCCAATCTGAAGTGTTTATGCATGAACACAGTGTGAGACACGTTGTCCCCTGTCTCTGCTACTCTTTAATCTATTTTTAAAAGAATTTTATCTCATCAGCAAGGATGTTGGTGGTCAAGCATTGGAATCAAAAGAAGAGCCCTTGTGTCGAGTCTTGGTTCAAGAGATGTTGGCATATTATGTTGATGGATAAGATTACATCATTTAGGCAAAGAGAAGAGATTAACCACACAGATATTATTCACACAAAGATGGCTCCTATTTATAAAATATTGGAAAAGTATTAAACCAAAGGAATCAATACAGCCTTGGGCATTATCATTTTGAGACATGCTTTAATTCAGAGTTGGACATTATTATAAAGATTTTTTCTACTTGTTTTGATACATGGATTTTGTAACAGAAAGATGGGTGTAACATGCTATTTTTAAAAAAATAGGTGACCAGAAGCAGACTGATGCTTTGCCCTATCTTTCTCTAAATATGTCCTAATTCCAGCCTCTTATTTCTTTATTTCAAACAGTACATCTGATTCAGTCTATCAAACCGGATTAAATCACTGATCTATAAAGTGAGTATTGTGTACTCTGGCCTTGCCTACCAGCCTGTATACCCTCACCTACCTGCCCAATTGTCTGTTCCCTTTCTTGACTGGCCACCCTCCCAATTTTCCTTTCCTTCCTTCCTGGCCACCTGCCCACTTATCTGGTTTCTCCTCTTCCTCAGCCACCCAGTGAATCCCTTCCTCTGGCTCATCACCTAGCTTCCCCCTTCTTTTCATGTTTTTGTGTTTCATTTGTGTCTCTGCAAGCAAATACTTTGATGCTTACTTGGGGGGGGAGGGGTGGGTAGGCTCCATTTTTTTTTACTTTCCATGTTTTTCTACAAATCTGGAGGGTACATCAGGTTTGCAGAGCATATACAATACCTTGGATGGCCCTGATTTGTAGATTTTTTGATTCTCACTGTTGGGCTACCCACTGCAAATAAATATATGACATAGCACTTAGCAAATACAACATATGGAAGAAAACATACCAATAGGAATGAGCTATCTGGGAGATAGTTGTAATATCTGTTTCAAATGTTGCTGAATGCAAGAATAGGAGAAACAAGCGGGTGATGATGTTGCTTCCTTTTGCTACAGCTATGGCTGAAGGAAAGTTTGTCCATAGAAAGAAACATACCACATCTTAAAAGCAACCTGTTCAGTACCTTTGTATACTGCCAATAAAAAATTGTGGTTTTGCCAATAACTAGTGCCATGAATGTTAAAGGAAACCTGTGTAGTTTTCTTTCTTCATGGAGAGAGATTTTGGGAAACCTTATTTCATTTGGATTCTAAACATTGCTAACATAGCAGGAGAGAAGGCCATGTAATAACCAGAAGGCAACAGTAATAATCAGCTTTTTTGGGGAAATACAAGTTGAAGTAGTGCAGCAGTATGGTCTGTGGAGCATGAAAAGAAGACGCATGGAAGGGAAAGGATGTGCTGGCAGGAGGTAAACTTGCTCTGCTTACTATACTCCCATCCCATCTGGCCTTCAGCAATGACATGAATAGTTTACTGGTTATAGAGTTTGGAGCAGTCCAGAACTTCTTAACCTACTCCTAACTTACTCATAGGAAAGAAAAACAAGCTTCTTGCCCCAGGTATCTTTTTCCATGACGACTGCCAGGCAACCAGGTGTTAGTCTGAGTGACATTCAGGTCAAATGTATTCAGATTTGTCTTGCTGGCAGTTGTATGGTTTTCAGTGGAATTTCTGGTACTCTTGAATGTTCCCAAGGTATGTATTTTCCCTGACCAGAGTGGATGAAAAATTGTGCTCCTTCCCAAAAAAGGTGGAAAAATTTTCCTTGGTTTTCTTTGGAATACAGAACAACTAATATTGTAACGTGTTAGTAAGGAGAAAATGTGTTATTGTAACTCACATAGGAAAATAAGTCAAATAGCAAAACCATCTGCCAAAATCGACAGACTCCCTCGATTGCTATTGGATAGAATACATCCTTTGGAAAGTTTGAGTAGCACAGTCCACAAATTTGCAGTGCCTCATTGGGAGTAAATAAACTCTCTAAAGGAAACAGGCTTGGTCAACATATTTTTGCCTCTTTTTTAAATCCTTACAACTTTCCTATCCATCATATCACTAGGAAAGTAATTGCTTAAACTTACTATTAGCTTAAATGCCTACTCTTATTCTAGAACTCTTATTCTAGAGAAACATTAAAATGTGACCTTACTGGCGATGTGCTCTGAAATCACTGATTCTGCTGTCTCCATCTCTGACACCTTCCGGTCATTTATGCATGGTCGCTGTAGCCTCCTTTATTCCCTGTTTCAGCCAGAATCAAAGTAACCCCGGTTGGGGGAAACTGTTTGCATTGGCTGGAATGAACAGGGATGAAACTGTGTGCTAATGGAGGCATGAATACAGAAAAGCAGTCTCCCAAGTTCAAATCAAGTCCCACTCCTTTAAATGCTGCTCTGTAATTGGCTTACCTCGCAAGACAATCTTTCCTTCCCTCCAGACCCAACTGCCGCATAAAAAAGCATTTTAAGAACAAAAAACAAATAACGGAGCAATCTGAAACAAGGGGGGGGGGGAGAAATCCAAGCCTTGTTTTAAAAAAGCTTTTCTTTTACTCAGAAAGAGCTCCAAGGTAGACGGAAGCACTTGAATCCCTGCCTCTTTACACACTGCTTCGTGAATCACAAAGTGCCGGACTTATGTATAAGCTAAACAAGGTATAACTTTGGGCCCCACTCTCTTGGCCCCCCCAAATTTTTTTAAAGGAAATAATAATTATTTCACTATTAATATACTTCTTCTTAATTGTATTTCAGTTCAACAATTACTTTGATAAAATACATATTTTGTTATGTGCAAATGGCTTTAGATACCTATTAGGTCCATAAATTACCATATAGCATATATTAAACACAAAAAACAGCGACAATTTGTTTTTGTTTTTTTATATAAATTTTTTATTATTTTCCAACATTATTAATCAAAAAGTTTAACAATAACATATGTAGAATAAAAAATTGAACTTCCCCTGCTTCTCCCTCCATCCTACAATGAGCTTGTAATCTTTGGTTCTTGTAGGTTATCCGGGCTGTGTAACCGTGGTCTTGGAATTTTCTTTCCTGACGTTTCGCCAGCAACTGTGGCAGGCATCTTACAGTTGCTGGCGAAACGTCAGGAAAGAAAATTCCAAGACCACGGTTACACAGCCCGGATAACCTACAAGAACCAATGAACTCTGACCGTGAAAGCCTTCGACAATAGCTTGTAATCTCTTTTGCATAAATTTCTAACCCTAATACGATTGTTAATATTCATTAATCATTAATCACTTAAATATTATATTTTCTATAACAAAACCAAAAAGAGAGGAAAAAAGGAATTTAATTAATAATATCACATAAAAAAGGAGAAAAAAGAAAAAGAGATAAAAAAGAAAGAAATATTAAATCTCCCTACTAAAAAATGGATTAGTATAGTAAAAAGCATGTAATTATTTCTATTGAAAATTAATTAATTTGAAAATCCTCAATTTCTCCCTAATACTCATTTAATGCATAATATTTCTAGTAGATTAATATTTTATGTAATTCCATTTCCATTACAGCCAATTCTTTTAATCAGTTGCTTGTCAGTCTTAACCAGCAGAAAAACCAGACTCTTTTAGTCCCTTTATCCTGAATTTCCTGAATTAGTCCCTTTATCCTGAATTTCCAGCATTTCTTTCTTTTCCACATTAGAAGTAATTGATGGAGGGCATCCTTGGAGATTGTTGGTGAATTCTTTTCTACAGATGGAGCGTAGTAGAACCATGTTGCATTATCTTGCATCCCAAATTCAAAAAAGGAGATCCTGACCGACCCAGTTTTTCTATTCCTCAAATCCTCCAAACAGCTGTTGTAAAATCCATCAGACATATCCAGGTAGCACAAGTCAAAATCGGTCCCTTTAAAAAGATCATCAGACATTCCAGATGGTAAAAATCAAAATCAGTCCCTTTCCAGGCCATTATTATCCAATGAATTGCTGCAGGTTGCTTTGTAAGATTCCCCATGTCTTTTGCAGGTTCCCTTTGTTCTTTGTCTCTCTTATCAGCCAGAAAGCCTTTTGGTGCCTCCTCTGATATTGAGGTGAATAGGGCTTTTATTTCTTTAGTTTCTTCTAAGACGATGTCCAGTTTCTGAATAAGACCTTGAAATGAAGTGTTCATCAAATCCATAAATTGTTCCATCTGTTTAATCATATTTGCCATGAATGCCATGATTGCATCTCCAAAGTTTCCTGTTAAAGCTTAGTTAGTGAAATCCAGGCAGATTCGAAATGAGTAACGAGGAGTTACTGCAGGAATCAAAGTCATAAACCTTTGTAGTCAGGAGCTTGGGAATCATTTACTGGTTACACACTGATATCAGACTTCCGATTCCAAGTTCTCTGACTTTCTTGCGATGATAAACTGTTTCCAGGAAAGATGTGGCAGGAAGGTTTTATTTAATTAAAAAGACTGCCCTTGAGTTGGGGGGATTTCCTCCCTTCCCTTAGTACGTAATAGTTCCTGATTGGTAGTTGAGGCGTCTTTCAAAAATCTTAGTTGTTATGTCTTCCCACTGATCAAATTGATAAGGTTCCTGCTGAGTTATCTGATCTTTTCTTGATTTTAAAGAGTCATTTAAAGATTGAGTGGGGAGATACAGATTCAACAAATAAGCTTAGCAATTTCCTGGGACTTCCAAATCCAGGTAAAACAAAAGAGTTCTTTCAAACTTACTCAGATTTCAGAAGAGCAGGTATATTTACTTGTATAGTTGCCAGATGTAGATAGATAGGGGGGAGTGAAGCCAATTAGTTCCAAAATTCCAAGAAGACGTCTTCAGCGATTTATTGCTCCTTAGTGGGCAGAACTGCTACTGGGTCTCCAAGTCGTAAATCTCAGAGATTCCAGGAGTTAACCGCACTACGAGGCTGCAGGAGATTTCCTGATACCCGTTCCACTGTTTAGGAATGGGGGGGCACATTAGCCCCCTTATTTACGACGTTCTTGGTTTCCCCTCCCGGAGCCCCGGGGGAGATGACTGCTTCACTTCGCTGCCCTAGCAGAAGTCCAACAGCGACAATTTGCTGTTGACAAAGGACAGCTGGACATATAAAGGGCCCCATTACCTTCAATAGCTTAGGGCCTCATCAGACCTAAATCTGGCCCTGTTCGTGATTGGCTGTGAGAGAAGCCAATCTTTTGTTTTTCCCCTGTTTGGCTAGTTTCATGCTGCCTTGAAGAGGGGTTTGGAAAAGGGTGGGGCAAAGCTCAAACCGAGAAAATTGTATGCTTGCTCAGTGATTCTGGAATGAGCCAGAATGAATGGTTTAATTCAAGCAAGAAGAGGAATGGGAAAAGCTGGGTTCATTTCGCGTCGAAACAGCATTGAGCTGACAAGGAATGAGATAGCATGCAGTCAGAAAAATTTGATCCTGGCTGAAACAGGGAATAAAGGAGGCTACAGCGACCATGCATAAATGACCTCAGTTTCCTTATTCCCACAACCAACTCCTTTGTGATTATCCCTGGTTTTCTGTTTCCTATTTGTCTCTCAGGGATCCCTGGGACCCAGTGGGTGGTGGCTGCTGATCTCAAGCTCACTTGTGGTTGCCAACTCTGATTGGGAAATTCCTGGACACCTGGGGATGGAATTTGGAGAGGGTGGGGTTTGGGGAGGGGAGGGACCTCAGCACAGTATAATGGCATAGAGTCCACACTCCAAAGTAGCCATTTTCGTGGGAACTGATCTCTGTAGTCTGGAGCTCAGTTGTAATTGCAGGAGATCTCCAACCCCCACCTGGAAGCTGGCAACCCTAACATTCACACAAGTACCGTATGTCCCCTGTGTTATATTAGGCATTATGAGATAAATGGTTACATAAGCTTATCTGAATTCATTGGCCTGTCTGCTGTTCAGGAGCAGACTCACATCAAGAGGGCAATGACATTCCTTTGTTCTGTAGTAAATTGTTCCAGCTGGCAATAATTTACAAACAGATTTTTAGGTGCAAGAAGATGCATTGTAAATCTTGTTAAAGATAATCTTAAAAAGGATGTGCCAATCTGCTGTAGTTGTTATTTAGAAAGAATAAAGAATATATAGTTGAATATAGGTGTATTGCTTTGTTTAACTCTTAAGCACATTTACTGTCTATTCCTGACCTTTCGGCAGCCAGGGACAGCATGGCCAAGGCACCACCGCTGTGCCTCCAAAGTCACTTCCCGGCCACCGAAAGGCTTTAAAAAGCCTTTTGGCGGCTTTTAATTTTTTTTAATGAGGCATTTTGGACTAAATGACCCTGGTGGTCCCTTCCAACTCTATGATTCTATGATTGAGTGCCCCCTGACCTGAGGGGTTCCATCTTCCAGCACTATATCTTTTCTCGTTTTGGATTGTCTCATCATAGGGTTTATGAGATTACAGTTGGTCAGAAGTGGTTTACCATTGCTTTATTCTGCAAACTACTAACCCAGGTTAGCTGAAGTGGCACTGCCATTGTCTATTAAATATCCTCTTCCAGTGTCCCTTTCTACTACTGTTGCTGTGCAGTAGCTACCCTTCAAGGATTCCTCTGCCCCCATCACCATTGGAACTGTATGTTTTTTTTCTACTGATGTGGCCACTGATCTTAGTCTGGTGTCTCAGCTGTGACCATTCCATCTGGAGAGACTCAGCTAGGAGTTTAGCCTCTTGACAGAGTCTAGACTGCTTGCAGTATTGCTCTCAGCTTCACTGACATACACAAATCCCCTCGCTACATTAAGGTGTGGGCCCAAAAAGAGATCTTGACTCATACTAGCTAACATCAAGATCTCCTCTTGGGCTCACGCTTTAATGTATATGTATGTAATGTGTGTGTGTATACACTAGCTAGTTCTGATAAGGGCAGAGAAAACACACCATAATGGTGTCACAGATAGAAAATGTCTCAGTTCAATATGTGTAAAGCTAGTGAGAGCTAGTGTAGTTAAAGTACTAGACTGAGATCTGGGAGACCTGGGCTTAGGTCTGCATCCTGCCATGAAATTTTCTGGGTAACTTTGACCCAGTCACACTCTCTCAGCATAATCACAGGGCTTTTGTGAGAATAAAATGGAGGATGTATGCTGCCCTAAGCTCCTTACAGAATACAAAATTGTTCTATCATGGCCAGAACCATGTGTAGCATTCCAGAGAATCATGGAAAGTAAGCACAAAACAAGCACCAAGAGCTGTACCCTAGGAACAAGCCAAAGGACAAAGCCAAGGAGGAAACCTCTCTTCTATGGAGTTACCTTGCCTTGGTATCTTGGTGCACCTTTGAACATGCAAGTTAAGAGAGGGAAAAAGCATTCTTCCCTTTGCTGTAGCAACATGAACTTTTCCCCAAAACACCTAAAAGAAACTAAATGACCCATCTGAGGGTCCTGACCCATGGATGAAGACCACTGGCTTAGATTAGCTTTACATTCCATGCGTTCCTCTTAATTTGTTAATCAAGCTGCATGGCTGGTTTTTTTTTTTTGTATATCTGAAGTTGCTTGCAAGTTTCCTTGTGTCCAAGGAATAGATACAACACAAATAACCTAAACTAACTGGGAGGAGAGGGAAGAAGAAGAAAGTTGATTGGTTCATGTGCTGGTGATATCATAAATATTTTAGTTCACAATGGATTGTTGTTTGACTTCACAAAAAGTGACATCTTGCTCAAGTATGGGTGGGTGCTTGTACAGGATCTAGACAGGAATAGTCACCTTAAGAAGAGATTATCAGTACTGTAGGAAATTCTCTTCTTCCTAGGAAATTTCAAAGACTTATCTCAGGTAAGTTTTGCATCTGAATTTTATATAAGGCGTATGCAATGAATATTAACAGCTCATGTGTTTACCCTACAAAGGGAATGTTAGCACTTATCCCTGTGGTTGTTTCTAACCCTTCTTTGGAGTAGATTATTTTAGAATCTCAAAGAGTGAGCAAAGGGAAGCACCAGATTGGGTTTGCGGTCCCAGGGGGCAAGGGCAGGAGCGAGGGCGAGGAGGAAAACATCATACAGACAAAAACTGGGGAAGAAAAGGCCACAACTTTTATTGAATACAGCAGAGGAGCATTGGTGCAGCCTTCGGGTGACCCACCTGCTGCCTGATATAACCCCCATCACCGAAGCTTGGCTTCCGGGGCGGGGAGGTAACCGAGGAGTGGCTATCCCCAGGATACCAATTGGGCACAAGCTGCTATGTGATTCCCTTGCCACCTGGTGGTGAGAGCCAGCTGATGATCTCTGAGCTGGGCATAATGGCTTCACCTCCAAGACCCCTTAATAGAGGCCCCAAATGGGGGGGAGGCAGGCAGGCAGTTACAGCCTCTCCCCCACAAATAGATCTGTCTCAGTGCCCAAACTAGCCCATGACTCTGTGATGAAAATGCTGTGAAAACAAATCACTGAGTAAACCGAAAGCAGACCCATAACAACTTGAACACAAAGAGTGGGTGGGAGAGCTGAAGAAGGCAGAAGGGCAAGTCCCATGTGGCTGCCGTCCATATAGGGAGAGGATGACCCCAGAGGGAGCTTGAAGACCACCTCAGTGCTCCACCCTCTGCCCAGCCAACCCACTGGAGAGCTAACTGGCCAGCCAGGGCTGCAGCTGAGTCCCTACCCCACAGATGCCATGAGGCTGGCCTGGAGACACTTAGGAGGTCTCTTTCACGCACTTCCTGCCCTGCTGCTGCAAATGCACAGGGGTGAGTCCAGGGCCATTGCTTTAGTTAGTAGCATTCTAATAATCATATACTGACAGGTGTAACACAAATAGTTAAATTGAGTTGCATCTGTACGATTTTTTAAAAATATAATCCTTCTAGTGCACAACTGAGTTCATGAAGAAATGAGGGCAAAGGATGAGTTAAGCAGTCAAATGAAGAAAATATTAGGTTTTATTTTGGGAGAAAAGTATTGCTTTTTCTGGGAATGCTCAATTATAAATGTACTAGGGCAGTGGTCGGCAAACCGCGGCTCGCGAGCCGCATGAGGCTCTTTGGGCCCTTGAGAGCGGCTCTCAAGGAGGAGGAGGCGGCGGCGCGCTGCGGCTTCTCCCTGGAGGTGGAGGCGGTGAGCGGTTGGCGAGCGGGCGAGCGGCTATCGCCTCGCCTCTGCTCCCCCCTGGCTCGTTGCCCTCCGCCAGGGGGTGGAGGTGCGGGGTTGCTGCCCGGGCAGGCCGGGCAGGCTGGCCAGAGGAAGGGCTGGGGAAGCACGCCCCCTGGAGCCGGAGGGCGAGGAGCCGCGGGGAGTCGGCTGCGGCCGAGGTAGGTGCGGGGCAGGGCAGGGACACGGGGAAGAGTGGGCTGGGGGCGCTGCCTTCTGCCCTGCCCTCCGCTTTGGAGTCTCCCTCAGCACGGCCGGGCAGGCTTCAAGGAGTCCGAGAACTTTTGGCCGGCCATGGCTGCGGGGCACTGTGTGTATGTGTGTGTGTGTGTGGGGGGGGTGCGTGTGCAGGTGACGATAGCTTTTCTCCTTCTCGTTTGTGCATGGCCATTTATGAATGGGAGGTTTTGCCTTGGGTTTGCCACTCAGATGCACATTTTCCCCATCCAGATTCTCAAAACTCTGCGTGGGGGGTTATTGGCCATTTATGAATGGGAGGTTTTGCCTTGGATTTGCCACTCAGATGCACATTTTCCCCATCCAGATTCTCAAAACTCAACAATAAGCCCCTCTGCAGAGTTTTGAGAATGCAGATGGGGAAAATGTGCATCTAGAGAGGGGCAAATCCAAGGCAAAACCTCCCGTGCATAAATGGTTGTTAAAAGGCGTTTTGGCTCTCAAAAGAAATCTCAATCGTTGTACTGTTGATATTTGGCTCTGTTGACTAATGAGTTTGCCAACCACTGTACTAGGGAATACCTCTGCTTTGAATTTTGCAAAAGTTTTTACCAGAGTATGTTGCAGCATATACATCCTAAAAAGCACCACAGGGGCAAATTTATCACTGTATTAAGGCATGTGAATGACAACACAATGTTTGCTATTAAGACTTCATCTATTCCTGCTGCTTATTCTTTTTCTAAAGTCATAATCTTCTCTGTACATGATGCGGTGGTTAACTGCTGTGGAGATGATTGTCAGAATCTGCTGATTATATCTTTAGGTAGGGAATAAGAGGGGAAAACAGGCAAGAGGCCTTAAAATTATACCATAACAAAAATACACATTACAGCACAGTCTTGCCTCTGTGTAACCAATTGCAGAGAGTTCCCGCCTTGCTCACATGAACTTTGCACCTACTCGGAATCGTTCCGTTATTTGCAAAATCACCATCCCATTTTCTTGATCACATATTGTCAGGGAAAATAGTTATCTCATTATCCATTTGGAGACTACAGAACTATTTTAATATCAGGGATGGATCCACTGGAAATAGCCATGATATTTCTGGTGAAAGAACCAGGACATTTCTAAGCCTAGCAATTCTCCTTTCAGCATGAACATATTACATTTCACAATGGCCAAGTATAATTTGGGTTAGATTGCTTACTTTCCGGACTGGGTATGACACTAAATAAAACGAACTAGTTGATCTAAAGATTTCCGTGTAAATACTGTCTCTGACAAGACTTGTTCTTCTTTGGGACATATCACGATAGGTCTATTCCATGAGTTCCTTGAGTTCAGTTTTACTTTTTCCAATCGAAATGTGGAAGATTTACATGACTGATAAGAACTGGTATGCAGAAACTGTAAACTCCATTGGCTAATTTACACATCCATGTTTTTCACTTCATCAAGGACTCCTAAAAGCCATCACAGATTAACTACTATAGACAGGAATTTGACTTATTCTTCCCTCATTTATCACAACCTCTATCTCACAGCCATTTCATGATTGTCTCCCCTATAGCTTTTAGAATATGAGTTCCATGGAGCACAGACCTCTATCATATTCTATAAACCATCATTCATATTGATGGTGCTACAGTAATAATAATAATGACTATTGCCTAATGTCACACAGAATTTTCTTCATTGGTAACAGTTCATGCACCAACTGAGGATCATCATTTTCTAGGTACTCAACTAATAAGCAATCAAGCAGTTGATGCATCTGTGAGATACCTCATGTGGCTGCCCTTAGATGGGAAAAGTCCTTGTGCTGTTATGTGAGCACTGGCTGCAGTGGCAGAAAGTACAAGCAAAAATGCAAGAAGATACATTTTGCCCCTACCTTTCATTAGTTTCTGTATTTCTTTTTCCTTCCTCCAGAGCTTCTTGGAAATGTCACTTCTCAGCATCTTCAAGTGATTGGTGATTTGTCTAGTCATGGCTGTATGCCAAATGAACACCATTAATTCTTCAGGCATAGAGGTTTTAGAGTTCAAATGTACTGCACCTAAAAGGGAAAATTAATCACCCATGGGTTTGTAGAACCGAAACTCCAGCAAGTTCAACAAGGAGGGTATGCTTTGATGTGATGCTAGCAAATTAATCTATTTTTGTTGACTTAAAGCCTTCTGGCCAGACCTCACTCATGGGACTCATGTCATACATGGAACACTGTTATTGACAACCTACCCTCTAAATTCTGGAGTGATCAATTGTCTTAGTTCTAACTCCATCCGTTTTTGTTTTCCTCATTTAAGTATAGCCAGAAAAGATTGCTTTCCTATGAACATCAAAAGTGTTCTCTGTTATCATATTTGTTTTTCCATCCTTATGTCTATTGATCAGACAGTTAATAGTAACCAGAGTATACATTCCTTCATGCTATTTTGCAGGGGCCTCCCTTGTGTATCTTACAACTTAACTTGATTGGAGACAGGGCTAATGTGGATTGAGGCAAGAGTTTTTCTTCAGTTTATCAATGGCTTAATATAAATAAAAATGGAAGAGGACTACTTCAGCTGTTAACCCAATAATTTTTCCAGCCTAAATGGATACAGGTGGTTAGAAACAACTTAGGGAGAGTGGGCCTTTTTTTGAATGCACTCCTGAAGTTAGATTATGAACAAGCAAAAAGCGTAGTTAAACAAAGGACTGAGGGCGTAGGGTGACAACATGATCTTAACAAGACACCAGGTTTAGGTCCCCTGTGAAGTCAAAATATATCAAGGCACTGGCTCCTTATCTCTCCCATCTTGAAGTCCATCGAATTAGTAGAGCATTTACTCTGACAAGATGTGAGGCTATGCCCTCGGCAATACTGGAAGGCAAATATTTAAAAAAAGCGTATCTAGAGAGACTGTCCATGTGCTATGGGTGAGGCGGAGACAATGATAAATGTTTTTTTTCCCAATGCCCATATTATAGTGGATTGAGGGTTAAGCTTCTTTATCCTATAATAACTAAATTCATCAAAAGTTCGGAGCGGGTATGGCTGGAAAAATTATTAATTGGCAAAAATCCCACAATCTCAGAACAAGTGGCCAAATTTTGTGCTTGTGTGGTAAAAGCACAGAGCAAGAAAGGGGTTTCTGGAAAGGGTAAGGAACTGCAATACGTATAGAAATACTGCTCCAAGTTTTACACTTATTGTCGAAGGCTTTCACGGTCAGAGTTCATTGGTTCTTGTAGGTTATCCGGGCTGTGTAACCGTGGTCTTGGAATTTTCTTTCCTGACGTTTCGCCAGCAACTGTGGCAGGCATCTTCAGAGTAGTAACACTGAAGGACAGTGACACTGTCCTTCAGTGTTACTACTCTGAAGATGCCTGCCACAGTTGCTGGCGAAACGTCAGGAAAGAAAATTCCAAGACCACGGTTACACAGCCCGGATAACCTACAAGAACCAATTTTACACTTATATTTGGTTAAATTAGTATTTTATCTGCTTTGTTAGCAATTCTTGATATGCAAAGTTTTAGGTTTTGGAAATGTAGCATAGAAATACAATATGATATTTTCTGATCTGTGACTGCAATAAACTGCTACTACTACTACTACTACTGCTGCTGCTGCTGCTGCTACTACTACTACTACACATTACATGCAAACATTTTGATATTATTCTAGGGATTAGTAGATTCTCTAAATTCTTCCTTGAGGGCTCTGTTCAGCCCCACAGGTTCTCCAGCTATACACAAGCGGCTTCAGAACATTCTGGAGATAGAGCTCCTGCAAAAGAATTGGCACTCAAATCCCTCCACCTCCAGGACCTTTTTGATCCACTGTGTATCCCCCAAAGCTTTATTATATGGGTGCTCTCTTCTTGCCTCTTTCCAACCATTGAGCAAGCATATATGTCATTGTCTTCTTTGGGAGCACTTTACTCCAATTTGCTTCTATAACATTTACCTCATTGATAACATCTGTCTAAGAGGAGCTGAAGGGCTAGAAAGTCCAAGTTTTCTAAATCCATGCTTAACCCCAGTAAGCAACCCTCACATTTAAGAATGAAGGTCATGATAGAACATGGCATCTTTCTGGATCATCCTTCAGAGCTGGGACTGGGATGCTATCTGCAGAAGTAGATTTCAGAGTGTGTTGCTAGGGACTGCTGCTCTGTCCCTTGGCATTGGGCCTATGGGGTCCAGCAAGGTTCCATCCCCCATGCTTTTCAACATCTACATAAGCCACTGGGAGAGGTCATCCAGAGATTTGGGCTTATCTGCATCTCCACTTTCTGTTTTACAGACACCTCAGTACATGTGACAGAATATTGGGCTTCACTGTCAGGGTTTCCACAAGCCCAAATTTCTAGCAATCACATGATTAGATAAGTGGATCCTCCCTGTACCTTATCATGCTCAGACCTTCGATCTGGGTGCACAGAAGATGGTTCACCGAATCCTTTCGCCATGTTCATATTTTACCATGTGCGCATTCAATCCCTGTGTGTTTGTGTGGGTGGGGACAAGAAAAGGAAAGTTGGCTGAACAGAATGAGATAAGTCCAAAGAGTGATGGCATGTGTTAGCCTAGATAGTTAAACAGCACCCTTTCTGGGAGGGTGATGAACGTTATGTACTACTGCACACTTTTGAGATTTGTCTGTTGAACCTGATTGTGTCCTTATAAGGTTATGGTGTTTATTAATCATTGGTAGCACAATTTCTTATTTGCAAATGAGGGACTGGAAAGAAGCATGTCTCTGTGTTTCATTTTTCTTTGAGGATTTGCTTGCCTAATGCATTGGAATTAAGTGCTCACATTTTAACATGCCTGAATGACGGTTGATGATAAGATTTTCTTTAAAAAATCCTAGTTCTTAACAAAATGATCAAGTCCTATGTTTTGAAGGAAACTATTTACAGTTTCATCAGTTAAGTGTATGTACTCTGCTTTATAAATGTAATGGTTGCCTATTGCCTATATTGTCTTGGTCCAGGCTGACAACAAAAGGATAAATACAGTGTGTACAGCAGGTCCCTCTGGTTATACCATGAACATGACACATGTCATCCTGTGATAAATTGGCTCTGTGTCTGTTCAATTTCAAATCCAAAGCTCTGGAGGCAGAGGTGTTAGGAAGCAGGCATAATTCTGGCGAGCAGAGGCCTCAGATGCACAAAATTAGCGTGCATGGAGCAGATAACAGAGAGCAAGAGCGAGACAGAAAGGAAGTTTGCACAGGTTTGACGACTTCCTGGGGTTTAGGTGGTATTGGCAGATGTTAGGTGTGAAAAAAACATCTGTAAGCACGATAATGAATGTTACCAGAATTTGAAGTGACAACTGTATCAAGCACAAATGCTACCTTGTCTCTGCATTTGCATACCAATTAAATAAAAAAAAACAAATATTGGGTTCCAGAATTTGTTTGACAAATAATCTGCTGGGTTTACTCAGTACATCTGGGTCAGGTTTGTTGGCTGCTTGACAGCTGCAGTATCAAAGGATATTTTAAGCAAAAAAGAGAAAAGAATCTAGATTGCTACCTAGTGTCACACTTTAAATAGAGATTAGAGATGGGTCAAATTGGTTGAGAAACATGCATGGGATCTTTAACCATCAGGCTGCCAGGCTCCTGTTAGTACTTGTTTGCTGTGCATGGTTGCCACAGCTGTTCCTGGGGTTTCTCTCTTGGTCTGTTGCAATGTGATAATGGGGGCATGAATCGGAATAGCAATACTGAAATGAACATATTAGCTCTTTTTGGATGCAGTTCTTGATTTCCCCCCCCCCCAATAGAAACAAGCTATTCCTAAGATTTCTCCAAAAATCTTGAGAGGAATGTACTTATATGCAATGAAAATATATCTGCATGCACTTCTTCGTATCTTTGGGACCGCCTCTCCTAGTATATTCCCCAGCGAAACTTACAATCGCAGAATAACAACTTGCTTGTGGTCCCCGGCCCAAGGAATGTCTGGCTGGCCTCAACCCTGCCTGGTGGAATAGTCTCTCAAATGTGATCAGGGCCCTGCGGGACCGCCAAGAATTCCGCAGGGCCTGTAAGACAGAACTATTTCGCTGGGCTTATGGTTGAGGGCAGCGATGGTTCTCCATATAAATATTGGCTTCCCTAGTCATTTTCCCTATCCCACAATTGAGCCTTTATTATTGAGCCATTATGATGTGATTTTAGTGCCATCAAGAAGACTATTGGAGGATTTGGGCTATTTTAAATGTATTTAAATTATATTTTAAGGGTTTTTATTGATTTTATTGTTCTGTATTTGTGAGCTGCCCTAAGCTGGGCCTTTGGGCCAGGGAGAGCGGGGTAAAAGTGGAATAAAATAAATAAATATAGATACAACATGAACATAGTCTAAAATTGTCAATGAAGCAATAGATGTTATGGGAGATATGGGATTGCTACAGAAAGCAGGACCCCTGATTTTCCTCCCCACCCCCCTTAGGGGCATTAATACAAAATGTGGAACAAGATATTAGAGGAGGGGTATAGCTCAGTGGTAGAACATGTGGAAGGGTCCCGGTTCAATTTCTGGTATCTTCACTTTAAAAAGGATCACATTGTAGGCAATGTGAAGGACCTTTACTTGAGAACCTGAAGAACTACTGCCAGTCACAGTAGATAGTACTGACCTTGGTAGACCAAGGGTCTGCCTTAGTATAAAGCAGCAGCTGTATGTGACCTAAGAGCACCATCTTGAAGGTTTTTCTGAGTCTACATGTACCAGCCAGTGAAGCTGAGCATGAATGGGGAATTCATAGCATGATGATATCACATAATGAGTTTTGTGTCACTTAGTGCTACAGGGAGATAGCAGACTGGATTGTTTTTCGAGAGCCAGCATGGCATAGTGGTTAAGAGTAGTGGACTGTAATCTGGAGAGCAGGGTTTGATTCTGTACTCCAGTCCTCAACAGGGGTTATCTTGGGCCAGTCACAGTTCTATCAGAACTTACCAGAACTCTCTCAGCCCCACCTACCTCACAATGTGCCTGTTGTGGGGAGGGGAGGTGAGGGGAAGGGAAGGCGCTCTGAGACTCCTAAAGGTAGAGAAAAGCAGGCTATAAAAACCAACTCTTCCTCAGTAGCAGCCACATGCTTCTTGTAATATCTAGCTTCAGCCTGAGCGAAATGCCTCTCTTTGTTTTCCACAGTTTGTGTTATTTTTCATGGGACTGCTGTAGATATGATACATGTAGACAAGGGACATATGATATTTTAAGTACACAAAATGTAAATGAAGGAAATCCTCTTGGATTCATCTGGATATGTTAGAAATGCTGATCCCACTTACTACAAGAAAGTAGGGCAAACATTTTATATTTTAAAAAACCTGAACCTGCTCACATGCAACACAGATTTTCTAATGTATACAGTGCATTGCAAATTACCTGTAAAATGTCTAACAGGAAACATCTCATAAACTATGGCATAACATGAAAATCACAATAAAACAAATAGTACGTCAATGCTAAAAAGTGCTACAAGCAACTTTATAACTTGTCAAGCATGGTAAAATGCATACCGCTA
Organism: Euleptes europaea; assembly: GCF_029931775.1. Taxonomy (NCBI): domain Eukaryota; kingdom Metazoa; phylum Chordata; class Lepidosauria; order Squamata; family Sphaerodactylidae; genus Euleptes; species Euleptes europaea. The sequence goes on along the minus strand of NC_079315.1, from coordinate 81,343,943 downwards.
AGCGGTATATTGAATGTTTTGAGAGAATGCACTGTGCAAAGAGGAAAAGGTTCTGTTTCTGACAGATGTAGGAAATATTTGTACATATACCCAGCACTGTCATTTTTAAGTAGTGGAATAAAGCTAAATACCAAACTCCATTCCAAAGCCCAGTACCTTATGGTGCTCCTAGGAAAAACCCAAGCCTTTCTATGGATGCCCCATCCTGATTATGTTCCATCACTTTTTGGGATTTGCTCTAATTATCTGTCAAGAAACAATCTGAGTCCAGATTATTATGTACAGCACGCCTACTTTGTGGACACCTCTGTACAACTACGCAATGGACATATACATACCACTTTATAACAGAAACCTATTAAATCTCTACAATTTCCTACAAGTTGTCACAAAGAAGGCCCTCTTTTGTGTGCCCACCAGACAAGCTTCTTTGATTGGTAGGATAGGAGAGACCCTCCTTGTGATCTTAATTCCTGAGTAGGAGCATATGGGGGAAGATGGTCCTTCAGATACCCCAATCCCAAGCCATGTAGGGCTTTAAAGGACAAAACCAACACCATGAATTGGGCTTGGGAGCAGATTGGTACCCAGTGCAATTGCTGGGGTATTGGGGTCACATACCCCCAGAAGCTGGTCTTGACCAGCAGTCTGGCTGCAGCATTCTGCACTAGTTGCAGCTTCTGAATGCTCTTCAAGGTAGCCCCAAGTAGAGGGCATTGCAATTGTCCAGTCTCGGTGTAACAAAGTCTAGGTGTAACACTGTGGCTAGGAACCAGGAAGTAGTGTGACTGACACACCATCTGAAGCTGGGCAAAGCACTCTGAACCACAGCAGCCACTATGGCACTCCCAAGCCGAACCTGGATTTTCAAGGGGTGTATAACCCTACCCAAGGCAGGAGAGATTTCAAGTCTTTGGTCTGCTTTTCTACTAACCCAAAGAGCCAGCGTGGTGTAGTGGTTAAGAGAAGTGGTTTGGAGCAGTGGACTCTAATCTGGAGAACCGGGTTTGATTCTCCACTCCTCCACATGAACAGCAGACACTAATCTGGTAAACTGGATTGGTTTCCCCACTCCTACACATGAAGCCAGCTGGGTGACCTTGGGCTAGTCACACTTTCTCAGCCCCACTTACCTCACAGGGTGTCCGTTGTAGGGAAGGGAAGGTGATTGTAAGCTGGCTTGATTCTTACTTAAGTGGTAGAGAAAGTCAGCATATAAAAACCAACTCTTCTCCTCCTCCTCCTCCTCCTCCCTGTCTTGTCAGGATTAAGTTTCAGCTTTTTCACCCTCGTCCTACCCATTACTGACTATAAGCACCAGGTTGGATTGGGTTGGATCTACTGCCAATTTCCACTTATGCTAGAGTTCTTGCACAAGAAGAAATGAAAGAAAAAGACCACAATAGCTGCTTAAACTAAGTCATACTTATTGTATCCCCTCGTGTGTTTCTGTACTTTGTGCAACATTTTGTGAAACCAATTTCTGGGCCATATAAAATACATAGGGAACAAAGTACTAGATTCTGCACAAGATCTTGCCCAAGCAAAACTGCACTAAATCAATTTATGGTTTTGCTTGTGCATAACCTACAACCTGTACCTATAAGCAGGTGCTGAGATAAAATTGCATCAGCACCAATCCTTTCAATAGGAACTTCCCCACCTTCTGCTATTTTAGCTTTGTATAAACCAAATGTAAATGGTCTCTGGCACATGACCACTTATCCTGCAATGAGTTCGTTAGTTTTTAAGGTCTCATCACCTCTGTTCACCATGTTCTGTTCTCTTTGTTAGCATGGGAAGTTGTGGTGAAATTCATATTTTTCCTACTAGACCAGGATTTTCTTCCTGATCTTTTAAAAGGCTCCCTTTTGTGTCTTCTCAGACAAAGACAGTTTCATCTTTTATCTTTGTCTGAGAAGACACAAAAGGGAGCCTTACAAATTCCCTATCCAAGTTTTCCTTCGGACATCCCTTAAGTTATGAGTAAGGGACCATCTTGACTTATGTAGTGATGCCAAAAGAAAATGTGCACCCTCTTTCTGGGGACTGAGCACCCCATTTTTTCCAGTGCTTCCAGATCATTTAAATTTTTTAGCTATTCCATCTTTTGAAGACTTTTCTTCTTGGCCTGACAAAATGCCTTACCTCTCAATGAATTATTTGCCAGATTCTCAGGTAGTCCAATTGAACAGAGAATCTGCCCATGTGGAAAGGCAAAGACAGAATCACCCATTTTTAATTGTGATTTATATTCTCCTATAAGATCTTCTTTTATTATTCCATTCATCTCACACTTCCCAGTATGTTCTCATGATTATCATTTAATATATTTGCTGTCTGGTAAAGATAAGGTTGTTACCCTATCCATAGCTCATTATTTAATGGCTGCCTTGAAGATGCATCCAAAGCTATAATCAACTTATGCCTAAATGCTCATTTGCATACAGGCACTCATTTTGCACTGGAACTAGAACTGGAAGGTGCCACAAGATTCATTGTTTTATCAAATTTTGTTGCTCCCAAGGAGTAACCAGAGAAAGGTCCTCTGAAGTCTTTGTAGACACTGAGGAGACAAGGACTCTTAAGAAAAAAGTTTTTCCTCATATCATTGGTAAGTGTGGAGACCACAGATAGTAGGGAAAATGCACTGAGGGGAGGGGACATGTGCTTACACTTCTGTAATCTCATGGAAAGCAAATGCAGGTGGTCCTTAAGGTTCTTCAGGTTCTGTCATGCACACACTACAGTGAAATCTGTTTTAAGATCAATGGGGACACATTTTTGCAATTCAGGGATTGCTGGAAAAGTGTGAACACATTCAGTAAGATGTAACACTGGTGGATTCTCTAATGTGATATATTCTAATAACACATCACGGAAATCAGACATAAAGTTAAGTGTACAGTAATGGTACAGCTCCCCATCAGTCTGAAGTTATTTAGAGCAGGTTTGATTGGATAAGCAGTCCAGTTAGTGTGGGAAACACACCTTTTATCACAAAGTACAAGCTAATAAGATTCCACACTTGCCCCTATCAAATAACGTTATACTCTGAAAACTGTTTTGCCTGTGCGGGATATTGGCTGGTTGGTTGGGGTTGGACTTGGTCCTCTTTGAGTCTCTCACCCCAACCTGCATCACAAGGCTGTTATGCAAATAAGAATGGTAAATCATTTGTACACTGGAAAGTGCTTTGGAGACAGTTAGTCAAAGATTATTTTATCACCCATAATAAAACTCATAAATGGTCTCAGTATCTTGAAATATTTTAAAGATTGTATGTAGAAAACAACTTTTGAATAATGAGGGGGATCATTTCACAGAAGCAGTGATGACATAGCTCATTTGTACCAATGATGTTGTGTCACCCATATCAAAGATGGCCATCAACTCTTTAAATGTTTTGTTGTTGTTTTTTTAAAACCAGCATTTATGGTGATTGCATGATTTGCAACTGGCATCGTGTACTGGAATGGAACTAATATAAGAAACAATTGTAGTACGAATACTGAAGTATGTGAATTCAATGTTCTGTTTCTGCTTATCCAGTTTGATTGCAAATACTTTAAAACATCCCTGAATACAGGAGAGACAAGGCAAAGCTCAGAGCAAATGCATTTAAACATTGAACAGCTATTAATGGAATTCTTTCCCCAGGTGTAGGCCCAGCTCTCTGTATGACTCTGCTGAGCTTGGTTAGTTACACCCCTGGAAATAAAAACGGGAGAAAATGAAAGGCTAAAGAGATTGAGGACTACAGCAAAGATAATGCAAGCATAAAATAAGCTCAGTATATTGCACTCTCCATAGATATAAAAAGCCAACAGTGATCTTGAGCTACAGCAGAGCTCTATGGGATAGACTTGCTTTTCAAATGCTAAGAAAATTGTTGAGACTTCAAAATCTTTGTAAGGGGCAAGGAGAAAAGAGGAGTTAGGAAAGTGCAGCATGCTGATAATGAATTACAGATTCACAGATATTAAAAGATAGGGAAAATCTATTCAATCTTTTTGTGTATCCTGCTGTTGATGCTGGATAGTTTCCCTTCAGTAAAAATCACAGCTGCTATGTTCCACTGAGTTTTCAAAAAGGTTTTCACTATTTCCCTTGAGTGATAAATTCCACCATCTCACAAATCGCAGTGCCAGATTTCTTTTCTCTTTTAATAAGCATGCCTTTCTCTGTGCCCCATCCTGTTAAAGGAAAAAAAAAGTATTGTCAGTTGAAACTGGTTCAAAATTAAGTATGGTTTAGATATATCACAAAATCCTATTTGAGTAGATTTTGCAGTAGATTTTATTCCTCCCCTCCCCATGGTGGAAGATGGCTGCAGCAGAACATAACAAATGGGGATACTATGGAAAAGGTTGCCAAGTCACTCTTCACCACTGGTGGAAGGTTTTTGGGGTGGAGCCTGAGGAGGGCTGGGTTTGGGGAGGGGAGGGACTTCAATGCCATAGAGTCCAATTGCCAAGGCGGCCATTTTCTCCAGGTGAACTGATCTCTATCGGCTGGAGATCAGTTGTATTAGCAGGAGATCTCCAGCTAGTACCTGGAGGTTGGCAACCCTAACTATGGATCATCCAACTAGACTTTGCTTTCCCCCTCCCATTGCCAAGAACAACAAGAAAGACAGAGTGAGGTAGGAATTTGCTCAGGTGAGGACCATTCTTTCTTTTCTCCTGGCTTCCTGCTCATTAGAGTTTGGAAACTTCAGCAGAAGATCATCATAACTAATTAGAAAAAGATCAGATGAGCTGGGACAATCTGATAATCCTTAGTATTTCTTTCGAAAAAACCCCAGACTATGATGACATTAGAATGAGTTGGGAGAAAGTAACATTTTGATGGTAAAATGTTAATAGGTGCAAGATCAGCAAAGAGGAGTTAAGGTACCAAATTGGTATATATCAAGTTTAGCTTCCTCTGGATATGTTATCTAGTACACACCTGAAGCTGAATGGAATATTACTGTGGTGTGTAGTCTCTTGAAGCCTCTAGCTATTCCTGAAGCAACTGGAAGGGAGTTGAAACCAGAAGACGCATCATTTCAAGATGTCAAGGCCTCTGGAACAGGCACAGATATCATGTAGGTCCTGGGTGCCCAGGAATTGGAGGCAGAGCCAGTAAGAGGCAGAGGAGAAGAAAACCTCCCCAAGAATCCCCATGGCCACAGCAGTAGAGATATCCAAAAAGAGGGAAATGGCTGACATTTCTCTTATTTGGTTGGCCATTGGGCCCAATAGGAGCTTCTAGTGTGTAAGAGAGAGGCGTGAAGCAACATCCTGTCTAGTTGCAAGGAACTTGGCCAGTGCCAAGATAAGCACACATTCCAGTGAGGAGTTGAGGCTTGGACCCCAGGAAAGCTTGTTGCCAACAAGCCAGGACTGCATCCTCTGAGGCCTCACAGTGATAGGTTTGTAACAACTCCCCAACATAAAAAACATGCATGTGGAAAATTCTCATGGAGAAGGCTAGAATGGACAACTGCTTCCTGATGTAAATTCTCCATGTTCCACAGACATAGCCATGTTAATCTGTTGCAGCCTAAAGAGTGAGGTTTATAGCACTGTCCAGAGGCCAGTGGGACCCTGGAGGCAGGCACCCCCATTGTATCCTGGACTCATATCTGCTGCTCATCTCTTCAAAAGGGTCACATTGGCCTGATGAAACCCAACAATGAGCAGGATGCTTGACACCAGCTGCTCTTGTGCTATTGTGACCGCATCAAAAGCTGGGGGAAGGGGGCACAGCTACTGCCAGTGAGCCTTGACCACTGATCAGCTGACCACAACTGCCATGCCCCTGTGGCTCAACAGTGACTCTGGGAGTCCAACTGGGAAGAGCTCACTGCCTTCCTGAGCCACCAGGGGCACTGGGGAACTACAAGAGGGAGGCAGGGAGCTCCCACAAGGCAAGTCAACCTGCGGGAAGCAAATATGGGGTTGAACCTGGAAGGACTGTCCTGCGTTATTTAAACCCCTGAAACTCCAGCCGAAAGAGCAAGATGTTGAGACTGCTCCTCTCTCTGCTGGGCAGGCTCAGAGAGAACAGAGTGAAGGGAGCAACCCAGTGGGAGGAGGAGGATGAGAACTTAACCAACCCCTTTCCTCCTCATAGGTATGCTTATTGTGGCACAAGTTTTTGGGAGCCAGAGCATGCTAGATCTGGGCTCTGGCTCAGACAAGCTTCTTCATGGAAACATAGAGTTGGAAGGGACCTCCAAAGTCATGTAGTCCAGCTCCCTGCACAATGCAGGAAATTCACAACTACCTCCCCCCACCCCCAGTGACCCTTGCTCCATGCCCAAAAGATGACCAACCCCCCCCCCCAAAAAAAACCAGGATCCTTGGCCAAAATGTATGCAAAAAGATGTATTCCACAATACATCTTTATGTTTGGTTATAATGTATATTGGTTTTAATTTATGTTGGTTTTAATTCAAATTGTTGTGATACTTATTGTATTGTAAAGCACTCTGAGCTTTGGAAGAGTCGTAAAGAAATCTAATGAATGAATGTTTATGGTGTCATTCTGCCATAAACTGCTTCCCCCCACCCTAAACATATAATTAACTCTAGAATGACACACATGCAACTATCTATAACAATGAGCAGTCATTTCAAATGCATATAATGGCAGTACTACATGGAAGCATTTATGTGAAGTGGCTCTAGAAGCGGCAGTAATTATTCAAAAGAGAATTGGAAAATTCTGGGAGGAAAAAGCATTTGTGATGGTATGAGTAATCTAGCCAGCATAGGGTCATAGAAACACTTCCTTGCCAGAATAGGTTGCCATATTTTTGTGATAATTGTTTTCTTCACAGTGACTGAGCCACAGATATGACCATCAACTGCTACCATCAACTAGCCTGGATTGGTTTGTTATGTTTGTCATGACCACTTGATAACTGGCTTTGTGATGGAGTGCCAAAGTTGAATAATGGGTTCTGCTCAGTATGTGCTTAAATATTAGCCACCCCAAAGACTCCATGGCAAGATGAGCGTGGAATGGTTAAAAAATAGTGACTGCCCGCTGGCTGAAGTGGTTGTGTCAGGAGTCTCTGACTGGGATCTGAAGAAAGCTATGTGATATAGCTCATTTGAAAATGGTGGGTGAGCTTTGGATTATTTATTTCTAATTTTGGTGGTTCAATTTGGATTGCCTATGTTTTGGAGGCAATGCAGTTCTTCAGAATTTTTCTTCAGCTGTGTTCTTTCCTACAATGTGAAAGGTTAAAGTTTGCCTAAGAAAAGCGCAGCATGTCAATAGATATGGTTTGCCTGCATGTTTTATCATTGCTTCTTTAGTGAAACCATCACTTGAAGGTCATATTGGCACATGGACCATCAGAACTATGACAGTCATCAGCTTTGTTTCAGCTCCCTTATTTGAAATTTGCTCACTAGCTGAATGAAGGTCATTTAGATGTTTACAGGAGTGATTCCCATGACATTAGGAAGAAATTCAAAAATGCCAGACTTTTGCAAAGTTTTCTTTTCCTCAAGATTGCATTTTCTGCCAGCTACTTGCTGTTATCAAATAATTTCAAGCATACTGGGATACAAAAACACAGTAGCTGTTTTCTATAACCCCACTGAAAGACAACCCAAGAGATAAGATGCTTATCCTAAACAGCATAACACGGATACGGCAGAGAACAGTTTGTGCTTAAATTGGCCTTATTCTGAAGGATGTCCAGTCTTGTACTTTATTTTTATTCGGGGATTGCTTCCCTTGGAAGAAAAGATCTGTCTTCCGCTGCAAGCCCCATTCATTTCATGTAGCAGCCAGGCTCTTCATTTTAAGGACAGTTGTTCAAGAAGGAAAAAGACCAGTGTAGAAAAGACATGTAGGATTCCAAATGGATTGTATTGACTCACTCTGTGTAATTTGCCTTGAGTCCAAGTGAAAAAGGCAGACTACACTCACACACACACACACAGTCTGTTGAGGCTGCAGTGGAAGCTTGGAATGTGAAGCTTCTAGAAACTATCAATGATTGCCCCCTCACTGAGCTCTCCTGCTTTTGGAGTGGAACCCATCCCTGTAGTTTATTAGGACCTGGGTGACTTGAGGAAGGCTAGCAGACATCTAGAGTGGTGTTGGTGGATAACGTGGAGTGAATGTGACAGAATGTGCTACAGAGTTCACTGGAAGACCTATGAGGCAGAGAGGATAATTGCAAAGCATTTCTCTGCTATCATTGCATTACCTAGTTTGTGACCAGCCTAATTGTCAAAGGTATTTTGATGCTTGCTGACCCTGATATCCGATTCTTTAATTTTTTAGGAACAGATAATTAGTTGTGATAACTTTGCAGTTATTTGCTGATAAAATCTCTTGAATATGACCCAATTTGAATGCTGGTTGTAACATAGTTTAGACATAAGAAATGTCTAATGCATTGTCTAGTCCATTTATGGATCATTTTGATCAAGTTACTGTGATAGATGTTGACAGGTGGACCATGTCATCTTGTTGAGATGTTTATAAGCAGACGTAGTTGTCAGGGGACGTACTTTGGACTGGTTTAAATCATTCTTTATGGACCAGTCTCAAAGGTTTGCTACTGGAGACCAGTTCTCATCACTGCAGGACTTGTCCTGTGAGGTTCCACTGGGCACAATCCTATCCCCCTTATTGTTGAATCTCTCTGTAAAGCCCTTAGGAGAAATCATTCACAGTTTTGGAACTGGGTATCATCAATATGTTGATGACACCCAGCTCTGTATCTGTCCAAATCTCCAGGCGATGCACTGCCTGAAAACTGTGGTTAAATGGTTAAGAGTGAACAAATTGAAAATGAATCCTGACAAAATTGAAGTAATGTTGGTTGGGACGGCTGAGGCCTTGAAGAACATTGTGTTTCCCACTTTTGATGAGGTTCAGCTGTCTCAGTTAAAAGCCTAATGGCTATAATGAACCCAGCACTATTGCTGGAGAAGCATGTTAATACAGCTGCAAAAAAAGCTTTCTTCCAACTTCATAAAGCCTGGAAGTAAATCCCCTATCTTGACTTGGCTGATCTAGACACTTGGATCCATGTCACAGTAACATCGAGACTAGGCTATTGTAATGCACTCTATATGGATCTGCCTTTGAAGTCAACTTGGAGACTCCAGTTGGTAAAGAATGCCACAGCTTGGTTATTATCAGTGGCTAGGTGAAGCATACATATTACACCCATTTTTCAGTCACTCCATTGGCTGCCCTTCACTTACAGGGTTCAAGTCAAGGTATTGACTATCACAGACAAAGGCCCACATGGCCTTAGACACTCATATCTGCAAGTCCACTTCTTTATTCCATCACAACAGTTTCACTCATAAGTTCAGGGACTTCTGAGGGTGCCACCAGGCAGATAGGTAAAATAAGCAGCCACATGTATATGTGTATTCTCTTTTGTGGCTCCCACCTTGTAGAATAGACTGTCTGAGGAAGTGAGGAAGTCTCCCAGACACCTGTTATTTTGCAAACTATGTGAAACAGAATTGTTCAGGATGACATTTGAAGCAGTCAATCACTGTACTTTTGTGGCTAAGTTTTTAGATTTTGTAATTCACTAACAATTACGTTACCTTTTGTAACCAGCCACTGCAAGCGATGCTACAACTTATTTTGCATTGAAAAACAATTCCTTTTTATTGTAAATACTTCAAAAATAGTAAAATGAAATGAAAACTACACAGATATATGCAAAGTATATTACAGATTACAACAAAATAATATAGATCTGATATAGAATACAGAATACAGTTACAAACCAGTTACCAACCCAGTAACCTTACCCATCAATGATCGTGCTGGGGAGAATTCTCTCACAGACTGTATGCATCATGTCTGCTTGAAAATTTCCCAATTTCTTACAATTTTAAGCCCCTTTTCATACATTTTCAGAGGCTGGTGTTTTGGGAACCAATGAGATTTTATTATGGGGATATTGTAATATTCCCAGACTTCAAAAGGACTTGTGATATATGAATTTAGACTAAATGTTTGTTCTCAAGCATATACTTTTAACCTTGATGTCATAAATTGATGGATGGCATTAAAACCTTTCATTATCAACAACACCTTTCTCAAAACATTTCCAAGCTTTACACATATGTCTGTTCATTGTCTAACTATTAAGACAAAACATCTTAAAGTTATATATAATTCTACATGGATTATACTTAAAAGCAAAAGATATATCTAAAAAAATCACCATGGAAGATATATTCTTCCTCAGGGCAGGAAAACCCACTTGCAAAAGCATTCCATTTTTTTCCTATCCTCTGTTATCTGGAAGTTGGCTCCCGTCCCAAAAAGTCAGCTGTGATCTTAACTAACTTTTTCTGTGGTTCCCCGCTTTCACTTTCCCACACAACAGTTAGTTACATAGTCTAAACAGAATTGGGAATTTAAAAAAGGATCAGAAGCCTTAATATGTCAATACCTGAAAACTAATATATTGAAAACTAGCACACATTTCTGTAAAGGTAATACGACTAGAGTATAACAGAATAGTTCTAGAAGCTGCTTTACAAAGGGAAAGAAACTTTGGGCTGTGCCACTGGACATATTATCTGTTTGCTGTATGTATGGTCCTGCTGTCACTGCATTATTTTCTACTGGTGTAAAACCATTTTATGGCATTGTACCTGCAATTCTATATAAGAACACAAGATGAGACCTGATGGATCAGACCAGTGGTCCATCTAGCCCAGCATCCTATCTCACACAGTGGCCAAGTCATTACTCTAGACGGTCAACAACAGGGCTTAGAGACCGAGGCCTTCCATTGATATTGGCTCCTGGCAGGTTTACTGCCTCTGAATGTTGAGGTTCCCTTTAGTCACCATGGCTAGTAGCCACTGATAGACCCATCCTCCATGAATCTGTCTAATCCCTCTTTTAAAGCCAATAATGTCTAATATATAGCTTTCCCAGATTTTAAAAATCCTTGTCCTTTGATTATTAGATGCCTCATCAAATTGACTGCTTAGACATACAATGTGTAATATGCTTTGAGTTTCAGTGGGAAAGGCAGACTATAAATATAGTAAATGAATAAATTAAAATAGTAGCTAATTGCTACCAGTATGTCTGTAAACATCTGGAGTGAAAATCCTTGCTTTAATTTTTTCAAATCTAATGTCTGCATGTTAACAGTTGTGGCGTGACCTTCCAAACATCTCCAAAGTGGTGAATATAATATAATATAGATTAAGTTTCTGGATGTCAAAATGATGGGGTCTGATAAGACACACAAATCTAAGATGTGATAGATAAATATTTCTTGCATATAATACTTGAAATACATAATTCATTATATACCATTGCACCAAAGTCCCAAAATTCTATTTACTACTTAATATACATTTTTCTCTTATCCATTTAGTATTTGACATCTGGAAAAAATGAATTAGGCAAACCCCTACTGGAAACTTTGGAATCAAAATCAGTATAAATTTCATTTTTGATAGCACATCAAGTTTTGTGAAAGGCAAGATGACCTTAGTCCTTCCATGTACTGCTTTCTATGGTATCCGATTTGTTGGGTGGGGGAGGGAGTGATTTTTAACATATTATATCTTTTGTAAAGTTGTTAAAAAATTTAACTAGTGCAGAATAATGGCAATTGGAATGTTAAGTGCGTACCAGCACAAAAAAGGAACCATAGAGTTTTCTTTTAATTATGCTTAACCATGTGACTTTTTTATGTCCCACAATTTATTATCACATTTGTATTCCATCCTAATTCCAAGGTGCCTATACTAGGGTTCGCTCATTGTATCCTTTCAAAAACTATGTAAAATAGATTTTATTGAAATGTAGTAGCTGACCTGCAGTCAGGGAATGAACTTCTTGGATGAACGTGGACTTGAACTCTTGTCTATCTATATTATAGTTGAGATGACACATTGGTTCTTAAAATTGTAGAAGGTTCTTTCAGCTGTTTTGGAGAGTACAGGATTAAAAATGGAGAGAGGAATGTTGTGGATTCTCACTGTATAGAGTGACTGTTCATGTACACCACTGAGTTACTGCATAGGATTATCTTTCAACATATTTATGCATACCAGCAAGGATGCGATGTTGTTACAGTGCACAGAATAAGACTTTCTGAAAATCTTCCATCAGAACAAGAGTTCAGTAGCACCTCAAAGACTAACAGAATTTCTGGAAGGGTATGAGCTTTCTTGAGTCACAGCTCACTTCTTCAGACATCTGCAGTGATTATCTGAAGAAGTATCTGAAGAAGTGAGCTGTGACTCACGAAAGCTCATACCCTGCCAGAAATGTTGTTAGTATTTAAGGTTCTTCTGAACTCTTGCTCTTTTCTACTGCTACAGACAGACTAACATGGCTACCCATTGTGATGTATATCTGCCATAAAAAGAACCTTTTACAAAGCATATTCAGATAAATTTTGCCTAGGTTAGATCCATATTCTTTATAACCTATAATTGCATTGTGTTTGATTACAGGACTCATATCTGAACAGCGTAGAGAAGTTATATTGAACAGAGATCAGTAATTGTATTCTGATTACAACAGTCATCATGATTATTGTAGTTCTTATGACATACAAAGAACTGGATATTTTTATGCACACTGCAAAAACCTGAACAATTTGCCCCAAAACTCCTTAACTGTATCCATCTAATGTTAAGTCCATCTTGCCCAATATTACAGTATCTCCAGTTACTACCATCCTTTATGTTTCAGAGGAACAGAAAACTGCAAGTCTTAGGATAATGTTTTTCTGACCTACAGGAGATTGAGGGATTGGGTATTTTATACACCCATCCCATGCTGCTCTCCAATTAAAATTAATGACGTCTACTTGAGGAGCAAAAAGGACACATGGTTTGGGGGCGTTGAATGCTACTCACAGCCACCACTTACCTACCCACAGTCTATCAACATCATTTTTTCCTCAGTCATCTTTTAGCTCTGAGAAGAGCCAGCTTGTTGGACTTAAACTAGGGAGACACTGGTTTAAATCCCCACTCAGCACCGAAGGTGAAAAATAAAACCTATGAACTCAGTACTTAGTCAACTGGAACTTGTAGACTATAATGAAAGGAACATAAACTTGCTGTCATTTTTGAGTGCAATGTCTAATACAGTCTGTCAGAACTCAAGCAAAGAAATGCACATGAGGAAATTGTAGGAAACCAATGTGGTGCTGTGAATAAAACTGACTAATTATGTTGAAAATTCTCTAATCAGTTTAAGGGTCAACCCTCAAATTAGTAGAGTTTTCTGTATTGTTATTATAAAGCAAAGAACGAGCGCCTTGACTAAATTAAATTTTTAAGCTGCCTCAAGAAAGAAGTAAAAGGATTTAAATTGTTGCTGCAGGGAAATTTAAACCTGACACAGAAAATGGAAAAGCGATAATAAACAGCCTGAGATACAGAAACTCTGGTGTGATGTCCAATTTTCTACTCCCCTTCCCTCCAATTTTCTACTCCTTCTCCCCTTCCCTCTCCAGAGCTATTTTCTTGACTCTTTAAAAGATGGAATCCATGATAATTATATTTTCCTAAACACCTTTAGTGTAAATATGGCGGGGTAGTCTTGTCATATGCCATAACAGTTCAAATATTATAATGTGCATTGATCCTTTATAAAAGTGGAGAGTGGGAGCCTTGGTTAGGTCTCTACATTTCATAACATCCCTTGCAAGGAAAAAAGGCTTTAACACAACAAATATTTACACAGGGTTAGATCTAGCCAGTTAATGAAAAAGAAAGGAGGAGTTCCCTTTGACCATCAAGAAAGATTATGTGGAGGATATATCATAGGGCCTGTATTAATGTTAGGTATCTGGCCAGGGCCCAAAGTCTTGCATGATGACTTTGTGAGATTTTGGATGCATGTTTGTGCTGTTGTAGCAACCTAACAGCTGAGATGTGTTGCCCCTGCAAGTCCTTCAAGTCTACAGACTACAGTGCATTTAGCCAAGCATCAGGTGTCTTACCTGTTGCCTGATACTTGGCTGAGGGTACATTATTGTGTGGTGAGGTCCTATGGCTAAGGTTGCCAGGTCCCTCTTTGCCACTGGCGGGAGGTTTTGGGGTGGAGCCTAAGTAGGGTGGGGTTTGGGGAGGGGAGGGACTTCAATGCCATAGAGTCCGATTGCCAAAGTGGCCGTTTTCTTGATCCAGCTGGTACCTGGATCCAGCTAGTACCTGAAGGTGAGCAGCTCTACCTATAGCAGAATGGGAGGTAGAAGCCTTGAAATTAGGGTTGCCAGGTCCCTCTTCGCCACCAGTGGGAGATTTTGGGGGCGGAGCCTGAGGAGGGCAGGGTTTGGTGATGGGAGGGACTTCAATGCCATAGAGTTCAGTTGCCAAAGCGGCCATTTTTCTCCAGGTCATCTGATCTCTATCGATTGGAGATCAGTTGAATTAGCAGGACATCTCCTGCTACTACCTGGCAGTTGGCAACCCTACTTGACATCCAGCCTGGTTGCTAAGTTAACCCAAAATTAATGAGAATTCAGGTACTGTTGGGCTGCCATTACAATCTTATTGGTTTATAATACATCTCTTGTATCTATGCAGCCTGCATGACCCCTGTGTTTTTTGTTTGTTTGTTTGTTTTTAGGGGAACTTGGATTTTTCTAAATAATTAGAGCCTATCCCAGTTATACAGAGCCCATGGCATAGATTTTGCTATCTGCTTGGGGGAGTCAATACTTTGAAAGTAGATATAACAGTTGTTCTTACACAAGCTGGGAACCTGATAGGAATCACAGGAGAGAGGAAAAGTTTGAGAGTCCAAACCAACCAAATCTCCTCTTTTGAGGATTCTATATGCTCACAGGGGCTTGTGCAGGCCAAGTTCTCTCCGCCCTCCTTTCCCCTTTAACTTCCTTTTTCCCCAACTGCTCTCAGCAGTCCATGATCCTGGAGCATGTTCTGTCTTCATGTGGCCATATTTTATGGCCTTATTTCTTTTCTCTCACCCCCCCTTTTTTTGCTAATTTGCAGAACCATATCTTTCTGCATACCTGGGAATTCCCATAAACATGTAGACTTCTACACTGTCTGAGTGGCCCCATTTTTGGTATCGGGGTGGTAATGGTAGTAACCACTTTATTACTCAATGTAGTGATAACTTTTAATCCTGCTTGCAAATTTATCTGCAAGTTCTTTTAAACATCGGTGAATGCTGAAATGACCTTCCCAATGAGAAAGCAATAAAGCAGACTGATTCTTGTCTTTTATTTGGAAGCCTTCCCTTTTAAAAAAACACCATCTCTGTTAATTGCAAATGTAATGTTCACTTGGCAGGTTATAGCTCCTTTTTAACTAAATATACAATTCCGGATATTGAGAGACCATTGCATAAATACTTTCTGTACCATCTAGAGACTCATTTGAGGAGTCTGAAAAGGAAAGAAGGAACTGGCAACTGACCTTTTCCTATTAAGTAATCCATTGACTATGTGCAAAAGAGAAGCTGGAGATGATCTTCCTAAGAATTTAATGTAAGAATGTTTAAGCAGCTTTTGCCATTGCATTGTGGTTGCTTTGAGACAGTTACGAGAAAATAAGATCTGCCTCTGACATAGCTTGGTCTCAAGCAGTTTCTTTCAACTTACACATTTAAAATGAAAGTGCATTCATGATACTCTCACAAAATATTTTAAAACCAAATTGTGTGTGTGTATAAGTCTTGGACTAGTTTTGGTTTAATACTTTGTATTTAATCTTCATCTGGCCAGGCTAGTGATACGAGTGGCTGATGCTTAATGATGTGACACAAAATCCTAATTGATATAGGATTGGCCTATATTTTGGATGGAGCCTTTTTGCACAGTCCTGAAACTGAAATATATTGTGTTTTTAAATTCAAATAAGTAAAACCAGAAGGAAAGTTTTATGAGGGCTGGTTCAGAAGTTATTTCATTGACATCCCCCTCCCCACCGGACATTGATATACAAGATGTTCTGGGCCCTGCAGCTGTGTGAGCAATACAACATTCACTGAAGGAATAGGTTACTCAGGCCAGGCAATGTACGTGGAGTCTGCAGTGCATCAATGAAGTTTTCCTGGACTGCTTGTTCAAACATTTCTGATTATGTACATTTCTACGAACATTTGTTCCTTGTTCACAAGTCACCAGCCATCACACATAGGTGGGGATGGACCCAGCAAGCACATGCCTGCACCCCCTTTATTCCCATTGATGATGCCAATGCATACAGCATCATGTGTAGAGGACTAGAATTTTCTACCCAACCCTGTTCTTCAGTCCATGGAACTGGGAAACTGTTGTATCTGGTAAGTTTTCTGAAAGATGGGATAAATCAAGCCAGAAAGGATTAAGCAAGTGGCTTCACTTCCAATTCAGGTCTGCAGTTCTAGTACAATGTGGTTTAATTTATTTTGCCCCAAACTGCAAAGCTTTTAATTGTGAGCCTGTTTTGTGCAATTCTATGCAGTAGTTATGGAGGGCAAAAGTTTTCTTTTTCACCTTCAGCTCTCAATTTGAAGTTTCACGGGGGCTAAAATAGAAGGAGTCATTAGTTAACTAGCAGAGTTAGCAGAAGGTGGTTTAAGGAAATGTTATACTCAAATATGAAGACAAAGGTCACACACAAGAGATGCTTGAACTTGTAAAACGTACATCATGTTGCCCACGTTTCTTAATCGCATACAGTGGAAATCCATGGGGAGTTGGTAAGTAGGTATCTGTGACTTATTGCTCTAGCGCAGCACTATTATATTTTAGTTTTTAGCATTTTTAAAGAGTGGGTAATAGTTATGAGAGATGAAGAACTTGGAATTAAGTACTGTAGTTATACACAAAAGGATAATTTGGTTTTGATAAATTGCCCTGTACATGTTAACTAATAACACAAAAAAAAATTTCAGTAGCATCTTACCAGTATAAAGAGGTAGCATCATTATTAATGTCTAAACTATAGTGTGTCTCACACAGGATTATGGTAAAGGTCAGACCATGTTTTGCTGAATTAAAAGCTATTCTGAGCTATAGCATTCCTAATCAACTCGGACCAAAAGGTGCATAGATCAGTTATAATGAGGCATAGAGAATTTAAATAAACTATGTGGTACTGTATAGTGATTTATAAATACACTGTGGTATCCTTTTAACTCATTAGCAATGAATGATACTACTATAGTTATTCTCACGTTTTCTGCTGTGTAACTATTTTTAATTGCAGCATTTCTTTGAGAAAGTGCCTTATGTTTTTTTCGTCTATGCTGTTCCGTTTTAAAATATGAGCCACCTACTCAGCAAGCCCTTTAAGCAGACACACTTGCATTTAACCTGATTTAGTTCTTCCGAAGTCAATGGGTCTGAATGAGAGTTCAGACCTTTCAATGCCTACGTAAGAGGTTTGTCAGTTGAGTTGTACATCTACCCATGACTGACAGTGAAGAGTTACATTTTCCTAAGCCAAAGTATTTAGAAGGAAATGACTCTCCTTAGGATCTCATTGACGGCCTGGCTAAAGTCAAAATCTGATTTCTGAACACTTAAAATATATTTGATTTGTCCACTGACAAACTCCCAGACCTCCCAGTATATTGGTTGTAGACATTTAAATAAAGATCACATCTGTTTCTTAAACTCAGGGTCCAGTATACATTGGCGAGTGCATACTAGAACATGGTACTGTAGAAGACAGTCCCCATTCTAGTCTATTTTGTTAGTAGGGTTTAATCTAGGGCTGTTGAAAAAAAATCGGTAAAATTCGGATTCGGAAAAATTTGGCCTGTTTTTATTCGGGAAATGTTGAAGTCCGAACTCCCCCGCTTCGGGTCCATGCAATTCAGCATGAGGTCCGGAGTTCGGGGAAAAGTTTGGCCGAATAAAAGCCATTAAAATCACAACCACACCTTTCCACAGCTCCGGGGGGGGGGCATTTTTGGGGGTAGAGGTCCCAAACTTTCAGCGGAGCTTCAAAGGACCCTTCTTGCAATAACCCCCAAGTTTTGTAAAGATTGGATCAGCGGGGGCTGAGATATGGGCCCCGAAATGGATCCCCCTTCCTTAATGTGCATTTGCAATTAGCAGAGCTTGCTGCCCACTCAAAGCTCCCAGCCCCGACAAACAGCTGAGCTGTGGGGAGCAAGGGCGGGGCAGGTGTGAAGAAGTTTGCAAACCATGAAAAGCAACACAACCATGCAAACCATCACGTTTGCAACCATGAAAAGCAACACCTGACGCCTGGGAGTTTGCAAACCATGGAAAGGCACAGAAGAAGTTTGCAAACCATGCAAAGTTACACAACCATGCAAAGCAACACATTTGCAACCATGCAAAGCAACACCTGATGCCTGGGAGTTTGCAAACCATGGAAAGGGACAGAGGCATGCTAGCTAAGCATCAGAAGGAGGAGGGGGTGGAATTTCCCCTTTTGCATTGGACTCGGGACCAGGCAAATGCATTCTTTAAGTCACAATTTGAAAACAATTTTTGAGCAAGCATCAAAATAGACCTAACCGATCTTATGAATGAGGGAAAACCTGAGGACACACAACTGAAGCCCCCCCCCTCAAACCAGGGAGAGAGAGACTCGAGGGGGCACCCCCCCAGACAGAATGGGCAAAAGCCCCCTTTGGCTTCCCCCCACCCACCCACAGAAACTGCTCCCTCCCCCCCCACACACAGACTCTGCTCCCCCCCCCACACATACACACAGGAGAAAAATTATAGATTAAAGCCCCAAAAGGGGTCTTACTGTGGATGTCTTCTGTTCCATTAGGAGGGACTGGGAGGACTGGATAATCCAATACGATTCCATTTAAGCACGGGAGGTTTTGCCTTGGATTTGCCGCTCTTGAGATGCACACAGGATTGGCTGATCCCATTCATCCCAATAGGGAAAAGGGGGGGACCCCATATCTCGGGACCCCCTGACGTAATGTTTACAAAACTTGGGGGGTCTTGCAAGAAGGGTCCTTTGAAGCTCCGCTGAAAGTTTGGGGTCTCTACCCCCAAAAATGCGCCCCCTGCAGCCACGTAAAGGAACGAATGTGTGCTTTAAATGGAATAAAAATGCACATTAAGGGGAGGACCCCTTTCGGGCCCCATATCTCGGGACCTCCTGACCCAATATTTAAAAAACCTGGGGGGTCTCGCAAGAAGGGTCCTTTGAAGCTCCGTTGAAAGTTTGGGGTCTCTACCCCCAAAAATGCGCCCCCTGCAGCCACGGAAAGGAGCAAATGTGCACAAGCACCCCCCACGGGGATTTCTCTCTCACACACAAAGAGATACTCTCTCTTTCTTTTCCCGGGCCGCTCAGCAGCTGGGCTCATGCACTCAATCGCTCAAACTGATTGGCCAGAAGAAGACCCAGCTTGGCCACCGATTGGCTGCAGGAGAATACTGCTTACTAACTGACGATTATGCTGCTGCGCCGAACCCCGAATTTTCTGAATTTATTCACTGAACACCCCAAATTCGCTGAATTCGGTTCCCCGTTTCCCCGCCTTTTTTGAGTTCGGTTCCATCCGAACTAAAAACCTCCGAATAAGGGGAAATTCGGCTGTTTTTTGGTTCAGGACGAACCGAATCGACAGCCCTAGTTGAATCTATCCTAGATATTGTAGTTGTGAGCAGACTGTTTGCCTTGGCACCAGGACTCCCTTGGTGCTTGTTCCAGTTATGTAACCTTGCTTCACCCTGCTATCTTTGCCTCCTGTCTGCATATATTTGTACTCTTCCCATTGCAGTCAATGCCTGATGATCTTTGTTTAGGTCCACAGAGACAGTTGCCTGCTCTTTGAACTAAAAATTTCAAAGCAGATTTTTCAAACCTTATCCAGATCCCAGACTTTATCTGCCTATCTGCCAACAAGCTCCCATCAGACATTTTCAACAGAAAGATTGCCGTGCGAAATTATTGCCTATATAGGCTGCAAACACATACTCATTCTATTGACACAAGTGTCTAGCACTGAAAAGTTAGGCTGGGCAGCACTGCGATCCAGAAATGAAGAAAGTCAGTTTATTTGTACTGAAGCCATTTTATGTCCAATGTGTCTTAAGGACTTTGCCCACTGCCAGCTACATCACATAAGATGATGATGTGCATTGGTCAGCCCAACAGTATTGCCCAATGCACTGCATTGCCACACCATCCTGAGCATACTTATGTTGTTGATGCAGCAACACCTGGCAACATTGCACAACTCAAACTGTCCTGGAAACCAAACATGGTACCTCAGAGGGTTGGCCGGTGAATGCCATTGAAGCATTTCTGCTTGCTTATGGATTCTTAATCAAGATGTATCACATACATTGATTTGAAAGTTGAGTGTGACATGAGATGAACAGTTAACACCATTGCTTTTCAATAAATAAATGCCCATTGTGGTGGGAAGTCCAAAGAATAGAATTTTAAAAAGGGTTTTACAGATTTGTTACAGACTGGCAATGAATAATTTCCCACTGAACACAGTCGTGAACATATACAACACAGACAATTGTATTGAGATGCAATCTTTTATATCATCTCGGCAAGAATTGGGAGCCTACGGATGCAATCCCAAACAGACCTTCCTGGGAGAAGGCCCCAATGAATAAAATGGGACTTCTGAGTAGACCTGGTTAGGATTGTTCCTTTGATCCCTCACATCTAAATGCCAAAGAATCACTCTCTTAAGAAGTGTTTCTGTTTAATTTTCTACCAACCTGAATGAAGGCTACCTAAAGCAAATGCAGTAGTTAGAGTGTTGGAACTGGGAGACCCCAGAATCAAAACCCTATTGTGCCCTGAAAGCTCACTGACCATGCATTCCTGAGGGGGGGGAGTCCTCTTAGGAGGCGGCATAACCTTGCCACCAGCGTAATTGCATTTAATCATGCAACAAGATGCACTTACGCTGGTGGTGAGGGCAGTTCCACCAGTGCCTGAGCGCCGTGGAGCTGCACCTCATCCCTCTGCTGGTGCGGTCTCTCCATGGTGCAGGCAACAGAGGTGAATTGCTGCACTGGCATAGGGGGGCATTCCCGGGGCGGGCCGAGCTGGGGGGAGCCCTTTCGGCCCAGGACACCAGTGGCCAGGACAGCATTGCTGCGCCTGCTTTTTAGCAGGCGCAGCCTCATTGTTTTCAATGGGGCAAAAGGCCCTGTTAAACAAAAAAAGCCGTGAAACGGTTTTTCTTTTTGTTTATCGGCATACAGGGAACGGCCTTAGGAGATGGCTTGCCTGCACCTTCTCCCCGCCGTTCCCATACGCTGATTCACAGGAATGTGCGGTAAATGACCTTAGACCAGTCACTCAGCCTAACATATTTTACAGGGTTGTTTTTATGAAGATAAAATGTAGCCCGGGAGAATGATGGTGTAAAACAGATTGTGTCCCCAGTGGAAGAGAAAAGCAGTGTATAAATATCTAAATAATTAACTATATTTAAATATCTGTAGGTTTATAGATGTTTTTGCCCAAATCGTTTTCAAGGAAGAACGGCTGGAAATCATTGAGTTCTTAGAAAAACACACATGCACTGAAGGACTAAATCAATTGCTTTATTTCATTTGCCATGGGCCCGCAAGGGAACATGTGGACATTTATAGTATCTGTCAGCCCTTCAGTTTAAGGGATTTCCTTGTTTGGAGTGGCCTACTTCTCCTCTTTATTCTAGACTGAATAGTGATCTTTGTTCACAATTTGTTGTTAGATGCTGGGATTTGTCCTCATAAATGATTGGTGGTTATAAACTTTGTAAATGCTGTTTAACTTTATGGGTTTCACTGTGCTATGCATTTCAGCAAACGTCTTGTTGACTCTCATCACACATGTAGAACTGTAGGACACAGAAGGAATGGCTCTGCTTGCTCTCTGAAAAGAAAGGATAAGTCTAGCTCGACTGCATAGTAATAATTTCACCTACCCACTCTTGTATTAAGTGATTATCCCACTAGAAGTCAGTGATGTGCTTTGAAGTTCTGGGCTTCAAAAGAGTCACCACATGAAGCCTATTCATACAAGCAGGAGTTCCTCTAAACAGAAAAACATCCTCTGCAGCTGATGCTTAATTTCTTCTGTTGGTGGAATGCCTTTGAGCATCAATAGGATTTGAATATTACCATAATTTTCCCTGAGATGCACAACTAGGAGGGCAAATGCTTGCAGGCTTGGTCTTGGAGGTTGCATTCTCTTTAAAGAACCGGGATGAAACAATTGGAGAAGGGCGGTGATTACCTGCTGTCAAATTATTCCTAGGATTTCTGCATCGTTGTGGCATTCCTGCGGGTGGGTCATTGGAAATTCAAGACAGCAAACTATCAAAACAAATTTGATTCATTGTAGGGTAAACTGTAAGCGGGTAGGGAGAGGAAATGTAGAGATAATTCCTGTTTTGAACATGTACAGATCTAAAGAGGCCATGGAGAAAACACAATGTAAATCCAAAATATTGACTACCTGACATTTGTTGGATGTGTATCACCCATAAAAGAATGCTGCTTATTGGAGAACACATAGTTATTCATTCGTTTAAAATGAGATATTATCAGTATTGAGAGCCCTTGTTAATAGGAGGAGTTGAAAATATTGTTGAAGGCTTTCACGGTCAGAGTTCATTGGTTCTTGTAGGTTATCCGGGCTGTGTAACCGTGGTCTTGGAATTTTCTTTCCTGACGTTTCGCCAGCAACTGTGGCAGGCATCTTCAGAGTAGTAACACTGAAGGACAGTGTCTCATGAGACACTGTCCTTCAGTGTTACTACTCTGAAGATGCCTGCCACAGTTGCTGGCGAAACGTCAGGAAAGAAAATTCCAAGACCACGGTTACACAGCCCGGATAACCTACAAGAACCAAGGAGGAGTTGACTTTACCTATTTATGTCTTTGATGCTTGTGTCTAATTCCAGCATGGTGTAGTGGTTAGAGAGTGTCAGGTTAGGATTGGGGGGGCCCCAGGCTCTAATCCTTACTCTGCCATGGAAGCTTGCTGGCCTTGGGCCAGTCATTTTCTTCCTGCCTAACCTATATCACAGGGTTGTTATGAGGATAAAAGGAAAGAGAGGAGATCAATGTTGTAAGCTGCTTTGGATCCCCACTGGGGTGAAAAGTGGAGTATAAATAAATAAACAACTTCCCTTCTTATGTCTTAAGCCTGTTTCATGCAGTCTTTCTCACAGTTTATGCAAAATACTACTCATATGCGACATGTACTTGCAACATCTGTCAGAGATGCCCATGAATATCTTAACCGTATCTTCCACGAGTTATAATTTCTGCTTCTCTAGTACCTATTGAAACTCATGAAAGCTGCCCTTGGGACTTCTGAGGATACCTTTATTAGAGAAAGGACTTTTACACATTGTGCACACAGGTAGAAAGACTACATATTCTAAGAAGGAGATTAAGGATAAAATGGCCACAGTCTTCAAAAGGTTGGAGCAGTCAAATGAAAAACCTGATGCATGGAACAAACAAAGCTCCTGGAAACCAAGGGTCTGCATATCCATGTGCCAGTCCTTTTGAAGACAGCAGCCAGTCATCAGACTCCCCTCCCCTTTCCTTTCTGCCCTTGCAAACTGTAATCTCAGGTCATAAATCACAAGTTCCAGGACAACCATTCATATTTATTTCTCAGGGGACTGTTGACATGAGGGTACTTCCTTCAACATATCCCTTGTAATATGTATTACATTCTCTATATCTTATTTCATATAAACCCAAATGGAGGTGAGCATTAAAAGAATCTCAGGTTCCTGCTCTACTGTGGGTAGTAAATCTGGGCTGCTTAGGACGTGTTGGAAGATAAACTCTTTCAGTGCCCTTTTCAGTGGGCCAGTATCCTGAAAGACTCACAGAATGGGTTTGCGAAGGTCGAAACTGGACATGCAGATTTTTAAAGAGTTGGGTCCGGGTTCCGTTATTTTGGTTATATTAATGCTTAGTGTAGAGCTTTACAATTTTTTTAAAAAATAATTGTAATCTCCCATTTAAGAACAAAAGAAAAGCCATGCTGGATCAGACCAAGGCCCAGCAGACTGTTCACACAGTGGCCAACCAGGTGCAGGAACAGAAGGGATTTAAAAAGGGAGATTGCCATTCTTTTAAAAATGTGATTATAAAGCTCTATGCCGAATATTAATATAATTGAAATCTGCCAGACATGTTGCCAGTTGATTATACCAATATCCAGTCACTTGTCTTTTGTTCATTAAATGTGTAGGCGGTGGCTTGTTCATCATCTGGCTCTACCCACTCTTTCTCTTGTTACTTTTTAAACTGTCAGGTCCTGCCGTGTTCACTGAAAGTGATGCCTGCCTAAAATTATCTACATCATACTGAACAGGTCTGCTATGTGAGCAAAATCTTTATGGCAAACTACACAGTTTCCTAAGATATGCATAATAGAAATTCAGTATCACTTCATCTGAGTACAAGCAATGCAGGCTACATAGCATGGAGTCTCACAAATAGCCCTATGAAAAAAAGACTGCAATAAGAAGTCTGCTTTCGAGGTACTTAGTAAATGTATTATTGAGCTGCTAAGTGAGCCCCCTTAGATGGAAAACATGCATAGGAATGAAGCGTACGTTGAAGCAGATACTAACAATGGTCATATTCAATATTGCCTTGCAAGATATATTACTTTAAGAGCATGACAGCTGGAGTCAGCTGTATGAGGTAAAAAAATCTGTAATATCATGAATAGTTGGCTCCAGAACTTATTCTGTACCCATATATAAAAATAGAAACGAGATCCTTCGCTGAATTAAAAAAAAAACCCACTAGGTGTACATTGAAACCAATGACAAGGACAGGAGCTATCGAGACAGTATAAGTCAAAATTCGTTATATGAAAATTCAAACTTTATCCCAAATATTTTAAATTGGTTTTACACATACAATTGCTGTAAGTATGTGAGAAGTTGTGTTAATCCTAGAGCTATTTCTATTGTTGGATGTTATCCATCCCCCAAGATGTAATATGGCTGTTCTTCATCACCAAAACTTCCACTCTAACTAACAGGCAGCCCACTGGCTACTTGCATTTGTGCACAACTCTTCGCTTACTTGTTTACCTTGCCCAGCACATTAATTGTGCAGAGGTGCCCAGGCATCTCCCTCTCCCTGTGTGCTGGTCAAGCAACAAAGGACTTTTTTAAAAATGAAAATAACTTTATTGATATAACGTATCATACAATACAATTCAATTCATACTGCCCTTATTAACTACAACAACCGGTCAACTATACTCAACCTTACATTTCCCGTTCAAAAATACAGCCAGTTATGATATATTAAGTTTGAAGGACATTTATCAAGGTCAGTAAAATATTGAACTATCGGAAACCAATTTTCTACAAAACTGGAAGGGCTATCCTTAGTTAAAGAGTCCAATGCTGCTGAATGAGCACCAAGACAATCCCACCCCCAACTTACCTGTCTGCTCATACCAATGATGACATAGTCATCGCAATCACTTTGTGTGTATAAAGAGCCGTGAAGTCACAGCCAACTTATGGCAACCCCTTATGGGGTTTTCAAGGCAAGAGACTAAACAGAGGTGGTTTGCCAGTGCCTTCCTCTGCACTGCAACCCTGATATTATGTGGTAGTCTCCCATCCAAATACTAACCAGGGCTGACCCAACTTAGCTTCCAAGATCTGATGAGATCTTCCCTCCATAATCACTTTACCCGCAGTAAAATTAAATTTATTTGTATATGTTTAGTAATTAATTGCAGAATTGTTATGCCTTAATAATTCCAGGGTATAGTTTCCCTATGCCCAAGAATTCAGAGCTTAAGAGACTATTCCTATTAGATCAGTTAACTTTCAGGTCTCATTCATCCAGTTCACTAATCATCCAGTTCACTAAGGCAGTCCCTTGTAATCAGTTCATCATCTTTTCCTAGAGTGAAGAAGAAAGCTCAAACTTTAATTCATCTACCAAGACAAAATAAACTAATTCAATGACATTAATATATCAGTTTCTAATACAGCTCTTAATAACTAAATGATCAATTGATATTAAGCAAGCAAAAATATTAAGGATGTACCAATATGAATTTTTTTTTGTTTAATTTTATTCTGGGTGTTGTCACAGTGTGCCTTTTTGGTTTGCCCATTTTTGCCTTGAGATAAAGAGTTCATTATAATTTTTTGAAAGCATTAAATGTTCTTTTCTGGTCGAAAATGCTGAACCAGAATTGGTGATAAGGGCTACAATTATGGGTATGGAACAAAGGATGTCTGTGTGCATGTATATGCGCATGACACAGAGTTATTTTGATGTAGAATTCAAGGGGAGGCTACCTGTTCATTTCTTAGGACATGCTGGTCTGGAACTAAGAACTTTGGATTTGGTAGCTATCTGTCATTACTGCCAGGACTTCCAAAATGGCAGAACTAGAGGTTCTGAATGCCAGAGCCTGGATCACCCTAGGGGCCAGGAAAGCCATACAATTTGCCATCATATGATACTTGGACTGGGTCTGGCTGGTGGAAGCAAGAGCAAAGGGAATCTTTCTCCAGAGGCCCATTGTAGCTCTTGGCAACCCTGATCATAGCATTCCATCTTGAGACATGGAATGGGGCTTTCGTGGTGGTAACTTCTTTGTTGGGGAATCATCTGCCCAGACTTGCTGATCTGGGAAGCTTAAAAAAAAAAAAAAACTTGTTGGGGGATGTGGCTAGATTGGTAGAGTGTATGTTTGGCATGGAGCAGGACCTGGTATCTCCATTTTAAACTATCAGGGGATGTGAAAGATCTCTGCCTGAGATACTGGATAGCCACTGCCAGGGAGAGTAGACAGTAGTGACCTTGATGAACCAATAGTCTGAGAGTATAAGGCAGCTTCACTTCCTGACTTTCCTGATCAGGTAATTTTAAGCAAGTAATCGGTTTTCCAACATTGTTCAGAATTTACTTCTAATTCTTCTTGTGTTTTTTTGTTTTGCAGCAACCAAGCTGATATCTCACCCTGCGATGCAGTGAGGGTGATGCCAGGAAACCAGCCAAGGTGTCCATGTTTGTAGATCACAAGAAACAATGGTTAATACTGTGGTTAATAACCCAAGTTCAGGCCATTATTTCAAACCCTGGTTCAGGTTGAACAAACCCTAACTAGTGGGGTGGCCTGTGCTCAGATAATAACACCTAAAGATATTAGTTTATCTTAATTATTACTTTGGGTGGTGTCTGAACTGAGCCAGAATGTTTTATTCTATTAATTAGAATGTTCCTTTGATTACCAAAAGCAGCTATATTAATAACAAAGAGTATCTTCATCTTCACTTGTTGCTATTAAGAGGAGTATTGTTAGATTACATGAACAACTGATTTGACCAAAATATGAATTCATATGTAAATCAACACTTATGTATTACATATCAAGCATTATTAGGTACAGTTTCCCATTTCCAGGAGGGAACAACAAAATCTTTGAATTTTATTATTGGTGCTATGTGTGTACAATTCTTTGTATGTGTGTATATATGCCATTTTTATTAATATATTCATATGTATAATAAATACATGTTTTAAATTGACTAAAGAATTTTAATTGATAATTCATTGGTCTTTTAATCAATTAATTGTTTACATTGTAAAATGTACAATTTAACAATCAGAAACTGCTATGTACTATAAGAAAGCCATCTCCGTTATTTTCTTTCCCTTCCTTTTTCCACTGTAGCTACAGCTGTATTAATTGTCTTGACGGACATTCAAGAGGGCACGTTTTATTATCCTATGTTGCTATATGGAAAGGGGTTAGTCATTGGTAAAATTAATTTGTATGAGATCAGTGAAGTTGGGTGGAAAGATGTTCAAATATTTTAAAAACATGTTTAAACAGCTCCAAACCACAAAGCTCAAACAAGTAGATGCTGATACGTGTATTAGGTTTTTTTTTTGGGGGGGGGGTTATTGAATCTTCTGAGTGTCCTACTTAGAAAAATCAAATCATCTTGAAAAGTTAGGCTATTCTGGACTTGCCTAGTCTAATTGAGAATATGCCTGACCAAGCTGAAGATAAATATTAATGTTACTTTATTAGTTATTTCTCAGATTGCCAAAGGTTTAGGTAGCCTGATCACATTATATAAATCAGAGGCGATGATTATGTTTGACTCAATACTTGATTAAATGGGGATACTTTTTCACTTTTTCAAATGTAAGTTACTTGGAATTTTCTGACTGGGCTTGCAAAATAGCATACATTTTGTTAGTGTGCTAGCGTTAAAAATGTACTTGAATATTAAACACAGGAAGCTTGGGTTCTCTAAGGCTGGAATAGAATATAGATTTGTGGAATGGTCAGCCAAATAACAATTGGCCAGTACAAGAATGGTCAGTCCATGTCTGAACTTGACAGCTTAAAAAAAAAGATTTGATTTGATGTTTGTTTACTTAGTTTGGTGATGTCAGGAACCAGCCTGGAGAACATATAAGGTTGGATCTAAACATTGGTGAGTAGAGCAGAACTCATGGAAGCGGTCCATGTCCAGAGTCCTGCATATTCCAAAAAGTCTTGTGAAGGTTGAGGGTCCCTAAGACACAGAGGGAGATGGTGGATGGCTGCAATGGGAAAGAGGAGATGGAGGAATACCCCCCACATTTGTACTCTCTTGTGCAAACTCTTCTGCAAACAAAGCAAAAGCTTGTGTGTGTGTGTGTGTGTGTGTGTGTGTGTGTGTGAGAGAGAGAGAGAGAGAGAGAGAGAGAGAGAGAGAGAGAGAGAGAATTTCTGCTGATTCCCCATTCCTACTGAAGCCAAAAGTTGCCGTAAAAAGTCAGGGTTTTACCCAGGAACAATGTGGAATGCCGGCCTACATTACTTGCATAAAAACCCTGACCTTTAACAGCCACTCTTGGAGAGAGGTTCAGCAGGCTGGAAGAAGCAGAAGCCAAGATCCCATCCATAATCTTTGCTCTACTTATGAATGTTTGGAACAAATCAATAATAAACATGTATACATATAATTTGTACAAGCAAGTACTGCTAAATGAAAGTAAGATTTTCCCCCAGCACCAGTGTATTTGATTATTATCAGTAACATAGTGCAAACTAACCTATATAATTAAACACTAATTTAAGACTAGCCATACAGATACATGCAATATTTTCTGAATCCTAGACATCACTTAGGAACGTTATGAAATATATTGTGTCTTGTTCCTCTGTTCTGAACAGGACAGCGTGGAGAAATAATTTCACACTGCATATAATACATTTGGTATGAAGGAAACTTGAAAATTATTTAGTTACAGATTCTCTGACCAGGCTTGCAAAATGGCATACATTATGTTAATAGAGAAGCATTTGAAAATGAAGTTGAATACTAAACACAGGAAGTTTGTGTTCTAATGTGAGGGTAGGCATAATCTTAAGGGGGAAAAACTTTGTTTTAGTAGTTTCATTTCTCTTATTAAGTTACTGTCAAACAGAATGACAGCTTAACTGTTGACAGCTAAATCAGAATGCATGGATTT
The DNA here is from genome assembly GCF_029931775.1 of Euleptes europaea. NCBI lineage: Eukaryota > Metazoa > Chordata > Lepidosauria > Squamata > Sphaerodactylidae > Euleptes > Euleptes europaea. Next base: position 81,314,491 of record NC_079315.1, on the reverse strand, counting down.
AAACAGTGTCATTTTTGGCAGAGTTACACCCTTCTAAGCCCATTGACTTCAACAGATTTAGGAGTGTGCAATGCTCCTTGGGATGGCACTGTAAAAAGATGTAGAAAAGGTCATGAATCTTGTGGGTTACAATTTCCAAAATATGAAAATCCCTGCTTGTGACCTTCACCAGTTCCACCCTCCCTGCTCCCTCAAATGGCTCTACCCTTTCTCCTTGGCATCCCATAGCTAATCAGATTTGCCCATATGATTGATCCATGGTGGGAAAACAAAGCCCTTCACATCATTGTGGGGATGGGGACAGAAGGAATTCAACCCTGCTGCCCAGACAATTGGTCTCACCCTGTAGTTTTGTTGCCTGACAGCACTCTGCACCAAGACTTTGGTCTCAAACCAGCTTTAGTCACTGTCCCATACTTATATGTAAATAGTTTATGTGGAATGTGATAGATCACAATGGGTAGCCATGCTAGTCTGCCTGTAGCAGTAGAAAAGAGCAAAAGTCCATAGCACCTTAAAGACTAACAAAATTTCTGGAAGGGTATGAGCTTTTGTGAGCCACAGATCACTTCTTCAGATATCTGAAGAAGTGAGCTGTGGCTCACGAAAGCTCATACTCTGCCAGAAATTTTGTTAGTCTTTAACAAAATTCTGATATCTGAAAAAGTGAGCTGTGGCTCATGAAAACTCATGCCCTGCCAGGTATTTTGTTATTCTCTAAGGTGCTACTGGACTCTTGCTGTTTTCTACTGTCAGGTGAGGGGTCGTGGCTCAGTGATAGAGCATCTGCTTGGCATGCAGAATGTCCCAGGTTCAATCCCTGGCATCTCCAATTAAAGGGAGTAGGCAAGTAGGTGATGTGAAAGACCTCTACCTGAGACCCTGAAGAGCCGCAGCCGGTTTGAGTAGACAATACTGACTTTGATGGACCAAGGGTCTGATTCAGTATAAGCCAGTTTCACGTGTTCATGGAATGTGGATAGGGATGCATATTTAGATTCACATTCAAATGTGCATCCTATTGAAAGTAATGCAGTGTAACTGAGTAACCCGCGGTCCTAGGGGAGTGATGGCTCAAAGGGGTATAATGAAGCCACACACATAACTGGAGAAAAGGAGGCCACATCTTTTATCAGAAAAAACAATCACAGGAGCATTAGCCTAGCATAGGGCAAGGATCCAGCATCAGGAGACCCCCTGCTGTCTGAAGACACAAACCATCCTGCAGCCCACCTGCCTGGGAAGTCACTGTGGGTTGACAAGCCTCTGTGTGGTTCCCTTGCCATCTGGGGCCAAATCAGACATGACAGCATTGCTGGGCCCAACTGGTAGATGCTGCTGCCATTTTAAAGGCCAATGAGTCAATTTAATCCTGATTGGGCCCACAGTGCATTAGGATGAAGAGCTTTTTTGGCGCCTGAAAAGGCTTGAGGGGAACAAGAGTACCTCATCCCGCCATGCTGTAGCTCTGATCAGGATTGGGCCCTTGTGGCAGTTTGAAGTCTTCTCATTAGGCTTTAAAATGGCAGTGGCATCCACAGACTCAACCCATGGGCACCATCACATCTAGACTGGCCCTGAGTTGCGTGGTATAGCCTGTGAAAAGGCAATGAAATCTGTGGCCTATCTATTTTAGTCATACAAGAATTCAACCTGCTCTGCAGAGTTTACCAATCAAATTCGTATAAGAGAGCTTGTGCACTTTAAACTCAGATAATTTTTCCTCTGTTGATTGAAAATCCAGATAGGTGCCCTTATCCCTGTGTGTACCTTCATTAAAAAAATCTATTGGAGATAAGGGATATCTGTGTTATAAATATGTAAATTAAAATGTTGTATATGACCTCTAAATTCAGAATGTAACCATGCAGTTTCATGTTGGTAAATATTAGCCATTTGATATGAGGCAATTATGTCATGTGATTTGGAGCAAGGTAGGAGCCAGTGGCCCTGACCTGAATGGTCCAGGCATGCCTGATCTTGTCAGAAGCTAAGCAGGATCAGCCCTGGTTAGTAATTGGATGGGAGACCATCAAGGAATGCCAGGGTTGTTCTGCAGAGGAAGGCAATGGCAAACCACTTGTTAGCCTCTTGCCTTGAAAACCCTACAGGGTTGCCATAAGTCGGCTGCAACTTGATGACACTTTACACACACACGCAGAGGAGCCAGTGTCACTGAGAAGTGTTTATCTCCTGCACACTGCCCTGTGTAGTTGACTGCAAGCTTGGGACTGCACTTACAATGTGATGTATTTTGAGATCATGCTGTGAGATGGGTGTGAGGTGCTGGTGTTTTGGGAAGGGAAGATGACTATTTGCCAAGGAACCCTGAGTAGTGTGTAAGTGGCACATGCAGCAAGTGAGAACACACAGGTCATATGACAAGTTGAGGCAAAATGAAGGCAGGAAGGATTGATGGCGTCGTAACGTACAAACAAAGAGAAGCTATGGTTCCCGCCTCAACAGAAGCCATGTTTGCTGCCCGCGGTGGGAGGGAGCGGCTAGAGCACTAGGAGCCGGGAGATAAAATGGCCGGCCAGCCGACATGTGCGTTTGCGCCCACTTGTTGGCTCATGCCGGTCCCGCTCTCCCCGGCAACAGCCTCCCATTGGTTGGAGCCTGGGGCTCATAGCGGAGGGGGGGGCTGTGGGCGGGAGTGTGGAGGGGCGGGGTTAGACCCCCCGGCAGTATATAACAGGAGGCGCGCTCGCCTCTGGCTCACTCCGTCTTTTCGCTTGACCCACCCACCCACCCTAAGGGAAAAAGGTTTAACTTCAAGTCACAACTTGGGCAGATAGGCATGGAGATGTGTCAGTTTGGGGGGAAAGCGGCCGGTGGGAGTCGCTTTCCTAACTCTGGGAATCCCAATATGGGGTTTTGGGAGAGGCTTCAAGGACATGCCCTGGCTGGAGGGTAGGCTGTCTGCCTCTTTCCAAGCGGCGGGGGTAAACACCCAGTAGTGATCGTCCTGGTGTCCACCTGGCACCGCCGTCCCAGTTGCTCACAGTGGGACCACTGTGGGCCAGTTGGCGTACATGGCCGCATTGGGGTCGGCCTGGGTACCTGACACATCGTACATGCTGCGCCACAGAGGTCGCAGCTGTTGCCAATTCCAAGTTGTGGCCCATTATATTCCAATTATCATTCAAATCTTCCAATTAGCTATTATGAAAGTTGATGTTTAATAAAGTTATGTTGTAATAAAATTGTTAATAAAGAAACTGTCTTATGACTTTGTTAGCGCGTCGGCATTCCCTCCCATTTAGCCCTGGGTCAGCAAGAGTGAGCCCATACATGCTGGTATGGTAACACCATGACAAATGAGCCCAGGGATGTGCTGGAACACACCCATTCTCATTTGAAGCCTGACGGACACAGAGGAATATCTGGACTGGAATGTCATAAAAGGTATTAGGTTCATATGCGACTAATGCTCATTGTGGGGAAAACAGGATAACTGGGATTGCTGGGACCGAAGTCAAGAATATTACCTCAATTGATGGTAGCTGAACAGGTTTGAGCCCTACCAAAGAAGATTTTTTTTCTCAGAAGATTTCAAAAATCTTCTCAGAAGCAACACGTTGGTGGTTAAACGAAGTGGCAGAAATAGTCCTGGGCATCTTGGGAAAGTCCAACTGTGATCAAAACTGCTGTTTGCTGGCTGAAGTTGTTCAAACACAGCTGCTTTCACCGGCATTGCAAGAGTGGAAGTGCACCTGTGAACTGTCAACATTGCCAGTGCATTCTCCCTCTGTACCAGGGTGTAAATACTTCAGAATCAACTAGGTCCGGAATACATTATACTGTGCCTTGCTTCCATTCATTTCTCTCACCGTCAGAAATGACCTCGTGCTTGGAATGCTTTGTTTCCCGGCTGCCTGGGAAATGTGACAGTATTCATTTGCTTACAGGCACAAAAATGACAGATTGTTCCTTCGCAGTCCACATAAAAACCAATCGAAAATCAGGACGGCAGTTATAAGTACTGTATAGTATTTTGTTGGGTTTTTTTTTTGTTTTTGTTTCAATCGAAGGGAAGTTAATGGCAAAAGCTTCAAAATACGGTAGCAAGCGCACACATGA